>NC_056055.1:50084735-51334735 GCF_016772045.2 Ovis aries | reverse complement strand
CAAGTTTGCAGCTGCAAGCCTGTAAGAGCCACCTATAGGGCAGGGAAGGAGGAGACAGCGCAACATAGGCTCCTCTGTTGGAACCAGCTGATAACTATATGCTCCGATTATTAAGAATTTACTTCCTGCCAGGCACTGTGCCAGGCTCTTGCCTGTGTTACCTCATTTAATCTTTGATACTAGTAAATAGGTACAGTTTTCCCCCTTTACAAAAGAGGAAACCAAGGTCTGGGTCCTAGGGATGTGGCCATTACAGACATAGCAGGTAGACTCAGAGAGCAAGGTAGAACTGATGTCAAGGGTCGTGCTCCCAGTTCTGTCCCTAATTTTTGGCTCACTGCTCAACTCTTCTGTGCCTTGTCTTTGCCACCAGAGTGAGGCTAAGGACCAGGGATGGGCACTGGGCATGGTACAACCTCTTTACGTGCCCCTGCCTGCTATGGGCCCCCGGAAAAGAGAATCACTGTCTTTTCTTTACCTGCACAGAACACCAGGAGAGTCTCCATCTCAATGCTCAGCTGAGCAAGGACGGTCCACACAGACCAGACCAGCAGTGGGTTGGTACACGCTGTGTTTACAGCATCTTCATCACTCACTCAGGAGCCCCAGAACTCGGACTTGTCATTCCCCAAACACTTTCTGAGCACCGTGCTGAACGCCGGGGAGCTGGCCTCAGGGCCAGGGAGCCCAGCTACACTCCGCCTTGTGACACAGCTGTGGGACTTGGGTAAGTCATGTCTGTGGCCTCTGACCGCAGTTTCCTCCTCTGTAAAATGGGGATGAGAATGTCTGCCTCAGAGGGTTGTTGTGAGGCCTGAGTGAGGAGAAGGTGTGACTTTGGCCTCATGAGAGGCCCTGTAAAGCGTGAACTGAAGCAGGCCCTCCAGGTGTTCTCTGGATATGACTCAGGTGCCCGCCAGGGACCTCAGCCTGACACCAACACCCCAAAGAGACCACAAGAGAGAAAGTGTCAAGCCAGGAGGGGGTAGGACAGACTTTCCCTGAGGGTTGGGAAGGGTTCTCAGAGGGCTCCCTGGAAGAGGTGGTGTTTGCACCAAAGGAAAAACCAGTCCTACTGAGTGATCAGAGCTGCCCCCTGCAGCCAGGACTTCCATTTAGAACCTGGACAGAGGACTGCCTGTAGGAGGTAAGCTCAGACTGATTCCACCCACCCGCAGAGGCCAGCCCCCCAGTGTCTCAGGATCTCTGCCACCTGCTGTCACAATGCAGTTCATTCCTTCATTTGGTTAATATTCATTGAGTATCATGTGCCAGGCACTGCGGTCCGTACTGGAGATATGTCAGTGAACAAAACTAATCCCTTGCTCCTTTCCACAAAATTGGTGCTGAAGGTGAAGAGGAAGCCCCTGCCCCCTCCCAAAGCCCAAGGCAAAGGAAAGCCCTTGAAGACTGAGAAAGCGGTGTTGAAAGGTGTCCACAGCCGCAGTAAGAAGACCCAGAAGTCACCCACCTTCCACTGGCCCAAAACACTGTGGCTCAGGAGGCAGCCCAGATATTCTCGGAGGAGCGCCCAGGAGAACCAAGCTTGACCACACCGCCATCATCCAGTTTCCCCCACCACAGGGTCAGCCGTGAAGAAGACAGACAACAGCACACTGTTCATCGTGGAGGTCAAGGCCAATAAGCATCACATTAAGCAGGCTGTGAAGAAGCTCTGTGACACTGACGTGGCCAAGGCCAACACCCTGATCAGGCCTGATGGAGAGAAGAAGGCGTGTGTTCAGCTGGCTCCTGGCTGTGAGGCTTTGGACATTGCCAACAAAATTGGGATCATCTAAACCAAGTCCAGCTGGCTAATTCTAAATACAACATTTTTATTATTAAAACAAATCCCTTGCTCTTAGAGCTGACATTCTGATGAAGAAGAGAGGGAAGCTAGACAATAAGGAAAAAAATTAGGATATTTCAGGTTGGTGGTGAGTGGTAAGGAGTGACGAGAACAGAGAATGAATGGGGCATGGGTGTGATCAGGGAAGCTGCAAAGAGCCAATTTTTGAGTAAGATCAATAGGAAGAACATTTCACTTAGGGGAAACAGCCTGCAGGAGTGCTGGCAGGCAGAGTGTGCAACGTCAAGGGATTCCAGGGAGGTAGGAGAGGGGAGGGAATGAGGATGGAGGGCATCGTGTGGCCCTTAATGGGACTGACAGTATTCCTGAGTTCCCCGCAAGGGTAGCAGGGAGCTCTTGGAGAGCTTCTGAGGAGCCATGGCTTGGCCCTGGTTGCCTGTGAGCAGAGACTGGAGCAGGGTGAGGTGGAAATAGGGAGATGGCCAGGGGACCACTGCAGAGGTGACCGTGTCTTAGGTGGGGTGGAGGCAGCAGAGGAAGAGAAGAAGGCAGATTCTGGCTGTGCTTAAAGGTGGAGCCAAGAGGAACTTTTGATGAGCTAGAGTCTACCGCCCCCCCCCAAAAGCCCTCCTGGGGCTGCAGGACTGAAAGGCTCCCTGTGACCTCGCCGAACACCACCTGGAAGCCTCTGCCTTCCAAAAGTTATTGGGGAAATTAGACCTTAAATGCTTCGTTTTTGTGCTTTTTTCCAGAAATAAAACCAAATGTAATCACTGTAAGAAAAGCTCCACCCCCAAGGTGCTGCTCCCTCCGGTGGAGGCAGGGATTAAATGAGATTTGCAGGACTGTCTTGACTCCCAATTTAGATGCTTTCCATAAATTAATTACAGAGGCAAAGTCAGGAAGGGAGACATGGGGAGCAGGTCCCGGGCAGCTCTTCCCTCTTCCCGGAGAGCCAGGCTGCTGCCAGCGCTGCCCTGGCCTGTGGGCTCCAGGAAGATGCTGGAACTCCCGATCTCTGCCTGAAGTTTGCTGCTGTCAGTCCCTGCGGGTACGCATTGTCCTCACGAGAAGAGGTCCTGGGAGAACATCGGGCTTTGGGCTTTCTCCTAAGGGCAGTGGGGAGCCAGGGAAGGTGGCAGGCAGGGAGGAGACGGGACCAGATTTGCTTTTTAGAGGGAACCTCTGGCAACTCCAGGAGACTGGCTTGGAGGGGAGGCTGGGGGCCCAAAGGTCAGGTGGATGAAGAGAAGGGAAGTGGGGTCATGTAAAGAGACAGGAGTTCCCACTAATAACACATTGCCCTCCATGGGCTGCCCCTCATCAACACGGCTCTGCCCTCTGGGCCCAGGCCTGATGCCCACCTCACCTGGAGCCTGGAGCTCTTGTTGGCAGGGCCTCTTGGGGCCTAGATCAAGGCCAGTGACTCATTTCTGAACATTTTTGGCTGAATAAGGCAGTTCTACCTAAGCTATTTGTCTCTCCTCGTCACAGTTCAGGGTTTTGGCCACAAACAGTGGCAAATGAGAGAGGGATTTCCGGAGGTGGTTTATGGGACTTCTGCTGAAATAGTTGAGTGTACTTCACCTGCAGCCTGCAGGGAGATGAGCCATCCCTCCAGCTCCACGCTCTTTCTTGTGTTTTAGTCACTTAGTTGTGTTTGACTCTTTCCTACCCCATGGACTGTAGCCCACCAGGCTCCTGTCCATGGGATTCTCTAGGCAAGAATACTGGAATGGGTAGCCATTCCCAGGGATTCTTCCCAACCCAGGGATTGAACCCAGGTCTCCCGCCTTGCAGGTGGATTCTTTACCATCTGAGCCACCAGGGATATAGTTAACGCTCTTCCGTGGCTTGTCCTAACCATGGCCACCCTGGCCTTCCGGCAGTATGCCTGAGCTCCTCTCTGGTGTACCCCTCAAGCCCTTTTCCTCAGCAGGAGGAACACCTGGGCAAGGACAGGGTAGGATCCAAGCTTTTTGTGAGACCTCAGGACCCAGCTGGGGGGACACTCAATAAACATCTTCTCAGTGAGAGAACCCCTGCAAGGGTGGGCACCATCCCCATTTTTCAAACGGGAATACTGAGGGTCAGTAGGTGACAGTGACCTGCCTGGGCCAGAACCTGCACATCCTGTTCCACATCACAGGGCAAGGCCACACCTTCTCCTCCAGGAAGCTGTACTCAGGTCTCCTTGGATGGTGCAAACTGATGGTTGCAGGGAACATGGAAGCCCAGCTCTCTTGCCTGGGCTTTTGAGAACCCTGACATGTAACTTACACTCCAGGGCCCCCTGGGATCAGACTGAAGTTACCTTCTGCAGGAGGAAACCAGAAATGGCACCATGTATGATGGACAGGGAAGCCTGGTGTGCTGCAGTCCATGGGGTCGCAAAGAGTCTGATACGACTGAGTGACTGAACTGAACTGAACTGAACTGATCTCCCTCCTCCCTACCTCCACCCCTCCTGGATCCCAGTCCTTTCCAGGCTCATTCTGGGAGTACTTCCTGGATAAATCACTTGCATTGGAATCCTCAGCCAAGAGCTTGCTTCTGGGGAACCCCATGCTCAGCCCTGCCATGCCCACAGTCCAGTCTGCATGTGGAGTTTTGCTGCCCCCGACCTTGCAGCTGCCCTGGGCCTCCACGGCTCCATCTGTATAAAGGTGGTGCCCGGCTCCAGTCCTGTGTGAGCACTGCTGCTCTTCCGGTCCTGGATCCCTGCCTCCCAACCCTCCCCCACCCCTTGCCACAACTGAACTCAGCCATCAAGGAAAGAGGAGCCCTACCTCATGTAAGAATGAACAGTTCTCAGCTCACAGAACCAAGTATTCAGGCTGTTACAGCTCATTACTAAACCCCAGCCATGCCCTGAGAAAGATTACAGAAACAGCTCTGGTAGAAATCCCCAGCAGAAATAACCTGCTCCTGCCACAGGGAGCCCTGCAAATCTGTGGTCATTCCCCTGCTCACCTCTACCCAACCACATTCAGGTGTTTGCAAGTCAGTGGGCTTGCAGCATCTGAGGGATGGTGCCCGCTTTTGGGTCCACGTGTAGGATTTTGCGGGCTTCCTTGGTGGTTCAGATGATAAAGAATCCACCTGCAATGCAGGAGACCCAGGTTCTATCCCTGGGTTGGGAAGATCCCCTGGAGAAGGGAATGGCAACCCACTCCAGTATTCTTGCCTGGAGAATCCCATGGACAGAGGAGCCTGGTGGGCTACGGTCCATGGGGTTGCAAAGAGTCGGACACGACTGAGTGACTGACGCACACGCACACGCACACGCACACGACTTTGTACAGCTGCTGGGGGCCTTCAATCCAGATTGTCCAATGGAGGGAACCTGAATCTGGGCAGCAAGAGGCCCAGGTTGGTCACCGCTCTGCTTGGAGCCTGCTGGTGGCCCAAGCAGGTCACCATCCCCTACTGACCCTGTTTGAAAAATAGGGGTGGCGTCCACGCTTGCAGGGGTTCCCTCATTCATGGGGAAGATGTTTACTGAGTGTACCCCAGGCTGGGTCCTGAAGTCTTACAAAAGGCTTGGATCCTACCCTGTCCTTGCCCTGAAGTTCCTCCTGGTTTGTGGGGACAATGGGCAGGGTAGGAGAATGATGCAGGTCAGTGGGAGAAGTGGAGTCTGTTGGGCAGAGTCAAGTTAGCACATGGAGGGGCTGGCTGGTGGCTTGGGTCAGAGGAGTCGTGGATGTTGTGGTCAAATGCTGTGGTGTCACTCTGTCTTGGATTTGAGGGCAACTTATGACCTTGGGCGAGTCCTTCTGCCTCTCTGAGCCTCAGTTTTCTTGAGGAATCCTAACAGGGCCACTGTCAGGCCTGTGTGGTGCTGAAGTTTACATTGTTTCAAATCTGACATAGAGCTGAGCTCAGTGTGGATGGAAGTGACTTCCCTATACCCCAGGCTGGGGTCCTCTGCTCCCCAGAAGAGCAGGCCGAGGGACTGAGAAATGGGCAGGAGGATTCCTTTGCTGGGAGCAGAGCTGCAGCAGGGCTGGAAGTCTAGGGGCAATCGAGGTTTGCTGAGAGAGCTGGGTCACCCCCATCCCTCCCTGTGCTCTGGTGAGTCCAGTCCCTGGAAAGCCTGTGGGGCAGGTCCTGCTAAGCCTCCTTCCCTTTCCCCCAGTCTGCGGCTCCACACATTCACCTCATCCCCCAGACACACCTCACTGGGAGCTGAAACTCAAACACATTATCCAAGGGCCTGGGCTGGTCAAAGGGGCCCAAATGGGCCCTTTGCTTCCTCTCTGCCCAGGGCTCAGGCCCATATGGCCGTATCAGCTTTCAGCGATCAGATGCGAACCCACACAGAGGCCAAGATGGAAGCCACACTGAGCCTAGCTTGGTGTGTATCATTAGGGGACTTCTTGTCCGTCTCTTGGCCTCAGTTTCCATATCTGTATAATGGGCAAGTAAGAGATCTCTGAGATCCTTTCACCAGTCATTAGAGCCATTGTACCCTCTGGCCCAGAGAGGTAAAGGGAGCCCAGACTAGAACCCAGGCATCCTGCCCCCAGACCAGGGCTCTAGGACCATGAGCGTGAGCAGAGGGAGTCTCCCAGGTTATGGAGCTGTCAGGCCTTGAGATGATGTGGAGGAGCTAATTGCTCAGGCCTCTGGATGTCTGGAACCCCAGCTCCTAGCTTCCTGCATATGCCCCATCACCACACACTCACTTCAAGCACAGATCAGGGGCAGGCACTCCCCTCAGGGAGGAAAGGATCAGATGATCTCAATTCAGTTCTGCCCTTTATCAGCTGTGTGACCTTGGACAAGTCACTTCACCCATCTGGGCCTCAGTTTCCTCGTATGTAAATTGGGCGTACTAAAATCTGCCTCACTGGACTCTGCAGAGATTAAATGCTCTCATGCATATGAAATTCCTGGCATGGATCAAACTCCAAGTGGAAATTTCCTTTCCCTGGGCCTCTTCCCTTCCTCCTGTGTCATTATTTGGCTCACCTTCCACTTCCCATCTCAGCTGCTTGTACTTCTCTTCCCCTTGGCACACGCCTAAACTTTCCAGCCTCTAGGCCCCTCCTCATGCTAATCCTTCGACCAGGAATGCCTTTCCTCCCTCATTCCCACCATTCTCAATCTTATTGCTTTTGTTGTTCAGTTCAAATGCTGCCTCCTCCAGGAAGGCTCTCCTCCGAGGAGCTCTGTACCAGCAGACAAGAACACAGATACAGCGGCATCGGAAGGGACAGATCTCTGCCTGCGGTGGCTTCGGGTACCTCCTGCTTGGGTCAGTCACACGTGTGGAGCATTGTTCTCCCCTGCCCCGCAGTACACAAAAGTGTCCACTAGGTGGTGATGGAATGACAAAGTCGAGCGGAGATGCACAAGAAGGGAGGCCAACGAGGCACCACCGATGTCATTCATTCACTTCTTCAACACATATTTCTGAACACCTGCCATGTACAAGACTGTAGGATGACAGTGGCAAACAGAGGAACAAAGTCCCTGCTCTCAAGGAGCTTATGTTCTTGTGACAGGAGGTAAGAGAGAAAAAACAAAAAAATAAGGAAATAAAGCAAGAAAAGCCAGGATAGGGGTGAAGGCTGTTCAAAAAACACTGGGACCCACTTGTGTTCAGACTTTTGAATGAGCATTTCTTCAGGAACAGCAGGATCTGTAATCAGAGCATCACTTAGGGTCTCCGCGTGGCTGAGCTGGAGCATTCCCCATCCCCTTGTTCACAGTGTTCTCTTCAAACCAGCAGCATCACTTGAATCTCACAGGAAATGCAGCTTCCTAGGTCAACCCTACATCTACTGAATCAGAACCTGCATTTTAACAAGATCCCCAGGTAATTCATCTGCACATTACAGTGAGAAGCTCTGCTCCAGCCAGAGGTCAGGGGGTGACCTGCGGCCATGGGCCAAATCTGGCCACCTATTTTGGTACGATGCCCAGGCAAGAATGAGTCTTGCTTAAACAAATGAAATCTAGGCATTTTATGACACAAGAAAATTATATGTACAGTACTTCAAATTTCAGTGTTCATACGTAAAGTTGTATTAGCACACAGCCATGCCCATTTGCTGACGTGTTGTCTGTGGTGGCTTTCAGGCTATGATGGCCACAGCTGAGTAATGCAACAGAACTGTATGGCCCACAGAGTCTAAAATATTTACAACTGGGCCCTTTGCAGAAAAATTTTGCTGATCTCTGCTCTAGTTCATCTCCTTGAAGAATCAGGGCAGTAACTTGTCAGAGCTCACAGGAGCCCAGTTTGTATTTCCATATTCCACATAAGGTCTTGTTACACAGCCTCTCGTTTGGGCAGTTGAATTGCCTTTGTCTTTTCTGGATTTGGAGTGATAACCTCACTGGAAAAGATTCATGACTGATTTATGATATAATAAAGACATTTCAATGAAACTTCTATTTCAGATGAAGCTGGTTTGGAGCCCAGAATGGGATGTGGGTACCCATGGAAACTGGGTTCTTTTTAGTAGAGTGTGCATGACTGATATGAGCCTTTTGTTGAGAAGGGAGGGAACCCTGGGCTCCTGAGGAAAGGAAAGGGCTTCATAGGTCAGCACAGGGAGCTGGAAGGAGACTTTCTGGCCATAACCCGCCCACAGAGTGAGGGGTCCTGACCCTGTGGGGTGCTCTGAGGCTTTGGGACAGGCCAGCAGTTGAGACTTATCTCACGTCACCAAGTACTTGCCTGCTGTGTCTCCAGTAGGAGTTTTGGGGTCTTGCAAGGGTGTGGGTACCGAGGGGGCACAGCAGAGAGGACAGCGGTCAAGGTCTGGACTCTGGGTAAGGAAGCAGCTCTCCCCGACTCTGCCGCATCCATGGTCCCCGCTGTGCTCGTGCTTGAGGGCAGAGCTCAGCCTGCCTCAGCCCCTCCCTACTCAGACCAGCTGCCCAGAGCAGCTCGCAGCTCCCCTTTGGGGCCCATGCCTCCCACATCAGGACCTTTGCTCCTGCTAGAGCCGGGCAGTGACCGCAGTGCCTCCCTCTGTCCCCAGCTGCCTCTCCAAATCCTCCCCATAATTCAGGGCCCCGCTCAAAGTCTGCTCCTAGAAAAACTTTCTGGTTTCTCCCAAGTTAGTTTCTCTGCCTCCTTCAGCACCTTGAACCTTCCTCAAAATTAGGAGCACCATTTCTCTCTCTCTCTTCTCAGCTGCTGGTTGGGGAACAGAAGGAATAAGAGCACAACCCACAGTCATATATACTCAGATTTAAACATCATCTCATCCACTTATTAGTTGTGAATGCTTGGGCAAGTTTCTTAACATTTCTGAAACTGTTTCCTCATCTGCAAAATGTGAATAATAACAGCACCCACCACAGAGGGTTGCTGTGAAAATTAAATGAGATAATACAGATAAAGGACAGCCATGGCCACACAGCTGGCAGTCAGTAAATGTTAGCTCTCCTAGCATGTTGGAATAATATTATTACTAGTTGTTTGTTGAATAAATAGCTGAGTGGCATTAATTCTGAATCAGAGATCTGATCAGCACCCAGGGACACCTGTGCCGCACCCAGTACTGGTGGGCACTTTTCTATATGGTGCCTCTTTCAGACTTTCGCTGTGGCCTCTGAAGCAGCCACTCTCCCTGCCTCCCAGCCTGTAGCTGTCCCCGCGCTGTTTGATATTCAGGTGTCTCTGGAAGCATGCTGGGCTGTGTCACTCTATGCCTGAGTGGGTGTGGGGAGGGCAAGTTTACAAGGTCAGCCCTGGGGTGCTACAATGGGACTCTGGCCTAGAGGACCAAGGCTGGACTCTAACCATGGCTGGGGGGAACAGTGGTGGATGGAGGGAGACACGCCCCCAGGTCAGCTGGGCAGGGCTCAGGAGGGTTACTGGGTTGGCTCAGGCCCTTAAAGTTCCAGGTTCCAGAAGGCAGGAATAGGGAACAGCCTCAGAAATTGGGCAGAAACCAGATGACCAGAACAGAGGCCCAAGAGCCAAGTAGACCCCTCAGCCAGGCTGACCTGATCCAAGACCCCTGGGCTCTCTGCATCCCCTGACCAAGGGTAGGAGGGGTCCAGGGCTGGAGCAGGGGAAGGCGCTGCAGGGGGCGCATGGAGAGTGAAGCCCCTGAGGACAGGGAGGCAGACAGTGGACATGGGCGTGGCTGGGGCCCATTCTCTTCCACTGGCCAAAGAGTGAGGATGAACTTTGGTCCAATTTATCAGCATTTCCTGCGCACCTCCGAGGCCCGGGCCCTGGGTTCAGCACACACCAACCACCATGACAGGGAATGGCTGTCCCTATTCTGTGGTTTTGGAGAAGGCAATGGCACCTCACTCCAGTACTCTTGCCTGGAAAATCCCATGGGCAGAGGAGCCTGGTGGCCTGCAGTCAGTGGGGTCGTGAAGAGTCAGACACGACTGAGCGACTTCACTTTCACTTTTCACTTTCATGCATTGGAGAAGGAAATGGCAACCCACTCCAGTGTTCTTGCCTGGAGAACCCCAGGGACGGGGGAGCCTGGTGGGCTGCCGTCTATGGGGTCGCACAGAGTCAGACACGACTGAAGCGACTTAGCAGCAGCAGCATTCTGTGGTTTGGAAACCAAAGCTCAGACAGAAGCGCTTTGCCAGATGCCACCTGGCCAGTATGCGGCCAAGGCAGATCTTGTGAGCCGGCCTTGTTCTCACAGAGCCTCACACACAGGCCTGACCCTCTGCTTCTAGGCCCTCAGGGGTGTCCTCACCCCCCTCTGGGTACGAGGCTGCATAACATGACCACAAACCTAGTGGTTTCCAGCAACAACACCCCTTGACTATCTCACAGATGACCAGTCACATACAACTAGATAGAAAGTTCCACAAAGCAGGAGATCCAATTTAGAAATAGACCCTAAAAGACCCACATTTAGTATATGATAGAAAAAGATGGTTTATTTCATAAAAGGTGTTGAATAATTTGCTATCTGAAAAAATAAATGGATCAAAATTTCAGTAAAAAATTAAACCGCAAAGGTACCAAGCCTAGAAAGCATTATACACACACACGTGTATATGTGTGTGTGTGTATATATATATATATAACTCCATGTGAAAAAGATTTTTTTGTGAAAAGGCAACTTTAAAACATAGCCCCCCAACTCTTCCATACTCTTCCCATCAAGAAGTGGGGTCTCTGTCACCTCCTGATTCTGGGCTCAGCGACCGTGTGGCCAAGAGAATATGGCAGAAGTGAGGCAGTGCCATTTCCAGGCTCAGGCCTTAAGTGCCTGAGAGCTCCCTGTTCTGTCTCTTGCAACGGCCCAGGCTCCAGGCTGTGAGAATGTGCAGGCCACAGGCCGGGGGTCCTACAGAGGGCCCAGCTGATGGCCAGCCTCAACAGCCAGGCACTTGAGTGGGGAAACCTTCAGCTCCCTGCAGCCCAGCCACCATCCAACTTCTCAGGAAAAATCATCCTGAATGAGACTCTCTTACTGAGCCCAGCCAACCTCCAAAACCATCAGAGGTAATAAGGGAATGATTGTTGTTGCTTTAAGCCACTGTGTTTTTAGATAATTTATTATGCAGCAGTAGATACACTGTGATACACAGTGTGTGACAAAACCTAGAAGCCACAAGAATAAAAACGTCTTCATTAAAAATAATTAACAAAATCATAAGACAAAAAAAACCTGGGGGAAAGACCATATTTGTAACTCATTATAGACAAAGGGCTAATTTCGTAATGTACAAATAGTACCTACAAATCACTAAGGCAAAGATGCCCAGCTCACCTGAGTAGGCAAAGAACATCCATAGATAGTTTATGGAAAAGGAAATGGCTCTTAAATGTATGAAAAGTGCTTAACTTGGCTCAAAAGAGAACTAAATTAAAATTAAAATAAGATGCCATCAAGATACAATACGATACCATAGAGTGACACAGGCCTCTTTCTGGGCCAGTCTCTCCTTCCTATCTGGGCCTTGAAGAGGCAGACTGGATTCAGATTAACATCCACAGAGAAGAGACCAACAGGTAGGGCTTTTGCCTTCTAGGAGCTCCCAAGCCTGGGAGCAAGTATGCGAATAGCCTGTGGTAGAGATGAAGCCGGCAAAGCTGAGAGAGAAGTCTGGGCCCCTCACTTGTTTACTCAGCATGTGCACCTCTGACCAGCTGCTATTGCTGGGGTATGGGTTTCCTTGAATGTGTTACTATTTATTAAGCACTCGTGACATGTGTTACCTTGTGTGGTTAGGCCACTCACGGTGCTAGGCTCTTTTCTCTGTATATCTGCTGCTGTATATCTGGTCCCTGCTTCACAGACTATCCAATCCTCTTATAATTAGAGGGCTTAATTAGTCCCTGGTGACTGATGGGCCCACCTGATGCCAATTCCCTCCTGCAAATGGTCGCCTTCTCCCTCAGGTAGGAAAGACTGCTGCAATGTCCTGCCAGCGTCTGTTTGGCAAGGTGTGGCTCCAGGACCCTTTGTATATGATCCCTGTCAAATAAACCACTGATGTCTCTGTCTCCAGGCTCTTTCTTCAGTTTCGAAGCTAGACAACTACAAGGCTTGTAGGCCTGAGGTGTGCAGCCCAATATACCTGCTGTTTGTAAGTACTGTACATAGGTATCCTCTCAACAAGCCATGAGGCAGGTAAGTACTATTACACCTATTTTACAGATGAGGAAACTGAGGCATGTAGAAGGTTAGGACTTGTCCTTAGTGGGTCACAGAGCTGCGATTTAAACCCAGGCAATCTGGCTCCAGAGCCCGAACTCACCTCTCTCATGGCCTCGGTGCTTGGTGACTATCAAACATGGCCCAGGGCCCATGCAAGTGTTGCCTGCTTAATTAATAATCACAATAGCCCTCAAAGGGAAGTGCTCATCACCCCATCTTGAAGCTGAAGAAACAGCCTTAGGAAGAGGATGTGAACCGACCAAGACGACATTGCTGGTAAGTGACAGAGCTGGGAGTCAGACCCTGTCCACCTGACTGCAATCCCAGTCTCTGCCCATGACCCCACGGTCCCGCATGGCTCCAGCATCTTGGCCCTGACCCCATGCCTGACCTGCTTTCGGCCAGTCAGCAGGTGTCCAGCAAACTGGGTGGCTTTCAACTGTGGGCTTCCTGTGGGAAATTGCACCAAGCATTAAGGAGGTCATTCTGGGATTCAGGCTGCCCTGGTCCAGGCTCCTGTGTCTGCACGATAGGCCAGGCTCAGAGTCCAGTCTGTGTGGCTAAAGACCACTGCCTGGATCATTGCGACCATGATGGAACAGACCTAGAGAAGATGGCCGGCACAGCAGACCCTGGGAATGGGGATGACCCTTGACCACACCCTTCTCCCCCAGCACAGGCAGCGTACTCACAGCTGTAGGCACCTTCACAGGCACCCCTGCACGTTCACACAGGACCTCCCGTGGCTGCCTCTTCACCTATCCCAACCCCTAAGACCGACCGGAGGCTCTGAGGCAGTGAGTACTCAGAGGTAGGCCCTGGTGGTCAAGGGCACGAGCCTGCCACCAGCTCCAGGGCCAGTCTGTTTCCTTAAGGCTTGATCACACAAACGCAGAAGTGCACAAGGCGCACACTCCCCCCGCTCCGGAGCCAATCCACACCCTCGCCCCGCCTGCTCCGGCCCCGCCCCTCCAGAGGCCCCGCCCCCTTCCCGGCCCGCCCGCTCTGGGCCCAATATCCGGCGGCTGCGGGGTCAATGAGGCCAGTGAGACTCATGAAGGTGTTCATCACACGCAGGATTCCCCCCGAGGGCAGCGCCGCGCTCGCCCGGGCCGCAGAGTAAGAGCCCGGCGCCCCCGGACCTCTCCGCGCGCCGAGTCCCCTCCCTCCGGGCGCGCGTTCTGCGGGTGGCGTCGCGGGAAGGGGTTGCGGAGCCGGGGGCACCGCTCCTAGACCTCGGGCAGCCTGTACGTGGGGTGACTCAGCGTCTCCGGGCGGGCCGGGGGGCGGCCTCCCGCCACCCACTTCTTTTTGGTGGGGCGGACACGGCGGTCCGTGGGGCCAGGGAGAACTGCGATCCTGCGCTTGGGCCTTCGCCTAACTTTCGAACCCGTGCCTGGCTGGAACGGTCTTGGAGTTTGGGGAACCTTAGAGAAAGTCCTCAGGGGCCAAGCTTTCTCCAGGCCCATTGCTGTGCCCCTGGGAACCGCAGTTCCCGTGGCACTTGCAGCGAGGGTGGGGTGAAGGCTGGAGCCTTCCCCAGTCGTGGGCGTGGGGAGAGGGGAGACTACTCATGTCACAAGGTCTGAGCGACCTCTGAGGTCTCTTGGACGGGTCAGGGGCCTTGGCAGTCACTGGCCTGGTCCCTTCGTCGGTTAGCAGGGGGCCTCTGGTAGCACTTCTTAAACTGAACTCTGCACCTTACCAGGTGCTTCTTATAAGTAAACTCTTAATTCTTCAACGCTGTGAAATCAGTGCTGTGATTCCCACTTTACAGAGAAACTGGGAGAGGTCAGGTACCTTCACCAAGCTCTATAGGTGGCACAGCTGGGATTAGAAATCTGCTCTGTGGCAGTCTGAGCACTGCGGTATGCAGATTTTCACTTCCCATGTCAGGCGAGGAGAAGGTGGACCCAGCCTTAGAAACAAGTGCTAGGGGAAAATGAAATTTGTTTCTTTTGTTGCCTGCAATCAAACTTTTGCTGAAGACTTGCTGTGTGCTAGGCATTGAGGGGGAGAGGGGAAGGCAAAGACAACAAGAACACTAGTAGCGGCGCTCACACTGCTGCAGCGCTGGGCCACTGTTCAGGAAAGGAGGCTGCGTGCGAGGAGGCCGGCGCCTGGGCCGGGGGTGTTGGAAAGTGCCAGCAGCTCTGTGTCTTGCACATGTAGATTTTCCGTGCGTTTTGGCTGCATTGAATTAAATGTCATGGGCCAGAGGTTGGGCAGCACTGCTGGGAAACATGCCTGGGGCCCACCAGCCACTCTGGAAGCGCCCCTTGAAACTCCTCCCTGTTGAACTGCTTTGGTCTTGTCCATGGCTCAGATGGTAAACAATCCACCTGCGATGCGCGAGACCTGGGTTCGATCTCTGGGTTGGGAAGATCCCGTGGAGGAGGGCATGGCAACCCACTCCAGTATTCTTGTGTGGAGAATCCCCATGGACAGAAGAGCCTGGTGGGCTACAGTCCCTGGGGTCGCAAAGAGTCAGACACGATTGAGCGACTAAGCAGAGCACAGCACATGTACAAAGTCAAGAACAAGGGTTACTCGTTTCACGGACTCACAGGAGAAGATGCACAACCAGACAAGGGGTCCAAGCCCGGCTGCTGCCAGGAGCCCCCTCCTGGCCTTCTCAATAGGCAGCCTGGCCCGGGAGCTCGCAGCCTGTGAGGCCTCCTGTGGGGGTAAAGAAATCTCTTCTTGTGTTGAGCTGAGAATGGTCCCCGTGACTTTCTCCTTTCAGCTTAGGCCCTTTTCAGTCCTTACTGGAGAGCTCTGCTCTGTGACAGCCTTCACCCTTCAGCCACCCTCAGAACAATTCTGAGGCTGCCCCCACCTAATCTTGACTCCCCTCAGCCAGCCCCAGGCAGCTTGAGGCCAGAGCAAGCAGAAAACAATGTTTTCCACTCTGACAGGGTCGGTGGATGTGGCCGGAGAGCTTTGGGGGCCTGTGGGCACCTGAGGGGCTTGCCCACTTCTGAGTGGTCTTCCCTTTGTCTTCAGCTGTGAGGTGGAGCAGTGGGATTCTGATGAGCCCATTCCCAGAGAGGACCTGGAACAGAGAATGGCTGGGGCCCATGGCCTGCTCTGCCTCCTCTCGGACCGCATAGACAAGAAGCTCTTGGACGCTGCAGGTGTGTGTGCTGTGCAGGCCTGGGGAGGGCTCCCGGGGTGTCTTGGCCTGCTGCTGCTGCTTTCCAAGCAGGTCTTTAGTGACTTCAGCGAGCTCTGAGGGCATTCACTGTGGTCCTAGGCCACAGCTCCATGTGGCACACACTGTGCCCCTCTTTGCTGGCTGTGAGTCCCCGGAGGGAGACCTTAAGAGGGCAAAGACCATGGTGTGGAGGAGAGCCAGGGCCCTGGGCCCTTTTCCAGCTCTGTTCAGGCTTGGTTTATGACCTTTAGCAGGGCCCTCCCTTTTCCAGACCCATCTATATATGTGGGAAGGCCTTGAATCCCTTGAGGAAAGATACAAATAATGCTTTTTCTGCCCAATAGGAGCTAATCTCAAAGTCATTAGCACAATGTCTGTGGGTGTTGACCACTTGGCTCTGGATGAAATCAAGAAGCGGTAAGTGCAACTTGGGCTCTGGAATAAAGGGTGACTACCAGAGAGGGAAAAAGAGGAGCTGAGTATCTATTTGTTTTTCCTTCATATCTCTTGACCATTTGGTGAAAATGTAAGGTAGCCAATGATAAAATCTGCCCATGTGTGCACAGGTCAGTTAAGATAAGTCTGAGCAGTCAGAAACAGTGGCTAACAATGTCCAGGTAATATCCTTTCTCATTCATTCTTTTTTTTTTTTTGACCCTCACATCAACCCCTTCAAGTAGAAAAGGCAAGAATTATTATTTCTCTCTTCAGATGAGGAAATTCAGAAAAATTAAGTAATCAGTTACTGGAGCTCCACACATTGGAGCTTGTTCTTCCATCTTATATCCTTCTCAAAACGGGAGATGGTCAAGAGGGGACTGAGGGCTGGCCAATCCTGGGAGCCCACTACAGCTCTGAGCTTCCCAACAGGCAGCGCAGAAGGAGCAAAGCTGCATCACAGCAGTGTCCCAGCAGTAGAAACTGGGAAGGTGCTTGAAGCCATTGACCACCAGCTCTTTGGTTCATAGTGGGATCCGCGTGGGCTACACTCCGGGTGTCCTGACAGACGCCACGGCCGAGCTCGCCGTCTCCCTGCTGCTTACCACTTGTCGCCGGTTGCCGGAGGCCATCGCGGAGGTGAAGAAGTGAGTGAATGCCCAGCGGGGAAGTTGGCTCTGCTCTGCACTTGCGCACTCAGTGCTGCCCCTGGCCCAGGGGTGATCCCCAGCTAATGAGGGAGACAGACTCAGGCAAGATACTAAAGTGCACTGCAGAGCTGAAACAAACAGGGCGTGAAGGGAAATTGTGGGGTGCAGTGTGGACCAGGGAAGTCTCTGCAGGAGTAGCTGGTGGGCATCCTCAGAGGGCCCTGTCCACCCTTATGTGGATCCAGAAGGCTCTGAAGACCGAAGGCTGTTTCATGTTGCTGCAGATACACTGACGTGTTTGATACAGGTGCCACCCCAGATGTTGTCAAGTGTGTTATGCAGAATACAGCATATATACTTTACCCCCTTTCTAAAATCTGAAAATTTAAAACATTTGACCTGGGAGTTTCAGATTGAGATGGGGCTGTACATCCCGAATCGGGGAAAGCACTCAAGGTAGGGGGGACTGACCCGAGCAAAGCCCAGGAGGCATGTGGATGCAGGTGATCAGAATGTGGACCAGGAGAGGGGCTTCGTGGTGGGATATGGCAGGGGCGAGGCTGCGTGGGACTGAGTAGACACAGTGCTGAGTGTCCCTCCCACCCTCCTGTCCAGGGAGTTGGCCCCTTCATCGGGGTTGACTCAAGATAGGCTGCATTCCCCCGTCTGTCCAGGGCAACAGGGGTGGGCCTGTGTTTCCCCTGGAGCACTAAGAACATTGGTTTTGGAATCCCACATTCCAGATTTGCAACCTGCTGCTCTGCCCTGGCTGTGTGACCTTATACGTCGCCCTTTCTGATCTCAGCGTCCCTGTCTGCAGAAAGGGAGGAGAACCTCTGAGCAGCTTTCCAGCCCTCAGATTCTGTGTCCCCGATTGCTTTAAAAGAGTCATTCCCACTGCTTATCCGCAGTACCGAGTGGCTGTAGGTGTAACTTGTGGTCCCCTCCATCCTTAACTGTAGGGTGGGGCCTGTCCCTTGGACCACAGCCCATGCCTGGGAGTGTGGGGTCTGTGCAGCAGCCCTCATCTTTGCCCAAAGCCAGGGCCGCTCACCTGCCCCTCCTCCCTCCCTGCAGCGGTGGCTGGACCTCATGGAAACCCCTGTGGATGTGTGGCCACGGCCTCTCACAGAGCACCGTCGGCATCGTTGGCCTGGGGCGCATAGGTGAGGCTCCGTCTACCCATTTGGCTTCCTGGCTCACATGTCTTGGTTAGAATCTCCAGCACCCTGTGTCTGGATGTTGACAGACTTTCTTTGGGAAGGGTCGCCATACCTGTGTGCAGTAGGGATATCTCCAGCGAGAAGACATAGCATTGTAAAAGATAGGCCAAAACATAAAATGAGTTCCTTAAGAAGTCACTAGGTGATAGATGTAAGAGCCGGGGTTCTTTATGATTATAGCTCCGTACAGAGCAGATGAAGCTGTGATGGCTGAGGGGTTGGGGAGCCCTGCTCCCTGAGGCCTGGTTTCTAGAAGGCATTTGACTCCTGAAGCCTTAACACAGAAACCAGAGGGTCCAGTGGACAGAGCTTACCTGTGATTCTGAGGCAGGGCAGAGCTATTTTTCTTCCAGTGGCCCCAGCACTGGAGAAGTCCGGCATCCTACCTGGAGCAAAGGCGAGGCTGAGGGTAGGAAGTGGGCATAACTTGTCTGGCTAGCTGGCAGCCCTGCCTCCCACACTAGAGAGTTGCTTGGAGGAATCCAGCAGCTTGGGGGCACGTTCTGAGTCAGAAAACACAGCTGCCCAAGCCCATCTTGGCAGCAGCGTATGTGGAAAGGTGTTAGAGGTGGGGTGAGTTGGCAGTGCCATCAGAGTCATTTGGGGTCTGTGGCTGCATTAACAAGCAGAGCGTCCAGAGGAGGCAGGGGACCATGTGGTCAGGCCTTTCTTGGGCTGCCAGGTCCATCCAGTGCTCGGGGAAGGTTAGAAATGGCCCTCAAGATGGCCAGACCACGTGAGGACAGCCCAGGCCAGTCCCAGCCACACAGGAGCTGTGGTCTCTGAAGGATGGACCCATGAGCTGAGGGCAGTGTGGGGTGGTGGGGGCTGGGTGCACTGTGGCAGGATTAGTTAACGTAGGAAAGGACTTTGCCCCCCAGCTCTTCCCCCAGGGGCTCCCTCTCCCTGGAGCTGCTGGGCGCTGTTCCCGCCCTCGCCCTCCGAGGGCTCGGGAACAAGTGCTGACTCTTGACTCCTTGCCACCAGGCCAGGCCATAGCTCGGCGTCTGAAACCATTTGGTGTCCAGAGATTTCTATACACAGGGCGCCAGCCCAGGCCTCAGGAAGCAGCAGAATTCCAGGCAGAGTTTGGTAAGTAAAAGCTGGATTTCCGCAGGGGCCCCTTCTGCTTGGCCAGGTGGTTCTCTGTATTTGCTGTAATGGCAGCACTTTGGGGTAGAATGCAGGAGCTCCACAGGCCTGTGATGTCCCCTGGGCTTTATCTGACTTCCCTGCCCTGCATGCAGAGGCCTATTAGGGCAGCGCAGGGACCCAGCCAGGCGACACCGAGTCCCCTCAGTATCAGAGAGACTCGGGTCTCCTGTCCTGTAGGGTCCCTTCTCACTGTTGTCTTTGTACACACACAGCAGTAGGGGTGGTGATAACGTGTAACGAATTGTACATGTAAGGATGATACATGTAAGGAAGTGCTGGGAACTTTCGCTCAGTTTCCATCATAAACTGGTGAGCGCTGACTCTCAGCCTTGCCTCTGGGTGAATCCAGTCCCCTGGCAGGTGCATATCTTGGTGAGCAGATGGCAAGCTGGATTTCAGCCACTCCACCCTGTTGGCACATTGGGCCTTGAAAGAGTGAAAGCAGTGTGGCCTAGATCCCTGCTGTGTGACCCCGAATAAGCTTCTGCTCCTCTCTGGTCTCAGTTTCCCCACCTTTAGAGCAGGGGGCTGACTGAAGGATATAGCACACCAGGATCCCGTCAGTGGCTATCGACTGTGCAGTTATCAGAGCTGTCCAGGTGGGGCGCCGCCTTCAGGAAGCATCTTGGGAGTTTCTGTTATGGGAGGGGGGCGGGAGGGGTCAGGTCTCCCACCCTCTTGCTGTCCTTAACCCGGGACACAGCACCTGACGGAGCCCTGCGCTCCCCCAGTGTCCACCCCCGAGCTGGCTGCCGAGTCCGATTTCATCGTTGTGGCCTGCTCCTTAACACCGGCGACCAGGGGGCTGTGCAACAAGGACTTCTTCCAGTGGATGAAGAAAACAGCTGTGTTTGTCAACATCAGCAGGTATCCTGGGTCACCGGGCGAGCCTAGAGCGGGGCTGCCCCTGCTGTTGTGATCCCCACAGGCTGTCGATGAGACTCAGGCTGAGTCTATGCCCTCCATAAACCAACCAACCGCTCAACTCAGGACAGTAAGGGCCCCAGAGCACGTCCCAGCTGCTCAGAGCAGGGCCTGGTCTGGCTCCCAGCAGTACCTTGACCTTGCTCAGGAAGTGAAGGCACCATGGCAGCAAATTAGGTAACTTTGTTCCTCTAACCACAAACGGTTGGACTTGACAGTCTTTATAGCCTGTTAGAGGCCAGCCTTCATGGCCCTGAGCCTGGGTTTGTTTCTGTGAGTCAGTGAGCTTGAACTCACACTTCTGGGAAGACAGACCCAAAACCCAGGTTGTCTTGGGTCCTCAAAAATGTCTGCAGGGTGCCTCTAGTCCACTGAACATGTCACGGGAGCAGACCTTCCCTCCCAGCCACTCCAATCCCTTCTTAGTTATTACTAGTGCTTCACGACACCCCCTGTCATTCCCAGGGGAGAAGTGGTAGACCAGGACGACCTGTACCAGGCCCTGGCCAGCGGTCAGATTGCAGCTGCCGGTCTGGACGTGACGACCCCAGAACCACTGCCTACTGACCACCCTCTCCTGACCCTGAAGAACTGTGGTAAGAACCGCCCTTTGTCAGAAACACTTCTCCCGGCGGTGGCTCTTCCCACTGCGGGTGATGAAGCCAAGTGGCAGTTCTCCCAGACACTTGGCTTAGGCACCATGCCCCTCCAAGCCACAAGCCACAGCTATCAGAGGTAGGAGGCAAGCTCCAGAGGCCCTCCCTCAGTCTGCTGAGTTTTAACCACCCCAAGCTCTCTAGCTCAGTGGGTAAAGAATCCACCTGCGATGCAGGAGACCCCAGTTTGATTCCTGGGTTGGGAAGATCCACTGGAGGAAGGGATAGGCTATCTACTCCAGTATTGTTGGGCTTCCTTTTTGGCTCAGCTAGTAAAGAATCCTCCTGCAATGCTGGAGACCTGGGTTGGGAAGATCCCCCAGAGAAGTTAAAGGGTACCCACTCCAGGATTCTGGCCTGGAGAATTCCATGGACTGTATAATCCATGGGGTCGCAAAGAGTCAAGTCGGACACGACTGAATGACTTTCACTTCACTTGACTTCATTCCTCTCCCCCATCCCCTAGCCCCAGGGGAGGTTTGACATTGCTACCCCTGTGATACCTTAGTGCAGTGGTTCTGCTATCGGTCACCTGGAGGGACTGACCAAATGCATGGTGCCGGGCCCCCATGGGCATCCGCCCAGGACGTCTTGGGTGGGGCCTGACAACATGTGTCTAACATCTTGCCCGTGGCGGTTACGCAGCCCGGGAGCAGTGAGAACCACTTAAGAGTTCCTCTTTAGCTTCCTCAGTTAGTTAACAATTCTGTGCTGAGTTGACAATTCTGTATATTACGTTCTGTCTATTCAGGTAGCTGGTTTGGTTTCCGTCTCCAGACTAACACATAACTGTTAGGGCCGTAGGCCATCTGGGCCAGTCCTGCCCTTTGCTTACCCTCTGGAATGGAAAAGCACAGAGAAGGCCTGCAGCTGCCTTCCCCCCTTTAATGCTGCTGTTGCCACAGCCCTTGGAGGCACTACCATTCCCACCCTGTGCCTGTGTGAAGGGAGCCCGGGCTGTGACGGCCAGGCTGTTGCCCAGAGCTGGGAAACTGTCCCATTCCTGAGGCCTGGCACTCAGCGCAGTGCCCTGGGACTGCTTTCAGAAGGCACTCTCTGGGGACCGTTGACCCCACTTGCCCTGCAGTGGGGTCAGAGGGCACTGTGCTGTCCAGCCTCTCATCTGTTATTTCGGGAGAAGTTATTTCAGAGGCCTGGGGCCTTCGGGGGGGCCCATGGTGTGGACAAGCTGGTAAACTGGCACCTGTCACTGTCTGGTATCTGAAGGGTGGGTCTAGAGAGGCTCTGGGGACCCCTTCTGGCCCTGACCCTCATGCTCAGGATGCATATTTGTCACCCTTGAGCCTGGGTTTGGTGGCCCCGAGGAGAGGAGTGCTTTGAGACAGGAGGGAAGGCAAATCAAGAAGTGAGGGGGGTTCTCCTTATTCTTTTTCCTGGCAAACTCTAGCCCGAGGTAAGGCTCTTGAACCACCCTTCTCATTTCCTGTCCTTCCTCTCCTTTCCAGTGATCCTGCCCCACATTGGCAGTGCCACCCACAGGACCCGAAACATCATGTCTGTCTTGGCAGCTGACAACCTGCTGGCTGGCCTGCGAGGGGAGCCGATGCCCAGTGAACTCAAGCTGTAGCCACAGGGGGACTCTGTGGACCAGAAAGCAAGTGGCCCTGGGCTTCTGTCAGACGCACCCTGGCTTGATTGGACCCACAGGGTGGGAGCCAGAGGAAAAAGTCTGATCTGTACCCATTCTGCAGAGGGAAGACTGGTACTAACAGATGTGCTGCACTTGTGTGGTGGAAGCATCCCAGCCCCAAGTGTGTAATTCTATTAAATAATTCTCGGAGATGTCTGGGCATGTAACTGGGAGAAACTGACAAAAGCATCTGCTTGGGTTTCCTAAGCCAGGGCCTCTAGTGACTCC
Organism: Ovis aries; assembly: GCF_016772045.2. NCBI lineage: Eukaryota > Metazoa > Chordata > Mammalia > Artiodactyla > Bovidae > Ovis > Ovis aries. The sequence goes on along the minus strand of NC_056055.1, from coordinate 51,312,227 downwards.
AGGTTCTGCTTCCAACCCCCATCCTCAGCCCCGAGCATTTGAATTCCTAGAACCTGTCCAAGCCACCTTCAGTTCAGTTGCTCAGTCATGTCTGACTTTGTGACCCCATGAATCGCAGCACACCAGGCCTCCCTGTCCATTACCAACTCCCAGAGTTCACCCAAACTCATGTGCATCAAGTCAGTGATGCCATCCAGACATCTCATCCTCTGTCGTCCCCTTCTCCTGCCCCCAATCCCTCCCGGCATCAGAGTCTTTTCCAATGAGTCAACTCTGCATGAGGTGGCCAAAGTATTGGAGTTTCAGCCTCAGCATCAGTCCTTCCAGTGAACACCCAGGACTGATCTCCTTTAGGATGGACTGGTTGGATCTCCTTGCAGTCCAAGGGACTCTCAAGAGTCTTCTCCAACACCACAGTTCAAAAGCATCAATTCTTTGGCGCTCAGCTTTCTTCAGTCCAGCTCTCACATCCATACATGATCACTGGAAAAACCACAGCCTTGACTAGAAGGACCTTTGTTGGCAAAGTAATATCTCTGGTTTTGAATATGCTATCTAGGTTGGTCATAACTTTCCTTCCAAGGAGTAAGCGTCTTTTAATTTCATGGCTGTAGTCACCATCTGCAGTGATTTTGGAGCCCCGCCCCCCCCAAAATAAAATCTGACTTCAGTTCACTGTTTTCATTGTTTCCCCATCTATTTGACATGAAGTGATGGGACCAGATGCCAAGCCACCTTAGCCTCAGCCAAAAGGCCTCCAAGTTTCTCTCACTGAGGACAGGACAGTCACAGCCCAGTGGTGACCACAGCAATGGGACCTGCTACCTAGACCATTAGGCAAATTAAATACACGTGGCAAAGAGAACTAGGTAAAGTCACAATACTCACTTTTTGGTCAAGAATCATCAGGGTAGGTAGGTTTCTTTCATTTTTATTTTAAACTTAAGTTTCAGCACCGTCACACTTTGTTCCTCGTGTCCATTTCCTCCTCCTTCCCGCTCCCAGGTGGATGCCCTTTACTAAGCACCTCCTCACTCCTCAGGCCTGGCTGCCAGCACTGCCAAAGCCCTGCGCCTGCTAAGGGACTCCGCTCCGGCTTTTCCCCCGCAGCCAAGCCAGACTGAAGAGTGGGGTTTCTCCCCTGGGAGGCAGGTAAGGGAGCAGCAGAAGTACACAATTTGGCAGGCCCTCTGGGAGGGCCGGTGGACTGAGGACACCGCCTCAGCCCCATCCACAGCGCAGAGGGAAAAAGCGCAAGGGACTAATGACCAATACTTGTTACTGACAGCATCAGAGTATTTTCTAAGATGCCTGGTTTAAAACAGAGTACTGGTAACATGGTAACAGCAGGGTTAGCAGAAAAAGCAATACTATTTCACTCTTTTGTTTCAACCTTAACCTAAGGTGAAGAAAAAGAACGCATAATTAGTTAGAGGCATTAATATGACAAAGCTTTTATTTCAAAGTCTCAAATTTTGACCAGCATAGCACCACTGACCCAGGTGCCCTGATAGAACTTTATGATTTGGTCACCAGAAATGATTATGCCAAGCTATAATTAAGGCTAACCAATCGAAATCCAGGTACCCAATACCAGTTAAAATTCAGGTAGAAACTACCAGTTGTAGGAACCCTGGGACTGGTCTTCCAGGGAACCTCTGAATTATTTAAGTGCTACAGCATGTACAAGGACACTGGCCCACAGGCTTGCTTCTCACACATAGAAACTGATTGACTAAGAGGTAGATGAGAGATTCCAGATTCCACTGGGCAGTGGAGAGGCGGCTGTGTCAGTCCCCGAGGCAAGTCCACTGAAGCCTGAGCTCAGGTAGGGGGCCACCTCCTGGCACCTCTTCCTAGAGGTGGAAGGGGAGGAGGGCGACCACTGTTCTGTGCCGCCAACTCCTCTTCCCAGGCCAGGCAGGGCCTCTCCTCCTCCACGCTGACCCACCTGCCTCCCAGGGTTGATCTCACAAGTCACTGGTTCCACAGAGGGGTGGATGTAGAGCCTCATCACATCGTCAGAACATGACTTACTAACAATTTTCCACACACACCGAACTTCACAGGTGATCCCACGGCCTCCACCCGCCTCCCCACCTCTCCCCTCCCCTTTTAGGAGACGGACCAGAGGCTTCCCTTTTGGTTTTCCTCCCTGGGGAATCAGTTCATAGGAGATGCTAAATCTGACAGTGAGCATTATGAGTTTATCCACAGACAGACGTGTAACTGCATATGCTGGATTAAGAGAAGACACATGCTGACTACTTCTCAAAACATAAGAACTGAAGGATTTTGCTCAATTATGCACAGTGGTTTGGGGTGTCTCAATTAAACTGTATAAAAAATGAACTCATGTTCATGTATGAATTAAGCTGACTTCATGAGCTCTACAGACACACATTAACCTGTGCTGTTCCCCTGGAAGCTCTTAAGCCAAGGCTCAGCCTAACAGATGCTGCCCAAAGGGTTGGAAGGCCACAGGGTCGGCCCAGAGAAGGCCAGGTCAGTCACCCAGAGGTCTCCTCAGACTGTCTCAGATGCTACCCTGGTGGCTTCTATGCTCTGGGCTGCCCAATCCTCTTATAGAGACGGGAAAATATTTACTAACCTTCAGTATTGGGTTGGGGCAACAACAGAAGCTCAGGGTCTGTACTTTAAAGAACAGTAATAAAGCCCACGATGGAGGGGGGTTGACTTCACTTTTGTTTTTTTACCTGAAAACAGTAATCTAGGCCCAGGAAAGATGCTGTAAGTGGCATGAAAGTGTGAAGAAGCGAAGCAGAAAACGGGCTTGTCGTTGGGTGAGATGTGTCAGGCTGGACCGGCCCCCGAAATCTGCACAGAACAAAGGGTAAATGCGCCGTAAAAGATCCCACTAAACAGGACTCCACATCATCAGAACAAAGACGAACACTAGCTCTTCTGACTTCCAAACTGTAACATGTGTAATACAAGTTGGTTAAAATACCGCTAAAACAGCACATACAGAAACAACACCTTACTTGTCGCTCTCTATTCATAAGTACATACTCCTTTTACAACTTTGTCTTTAAAACTGGGAAAAATTGTTAAAACATCTATCTAATGATGATGTTTTCAAAAGTATATACACACCTGTTAGTCCAGAGAATGCTCGCTCTGGACCCAGTGTCAGCACCATCAAAGTGCAGCATCTGTGACTGCAAATCAGACAAAAAAATACAGTACTTTCTGAAGCCTAGAGCCAGCTCATGATAGACTTTAAAGCATTTCTGGCAGGCAGGCGTGTCCTCAAGGGTGTTCCTTTTAGACAGGCACAAAGTTGCCACTGGTTACACGTAGTGCATTTTGCATCACTGTATACAAGTATATAATATTCTCATCAGAAGGTATATAGGAAATTTAATTAAATGCTTCGGTTTTACAAAAATTGCTAAAAAATGTTTTTGCACTTCAATGTTTAATTTTTCAATGTGCCACTTCTAACATCAATTACAGACTACTTTCCGACTGCATTACTCAACCCTAAGGAAGAACGTGGTTTCAGGGACTGGATCCCTTCTCTGAATGTGTGCACTGCACTCAGATGCGGCGGCACAAGCACGACACCTGTGAACTCTCCACTTGTTAGTCTTCGAAATCTGCATGAGCCACTCACAGCCTGAAGTCTTAAACCCCATGGCATTAACCACCAACCAACCAGAGATTTTAGTTCCGGTCCTACAACTGGCATCGGCGTTATCTCGAGGTCAGGCTAGAGCAAAGTGCTGGGGAGGTTGCTGCTCTGCCAGCGCAGGCAGGTGGTCTTCGAGTGTTTGTACAGGTGGCTGGACTGACTGAACCTCTTGCCGCACTTCAGGCAGGCATAGGGTTTTTCACCTGTGTGAACACGGATGTGCTTCTGTGTCAAGTCTTGTGCAAGAGCTCCCTCTACAACCAAGACATTGTGCTCCGATAAGGCCTTCTTGCACTTCGACAAGACATCAGCAGATGCCCTTGTCAGCTGCGGGGGGCCGGGCTGCGAAGGGTGGCCGTTTTCAAATGAGGACGTGGCTGCATTCATCATTAGCTGGGAACTGGCAGAATTCTCTGGGATCTGTGAGCTCCTGACAGAAGTTACCACTGGCATTTTGGGAGCTATGCGGCGGTAGTATGGAAAGTTACTGGCTCCTCCTCGAGGGGAACCCATCATTACCCTGGAAAAGGAGGAGTGCAATCCCAAACCGGACCTGGAAAAATCCATCCCAAACTGTTCTCCTTGGTAGCCTGAGGTCTGCACACACGGTAGGCCCATCACATCCTGCATGGGCCTGACAAAGTGGGAGTCCGCGGGCTCGCTGAATGGGTTCTCCACATGAGCACCAGGGGCCGAGGAAGGCCCGCTCGCAGGCCCAGCCTCCGGACTCAACAAATACGGGGCCTCCCCCTCCAGCCTGCAGTCACTGGTTGTGTTTGGGAGATTATCGTCATTGTTCTGATTGGTACTAAAGTTACTTCCTCTGCTCTTGTTAAGAAAATTTGAAATACTAAAGGTGGATTTATGTTCTGACTTCCATTCATGTGGATGTCCCCTACCCGGTCAGTGCTAGACTGGGGATCTGAAAAACTCCGGTCGCTGCTCTCTGGGCTGAGGTCTATCTTCTCGGCACTGACCACCACCCCCTCCACCTCCACCGACTCGCTGCCTTCCGCTTGGGAGGTCACGTCACTCACTTCGTCCTGAGGCTCAGGAGAGCTCAGGGGCTCAGATTTCACCACCACTCTCATGTGCTCCTTCTCACCAAGGCCCACCTCCGGGTTTTCACACTGAAAAGCACTCTTCTCAGCTGTGGTTTCCTGCTCAAAACTAGTCTCGACCTGAGTGGCACGGGAGGCCATGGAGAGCTGGGCCATATTGCTGGCGCTGTTGTCGGACTGGCTGGGCACCTGGGCATCTTCTTGAGCGCCGAAGGACTGGTCAAACATGATGGTGTTGTCGTCTGGGTTGTCGGCCATCCCATCGGCCTTAGGGTTGTCCACGATTTTCAGAGAATCTGGAGAAAAGAACTCCTCCCGGGAATGAACCCCCGGCCCGTTCTCTGGTGTCACATCGGAGATGGCAGACTCGTCCAGGGTGGGTCGGAGGCGCTGTCTGGCCCGCTCCTCCGCAGACTGCTTGCGCTTGTGCAGGCGGCGCATGGGGAAGGGCGTCCTCTGGTCCAGGTTACCACGCATCGAGGAGCTCATGGGGGCTGGCTGCTCCTCGCCGCTCTGGCTGGAACTGAGGGCGGAGCTCACAATGCTCAGTCCCAGCTGCTGCAGCATAAAGGAGCGCTGCATGCGGGCGCTCTGCTCCTGAACACGCTCGCTGGGGGGAGACATGGGCAGCGTCCGTGTCGTCAGGTAATGTTTACATGCCTTAACAACAGAGTTCAGGTGCAGGTGAGAGGCTGCCAATAAGACATCCATGACATTGCTCTCCCCTAGCATGAGAGTGGAGGTGTACATCATGTCAATCAGTGCGGCGAAGGCCTCTGCTGTCACCACTTCGCTATCTAGCTGGATCATGTTCATGGTCTGATCTCCCTCTGCCACTGAGAACAGGGCTCGGAAATGCGTGCTGCACGCTGCTAGCACCGAGCGGTGGGCTTTGAAATGTCTGTTCCCCACTACAATGACACAGTCACAGAGCTGTCCGTGAAGTCTCTGATAGTTCAGCTGCTGGAAGATCTGTTCAAAGTGACCAGGAAAATCCATGATCCTACAATACAAAGAAAGAAAGAATTAACATGCAGAACAGCTTAAGTCAAAGTCAGAGCACAGAGCGGGCACTGACCAGAGACGCATGAATGGCCAAGCGTGGACCTTTCACAGCTTGTGGTGTTCCTGCTGGGGACACACAGACGAAACACCTGTCCAATAAGGAACAAATGCTGACTCAGCTAACAGCCTCAGAAATCTAGATGGACACGCGCACATCAGCAACTGGCAGTTTACAGGCTTCCTTTTACTCTTAAATAACCCACTTTTAACACTTGGGGCCATTGCTAGAAAAGACCAACATGTGGGTGATGGAACAACTATACCTGAGAAGTCCAGAGTTCTGCATTCCTGAGAACAACAAACTCCAAGAAACTCTAAACTGAGACTTTTGGCAGCCTCAAACGATGAAAAGTGCAAATCAACATTAGTGGGACGATGTCCAGTTCTAGATGGTAGTGAACTGCACACATGCATTTACCCTCTCCACCCCATACATACTCCCAAAACCCCGTTAAAAAGACACCAATGTGTCTTGGTTTGTTGTTGTTTTAAAGGTAAAAACCCACAAGGAAAAAAAGAATGGGAAAGAGGTGTTAATGGCATTTTGGGAACTGGTGAGCAGGTAAACAAATGTGTGCTGACTTAGCACACCTAGAAAACTGAACCCTAATTTACAGTCCATGGAGTCACAAAAGAGTCGGACACGACTTAGAGACTAAACAACAACAATTAAAACTGGCAGTGGTTAAAACAATCTGACTTATACATAAGTCCCCATCCATCCAGAGGCTCAGAACTGGCTGCCACGGTGCCAGAGGAAGTGGAGCAAAGATGATGCCAAGACAAAAGGACTGGCTCGAAGTCTACTCAATTAAAAAAAAACCCAAAAACACGGAGGTTCCACACTTGTGGCACAGAAAAGGTAAACCTATAGAGACAGAGAACAGATTAATGGCTCTCTGGGGCTGGGCTCAGGGCAGGACTGCAATAAGGGACTTTCAGGGACATGATGGAAATGTTCTAATATGATGATTACACATCAAATTTTCTAAAAATACTTGATCTGTACACTTAAAATGGGGAATGTTATGGTATGTACATTATACCACAGAAAAACTCAATTAATTAAACTTCAAAAAAAAAAAAAAAACGGGGAAAGAAAAACAGGAGACAAGCAAGCTATAAAACCACCATTTCAGACTACATTTTGAACTTCAGGGCTTCTATAAAACCAATCAGGGGCTTCCTTGGTGGTCCAGGTGGTCCGTGCTCCCAATACAGGGGGCCTGGGTTCACTCTCAGGTCAGGCAACTAGATCCCACATGCCACAACTAAGACCCAGTGCAGCCAAATAAATAATTAAATATATATATTTTTAAAGACAAAAATAAAACCAAACAGACCACTTAGAACATCACATATATCTTTGATAATACTACGGAATTACTATTTTTTTTTTTTACCCCTTACGTGTGATAATGGCATTCTGATTTTTTCCCCCAGAGGAACAGTTTTTAAAGAGAAAACACTAGAATGTTTACAGATGAAATGACATGATATCTGGCATTTGTTTCAAAGTTTATTTTTCATACATTGGAAAATTTTCATAAACGTTTAAAAAGGAGAAAAAGAGATCACATCACTAAGTAGAAAAATTTCCGAAGCTCAGTTTGGAATCAAATATCTGGACATTTTCATCTCCTGGACTCATTAGAAACAAAAATTTGTTTATTCTCTACAAAGAAATTGCTATACTTCCCAGGAACTACGTGTCTGCTGATTCAAAGTCTGTGTCCCCGACCAGTGCTCAGCACACACACTCATTGTGTGGTTAGAAAACAGGGTCAATATACCCAAAGAGGTGCGGCTCTGTGTCCTCTGCCCACAGACTCTGTAGAAGCTGAAGGAGCCACAAAGTTTAAAACCCTGTTTCATCCTCTCCAAAGAAGGACCCTCTGGTCTTCTGGGAGGGGGTGAAGCAGAATCTAGTGATTAAACTCCAGAATACAAACACAAGCAGACAGAGCATCTAGTGTGCCTGGTACTAGAGATAAAACGATCAACAAAACAGATCAGATCTCTGTCCTCAGGGGGAACAGACCAATCAACGTTCAAATACAATAGAGTACTGCAAGTGCTAAGGTGGAAAGGGTGAAGAGGCCCCTGCCTCTGCCAGGGGATGTGGAAAGGTATCTGCAGGGAAGAAGCTGCAGACCCCTGCTGGGCTTGCATGGCTGAACCAGAGAAACTGTACTCAAGACAACCTGTGCTCGCGAGGCTGGGACGAGCTGCTACATCCACAAGCGGGCATGAAGTTAAAGTCGGCATCAGAAGGCCAGACACTTTCCCGCACCCCTCTCCCCACCAACAGAAGACTAGCAGCTGGGTTCATATGCCCGGGAAGTGCCTCCAAGAGAAGAACACTTGGGACCCATTCAGACTTCCCCACGGTGAAGCCTCCAGTCCTCAAGGCCTATTAACTCAGCTTCCAGTTACTCAGGAACACCACAAACTGGAGGGGAGGAACTTCTAACATAAAAAGTTCTAAACAAACAGAAACACATCTGGAAGAAACACAACTAAGAAAGAAAAGCACCTATAATTAACATCCTCAGAGAACTAAGATACCATATCCACAAAACAAGAAGAGAAAGTTTTTAATTTTTTAAAAAACATTTATTTAGCTGTGCTGGGTCTTAGTTGTGGGATCTTTAATTGTGGCATGTGGGATCTAGTTTCCTGACCAGGGATCAAAATCGGCCCCTCTGCATGGGAATACAGAGTCCTAGCCACTGGACCACCAGGGAAGCCCCTGTTTTTAATTTTTTTAAGAGATATTCTAGAAACAAAATTATTGGAAATTTAAAGTTGCAAAAAAATTTTGTTGTTGTTGTCACTAGAAGGGCTGGAAGATTATATGGCTGGAGAAATGTGGCAGACAAGGCAAAGGAGAAATAAAAGTGAATGAACAAGGGAAAAAAGAATGAAGTCCAATGTCTGAATACAAAAAGAGAAAAGACAGAAAGTGACAAGAATGATAATTAGCAAAGAATAATTTCCAGAACTGAATAAGTTACTTATTCAAACTAGAAAGTTCCACCAGGTACTCAGCAACATGAGTACAATGGACAAATCCCCACATTTGGTGCATCACAGTGACATTTTAACACACTTAGGATAAAGATCTGGAAAGTCTGGAGTGGGGGAATTAACAAAGAATCAGGAATAAAATTGGCATTAGACTTTTCAAAAGCAATATTGGAAAGTAAAAGGTGATAGTTCCATTAAAATTTTCCAAGAAAATTATTTCCAACTTAGACCATACCCAGTCAAGTTCAGTTCAGTCGCTCAGTCGTGTCCGACTCTGCGACCCCATGAATCGCAGCACGCCAGGCCTCCCTGTCCATCACCAACTCCCGGAGTTCACTCAGATTCATGTCCATCGAGTCAGTGATGCCATCCAGCTATCTCATCCTCTGTCATCCCCTTCTCATCCTGCCCCCAATCCCTCCCAGCATCAGTCTTTTCCAATGAGTTTACTCTTCGCATGAGGTGGCCAAAGTACTAGAGTTTCAGCTTTAGCATCATTCCTTCCAAAGAAATCCCAGGGCTGATCTCCTTCAGAATGGACTGGCTGGATCTCCTTGCAGTCCAAGGGACTCTCAAGAGTCTTCTCCAACACCACAGTTCAAAAGCATCAATTCTTCGGCGTTCAGCCTTCTTCACAGTCCAACTCTCACATCCATACATGACCACAGGAAAAACCATAGCCTTGACTAGACGGACCTTAGTCGGCAAAGTAATGTCTCTGCTTAGGTTGATCATAACTTTTCTCCCAAGGAGTGTCTTTTAATTTCATGGCTGCAGTCACCATCCGCAGTGATTTTGGAGCCACCCAAAAACTAAAGTCTGACGCTGTTTCCACTATTTCCCCATTTATTTCCCATGAAGTGATGGGACCGGATGCCATGATCTTCGTTTCCAGCTTGTATTTCTTCCAGCCCAGCATTTCTCATGATGTACTCTGCATACAAGTTAAATAAGCAGGGTGACAATATACAGCCTTGACGTACTCCTTTTCCTATTTGGAACCAGTCTGTTGTTCCATGTCCAGTTCTAACTGGTGCTTCCTGACCTGCATACAGATTTCTCAAGAGGCAGATCAGGTGGTCTGGTATTCCCATCTCTTGAAGAATTTTCCACAGTTTATTGTGATCCACACAGTCAAAGGCTTTGGCATAGTCAATAAAGCAGAAATAGATGTTTTTCTGGAACTCTCTTGCTTTTTCCATGATCCAGCGGATGTTGGCAATTTGATCTCTGGTTCCTCTGCCTTTTCTAAAACCAGCTTGAACATCAGGGAGTTCACGATTCACGTATTGCTGAAGCCTGGCTTGCAGAATTTTGAGCTTTACTTTACTAGCATGTGAGATGAGGGCAATTGTGCGGTAGTTGGAGCATTCTTTGGCATTGCCTTTCTTTGGAATTGGAATGAAAACTGACCTTTTCCAGTCCTGTGGCCACTGCTGAGTTTTCCAAATTTGCTGGCATATTGAGTATAGCACTTTCACAGCACCATCTTTCAGGATTTGAAATAGCTCAACTGGAATTCCATCATCTCCACTAGCTTTGTTCGTAGTGATGCTTTCTAAGGCCCACTTGACTTCACATTCCAGGATATCTGGCTCTAGATTAGTGATCACACCATCATGATTATCTGGGTCGTAAAGATCTCTTTTGTACAGTTCTTCTGTGTATTCTTGCCACCTCTTCTTAATATCTTCTGCTTCTGTTAGGTCCATACCATTTCTGTCCTTTATCGAGCCCATCTTTGCATGAAATGTTCCCTTGGTATCTCTAATTTTCTTGAAGAGATCTCTAGTCTTTCCCATTCTGTTCTTTTCCTCTATTTCTTTGCACTGATTGCTGAAGAAGGCTTTCTTACCTCTTCTTGCTGTCAAACTATCACCTCTTCTTGCTGTCAAACTATCAATCAATTATGAGGGTAGGCCAAGGCATATTCAAACAAACAGGAACCCAAAAGTTTACCTCCCACATACCTTTTCTCTGGAAGCTATTAAAGGCTGTGCTTAAGGAAGCTGAGAATAAACCAAGAAAAGGAAGACAATACAGAAAGTTGAGACCCATCCTAGAAAACAGGCAAAGAGAATTTTTAAGGATGATGCTGAAGCCCAAGGTGACAGCTAGGCAGCAGGGCAGGGGAACAGACTGGAGCAGGAAGCTGAGAGACCAGAGTCCCCCGCAAGGGAAAAGGGAATAGGCAGACCACATGACATGGCTGAGGGTGCTAACAAGTTAACAGCTCTGTAAAAATGTAAAGACATCATATAAAACAAGAATTTTAAATGGGACAGCTTAAAAACTTAATGGGTGTTTAGTTGCAATATCCTGTGTAGTTTGTTTACAGAGTCCTAATGATGTGAACACAGAGCCACATTTGAGATACTGGAAGCATGAGAGAAGGCTGGTGTGCATTGTGGGGCAGGGCAGAGGACAGAAAGTTAAACTGCCACCTTCCCTGTTAGTCAAGAAATAATATCTGAAATACTACCTCAAGAAACAGTAATATAAGAATGTTGTTTGGAAATACGTAAGTCGGTAGTGGAAAAACAAACTAAAGCAAGTGAAAGTGGTTGCCTTTGCTGCTAAGTCGCTTCAGTCATGTCTGACTCTGTGCGACCCCACAGACGGCAGCCCACCAGGCTCCCCCGTCCCTGGGATCCTCCAGGCAAGAACACTGGAGTGGGTTGCCACTTCCTTCACCAATGCATGAAAGTGAAAAGTGAAAGTGAAGCTGCTCAGTCGTGCCGACTCTTAGCGACCCCATGGACTGCAGCCTACCAGGCTCCTCCGTCCATGGGATTTTCCAGGCAAGAGTACTGGAGTGGGGGCTGCCTTTGAGGAGGGGGAATTTGGAGGGAAAAGGAAGGGATGGAAGACTGCTATTTTTAGCTCTAAACTTTATGGAACTATGTGCCTTTTAAAATATAAATATATACACACACATTAACTTTTATAAAACGCGTCCTTTTTTTTGGTCAACCAAGGATTGAACCTGGGCGCCTGGCAGCAAAAGTGTGGAGTCCTGAGTACTGGGCCACTCAGGAATTCCCAATATAAAATGAAATTTTAAAAAACATGGTAAATCCTTGACATTCTAAAGGCACACACCCTGAGATCTTTGCACATCTCCAAATTCACAGATACTGTTATGGCACTTTGCAAGGATTACTGCAAGCAGAATGCAACATGGATGCCAAGCTGCACACCACGCTTGCCCACTTGCTCTAGTGGCCCAGCACCACAGAGCAGGCCAAGTCTTGATTGAGCGAAATGACAAGTAACCAGAGAACACACACTTTATGATCCTTGGGAAGTAACAAAAATGACAAACTCTAAATCCATCAAAACCAAGGGTCTACAGTGCCATGAGAGTATTAAGCCACAGGCCTTTGCTGTACCTTGAAAGTTGCAGATGGTAAAATGCCTCAAAGCAGTGGCCGTGAGTTGGCCAAATCCATTGTTGAGTGAAGGGTCAACAATGGTCAGCAGCAGCACACGTGCCTGGACCTCTACTCAATCAGGGATCAAAGAGCTCAAGGCTTTGGGGAGATTAGTTAGACAAAAAGCAACCGCTGCTCACAAGTCGACAGCCTTGTGAAAGGAAACACGTACACTAACAGGTGTCAAGTTCCAAGGAGGTGATTATTTTATAGCAGCAACAGGGAAGAAACATTCTGTTTCAAGCTTATTCAAAAGAAACAAAACAGGGAGCTGTCTTCCGAAGCGGCACTGGCCCCAGAGTCACTCTGAGAACTGAGAGACCATGTCGACTGGGGCTCTGTTAGGTGAGAGCAGGCAGCACCAGACGCTGAGCTTACTGCTTTCTCTCCTAATGTGGAGACCAGAACCAATGCTGCAGTAACTGTTGAAGTGCCATCTTAAGTACTTCTCACTTATTTTTTCTCTAATCTTCAAAACACCCCTGCCAGGTGCGCCTTATTAATCTGACTTAACAGATGAGGGGAACATAAAAGACTAACTCCCCAAGTAAGCGGTATTTAGATGCAGCATATCAGTTTGAAAGAATAATGATATTCTGTCCAATGCCTTTCTTTTCAACAAGCAGCAGAAATATGACTGAGGAAAAACAGTCTCCTTATTTTTTGAAATGTCAGTTACCTTGAGTATAAGAAGAAACCACCACTCTTTTCCACAAAAGGTCATTCACTAAAATGTCAAACACTTAATGTTCAATCCCCTTTCTATAGAAATGGCATAAGTAGGAAGGAAACTGTAGTCTCAAAAGTACCATTCTAAGGAAATTCCCAGGGCTCAGAAACCTATGTGAAGAGACTATTGAGGTGGCTAAAGATGCCCTGGGAAAAAACCCAGAGATTAAATAATGTTGGAAAATAGGTAAACAGTCCATATAACTTGATATCACTTAGAGACTGTCAGCCCTACACTAGATGCCCCAACAAACAGTCCTTGAAATCAACTTGAGTACTCCAGGCTCTTCTGAAAGCACCTTAGGGACAGAACTATGATGTTCTGTGTGCCTTACTGTCAGGGCAGTGCAGGATTCCTTACTTCCTCCTCCTCTTCTTTAAATTAAGGTTTTTTTTTTTATATGAACCATTTTTGAAGTCTTTATTGAATCTGTTACAATATTGCTTCTGTTTCATCTTTTGGTAAAGAGGCATGTGGAATCTTAGCTCCCCAGCCAGGGATCGAACCTGCAACCCCTGCATTGGGAGGCAGAGTCTTAACCACTAGACCACCAGGGAAGTCCCAGGGCTCCTATCTTAAGGGGCTCTAGAAGTTGTGAAACTAAATCGTAGCATTAGAGATGATCAAAACCTGGAGAAACACTTATTCTCCATAAATTAATAACTGTGTTGAATTACCCATTTAGAGATAACTCCAAACTAATTTCTCTTTAATGATAATATTCTTTTATCTCAATATCATGTAATCAGTCAATTTATGATCATTTAGATTAGCAATAGAAATCAAATCCACTATGATAAAAGCTAATTTTAGCCATAAAACTGGCCAATTAGATTATTCAGCTGTTCTTTCCAATATCTAGAGTGTCAGAAAGCACTTCAGGATAACTCAGAGCTCCTTAACTGAATGCAATAAGTTCATTCAACTGATTCAAGGACAAGGGGATTTATGATTAAAGGATGTCAGGAAGCTCACAAAATCTCCAGGAGGGTGCGAGAGCAGTACTGGAATGAAGCAGAGCATCCAACCACATTATGAAAATCATTATTGCCACGGCCACTCAAACTTTGCATGGACCCTGCTCTGGATTAGCTGCTCAGAAGAGTAGCTGTCACTGCACCTTCTAGACTAGCACTATCCAATAAAACTTTCTACAGTGATGGAAATCACCGGCATAGCTGCTGTGCTGTCCACTTGTCTCTGGCAGCTACAGAGCACCTGAAATGGGGCTAGTGTGACTGAGGAAATGAGCTTTTAATTTTATTTAACTAATCAAATGTCTACTGGACTGGCCAGAGTAATTCTAAATGCTCAAATCATTCCATATTGCTCACACCTGCATCCAGACCCCACTCAGGTACCTATGACCAAGAGAACCTAGTTCTCCTATCTGCACTGTAAAATTCTACCTCGGAAAATGGGACTCACAATTTACAGCCTATCCAGATGTAAAGGTTGGGGTGGTCAAAAGACTCTGGACAGCTGCTACTATATCATTCCTCTGACAATCTGAGCGCCTATCCATGAGGGTCATGTGCAGATGACTTTGTAATACATTGCTCTACATGCAGTGGGGTGTCAGGTGATCAACCTGAAAACGAGAGAGAAGAAAAACAACAGAAAGTCAAAGAGCTGGTGTCACAGCACACGGGCACAGACAGCGCAGACATCTTTAACTAGCATTATCTTTTTATATTTTTTGCTGCCCTGGGTCTTAGTTGCAGCATTCGGGATCTAGATCCCTAACTAGGGGTCAAACTCACTGGCAGCACAGAGACCCAAACACTGGACCACCAGCGTAGTCCAACTAGCATTTACTGAGCCATTCCATAGGCCACAATAAGGAAATAGAGCTCTAGGGAATTTAAAAACTGAGGCCACTTAAAAATAACGTATTTCTAAATTAATTTAAAAATAACAGTATATAATTACATACTAATTTATGAAAAATAGTATCTCCCACCAAAAAAAAAAAAAGAGAGGAATTGTTTTACATTTTTGCATTAACAGAAGACAGCTAGATTCTCATATCTGCTTTTGCATTCAGACTTTTGCAGTATCACACACAAGTGTACACTCATGAAAGAATGACAGTGAAAAAAGTAAGTTTTTGTATCATTATGAAAATAGTTTTAACCTCACAGACTCCTTGAAAAACTCTCAGGGGCCCCTACTGGTCCTTGGACTATACTTTGAGAACTGCTGATTTAATGAAAATTCTAAGTATAGTGGGGGGTGGAGGAATGGGGAGTGAGCACTGAAATGCAGAGGGCAAAACTAGTAGGAGAAATTATAAGGAGAAATCAAGACTCATAAAAAGACAAATTCTTATCTCTAACCAGGGGAAGTCAATAGACTATGTTTAAACTGAAAAACTGAGTAGATCCAAGCATAGCTTTTCATACATGTATGTAAATATCAAAAGAATTAGCTAAGAGTTGAAAGTGGGAGTCTTGGGGAAGAGGAAATGGGATGCAGGGGGGTTAAGGCCTAGTACTTAACAAATCTTGTTGGGTTATTTGACTTAAGTGTGTGTACTTAGCAAATTACTGAGACATATATATCTTTGGTAAAATTTATTTTTAAAACTATAAAAAGAGCCTGAAGAGACCATAATCACCTCCACCCTAACACACACAATTAGAAAAAGTTGCGAAAGAATTCAGTTCAGTTGCTCAGTCGAGTTCAACTCTTTGCGATCCCATGGACTGCAGCATGCCAGGCCTCCCTGTCCATCACCAACTCCTGGAGCTTACTCAAACTCATGTTCATCAAGTCAGTGATGCCATCCAACCATCTCATCCTCTGTTGTCTCCTTCTCCTCCCGCCTTCAATCTTTCCTAGTATCAGGGTCTTTTCAAATAAGTCAATTCTTCGTTATCAGGTGGCCAAAGTATTGGAGTTTCAGCTTCAACATCAATCCTTCCAATGAACACCCAGGACTGATCTCCTTTAGGATTGACTGGCTGAATCTCCTTGCAGTCCCACGGGACTCTCATGAGTCTTCACCAACACCACAGTTCATAAGCACCAATTCTTCGGCGCTCAGATTTCTTGATAGTCTAACTCTCACATCCATACATGATAGCCTGGAAAAACCATAGCCTTGACTAGACGGACCTTTGCTGGCAAAGTAATGTCTCTGCTTTTTAATATGCTGTCTAGGTTGGTCATAACTTTCCTTCCAAGGAGCAAGTGTCTTTTAATTTCATGGCTGCAATCACCATCTGCAGTGATTTTGGAGCCCCCCAAAATAAAGTCAGCCACTGTTTCCCCACTTATTTGCCATGAAGTGATGGGACTGGGTGCCATGATCTTAGTTTTCTGAATGTTGAGCTTTAAGCCAACTTTTTCACTCTCCTCTTTCATCAAGTTCAGTTCAGTTGCTCAGTCGTGTCCAACTCTTTGCGATCCCATGAATCGCAGCACGCCAGGCCTCCCTGTCCATCACCAACTCCCGGAGTTCACTCAAACTCACGTCCATAGAGTCAGTGATGCCATCCGGCCATCTCATCTTCTGTCATCCCCTTCTCCTCCTGCCCCCAATCCCTCCCAGCATCAGAATCTTTTCCAATGAGTCACTCTTCTCATGAGGTAGCCAAAGTACTGGAGTTTCAGCTTTAGCATCATTCCTTCCAAAGAGCACCCAGGACTGATCTCCTTTAGAATGGACTGGTTGGATCTCCTTGCAGTCCAAGGGACTCTCAAGAGTCTTTTTCATCAAGAGGCTCTTTATTTCTTCACTTTCTGCCATAAGGGTGGTGTCATCTGCATATCTGAGGTTATTGATGTTTCTCCTGGCAATCTTGATTACAGCTTGTGCCTCATCCAGCCCAGCATTTCTCATGATGCACTCTGCATACAAGTTAAACAAGCAAGGTGACAATATACAGCTTTGACGTACTCCTTTTCCTATTTGGAACCAGTCTGTTGTTCCATGTCCAGTTCTAACTGTTGCTTCCTGACCTGCATACAGGTTTCTCAAGAGGCAGGTCAGGTGGTCTGGTATTCCCATCTCTTGAAGAATTTTCCACAGTTTATTGTGATCCACACAGTCAAAGGCTTTGGCATAGTCAATAGAGCAGAAATAGATGTTTTTCTGGAACTCTCTTGCTTTTCCGGTGATCCAGCGAATGTTGGCAATTTGATCTCTGTTTCCTCTGCCTCGTCTAAATCCAGCTTGAACATCTGGAATTTCACGGTTCACGTACTGTTGAAGCCTGGCTTGGAGGATTTTGAGCATTACTTTACTAGCATGTGAAATGAGTGCAATCATGCAGTAGTTTGAGCATTCTTTGGCAATGGAATGAAAACTGACCTTTTCCAGTCTTGTGGCCACTGCTGGGTTTTCCAAACTTGCTGGCATATTGAGTGCAGCACTTTCACAGCATCATCTTTTAGGATCCAAAACAGCTCAACTAGAATTCCATCACCTCCACTAGCTTTGTTCATAGTGATGCTTCCTAAGGCCCACTTCACATTCCAGGATGTCTGGCTCTAGGTGAGTGATCACACCATCATGATTATTTGTGTCATGAAGATCTTTTTGTACAGTTATTCTGTGTATTCTTGCCACCTCTTCTTAGTATCTTCTGCTTCTGTCAGGTCCATACCATTTCTGTCCTTTACTAAGCCCATCTTTGCATGAAATGTTCCCTTGATATCTTTAATTTTCTTGAAGAGATCTCTAGTCTTTCCCATTCTATTGTTTACCTCTATTTCTTTGAATTGATAGCTGAGGAAGGCTTTCTATCGCTCCTTGCCATTCTTTGGAACTCTGCATTCAAATGGATATATCTTTCCTTTTCTCCTTTGCTTTTGCTTCTCTTCTTTTCACAGCTATTTGTAAGTCCTCCTCAGACAGCCATTGTAGTTTTTGCATTTCTTTTTCTTGGGGATGGTCTTTGATTTGTTGCACAGCAATAAATAACTGAAACAATGTGAAACTTTGCATCTCCCAACAAATCAATATTCAAATACAATCCCCAAGGGACACTTTTATTTTTTATTAATATTTGGGGGGGGGAGGGTGTCTATTAATGTCTTTGGGGAAAATCACTTTTAAACCCTCGTTAGTCCACATGGAACAGATGAATGCCCCCAAACCTCTGAGTTCCAGAAGATCCAGGGATGCCTGGCTACTTTGGTAACCACTTCTCTTGATTACAGTGATTGTTTCAGAGATGGATATGGGACCCAAGCCATACCAGAATTAGAATCTGCCCTGGGGACTTCTGCTGGTACCATTAAAAAAAAGATATTCTTGTGCTTGCTTTGGCAGCACACATACTAAAATTGGAACCATACAGAGAAGATTAGCATGTGCCCTGTGCAAGGATGACACACAAATTCATTAAGCGTTTCATATTTTTCACTGACTGGGATCCTTTTTTTGGGGGGGCTATGCCGCATGGCATTATGGATCTTAGTTCTCAAACAAGGGATCAAACCCATACTCAAACCCATCTCTTGCAAACTCAGAGATCCAGTCTGAAAGCTATAAAAGAGCTCATGCTAAGAAGATAAGTGTTCTATGAAAAGCTCAGGAGTGGGTTAACCACTAGATCTCCAGGGAAATCCCTCACTGAGATCCTTATCAATGCCAATGTTAGAGAAGAGAAAAAGGAAGGCCTGACTATCTCAAAAACAAACAAACAAACAAGTGAGAAAGAGAGAAGAAAAGAAAGAGATATTCTCTTCACTCAGATTGCAAGCTGTGAGAGAGATGTAAGTCTAACACTGATGGTGTCGATTTTTGCCTATTTGAGAATGAAGCCAACACAGAAGGAAGCAACTCCAAAGACAATGTACTGATGATATCAAGACCCTGGGATCCAGCCATGACTGTAGTTGGCATGATCCTAGGACTTCCTATTTCATGAGCCAACAAACTCCCCTTTTACCTTAACCAGGTTCATGTTGGATCTCTGTCACACAGTAAAGCTCAAATCATAATCTTAATAAAAAATATAAACAACATGGCTCTATTGAAATATTTTTGGATCTAAAAAGAGTGTTTTAAAACTTCAGTCAGTTTGGGAGGTATGAAATGTGATGGAAGGGAGTCATGAATCAAGAGCATGCTTATTCAAAACTCACAAGCATCTCTAGCAAACTCAGAGATCCAGTCTGAAAGCTATAGAAGAGCTCATGCTAAGAAGATAAGTGTTCTATGAAAAGCTGCCTGTTTGAAGCCTTCAAACCAAGGAAAAAAGCTTCATGTCTTTTAAAAAGATTTCAAAATGTGACTGCATCTATATGGCAGAAGATAGCACAAATAATTTACCAATTTCTAAGACTAAAGGAGGGAGGAGAAGGGGACAACAGAGGATGAGATGGTTGGATGGCATCATCGACTCAATGGACATGAGTTTGAGTAAACCCCAGGAGTTGGTGATGGACAGGGAAACCTGGCGTGCTGCAGTCCATGGGGTCGCAAAGAGTCGGACATGACTGAGCGACTGAACTGAACTGTGTTTGACCCGAAGCAAGTGTACACTACAATATTTATCTGTAGGAACAGATTGTTAGTAACCTCCAAACTAAATATAATTAAGAAAGTACACTTATACCACTGCTTATTACAGTAACATGATCAAGAGCTAACTGTTTTCTCAATAGATTCACTTTCCTGATAGTGCTTAACTTCAGTTCAGTTGCTCAGTCGTGTCTGACTCTTTGCGACCCCATGAATCGCAGCACGCCAGGCCTCCCTGTCCATCACCAACTCCCGGACTTCACTCAGACTCACGTCCATCGAGTCAGTGATGCCATCCAGCCATCTCATCCTCTGTTATCCCCTTCTCCTCCTGCCCCCAATCCCTCCCAGCATCAGAGTCTTTTCCAATGAGTCAACTCTTTGCATGAGGTGGCCGAAGTACTAGAGTTTCAGCTTTAGCATCATTCCTTCCAAAGAAATCCCAGGGCTGATCTCCTAACTCCTTATTGCCAAATTGAGACTTAAATTGAAGAAAGTAGGGAAAACCACTAGACCATTCAGATATGACC
Organism: Ovis aries; assembly: GCF_016772045.2. Taxonomy (NCBI): domain Eukaryota; kingdom Metazoa; phylum Chordata; class Mammalia; order Artiodactyla; family Bovidae; genus Ovis; species Ovis aries. The sequence continues at coordinate 51,292,241 of NC_056055.1, read as the reverse complement.
TAAATCAAATCCCTTATGATTATAAAATGGAAGTGAGAAATAGATTTAAGGGACTAGATCTGATAGATAGAGTGCTTTACTTAGACTAATAAAAAAAGTTCATTTGTGTTCTAGGAGAACAAGCCAGTTAATAGCACATTTTAAACTATTTGATTTATATACTGACCTACCCACACGCTTTTCAACAATATACTTAGTTCGTAAAGAAAAGTACACCCATACTCAAACATCATCTACCACATAGCAAGCAATCTGCTGCCCATCTGCCAGGGAGGACCTGCAAGGCTATACCACTAAGAAGCATCTTAACATTCTAAGAACGCTTATGTTCAATATCCCTAATCTAGATAAAACCCTAGCAGAAATATAAACAGAACTTTCCCTCTACTTGTAGAGATGACAAAAGTGAAAATAAATATGTAAGAGTACAAAACAGACAAGGTCCCAGTCAAGCAGGCTAGGATTTTGATGGGGTTCCAAGTCCTGGAATCCTAAAATCTCATCCATATTCTGATCTGACCAACTAAGTGAGACTAGCTAGGCATGCAGGTGCCCAGGGTTAGCTTCAGATACCACATCCATCAGCCTAATTTCTTTCTTTCAGTTTGGCTGTGCTGGGTCTTTGTTGCTGGGCATGGGTTTTCTCTAGTTGCAGCAAGCAAATTTCTCATTGTGGTGTCTTCTCTTGTTGGAGAGCATGAGCTCTAGGTATGCAGGCTTCAGGCACGCAGCCCAGCATGTGGGCTCAGCAGTCATGTTGCAAGGGCTCAGTTGTGCCACAGCATGTGGGATCTCCCTGGATCAGGGATCAAACCCACGTCCCCTGCATTAGCAGGCTGATTCTTAACCACTGGATATGACTAATTTCATCATCTCTGGTTCTGCTGTGTCAGGGCTGGTTCAGAAATTGGACTTGTGTGCTAAGACTTTTCAGTCTTGTCTGACTCTTTGTGACCCTATGGATTGTAGCCTGCCAGGCTCCTCTGTCCATGGGATACTCTAGGCAAGAATATTGGAATGGGTTGCCATGTCCTCCACCAGGGTATCTTTCCAACCCAGGGATCTTTCCAACACGAACCCGTGTCTCTTATGTCTCCTGCATTGGCAGGTGGATTCTTTACCACTAGCACCACTTGGGAAGCCGAAATTGGACAGACTAAGTCTATTAAAAAGAAGTCCATCAATGACTGAACATGAGCATGACTGGGGATGTCAAGCTAATGCCAGAAGCCCTTACCATCTCACCCTACTCTTCAGTGCTCCCACTTCACCACCTTGTTTTCCAGTGAAAAATCCTTAGGAATTAGCTGACGTAGAACTTTATAATTCAGTCTGAATAAGTTATTAGCACCCTACTTATACTCCAGTGCAAAGTCAAAATGCTTCTACTAAAACCGCCTGCTGAGGCCAGGGACTATATTTCCTCTCTCTCTCTGAAAGTGCCTGATATAAACTCAATGAAGTATTTGTAAAGTAATTTTAGATATTTTACTGGCCCTTCATGCAGCATGTAGGATCTTACTTTCCCAACTAGGGATCAAACCTGTGCCCCCTGCATTGGACGTAAGGCATTTTAACCACTGGAATTTTGTATATAAATGAAATGTAACACCATATTACCCAACAAGTCATTTTCCTGAGAATCACAACTATGCCTACAATCAGCCAGAAGTCAGAAAGAAATCTCAGAAATCCAAAACAAAGATCAAAGCCTATACATATATGAAAGATTTCCTCATAGGAAAGTCCCTGAAGCCCTCACAACAGTCTTTTGTTTCAAACAAACAAAATTCAAGTTTTTCTAGTTTTCTAACTAACTGAAGACAGGCACAAAAAATTCTAGAATGAGGACCAGAGGCGGCTGCATGCTGACAGCTGCAAAAAGGGACAGCTGACCCACTAAGGGGGAAAAAGGGCCCAACAGCATGTACTGGAGGGGCTATTAAACCTAAAGATCTTAAAAGCCAAGGAAGGTGCTTATGAATTTGATTTACAAATTCATTCATCTAACATTTTAAAGCTCCTACTTTGTTTAAGATTAAGCACTGTGGAACAGAGAATTTCTATGGCATAGTCTTTACTGTCATAGGGGCTCAGTGGCAACAAGACATACACAGATAACCATAGCTCAAAGAGAAAAGCATTAAGTGCCGCCTAAGAGATGATGGTACTCAGGAGCTCAGAGAGGCAAAGGGTATTTTCAGCTTCATGGTGGTACTGACAACAGAGCTAGGAATTATTGGTTTGGATTTGGATAAATTGTAGATGTAAAGTACATTCTAGACGAGGTAAAGGCAGGGAAAGGTTTGAGGTGGGGGAAGCAATGCATTCATTCTGGCTGCAAACTAGGTAAGGCTAGAAAGATAGGTACTGGAGAGTGAATGCTCATAACTGATATTAATGATTACTGTGAGTCATCAGAAAAGCAAACCATTAGAGGCATACAATTTTGAACTAAAGACTACCATTTTTTTCAGATAACTTTTGTAAAAAGCACTTTAAAAAAAAATGTATTGTTCACAGTATGTTAGGGCTCTGGGTTGCAGCATAAAGGTGAGTTGCTGAGAGGTTACTGGTTTGCTCACAGAACTGATGGGAAGGCTGGCCATCTAAGCTTGAGCTGGGCAGCAGGAACCATCTGGCCAGAACGCAGTCTCTGTGCTGGACAAGCCACTAGCGCAAGGAAGCTGACTCTACAGGGTATCTGATCTCCCTTTCCCTTCATTATCACTAATTTTTATTCTTGAACAGGTTTTTTCAGAATACACGAGATGAAATGCGAAGTGCACTTGAAGCAACTGTACTGCATACTGAAACACATTGTCTCAGGAAAACTACTTGCGTAATAAGCTGAACTGTTTTCATCAAATACCATTTCTACTTGGAAGAACAAACAACAGACAAACTATGGTTATTCAGACTTGAGTATCTGCCAGACATCTTCTTGAAGATGAAATGAGCCTGTCATTTCAATGAAAACAATCTACAGTATTTGCTGCCTATGATAAAATTTGAGCTTTCAGGTGAAAACAAACCTTTTGGAAAATTTGTGTTTGCCACCATAGGCTTCAAAGCATCCCAAAACTCAAAGTCTTCTGACAAGACCATTGGTAATGTTAATGTCATGTGATTTTTAAAATACTGTATAATAAGTGGGTCGACAATTGAAAGATCTGCAAACTCGGTGAAACAATATTTTCCAAACATCCAATGCTGTAATCATATTACAAAATAACATATGAATAAAAAAATTCAAAGTGCAAGATATAAACTAATATATTTTAATGCAACAATATGATATGGCTTCACATCCTACAGCAACTAACCACTTAAGAAAATTACATCTGTCAAGTTTGTTACAGTAGCAGAAGAGAATACCCAATTTCATCTGAAAAAGCTACTAAAATACTCTTCCTTCCAACTACACATTTGTGAGATGCTGGATTTTTCTTTCAGGCTTTAATCAAGAGTATAACACAAGGGACTTCCTTGATAGTCCAGTGGTGAAGACTCTGCACTCCCAAGGCAGGGGGCACAGGTTTGATCCCTGACTGGGGAACTAAGATCCTGAATGCCGCACAGTGCAGCCAAAAATAAAGATAAAAAAGAATATATCACAACAAATAGAACATTAGAAGCAAGTATGAGAATCCACCTGTCTTCTATTAGACATTAAAGAGATTTGCAAAAATGTAAAATACTGCCATTCCAAGCATTCTTGGTGCCTAGAACTTGGTTTCAAATATAATTCTCTAAAAAAAGAAACCAGGGCTCCTTGAAGAAGTGGATAGTTCTAGGACTGGGGCAGGAAATATAAGCCTGCATATATAAGCCTTATATAATATATAAGCCTGCAGCATCTCACAGTACTAAAGTGTAAGGAAGTGCTTCAAACAAACATGATAATGGAAGTAGGGGAAAGCTCTTACCCAACAGGAGTAAGAGCTCTCAAAGACCAAAGTTGGAACAATTGAACAAAAAGACAAATAGTACTGGATTATAACCCAAAATATAAATATCCATAGGTCAATATTGATATAAATGATTAAACAAATGAGAGAGAAGAGACAGATCTGCTGTGCAGACAAATTCCAAATAATTTATGTAGCTACTCTGCCCTTAAAGCGGCTAGAACATAACTCTCCACTCCTTAGTGTGAGCTGGTCATAGTGACTTCCTCCCAGGGTAAGGGATGGAAAGGGAGGGGAGGAGAGCGAAGGGATGTAACAGTGGAGAAATCTTGACCAACACTGTCTTGGCCAGGTGACCAAAGGCAACATCAACGGTGATAAATCATGTTGATAGTCTGAATCTTGGTATGTACCATATGTTCCTGTCATGAGGATGGTCTTCTCCGAAGACACCCATAACCTCCGTCTAATTGTGGGAAAAATCAGACAAATCCCAACTGAGGGATATCCCACAAAGTATCTGACTGGTACTCCTCAAAATTATGAGTCACTGAAAACAAAGAAAGCATGAGAAACTGTCACAGCCAGAAGCTTAAGGTGACAAAATGACTAAATGTAATGTCATCATATTTAGCAATGAGATCTTGCAACAGAAAATTGACAGGAGGTGAACAACTAAGAAAGCTTGAATGAAGAATGGACTTTGATAATAAAGTATTGATAATGGTTCATTAATTACAACCAGTGTACCATACTAATGTCAGATGTTAATAATAGGGAAGCAGGGTGGGGGTTTATATTTATGGGAACTCTGTACTATCTTCACATTCTCTACATCAAAAACTGTTCTAAAACATAAAATTTATTTTTTTTAATGCCACTCTTTTCACTAGATATTTGTTTTGGAAAACAGTTTTCATAAAGATACGTTATTTATGTTAACATGTAACAGGTTAATTATTTTTAATGAATACTTAAAATTTTCCCTCAATATTAATTTCTAATATGCTAAATATCATGGCTATAACTCACAAACTCTTTGGAGTCATCAACAATTTTTAAATGTGTAGAGGAATTCTAAGGAATTCAAAAAGTTTGAAATAGCACTGAAATAGGTTAAGTTTCACATATATGGAAAATGCATGTATGTGGAATCTCACTTTAAAAAATAGGATAAATGGAACTTTTGTGTAAAGGTAGCCTTCAATTTATACATATATTGTGCTACTCAAATTTACAAATTACTTAGCATTTTCTCAGCAATATTACCTTCCAAGATCACTCATGAAGTATGCCTTTTAACCTGTTACGATGGTAGCAAACAGTCAAAGCACCTGTGCAATTTAAGTAACACTGCACTATACTTACCACTATACTTCAATTAATTGGACGAAAGGGTGGAGTGCCTACTAAGAGCCAGGCCCTGTAGGTACCTTACATGTATTCTCTCTTATGGATGGATGGTCAAGCAGTGACTGTCATCCCCATGTCTAGGGCCAACATCACCTAGCTAGTACAATAAGTGAAGGAGAAGAGGTATGAACCTAGGTCCAACCACAAAACTTCAGCCACCAGGAAGACACAGGCCCAGTGGCTGATAAGAATATATTCAGAGGAGACACAATTATTATTACTAGTTAATTACTAGTGTAAATATTATTACACAATTATTAATACTAGTGTGACACACTAGGAAGTAATGCTCAAAATTTTCCAAGCCAGGCTTCAACAGTACATGAACCGTTAACTTCCAGATGTTCAAGCTGGATTTAGAAAAGGCAGAGGAAACAGAGATCAAATTGCCAACATTCGCTGGATCACCGAAAAAGCAAGAGAGTTCCAGAAAAACATCTATTTCTGCTTCATTGACTATGCCAAAGCCTTTGACTGTGTGGATCACCACAAACTGTGGAAAATTCTTCAAGAGATGGGAATACAGACCACCTGACCTGCCTCTTGAGAAATCTGTATGCAGGTCAGGAAGCAACAGTTAGAACTGGACATGGAACAACAGACTGGTTCCGAATCAGGAAAGGAGTATGTCAAGGCTGTATATTTTTACCCGGCTTATTTAACTTATATGCAGAGTACACCATGAGAAACGCTGGACTGGAAAAGTGCAAGCTGGAATCAAGATTGCCAGGAGAAATATCAATAACTTCAGATACAGAGATGACACCACCCTTAGAGCAGAAGGCAAAGAAGAACTAAAGAGCTTCTTGATGAAAGTGGAAGAGGCAAGGGAAAAAGTTGGCTTAAAGCTCAATGTTCAGAAAACTAAGATCACAGCATCTGGTCCCATCACTTCATGGCAAATAGATGGGGAAACAGTGTCAGACTTTATTGTTTTGGGCTCCAAAATCACTGCAGATGGTTGTCGGGAGCCAGCGTGAGGAATCCCACCCGTGACAAGGTCATGTGGAAGGAAGCCTGACAAAACGCAACAACGTGTTCGGCTTCAGGGATTCCCCCTGCAAATTCCTGAGCATCCACCCCCCAAGACCAGAATCTGCCTGCTTTACTATGTTATGCTTTCCACCTACTCTTCTGTCATTAACAGGGGACTGTCCTCCCACCACCTTTTTCTGGAAAAAATTAGAGCTTTTAGATAATAAATCTCCTGAGCATAATACGAGTGTTTCAATACAAAAACCTCTCTGATGGCTTTCTAGCCTGCCTGCAGGACTCTACAGCTGCGAATGTGATTGTTTGAGGCCTCCTGACCGCAGGAGGCACAGGAAGCCTAAAACATCCTGGGAATAGGACCAATTAAAGGTTTCATTTGTTGAGCCAATACTTGCTGCCAAATTTTCATACCTTTTATTTTTAGGTATAGTTGGTATATAGAAAAACAGGTAGTAGACCTGGTATTAGCAACACTGGATCTTTGAGTTAAGTACTTTCTTTGTTATAACCCATTGCACCTTTGTTCTATGGGAATGTAACTTTTTTGTACTTTGAGGGTGATGCAGAGTAAAGAAAAAACACTTCTAGGGAAGAGGAGTTTTCTGGACAATTATCCAGGAAGAGAGCCATAAAAATGTTAACAAGCCTCTTGGCCAGAAGATAATGTAAACCACCTGAGACCTTTTGTATACGGGAGGGTATGCAAAAAGAAAGCCTCGTCTCAATGAGGGTCAGGACTGCTGCCCCTGCATAACTCTATTTCTTTACGTACAACTTGGGGTACATAAACTGATTTTGAAAATAGTTTTTGGAGTCTTGCACCAATGCTGGGCTTCCCCATGTCGTTCTTTTCTTTTTCCGGCTGAATTCCAATCTGGAGCAGGGAGGCTCATCATGTCTACTTATTTGTCCCGGCTTCTAAGATCCGTAAGAGAGAGAGCCCAAGGCGGGGCACTCTCTGATATTCAAACGGACGCCGGTGGCCTAACGTAGATGGTGCAAGTTCCTTGTCTGGAACTTTATTGGTCTTCCACATAACCCAAGTTATTCAGCCCTCTTTCTCTACTTAATTTTCCTACTATACTATTGTTTCTTAATCTAATCTTATATTAATACACAAATAAGTTTTTCTCACGCCAACGCCGTCCCCGCTTCGAATTCCCTGGATCCACCGGGGCTGGATCCCGGCAGATGGTGACTGCAGCCATGAAATAAGATGCTTACTCCTTGGAAGGGAAGTTATGACCAACCTAGACAGCATATTAAAAAGAAGAGACATTACTTTGCCAAAAAAGGTCCGTCTAGTCAAGGCTATGGTTTGTCCAGTAGTCATGTATGAATGTGAGAGTTGGACTGTAAAGAAAGCTAAGCACTGAAGAATTGATGCTTTTGAATTGTAGTGTTGGAAAAGACTCTTGAGAGTCCCTTGGACTGCAAGGAGATCCAAACAGTCCATCCTAAAGGAAATCAGTCCTGAATACTCACTGGAAGGACTGATGTTGAAGCTAAAACTCCAATACTTTGGCCACCTGATGCGGAGAACTGACTTATTTGAAAAAACTCTGATGCTGGGAAAGATTGAAGGTGGGAGAAGCGGACAACAGAGGATGAGATGGTTGGATGGCATCACTGACTCGATGGACAGGAGTTTGAGTAAACTCATCCAGGTTGGTGATGGACAGGAAGGCCTGGCATGCTGCAGTCCATGGGGTGGCAAAGAGTTGGACGTGACCGAGCAACTGAACTGAACTGACGGTGAGCAAAGGTTAGGAATAAGGATTAGGAGATTGGAGGGATGAAGCTGAAAAGCAAGGTCAGAGACAAGAATTGGAAGTTGAGTGAAAAGAAAGGTGTGTAAAATAACAGCTAAGGGGTGAAAATTAGAGTAAGGGTTCTGAAAGAGCTGGGAGCATGGGCTGCTGTTCTCTTCCTCAAATCCTCCTTTACTGCCAATACTACACGCTGCCAGCACCAAAGACCACACTGCCAAGCCTTCGCCATTGCCAACAGACCCTAATTTGGAAGGTCAGCAGGATGCAAGATAAGCTTTTTCTTCTGCTTCCACTGCTCCTTGCCTCTTGCTCCTCCCAACCATGCCCTCCAAGAGGCTGGTGCCAAACAAGAATCAGAGAGCACAGCTTTGGGGAGAAAAGGGGCTGAGTGATAGAATGCATTCCTCATGGCAGGATCACCTGCTAAAAGGGGAAGATCTTGATCTGCCTAAACCTGTCAGGGAGATGGTCAGCCAAGATGGTGGCCCACCAGTAGGATGCTGTCTGAAAGACCAGCATGCCCAACGTCAGTCAGTTACAGGACAGAATCCAGTTACAGGACAGAATCTGATAGTACTGCACTTCAACTTCAAAATAATTTACAACAAACTTCGCTGCTTTATCCTGTTCAGAACTTTACACCTGCACTGTATTGTCCCAGAATTGTTCCTTTCTCAGGTGCTACATTTTCCCAAAACTTACAATGACTAGCTAGCCAACTGATCATCCAGATAAAAGAACATCTGTAGCCACTTAACACTCAGACGATGGTAAAAACTTCACACAGGTATGCAAAAATCTATAGAAACCATTCATAAATGGCTTCTTTTAGCTGCTTGTATACTTGAGACTATATTTTAACATTTTTAAGAAGTCTAAATATATTTTCTGTTATTTAGAAAATGTTGCCTGACACCCATTTGAGTTGCCCTTGCCACACACAACCTTTTCAGCAATTTTTAAAAACAGCCTTTATTGCCTTTTACCCCTGACAGATCAAGATACATATTTCTTAAGAAAAAAACTAAACTTTTATCAAGAAGAAAGCCATTTTGAAGCACTGGAGACACTATTATTGATGGTACCTTTTCAGGAAGAAAATGAAAAATGGATTTAATTCATTTCTTATACCAAGTTTACTTTCAAAGCAGTATATCCCTTCACTTCTGAATTATTTATCAAATCAAGAGTATTCAGCAAGCAACTGATACTTCACCTGCTGAGCTGCTTTTAACATTCTATTCAAAATAAAATACAATGTATGTTACTAAATGTGCTTAGATTTTTGTATTATCTGTGATTCTTCTCAAAACTGAACCCCCAAACGGTGGGTTTTCTTCTCCCTGTACTCCTTTTGCAGATCCTCTCTGCAGTAGAGACGAAAACGGAAGGACTACAAAATTGAAGGTCTTGCATTTTTAAAGAATGACAGCTGAGTGGATTTTAAATGATAACTAATCAAGATGTATTGAAAAATCAATTACACCCAGTTAACAACATCTTGTACAGAAGAAAGGGGGAGTGTTTCACCCTGATTATTTTAAACTTTTAAGAATCAGGAAATAAAGCATTGGTAAACTGTTATCAAGTACACAAAGTAACAAAGCACCAAGCATAGTCTCCAAAAAGCAGACCCAGCACTCAATCATCCTTTAAAACTATGTCAAAGAAACAAATCAGTTTGCTAATTTCCATCTATATAAGGAAAAATATTACTTCCAATGGGATTCTTTTCAGTAACAAACTTTCTTCTAAGTGCAAAGGCAGATTTGGAAAATTAATTGATTACAATTAACATGGAATTAATTGGAAACAAGTCTTTTAATAATACCATGTTTCATTAAATCTAGGATGCCAGTGCTTATAAAGTGCAATCCCATTGCACGTAACATTAGGGGGGGAAAGCGCTGCCAATTAAACTATGGCATAATGCTCACTTAGGGCATCCCACCCCTACCCCCTGGGTCGTCAATATTAAAATGTGAACAGAATTCGGTTTAGAATCAAGGAAATACTGGAACCTTAAACATATCATTCAGATATGTCAGAATATCACAAGGAAAATTATCTACAGATAAAATAATCTTAGATACTAAAACCATAATCTATCTATATTACACTAAAATGTCAGTACTCTAACACAATTCCTAATCTGTTTGAGCTGTCAGAAAGGTAACTCAAAGCTTTTAGTAGATGTATAATTAGTCAAATGCAAGGCACCTCCTAAAATTGGAATCTGGAGATTAAAAGCCACTATTCAGTGATGGAAACGATGAAAACAACTGTAAGAGCAATAGTTCACTCAGAAACAGCTGGTCTTTTAGCCTCAGTTCACTTTATATTTAGACAAAAGGTGCCTTGTAGAGTTACATTCCATCCCACCTGCTACACTCATAAAATCTGGCTCTACTGGACAGCATCCATATTTGAGAAATGTTAAATACGGTTAAAAAAAAGGAACTCATGTTCTTAAAACTGACAGACAGGAAAATTATTTGTTTACAACAGACTTATATTTAAAAAAAACAAAACCTTTAGACTAACATGGAATCAATAACTTGGGCTTTTCTTTCCCCAAAGAGAATTTGAGGCAGATTCAAGATTCTGTACAGCAGTAGAGCAAATTTTGTCATTTCTCACTGTACATAAGATATTTTTAAGTCTTGCCCGTACTAAACAACTCCAATTCAACATAATTCACACTAAGTACTTTAAATACTAAACATTTACATGCATTCTGTACCCAAGTATTTTTTTAATGACTTCAACTTCTCGTGATAGTCTTGAGACAAAGCCTCTTTTGAGAGCACTGACCCCCTAAGTTTAGCAAAACACCCCTCTCTAAAATGCTTTTCTTCCAAATCTGATCACTTTCAGAATTTTGCTAGATACTTCAAATAGCCAGGATACAGCCTGCCAGTATCCCTTGCTAACCATGTTTTAGGAAAATTTTAGGAAAGAAAAGAGAAAGCAAGAAAACATGTTGATTTCAGGACTTTAAAAGTCCTGGTTCGTTTTATTTAGCAAAACACAAGAGCCCAGAACAAGCCCTCAACCAGTTAAGTCTTACCTGGCAGGTCACCAAGCCAACAGTGGTGGCAAAGCCAGTCTTCCCAAATTTCCTGGGATTTCCAGACCAGACTAAAGCAGTAGGAGGAGGCCTTCCCTTGATTTAGGGGCTTTTTTCTAAAATCCTCTCTCTCCTCTCTCCACCTGGTCTTTCTCTCTCTGCTAATCTTTTAGCTTACCACACTCACCACGGAAACCACAAAAACAGAATGTAGTTTCTTCAGAAAACAATGAGACACCTTCTTTAAATTAATTTAAATCACAACAGCCAGTACAAGGATAACAAATCATCAGTGATGCCTAAGGCACAGCATTCTCTTCAGCCTCTAAAGAAAGATCCCAATGTACGTAATATCGTCAACCTACTACAACTGAAAGGTATATGAACATATTTTGGAAATATTTTTGCTTTAATTCTTGAAGGTGAAGGGTTTCTTACTTTCATTCATTAAAATTAACCAGAACCCAGGCATACTATTTAGTATTCAAGACTTTGCTGCGCCTTTTTTTCCTCCAAATTATTTAGAATGTGGGTCCTATTCAGAAATTAGCTTCCACAGTACCTTCCACGATGCTAGAAGACTGACTTAACGACAAAGGACTTTCTTTAGAAGGAAAAAACCTAACCCTCGACACCCCCTTTAATTTACTGCCTAATGTTAATATCTAAGTAGTATAAATCTTTATGTCCTCCAAACGAGGGGAGGAGGGGGCAAGGCTGTTCTTCCCACTGCATTCCCCACAGCTCCTAGCACGAAGCCTGGAAGCAGAGGCCGTCCAATAAATGCCTATAAACACTTTAGTCCTCTGATAAGTTGGGGCATTCCAAAACACTAACTCCATCCGTGCAGGGTCAGCCTCCGGTTCCCGATTCCAGACCGCCTTGGCCTTGCTCTGATGAAATGAAATCTCGTCGCTCAAACAGACCCAGGATGGGGGCAAGGGAGCCACCCGACCCCATCCCGCAGATCTTCTATTCACCTCGCCAGGCTGTTGGTCGCAAGCCGTTCCCACCCGAGCCCCGTAACCAACGTCGCCCGCCGGCAGATCCAAGTGGGCAAGAACCCCCGCCCCACCCTGCGGACAGACAGCCTGGCGTCGGGACACGGGGGACGCCTGCGCAGAACACGCCACCCACTAGCCTGGCCCCTCCGTTCCGAGGGTTAACAATACTCCCTCAGAAAGACAGGGTAGGCGGGGGTGGGGTGTGGAGGGAAACCAGTACGCGTCTGCGCCGTCTGGACGCCAGGACAAGACCCCGCTCGCACCGCCCACCCAGCACCCCTAGAGCTCAACCGTCTCCACGTGAGCGCGCCCGCGCGCGCCACCAGAGCTCGCGTTGACAGGGTCGCCTCACCTGAGCCGGGCTCCGCCCCCCTTCTCGAAGGAGGAGGCGGTGACCCTTCTCCGATCCCACCCGACAGTGTCGGAGGAGGTGGAAACGTCCAGGCTGGCGGCTCCGTGATGGGATTCCTCCCTTTTCCGCCCACCCCGCCTCTAGTCCCTCAGCTCCTTCAGCCAGTTCGCCACCGCACTCTGAGAATACCGCGGCGGCTGCCCACAGCAAACGGAAGTGACGCAACACGACTCACTTACTCCGCAGCTTTCCTCCTCCTCTCCCAGCCCGAGCTGCAACCAATCAGAAGGCGAGAGGGCGGGGCAGCGGCAGAAGTGCAGCCAGTCGCTGCTCGGAATCCGGAGGAATTTACTCTGTTCCCGGAACGCTAACCAATCCAGGGTCCCAGGAGCCTCGCTGTGTTTACTACCGACCGAATCCGTGAGCCCTGCGACCAATAACCGTTTGCCTTACAACACGTAAAACTGTTATCAAACGCCTTTTAAGGCGGTATTTATCACCAAGCAACTCTAGGTTTGGACTACAGAAAAGCGACTGTGTGCTGAAGCCAATCGAGAACCGTTGTGGTGGAGGCCAGCAGGTTTTCCGCCGAATCCCACCAATCACAACCACTACTGCCTGGTATCTGAGCCAGGTGTGACCAGAGCCCGCAAGGTAGTTGGTCCCACCGCTGCCTGGACCCGAAGGATTCCTCCATCCTCACGGGGCCCGGCTCCCTCTTTAGTGATCCCGGGCTCCCTCGACTACGAATTCCCTTTGCGGGGCTCACACAGTCACCCGGTCCGAGGTTGAGATCCCACCTCGTAGATTTTGGAATAAAATAAAGTTCCAAGAAGATGTTTAGGTTGAACTAAGCCAAAATCCAGGCTAAAGACGTTGAACTGAAAATGGGATGGATCCATCTGACCGCAGTTGAGTCCGACGCTGTCCCACAGGCAATCCCGGTGGCGACGTCGCGAAGCGCTGGCGCCTAGGTAGTCTGGCACTTAGCGCCGCATTCCGTGTGTTGTGTGTGTCGCTCAGTCGTGTCGGACTCTGCGACCCCATGGACTGTAGCCCGCCAGGCTCCTCTGTCTATGAGATTCTCCAAGCAAGAATGCTGGAGTGGGTTGCCATTTCCTTCTCCAGGGGTCCTTCCCGACCCAGGGATCGAACCCGGGTCTCCCGCATTGCAGATTCTTTACTGTGCAGGTCAAATAATCCTGCAGTCTCCAGAACCAAGCCAACGTGAAACGGTTGCGGACTCTGGTGGGATTTTGTCAGAAAAGAGCTAGCTCTGGGTGGCTTGATGGAGAGCCCGGGCCCAGACAGACACCGGCCTGGGCGCTTCCGACTGCGCGGGGCCCTGGGGCAGAAAGAAGCTTTACCTCTTCAGGAGCGGTACATGGCTCCCGAGACAAAGGCAGGCTGGGGAAGGCCGTTCTTTTTAGGGGGTGGGGTGGGAGGCATGGGTGTATTATTAAGAGGGAACATCCCACTTAAGCACTCAACATCCAGTTATCATTACATCTGATCCGTCCCTTCAGACCGTATGCGTTGTTAATGTTGCTTTTGGTTTTCTTTCTTTTTTTTTCCTTTGAGGCCTCAAATGAAGTCTGATGGTAAATTGTATTCGTTAAGATTCTCTGACATTTTATAGCCCTTGCATGTATTTTACTGCCAGATTGGGCAGCTTCAGGGGAAAAAAAGGGAGGGGGGGGATGCTGACAATAAGCCAGTCGTTTACATGTGTGACCCTTAGAGACATACTATGAGCTAGATGTTGTTTCAAACTTACAGACTGGCAAAAAATTTAAAAGATTTGTATGTTCAGTTCTCAGAGGAGTGTGAGAAAAAAGTCCCATCCTATATTGCAGTTGGGAATATCATTGCTACTTCCTGAAGATAACTTGGTATCTTCAAATTTTAAATTATATGTTCATTCCCTTCTAGCTGGCAATTCCTTTCTAGAAATTCTCCTTAAATAAACAATGTGGAAAAGTATGTACGAGATTGTTGAGCACAGCTTTATTAGTGGCAGACAAAAGAAAATGTGAATGTGCATCTACAGAAGATTACAATACATGGATATACAGTGTATATGTATTCTGACTCCTTTATCACTAATGATCTCATAAACATACAAAACAAAACCAGTAAAAACCTGTGTGTGGATGTACACATAAAAGCTGGTAAATATATGGCTGAGTATGAAAGGATACCATCAAACTGTTCATAAAAATTACCTCAAGGTAACGAAAAGGAATGAAAGGAAGTTGGGAAGGTGATAAGGAAATATTTTAAGAAGGCCTTATTAATTTTTTGCCTTTACATACATCTGTATCAATTTAATTTTTTAGTGAACTTTATTATTTTAATAGTACTTATGAAAACCAGGAATTTTTTAGATTGAGTTTTCAACTCATTGACAAAATTATTCCTGAATTAAGCTATAAATTTCCCAAGAAAAAATATAATTAAGATACTTTTGGAAGCTAGACATTGACTCTAAATTCATAGAGACGCTAATACTACAAGAATAGCCAAGAAAAATCTGGGGGAAATTAACAAGGCAGCCATTGTTGTTGTTTAGCCATTTAGTCTGTCCAACTCATGGAAACCCCATGGACTGCAGCACACCAGGCTTCCTTCACTATCTCCGGGAGTTTCCTCAAACTCATATCCATTGAGTCGATGATGCCATCCAACCACTGTCTCCCCCTTCTTCTCTGTCTCCCCTGCTGTCCCCCCTTCTCCTGCCCTCAATCTTTCCCAGCATCAGGGTCTTTTCCAATGAGTCAGCTCTTTGAATCAGGTGGCCAAAGGATTGGAGCTTCAGCATCAGTCCTTCCAATAAATAGTAAGGGTTGGTTTCCTTTAGGACTGACCGGTTTGATCTCTTTGCTATCCAAGGGACTTTTAGAAGTCTTCTCCAGCACCACAGTTCGAAAACATTAATTCTTTGGCACTCGGCCTTTATGGTCTAACTTTCACATCTGTACATAACTACTGGAAAAACCATAGTTTTGACTATCCGGACCGTGGTCAGCAAAGTGATGTCTCTGCTTTTTAATAAGCTATCTAGGTTTGTCGTAGCTTTTCTTCCAAGGAGCAAGTATCTTTTAATTTTGTGGCTGCAGTCACTCTTCACAGTGATTTTTGAGCCCAAAAAATAAGGTATGCCACTGTTTCCAGTTTTTCCCCATCTGTTTGCCATGAAGTGATGGGACTGGATGTCATGATCTTAGTTCTTTGAATGCTGAGCTTTAAGCCAGCTTTCTCACTCTCCCCCTTTCACCATCATCAAGAGGTTTTTCAGTTCCTCTTTGCTTTCTGCCATTAGAGTGGTGTATCATCAGCATATCTGAGGTTGTTGGTATTTCTCCCAGCAATGTTGATTCCAGCTTGTGATTCATCCAGTCAAGCATTTCATGTGTTATAGTTTACATATAAGTTAAATAAACAGGATGACAATATACAGCCTTGACATACTCCTTTCCCAATTTTGAACCAGTTGGTTGTTCCATGTCTGGTTCTAACAGTTGCTTTTTGACCTGCATACAGGTTTCTCAGGGGACAGGTAAGGTGGTCTGGTATTCCCACAGTTACAAGTGTATTTCATAATTCTTTATTATGTATTTTTTTAAAAAAGATGGGAGATGGAGATTCTGGGAAGATGGGAGAGTAGAAAGCACCAAGAATCTGTCTTTCCACCCAGATAATAACTATACTGGCAGAATCTGTTTGTTGTAACTATTTTGGAACTCTGAAGTCTATTGAAGGTCTGTGACTTTGAGGAGAAGGCTTGGATAGCAAATTGCAGTTGATTTTGGCCAAGTCAGCTCTTTGTTCAGTAGGAGCTACTGATCCCCTGCCTCTCAGTAGTATGGCAGGCACCTGTGCACAGGTTCCTGCAGAAACCTGCACCAGCTTATAGAGCCAGGATGGGCAAAAAGGACCCCGTCCTCCAAATATTAGGATTCACTGATTGCTGCTTTTGATCTTAGAGGTACAGATGAAGAGGTAGACGTCTATTATCCACCTATCCACTATTGTTTCAAACTCCCCTAGTCATCACCACCTGAAGTGACTTCTGGGGATTTTCAAGCAAAAACAGAATTGAAGTGAGAAATAGAGAATTCTATAATAATAGTTGGAGGTTTCAATATTGCATTCTCAATAATGGTTAGAACAACAAGACAGAAGAAAAGTAAGGAAATAGAGGACTTAACACAATTAACCAACTAGACCTAAGAGACATATACAAAACACTCTATCAAATAAAAACCGTATACATATACTTTTTAAGTGCACCTAGTACATTTTCCAGGATAGACCACACCTTAGGCCACAAATTAAGTCTAAACAGATTTTAAAAGATATTATACAAGTTAAAAAGCAGTAACAGAAGTGAAAGTGGAAAATTCATGAAGTTGTATAAATTAAACAATAGGCCCTTAAAACACCAACAGATCAAATTACAAGTTACAGAGGCAATCAGAGAATACTTAGAGATTATTGAAAATGAAAACACAGAAGACCAGAATTTATGGGACACAGCAAAGCATGCTACGAGGGAAATTTACAGCTATAAATGTTTACATTAAAAAATAAGAAAGATCTCAAATCAACAAAACTACCCTTACAATTTAAATACTAGGGAAAAACTAAATTAGACTCAAAGCTGCAGAAGGAAAAAAAATAGTAAAAGTCAGAGCAGATATAGGTAAAATAGAGAATAGAGAAACAATAAAGTTAATGAACTGAAAGTTGGCTTTTTGAAAAGATAAACAAAATTGACCATCCATCAGATAGATGGACTAATAAAAAAAACAGAAGATGCAAATTACTAAAATCAGAAATGAAAATGAGAACTACCAGTTCTGTAGAAATAAAAATAATTATGAGACTATTCTGAACAAGTATGTCAACACACAAAAATTAGTTACATTTCTATATACCAACAGTGAACAATCTCAAAAGGAAATTATGAAAATTCCACTTACAGTGGCATCTGAAAGAATAAAATACTTTGGGATTAACCAAAAGTGAAAGATTTGTACAAAGAAAATTATAACTGAAAGAAATTGAAGAATTCATGGAAACACATTCCATGTTCATGGATTGGAAGACTTAATTTAATTTTATTAGGATGTCAATGGTATCCAAAGCAATCTATAGATTCAATGCAATCACTATGAAGAATCTCAATGGTGTTTTGCCAAAATAGAAAACCCATCCTAAAATTTATATGAAATCTTTCCCAAACAGACAAAACTATCTTGAAAAAGAACAAAGCTATAGGACTCACATTGCCTGATTTCAAAATTTACTAAAAAGCCACAGTAATCAAAACTGTGGTACTGACATAAACATATAGACCAGTGAGATGAAACAGGGAGCCCAGAAAGAAACCTTTGCATATACCTGGTCCTTTGCATATACAATGAGTTTTGAAAAGGGTGCCAAGACCATTCAATGGGAAAAGAACGGTCTGTTCAACAATTGGTGCTGGGAAAACTGGATATCCTCAAGCAAAATAATGAAACTGGACCTTTATATAACATTTCATACAAAAATTAACTCAAAATGGATCAAATACTTGAATATGAGATCTAAAACTATAAAATTCTTAGAAGAAAACATAGGACAAAAGCTTTGTAACAATCGGCAATAATTTCTTGGCTATGACAGCAAAGGCAGAGATAGCAAAAGAAAAAATAGACAAATTGGACTTGAAAATTTTAAAGATAAAATCAACTGAGTGAAAAGTCAACCCATAGGATGGGGAAAAATGTCTACAAATCATATATCTGATAAAAGATTAATATCTAAAATATATAGAGAGCTAAAACTCAACTCAATCAAAAACCAAAAGACAACTCTATAGTGGGCAAAGAAAAGTCCTCCAGGGATGATATACAAACTGCCAATGAACACATGAAAAGATGATCAAAACCTCTGATCATTAGGAAAATGCAAAGCAAAACTTTGAGATACCACTTCACACCCATTAGGATGGCGATTGTCAATAAAGTTAAACATAACAAGTTTTGCAAGAATATGGAGAAATTGGAATGCTTGTGCACTTTTGGTAGTAATATAATATGGTACAGCTGCTTTGGAAAAAACAGTACAGCGGTTCCTCAAAAAATTGAAAATGGAATTACCATATGATCCAGCAAGTCCACATCTGGATATGTACTAAAATGATTGAAGTGGTGTCTCAAAGAGAGATTTGTATACCGAACAATAGCACCGTTGTTCATAATGGCTAAAACATGATTAACCCAAGTGTCTATCAGTGGATGAATGGCTAAGTAAAACGTGGTTATATTCACATTGAAATATCATTCAGTCTTTTTTTTTCAGCCTTTAAAAGGAAGGTAATGCTGATATATGTTACAACCTGGATGAACCTCGAAAACATTATGCTAAGTGAAAAAAGCCAGTCACAAGAAGACAAATATATATAATTCCACCTATATGAGGTGCTTGCTGCTGCTGCTGCTGCTAAGTTACTTCAGTCGTGTCCGACTCTGTGCGACCCCATAGATGGCAGCCCACCAGGCTCTCTCGTCCCTGGGATTCTCCAGGCAAGAACACTGGAGTGGGTTGCCATTTCCTTCTCCAATGCATGAAAGTGAAAAGTGAAAGTGAAGTCGCTCAGTCATGTCCGACCCTCGGCAACCCCATGGACTACAGCCTTCCAGGCTCCTCCGTCCATGGGATTTTCCAGGGAAAAGTACTGGAGTGGGGTGCCATTGTCTTTCTTCTCTGATATGAAGTGCTTAGAGTAGTCAAATTCATCTGAGACAGAAAATAGAATGGTGATTGCTGAGGCTTGGGTGAGGTGGGAATGGAGTTATTATTCAATAGGTACAGAGTGTCAGTTTTACAAAATGAAAAGGACTATGGAGATGGATGGTGGGGATGGTTGCACATTATGAATGTATTTAATGCTATTGAACCTGTACACTTAAAAACAGTTTAAATAATAAATTTTTATATAATGTGTATTTTCAGTTCAGTTCGGTTCACTCACTCAGTCGTGTCCAACTCTTTGCGACCCCATGAATCGCAGCACGCCAGGCCTACCTGTCCATCACTGACTCCCGGAGTTCACTCAGACTCACAACCATCAAGTTAGTGATGCCATCCAGCCATCTCATCCTCTGTCGTCCCCTTCTCCTCCTGCCCCCAATCCCTCCCAGCATCAGAGTCTTTTCTAATGAGTCAACTCTTCGTATGAGGTGGCCAAAGTACTAGAGTTTCAGCTTTAGCATCATTCCTTCCAAAGAAATCCCAGGGCTGATCTCCTTCAGAATGGACTGGTTGGATCTCCTTGCAGTCCAAGGGACTCTCAATAGTCTTCTCCAACACCACAGTTCAAAAGCATCAATTCTTTGGCGCTCAGCTTTCTTCATAGTCCAACTCTCACATCCATACATGACTACTGGAAAAACCATAACCTTGACTAGACGGATCTTAGTCGGCAAAGTAATGTCTCTGCTTTTAAATATGCTATCTAGGTTGGTCATAACTTTTCTTTCAAAGCGTCTTTTAATTTCATGGCTGCAGTCACCATCTGCAGTGATTTTGGAGCCCCCCAAAAATAAAGTCTGACACTATTTCCACTGTTTCCCATCTATTTCCCATGAAATGATGGGACCAGATGCCATGATCTTCGTTTTCTGAATGTTGAGCTTTAAGCCAACTTTTTCACTCTCCACTTTCACTTTCATCAAGAGGCGTTTTAGTTCCTCTTCACTTTCTGCCATAAGGGTGGTGTCATCTGCATATCTGAGGTTATTGATATTTCTCCCAGCAATCTTGATTCCAGCTTGTGTTTCTTCCAGCCCAGCATTTCTCATGATGCACTCTGCATATAAGTTAAATAAGCAGGGTGACAATATACAGCCTTGACGTACACCTTTTCCTATTTGGAACCAGTCTGTTGTTCCATGTCCAGTTCTGACTGTTGCTTCCTGACCTGCATATAGGTTTTTCAAGAGGCTGCTCAGGTGGTCTGGTATTCCCATCTC
Source organism: Ovis aries (assembly GCF_016772045.2). Taxonomy (NCBI): domain Eukaryota; kingdom Metazoa; phylum Chordata; class Mammalia; order Artiodactyla; family Bovidae; genus Ovis; species Ovis aries. Next base: position 51,271,702 of record NC_056055.1, on the reverse strand, counting down.
TTAAAGAATTTTCCACAGTTTATTGTGATCCACACAGTCAAAGGCTTTGGCATAGTCAATAAAGCAGAAATAGATGTTTTTCTGGAACTCTCTTGCTTTTTCCATGATCCAGCGGATGTTGGCAATTTGATCTCTGGTTCCTCTGCCTTTTCTAAATCCAACTTGAATGTCTGGAAGTTCACGGTTCACGTATTGCTGAAGCCTGGCTTGGAGAATTTTGAGCTTTACTTTACTAGCATGTGAGATGAGTGCAATTGTGCAGTAGTTGGAGCATTCTTTGGCATTGCCTTTCTTTGGAATTGGAATGAAAACTGACCTTTTCCAGGCCTGTGGCCACTGCTGAGTTTTCCAAATTTGCTGGCATATTAAGTGTAGCACTTTCACAGCATCATCTTTCAGGGTTTGAAATAACTGGAATTCCATCACCTCCACTAGCTTTGTTCGTAGTGATGCTTTCTAAGGCCCACTTGACTTCACATTCCAGGATGTCTGGCTCTAGGTGAGTGATCACACCATCGTGATTATCTTGGTCCTGAAGATCTTTCTTGTATAGTTCTTCTGTGTACTCTTGCCACCTTTTCTTAATATCTTCTGCTTCTGTTAGGTCCATACCATTTCTGTCCTTTATAGAGCCCATCTTTGCATGAAATGTTCCCTTGGTATCTCTAATTTTCTTGAAGGGCTCTCTAGTCTTTCTTATTCTGTTATTTGCCTCTATTTCTTTGCATTGATTGCTGAGGAAGGCTTTCTTATCTCTTCTTGCCATTCTTTGGAACTCTGCATTCAGATGCTTATATCTTTCCTTTTCTCCTTTGCTTTCCACTTCTCTTCTTTTCACAGCTATTTGTAAGGCCTCCCCAGACAGCCATTTTGCTTTTTTGCATTTCTTTTCCATGGAGATGGTCTTGATCCCTATCTCCTGTACAATGTCACGAACCTCCGTCCATAGTTCATCAGGGACTCTATCTATCAGATCTAGGCCCTTAAATCTGTTTCTCACTTCCACTGTATAATCATAAGGGATTTGATTTAGGTATACCTGAATGATCTAGTGGTTTTCCCTACTTTCTTCAATTTAAGTCTGAGTTTGGCAATAAGGAGTTCATGATCTGAGCCACAGTCAGCTCCTGGTCTTGTTTTTGTTGACTGTATAGAGCTTCTCCATCTTTGGCTGCAAAGAATAGAATCAATCTGATTTCAGTGTTGACCATCTGGTGATGTCCACGTGTAGAGTCTTCTCTTGTGTTGTTGGAAGAGGATGTTTGCTATGACCAGTGCATTTTCTTGGCAAAACTCTATTAGTCTTTGCCCTGCTTCATTCCGTATTACAAGGCCAAATTTGCCTGTGTATTTTACCATGATTAAAAAAAAACTCTTTGGTACTGGTTGACAGACCAATCAGTGGTTCAAAACAGAGGGTCCAGAATAGACCAAATATAAAAGAATTTAAAGTATGAAGAAATTGTTATTTTAAATCAATGGGGAAATATAATTTTGGTGTTTTTTTTGTAAGAGATTGTGAAACTAGGAAGACTTTTGGGAAAAATATTATGTTGAATACCTTCCTAACTTCTTACCACAAATAAGTAAGTCAAATAACATATTTTAAAAACTAAGCTATAAACGAAGAAAACATAGGACAGGCTATCCATTAGAAACCTATTTAAGTATAAAGACACAAATAGGTTAAGAGTGAAAAATGTAGACACTTGCTTCTTGGAAGGAAAGCTGAGACAAATCTAAATAGCATATTAAAAACCAGAGACATCACTTTGCCAACAATGGTCTGTATAGTCAAAGCTAGGTTTTTTTAGTAATCATGTATTGATGTGAGAGTTGGACCGTAAAGAAGACTGAGCAGCGAAGAATTGATGCTTTCGAACTGTGGCACTGGAGAAGACTCTTGAGAGTCCCTTGACTGCAAGGAGATCAAACCAGTTAATCCTAAAGGACATCAACCCTGAATATTCATTGAAAGGCCTGATGCTGAAGCTGTAGCTCCAATACTTTGGCTACCTGACTCAAAGAGCTGACTCATTCGGAAAAGACCCTGATGCTGGGAAAGATTGAAGGTGGGAGAAGAAGGGGACGACAGAGGATGAGATGGTTGGATAGCATCACCAACTCAACGGACATGAGTTTGAGCAAACTCTGGAAGATAGTTAAGGACAGGGGAGCCTTGTGTGCTACAGTTCATAGGGTTGCAAAGAGTTGGACATGACTGAGCAAATGAACAAGAACAATAAATACAGAAAAAGATGTATCATGCAAACACCAATCAATAGAAAGCCAGAGTGACTATCAGCTAAGGTGGGCTTCACGACAAGTTCTATTATAAGAGATAGAGGGCAATTCTAATGATAAAAGAGTTAATCCATCAAGAAGAAATGACAACCCTGAATAGCATGATCCTAGTAACAAACCTTCAAAAGAAAGAGAAGAAAACTGACAAGTGAAAAGAGAAACTGTAGAGACTTAACAGTACCCTTGAGTGTGCTTGTTTCCATTTTTGTGTTCCTTCTAGGAAGTTAATTTCTAGGATAGGTTAAATTCTGGTCTAGCATATTTTCATTCTTATTTCTTCCAAAGTGCCTTGGATAGTGTCAGACGACAGAGACAGGATTTTTAAAACATCTGAAAATCCTTTAGAGAAAAATTTGTGTATTAACAATCTTTATTATTTATTTTTTATAGGGCAAAACAATCACGTAATTTAATGTTGAATTAAGCAGTAAGCTGAATGTCTGGGTCTCCAAATTGGCTTTGAACCCAAGAAATCTTTTTTTAAATGTTCATATTCTTTGATTCATTAATGCAAGTCTTAAAACTCTATCCAAAGGAATCCATCCAAAAAAGGAGTTTTATGCTTTAGAATTCACTGAAATGTTCTACATAAGAGTGAAAAACGGGGTGGGGGTGGGGTTCCCTGGGGGTCCAGTGGTTAAAAATCCACCTGCCAGTGCAGGGGACATGGATTTGATCCCTGCTGCAGGAAGATCCCACATGCTGAAGGGCAATGAAGCCCATGCACCACAACTACTGAACCCCTGTGCCTGGAGCCTGGGCTCTGCAGGAAGAGAAGCCACTGCAATGAGAGGCCCTCCCACCGCAAGGGAAAGGAGCCCCCACTCGCTGCAACTAGAGAAAGCTCACACGCAGCAATGAGGATCCAGTGCAGCCGGAAAAAAAAAAAAAAGCAAAGTTAAAAAAAAAAAGTGAAAAATTGGGAGCAGCCCAAGTGTTCACCTAGAGGATTGTATATTCTGTGAGAACACTGAATGTAGTATCATGAGAGATTTGAGAAAATGCTTACAAGATAATGTTAAATTTTCTAAAAGGAGGATACAAAATTGGATACAATATTATATCAGTTATATAAATATACATATGCACAAAGAAAATGTAGAAAAAAATAAAACAATGCTAACAATATTGCCTTAGGTGGGCAAGGGACCATGGGTCACTATAATTATATTCTTTATATTTTTCTGTGTTTTCCTCAACACTGGACATCAAATATGTATTGGTTTGATAAATTTTTTTTAATCTCACAGATGTTATGGGGAAAATTACTTCTCAGGTGGCTGGCTCAATGGTGAAGAATCGCCTGCCAAGCAGATGTGGGCTCAATCCCTGGGTCAAGAAGGTCCCTGGAGAAGGAAATGGCAACTCACTCCAGTATTCTTGCCTGGGAAATTCCATGGACAGAGGAGACTGGTGGGCTACAGTCCATGGGGTTGCAAGGAGTTGGACACAACTTAGCGACTAAACAATAAAAATATATCAACAGACTGAATCTAACACAATTAAATTTAACAGTCCTTCATTCAAGGTCTGAATCTTTGTTTTTAAAAAATTGCAAGGATGATGGGACTTAGCAGAAGCCAAGTCAAGAATTTTTGTTTATTGTTAACCCTAAATAAGTTAATTGAATAGTACAGATGCTTTGAACAAAAACACATATTGGTTTCATTAGGAGAGGCATGGTAAGTAGCACAAAGGAAGTGATGGGTCCTTTCTGTTCTGTGTTACCCAGCCCAGAGCTAAAGTATTGATCTGTGTGGGGCCCCACAATGTGATCGATACAGAGATATTGGTGTGTGTCCAGCAGTGGTGACCAGGATGAGGAGAGAAACTCTGGTATGGGAAATAGCTGAGGGGCTGGAAGGAGTTGCTGAGAAGTAGAGTGGCATCACTGATGCAATGAACATGAATTTGGGCAAACTCCAAGAGATGGTGAGGGACAGGGAGGCCTGGTTTGCTGCAGTCCACAGGGTCACAAGAGTCGGATGCAACTGGGCAACTGAACAACAGCAACAACAAGAGGGGCAGATAAGCAGAAAGCATGACCAGAGTATTCAGGCTTTGGAAGGGTTCAGGGCAGAGGAGTTGGTGATGTTCTATGTGGCCCTGGAGAGCAGAAACAAACTACAGGAGAAGCTACAAAAGATTCAGCTCTGTGTAAGGAAAAGTCTATCCCAGATGAGTCATCTTTATAAGCAATGAATCGTCTATGTCTATAGGTATACAAGTAGTCTGCATCAGGAATATTAAGGAAAGGAAAGAAAGAACAGGAGAAGGAGACAAACAAAAAGGAAGGCTGAGAGGCAGAAGATACAGTGTTGAGAGCTCAATGCAAGTTGCAACAAATGATCTGACTTGCCCTGTTCTCGTCTTGCTAGTGATATCCTGAATCGCCAGCAGATGGAGATATTACCCCAGAAAACGAGGTCTCTGCCTGCCCCCTCCCCCAATCCTCCAATTTCTTACTTGGAAAGAATCAGATTTTCCTTTTCTGAAAAATAATGCTAAGAGAATTCCAGAAGTCTCTGAATTTCCAAACTAAATTTATAAACAAACATTTTGTGGTAAATCTTGCCTGTGATTACCCCTGACTCTAATTTAGAAGAGGTCACTATAGCTTTTGGCTTTTTGGTCACTGACTGAGTAGGTCAGTGAAAAAGGGGAGAGTGAAAAAGTTGGCTTAAAACTCAACGTTCTGAAAACTAAGATTATGGCATCTTGTTCCATCACTTCATGGCAAATAGATGGAGAAACAGTGGAAACAGTGACAGACTTTATTTTGGGGGCTCCAAAGTCACTGCAGATGGTGATTGCAGCCATGAAATGAAAAGACGCTTGCTCCTTGGGAGAAGAGTTAGACAGCATATTAAAAAGCAGAGACATTACTTTGCCAGCAAAGGTCCGTCTAGTCAAAGCTATGGTTTTTCCAGTAGTCATGTATGCATGTGAGAGTTGGACTGTAAAGAAAGTTGAGCGCTGAAGAATTGATGCTTTTGGACTGTGGTATTGGAGAAGATGCTTGAGAGTCCCTTGGACTGCAAGGAGATCCAACAAGTCCATCCTAAAGGAAATCAGTCCTGAATACTCATTGGAAGGACAGATGCTGAAGCTGAAACTCTAATACTTTGGCCACCTGATGTGAAGAAATGACTCATTTGAAAAGACTCTGATGCTGGGAAAGATTGAAAGTGGGAGAAAGGGATGACAGATGGTTTGATGGCATCACTGACTCGATGGACATGAGTTTAAACAAGCTCCAGGAGTTGGTGATGGACAGGGAGGACTGGCGTGCTGCCTTCCATGGGTCTCAAAGAGTCGGACACAGCGAAGCATCTGAACTGAACTGAGTAGGTCATCTTGCCCCATTCCAGTTCCATATGTATGTATGTATATATATATGGGATCTGCGTGTTTAGAATCATTGTTAAATAATTAAACAATATAGGTGTATACTACAGTCCCCTTCCCATTAATATTTTCCTTTTGATAGAATCTCTGTCACTTTGAACTCTTGCCTGTGGGAATCCTGGGAGTCTTTGCTCTCAAGCAATGTGTCATATTCTTCACTCTTCCACTCAGCTATAAAGCAGCCAATTCTTAGGGCTTTCACAGACATTGACTGGTAAAGATGTACCTTAACAGGGAAAGTCTTGGACTTTCCTGGTGGTCCAATGGTTAAGACTCCCAACTTCCACTGCAGAGGGTCATGGGTTTGATCCCTGGATCCCTGGTTGGGGAAATTCCACATGCCTTGCAGTGGAGGGAAAAAAAGGAAAATACTCTTGTACAACAGTGCTCCACAAACTTGAAGGGCAAATGAGTTACCTAGTGATCCTGTTAAAGTGCAGATTCGAGTTCTCGGGTGATGTTGATACTCTTGGCCCAAAGATCACACACTTTGAGTAGCAAGACCATATAATAAGTCCCTATATGCAGAGGGGCAAGACACTTCTCTCAAGAACTATAATTGATTCCTTGTATCTACTACAGTCTTCTTTGTCACTTGTTAACCATGATTTAACTCTTCCTGTTTTATTTAACCCTCCCACATTTACAGAGAATCTGCTATTTGTAAACTGAATGCCAGTTAAATTTAAGCAACTTTACTGTTTTTAAGCTCCAGTCCCTATGCTAGGCTCCTAGGATTTGTGATGATTCAAACTTATTCCTTGGCTTGTCACTCATTTCATTCAACCTTTATTGAGGGTCTACTATGTTCCAGGCACTGCTCCAGGAGCTAAAGATTCAGCAGTGAACAAAACAAACAAATCTGTTTATTTTCAAATCTGGGAATATTTGAAAGAAAAACTAAATGATGATAGTAGCAGATTCTAATCTGTTGAATAAAATAGGAATCCACAAGTCCACACTGATTGATGTAAATAAATAAATAGGAAGTGTGATGAACAGGATATTTACTTAGTCTATATGTACCTGCCCACAAAATACCTATTAATTACAAAGGGAAAACAATACTGTGGAGAAGCCTGGTTGATAACCACTTCAGTTAAGTGATCAAAGTTACTATCAGCAGTAATGGAACAAATTGAAATTGTGTACCAGCTCACATGATATAATGAGAATAGCATCATATCTGTAATATTCCTGCCAAAGATGCATGAACTGAGATTCATAAGTTGGAAACATTAGACAAACCCAGATTGAGAGACATTCTACAAAATAAGTGCCCTATAACTGGCTTTTTAAATTTAAAATTCAAAGTCAAAATAAGAGTGAAGAATGTTCTGGGCTGAAGGATACTACAGAGCTATGATAGCTAAATGCAACATGTGGTCCTGGGTAAGAACTTTTGCTATAAAACATTACTGGGACAGTAAATGAACTTAAATGGGGCATGATGATTATATGGTAGTAATGCAGCAATGTTAGTTTCCTGATTTTGACATCTGGGTTGTAGTTATTTCTGGTGGCTCAGAGGTAAAGAAACTGCCTGCCAATGCAGGTGATGTGGGTTTGATTCCTGGGCTGAGAAGATCCCCTGGAAAAGAAAATGGCAACTCACTCCACTATTCTTGCCTGGGAAATCCTGTGAACAGAGGAGGCTGTTGGGCTACTGACCCCAGGGGTTGCAAAAGAGTCAGATGCAACTTAGCAACTAAACAGTTGTAGCTACTTAGGGATCATTGTGGTCTGTAGGAAATATTACATGGTCTTCAGGGTGATGGACATCAGGTTGATAACTTGGTCTGAAAAGATCAGGGCAAAAACAAGATTCTTTGCACTATGCCTGCAGTGCTTCGGAAAGTGTGATTGGGTAATTAGAAGAGTGACATGTGCTCAGGCAAAGGGAAGCTAGGGTGTTAAAGGTGATTTGGATCATCTTGGAGGTATGCGTCGGGGGGAAAGAGGATGAGTCTAGGAAGAAGGCAATTTGGAAAATAGATAATCTGGTTCTTTCCTTTCAATAGTATTTCCCTTTGGGCAAAAGGGGCCTTGGCCCGGGTCATGCTCAAAGCTCCGTAGGCCATGCTTTGACTCTCATTTTATTCTAATAACTCCCGATAAAGGATGGAGGGAAAGTTGAATCCATAAGAACAAAGGGACATGCCCATAAGATTGGGTTCTTCCTTCCAGTCCACCCCAGAATCCTTGAGCCTTCTGGGCTTCTCCCTTGGTCCATCTTCACAGGGTTGATTGAGCCACAGGTGTATGCACGCCTAGGCCCAAGAACTGATCATAGCTGTTTACAGGCTTGTGGACCAAGCTTAGGGGTTTAAGGACTGATGTCCAGGTGTGTGGATGGAGGACTTGGAGAAATGCTGCTCTCTGCCAGTCACCACATTTTAGCTGGAGCTGAAGGATTGCCTATTAGTGAATTCTAAATTTGAACTCGGGCTTTCAGATCTTAGTATTAATAAGACATATTTACACAGTAGTAGAGATAGACACTGGAGAAGGAAATGGCAACCCACTCCAGTGTTCTTGCCTGGAGAATCCCAGGGACGGGGGAGCCTGGTGGGCTGCCGTCTCTGGGGTCGCACAGAGTCGTACACGACTGAAGCGACTTAGCAGCAGCAGCAGCAGCAGAGATAGACATGGAGACGGCAATGGCACCCCCCTCCAGTACTCTTGCCTGGAAAATGCCACGGACGGAGAAGCCTGGTGGGCTGCAGTCCATGGGGTCGCTAAGAGTCGGACACAAGTGAACGACTTCACTTTCACTTTTTCACTTTCACGCATTGGAGAAGGGAATGGCAACCCACTCCAGTGTTCTTGCCTGGAGAATCCCAGGGACGGGGGAGCCTGGTGGGCTGCCGTCTATGGGGTCGCATAGAGTCGGACACAACTGAAGCGACTTAGCAGAGATAGACAATACCCCACTTAGATTGTGCAGAGGAAGAAATCCCACACAACGCAAGGCTTGTAGACGCGAGCACCCTAGCAGCACACAAGGTGTAATGCGCTTTCTGAGTGCTGGGCCAATCAGGTACTGCACCTTGGAGAAGCTGGCAGGGCAAGGTGAGGACGGAGGCCACGCCTCTTGGAGAGGTGGGGCGAGGGTGGGCGGGGCAGGCGCGCCTAAGCGCTTCGGAAAAGGGCGCTTAGGGGGCGATGTCCTGTGGGGCGGAGCCACCGTCTTTGCATGCGCGGGGCGGTGCCCGGAGAGACCACGCCTCTTCCGGTCCGCGGCACTTCCTCCGCGTGTGGCTGCCGCTGTTTTAACTCCGGTGATTGGCGGCTGGCGAGGTGAGATGGCGGAGGAGGTGTTTCCGAGCGCGAGGTGGCAGTACTGTAGGGAGCCCGACGACAGCCAGAGCGCTCTACTGGGTAAATACTGCGAAGCTGGAGCAGGTTTTCCTGTAACTTCCTCCCCTTCCGTTCCGGTACCGCTACAGCCCTCCACTTCTCACGTCCGTCCAGCCGCATTCCCGGCTGGGTCAGGGCCCTGATAGGCTCCATGACTCCTTGGGGCTCGGCCAGGGCTCTCCTGTCATCTTGTCTCTCTGTTACTACCTCCCAGGTGGATGAGGGCATCCCAGTTACGTCCTCCCCAGGGCTGGGGCTGTATGTATCCAGGACCCCGTCATCCCCTCACCCACCAGGTCTCACACCTGCTCCATTTCCTTCTCCCCATTGGCCAGGGATTCCCTCAGCCTTTCTAGGTTTGGCCGAGGTCTCCTTAGTCAGCCCCACTCCCCTAGTTATTCCTTCCCGTGGAGGCCCGTCCCCAGGGATCCCCTCATGGCTCCAACCCGTCACCACCCCAGGACCACTTGGACCAGGACAGCTTTGGGTTAGGACCCGGGCTTCCTTGCCATCCCCATTCTCCGAGTCGGTCACTCCCTCCCCATTGACGATTAATTTCCTCCCCACCATACTCTGGATATTTCTGCTCTCATTTCATTCTTATACTGTAATCTTACAGTCCAGTTCTCCAATGGGAGGCTACAGAATCCAGGCAACATGCGCTTTACCTTGTACAAAAACAACGACTCCACAAACCCCAGGAAGAGGAGTCAGCGGATCCTGGTAAGTGCCGCTGTGGCCAGTCACCTCCACTCTGCAGACCTCAGGAGGCCCTTTGGGTGTGGGTTGATGTAGGAAGGATAGGAGAAAAGAGGGGGAATAGCAGGTGAACCTTTGAAGAATATTGTGCCCCAGCAGGCTGGGGTGTGGAGACAGGCCCCATTCAGTTTCACACTGGTGGTGAAGTGATGGCTTTTTATTAATTTGTTCAATCAACAAGCATTTATTGAGTCCCCAGTGTGGCCCTGGACTGTAAGCTGCTGGAGAAATAGCTAAGTCAGACCTGGACTCACTCTGAGGAAGCTGATACTATAGAGCAGTGTTTTTCAACCTCGGCACTATTGACATTCTGACCCAGATATGTCATTCTTTGTTGTGGGGGCTGTCTTGTGCATCATTGGATATTTAGTAGCTTCCCTGGCTTCTGCCCACTAGTAGCACTTCCTAGTTGTGGCCAACAGAATGTCAGACATTCCCAGATATCTGCATTCCCTGCTCTAGAGAGGTGAGAACTGAATGTGAGGAACTCATACATAAGTAAACAAAGCTCGGGGTTCCAGGGAGAGAGAGTACAGAGCAGGGCAGAGTGAGCTGAGTCAGTGAAGGCTCTGCTTGCCAGAATGTCTTCCTGGGGGAGGGTGTATGGGAGCTGAACCCTGAAGGATGGAGGAGGGTTTAACAGCTGAAGTTAGTATTGCAGGTGAAGAGGACAAACATGGGGAGAGGGCAGGGAAGCTTGGCTCTGATTAAGGAATGAATTCACCACCTCCATGGCGCTGAGGGGCTTCCTTGGTGACTGGCTCAGTGGTAAAGAATCCACCTGCCAATGCAGGAGACGTGGGTTCGATCCCTGGGTCAGGAAGATCTCCTGGAGAAGGAAATGGCAACCCAATCCAATATTCTTGCCTAGAAAATTCCATGGACAGATGAGCCTAGTGGGCTATAGTCCATGGGGTTGCAAAAGAGTTGGACACAACTTAGTGACTAAACAGCAATAGCAGTGATCCTGAGAGCAAGTAAGGAGCAGTCATGATAGAGGTGGGCAGAGAGGTTCAAGAAAGCGGGCTTTATGTTGCCTGCAGAATCATTTTGTTGCATGCCTCTAAGCTATGGAAGCCTAGGGCCCGTCTCCGAGTCCTGAGGTGCAGCTCCACCAAGAACTTTCAGACTAGCTAGAAGCCAGCACTACCTGGAACTTTTCAGAAGTCCTCTTGCCTTTCCACCAGGGACACCCCAGACTCACTTAGAGATAGTGGAGCTGGATCATCTCAAAGAGGTTCTCTTGTCTCATCCACTGCAGTTTGGATTCTAAAGCTTCTGCAAACTTGGGAAAGGGCGTCAAGATGTTTACTGTCTTTCAACATTGGTTGTAATGGACCCCTTCCCTCCTCTACATTTTAGGCAGCTGAAACAGACAGACTTTCCTACGTGGGAAACAATTTTGGGACTGGAGCCCTCAAGTGCAATACTCTGTGCAGGTAGAGATGGGGAAATTGACTGTGGGAAGTGGGAGTAGCGGCGGCGGCCGCCCTGGCGCCGCTCTTCTCTGACTTCGTTTTAGCTGCAGCGGGGGAAATCCAGAGGGGTTTACCAGATTCCTGTGTTCCCAGACCCAGGGACCTTCACATCAGCATGTAGACATTCTCAAAATTGAAAAGTGACTTACATTTATTTAATTTCCTAAAAACCTCATTCATTTGTAATTTTTTTAAAAGTTAAGATGTAATTGACATATAGCATTAGTTTCAAGTTATGATAAAATGATTCAATGTATGTAATGCTGCAAAATGGTCACAACAATGTCTAGTTAACATCCATACAGTTACAGTATTTTTTTCCTGGGATGAGAACTTTAGAGGCTTACTCTCTTAACAATCTTTCAAATATATAATGCAGTATTATAGTCACTGTGCTGAACATTATACCTCCAGGATTTATTTATTTTATAACTGGAAATGTGTGCCTTTTAACCTTCATTAGTTTTGACCACATCATTAACTTGAAATATTCTTTGTTTATAGCTATCTTGTTCCTAAAAGGCAGCCGTCTCCATTATTTTTGGATGTGTGATTAACACACCAAAGTTTGCCAGAAGTCTGCCTTGGAAGTAACCACAAGAAAAGGGTTTAGTAGTGTCCAAGGCTCCAGAATTTCTGTCTAGTTCTGGAAAGATTACTGACTTGGGCAACTCCGCCATTTACTGATCTCTGGTTTTCTTCTTGGTACAATGAAGATTGTTCAGCGTGTTCAGTCTCACTGTCAGGCATTGCATAATGCAGTGTCCCTATGAAGATATCCATCCATGAACCACAACCAAGGCCCTTTTAGAGTCATCTCCCCCTTCCTCCACCCCAGCAGCTGATAGAACTCCGATGAATGTGTTTGTGCTTGAAACTTTTATCATCTCTTTACAAAGCTTTTCTAGTTTAAACTAGTCTTCTCGTAATTACCAAAGTTTTGTATTTGCCTCCATAGAATTTACCCATGGAGTAAATTCTAGTGTAGTTCTAGATTGTTATATCCCAAAAGGTTTTACCACTACACCAGTGACCCCAAATGTGATTAGCTATAAGAATCACCTGGTGACTTCCCTGCTACCCTTCCTGTTTCCCCCTTCATTACCCTCTGCTTGCAGAGAATATCTGCTGTGGGGGATTATTGTTACTCATGTGTAAGTGGTGCCTTTTAAGCAGAAACAAGGAGATTGCATAAACAATACCTTTTGAATGATCCATTGTCACTGATATTCCTTTTTTATTTAGGCACTTTGTGGGAATTTTGAATAAGACCTCTGGCCAGATGGAAGTATATGATGCTGAATTGTTCAACATGCAGCCACTGTTTTCAGGTAGGTTCTAGTTATGAAGGCTCAAGGAAAGGCTGAATATTTTAGGTTTGCTGGATGCATCAGTTTGACTTGTAAACTACATTTTGTAGCTGTTTTTTTAAAGGTTTTTTTTTTTTTCACTTGACAAAGTTTTAAAAGTGCTTTTACTCAACAAATATTTATTGATGACCTACTATGCCCCAGGCGCAAGTTAGGGGCTGTGAATATACCAAAACAGACACAGATTCTGTCCCTACAATGTTTACAGATTGAAGATCAAAATCTAATCTTAGTTTAAGCAGGTTGAGCAATGATCAGAGCAGAGTAATGGAGGGCATCTCTGATACTCTTTTTCATCGAGGGCCTTTCTTAATTCTTAATGGTTCTAGTTGGGGTAGAGGTTTCAGAGTCTCTGGTAGGTTGTAGAAGTTGCTTATAGGTTGGACAAAGGTTGATGCAAAGTCTCTACACTTTGTAATTTGGGAAGAGATCTATTTTTTCTCTAACCCACTGGGAGAAGTTGCAATACCTCTCTTCTCTGGCATTTTAGAATGTATTGGGCTAGAGTGGGATCTTTGAAAATGATAGATAAGATGGTCAAACTCAAGGGGCTCCTGTTTCTAAATCTTAAATACTGAGAACCATGGTTGGGGAGGGAATTAGATAAGGATTATTAGGATCATTGTGAATCTGCTTGATACCTTCAGAGGCATTAGTTCTGTTCTGGCAAAGCAGTGGTCTCAGCGTTTCTTGTAAAGAACCAGAAGTACTTCTGAGAAACATACATAATATACAAAAAATATGAGATTTTGCATATAATTTTAAAGGGCTCTTACATCCCAAAGGTCATCTGTGAATTTCCTAGGGGTCCATAGTCTTCTAGGTGAAGAATTTCCTCAAACATATAAATTATCCGTCAAATGCTCTTCTAACTTCCAATGAACAAAGAAAATTGTTCATTAATTTGTTATTTAAACACATTTGTAAATATTGATTAATTCCAACCAGCATATATAAAAAAGACACACACACATTTATTGGGTCCTTACTATGCTCTGGGCACTGTTGTAAGCACTTTCAATGCATTATATCGCTTACTTCACTTTTTAATCAATGATGAACCTGAAACAGAAGTTAAATGACTTTGGCAGGAACATAAGTAAGAGACCTGGGATTTAAATGCAAGCAAGGTCACTTCAAAGCTTATACTCCTGTCCACTAGATTATTGCCCCTTATATGAATACTCTGGGAGATCAGAGAGCTTCATGTAAAATAATACATATCTCATGTTTATGCCTACTTTTAGGTCTTAAAATTTAAAAAAAAATTTTTTTATTGAAGCATAGTTGATTTCTAGTATTTTGTTAGTTTCAGGTGTATGGCATATGATATATATATATTGTTTTTTTGGCAGATGATATTCCAGTATAGCTTATTACAAGCTATTTGGTAAAATTCCCTGTGCTATACAGTAAATTCATGTCACTTATCTATTTTATGTATAGTAGTTTATATCCCGGAGAAGGCAGTGGCAACCCACTCCAGTACTCTTGCCTGGAAAATCCCATGGACGGAGGAGCCTGGTAGGCTCCAGTCCATGGTGTTGCGAAGAGTTGGACACGACTGAGCGACTTCACTTTCACTTTTCACTTTCGTGCATTGGAGAAGGCAATGGCAACCCACTCCAGTGTTCTTGCCTGGAGAATCCCGGGGACGACGGAGCCTGGTGGACTGCCATCTATGGGGTTGCACAGAGTCGGACATGACTGAAGCAACTTAGCAGCTGTAGCAGCAGCAGTTTATATCTATTTTTAATCCCATACTCCTAATTTGTACCTCCCCTACATCCAGAGGCTCGTTGGCTCAGATCATGTGCCAGGCTGTGGTATGGAGAGCCCATGCAAACCTTCCTTTCCTTTCACATCCCTTTGAATGGGCAGTGGTGGGGTCCCAACCCTACTACCTGGTTACCTGGAAATCTTTCTTCTGCCAATTTTCAGTTAGTTTTCCACGAGAACTGTTCCGCATATAGATGTATTTTTGATGTATTTGTCAACGGGAGGTGATCCCCGTGTCCTCCTCCTCCTCCTCCTCCTCGGCCTTCCTGATCCCTCCTCCTCATCCCTTTTACAAGAAGGGCAAAGCTGTATACTGGAAAGAGCATAGGACTTAGTTTCTAATCTCATCTGCATTGCCTAGGGCAAGTCATTTCGCCTGGAGGCCTCATGTTTCCTTGGATCCCTTCACTTGATTCCATAGTTTATTCTCCAGACCCTCTATCTGTATACTGAAGCTTCATATTGAATGTTCATAGTACACATGCATGTTAAGCTCTGGGAAGTCCTGTAGTAGAGAAATCTGGTTTTCTTAGATTAACTGTTAACCAAATATTAAACACTCTTACTGTCTGCAGGCAATGGAGAAGGCAGTGGCAACCCACTCCAGTACTGTTGCCTGGAAAATCCCATGGACGGAGGAGCCTGGTGAGCTACAGTCCATAGGGTTGCTAAGAGTTGGACACGACTGAGCGACTTCACTTTCACTTTTCACTTTCATGCATTGGAGAAGGAAATGGCAACCCACTCCAGTGTTCTTACCTAGAGAATCCCAGGGACAGGGGAACCTGGTGGACTGCCGTCTCTGGGGTCGCACAGAGTCGGATGCAACTGAAGCGGCTTAGCAGCTGTCAGCAGGCAAACTTAACAGTTTGCTTTTTTTCTTTGTTTTATGTTTTGTAGATGAATCAGTTGAGAGTGAATCAACACTGGATAGTCAAGCCAAATCTTTCAGAGAAAAGGTAAGTGTGACAGAGCTAAGATGTGAAGCCTAAAGTGAGTTCCTTCCAGGCCTTGAGTTTCTCCATCAGTAATATAAAAACACACAGTTCTCCCTGGGTGCTCCCAGTTCATTCAGTCTGTGGCTCTCTGGACAGTTCCTACCTGCAGAGGCCTCTGTGGCCTCACAGAGAGCAGATGCCGTATCTGGGGCAGCTGTGCACAGGTGTGTGCCAGCATCTGAACTGGTTCTCTGCTGGGCTGTTGCTACAGGTGTAGCATAGCACTTATTTTCAGGATTTAATCCAAGTTTCAGAAAATACTGGTTATAGCCTGGAAACTTCACATCAAGACAAAGTAAACTTTAGGACTGTCAATGTAGTAGCTTCCTATAGGCTCATCTCATCCTAGGATGGCAGACTGATTGGATCTTCAGGACTGCCTGGAGCACTGTATTGAGAAGGGTGTGAGGCTGTCTGCAGGCTCAGAGGGGGAATGAGTGATCTGTTAGCAGTGTCTGTTGTGGGTATAGGACTGGAAAACGGTGAGCCGTGGGCCCCAGATTTACTGACCCTAATTCTAGTCAAGTCTTCATTTTACAGATGGAAACACTGTTGATTTATAAATAGTTCATTATAGTTTATAAAACAAGCACTTCAGATCTCTTAATATCTTTTGGTTCTTACAATAAGCCTATGAGGCAGTTTATGAGTCAGCCCAGTTTATAGGTGTGATATTGATGGCTCAGAGAAGCTGAGAGTCTCCTCGCCGTAGTCACACAGTTAGGAGTAGCAGTGCTCAGCCTGTCTCCAGTGACCAAATTTGTCTTTGGCACAGATGGATTCTTGCATTGAAGCCTTTGGTACCACCAAACAGAAGCGAGCTCTGAACTCCAGGAGAATGAACAAAGTTGGCAGTGAATCTTTGAATCGTGCAGTGGCTAAAGCTGCGGAGAATATAATTGATACAAAGGGTGTGACTGGTAAGCAGCTGAAACTTGGGGTTAGAGGCTGCTCCTAGAGATAGCTGTCCCTTCTCTTGAGATCCTTTACCTGCCTCACAGATGGACACGATGGGAATTAGGGCTGTATTCCTTCCTGCTTCTCCCTGAAGGCCTTCTTTGGAATGGACTCTGGGAATTATAAGAAACAGCTGACATGTCCCGCCCTCAGTGAGCTCAGTCAAGTAGTTTTCCTATTAAAATGGGATTTTAGGAAATTTTAGAAAACCTTTCCATACCCTGCTAATTCACTTCAGTCGTGTCCGACTCTGTGCGAGCCCATGGACGGCAGCCCACCAGTCTCCCCCGTCCCTGGGATTCTCCAGGCAAGAACACTGGAGTGGGTTGCCATTTCCTTCTCTAATGCATGAAAGTGAAGTCGCTCAGTCGTGTCTGACTCTCAGCGACCCATGAACTGCAGCCTACGAGGCTCCTCCGCCCATGGATTTTCCAGGCAGGAGTACTGGAGTGGGGTGCCATTGCCTTCTCCTTTCATACACTATGATTATATAAATATTTTCCTATATTTTCTTTCACTACTTTTACAGTTTTACTTTCGACATTTACATCTTTCTTTTTTTTTTTTTTTACTTTTTTTTTAACATTTATATCTTAATGACCTTTTTTTTTTTGGTCTATGGTACAAACCTCATTTTACCTTTTCCAAATGATTAGTGAGTTGTCCCCAACTTCATCTTTTCCTTGTGTAAAAAAACGATTTAAGAAGTCATCTTTATTGTTTTACCACATTCTTAATTGGATTCTGTCTCAGCATTCTGACTGCCTATTCATGTAACAGCATATGATCCTTCTAATTATAGTAGCTTCACCATCCAGTTTATTGTCTGATGGGGCAACTTCATCCTTATTGTTCACAAACGTATGCTGTTGTAACATACTTTTTCTTCCAGATGATCTTAAGAATTATTTTGTCAAATTCCCTCAAAATCCATTTGGGATTAATATGGGGAAAATCAGCATCTTTATAATACTATATTTTCCCATTTAGAAACATAGAAATATGTCTCCATATGGTCAAAGATACAGTTTAATGTCTTAAGTAAATTTTTCAGTTTTTTTAATTCAGTTTATTCTCAGCTATTAACAGTAAACTTAATAGCTGAAGACATTTAAAAAGAAAAAAAATTCACCCATTTTCCTGTCGTTCTACAGGACCAGCTGTTACAGTTTTCCTCTCTCTTCTTGTCTGTGTGCATACTTAATTCAGATGTGGTTATTCCTGTATGATAGTTGCAGTTTTATAATTTGATCTTGCTCTTTCACTGATACTACGTGAAGAAGTTCAGATGAGGGGGTTCTGGGCCGATGATAATCTCAAGTGCACAGGTTGCAGAGAGCATTGGGGGACCCAAAGCTGAGCAGGGTGACACTGACGCTGACTCTTGCTTTACTTAAAAGCCCTGGTCAGTGACGCCATCCACGATGAGTCTCCGGGTGACTCTGTCTATCTCCCTCCCTGCCACGCCGATGCAGCCAAGCCTGAAGACGTGTATAAGTTTGAAGACCGTATCCTTCTTGCAGCAGAAGCGCCACCTGATTTCCCAAGTAGGGGTGTGCAGATGGCAGTGCCATGGCCAGGCTCTCTAAGGATGTTGGTGGTCCTGTGATCCTCACAAAAGCTTGCCCCAGACGCTTGCTGTTGCCCCGGCACTGTTGCTGGGAAGTCAGTGAGGCTTCCCCAGTAGCTGAGGACAAACCCATCCCTCAGCAAGGTGCCCACAGCTCGGCTCGGTGGGTGGGGCTCATTCTCCACAAAGAGTCAGAATACGACTTTTAAGTTGGCCAGTGCCCAGAGTCTAGGGCAGGCTGATTTTATAAAAGGAAATGTTAGAATGTAGAGTTTCCATACTTGTGATTCTACTCAGATGGAAGATGCCTGCAGCAGCTTTGTGATACGAGAAGACAGAAAAGTCCAGGCAGACCATGAGCTCTGGGCTGGGAGTCGGGAGAACTGAGTCCCAAAAGCTCTGCCCAAACATACTGTGTTATCACCCCCTCTCAGCCTCCGTTTTCCCATTTCTAAGATGAGGCTGTCACAGCATGATCCAGCTAGTTGATGTTTCCACTTCGGTTGGGTTTTTCTTGACCTGTAACTAGTTCTTTCCCCTGTGGAGTATGACGCTCTTCAGAGCCCATCTGAAGCTTTCAGGAATGTCACCTCAGAAGAAATACTGAAGATGATTGAAGAGAACAGGTATCCCACTTGGGTGGATGGAGAGTCTGGGTTGTGGTGTTGGGACACACACTTAATGTAGTCAGACCTGAAGGAGGCCTCGGGTGTCAGTCAGGGAGGACATCTGTCTCCAGCATTTGGACATGAGTGAGCTAGTGTTTGCTCCAGTGCTTGGGCTCCTAGGCCTATTGCCCCAAGCCTGTGGGTGGCATTCAAGGGAGAGCATTGGCCTCAGAGTGCAGGGATCGTATGGCTGGGCAGAGGGTGGTGAGGCCTTGTAGACGGGCTGAGAACTGGAGCTGACCTGTGTTCCCCCCACAGTGTTACGCCAGGTCCAAGGGCTGGCCTGGGAGTAGGTGCCTGCTGAAGTGATAGTTTATCTGTGGTGATATGTTGAGTGAGCTTTTCTAAAGTTAAATTATATATATAATTTTTTTATTGGTTTTTTAATGTTTATTATTTTTGGCTGTGCTGGGTCTTGCCGCGCAGGCTTTCTCTAGATGTGGTGAGCAGGGGCTAATCTAGTTGCGGTGCTCAGATTTCTTATTGCGGTGACTTTTCTTGTTGCAGAGCAGGGCTCTAGGGTGCCCAGGATTCAGAAGTTGCTGCAAGGTAGTTGGGATGCACGGGCTTAGTTGCCCCAGGGCATGTGGGATCTTCCCAGACCAGGGATCAAACCAGTGCCCCTTGTATAGCAAGATGGATTCTTCTTTTTTTTTTTTCATTTCTTCTTGCTCTTTCATTTTTTTTTTTAGTTATTTATTTTTTTGTTGCACTGGGTATTCATTGTGGCATATGGGATCTCATTCCCTGACCAGGGATTGAACCTGAACTCCCTGCATTAGGGAGTCTTAGCCACTGGACCACCAGGGAAGTCCCGCAAGATGGATTCTTAACCAGTGGACAATCAAGGAAGCCCTGAATTATGTTCTTTAAATATAGTATGTTTTATATAATTCAGAGATGATTGCCTCTACTCCCCTCCCCCTTTTTTTGCCTTTTAAAACAGCTTTTCTTATATGATGATAGTGGGGGATTTTTTTGCTTTTGAGTTTTTCTTTTAATAATTTTATCTTGAAAAAATGTTGTCAACCCTAGGTTGGTTCCCTAGATATTTGGAAATTTTACTGGTCAGTGAAATCCAAAGTCTTAGAAAATACATTTTTTCCCCCCTCTCTAAAGATCCATTTCCAAAAGAAGCTTCATTGCTGGTTCTTCATTGTCTTAATGTGATGTGGCTCAGGGCCAGGTACTGGAAGGAGCTCTGGGCTGGGATTCTGGAGAACTGAGTCCCCATCTGCCTGATGGACTATGTGGTCTTCCCCTCACTGAGCCTTAGTTTTCCCATCTGTACAAGGAGGCTGCCATGAGATGACACCGAAGAGCCTTTTATGGCTGCGATTCCATGATTGTGATAGTGGTAGAACAACAGTATGTAACAATAACAGTCAGCACTGATGGGACTCTTCCCTGTGCCAAGCGCCACTTTAATTGCATTGTCTCATTTACTCCACAAAAATCCATAGGGTGAGGGTATTTAATTTAGGGGCAAAGAAACAAAAACAGAGACGTTCAGAAACTTGCTCAAGCCACTGCATGGCAGAGAGAGGATTCAGACCTAGGTAGGTGAGAGCCCGTGCTCCAGACCACCACATCAGGATTGGGCAGAGTGCTGAGTCTTGGACACTGCCTGTGAATAAAGTTTTAGTGGAACATAGCTTCAGTCATTCATTCCTGTGTTAATCAGTGGCTGCCTTTGCACTGCAGTGGCAGTGACCATTTGCTCACGAAATGTTTATTTACTGTCTAGACCTTTACTCCCCCTGCACTAAATTCATGCTCCTATTGTAAGGAGCTGGTGGGATGGCCCTTCCTCAGCTGTTGACTGTATACCAGGTGTGGGGTGCCTACTGGCTGGTCTTACACATTTCCCCTTTTCCCTCCCCTGTTGTAGTCACTGCTCCTTTGTCATAGAAGCGTTGAAGTCTTTGCCATCAAATGAGGAGAGCCGAGACCGCCAGGCACGGTGCATATGGTACCTGGACACCCTCATCAAATTTCGAGCACAGAAAGTGATTAAGCGGAAAAGTAAGTCCATGATAGACTTTTTTTTTTAATTGAAATACAGTCGATTTACATTGTGTTTGTTTAAAGTATACAGCAAAGTGATTCAGTTACATATGTATTTATACATATATATATTCTTTTTCAGATTTTTTTCCATTATAGATTATTAAAGGATACTGTATATAGTTTCTTGTGCTATACTGTGGGTCCTTGTTATTTTATGTATACCAGCATGTATCTGTTAGTCCCAAACTCCTAATTTATCCCTCCTTCCCTTGCTTTTCCCCTTTGGTAACCATACATTTATTTTCTATGTCTATGAGTCTGATTTGTATCATTTTCTTTAGATTCCACATAAAAGTGTTACTATATTTGTCTCTCTGTCTGGCTTTACTCATTATGATAATCTCTAGGTCCACCCATGTTGCTGCAAAGGGCATCATTTCATACTTTTTTATGGCTAAGTAATATTCCATAGAAATATATATACTACATCTTTATCCATTCATCTGTTGTTGGACATTTAGGTTGCTTCTGTGTCTTGGCTATTGTAAGCAGGGCTACAATGAACTTTGGGGTTTATATATCAGGATAGGCATTTTATTCTAGTTATTTCCAGTCTGTTATCTGTCTATAACTATTAGACTAATTCTAGTGAAGAAAGCTGAGCGCTGAAGAATGGATGTTTTTGAACTATGGAGAAAACTCTTGAGAGTCCCTTGGACTGCAAGGAGATCCAGCCAGTCCATTCTAAAGGAGATAGTCCTGGGTGTTCTTTGGAAGGACTGATGCTGAAGCTGAAGCTCTAATACTTTGGCCACCTCATGAGAAGAGTTGACTCATTGGAAAAGGCTCTGATGCTGGGAGGGATTGGGGGCAGGAGGAGAAGGGGACAACAGAGGATGAGATGGCTGGATGGCATCACCGACTTGATGGACATTGAGTTTGAGTGAACTCCGGGAGTTGGTGATGGACAGGGAGGCCTGGCATGCTGCGATTCATGGGGTCTCAAAGAGTCGGACACGACTGAACGACTGGACTGAACTGAGAGAAGAAATGGGCATGTCTTTCCAGGTCTTCATTTATAACTGTGTAACAGAGGGGGTACTGCTGATGTGCTGAGAGAACTTGCCAAGCTCTTTCCTCTGAAAATAGGGTCGAGTTGGATTATATGATTGCTCAGAGCTAACATTCACTACTTCTGTTCTATGTTAGGTAAAGTATAACATCCAGTCCAATCAAGTGAATATTCTAGGGGAAGGTTAGAACTAGTTGTATGGGGAGAAAAGTTGGCCTTGCTTGTGAAGGCCTGTGGCACAATGTTGTGTCAGCTCTTTCTGGCTTGGAGGGAAGTCACTTTCTGCTGGTAACCCATGTCACCTGTCACCAGGGCATGGGTGTCTGCCACACATGCACGGCCACCCAGAGTTGGAAATCCAGAGAGAGACACCTGTGATTTGAGGCCTAAGGTGTATACAGTTGTGTTACTGTGACTAGGCACCTGGGGTTTATACAGGAACACCTCGTTCTGCCATTCTTCACAGATACCATGGTTTTTACAAATTGAAGGTTTGCAGCAACCCTGGGTTGACCAAGTCAGCACCATTTTTCCAACAGAGTCTGCTTGCTTTGTGTCTATGTATCACATTTCATTGTTTGTGAATATTTTCAACTTTTACATTGTTATATTATGATGGTCTATGATCAGTGATCTTTGATGTCACTGCTACAACACTCTGAAGGCTAAGATGATGGCTAGCAATTTTTTAGCAGTAAGGTATCTTTTAATTGAGGTATGGACACTGGTTTTTAATTTTTAATTAATTATTGGACACTTTTAAAAACACACGATATGACTGCACGCTTAGGAGACTCCAGTGTACTGTAAACCTAACTTACACGCATTGGGAAACCAGGCAGTTCATGTGACTTGCTTTATTGTGGTGGTCTCAAACCAAACGTGCAATAACTCTGACCTGTGCCTGTACTCATGTTTCTCAGTATCTGCTGAATTCTTATTTTCACATTCCCATCTCCCCTCCTTTCCCTCTCCCTGAGCTTTTTCCACAATCTGTTTCTCTTTCTAACATCTTTGAATCATGTGTCTTTCAGCCCCATTGGAGTCCAGTTTTCTTTCTCGTCACTGCCCTGTCATGAACATCTCATGCACACGTATGGTCTGCAGGTGAAAGACACCTGAGCCTGTGTTCATTTGAAGGTGGCTGTTCTGTTTCACGGGCCCCTTTTTGTCTTCCTACATGCCTCTGTTTAGTCCAAGGGCCCACTGTTATCCTTGTCTCCCAGCTCATAGATGAGGCATGGCCTGAGAGTTTTGAAAGAAAATGATCAAACTCCATTTTGTCTTGTAGGTGCCCTGGGACCTGGAGTCCCCCACATCATCAACACCAAACTACTAAAGCAGTTCACCTGCCTGACCTACAACAACGGCAGGTCAGGGGGCTTGACTTCTTGGCTTTTGCCTATAAAGGAGAGAGCAGGATTGGGGGGGAGGGGGCTTGGATTGCAGTCCATATTCTCAGAGTCACTGTGCTGAAGTGGGCACTGCTGCTTGGCAGGGTCTTAGGTAAGTGAGTTTAGGCAGCACTGTAGTGCACACTGTCCCTCTGGGAGAAGTTCACATTGAGTCTCTGGGAAGTCCTGCAATAAAGACTACACCAAACACTTTTTCCAGGGATGCCTTCCCAGTGCCCCCAGAACCAGTGTTGTATGGAGAGGTGGTGATGCAGGCAGGGGCAGGCCAGGCGGATGACTTTGGGGAAGCCCCCTAAGCAGCACAGCTGGGCTTCCTTCTTGCTGTTTGCTTGCTGTGTCCTGCTCTGACTGCTTGAAGAATCATGGGCAGCCAAGTGTGGAATGACTGTTTTCCCAGCACCCCTGCTGAGCAGGCTGGGATGATGGGGATGGTCTGCACCAGTGCAGGCTCCAACTGTGCCTGGGGAAGGTGGAGATACAGCCTTTTTTGTCCTCCCTGGAGGGACACTGGGATCGGCTCCACTGTGTGTGAAGGCTCGGGCAGTGTGACAGGATGAGGGATGTTGCTCAGATTCCTTTTCCTCTCCCCGAGATGAGAAGATAGTTGAATGCATATGGGAATAGGCTTGGATGTTTTTCCTTTCCTTTTGCAGAAATCATCTTGGAGTTTAATTTTGTCTCTTTTTTTCTACCACTGATTTGCAGTTTGCGGAACTTAATTTCAGACTCTATGAAGGCAAAGATCACTGCCTATGTGATCGTACTGGCCTTGCACATAAACGGCTTCCAGATTGACCTGACAATGTTACAGAGGGACTTGAAGCTCAGTGAGAAAAGGTGAGCATGACAGAAGAAAAAGCTCTCTTAGGGAGCCTTGATGTAGTTCTGGTACTGCTGGAAAGCGGGAGACACTATTGGGGGCAATCTTTAGATGAATGAATGATTGAATGGACGGGCAACCAGACATTACTGTGTGTGTTAACTATGCTAGGCACAGTGCCAAATCTGTCATAATCTCCCAGTGATTTCTCTTAAGAATCAGTGGAAGAATCTTTGGTTCAGAGAAAGCAGTGACTTTCCCAGGGTCACTCAGACAAGAAGGGGAATAGTTGGGCTTCAGAAATGCGCCTTCCATTCCCGTGTAACAGAGCAGCCTCCAGTCTCTGAGTTGCTGTCACTGGAAAGAGGGATTCTGTATGATTCTGTTGGGCTAACCTGGGGGTGGAGGTTGTATAAGAGAACCCCAGTTTCAGCTTAGCAGAGAGCACTCTCAGGTGGAAGGAGCTGCCAGAGGAGGTGTCTAAGGCAAGGCAGAGTGGGAGTTTGGCAGGGCTCTCACATTCACGCTTCTCTGAGCAGACTGGAAAGGTTGGCAGAAGTGGCGACCCTTTCAGGCCCTTTCTAGCCTTGGTAGAAGGGATTCAGGCTGAGTAGGGAGCATAACCTCCAGGGTGCTGAATCGCAGGGTGTGTTGGCCTTTGTCAGTGATTAAGGAGTATCTGACACCCAAGGACCCTGGTGGTGGTCCAAGAGCGCCTAGGAAAACAGTTTCATCTGGACTCTTCCAGCAGTCTGGAGCAGGATTACTCTGAGGGCTGTCCACACATGGCCTTCTCACGGATAGTGAGGTTGAACATTAAAGAGAAATAGATTCTTGGAGTCTGTAAAATTCTGGTAAGTGCTTGATCCTTGTCATAGGAAGTAAACAGTTATCAATAGGAGCCAGATAACCTGGTTTTCTATTACTTGTATAGGCATTTTCTAACCACTACACATTGACACAGGAATCTGATGGCTGTCAGCGATCTTGTTGGTCTCTGCTAGAAGCTTTGCTCCTGTGTCCACCTTTGGGATTCTGTCTTTGAGGCATGGAGCACAAATGTGTCACCCTCTCCTGCCTGCCAAGCTTCTCTGAGCATCGCATTGAGGAGACTCTCCCTTGTTTTATGTGTTTCTTCCTTAGGATGATGGAGATAGCGAAAGCCATGAGGCTGAAGATCTCCAAAAGAAAGGTTTCTCTGGCAGTGGGTGGGGAGGAGGAGCACAGACTGGGCACTCTCTCCATCCCGTTGCCTCCAGCCCAGTCCTTGGACCATCAGTCAAAGCGAAGAAAAATGACCTAGAGGTGTGCTTTCCCAGACACAACATTTTTGCCATTCCTTCTGTTCATTTGCATTTTTATTTTTAAAGAAAGAGGGTTAAAGAAGAAGCCTTGCTTTGGCATGGGCATGAAGCCAGATGCCACCACCTGGCAGAAGCAGAAACATAAAGCAAGGCCTTGTTGGACTCTATCTCTCTGCTTTGGTGTCACTGTGACTATAAATGGCAGATGGTTCATGTGTGGGATATGGGAGGGTCGGAGGCAAAAGATCTCTCAGGCTGAACCTTGAACCACATCTGATGGATAAACGTTAACATTAAGAGAAATGTAAAATGCTGTGCTTAGGTCTGAAAGGACCAGCGGCGTCCATGGTGAGGACAATGCCCAGCAGGGCTGGGAGAGGAGGCTTCGGGTCACCAGTGTGATGGGGTTGCCCAAACAAGCTAATTTAGTTCGGGGCTACTGAAACAAAGCAGAACCAAATCAGAAGTGATTAAATCAGTTGTTCAGCTTGGCTCAGGCCACACACAGGTGAGCTCTGAAAGCCAGTGAATTGGTCAGAGCTCAGTACAGAAAACAAATGGTCCTAGATGTTCTTAAGGAGAAAGGAGTTTAACACATGGGTAAAATGGTACAAAATTGTTAAAAAGTTGCAGGAGCTGGTGTCAAGGAAGTTGCTGCTAGAACTACTGAGTTCAAGAACACAGCTTAGGTGGCCAGGCAGGCATGAAGAAGCCACTTGAATTCATGAAGCTTCTTGAATTCAGCTGCTTCCAGAATTCATGAAGCTGGTAACTTGACACTGGAATACTGGTTCAGCCACCCATACTTTCACTATCCAGGCTTCCACCTCCTGGCTTGTCAGCATGGACAGCCCAAAGATCAAGAGGCTGGCCTCCCATCTTGCTTGCTTCCTCTGTGAGTACACATGTAGGGATCTCATTTTGTTCAGAATCCTAGCAGTGAGGGTGTCTTAGAAATAGGTTTCAGCTCTCCAGCCTCTAGTTAGAGGAAGCCATACCAGAAGCAGATGGGAAGGGGTGCTTACTGCCACCCATCTTATCTACCAAGGGAATATGGAGAAGTGTTGCTGTGAGGAACGGGGCTGTGACACAGACTCAGGTATATGGCTGATGCTCAGACTCAGCTCTTCAAAGGTTCTCTTGAGGCAGTGGGAGCAGTGCAGTGTGTGGGGCTCGTGCTGGGGCCGGGGGCAGTGGAAGAAGGAAGAGAGAACCCAGCTCTCTCTGAAAATGAGAAAGGAAGACGTTTACACAGCAGCTGAGCCATCTGTTAGGGAAGACATGGTAGAAATGGGCCTTGGATGATTCATTCAGGGCATGTGATCCTTGTATTTCTTCGAGTACTGGGGTGCGGTTGTCAGAGACACTTCTAACGCCAGGCCTGAAATGCCCATTTTCCATGTTGTTCTTGTCTGGCTTATCCCCATTTGTGTCTGATCCTGGGAAGCGGGCACTTCTCTCCAGCAGAGGTGTGAGCAGGAAATCTAAATGCCTGTTGTTTTTCTTTATCTAAGTTGTTGCAAAAATCAGGTATGTGACTCTGCATCAGAAAAAATAATCATCCTGATTTGACTCTGGGAAAAGAATCCCTAGTGTGTTTGCGGGTGTCATCATGAATATGTTTAGATTCTGATGGTTTTGACACCTTGAGCCTTAATTTCCAGCAGTGATTAGATCATAGCATATGACCTGGCCTCTGAGCAGCCTCTGTCCTCATGGGGAAGCAGTCACTGTGTGAGTCACTTCCGTCACTCACACTGAGGGGTGGTGTGGATGGGGAAAGGCCTCAAGTGGTAAGTATACTGCTGACCCTTGAAAACATGGATATGAACTGCTTGGGTCCACTTAGACGTGGACTTTTTTCGGTAGTAAACACTACAGCACCACATGAGTGGTTGGTTGAGCCTGCAGCTGTGGAACCGTAGATACAGGGGGCTGGCCCGAATCATATGTGGATTTTGCAGCTGTGTGGAGGGTCGGTGCCCCTAACCTCTTGTGTTGTTTAGGGGTCAGCTGTATACTTGTCCTGGGTGACAACAGGTGTGCTTTACTAAGTGTACGCGATGCAGTCCCAAAAGACTGAAAAGCCAGTTTTCGTACATCAAAGGGTTTGTGGATCAGAAGGCTCAAGAGAGGGCCCTTTCCAACAAGTTTAGAGAGAGGGCGCCTAGCACAGTGCCCAGTATATAAACAGCAATGTCTGGAGTGAGCCAGAGTCAAGGAGTGGCACCTTCTTTCCTTGGCAGAGCTATCTGGCAGTACACACTTGTAGAATAATGGGATTGTACTAGGTTTTTTCTGGCTCTAAAACGCCATTTATTTACTAGTGCATTCCCAGAGGATTCCTTGATCCCACCAAGTTACTTGTCATAATGTCGCTTGATGATCTCTTAGAAGAGAAACAGACTGTGGGCTAGAGGCTTATACCCTTAATAAGATTTTCAGTTTGTGGAATAACTTACAGAATGTTAACAGAATGAAGTCTGTTCCTTGGAGGGACATGGCCCTGACCTGCTGACACTGTTAACAGTATTGAGATCAAAGAAGGAATATTTAACATCCTTGCAGAGGACTCAACATGAAAATAGCTAGTTAGGTAAAATTTTTTAAAGCATCTTTGAAGAACTTTATTTTTATATAATGTCATACTCAGAGAATAGTTGCAAGAATAATTATAGTCGTACACAGAGAACTCCTGTATATCCTTTACCCAGGTGCTCCAACTGTTTATGTGGCATCCTATTTATTATTTGCTTTGTACACTTACATATTTCCTTTTGAACCATCTGGGACAGTTTGAGAAAAGCACCCTTTTTATCTTAAGTACTTTAGTGTGTATATCCTAAGAATAATGAGGACTTTCTCTTCCATAAGCACATTACACTTACCAAAAGCAGGAACTAGGATCTGGCCCACCGCTCATATTCACATTTTGTCCATCACACTTCATTGGTCTTATTTCATCTGAAGCAATTCCTCAGTCTTTGCCGTTCCTAACCTTGACATTTTGAAGAGTAAATTAGCCATCTTGCAGAGAATCCCTCAAGTTGCTTTTGTCTGGCATCTCCTTATGGTTAGATTCAGGATACACATTTTTGGCAGGGAATTTACAGACGTTTGCTCTGCCCCATACGCATCACAGTCACAGCATGTGATGTTGGTTTGTCTTTAAGGTTATAATTTCTCCACTTTGGAGTTACTACTTTTCTTTTTGTAGTTAATTTTTGGAGAAATACTTTAAGCCTCTAAATATCCTGTTCCCCATCTAATTATTACCCATGAGTTTTAGCCTGGATTGATAATTTTTGCTGAATGAATTACCATGATGGCTGCAAAATGATGAGTGATATTCTCACTCCCATAGTTTCTTACATATTTACTGTTGGCATTCTGTTGTTAAGGAGAAGCTTTCTTTTCTCTTACATTAAAATTTTTTTTTGTTCATTTAGTATGGACTCATGGATTATTGTATGAACAGTTACCAATTATTTTGATGCTCAGATTGTACCACATTTGGCCAATCTGAGTTCCTTCAAGCTAGCTCTTAATATCCCTGTATTTTTAAGGATGCTTCCTTAATTTCTGGCACAAGATATTCTAGCCGCCTTGTACTTTCCTGCTCTGGCCCTGGAATCAGCCTTTTATCCAAGGAGCCTGGGTGGATGACATGAATGATTGGCCCAGACTAAGAAGTGAAATGCCATTCTGACAGTCAAGACAGACGGCATCTTTGGCTGCAGTCAGGCAAGAACTGGTTTCTAAGCAGGGGTGACAGGTCACTCAAGCTGTACCAAAGGCCATGCTAGGCTTGATTTCCATTTAAAATCAAGTGCATGGGCCCAATGCAGTGGCCATAACTGCACCCTGTGAAGTTCTGGACAGGAAGGGAGAAGAAACCAGTGGAATGAGGGTGTTCCTACTGGGAGAGACTACTCAAGGTTGGAATAAGACCAGCAGGCCCCAGGTGAGTCCACCATGAGGACTGATCAGAGAAGAAACTGCTATTGGAAGGAGAGGGAAGAAGGTGGGTCCAGGGATGTTGTTGGACAGGTCTCAGCTCATGTGCTATTCCAAGACCCAACTCTGGCTCTTGTCTGGTCTGGCCACAGCATGCCCACCATTCAGTATAGCCAGGGCCGCCTCTGGCTACAGGGAGGTCCTCAATAGGACCAGGAGGCCTCGGTGATGAAGCTGTATTGGCTTTTTTTTAAGTATGGTTGATTTCCAATGTTTTAGGTGTACAGCAAAGTGATTCAGTCATACATCTATATCTAGCTATCTTCTTCAGATTCTTCTGTTACAGGTTATTAATAAGATATGAGTGCTGTTTCCTGTGCTATTCAGTAGGTTCCTGTTTATTTTACATGTCATAGTGTGTATCTGTTACTCCAAAATTCCTAATTTATCCCCTCCCCCCATATTGGTCTTTGTTGTGCTTATACACTCCCATCAGCAGGCATCAATACTGAGCCTGACTGGCCAGCAGGGAAGGCTAGGGAGGCCGCAGTGTAAGCTCCTTGGGTGGGGAACAGCCAAGACCTGTGAGGTCCACACAAGGGTTAAACCTTCACCTGTGGCAAGGCACCCTCGGGAGGAGACTTAGCTGCTGCAGACAAGCAAGCAACCCCAGGGAAGCACAGCTTCCTTAGAGAACCCTATCTTCTGATCCATGCTTTCTGCAAATAAGAGCTGGGACATACCTCCTGAGGTGTAAGACAGGACTCCTAAACTCTATGTCTTCCTTGAGCTTTCCAAGACCTGCCCGGGGCCACTGGAGTGGATCTAGAAAAATGACCAGATGGTGAGGAGACAGTCTGCAAACTGGCATGTATGAACTGAGGGCAGGAGAAAGTGGACCCGAAGGGGATAAAGATGCTGTCTATAAACCTCTGGAGAGTCACCACAGAGGGAAAAGAGATCCTTTGGGGGCTTCAGAAGGTAAAAGTAAAGATACTGGGAATGGGGTTGGGCTTGTTCCCTTGTCCATCTATCCATGTGTCCAACACTTAGGGAGTTTGCTTTGTATAAAGGACCAACAGGGCATGACCACACATCTTGAAAGGGGGAATCATACATATCATCAGTGTGAATGCAGAGGATTCAGTGTTACCATGGGGATAACGTGGTTGGGTAGGAGAGCCTGGAGGAGGGGCACGGAACTAGGAGATCAGGCATGTAACTAGGATTTGAAGGGGTCAGGAAGTAAGGGTGTGGCTAGAATTTAGCCAGGGTGACAGATTCTGGCTCATTTAATGGCTGTCCTGGTGGCTCAGAGGTTAAAGCGTCTGCCTCCAATGTGGGAGACCTGGGTTCGATCCCTGGGTCGGGAACATCCCCTGGAGAAGGAAATGGCAACCCACTCCAGTATTCTTGCCTGGAGAATCCCATGGACGGAGAAGCCTAGTAGGTTACAGTCCACGGGGTCGCAAAGAGTCGGAAACGACTGAGCGACTTCACCTTAGGTTACCTCACCTAAGGGAAAAATACCCAGATAGAATGGGTTCTCTTGGGCAGGCCTGGCCTGTGTGGGAGAGCAAGCAATGCACTCAACCAATGCTTGCTACTTGAAGCAGTCTCCTTCCAGATGCTTCCCCAGCCACGGAAGAGCCAAGAGAGGATGAGTGGCCGGTGTTCCACTTAGGCCTCCAGATGACGTGGCAGAACATGGGCATTCTATGTGTGTGTGTCCTGGCTGTTCCTGTTATGGAAGCCCTAGGTTAACAGCCTTACTCACACCTCTTCTGCATACAGCCTCTTTAACGTTTGGTAGGGAACCTACTGAGCCTTAACAGGCATCACCATTCAGAACACAGTTCCCTCTAGGGAGAGCAATCAAGATGGTGAAGTAGTACAATGTGAAGCTTACCTCCTCCCACTAACATCAAAAATACATCCACATGTGGGATGGTTCTCACCAAACATCTACTGAATCCTGGCAGAAGACCTCAGACCCCCTGAAAGAGCAAGAAAATCTCCACCTAACTGGGTAGGATGAAAGAAAAAGGGGGGAGGGGAAGGAATCCAGATTGTACCTGTGCTCTTGGAAGGAAGCTGTGAAAGAGGAAAGGTTCCCACACCCTGAAGGTCCCTTCACCAGCAGAGATCAGCCGGAATATAAGGGAGCTTCAGCGCCTCAGAGGAGAGCACAGCCATCAGTCTGCAGCTGCTAGAACAGATAGAGACCCGTATAGACGGTCAGTGCCATGGGTGTGCACTCCCCAGCCTGAGAGGTGTCCACTGGAGTTATGTCCCCAGTCTGGGCGGGGGCTGGGTGCAGAAGCTTAGGCTTCGGAGATTAGACTCCATAAGGGGACTGAGGTGAACTTCTTGGAAACAGCCTGAGGGGGTTGGGGTCTGGTGGCACCACACCTGAGGGTGTACTCGAGGACACCTGGGCCACCTTAGAGGGCAGGCACCATTGTGTGGGCAGTGAGAGGGGAGGAGCGAAACCCACTGCTAGAGCCTTTATCACTGCATCAGCTCTCAGGCAGCAAGACACCATCTAAAAGAACAGGATCTGTCACAAACTGAAAGCTGCTACCTCTAGTAGCTGACTCGGCCCTTCTGGGCTCCAGGAGACATTTCTCCAAAGAAGATATACAAATGGCCAATAGGCATGTGAAGAGATGCTCAACATTGCTAATTACTAGGGAAATGCAGATTAAAACTATGAGGTACCACCTCACACTGGTCAGTATTCCATTCCTCATAAAGCTAAAAACAATTACTGTATGACCCAGCAATCCCATTCCTGGGCATATATCCAGACAAAACTAATCCAAAAAGATACGTGTACCCCTTTGTTCATAGCAGCACTATTCAAAATGTCCAGCGACAGATGAATGGATAAAGATGTGCATATATACCATGGAATACTATTGGCCATAAAAGAGAACAAAATTACGGCATTTGCAGCAACATGAATGGACCTTGAGATTATCAAGTGAAGTCAGAGAAAGACAAATACCCTAAGATATCACTTACATGTGGAATTTAAAATATGACAAAGGCTGTAGGTCCCTCAGTTGTATCCAACTCTTCGACCCCATGGACTGTAGCCCACCAGGTTCCTGTGTCTATGAATTCTCCAGACAAGAGTAATGGAGTGGTAAGACATTCCCTTCTCCAGGGGATCTTCCTGACCCAGGGATCGAACCTGAGTCTCCTGCATTGCAGGAGACTCTTTATTGTCTGAGCCACAAGGGAAACACCTTATGACAAAACAGAAACAGACTCGTGGACATAAACTCTCAGCCATAAAAATGAAAATTTGCCATTTGTAACAAGGATGAATTTGGAGGGTAGCATGCTTAGTGAAATAAGTCAGAGAAAGACAAATGTTGTATAATAGCACTTATATGTGGAACCTAAAAAATAAACTAGTGAACATAACAACAAACATACTCTTAGCTCTAGAGAACAAATTAGTGGTTACCAGTGGGAGATGGTGAAGGACAGGGAAGCCTGGCGTGCTGCAGTCCATGGGGTCGCAAAGAGTCAGACATGACTGAGCGACTGAACAACAAGTGGGAGAGGGAACGGGGAGAAAAAGTAAGGGTAGGAGATTAAGAGGTACAAACTAATATTAATAAACTACAAGGAGAATAAACTACAGGATATTGTACAGCACAGGGAATATAGCTAATATTCTATAAATGAAGTATAACCTTTAAAAATGCTGAACTATGCTGTACACCTGAGACATACATCCACTATACCTCAGTTAAGAATATTTAAGAGAAAAATTCTAAAACTATCCTAAAAAAAGTCTTTTAATTAAAAGAGCACTTAAATACTAAGTACTGGCTTTCTATTCAGGTGACATGTGGATGCTAAATGAGTAAACTGGGGAAAACGTGGTCGTGGATCTGAAATCCCTTTGCAGACCATCAGGTCATCCACACCAGGAACTTCACTGTTGCTCTTCAGAAAGCCCATGGGGCAGACAGGCCTGCACCACGGTCCCTGACCTGTGAGGACACAGATGTTAAAACCTGGGATCCTGCGGGAACAAGCTGAATGGGCAAGATAGCCCTGGGTCTCCCGCCGCCTTCAGTGGAAGCTGTGGTACTTCTGGGAGGCAGAAAGGTGATGGGTCTGCATCCAGCGCTCAGGACCCCCAGTAGATACCCAAACCAAGGAAAGTACCCCCCAAAGTGCCTCTTAAAATATAGAACTTTATTTTGGTTGCTGAGATTTTCATAAGCACTTGGTTCACAGAAAAGTCATTTGTTACAAAGTAATAAAAGGCAGCATTTTGTACAGCGACTCACACTGGGGCCACAGATAAGTGCAAAGAACAGTGCTGGGGAGTGGAGGGACCCACACACTTATGCCCCAAGTCCTCAGGGAGGAGACTGAGCCCCTGACTCCCTCTAGCCACACCCTATCCCACCTGGGAGAACAGCACCAGGGGCCTGGCAGAACCTGCCTGGGACGCCAGCTGTGGGCATACAACCATGACCTTACCAGGCTGCTGAGGCGCCGCATGAAAGGCTAGGTTGGCGGGGGACTGTTCAGGCTGAGCTGAGCCTGCGTCAGGCCCCCTTCCTTGAATAGTGGGTCTGAGACTGCCTGGCTCTGGAACCTTCACACATTCACTGTTGAGCTTAGCAGAGCCTTCCTGTCCCTCTCCTCAAGCTACTAACCCTCCCCGTACCCTGGGCTGGGGACACAGGTG
This sequence comes from Ovis aries, assembly GCF_016772045.2. Taxonomy (NCBI): domain Eukaryota; kingdom Metazoa; phylum Chordata; class Mammalia; order Artiodactyla; family Bovidae; genus Ovis; species Ovis aries. The sequence continues at coordinate 51,237,750 of NC_056055.1, read as the reverse complement.
GTGACCTTCACAGAGCTTACAGGTGAGTCAGTGGACAGGGTTGGACCTGGGTAATTTCTAAGCAAGACAGAGTGTACCCTGTGGGGGCAGACAGGGCAAAGGAGGCTCAGAGGGCACAGCGCTGCCATCCGCAAGGTGTGTGGAGCCTGGAAGGATGGGTGGGACCTGGGCGTGCATAGCTGGCGAGGAGGGCGCGCCCGAAGGTGAGGAGAGCGTGAGCCAAGGCACAGAGTGGGAAACCACGGTAGGGTCTGTAAAGGCAGGTGGCTGGTCATCCATGAGAATGTGGACACAGACAGGGGCCCCAGGCACCTCCATCTCCACCTGTCTGGCGCCCAGCAGGGGCGGCTGGTCTGGGTGTGCTTGTGGGATTCAAATCCTCCCTATGCTGCAGGCACTGAGTCAACTATGTCCTCCTGAGTCTGGGGGCAACTAGAGGGTGGAGCAGTCAGGTGAGTCCTTGCACTGCCCAGCCCTCACCTGCACACCTAACCACTTGAGGGAAGCCTCCACACGCCCCTCTTGCTTTCCCAGTTGTCCCTGAGGCAGCCTGCCAAGAGAGGCTCCTTATCGCAAGCCCCTCCTCCCTCAGAGGTCCACATCCAAGAGAACTGTGTCCTTAAAGGAAACCAAACCTCCAGCCTCCCCCACAGCAGGGTGGGTGTGGCAGTGTCCCCGGAGAGTCAAGATGAGGGCTAGGAAAGGGGATGACTCTGGGGTTCTTTCCATCTCACTGGAATCACTTCTGTCCCTTAAAAGTAAATTCATTCTTCCCTGAGAAGATTCTGGGTTTGGTGTATATAGTTCCCTGTAACTCAAACAGAAAACCCTGGCCAAGGTTTCAGAATCAATTTCCCCAACTCTTTATCATCTCTACAAGAGCTTGAGGGACTAGAAACCTACCAACTTCTGTTTCCTTTTTCTTGAAAAATAATTCCATGGTTGGGGATCTGAGATCCTGCAAGCAGCACGCATGGCACAGCCAAAAATACGAACTAATCAAACCAACACAAAATCCGAGCTCCTTCCTGCTGAGGGCTATGGAGCCAAAGGGCTTTGGAGATATCTTGTTCTCAGTCCCCAAAAGACTTGAGAGCCTGCTTTTCAGGGAGGAGGAGACAAGATGAGCAGGAGCCTTCACAAGCACTACTTCTTCCATCCTTGAAGGCTGCAACTCTTAGCTCAGCCCGGCAGGGCCCGAGCCTGACAGCAGGGTACATGCCTGCTTCCTGGGGTCTCCGGACTCCCCCCAGCTGCCGCCTCCTGCAGCTCTCCATTCTTACAGGATGGTGCAGAAGATGCTGCGTTTGCTGTGGTAACCACCTTCCACATGGGCTGTGATCCTGGTCGCCATGGCTGTCACCTTCTGCCCACCATGGGCAGCGGAGGGGCCTCGGAGAGAGTTTTCAAGGTGAGGCCGTGCTGGTGGGTTTGTCAGGCGCCACGTATCAGACCTGAAGGGGCAGAATGAGAAGACACTCTTTGAGGGTCTAGAGTATTTGCTGAATGCCCCGTACAACCTTATCTTTGGTTCAAGATCCAAGTGTTTAAATTGGGGCATAGGTTGTATCTCCCTAGTTAAGTGATAGCAAAAGGGGGTGGGACATGCATGAAGCTAAATCTGGTTCTAGCTCTGCCTTCAGTTCTGATGCAACCCTGGACAGGTTCCCTCTCATCCTCTATTCCTCCATCTTTAAACAAGGATCTAGATAAGACCAGTGACTTTCTCTTTTTTCTTTCATTCCCCCAGGCCTCATTTTTTTCCCCATTATATATGACCATGAATGTTATGCAAGCTTCATTCATTCACTTTTAGTTTTTGGCTGTACCCTGCGGCATGTGGGGACCTTAGTTCCCTGATGAGGGACTGAATCCGCACCCCCTGCATTGGAAGGCGGACTCTTAACCACTGAACTGCCTGAGAAGTCCCATACAAGCTTTATTAATCATCAGCAAAAATTAGAAGCTACCTAAATATTCCTCAGCTGATGAACAGATAAACCAAGTGGTGTGTCCATTCAGTGACAAAAAGAATGAATGACAGGCGCGACACCACAGGGGAGTCCGGGATCCACTGGGCCGAGTCTAAGCAGCTAGGCTCAAAAGACTACACACTGCATTCTTTCTTTAGATGACGTTCTGGAAAATGCAAATCTACGGAGGGCAGAAACTGATGGGTTTCCAATCTCTTAAGCTTTTGTGGAGGTTATGAAGGGTTGGGGAAAATCAAATGATAGTGATGGTTTGAATCACCTCTAATACATATCAAATCCTAAACTGCTTAAACCAGCAACATTGTCTTGTATTTTTATGATAATATTACAAGTAGGGCTGGCAAGGTGTGAGCAGTGTCAGAGGCTGGCTACTGTGGGGTGAGTAAAAGCCTAGGGGTATTTGTTCAAGGGGCAACAGTGGCCACAGCAATAAACACTCATGGGAGACCTCAGATATGCTACTAGGTCACAGCACCTTATTTTATCTTAAGTTGGTGCTACAGACATTGTTAAGTGGATTTTACTAAGGCTCAGAGATGTTGAGTAAATTGCCCAAGGTTGCATAGCCAATAACTGGCAGAGGTGAGATTTGAAACCACATACCCAGATTCTTTGAAAGCTTATTCGCTCCCAGACTTCCCTAGTGAGTCAGGCTCAGGTCCTCTGCCCAGGCCCAACACAAAGGCCAAGCACAGGCCTTATCTGACCAGAGCTGAAAGCTGGCATGAGAGAGCTAGGGAGCTAGAGAGCTAGGGTTGCCACAATCACTAGGCCTGGCTTCCCCAGTGACCTCGCGGTGGTTCTAGAAGATTGGTTTAGGCACCCCATGCACTTACTTCTTGAAGACCAAGAACCTGTTGTTCTGTATAATGCATTCTTGGTTGTTTGAGCTCTGCTGGAAGATGGTCTTGTTGGTCCTGCCCTGGAAGATGGTGTTGTCCTGCACCAGGGCCTTGGCGTGGCCCTGCACTGCAATGCCGGAGGCCCGGAATGAATGGATTCGGTTCTTTATTACCTGGGAGAGGCAGCCAGAGCTTGTCACACCTCAGGGACTGGTGGGGAGCCAGGTGAATGAATCACCAATGATAAAACCGAGGGGTACAAGCACGCTAGGTAGGTCAGCACTGAGCCAAGGGAACTCATGGAAAGGCTGTCGAGGCCAGCCAGAGAACCAGAGGCGGCTTCCTGGAAAAGGTGATGGATAAGCTGTAGGAGTTTCTCAGGCACAGAGCAGGGAGAGATGTTCCAGGAAGAAGGAACAATGTGAAAAGGGCCCTCAGACTGAGGAGGTAGTGCCGGAAGCAAGGGCCACTGACGACCCAGCTGAGGCGACAGTGACCCCTCCTCTGCCTTCCCACAGTGCTTGGATGCACAGCCAAGGAGTTCTTTACTCCTTGCCAAAGTCAGGGACTCACGAAGCCACAAAGCCAAAAGGAGGCTCTGGGACTGTAATTTCACAAGGGCAGGGACTGGGTCTGCTTGGCTCAACAGTGAAACCCTAGCACCCAACTCTGTGCTTTGCTTAAAAGTGGAGCTCGGAGCTCGGAGCTCAAGGGCCTGTGGGGAAGACAACCAGGTGAAGGAACAGACACAGCACTGAGGGAAGTGCCCTGCAGACCCCTCAGAAGTCAAAAAAGGGGCACCTCCCACAGCCTGGGGGGCCAGGGAAGGCTTCCAGAAGACAGTGACAGCCAGTGGGGAGAAGGCTACTCTGGGTAACGGGACAGTGTTGCAAGGCCCCAGGGCGAAACAGGTCCTGAGTGAGATTCCTCTAGGAGGAGAAAGCTGAAATAGCCCTGATCTTGACCTGAAGACCATGAAGACACCTCAGGGGGCACCCCACCCCAGTTTCCTGCCAGTACCCCTCCTGTGTGAAGTGCCCCCTGTGTCTTGCAGGCAGGGTTTAGGTGGCACCCTTGCAGAGTGCTGAGGGTTTATGATTTTGTTTCTTAGCAGAGAGGGCACGAGAGCTCCCCTAGGACTGGCGTAGGCATGCACATCTCTCACACACACACACACACACACACACAGACACACACACACACAAACACACACACATGGCTCTCCTGGGACCGGTGTAGACACACATGTCACATGCACACACACACACCTTTGTATCAGACATGGGCAGCAGCTGCAGCCCACTGCCCCGGTTGCCAATGATGTCATTTTCCATGACGGTGCTGTCACCCTTGGTGATGATGCCATGGCCTCTGTTGTCATAGATACCATTGCCCTGGAGCTCCACCTTGCACTGGGCCTCGATCTTGACCCCACTCTGGCGGTTGCAGGAGATGCTGTTGTTGGCCACACGGGTGAGCTGACTGCTTTGGGCCACAGTGATGCCCCTGACTCTGTTGGCGTGGATCACGTTGTTTACAATGTGCAGTGCCTCACTGCTCTGGATGTAGAGTCCTGAGGCTGTGAGGGGAGAGGAAGCACAGGGTGGCCCCAGGGTCACTGCTAACCAGACCAGGAGGAAAAGCCTTCCCAGAACTGTGCATCCAGGAGAGGAGGTGGGGAGGAGAGGGAGAAGCAGCCCTGGGGACTTGCATCTTCCAAGCTGGATGAGAGCAGGAGGAAACCTAGGACCAGCAAGGAAACTCCGTTCCTTCTGAGAAGTGCTCAGTGATGGGAAGGGAGACATGTGTGAAGAGGCGCCTAAGACTCAGCTGGTCCTCTGGCCCAGGCGCTCATCCTGCGCTGGAACGCCTCCTACAGTTGCCTCCCCCGACCGCTGTCTATACCTCCTGGGACGGGGCGCTCACTACCTGATCAAGTCTGCCCATCCTGCCTCTGGACAGACAGACTCACCTGAGCCAAAGTTCTGTTGCTTTTGTTCTGCTTCCCATTCTGAGCTAGAATCTGCCTCCCTATTGTCTGGGAAATTTCTTTCAGATACCATAGGGGAAAAAAAGCACAAAATCAGCAGGCTGAGAACCGCAGAATGTGGTCAGGAAGAGGCAGCATGGCAGGCGGACCTGGGGTGAGGAGGACTCCCAGTGGTGATGCCTGCCGCACCCCCCAGGAGCAGGAGACTCGGGCAGCAGAGGAGGAGGCCAAGGGAGGGTGATGACCAGCGGTGACGCCTGCCGCACCCCCCAGCAGCAGGAGGCTTGGGCAGCAGGGGAGGAGGCCAAGGGAGGGTGATGACCATGGGCTCTTGTGGGAGCAGTCTGGGTTGGAAGCCCTGCAGGTCTGAATTTTTTGGTGCCACCCGCCTGTTGCTTCTCTTGGCTTGGTTGAGAACCGCAAAAATAAATCAAGTGTTTTGAATTTACGTGGCTTTGCCTGTCAAACTGGACAGTGTGGCTACAGGAAGGAAACCCTGAACTGGGAGGGAAAAGAACTCATTTTCCAGGTAAGTAAGTGGGCTGGGGCCACTGGCCCCCCATTTCCCTGCCTCGGCCACTCCCAGGGTGATAAGCTTCCTCAGGGCCCAGGGGCCTCTCTTTCACAAGCCTTCCTCCACCATTCCCCAGAGTGATTCTCATAATCAGCCAGGTGTGGGAGCTGTAGAGTTAGATGAATTCCACAATAATTTTTTTTCCCATTCAATAAACATCAAACATCCATTTTTATCAATTTTAAGATAACATGGATTTTAAATATTCTTATTTTCTGTATCTCTAAGAAAGAAAAAAGAAAGTGAAGTCACTCAGTCGTGTCCAACTCTTTGCGACCCAATGGACTGTAGCCTACCAGGCTCCTCTGTCCATGGGATTTTCCAGGCAAGAATACTGGAGTGGGTTGCCATTTCCTTCTCCAGGAGATCTTCCCGACCCAGGGACTGAACCTGGGTCTTCTGCATTGTAGGCAGACACTTTACTGTCTGAGCCACCAGGGAAATCTAAGAAAAAAAATCACTGCCAATTAAACCATGATATGCCATCAACTGTAAGATGTATCTCATCAGAGATGTGAAAAAAATATGAAAAGTGTGTCTCAGAATTGACTGTAATGTATATGCCAGGTGTGGGACTGGTGCCAAGGGGCAGGGGGCACCAACAAGAGTGGGATTCAGTTCCTCGCCTCAAGTTCACTGCCTGTCAGAATTGATGAAACAGCCACAGAAACAAATACAGTCTCAGCCCCCATGCTGGTGGGGCTGGGTGAGGACCCAGGTGGAAGGAGGGAAGGATGGCGGGTAAGGGCTCTGAGGTCTGAGTTGTTTGGGACGTGTGGATGGGAGAAAGGGAATTTCAGGCAAGAGAAAGGCAAGGGTGGTGGTGGGAGGAGAGAATGGATTGAAGTCCAGGGGGTGGGGGTACCAGGTGAGTGGCTAAAGTGGCTGATGAGGCTGAAGGGTCTCAGGGCAAGCTGAGCATGGGAGGCCTTGCAGCAGGGCTGCCAGGAGGGGTGCTCACCTCCGTTGTGGTTAACACTGTTGGACTCGACCAGAGCTACAGTGATGGGCCGGCGCAGCGGGTTGTCGTCCTTCTCCAGCTCTGTCTCCCACAGGATGGCATCCCCGTCCTCGCTGAAGTTCTCCTGGCCCCCGTGGCCTCCAGGGAATTCTCCGGAGCCATCCTTCTGGCTGAACACTGCCACTCCATACAGGCCATTGTAGCTGACATGGTTGCTGGTGACGTGGGGCAGGCTGGAAGCCATCATCCACACACCACAGCCCTTATTAGCTGTAACAGTGAAAGGAGCTGGTCATTAATGCTGCCAACAGGCAAGGCAGTACCCAGTATCTCCTCAGGCAGGGAAGCAAAAAGGCACTGGCCTGGGAAACTGGGCCACTGATTGGTAAATGGCCTTGAACGAGTCACTTTAGGGCTTGGCTGCTGCAGGCTTCTCCTTCATACAAGGATTCTCCTTCATACAAGGGGTAGTAACAGTCAGGTTAATCTCACAACTACTGTCATCCTATGGGGTGTAAAAGTGCTCTGGGAACTGCCAAGCCTCCACTTCCAGATTGGAAACACACAAGTCCATGGCGACAGTACCCAAGGGGCCCTCAGAACTCATCCAGCCCAACCACACCCTGCACAGAAATGCAGGGTTTGAGTCCCAGCCCTACCACTCCCTACCTGTGTGATCCTGAGCAGGTTACTAAACTTCTCTGTGCCTCAGTTCCCTCATCTTAAAAATGGGGTTACTAACTGTACCAACCTCAGAAGGGGTCCTGAGGACTAAATATGATAATGCACAGAAAGGGCCCAGAATGAATCCAGGACCTGAATGTAGGTTAGCTATTATTATTAGAGATGCAGTCCAGAAAGACTGAGGTGTGGCCCAAGGTCACAGAATGAATGAGAACAGTTTTCTTTCTATGATTACCCTATTTCTCCATTATATTTTTAGTTCTCTGGATCAAAAGAAAGAGTAAGAGGGGTTAGATGTTCATGTATCAGAAATCACATGGCCCTGTCCTTACATAAGATCCACTCCTGCCCTTGATTGTTTTAAGTGGGGATTAAAGCTCTCTGCTTTGCTGACCCCATGGGGTCAACCTGGATTAGAAGGTGATTTGTGAAAGGCTCATGCCTTCTGAGCGGGGCTGTGACCTGAGATAGAGGCTGGTTTTTAAGATGAGGTACTGGGGGCCCAGGGAAAGGCAGTGACTCTCTCAGGACCTACAAGTTAGAGATGGAACCTGGGCTTCCTGCCTCCAGGCTGCACTGGCCCCCAAACCTGTCCCCAAGGAGAGCGGCTCTCACCGTAGATGGTGTTTCCTTCTAGCAGGCCTTTGCCTTCATCCCCCACAACCACACCATCCGAGTAGCCAAAGCAGATGAGGTTGCTTCTGAGGATGGGGACCCCTCCTCGGCGGATGTCCACACCTCCCCACTGATTCTCTCGGATAACATTTTCTATGGAAAGAGGTGGAAAAGAGGGTCATGGGCCACCTACAGTGCTGGCATGAGGACTTGAACAGCTGACAGAAAACAAGTCCAGACAAGGACACTGAGGCCTGCCCCTGTCAGGAGTCAGCACCCAGAATCTTGTCTGCTGTGTGGCTTCCCAAGGACGTGTCTGCTGTCTGCTTTCCCCAAGGGCAAGGTTTGTGTCTGCCTTGTGGTGTCCTGTATCCCCAGAACTCACTGTATCTAGCGGCCTGGAGGACTGATAACTAAGAACAGGCTGGCTTTAGAGTCCCTGGACCAAGGCCAGGCAGGGCTGTCTGTCCTGGGGGATTGTCCTCGGGAGCACTGACGCAGAATCCAGCCACTCCTCACAGCCTTCCTCTCCCCTCCACCATGTCTCTGGGAGGGGGTGGGCTGAAGGGCCACCAGTGAGAAGGGGTGTCCTGGAACACTGCTGCCGCAGCACCAAAATGGGACAGACTCTCAGCCTCTTGTGACAGGAATGCAGTGATTCAGGACACCCTGTGTGACCAGCTCCTGCCTGCCTCTGGGACCCCTTCTCATACTCCTTGCCCCTTGCTCACCACACTGCAGCCAAATGAGCAACCTCTGTACTCCTCAGGCCTGCCAAGTCTGTTCCCACAGGTGGCCCCATTTGGAATCCTGGTTCTTTCCTGAGTTCCTTCCCATCCTCCAGCTTCTGGTTTACATGTCACTTTTTTGGAAGGCCTGCACTGACCACACAGTCCTAAATACCCACACAGTTTGTCTATCACCTTATTTTAATTATCTGTAGATGAAATTTCCTGGCAGCCAAATGGTTAGGACTTGGCGCTTTCACTGCCAGGGCCAGAGTTTCATCCCTGCTTGGGGAACTAAGATCCTGAAGCTGTGTGGTGTGGCCCAAAACCAAAAATATGTATCACCCTCAGAGATGACTCTTCTTGAAAAAAAATACATGCTTTTATTATTTTCCTCTCCTTAAATGTCAGTTCCTGACAGCAGAAATCATTTGTTTCCTTCACTGCTGTATCCCTAGCTCCTGCATACACTGTGTGCTCAAAAAATGTCTAATGAAGAAAGGCAGGATTCAGTCAAGAGGAGTTACTGGCCCAATATTTACTGGATCTCTTTACTGCTCCAGATATGGCTATGATCTGTGCTGAGGCTACACTGACGTACCAGATGGACATGATCCTTGCCTTACAGAACACAGCAAAGGAGGCTGTCATTAAATGGATCATAAGAAATTAAGTACAATGTCCTACAGAGTAGGCCTACTTGGTGGACTAAGTGGGTGGATGTATAATGGGAGGTCAGGGCAGGCTTCCCCCAGCAAGAGACAATTGGGCTGAGGCTTGGAGAATGACAGGAGCTGGCCAGGCAGAGGGGGAATGGGGATGGATTGCCAGAGCAGGAACAAGCCTATAGAGCCCAGAGAAGGGGTTCAGTTCGTGTGGTGTGAATATTTCTGACAGTGTTCTGTGAGCCACCCACTCAGATCCTGTAAGCACCAGGCCTGGCAAAGAACGGACGCGACCTCCCTGCCTGGTGAGCACAGCTAGGGTGCGGAACCTGTGTCCCCGAGTGCTGGTCACCATCAGGAGGCCAGTCTGTCCAGGAGAAGGACTGGGCGGGTGGCAAGCTGGGGACGTTGGCTGAGTTGTGGCTGCCTGGCTGGCTACAGCTGCAGGTGTCTCACGCCTACCTGTGATGAGGCCTCTGCCATTCTCGTTCACAGCGATGCCGGCTGCGTGGCCCTTGAAAATGTGGTTCCGGCTAGAATGAAAGGAAAAGACAAAAGGTGAGACCAAACCAACATCATGCATCAAAGACAATGCCCATCCAAGGTGCCTACCCATCTTCGTGGGCTTCCCAGATGGCTCCGGTCCACTGGGATATGGAGCACCTCTTTGAGGCCCAGAAGCCAGGCAGAAAGCAATCGTCAGTTACCACTGCCCCCAAACCACCTGCAACTATGCCACAGAAACAGATATCCCTGTCTCTGGACTGTTGGCCACACTCAAGCACCATTTTATTTGTATTGCCGTTGTTGTACAGTATTATATGATTTGAAGGTGTACAATACAGTAATTCACAATTTTTAAAGGTTATGCTCCATTTGCAGATATTGTAAACATTGACTATATTCCTGATGTTGTACAATATGTCCTTGTAGCTTATTCTATACGTAATACTTTATACCTTTTATACCTCTTAATCACCTATCCCTATATTGCCCCTCTCTGCTTCCCTCTCCCTACTGGTGACCACTAGTTTGTTCTCTATATCTGGCTCTGCTTTTTTATTATACTCACTAGTTTGTTGTATTTTTTAGACTCCATGTGTAAGCGATATCACACAGTATTTCTTTCACTGACTTATCTCACTTGGCATAACGGAAGATCTAAGAAAGCATGCTCCTGACTCAAGAGATACACATGGCCCTCCTGCCCTGGAAAGTCCTCAAGAATGAGTTCCCTAGAGTAAGACACCTGAGTGTGTTAAAGGGCCTGCATTGCTCTAGTCTCTCAACTCTGGTTTCCTGCCTGTAAATACAGAGACACTCAGACACTGGCAGAACTGGGTTATTTCTGGAGGATACACATTAGCTGTTTGGTATTTTTACTAACAGGAATACTGTGTTCTCCTTCTATACTGGAGGAGCACCTGCCCCCTCTCTTAGGAGGTGCCCTCCTACTTCCTACCATGCAGCCGAGGGATTTAGATCCAAATATACAACTAGCTGTTCAGAGCCTGACACAGGGCCTGGCTCCTTTCACAGAACCTTACTGATCATGAGTTGGCTGATAAGTCTTCCCCACTGTAGGGCAGGATCCAAAGCATTTACCACATGTTATTATTGTTTAGTTGCTGAGTCGTGTCTGACTCTTTTGTGACCCCAAAAACTGTGGCCTGCCAGGCTCCTTTGTCCAGGGATTTCCCAGGCAAGAATACTGGACTGGGTTGACATTTCCTTCTCCAGGGGAATCTTCTTGACCCACAGATCGAACCCACGTCTCCTGCTTGGCAGACAGATTCTTTACCACTGAGCCACCACCAGGGAAGCCCGTACTTCCTTGTGGGGAAGCCAAATGCCAACTGTACCTACAGTATGCATTTGGAGTTGAATAAGTGAAATTGTTTGTTAAAAAACATCCTTATGTTTTACTCAGATATGAAGCAACTGCTTTGATGTGATTATAATTCAATCAACTGATGGTTACTCTGGGCTTCTAGAATTCAGGGTCAGATGCACTCCCTGGGCTCAGGCAAACCTCATTCATATTTCCGAGAGCTGCGCCATGGAAGCAAATGCATGCGTGTTATACTTTTAACACAAATCTCACTTACTTTCAGAAAGAATCCATGGCCCCTTGGAGAAACATGTATGTGTGTGTACATAGGGTAGGCAGAACAAAGAAAAGAGACATCAGAAAACATGAGGAAAAGGGGACAGAGCATTGTTCCAAGGACCAAGGGTGGTGTATTAACACAGTTTGAGTCCTGTGCTTCCTTGCAGCCAAGGCAAAAAACAAAAACAAAAAACCATAGGTTATGTAACTCTTACCAGCAAAAAAATATGCTCAATGGCTTGCCTTATTGAGGTCACATCAGGGACCTTGAAATTCAGGGACCTCCCACAAATCCCTGTCCTCCATCACAAAGAAACATAAAGGAAAAAAGCACAACCTAATTCTCTCAAAGCGACTGTTTTATTCAAAAATACTTTTTACTGAAGTCTATTCGATTTATAATGTTGTGCCAATCTCCGCTGTATAGCAAAGTGACTTACTTATACACATATAGACATTCTTTTTCATATTCTTTTCCATGATAGTTTATCACAGGATAGGATATTGAATATAGTTCCCTGTGCTATACAGTAGGACCTTGTTGTTTATTCATTCTGCATATAGTAGTTTACATCTAAATCCAGAATTGTTTTTAGTGGGGGAGGCTCTTGGCTTGCGGGATCTTTGTCAACAAAGGTCTTCAGCAGTAAGAGCATGGAGTCCTAACCACTGGATCACCAGAGAATTCCCTCAAAGTGACTGTTTTAAAAAGCCTAAAATAAAATAAAATAACAACAACCACCACGAAAAAGCCAAGACACTGATCTGCTTGTAATATTCCTTGCTCGAAACCCTTTAACAGCTCCCCAGCACCCACAAGGTTTGGGTATATGGCTGCAGTAAGTAATTATCATAAACTTGGTGGTTTAGAACAATACGAATTTATTATCTTCCAGTTTAGGAGGTGAGAAGTCCAAAATGGGTCTGACAGGGCTAAATCAAGGTGCCAGTAGACCTGCCTTTTTTCTGGAGACTCGGAAAGGATCTGTCTCTGACCTTTCCAGATCCTAGAGGCGGCTCAGGCTTCCTGGTCTGTGGCCTCACTCCTCTGGCCTTGCCTCTGTTGACACATTTCCTTCTCTGACTCTCCTGTTCTCTCTTCTAAGGACGCTGTGATTACACTGGGCCCACTTGGATCACCCAGGTGCTCTCCCCATCTCAGCACCCTTAACTGAGCCACATCTGCAGAGTCTCTTCTGCCTTGCAGACAGTCTATACACAGGTTCCAAGGATTAGAAAGTGGATAGATTTGGGGGGCCATTATTCTACCTACCACACGTGGTATTCGAGTTCCTCCATGCTCCAGCATCAACCCTACTTTGTAGGCTGACCTTATGCCCAGACATACCACACTTTTCCCACCACTTTCCCAGGTCATACTCCAAATTTCACTGCCCCAGGCTTGTAATGCCTTTCTGAGGCCATAAAATCCTACTTGTCCTTCAGTAAAAGTAAAGTGTTAGTCGCTTAGTCACATCCAACTCTTTGCAACCCCACAGACTGTAGCCTGCCAGGCTCCTCTGTCCATGGAATTTTCCAGCCAAGAATACTGGAGTGGGTTGCCATTCCCAGGGCATCTTCCTGACCCAGGGATTGAACCTGGGTCTCCTACATTGCAGGCAGATTCTTTACCATCTGAGCACTGCTCAAATGTCAGTGCCCCATGTGCCCTGTCCTGACTCAGTGGCAATCATGACTGGTTTTCTTCTGTACCTGCATGAAGACCTATAAAAATGCTCACTTTAGTGAGTCCTTCCCTTATAGCTCCCATCTGTAGAATGACAGTGAACACTTCACAGAACAGAGACTGTTCATACACCTTTATACTGCTAACCCCCTTATATGGAGGAAACACCTAAATGTGTGTTTAATGAATAATATGCACACATACAAACCCATACTCTTAAGGCAGTAACGTAAAAGATGGGTAAACAGCTCCATAATCACGTGATCACTAATTGTTTTTAGTAAGCTGCCTACTGGAGAAGGAAATGGCACCCCACTCCAGTATTCTTGCCTGGGAAATCCCATGGACAGAGGAGTCTGGTGGGCTACAGTCCATGGGGTAGAAAAAGAGTCGGACATGACTTAGTGACTAAACAACAAACAAAAACAAGCTGCCTACAATAGTGAAAAAATAGAAGCCTAACAGTAATAGGACTGGTTCAAAAATGAGGGAGTATCAAAACAACGGAATGTTCTGAAACTGACCAAAGTGATAAATACAAGATCCTGCAACAACATGGAAAAGTACACACAGGATAATGCAGGGAAAAACTCTCAGAATATATTTGCTGCACAGTAATTCCAGTTATTTTTGTAAAGTGCAGACATAACATGTGAGTCTTCCACTCAAAACCTTTAGTGATCCCCCCTTATCTAGACAGAATAAACTCCACCTTTCCCACTGGACTACATAAGGCCTTCCTCATCTGGCCCAAGGCTTTCTAGCACACTGCCTGGCAGAGATGGACTGCCACGGGGATATAAACACTCAGGCTGCAGTGACCACAGGACCCAAGATGATCCAGGACAGTCCCAATTTGAGATGTTTTACAGCAATGTCACAACTTGTGTGAGGCTTTTTCTCAAGCCCCAGAGGACTGCGTGCTCCCTGACTCTGCTATGTTCGGCTGCCTCTGCTCACACCACTTCCTTCTCTAGGAGCGTCTACTCCCCAGCTCCACGAGGGGCCAAGCCCTACCTGTATTTCAAAGTCTTAACACCAATGCCAGCTCCCAAATGAGGCCCCCCACAGCCCCCTCATCAGAATAACTCCCCCTCTCGGTACCACTTTGACAGCATTTATCACAGCCTGCACCACGTGATGGGTGGGAGGGCAGATCCACAGCCCCACTACCTACAGCTTACACCAGTGATGGATCACGGCATGCTTCCATGCTGAGGTCAGATGTAGCCTCCAATCTTAACACAGCATCCCACATAGCCACCAGCAACTGATCAGAGTCGTCAAGTGAGTTGAAATCTCTATGCCATATAGGATAATAATGCTAAGATAGGACTCAGCATTATTTCTGGACACACATGTCCTTTTCCAGACTAGAGTAAGCTCTGAGGGAGGAAAGTCTGCCTGGTTTACCTTTGTTATCATTATTAGAAGTGCCCAATAATTCTTGCTGAATAGAATGGCCCCACATAATTAACTGGAAGGGAACACAGACACAAAGGCACAGAACACAGATAATATAACACAGAAGGCTGTGTTACTGAGGTGGGATTGTGGGTGAAGTCTGTCTCTTCTCTGCTTGCATGTATACAGTTGCTTTAGTAAACAAAAATGGTTTCCAATGAAGCAAAGACAGGAAGCAGGGAACCAGAGATGAAAGAAGAAGAAAGGGACCATGGGTGAGCAGGGTGGTCTGAGTACAGAGGCATGTACATACCTCACGACTGGATTTCCATGGTACAGGATGTAAATGCCAGCCTCCTTGTTTGAAAAGATTTGATTGTTCCGGATGATGCCTTTCCCATTGCCCAGGACAACAATGCCAGAGCGAAGGCCGTGGTGGATCTGGTTACACTGCAGGTGAACAGGAGACACCACAGAAGGCAGATGAGACATGCCGGTGAGCAGCAGAGGGCTCAGTGCTGCCCCACGGCAGGGCCAGGATGCAATAGCAGAAGAAAACATGTCACTGCGGGATCCCAAGCACAAAACAAAGGGAATGGACTGGGGGTGGCCCTGCCTCTCTGCACAGGTGCACACATGGATACCTGTCAGAGAGACGCCCAAGAGAGGACTCTTGGGATGTATTAACAGTTACATCCTGACACTTAATGCTGAGGGCTCTTGCCTTCATCTACAATGCATAGTACTGAAAATTTCTGAGCCTCCAAAAAGCATGATCATCATCAAGGCCACATCACCCCAGGGCCCCGGGGGCAGAGCCCCAATACGTGGGACATTGACTAAGCACAGGCCTCAGGGACTGCTCAGGGAAGGGAGGGGGACTGTGGAAGGTGTAGCCCCAGGGAGCTTAGGTTTCCCATGAGCCAGGAGGCCACCAGAAGGTATACGAGCTACAAGGTATTTCTGCCAAACTCCTCTGTGCAAATGGGGAAAGAGACCCAGGGTCATACAATACATTTGTGGCAGAGCCGGATCTGAAACCTAGCTTTTCTGTTTCCCAGTTAGTTGCCTTTTGCATACTGATTAAAATCTTAGGTTATTATAATTGTTTCACTCTGCTAATTTACAGCCTAAGTACAATCATATATTTAAACCAAGAAGCTAGCTGTTTCTTTTCCAAAACTATTTCACGAAAACAAAGTTTGTTTTAAAATGTTTCCTGCTGCAGGAGCTCCTATTCTTATTGGTTTCCAGATATCCCCCTGAAGGATCCGGCAGACTCACCAGGGTAACCAAGTGTTTTTCAGGGCAGACATCATATCTTTATTCTTACTGAACTCAAAACCCACAAGAGCATATCCGGGCTGCAGGAAGGAAGGCCCTGTGAACTTCCCTATCTGCTGGGTCCTCATCCTTGCTGGGGGAGACTTCAGGGATGTGATTTATCCAAAGTCACCTTCAACACGCGGAAGAAGAGACCAGAGTCACAAGGACACACAGAGGAAAGGACAGGAATGACTTGCAAGCAGGAAGCAACAGGAATCTAAAATGGTCGCATTTGCTTCGACATCCTAGAAAAGGTTTCTGAGAACTAGGAGCCACCCTGAAAGGGGCACCAAGATGGAGGAAGTACCAGAATGAGAGGGTTGGACTTCTTCCGGATGTCCACACCGGCCTCCGCGTTGTGGCAGATGTTGTTGCCAGCGATCAGGCCGCCACCCTCCAAGCGAAGAAAGATGCCCGATGCTCTGCAGTGGTGAATGTGGTTCCTGAGCATGATGATCTAGGCAGAGAAGAAACAGCCATTCATTTTCTGGTTACAAAGGTTATTTTTAAAAACCTGCTCAGGGAGCACCTGAGTTTCCTCCTTCCTGTGTGGTCTGTGCAGATCTGCCCGACGCCAGCTCAGTTGCTCTCGCCATGCGCTCACAAGGAGGGAGCATCTCGATGCCCTTCCCGGTTTGGTCCTGCAGCCTCTGTACCAACCTCATACCTGTTCTGCACTAAACCCTGGATGGAAGCTTGGCCCTGGGCTCCACATCCACAGCCTCAGAGTAGGATGGAAGGGATGCTTAGATGAGATGGGATTAGGCAGGCTGCTAACTCCACATGAAGAGTTCCCCAGAGGTCTGAGGGCACAGCTACTTTAAATGGAACCAAGTGCCAATTCCACAGGCACTTCTGCTGGACTTCACCTGCCTAAGGAAATGCTAGAGGGTAAGGTAACTCACAGGCGCTCCTTGCCCACCTTCCCTTTGGCTTTTCACTTGTAAGACAAATACCCATTCTTGCCCACTCTGCATCTCTCTTAATGTATTATCTTGGGGTGGAAAACCCACTGGAATTCCAAACTAAGAGACAGTTAGAAATGTTGGTATAGGGATAAGGAAGCCTCTTTAAAACAAGATACCATAACCTGGCACACAGCTTATTAAGAGGGTGTACTGCCACTTATACTTTCTTTTTATATTTTATGTTTTTTTAAAAACTGTGTATTAATAATAAAATATATTATGTGAAGGTAAATTGTGTACTAACAATAAACAATATATTACATTAGAGATAAGTCCTGGGAGGGGTAAAGTATAATACAAGTACAATTTCAAGGAGACGCTTTCTGCTTATGATGGAGAAAGTTAGAAAGAGTATTGCTCCCACAAGAAGAATCTCTGAATCCATGAGAGCTGAGGTTGCAGGACCACCACTGAGCCTGGAATCTAAGGGAAAAAGGTACCTCCAAGGACATGACACGGGAGTACCTGCTGGTTTGAAAAGACACAGGTGCCATGCTAGCCAGAAAGAAGAGTTTGGCCAACTGTTTTCACAACTTGTTAAAAGCCAAGTGTGAATCAGTGAGAGCACAGAAGCCCCAGGAGTAGTTGCATCTGTTCATTTCTCCACAGATCATCCCAGGTGCTCATGGAGAAAGGCTGAGGGCCGGACAAGAGGCCAGAGATGCCTCCTTCCTGCTGGGCACTTGGTGGGAAAGAACAGTCACTTTGGAAAAAGCACTAAGCCCCTCTTGGATTTCCCCCCTCATTTTCCCAGAGAACAAGCTTTAAGCAGCTGGGTGAAGAGCTGCAAACCCTGTGGCTCTCATGGGGGGTCGTGGAAGACAGAAAAACAATAAATCCTTTATCCCTCAGGGATGTGGGAGGAAAATGTTTTGGTCTTGAGGGGTTAGAATTCCCCTCCTAGTGCAGGAGGTGAGGCAGGACCACTGCAAAGGGCCCACTGCCAAGGTCCTAAACCCATGGACACACCTACCCAAGACTAAGGATGAATGGGGATACCAGAAACTCCTTACCAGGACAGCTCTGCCTCATTCAAGACAGATGATGGACATGGGGCAAGTGTGCATTATAAGCTTAAGAGATGATGACTTTTAAAACAGTACAGACTAGCTCCATCCAAGCCCTCCTGCATACAACCACTGAAGCCCTCTCACTACTCAAAAGTCATGTTCCTGGTGACCTAGTGAGGCCTCATGGGTCTGCACAGTAAGCCTATGACAGCACCTTGCTATTATGTATACACCGCACCGCGTAAGTCAGGTTCCGGAAGATGTTTCCTTCCATCTTGGCTCGGCCGTAAGAGCAAACAAAAACACCTCCCTTGCCGTCCCGGAAGAGGCACTTGCGGATGAGGCAGCCCTGCACAGAGCTGGCCAGTGCCATGGCCTCCCTGTCCTTCTGCAGCTCCTGCTGCAGGGAGTTCAGCACCAGGCAGCTGGGCAGCTGGATGGAGGCTCCAGGCAGCGGTGGGCCCAAAAAAGAGCCCCCCAGGACCGGCCGTGGGCCCTGCACTTGGTAGGACAGTCTGTATGTGAGCTGGTCCTCGTCCTCGTCCTCACCGCTGGGACTCAGGCCTCCATCGCTGCTGTCTGGGGTCCGGGCCACCCTCTCCCCATTGCTGCCCACCTCTGCCTCCTGTGAGCCAGCCGTGGGGGAGCCGGTGGCTAGGCTGGTGGGGCTCTGGCTGCCCTCAATGACAATGCCACAGGTCCTCGGGCTCCAGGCCTGGTCCCTGCTCTCCAGGTCGAGGGACATTAAAGAGTCTGAGTCCTCGGTAGGGAGCACACCAGGAGAGGACCTGATGAGCCCTAAGAGGTGCGTGTAGGCCCAGTTGTTCTCTGAGGATGGGTGGCCCTCGACAGTCACTGAGTTGTTTTCACTGCCCACGAATTCACAGTTTTCCAGGACACACAGGGGCACGTTGTGCAGAAAGACATGAGTGTTCTTGAAGGAGCAAAACTTCACTTGGCAGGTGCCTGGGCCGTGGACCTGGATGTGCCCATTCTCGAAGTTGCAGTTGTCAAACTGGACGTGACCTGAAGTTGTCTGGGGGATGAGAGAGAGACAGTGGGTGTAACAGGGATAAGATCTGTTTTGCTTGTCAGAGCTCTGACTGCTCCAGAGCGGGTGGTGCCTCGGGAGGCCTTCTGTTCTGCTGGTCATGTTCCCTTCCCCACAGGGTGCATGTCTGCCAGCCCCGGAGGAACCGGGAGCTGCTCTGCGTGATGAAGCTGCCTGCCCTTCTCTCTCTCCAGTCCCAAAGGGCGGGGACAGGAGTGGAAATGGAGAACAGCAGAAAAGTTCACTCTGCAGCAGGGCCCTTCCCCAACCCCTCAAATCTCAAGTAAATCCTACCAATGCTCGTGAAGCACTTAGGATAAGGAGTGTGGGGGTGATCTGCAGAAGGGGGAAGATGCTGAATGCTCAGAGGGATGATGGGGGAAACGGAATCCACACATGTTAATACTGGACGTGAACCAGGAAACTATCACTCTAGGGATGATTAGAAATGATGGGGATGCTTACAATTTCCACAGACCCAGGAGCTGGCTGGGATGCAAGCCCAATTTTACCAAGCCCTCTGATGGGTAAGGGTCCCACGCGGTGCCTCAGTTTCAGAGAGACTGGGTCTCACTCTCCAAAGCACTCTCCCTTCACTGTCATCCTCCCATGGTCCTGCAAGCCAGCCTCCACCTGAGCCTGCAGACTGCAGCTCGCCAGAGGTCAGCCTAGTGTCTGTACTCAGGACGGAGCCGGCGAAGTGGGAGGGCTGACAGAGGCCAAGGTGGCCAGGAGGGGCTGTGCCAGCAATGGGAGGAGCTGGGAGTCTGCGTGGGAACTAAAGCTGGTGCACAACCAGAGCAGGAGACAGCAGGCTTGCCACAGCCGGCAGCACAGAGGCTAATGAGTGCGGCCACAGGGCCCAGCTCCCAGCTCTGCCTCTCCCAAGGGTGTAACCTCAGGCCGACGTGTCACTGCTCCAAGCCTCAGTTTCTCAGTCTACAATACAGGGCTCACAAGCTAACAAAGCACCAGGCATGGAGCCAGGCACAAAGATGGCATGTGATAAAAGCCAGCTATTATCACCGTGGAGAGTAGAGTCCTCTGGGGTAGGGGAGTGCTGAGCCCCACGACACAACTTACTTGAGCCCTCAGCTCTGCAGGCCTCACAGAGAGGCCTGGCTGCTCTGTATTTCTGAAGAATAACTGTTTCTGGATTTCACACCAAGTTCCATGAGATGTATTTGAACCATAAGAGGGAAGGTCCCATGATCCCGTTCAGTAATCCTTGGACAATTTTACATTCTCCAGCAGTGGTCTCCCTTGAGAGCTTGTCCCAGGACTTAACTCCCCTCAACCTGTCTAGTTCTTCCCTAGGGCTAACCTAACTTTTTCCTGATGCAATTTAAGTCTATTTTTTCTTACTTGGTCCCTTCTGTAGAAAAACACGGGCTCTCTAGAGATGCAAAGACACTGCCAGGGTTCTCCTCAAAAGTCATATAAACAGCTGTGAAATCACCCTGGCCTTGGCATTTTTTCAGGCAGGGTGATTCTGGCCCCTTGTCCTGTTGTTGGTTAAAAGACAGTCATGGACTGAGCACTAATATATGCCAAGCACTGAGGCAGGAAGTGGGCTGAGCTACGAAGACATCTACGGCCAAGACCTACCCCTTGAAGATCTGTGGCTACACTGATGAGGGGGAAGCAGAGGCTGAAATGAACATCTTACTCCAAGAATAAACGTCTATGAAATGTGAAGGGTGCGGAAATGAACAATTCTTTTGGGTCTGTAGATCAGCAGTGGAAGACCTCATCAGTCCTTCTGAAATGTTCTAGGTCTAATTAGCAAGCAGCCTTTCAAGCTTCACGGAAGACAGTACAATGTAATTTCAAAAGTGCTTAGGCTCAAAGGCCTAGATTTGAGGTCTAACCTAATTATCCACTTGAGAAAGTTACTCAGTGTCTCTGAGCCTCAGTGTCCCTCATCTGCAAAATGGGGACACATCTCCTCTGTCTACCACAAGTTTGTTGTGAGACCACCGATGCAAAGTCACCTGTATTATGATTACAGGTTTTGAACCCTAGTTCTGTCCCTTACAAAGTCTGAGACCCTTGCTGAGGCTCCGTTTGCTTGTCTGTAAAGCCAGCTGACACTACCCATCTTAATCGTGCTGTAAGGACATGCCTGGCACCCAGTAAGCACATCGTCAATGAGCGGTGCCATAAAGATCATTATGAACCTGACAGATAATCTGGTCGTTACTGGTAGAATAGAGGTGGTGTAATTTTTGTTGACAAAGTACAAAATCCATGCACTGTAGTCAGTTTCTAAGCAATGTAAAAGCTGCAGACTGTTCTGCCAGGAGCTACCAAAAAGCTACCGTGCTTGTCTCTGAAAACAACTGCTCTGTCCCTAGAAGGACTATGTTCTGATATTTTCCGACTCTCCCTCCAGTCACTCTTGGCAAAAGCCAGACCTTCCTTGACCCTCCCCAGAGTGGGGCTAACTTTCTGAAGGTCACTGGCCTGCAGAGCGTCCCCTCTTTGGCCATCTCTCTGGGAAGGCTGCCTGTCACCATGCAGCATGCTCCTAGAACCTGGCTTTCCCACCTGGCTGCTGTAGCTGTGGCCCCAGGTGGTCCAGTTTGGAAGGGAAGAAGTACAAGGCAATTTTGACCTCCAGTGAGGGAACAAAGCAGAATGTTGATCTTTACTGATTCCCGCGCCTCCTTCTCAACTGGTATAGAACTCAAGAGGACTGTGTTATATAGGAATAATGACTGAACTCTCAATTCCAACAAAAAAGGGGTTACAAACCCACTGAGAAGCGGCCAAGACTCAGGGTCAGGCTGGGAGAGGCCATCATCGGAGGTGGACACCCACCTTAAACATGAAGGGTGAGAACCAGGCCGGCATGAAGACAAGGTTGCACAGGCGTGTGGTCGAGCACTGCTGGTCAATGCTGGCCAGCAGGGCCACTTCGCCTAGCTTCCCGTGGCCTACAATCTCCACAGGCACCTTCAGGATGATTTCACCTTGCTCTTCGTGCAGACCTGGGAACAGCAGGATTCGGTCAAACAGGCTGGACATGGCCAGGGCACTGCCTAGGCTGTGAAACTCATGGCCTGGCCCGACACTCAGGGTCCGGCGCGTCCTCCTCCGGCGAAACAGAGAAAAGCAGACAGAGGTCTCCAAGATGGCAGCATTCTTGGTCCAGGTCTTGGAGGCAAGGTAATGCTGCTTGAAGGCCTCCCTCCAAGACTCAGGCTCCACATCGGGCTGGTTGGGCCAGTTGGGATGGCGGCACTCAGCACAGCCCAGATACAGCTGCCGCCAGCGAGTCCTGTCGAGACTGAGGATCAGTTCACGCCAGGCCCTGCACACCAGGCTGCAGCGGCCCAGGTCAGGAAGGGGCAGGTAGGCTAAGATCATGCGCCACAGCTCCAGGGGGAGGCCGCCAGCCTCCATGGTCACCTGGGACACAGACACAGAACAAAAGAGGTTTTTGTCTACCCTGCTTATGGTCCCCTTTCTTAAAATATCCCGACACCATAGAAATACAAAGGATTGTAAGAGGCTACTACAAGCAACTATGCCAATAAAATGGAAAACCTAGAAGAAATGGACAAATACATAGATAGGAACAATCTTCCAAGACTGAACCAGGAAGAAATAGAAAAACATAAAAACAGACCAATCACAAGTACTGAAATTGAAACCATGATTAAGAAACTTCCAACAAACAAAAATCCAGGACCAGATGGCTTCACAGGCGAATACTAGCAAACATCTAGAGAAGAGTTAACACCTGTCCTTCTGAAACTATTCCAAAAAATGGTAGAGGAAGGAATACTTCCAAAATCATTCTATGGGGCCACCATCACTCTGATATCAAAACCAGACAAAGATACCAAACAAAAAAAGAAAATAAAACTACAAGGCAATATCACTGATGAACATAGATGCAAAAATCTTTAACAAAATACTAGCAAACTGAATCCAACAACATATTAAAAGGACCATACATGGTGACCAAGTGGGATTTATCCCAGGGATGCAAAGACTTTTCAATAAATGCAAAATAATCAGTGTGATACACTACATGAAAAAATTGAAGGATAAAAACCATATGATCATCTCAAAAGATGCGGAAAAAGCTTTTGATAAAATTCAACACCCATCTGTGATTTTAAAAAAACCCTCTTCAAAAAGTGGGCACAGAGGGAACTTACCTCTACATAACAAAGGTCATATATGACAAAGCCAAAGCTAACATTGTCCTCAACAGTGGAAAGATGAAAGCATTTTCTCTAAGATCAGAAACAAGACAAGGATGTCCACTCTTGCCACTTTTATTCAACACAGTCCTAACCACAGCAATCACATAAGAAAAGGAAATAAAAGGAATCCAAATTGTAAGGGAAGTAAAACTATCATTGTTTGCAGATGACATGATACTATACTTACAAAATCCTAAAGATGCTACCAGAAAAATACTAGAGCTAATCAATGAATTCGGTAAAGTTGCAGGACACAGAAATCTCTTGCATTTCTATACACTAACAACAAAAGATCAGAAAGAGAAACTAAGGAAACTATTTGATTTACCACTGCATCAGAAAGAATAAAATACCTATTAATAAACTTACCTAAGGAGGCAAAGGGGCTTCCCTGGTGGCTCAGACAGTAAAGAATCTGCCTGCAATGCACAAGACTGGGGTTTGATGTCTGGGTTGGGAAGATCCCCTGAAGAAGGAAATGGCAACTCCAGTATTCTTGCCTAGAGAATCCCATGGACAGAGGAGCCTGGTGAGCTACAGGTGCATGGGACTGCAAGAGTTGAACCTGACTGAGCAACTAACTTTTAATTTTATATGCAGAGTACATCAGGAGAAATGCTGGGCTGAATGAAGCACAAGCTGGAATCAAGATTGCCAGGAGAAATATCAATAACTTCAGATACTCAGATGATACCACCCTTATGGCAGAAAGTGAAGAAGAATTAAAGAGCCTCTTGATGAAAGTGAAAGAGGACAGTGAAAAAGTTGGCTTAAAGCTCAACATTCAGAAAACTAAGATCATGACATCCACTCCCATCACTTCATGGCAAATAGATGGGGAAACAATGGAAACAGTGAGAGACTTTATTTTTTCTGGGCTCCAAAATCACTGTAAATGGTGACTGCAGCCATGAAACTAAGAGACACTTACTCCTTGGAAGGAAAATTATAACCAACCTAGATAGCATATTAAAAAGCAGAGACATTACTTTGTCAACAAAGGTCCGTCTAGTCAAGGCTATGGTTTCTCCAGTAGTCATGTATGGATGTGTGAGTTGGACTATAAAGAAAGCTGAGCGCTGAAGAATTGATGCTTTTGTACTGTGGTGTTGGAGAAGACTCTTGAGAGTCCCTTGGACTGCAAGGAGATCCAACCAGTCAATCATAAAGGAAATCAGTCCCGAATATTCATTGGAAGGACTGATGTTGAAGCTGAAACTCCAATACTTTGGCCACCTGATGCGAAGAGCTGACTCATTTGAAAAGACCCTGATGCTGGGGAAAGATTGAAGGCGGGAGGAGAAAGGGACGACAGAGGATGAGATGGTTGGGTGGCATCACTGACTCAATAGACATGAGTTTGAATAAACTCTGGGAATTGGTGATGGACAGGCAGGCCTGGCGTGCTGCAGTCCATGGGGTACCAAAGAGTCGGACATGACTGAGTGACTGAACTAAACTGAACTGAGCAACTAACACATATAGACCTACACACAAGGAGGCAAAAGACCTGTGCTCTGAAAACTATAGGATCTTGATGAAAGAAATTGAAGATGACACAAACAGATGGAAAGATATACCATGTTCTTGAATCAGAAGAATCAATACTGTCAAAATGACTATTCTACCTAAGGCAATCTACAGATTCAATGCAATACCTGTCAAATTACCAATGGCATTTTCCACAGAACTAGAACAGGATTTTTAAAATTTTCATGGAAACATAAAAGACTCCAAATAGCCAAAGCAATCTTATGAAAGCAAAATGGGGCTGGAGGAATCAGGTGCCTTGATTTCAGACTATACTACAAAGCTACACTAATCAAAATAGTATGGTAGTGGCACCCACAAAAAAAAGAAGTATAAACCAATAAATCAAACAGGACAGAAAGCCCAGAAATGAACCTAGCACCTATGGTCAATTAATCTATGTCAAAGGAGGCAAGGATATATAAGGGAGAAAAGAGTCTCTTCAATAAGTGATGCTAGGAAAACTAGACAGCTATATGTAAAAGAATGAAATTCAAACATTCTCTAACACCATACACAAACTCAAAATGGATTAGAAATCTAAATGGAAGACCAGCTACTATAAAATTTTTAAGAGGAAAACATAGAACATGCTTTGATGTAAATCACAGCAGTATCTTTTTGGATCCACCTCCTAGAGTCATAAAAATAAAAACAAAAATAGACAAATGGGACCTAATTAAACATAAAAGCTTTTGCACAGCAAAGGAAACCGTAAACAAAATGAAAAAAACACTCAAATAATAGAAGAAAATATTCGCCAGTGAGGTGACCACCGTGGGATTAATCTCCAAAACATACAAACAGCTCATGCATCTCAGTATCAAAAAAACAAACAACCCAGTCAAAAATAGGCAGAAGACATTTCTCCAAAGAGGACACACAGATAGCCAAGAGGCACATGAAAATATGCTTAACATCGCTAATTATTAGAGAAATGCAAATCAAAACCACTGTGAAGTATTACCTCACACCAGTCAGAATGGCCAATGGCCATCATCAAAAAGTCAACAAACAATAAATACTAGAGAGGGTGTGGAGAAAAGGAACCTCTCCTACACTGTTGGTGGGAACATAAATTGGTACAACCACTAAGGAGAACAGTACAGACGTTCCTAAAAAAAACTAAAAATAGAGCTACCATATGAGCCAGCAATCCCACTCCTGACTGTATATCCACAGCAAAATGTAATTAGAAGAAATACATGTACCCCAATGTTCATTGCAGCTGATAAGTCTCCCTTGAGGAACTCTCTGAGCTCAGAGACGATTCCCTTTCTTGCAAATGTCACATTCTTTGTTGTTCCATTTGGCATTCTCTGTTGTTCCATTTGGCATTATTTACTATATATTTACAACATTAATCCATGGGGATCCATGCAGCAACAGGGATTTCTATAACCAGGTAACTCTTAAAAAACATATACATATTCCCACAAGATCATCTCAATATACACAGAAAAAGCATTTGATAAAATCCAACATCTATTCATTGGAGAAGGCGATGGCACCCCACTCCAGTACTCTTGCTTGGAAAACCCCATGGACGGAGGAGCCTGGTAGGCTGCAGTCCATGGGGTTGCTAGGAGTCAGACACGACTGGGAGACTTCGTTTTCACTTTTCACTTTCATGGATTGGAGAAGGAAATGGCAACCCACTCCAGTGTTCTTGCCTGGAGAATCCCAGGGACCAGGGAGCCTGGTGGGCTGCCGTCTATGGGGTTGCACAGAGTCGGACACGACTGAAGCGAATTAGCAGCAGCAACATCTATTCATAATAAAAAATCTCACTAAGGTAGGTATAGAAGGACTATATCTCAACATAATAAAAGTTATTAATATTTACGGTAAACCCACAGCCAACATAATAAACAGTAAAAAGTTGAACAGTAAAAAGCTGAAAGCCTTCCCACTAAATTCAGGAATAAGACAAGGATACCCACTCTCACACTTCTGTTCAACATTGTATTGGAAGCTCTAGCCACAAAAATCAGACAACAAAGAAAATAAAAGGTATCCAGATTGGAAAAAAGGTAAAACTGTCACTATTTGCAGATGACAAGATACTCTCTCTATACAAAGTCTCCACATAAAAACTATTAGAATAAATGAATTTAGCAAGGTAGCAGGATATAAGATTAACATAGGGAAATCTGTTGCATTTCTTTACACTAACAATAAAATATCAGAAACAGAAAGTAACAACCCTGTTTAAAACCATGTCAAGGCAAACAAAAAGCAACTTAGGAATAAACTTATCCAAGGAAGTGAAAGACTGATATGTTCAAAGCTATAATGCACTGCAGAGAAGGCAATGGCACCCCACTCCAGTACTCTTGCCTGGACAATCCCATGGGCAGAGGAGCCTGGTAGGCTGCAAGTCCATGGGGTTGCTAGGAGTCGGACACGACTGAGCAACTTCACTTTCAATTTTCACTTTCATGCATTGGAGAAGGAAATGGCAACCCACTCCAGTGTTCTTGCCTGGAGAATCCCAGGGACAGGGGAGCCTGGTGGCCTGCCATCCATGGGGTCGCACAGAGTCGGACACAACTGAAGCGACTTAGCAGCAGCAGCATAATACACTGATAAAGGAAACTGAAGATGATTCAAAGAAATGGAAAACTATCCAATGCTCTTGGACTGGAGGAATGAATACTATTAAAATGGCCATACAACTCAAAGCAATCTACAGGTTCAGTGCAATCCTTATCAAAATACCTGTGAAAAATTATATTTTTCACAGAACTAGAACAAATAATCCTAAAATTTATATGAGCCGCAAAAGATCCAGAATTGTCAAAGCAATTCTAAGTGAGTGCCAATTCTGAGAAAAAAAGAACAAAGCTGAAAGTATAACCCTTCCAGACTTCAGACTATATTACAAAGATATAGCAATCAAAACAGTATAGCACTGGCACAAAAACAGCCATATAGACCAATGGAACAGACTTGAGAGCCCAAAAACAAACCCACACACCTACAGTCAAATTAATTTATGACAAAGAAGCCAAGAATATACAATGGAGAAAGGACAGTCTCTTCAACAAGTGGTGTGAGGAAAGACGGACAGCAACATGTCAATCAATGAAACTAGAGCACTCCCTCATACTACATACAAAAATAAACTCAAAATGGTTCAAAGACCTAAAGGTAAGACATGACACCATAAAACCCCCACAAGAGAACACAGGCAAAACATTCTCTGACATAAATTGTAGCAATGTTTTCTTAGATCAGTCTCGCAAGGCAAAAGAAATAAAAGCAACATTTAACTTTTGCACAACAAAGGAAACCATCAACAAAATGAAAAGACAATCTACAAAAGGAGAAAATATGTGCAATGTGG
The DNA here is from genome assembly GCF_016772045.2 of Ovis aries. Taxonomy (NCBI): domain Eukaryota; kingdom Metazoa; phylum Chordata; class Mammalia; order Artiodactyla; family Bovidae; genus Ovis; species Ovis aries. The sequence continues at coordinate 51,210,042 of NC_056055.1, read as the reverse complement.
CTGACAAGGGGTTAATGCCCCACATACACAAACAACTCAATATTAAAATGAAACAAAACCAAAACTACCCAATCAGAAAATGGACAAAAGACCTAAATAGACATCTCTCCAAAGAAAACATATAGATAGTCAACAGGCATCTGAAAAGATGCTCAACATTGCTAATTATTAGAGAAATGCAAATCCAAACCACAATGATGTGTCATGTCACACAGTCAGAACGGCCATCATCAAAAACTCTACGAATAAAAAATGCTGGAGAGGGTGTGGAAAAAACAGAATCTTCCTACACTGTTGGTCGGCATGTTGATTGGTGCAGCCACTATGGAAAACAGCACGGGAGTTCCTTAAAAAACCAAAAATAGAGCTACCATATGATCCTGCAATCCCACTCCTGGGTATATATCTAGAGAAAACTTTAATTTGAAAAGATGCATGTACCCCAATGTTCACAGTAGCATTATTTACATTAGCCAAGATAAGGAAGCATTCCAAGTGTCCATCAACACATGACTGGCTTAAGACGTGGTGTATATGGAAAATTCTTGGCCATTACGAATTCCCTGGTGGCTCAGACTATAAGGAATCTGCCTGCAATGCGGAGACCTAGGTTCAGACCCTGGGTTGGGAAGATTCCCTGGAGAAGGGAATGGCTACCCTCTCCAGTATTCTTGCCTGAAAAATTCCATGGACTGAGGAGCCTGACAAGCTACAGTCCATGGAGTTGCAAAGAGCTGGATACAACTGAGCAACTATGCAATATTACTCAGCCATTTGCAACATGGATGGACCTAGAGAATATCATACTTAGTGACGTAAGTCACACAAAGACAAATATATGATACCACTTACATGTGGAATCTACAAAATAATACAAATAAATATATACACAAAACAGAAATAGACTCACATAGAAAACAAATTCATGGTTACCAAAGGGCAGGGTTGGGGGAGTAATTTAAGAGTATGGGATTAACAAACTATCATACTATACATAAAGTGGGCTTCCCAGGTGGCACTAGTGGTAAAGAACCGGCCTGCTGATGCATGGGTGACATGGGTTTGATCCCTGGGTTGGGAAGATCCCCTGGAGGAGGGCATGGCAACCCACTCCAGTATTCTTGCCTGGAGAATCCCCATGGACAGAGGAGCCTGGCAGGCTAGGTCCATGGGGTTGCAAAGAGTTGGATACAACTGAGGGTCAAAAAGAGTCAGATACAACCGAAGCAACTTAGCACTCAGCACTCATACATAAAGTAGACAGGCAACAGGAATTTACCATATAGCACAGAGAATTATATTCAGTATCTTATAGCAACATAATGGAAAATAATCTAAAAAATAAATAACTAAATCACTCTCTATACCTGAAACTAACACAATATTTTAAACCGACTATATTTCAATTTTAAGACGAGTATACAAGTTTTGCCCTCTCCCCCTTTTCTTTGTCACTGGGGCTTCTGAGCCATGGAATTAAAAGTAACAAATGTTCCCCAGAGCTTGTGCCTGTAAATAACTGATAACAATGGGAATCTGTTTAGATGGGAGGGAGCAGGTCCCGAGGCAGGGCTCAAACTGTTCCTTTTAAAATGTGTTCCCAAGAGTGTGAGAACTCAAGGTTTCTGTGAGGTCCCTACCTAACCACACTGGAGGGATCCACATGCCTCTGGGCCACCTGAGTGTCCCCAGTCTCAGCGGGGAAGGCAGGGGCCATTCCCTTGGGAGATGAATCCTATGAAACCTGGCTCTCAACAAGTAAACTCTCCCTTCCTAGTCCCGTGACTTGAGGCAAATCCTTTAACATCTGTGAGCTTGTTTCCTTATCTGTAAACAGGCTCACGATGGCTATCTTGCTATCCTTCATGGGGATTTTGAGAATTTCCAAAGGAAAATAAATCATTTATTCAACAAATATTCATCAATTGTCTAATATTGTGCTAGGAAGGTCTCCGAGGAAGTGACATTTGAACAGAGACCAGAATGCCATTTAAAGCTATGGCGTGAGATCACGAGAGACACTGAAGGTGACCAGTGCCTTGCCAGCCTAACCTCTAAATGGCATGAAGTGGAAAAGGACTTGATAAAGGAGAGACTGGCAGCGAATACCCTGAGAAAACCATACAGAATTCTGGTCAACGTAAGGTACCGGAACCGAAGCACTGCTGTGCCGTCCAAGCTGCCACTGCTTCCAAGAGGGTGGTGGCTGTGCCATTTAGATCACTGCATATCATGGCGGGTTAGCAAGTTGGGGTCAGGAATAAAACTTCGAGTGGCATCTCTGCAGCTCACTAATGCTCTTGGGAGAGTGGAGTGTGGGGTGGGTACAGGGGATGGGAGGAAGTACTGAGTTACGGCATAGGGACTACCCATGTGAGGAGCGAGGCGGCACACGTAGATGCAGGTGGCCAGGTGATGCAGCACCTGAACACCTGCTGTAGAGAAATTCACTGCAACCAACTAGACACTCTGCCCTCAAGGAGCTTATCATTTTATTTAAGGCTTCAGCTTACTGTCTGTCTCTCCTGAGTAAAATGAAAGCTGCTTTGTAAGATGCCTAGAACCATGCTTGGCCCGTAGTAGGTGCTTAATAAACACTTGCTGAATGAATGATCACTATCATCAGTTATCTGGTGTACAGTATTAGAACAGCCTCAGCTATAGAATCCACACTTTGAGACAGATCCTTGTGGAATTAAAAAAAAAAAAAAGTAAATAAAACCCAAGTATGTGGTCAACATTTGCTATGTATAATACTCATGGTAAGCACTGTGAGAGAGTCAGAAATAATATAAAGACCTCACCCTCAAGTCTGGCAGGAGACGAAGATATCACTACCACCACCTCCCCCCACCCTCCTAAATCCACAGTACAAGGAAAAAGTGATCCGTGCCATAAAAGAGGGAAAGCCTGTGTGTAAAGAATAAAACTGTGGCCCCTAGCTGGGGGAATCAGCCAGTCATAAGAGAAGGCAACAAAAACAGCAAGAACTACTGTTTACTTAGCATGACTGTCTGAAGGGCACACCATTAAGCATGTTTCATGCGTTATTTCCTTTTATTCTCTCAGCATCTCTTCAAAAGCCTTACAACTCAGAATGTTATTTCTAGGGCCTATAAGAACTGGTTAGAAATGCCAGCGCTTGGGCACCATTCAGTAACTATTGGATCAGAATTGGCATTTTAACAATTTTATAGGGAATTCGTACATACTATATGTTTAAGAAGCACTGATTTAAAATTATTATTGTCTTTATCTTACACATAAAGAAACTAAGTGAGAGAACTTAGGTGACAAATGGCTTACTCCAAATCACTCTGCTAGACAGCCGCTGCTGCTGCTGCTAAGTCACTTCAGTTGTGTCCGACGCTGTGCGATCTCATAGATGGCAGCCCACCAGGCTCTCCCGTCCCTGGGATTCTCCAGGCAAGAACACTGGAGTGAGTTGCCATTTCCTTCTCCAATAATGAAAGTGAAAAGTAAAAGTGAAGCCGCTCAGTCATGTCCAACTCACAGCGACCCCAGGGACTGCAGCACCAGGCTCTTCCATCCATGGGATTTTCTAGGCAAGAGTACTAGAGTGGGGTAGAGAGTTGCAGAGCCCCGTTTTGAAGCCAGACAGTACCCCAGTGTCTGGGTTTTTAATCATTAAGTTAAGCTTCATGGAAGAGCTGATGTCAGAGATACGGGGTGATGTTGGGGCATCCAGAGAAAAGATGAATGGGGACTGTGGGCAGAGGAGAGGGTCAGCCAAGCCCCCAGGCAGGACATTTCGGCTGGGCTTCCCTGGTGGCTCAGACAGTAAAGAATCTGCCTGTAATGTGGGAGACCTGGGTTTGATCCTTGAGTTGGGAAGACCATCTGGAGGAGGGCATGGCAACCCACTTCAGGTTTCTTGCCTGGAGAACCCCATGGACAGAGGAGCCTGGTGGGCTGTATAGTCCATGGGGTTGCAAAGAATCAGATGTGACTGAGTGACTAATCACAGCACAGAGGATACAGGAAGAAACTCAGTCTGGCTGAAGCTCTGGGAGTCTAAAGGGGTCAGGGAGAAAGATCAGTTGGTTCAGTTCATGCAGAGTTTTTGTTAACTTGTGGGCAGTAAGGAGCTGCCGTGAGTCCCAGCAGATGGCCCTACCCATCCTGAGACGAGTCCGACAAAAAGGGCTGAACCAGCTTCCAGTCGGGGTCTGTCTCTCCCTCACTGGATAGCCCTGAAGGTGGGGTTCAACAACCCTGCGCTCCTGTCCCACGTTTGTATAATGAAGAAAATGCACCTACTTCCTACCTAAGGAGGCCCCAGCAGTAGATGAAAGCGGCAGGAATTCTGCTTTTAACAAAAAAGCAGGGGAAAAGAGCCAGGACAGTTCAGGATTCTAGTATTTTCAAAGGAAAAACGAAGAGATTTTCCTCCCCTGTTCTGAAGCGTACTAAATACAAACTGTATTAGCTGAGGAACCATAATAGGTTAATAATTTTGGAATTTTTCTTCAAATCAAGTACATTTCCTAGAGCTTTGCTGATCTTAGTTTGAAAGTACATAGAGATTAAAATACAGTGAACCATGAAAGAGCTCCCTACATATACCTACACTTACACACATACAGACTCTACTGGAAAATGAAACAAAGCTTAAAACTTTGAAGAAGACAGATCTCATTTGGGCTTTTTATCATTTCTTCAAACCTCTGTATTCTTCAGCCTGAGAAACAACCAACTGTTTCTTACTTTCTGCTTTGAAATTTGATGACACAGACAAGAATTCTGTGTTGTGGCGCATTTACAGGGCTGAGTGTGGCTGGGAGCTATAAGGACCCGCTTTTTCTCCTTCAATGCACTGCCATTTATTCTCACCTAGGAGAGTGGACTGGGTCAGGGAAACCCAAAATCTGCATTTGAATCAGATTCTAGTTCACTGGGTGATCTTGAGGGGGCAGGGAAAGGTTGAGGGCTTACTAAATGCCAGGTGCTTTTTATATGTCATCTCAGTAAGCACTTCTAACCACCTGAGAGGTGGTAGTCTTCTCATACCCGATTCCAGGAATAAAGGTCATCCCATCTTTTATTCAGCAAGCAGTACAGCTGCCATTCCCAGCCTGGACTGAGTCCAAAGCCCCTGCCTCCTAGTTTCCTTCCTGAGGTTCTGGGGTTCCTAACTCGTGCCATGGTGGTAAAGGACCTTCTAACCTCACCGTTACACAAAACTCACAGATCATCAAATAAGCATGAATTTACTCCTGCAATTATTATGCATTAGAGTATCACACAGTGTCTGAGCTGGACGTGACACAGCAAGACTCAGTTAGGGAGCCTGGGCCAAAGATTTAGGACCTCAAGCCAGTATTTGTGACAATCAAGGCACCTGTGCCCAGCAGCAGCCCTCTGGCCAGCAGGCAGCAAGTGCAGCAGCAGGATGAGGAATGAACAGAGACCTTCTACTGACCCCAACCAACCCAGATGTTCTGGCGGCCGCCCTCTGGCCTCCTCCCAGGCGGCTTGGTCTGCGGAGGAAACAGATCTTATGTCTCTTTCTCACCACCTCCTGCCTCTCAATCCGCCACATATGGCTTCCCAGAAATTTCTCTTCAATCACTCTCAGCTGGAGACAATTCCACACCAAGTGATTACTATTTTACACCCGAGATCACATGTTCAATGGAGTCAGAACATCTGGGTCTCAGCTTCCTCATCTATTAAAGTGGGGTGGGGGGGGGTGGATAATAAAGCCCTTGGGAGTTGTTGTGAGACTACAATGAGACAATGAATGGAAATCATGTAACATGGCGCCTGACACATAGTAAACACACAATAAATAGTGATGAATTCCCTCTCTGTTACTGACTCTTTCCTTTCTCTAAATTCCTTACTCTTTCTGTACTGCCTTTGAATCAACCCTCCCAACATCTTAGAAAAACAAATCATAGTAAGTGATGGTTTTCTGTAGTCAGATAAGATACAAGGAGAGAAGAGATGGAGTGGAGGTCACGGCCGCCCTTCCTGGCCTACAAAGCAGACAGTCCAGGCCAAGCAGCGGGTGCAGAAGATTCTTATTGCAACTGAGCTACCTGATGCCATTTGATGGCAAAGAGAATGAGGTTTCTTTTCAGAACAGCATCACTGAAAGAGCACTGGCAGCAACAGAAATCCACCCATGTAGGCACTGACTCTAAGTTCTGAGTGTCTGTTCTAGTGAGTCTCTTGACTCCAGGAGCTAACAACAGAGAGCTTATCATAAGGGTTCATGTGGCATTTAATGGAATGGATTTTTAAAGGAAACACAAGAATAGAAACATAGTAAGTCTGGGTTTCCCAGAGTCTAAAATGATCTGGATCAATGGCAGCCCCAAGGCCATCAGCAGCTGGAGTGTGGGTCTTCACTCATCACATGACTCAGCCACCCTCCAAGGATCTCCTCTATTCTCCTCTTGTTTGGAGTCTACATAACATTTCTCTCCTTCATGGTTTCTGCTTTCTCCTAAGATCAGTTAGCCAGGGCTTGACTCTACCTCATGGCTTCTCTCTAGATACCATTTCAGCTTCAGTTTCTGTAGCCAAGTGTCCTTCTGTATCCCCAGTTTAAATGTCTAAGAGAACACGCATCTTCCTTTACACTGGGTCACATCACAGGTCCCTGGTGAGGCCAGCAATTGGCTGCTCTTGGGTCTGATGTTCATCTCTGGTTCAGTAAGTTTTGACCAGGGTGTAGGGGCAGAGCAAGATTCTATGGTAGAAACACAGCTGTCTGAGGCTGCCACTCCATGAACAGCAGTTATGGATGTAGAAGTTTCTCTTAGAAAGGGCTGTGGGAATGGCAAACACGGCTGACATGTCGAAAACATCTATACATACTAGAGCCCCACGTGTCTGCTGCTGTCAACCACCGAGATGTCCTCAGCCAACAATGCCAAGGTGCCCAGAGTGGGTAAAGGAATTGTTTGACCAGCCTCCTCCTTCCCTGTGGACTCATGAATAGGTGATGTCCTCCCACTTTTTTCTTGTAAAGATTAACTGAGTTAATTCTAATTGCAACCTCTCTAACCCTCTTCTTTCTTTGTATCTATCAGCCATTACTCAGTGCAGTGGACTGTGGTAGCTGTAACTTTCGTCTGCCCAGCACACTCTCCCTCTTCACAGTTTTTATTTACTGTTGGCTGTGCTGGGCCTTTGTTGCTGCACACGGGCGGTGTGGCGGGTCTTTGTGGGGTGTGTGGGCTTCTCACTGTGGCGGCTTCTCTTGTTGCAGAGCATGGGCTCTGAGGGCACACACTTTAGTAGTTGTGGTGCATGGGCTTAGTGGGCCCTCAGGATGTGGGATCTTCCTGGACCAGGGATCGAACCTGTGTCCCTTCCACAGGCAGGCAGATTCTTAACCACTGGACTACCAGCGAAGTCTGTACCTTCCCTCTTTTGTTTTTTTTTCTTAGAAGAACCCCACTCCCACTTCATTTAGTCCTGAGTCTAGAGGCTGTCATGCAAAGTGCTTCAGCCCTTCATCACAGAGGATGGATCCCTGGTCCAAAATAGATGATCAGAATAAACCATCCCCCCTTGCCAGGCACGGGGATAACTCAGATGAGTCCATCTGAGGAACAAAGCCAAACTAAGACAAACAGGTTAAGTGACTATGAGAGATAGAGAAAGCACCCTAAGAATATTTTTGGGCCCCTGGATCCAGCTATGCAGTTTTATAAGCCAATAGAGTTTCTTTTTAAAGTTAAGAGTGCCTAAGCTGGTCATGTGCAACCAAGAGAGTCCTGACAGGTATACACAGAGTTTTCTCAAGGAAATTCTTTGCTCTCTCACTTTTTTTCCTCCCTTATCTCATTTGTTCCATCTCCCGGTCCTTAAATGACTCTAATCAAAGCTGACACACTGTATAACAAGTTTACTGTTAAGCGGCAAAGGAAAAGACAGTTCAAGTGGCCTAAGGTTTTGTACCATCCAAAAGAACACTAGAGATATTTATCATTTCCATCATTTATCAACTTTGGTTAAATTAAAATTTCATGGGTAACCATTAAAAGAAGAGCAAGAAGAGCATAATGTCCATTTGAAACTAGAAGAAGGGGGGGAAAAAGCAGTGATTAAAAACAACCTCCCCAAAAGGAAAAAGAGAGCTAAAATAAAGGGAGAGCGAGCAGGACAAATGCACTGAAACATAAAATATGATGATGAACTTAAACCTAAACACATCCATGGCTGTATTAAGTGAATAAGGACTAATGTTCCAGGTAAGAGACAAAGACTATAAAAAACCAAACCCAACTATATGCTATTTATAACAGACATTCTTAAAACACACAGAAATAGAAAGGGTGAAACAAAAAGGATAGGAAAAGATATACCTTGCATAAATTAACCAAAAAAAGTTGGTATGGCTATAGTGGTATCAGATAAAATAGAGTTTAAGGCTAAAAAAAATTTCTTTACTAGAAATAAAAAAGAGCAAAATCATAAATGATAAAAGGTTAGTACACCAAGAAGTATAACAACTTCATATTTATATGTACTTGATAATTGGGCTCAAAGATATAAAAGCCAAAAATTAAAAGGTAAAACAGACAATTTCATTATCATAGTTGTATATTTTAACACATTTCTCTATATCTAAGATAAGCAAAAAAATCAGTAAGGATCAAGATGTGAAAATAATTAATAAACTCGATCTAATGGCATTACACAGAACTATTACAGAGAATCCAGTAATTAAATACAAATTACTTTTAAGCACACATATAACGCTTATAAAAACTCAAAACAGAGCCCTAACAGAAATTTCAGCAAATTTAAAAGATTAAGATTATACAGAATAAGCTTACTGACTACAATCAATTAATAAAAGATGACTAGAAAATACTCATATCCTTGGAAATGAAGAAAACATTTCTAAGATACCTATGAGTCAAAAAGGCAATCACACTGGGAACTAGAAAGCGTTTAGAAATGAATGATTAAAATACTACATATCAAAATCATGAGCTCTGGCTAAATAGTATTTGGAGAAAAATGCTTAACTTTAAATGTAAAGAATAAAAATAAAAAGTATAGAATTTAATGAACTAAGCATCCATTTCAAAAAGAGGAAAAAATAAAAAAAAATACAAGGAAAGTAAAATTCTTTTTTAAAAAAGCAGAATTTAATGAAATAGAAAACCCAACCATGGAGAAAACCAATGAAGACAAAAGTTCATTCTGAAGCTCAAGAAGAAGAAAGAGAAGGCATAAAAATGAATTCAGATGGAAAGAGGATATCGCTACAGACATTGCAGACATGAAAAGGGAAAGGAAGTATTACAAACTTTATATAAATAAATTTGAAACTTTAAAAGGGACAAATTCCTGAAAAATATTACTTAAGAAAACTAACTTAAGAAGCAATTGAAAAACTTGTCCTGCTGCTGCTGCTGCTGCTGCAGCTAAGTTGCTTCAGTCATGTCCGACTCTGTGCGACCCCAGAGATGGATTCTCCAGGCAAGAACACTGGAGTGGGTTGCCATTTCCTTCTCCAATGCATGAAAGTGAAAAGTGAAAGTGAAGTCGCTCAGTCGAGTCCGACTCTTAGTGACCTCATGGACTGCAGCCTACCAGGCTCCTCCGTCCATGGGAATTTCCAGGCAAGAGTACTGGAGTGGGTTGCCATTGCCTTAAACTTGTCCTAGAAGCATTAAAAACATTGAATCTGTGGTTAAAAATAACATAACAAAATAAACTTCCAGATCCAGGTCGCTTTGTCACAGAGTTCTCTCTTACATTCAAGGGACAAAGGAGGGAAACTAATACGGATGGTGGAAGCGGAAGTTGATGGGCATGATTTGATCTTTGGACCAATGGTAGTGGCAGGGATTGTAGCTTGTCCCACTAAACTTATACTTGTGAGTTTCCCCAGAAACTGTAACTAACCAGAATCCTGGAGAGGTTGTCACGGGATGGAGTGAAGCTGACGTAGAAGGGAAAGGTTTGACTACAGGGAATACCACTGGTGCCCCACCCAGATCCTCTTTACTGCCTAGCACACCCATCCCCCAGACAGAAGTGTCAGCTGCTAACAACATACTGATGTCTCTTCTCCAGAAAAACTGCCACCTCACCTAGTTATCCTTCTCTTCCTCTCCTCCCTCCATCCTGCTTCCCTCATTCTCCTTTTCCTGACCACTTCTTCCAAAGCATCATTTGAGTGTTAATCCCCACTAAGGTCCTGCTTCAACAGAACAGGGTCTAAGATAAACAGCTAGGAGGATGAAAAGTGTCACAGAGCAGGAGAAGGTACTTTTAAAACATATAACTGACAAGGGACCACTACCTAAAATTTATACAGAACTCAGATAAATCAATAAGAAAAGCTGAAAAATAGGCAAAAAACTGAATAGGCAGCAAACAACAGATGCCATCTGATTAACCAATAAAAAAGTGCTCGTCAGTAGTAACCAAGGAAAGAAAATTAAAACCACAGATATCAATAAAAACCACCTACATGAAGAGTTTAAAATTTTTAAATCGACAATACCAAGTCATTGCAAGGATGTGAAAAAACAGGAACTGTTATATATTGCTGGTAGCAAAGTAAATTGGTACAATCACTTGGAAAACCATTTGGCATTATCTAGCAAAATTCTACTTCAACATATATAACCTAAAGAAACTCCTTCACACGACTTCCCTGGCTATCCAGTGGTTGGCACTCTGTGCTTTCACTGTAGGGCGTGCAGGTTTGATCCCTGGTCAGGGAACTATGATGCCACATACTACACAGCATGGTCACAAAATTTTAAATAAAACAAAATGGTTAAATGGTGAATTTAGAAAATAAATACAAAAAAAATTTAGAAACTCATTCACATACACAATAGAAAATGTCTAAGGATGTTCATGGCGGCACCGTTCTTTGCATTTAGAAACTATATCATAAGATACTTGTAAATACAAGGATTAATAACACTACTGTGACATATTCACATCATGAAACACTGTTGACAATGAAAATAAGTGTAGTCATCACATGGATTCAGCTCACAAACCACCTGAGTAAAAGAAGCAAACACAAACAGCAGACAATATGCTTCTACACATGTAAAGTTAGAAACCTAGTAAAAAGTAACTGTATTGCTGAGAATGCAAACATAGGTGACAGAACTACAAAGAAAAGCAAAAAAACGATTATCACAAAGTCAAGATGGTTTCTTCCCAGGAGGCGGTTTTGATTTGGAAGGGGTGCTATGGACTACTGGCAATGTTCTATTTCTTGACAGAGGCGGTAGTTACATGAGTATTTTCCTTAGAACTGTTAAACGGTACATTTATGGATTTTACCCACATGCATTCTTGTTATATTTCTCTCTTTTTTTAGGCTCTGCCTGAGACATGCAGGATCTTAGTCCCCTGGCCAGGGATTGAACCCGTGCCCCCGGAGTGGAAGCATGGAGTCTTGACCACTGGACTTCCTGTGTCACATACTTTTAAAAGTTTAAAACAAAGACAATAAAATAAACATATTGATTACTGTTTGACTCTTACCTATGAAAAGCGAGGTGAGTTGGCACCCAAAGTCCTGGTGGAGCTATCTGGTTGAAGGTTGGCATTCCTGAGTATTCTTGGTAGGCAAAATCCTGGAGAGGAGTAAAAGCGATTTGCCAAAAAACCATGGTTAGGGTTAGGACGAGAAAGGATTCAGCTCCCAAACCCTGAGAAAAGCTTTGAAAATACGTAACTCTACTGCATGGTCTGAGGTGACCCCAACCAAGGCTGCCTCTGTGTGCTTCCCAAATAGGGGAGACTAGGGGAACCAGCTTAGTGTCAAGCTCCACACATGGCCCAGAGTTTGGCCCTTTGGGAGAATGGCTAAGCACAGTGGCATAAATTTAAAAGGCTCCAACCTTGGAATCCAAGCATAGGATCAACTGGCAGGGCCGTGGTCCAATAAGGGCACTGAGCAGCAGCGGACACACTTCCTTAGACAGTGCAGGACAGCTGTTCAATAGTAATGTGATACAGCTGTGTCAGAAACAATATAGGTAGACTGCTCAGACTACTGTTCTCTCCCCTCTGGAGAGTAAGACTGACTTCTTCGGACTGTCTGAGCCCCCAGGGGGCTTGGAAGTAGAAGACTTCATAATTCTCACTAATGGGGGCATTAAGAGACTTGGGAGATTATTTGGAAAAATAAAGAAATATGGGGCTGCTTAGAATCCAACTGGTTTTGAAATGAAATATGTGGCTAAACATCCAAAATGAAAGACAAAATCTTAACCAAATGAGTCTGCTTATCTACCTTTATGAACATATTAGCATGTAGGTAGGAACTAATACATCCCTAGGCTAAAAGAAAGACTAACAGGAGAAATAAGGAAACATTTCAAAGCAAGCCCATGATAGGTGACTTAAGAGAAGGTTCATTCGTTACGGTAAACTGAAAGGACAAAATGCTTCTTGTACTATTATTATTATGTGCCTGATACACGCAGAAGGAACTTGTGTCTTTTACATCTTCCTTGAAAAGCATCTCAGTATATGGTATATACTTCTCGGTTGCCCAGGACACCATCTTTACCACCTCTGAAAGCTCTCACTTGCTCCCAATCTACATCTTTATCAGAGCCCCACTGATTTGCCCCTTCAAATTATCCCTCTAAAGATTCTGAGATACCTAAACCAGGGTCTATACGTGTTGTTGTTCTGGGTTTTTTTTTGTTTCTACTTATTACCACTCCCCTTGGCCCTGCCACTGATGGATGTTTGTTAAAGGAAAGAAGGAAAGAGGCTGGGAGGGAGCAAAGGATATTATGGCTGCACTGCAACTGAAAAAAATAGAGAACCACCATCAGAAAACAAACTGCAGGGAACTGGGGACTACCTGACCATGTATTACTTAACAGCTACGTGTGCTATCATAAAAATACAATTCATCCGATAACCATGGAAACCAAAATGAAGGCACCGAGGTGAGGGTGGCTCTTTTCAGAAATCTAAAAACAATAAGAGGGCTGCCTGAAACCAGAAAAAGAAATCCAAGCACTGTACGCCTGAGGAAATCCTTTAGTAAAAGGCCTGACAAAGCGGTGTTTTCTCCGGTTTCTAGAATCTCACCAGGCTTCAACAAGGGCCCTGGGACCGCTGGGGCTGATCATGAAACTATTCAGGCCTCTATGTGCATCGGTCCCTTGGGGCCAGCTGCTATGAGGAAGGCTCACTGGGACCTATTGTTATTTTAAAATGTACTAAGAACTGGCGGAGGAATATGTATGTGTGTATTTCTTCTCCAGATCCTACTAGGTACACAAGCACACAGTAAGTGCTCCATATATACTTGTTGAATAAATGAAGAAATCAGGTTAAAATTCAGGGAAAGTACAGCATCTAGTAAACTGTGTGTGTGCTTTCCACCACCCAGTGCCAACATCCTGTCGGGTTCTGAGAAAATCAAAGTCCTGTCCTCAGTTCTGGGTCCAGTTTCTCCATTTGCCCAAGGAGACAAGCGGAGTAGACGGTTTCCCAGGCATCTTCCAGCTCTGACAGTCAATCACTGTATTGTGCTTTTTTTGGTGGCAGCACATGCCTGGCACTTCTCTTTCCCCTCAGAGGGAATCTGATACCCATCTGCTCCAATACACTAATGTTCCCATCCTGACTGACTCACTTGGTAGAAACAGCAGGTTTACATGCCAACTGTAAATGAGAAGGCAAAGGGGCCCAGACAGAAATGGGGAAGAACTCCACTTGGCCCCGTTCTTAGGAAATCAGTACAGCACTCCTTTTAGGAATAAATATACAGAAACCGAAGTGTGATGATTCTAAACATCCCTCACCTGAATGACTTTCTAGCTTACTAATACCTGTACTAATAGCAAATTATTGAGCATTTCTGTGCCCGACACGGTGCTAAGCCCTATTACACTTAATCCTCACAACAATCTCATGAGCTAATTACTGTTGTTATCTTTTTCTAACAGATAGGGTTCTATCCGGCTCGAGGTTGCACAGTAAGTGGCAGAGCTAGGATATGAATCCAGGTGTAACTGACACCCTGAGTTCTGGCTCTTCAGATGGCTTTTCCACCTGTTCTTCATTGTAGTCCTGTGAGCGAGGCATGGCAGGAGTGATCACCTTTAAAGATGGAGAAACCAGTCTCGGGAGAGGCTTTGCGATTTCCACAAAACACACAAGACATAAAAGGTGCCTGGCTTCAAACACTCGCTCCTGCGTTCCGAGATGAGGGTTCTCCCCATCTTCCTCTTCGACTTCACTAACAGACTCGCACAACCTCCAGCTGAAGGCAACCGCAGAGATCCACCTTCCTGGCCCCGTTTCACAGGAGGGGAAACCAAGGCACAGATGTTCTCCTGTGCAGCTGAGCCTCCAGGTGCCAGCAGAGCGCGGGGCCGCGGGCGGCCTGAGGGCAGCCCTCCCGGTGCAGGTGCTCAGACTCCTCGGCCGGCAGCCTCGCGAAGCGCCCAAGGTCCCCGGGAGGCAGCCCCAGGGCGCCCGAGCCCCCTCCCCCGGGCCGTCCCCCGCTCCGGCGCCAGGGCATCCCGGGGTGGCGGGCTGTCTCCCCCTTACCTCGCCGGGAGCTGTCCGGGGCGCTAGCCCACAGCACCGCGGGCCTCGGGCGCCGGGGCCGCAGCCACCTGAGCGGCGAGGACTGCGGCGCGGGGCCAGGGGCGGGCACGCCTCGAGCCCCGCCTAGGGGCGGTATTTGCCGCGCTAGTGCGGGGCGGCAGCCGTCACGTGACGCTCGGGGAGGGGATGCCGGGAGCGGCGGGCGCGCGGCGGGGCTGGGCTTCCGGACCACCGCGGCGGAAAGGAACCCGGAGTCTCCTCAGGGAGGGTAGGGAAAGGGAGACGTGAGCGGGGCTGATGAGGCTTCAGACGCTACGAAGTCGAGCTCGCGGAAGGACGATTAAGGCTGGTACTGCATGGCCCCCTGGAGCAGAAATAGAATCGGTGGGTGGAAATTGCAGGCAGGCGACTGGGGTCACTATGAAGAAGATTCTTCCAGTCAACAGTTATCTATCGGCTGTTCTAGGAGGTAATGAGCAACTTAGTAGGTGTGCATAGAGGGGCTGGTTCATTCATTCAACGAACTGACCGCTGGCTATGGTCCAAACAATATGCTGGGAGTATAGATTAAATAATTTTACGTAGACACACTACCTGTCACATAGTGGTGTTGCTGCTGCTGCAGCTGTTAGTATGGGCACAGACGTCAACAAAGCTGATGTGGCTTCTATCCTCCTTAATTTCTGAGTGGAGAAGGTAGACATTAATCAGATATCATTTAAGTAATTTGTAGTAAGTGCATGGGAAGGACCCAGATTTAAAACTAGGGGGCAGGGAGGGTGGTCAGGAGTTAGCCCGACGGAAGAGAGGCCGGTAAAGCCTGTATGAAAGCTCTTGAGTCGGGTGGGGCAGAGAAGAGAAGATTGCTCTTTGGGTAAATGGAAGATGTCCAGTTTGTCTGAAGCTTATTGTGTTGACAGAGAACACTGTAAGTGAAATTAAAGCCAGGTAGGGATCAGATCAGGCAACATTTCAGTTCAGTTCAAGTTCAGTTCAGTCGCTCAGTCGTTTAGTAAGGCACAATAAGGATTTAAAATTTTTATGTAAAAGGAAGGCAAAGAAGGGGTGAAGGATATGGGTGATTTGAGACCCCCCCCCCTCCCTTTTTTAGTGTGATAGGAGTCGTGGGGAAGATCCCTTGAAAAAGGAAATGGCAACCCACTCCCATTTTCTTGCCTGGAAAATTCTGTGGACATAGGAGCCTGGCATGCTACAGTCCATGGGTTCACAAAGAGTCAGACCAAACCTTAATAAAAAAAAGAAGTATGCCAGCTACTATGTGGATAATAGACAAAATAAGAGTGGAAGCATGGAGATTGGTTAAAACTTGGACTGGAGTGATGGTAGTGAAGATGGAAGTAGATTCAAGGAACTTTTTTGAGGTAGTGAGCCTCAAGGCTTGATAGGGGAGACTAGGGGGATTCCCCAGTCTTTTAGCTTAACGTGACTGGACCCATGAAAATGCTATTTTGTGAACTACTATCAGTATCAGTTCAGTCGTGCAGTTGTGTCCGACTCTTTGCAACCCCATGAACTGTAGCATGCCAGGCCTCCCTGTCCATCACCAACTCCTGGGGTCCACTGAAACCCATGTCCATTGAGTCGGTGATGCCATCCAACCATCTCATCCTCTGTTGTCCCCTTTTCCTCCTGCCCTCAATCTTTCCCAGCATCAGGGTCTTTTCAAATGAGTCAGCTCTTTGGATCAGGTGGCCAAAGTATTGGAGTTTCAGCTTCAACATCAATCCTACCAATGAATATTCAGGGCTGATCTCCTTCAGAATGGACTGGTTGGATCTCCTTGCAGTCCAAGGGACTCTCAAGCATCTTCTCCAACACCACAGTTCAAAAGCATCAATTCTTTGGCACTTATCTTTCTTTATAGTCCAACTCTCACATCCATACATGACAACTGGAAAACCATAGCCTTGACTAGACAGACCTCTGTTGACAAAGTAATGTCTCTGCTTTTTAATATGCTATCTAGGTTGGTCATAACTTTTCTTCCAAGGAGTAAGTGTCTTTGAATTTCATGGCTGCAGTCACTATCTGCAGTGATTTTGGAGTCCCCTAAAATAAAATCAGCCACTGTTTCCACTGTTTCCCCATCTATTTCCCATGAAGTGATGGGACCATATGCCATAATCTTAGTTTTCTGCATCTTGAGCTTTAAGCCAACTTTTTCACTCTCCTCTTTCACTTTCATCAAGAGGCTCTTTAGTTCTTCTTCACTTTCTGCCATAAGGGTGGTGTCATCTGCATATCTGAGGTTATTGATACTTCTCCTCGCAGTCTTGATTCCAGATTGTGCTTCCTCCAGCTCAGCGTTTCTCATGATGTACTCTGCATATAAGTTAAATAAGCAGGGTGACAATATACAGCCTTGATGTACTCCTTTACCAATTTGGAACCAGTCTGTTATTCCATGTCCAGTTCTAACTGTTGCTTCCTGACCTGCATACAGGTTTCTCAAGAGGCAGGTCAGGTGGTCTGGTATTCCCATCTCTTGAAGAATTTTCCAGTTTATTGTGATCTATACAGTCAAAGGCTTTCACATAGTCAATAAAGCAGAAATAGATGTTCTTCTGGAACTCTCTAGCTTTTTCGATGATCCAGCGGATGTCGGTAATTTGATCTCTGGTTCCTCTGCCTTTTCTAAAACCAGCTTGAAAATCTGGAAATTCATGGTTCACGTATTGCTGAAGCCTGGCTTGGAGAATTTTGGGCATTACTTTACTAGCATGTGAGATGAGTGCAATTGTGCAGTAGTTTGAACATTCTTTGGCATTGCCTTTCTTTGGGATTGGAATGAAAACTGACCTTTTCCAGTCCTGTGGCCACTGCTGAGTTTTCCAAATTTGCTGGCATATTGAGTGCAGGACTTTCACAGCATCATCTTTCAGGATTTGAAATAGCTCAACTGGAATTCCATCACCTCCACTAGCTTTATTTGTAGTGATGCTTCCTAAGGCCCACTTGACTTCACATTCCAGGATCCAGGAACTATTATTATAAGGGGAACATATCTGTGCAGGTAGGGGGGTGGTCAAGAACTCAATGTTGGACTTGTTAAATTTTAAATGCCTGTGTGTCAGCCAAATGGAGATCAAAAGATATTTTGATACAGACCTCTGGATTTTGGAAGAAAATGTCAACTACATAAATCTAACCTAAGAACCTCGAAGACCTACAAGACTTTCTAGAACTAACACTAAAAAAGATGCCCTTTTCATCATAGGGGACTGGAATGCCAAAGCAGAAAGTCAAGAGATACCTGGAATAACAGGCAGATTTGGCCTTGGAGTACAAAATGAGACATGGAAAAGGCTAATAGAGTTTTGCCAAGAGAATGCACTGGTCATAGCAAACACCCTCTTCCAACAACACAAGAGACAACTCTACACATGGACATCACCAGATGGTCAATACCAAAATCAGATTGATTATATTCCTTGCAGCCAAAGATGGAGAAGCTCTATACAGTCAGCAAAAACAAGATCAGGAGCTAACTGTGGCTCAGGTCATGAACTCCTTATTGCCAAATTCAGACTTAAATTGAAGAAAGTAGGGAAAACCACTAGACCATTCAGGTATGACCTAAACCAAATCCGTTATGATTATATAGTGGAAGTGACGAATAGATTCAAGGTTTTAGATCTGATAGAGTGCCCGAAGAACTATGGATGGAGGTTTGTAACATTGTACAGGAGGCTGTGATCAAAACCATCCCCAAGGGAAAAAAAAAATGTAAAAAGGCAAAATGGTTGTCTGAGAAGGCCTTACAAATAGCTGAGAAAAGAAAAAGAAAAAAAAAAGGCAGAGGAGAAAAGGAAAGATACATCCATCTGAATGCAGAGTTCCAAAGATAGCAAGGAGAGATAAGACAGCTTTCCTAAGTGATCAATGCAAAGAAACAGGAAGACAAATGGGAAAGATAAGAGATCTCTTCAAGAAAATAGAGATACCAAGGGAACATTTCATGCAAAGATGAGCACAATAAAGGACAGAAATGATGTGATTCTAACAAAAGCAGGAGATATTAAGAAGAGATGGCAAGAATACACAGAAGAACTATACAAAAAAGATCTTCATGACCCAGATAACCACGATGGTGTGATCACTCACCTAGAGCCAGACATTCTAGAGTGTGAGGTTAAATGGGCTTTAGGAAACACGACTACAACCAAAGCTAGTGGAGGTGATGGAATTCCAGTTGATCTATTTAAAATCCTAAAAGATAATGCTGTGCAACTGCCACACTCAATATGCCAGCAAATTTGGAAAACTCAGCAGTGGGCACAGGACTGCAAAAGGTCAGTTTTCATTCCAATTCCAAAGAAAGGCAATGCCAGAGAATGTTCAAACTACTGTACAGTTGCATTCATCTCACAGGCTAGCAAAGTAATGCTCAAAATTCTCCAAGGCAGGCTTTAACAGTCGTGAACCAAGAACTTCCAGATGTTCAAGCTGGATTTAGAAAAGGCAGAGGAACCAGAGATCAAATTGCCAAGATCTGTTGGGTCATGGAAAAAGCAAGAAAATTCCAGGAAAACATCTATTTCTGCTTCATTGACTACACCAAAGCCTTTGGATCACAGCAAACTGTGGAAAATTCTTCGAGATGGGAATACCAGACCACCTGACCTGCCTCCTAAGAAATCTGTATGCAGGTCAGGAAGCAAGAGTTAGAAACGGACATGGAACAACGGATTGGCTCCAAATTGGGAAAGGAGTACGTCAAAGCTGTATATTGTCACCTGCTTATTTAAGTTATATGCAGAGTACAGCATGCAAAATGCAGGGCTGGATGAAGCACAAGCTGGAATCAAGATGCCAGGAGAAATATCGATACCACCCTAATGGCAGAAAGCAAAGATGAACTAAAGAGCCTCTTGATGAAGGTGAAAGAGGAGAGTGAAAAAACTGGCTTAAAACTCAACATTCAAGAAACTAAGATCATGGCATCCGGTTCCATAACTTCATGGCAAATAGATGGGGAAACAATGGAAACAGTGACAGACTTTTTATTTTGGGGGGCTCCAAAATCACTGCAGATCGTGACCACAGCCATGAAATTAAAAGAGGCTTGCTCCTTGGAAGAAAAGCTATGACCAACCTCGACGGCATGTTAAAAAGCAGAGATATTACTTTGCCAACAAAGGTCCATCTAGTCAAAGCTATGGTTTTTCCAGTAGTCATATATGGATGTGAGAGTTGGACCATAAAGAAAGCTGAGCACCATATAGAATTGATGCTTTTGAGCTGTGGTGTTGGAGAACTCTTGAGAGTCTGTTGGACTGCAAGGAGATCAAACCAGTCCATCCTAAACGAAATCAGTCCTGAATATTCACTGGAAGGACTCATGCTGAAGCTCCAATACTTTGGCCACCTGATGCTTAGAACAGTCATTGGAAAAGACCCTGATGCTGGGAAAGATTGAAGATATGCGGAAAAGGGGACGACAGAGGATGAGATGGCTGATGGCATCACCAACTTGACGGACATGAGTTTGAGCAAGCTCTGGGAGTTGGTGATGGACAGGGAAGCTGGGGATGCTGCAGTCCATGGGGTCACAAAGAGCTGGACACAACTGAGCAACTGATCTGAACTGAATGTAAGAATGCTGTGAAAAACAAATCATTGCACCATACTGAGGTTTGAAATAGCTGATGTCAGTGATACTACTGACATATCTCAGTCCTTAGTTCTATACAGTGTATTCTCTAAAAATATATTCCATCTATTAATACCATATGATGAATTGTTATTATTACAGATTCTGGGTGAGGCCTGAGTTACCATGCAGCTTTTCTTTTATAAATGGAAAGAAAAACACAAGAACACACGCACCCTAAGCCTAAGGCCAACAATTTATTTTAAGCAAAGTCAAAGTTGTACACACTAGCTAGATACAAATAGCAGACCACTCTGACTTAGGTCAGATCAGAACAGGGGAAGTTCAGACTGCATCACACTACAGTGGGCGTGATGATTTAACTCATCTTTGGGCAAAGCTATAACATGTTTAATCCTTTGAAGGATGTCCCATTGTATGAAACTGGCAGTCTTGATGTCTATCAAAAAGCAGTCAAAAGCTTGAGTTTTTGGATTTGTGCCTGCCAACATTATTGTTTTGGCATGTCTATGAAACAGTTAAGCCTTTCAAAGGAGTACAACAGCTTTCTACAAGAGCATGCTGTCTCTCTCATTGGTACAAACATCACTTGCCACATGGAAATTTTGTTTTTAAATATGTGCTTAAATACAAGAACATCATTTGTAAACTGCAGTTGAGTCCCCTCTTCTTTCTGCCCTCACCTCATCTATGCCTGCCTCTATCCCACCACTTGATGTGTATTGGTTTTTCTCCTACATTAGATTAGAAAGGACCTGCGCATCTTTGCATTCTGGCACATAGTTGGTATTTATTGTAAAATGAGTAAGTACACCTACATCATCGCCTTAACCATGTGAACGTTATTTCCCTTGTGTTATAGAAAAGTGAGGCTCCGAGTGATTTGTCCAGGGTCAATACAGTAGACATCTGTCATTCCTTTTTGGCTGTCCAGTATCTGAACTCGTGCCTCCATTTGGGAATTCCCCATCCTGTGAACTTGCTAGCAATCAGAGCATGCCTTTCACTACAGAAGCTGAAACTGATTTTTTTCTTTACTTTTCCACGTGACCCTGATGCTATAAATATTCCTTGGACTTGGAATCAGATACAACAAAGTTGTATCTTGGAGTAATTCTCTACGGCAACCGTAGCAAATGCAGCAAGATGTTTTCTGAGCAATACTGGCTGCCATGATAGTCCAGGGAGCTGTGGCTTGGTAGTAAGTGGTGGCATCTAATCCTCAGCAAAGGTGGCGTCCTCACTGCTCCAGTTGCATGGAGTGACAAAGGGGGATGTTCCAGTTGCCTAGTCTCCAGGCTGATGCTACCTATAATCCTTTATAATGAATTACTTTTCTCCTTACATCTACCAAAACTGGATTTTGGTGTTTGCAAGTTAAAAAATCTGACTCATAGAGTCACATAATAGAACTGAGGACTTTGAACTGATTCTAGTGTTCCTTCCTAACATAAACCTGTACTCTTCAACAGCCCACATTTTCTGCATTACATTTTGATGTCTCTGAATCACCCCTTATTCACCAAATTTATCTTTTAATGTCAGGGGATTGTTGAATATTTCAGTCACACAGTGAGGCAGCTGCCAAGGGAACATAGTTTCAAATGTAGCAGCATCACTGTAGTTGTTCACGTAATATTAAAATTTGTTTGTATTCTTATCCTTTATAGGCCTAAGCGGAAAATGAGAATACTACTCATGTGACTGAGAAACAGGTGAAATAATCAGAAGTGCTTAGAGCAGATCTTTAGGTTTGGCAGAATGCTTATTGGACTAAAGTCAGCTGTGTGTTTCTGAAGACAATTTAAGAACCTTTTATTATAACTGAAAATATTTCATAAGGTACTGCGTTTAAAGGAGTGTGTAAGTGATTGTGTAATGTGTTTACATCTCAGCAACAAGTCGCTTCAACTTTTAGACGTGTACTTTCTGTTTCTGTGAACTTGCACAAAAGCAGGCAAACGGCACCATCTAAGCATAGCTGTAATACTGAATGCACGCAAGTAGCAACTGTTCACGTCTCCTGGGTGACGTCTACAATAGAGTAGGGAAGAATCTTGGTGCTTTATTTATAATCTATTATTGTAGCCTTTAAAAAATGGTTACTGAGGCTTTCTTGTGTTGTATAACTTGGAATTGCAGTATATATACTAGCCAGCAGATGTCAGGATGGGATCTCTTTCTTAAGACTAAAGTATGAAAACACAGTAAACAACAGGAGTTCCTAAAAGAATCAAAGGTCTTCTCGCTCTTCAGTGCTTAATACACTTTAGTCACACTTAACAGTCTTATTTAACACATATATTTTAGCATTTTTTAGACCCCTTCTCCCCCCAACACTTTTATGTAGACAGTTCCTATTCATCCAAATCCGTCACTTCCACAGGGAACCCTCCCTGCTTCTTCCCCATCCCAGAAGGCCAGGGCTCCTTTACTCCATGTTCTTACAGCCACGTTAGTTTACTCCATAGCAGTTTACATAATGACTTAATTATTGATGAACTTAGGTAATATCCAACTCCCCTGCTATTTTGTAAGCCTCTTATGGATTGGTACAATGACTGAAATCTTCTCTCCTGTATTCTTCACCCACCACAGTGCCTCGTCCTCTGTAGTCACTAAATAAATCAGTATCTGTGAATGTGAACACCTCCACCAAGGAGACTGGGAATATTTTTGGAGGCCTAGACAACAGGCAATGGCACCCCACTCCAGTACTCTTGCCTGGAAAATCCTATGGACAGAGGAGCCTGGTGGGCTGCAGTCCATGGGGTAACTGAGTCAGACATGACAGCAACTTCACTTTCACTTTCCACTTCCATGCATTGGAGAAGGAAATGGCAACCCACTCCAGTGTTCTTGCCTGGAGAATCCCAGGGACGGCGGAGCCTGGTGGGCTGCCGTCTATGGGCTCGCACAGAGTCGGACACGACTGATGCGACTTAGCAGCAGCAGCAGCAGACAACAGGCAGTGTCTGAAAGCCACTGGTTGCTTTAAAAAATAGATTTCCTAAGCTCCACCCATAGCAGTTCTGATTCAGTAGGTCTTTGTTTAAAAGCTTCTTGTGTGGTTTGCAGCCTGCTTTGGAAAAGCCCTCTGCACACGGTGCCCAACACTGCCAGTGTTCTTTTCCCTATTATACTTGAACCTCTCCTTTGGCAAGAGGCATCTGTGTATGAAAACTGTCCCTAGTACGCATTCTTTGATTCCCAAGTACCTGACACCTAGCCTAGTATCCACTGACTCTTAAAATTTTATGTGAAAAAAACATCAGTTACCCATAAACATGAAGACGTATTTATCCTAAGAGTCCTTTTCCTACCAAGAAATGAGTATTACGAATATGCTATTTCACTCTCTTATTTACATATGGAATTGGAAGAAGGAAATAAGTGGCTATCTGAGTCTACAGTATCTAGCACCGTTTCTGGCACTCCGCCCCCCCCACCCCCACCCCGTTCTTCCTCTGCTAGTCACTGTAAACTCAAGAAAAGTGAAATTACTAACAGGGCTCTAAATTTGATATGCTTAAGAAAACAGGCTGAAAAAAATTTTAAGTGCTTTCTGTCAGATCAGGAATAAATAAGCACCTTGCAACTTAGGGGACAATAAAGTAAAAAATACGAATTCTTTTCATGGTGATGAACTTCTAAGCAGTAGAATGCTTGCTAACAACAGTGAGGGTTTGGTTAGAGGAAAAAGTAGATGTTAAATTAAATGCCCTTCTCTTCAGCTTCTTTAATAGCATCATTGTTTCACTAGGCTAACAACAGTATTTTACTAAGAATGATTTTCTCAAAATTTACTAGGTTTAAGGTTTCACTTACACTTTTATTTTTATGTTCAATAAAGAATCCATGTCTTACACTTGTGACCAATGAAAACAATGGTTATTACAAAAGTTGAGTGAAATTCTATAATTGATGTGAAGGTTCAATACAAAGCTTATTAAATTTTATTCAAAAGTATACCGAAAATATATAGATGCTGAATTTTACTAATGATGGTAAATGAGCAATTCATTAGATCATTTCCTGGTTCTAATTTTCATCTAGCACATTTCTAAACATTTTTTTTTGCAATATCTTTATTATTTCAAGTAATTTATATATTGTTTTTCTTCTATCAGCTCAGATAATCAGAGACAATGCAATTTGAATTTGGGGAAGAAGAGCATCACGTACGTTCCCACTGCTCTATCACACCCAGCAGGAATCTTCATTATGTTTCCACACTGTCCCATAAAAAGTAGTCTTCAGTCTCTTGGTATCACAAACATATGTGCACTTAGCTACTTTCTTCCCTCCTAAATAAACATACAAATTGGGGTAGAGTAAGTTATAGTAGTCCTTGTCAGATGGTCCTTGTCAGATGACTATATATACCTTAGCTATAAAACCAACAAGCTGATCTAATGGAAACAGTTCAAAAGGTCACGTTAGTGATACACATCTTTTTGGAAAACAAAACTAAAGGATTCTGTTTTTCAGAACAGGAACTTTCCTCTCCACTGAAAGGAAAGGAAAGGTATTTTGGGCCAAAAGATCAGATAGGAAAACCAATAGTCAGTGCAGGATCTCTACTGTAAATAAAGAGGACCGAGGAGTGAAGCCTGGGACACCACCAGTGTCAGAGGTTAGAGATGAAGAACCAGCAAAAGAATCTGAGGAAGGATGGGTGAGTGGAACAGAAAGGGTAGATAAAAGGAAAATCAAGAAGGCCTGTAAGGTGGTTAAAATAGTAAGGAAGTGTGTTGAATGCTGCTGAAAGGGCAAGACAGGTTAGTTAACCTTGACAAGAGCAGTTTCAAAAGATTGGTGGGGATGCAAACCTAACTGGAATGGGTTCGGGAGATAACAGGAGGAAGGAGTGAAAATAGAAACAGCCTTCTTGAAGCATTTAACTGAGAGCAGAGAAATGGGATGGAAGACGGAGAGGGGTGAGGATTCAAGAGGATTATGGTGGATGCTATGCCGAACCACCCAGATTTCAACTTTGGATGAAGGAACTCGATCAGCCAGCAGCTATAAAGGTTGGCTACAGACACCACACAGCTGCATCCCCCTCAGGAGATGCCTTCAGCTGAAGGAAGCTGCCTGCATATAGTACACCGGCCCAGCAGCCCCTGTGCGGTGGCTAGGCAATGCAAGGGCAGAAAGGCCCTGCCCTCTGGCCTTGCTCAGGACTTCTCTGAAGGGCCATCTAGCATCAGATACCTGTGGGACTGACTGAAGCTGCTTTTTCAACCAGGGCGGCTATTCTGGCTTGCCCAGGACTGAGGTTTCCGTGCTAAGCTGGGATAGTCCTGCATGGCTGATCACCCTATTTGCAGCTGCACCACAGTTCAACTTCTCCTCCCTCCCAGATTTGTTTCACTTGTTCTCAGAAGTGCTTCCCCATCCCCCCAAATACTTGCCCTAAAACCTCCTGTACAAAATTTCAGCATCTCCTCCAGGGGAACAAATTTGCAACAGGGCTTTTTTAAAAAGTCAAAGGAAATCACAGCCCTTTTGAATCCTATAGGGAATGATCCAAGAGACTTGATGGGTCATGATCGTCGGGTTGCTGATGCAGGTGGGATTGAGGAGTTTGGTCTTAAATAGGAGAGGGCTTTCCTAACGGAATCTTCCTGACCTAGGTATCAAACCTGTGTATCCTGCATCTCTGCCTGGAGAAACCCATGGACAGAGGAGCCTGATGGGCTATAGTCCATGGGGTCGCAAAGAGTTGGATGCCACTCAGCGACTAACACTTTGACTTTCCTAATGGGAGGGAGGGTACAGATACTGGTGGGTGGGTCATCACGGGGTAAGTGTATGGGAGCTTTCCTCTGGATGCCGCTATTTTCTTGGGGAAAGAAGAAGCAACACTGTCACCTGAGCTTGAAGATAAGGGGAGATCCTAGAGGTCCGAGAAGGTGTCACATGTCTATCTAGTGGATTAGAATGAACTAAGGAAATGCAGTGGTTCTATAGGACCCAGTTGAGGTTCAACAGTCATCATTTTCCAGGTAGAGCCTGTCAGGGTGTATCTTTCCAGACACTTCAGCTGCAGAGAGTAGGATTTAACCAGGATGGGGTTTTGCCAGACAAGTACACTGACACTACAGGGAGGGAAGAGATTTGAAGGTGTATGCAAGAATGATCACAACACTGGCTAGTGGAGTGAGCTGAGGCATGAAGGTGGTAAAGCACAGCAATGAAGGGGCAGGATAAACATTATGAGAGGGTCTAGTGGGGCTGAACTATTTGTAGTTGAGGAAAGAAATCAAATCTAAATCTAGGCTATGGCTGTGGGGTTGAGTGATTAAGGAAGGCTGAGGTCTGAAAATGACTTTCCAGAGAAAGCAGATCTTGGCAGGAGGACACTTGCAACTTTTCCCCACCAAATCTAAACCTTTATTAAAGTAGTAGGCAGAATGCCCCCACCCCAAAATGACTATTGTCCTAAACTCCAAACCTGTTAGTATGTATCTCATATGGCAAGAGGGGGTTTGGAGATGTAATTAAAGATTCAAGGAAGATTCCCTAATTTGTAGTTTAAGCAGCTATGTTGATGGAGCCATTTACTGAATTTGAGCAAAAAATTTCAAGTGAGAAGTACTGGGTCCAGTTTTGGACCTGCAAGCTGAAAATACCTGAGATGGAGTTGCTAGGTGGGCAGATGGATAGCCAAATATGGCCAACACTTCAACTTGAAATAAACAGTGGGACTTTCTGCTAGATAGATGGTAAATAAAGCCATGGTCACAGCTGAGGAAGTTTATAAGGAAAAGATAATCCAGGACCAGAAAGTACTTCAAGCCTGATCAGTGAATAATAAAATTCTACCAAAGATGGTGGAACAGATAAGGGATTTACCCTAGATCTGAAGAGGATGAGGCCACAATACAGGAAATGAGGGAGGAGTGGTATAAATGTATTGGTTTGCTGCTGCTGCTCTAACAAATTATTCAAACTTAAAACAACACAAATTACCTTACGGTTGTGGTCAGAAGTTTGAAACAGGTCTTGAGGGGTTAAAGTCAAGGTGTCTGCAGACCCGCGGCCCTTCTGGAGGTTCTAGGAGAAAATCTGTGCCCCACCCTTCCCAGCTTATGGAACACAGAGGCGGCCCACATTCCTTGGCAGGCGGCCGTATCATTCCAACCTCTGCTTCTGTTGTAACATCTCTGACCCCGCTTTCTTTCTCCCAGTTCTAAAATCCGTGTGATTACACTGGGTCCACCCAGATAATCTAAGATACTTCCTGCACCTCCGGAGTCTTCCCTGAATTCTTTCTTTCCCCTACATTACATTCCTCCCAATCAACATGTACTAGTCTGCTCATTCCATCCTGTTTGACCTTCCTTTCAAATCTAGGCCCCACAGTGCATCTAGGTTTAAGTAAGCAATTTTGAATTCCTCTTGATCAATATGATTTGAACACCTTAATCAATTCCTACCTGGCTCCCCCTTCTTTACCCTTTCCCCAGAAGATAATGTAGTTATTCCTTCAAATCTGAACCAGCAGCAAGGTGAGGTCCTTCAGATATCCATTTGTGTGGCATCCTTTGGTGAATTATAGACCCCAAAATGGCAGTCCCATGATTGTCCATTCCCAGCTTCTGGCACAAGAGCATGGCATATAATAGAAACTATTAACCGATAAATGAGTTATTAATCTCTGGGACTTTTGTCCATGGAATTCTCCAGGCAAGAATACTAGAGTGGCTGCCATTCCCTTCTCCAGGGGATCTTCCTGACCCAGGGATCAAACCCAGGTCTCCCATATTGCAGGCAGATGCTTTACCATCTGAGCCACCAGGGAAGCCCCTAAAAGCCAGACCTTATGTTAGATCATCTTCCTTATAAATATCTGCAAGAGAACAAGCATCTCACTTTAACAAGACAGTTCTGTAATGCTGGAGGCTATTTCACACTTTGCCAGATTCTGCCCTGTACTTTAGAGCAGGTGTCCCATAAGCCAAATTCAGCTCGCCGCAAATAAGCCCTTTTTGCAGGAAAGACTTAAGACAAAACAGCACCCCTCATGACACTGAACACCGAGCAATTTAAATACATGGCAAAAAGTTTAGCTGATTTAGTGTGATAAGTTCAGAAAACTAAGCCTAGGAAAATCAAAAGGATATGCAGGAAAAGGCAACAATAAACAGTGTTTGGAGTCCTAATGAAATCAATCTAATGAAAATCACACTAATAAGTACACAGAAAGGAAGCAGAAATGAGATGTGTGAGAGACAGAGGTAAGGACAGGAAAGAGACATAATCCTCACATGCAGAAGTCAGCAGGCAACATCTAAAACAGAAAATTCATAAAGTAACAACATAATTGTTATTTACAGACAGGAAGGTAAACTCAATGTAATTCTTGAAAAAGAGGTGAATGTCATGGTATCTGGGAGGAAAGTTAAGGACTCTCCCCTTCTCCCAACAAACTTGGAGAACTGCCTGACTTTAAAAATACAGCATTTTCCCCTTTGGTGGTATTACATATTCTCAGCCTCAAGCAGTAATGCTGCCTTTCGTAAAGACTGCTTAAGAATAGAACCATGTTATTTTATCAGGACTAGCAAATTCTCCAGTCCCAAACAGGAGGAACTCAATGTGGTTTGCAATAGTCTCAGTGTTACAGTAGTCTCACCAGTGATTGTTCGTTTGCAGCAAAAATGTGGGTTAAGAAAAATAAAAGCCGTATTTTTCTTATTAAAAATATAGACTAATAGTCCTATGCTTAAACAACATGTTTGTGTGCTGGCTTCCATAAAACATAACTAATGGAGAGGAATTCTTCAACAAATATACTCCAAACAGAAGTAAAAAAGTACACAGAAATGACTCACAAGACAGGGCCATTGCAGACATAATTCCCTTATAATTCATACTTGCTAGAAAATGGAGTTTGACATCATGATGTACAATTACACCCACATTCATTGAGGCTGATATCACAGGTATAAGGGAATACTATGACTGTAAAACGTCTCTTCATACTTGCCAAAGAGTTTTAGCTATAAAGGTCAGGTACCAGCGCCAAAATTGTTCTTAACAAGTAGAATTTTTATGTCCATTCAGTCGAAGAGTCTCTTACATCTTTCTGGGCCTATTCATTTCCAGATAGGAGAAGAAACTGTAACCAGGTTCTTCATACCATGCATTCACACGTGACACCCACTCTTCATATGCTGTCCAATTTCTTTAAGATAAAAGGAGCTGAAAGGAAAATAAACCCAGAATTTGTTCTCAGATCCAGATCATCATAAGTTACATTATGGAATTACAGGACTGGGAGATAAATTTTACAGTTCAACATTTTTCAAACAAACGATGGCTAAGCCTTGGCCTGTGCACCCAGTAAAAGCAAACTGCTGTCTTTCAAGGGAGCCCATCCCACTGTCGTGCAGCTACAAGTATTATAAAGTTCACTCTTACACTAGATAAAATCTTTTCTTCATGTAGTTCTCCTCTTACGACATAAAGAAGAAATCTAATCCTCCTTCAAATGACAACTTTTTACTTTGTGATGTTACTGTCAAAGGAACAAAACTCTGGAAGGAACAAAATGGCATTTCTCACTAAAAAAAAAACACATTTGAAAGGCAGAGAGTGGGGGAAAACACTGAAGTAGGGATCCAGAAAGCTAGACACATATGTTCGTTCCCCCACTGATTAGTCATATATTATTTGTGTGCTTCAGTTCACATCTGATACAGTCCTATTTCAGTTATTATGAGTAGAGTGGTGTAGATAGAAATGTCTAGCACACAAGGAAGTGCTGTCATAGGGATCTAAAGAAGTGATATTTTTGTCTTGTGTAACAGTGCTGTGGCCAAAATAAGCATGGGAAAAGATGCTCAGCATCATTAATCATTAGAGAAATGCAAAACAAAACTACAGTGAGATATCACTTCACACCCACGAGGATGGCTACTGTCAAAAAACTTGGCAAGGATGTGGGAAAATGGTACTCTTGTACCCTGTTGCTAAGAGTATAAAAATGGTATTGCTGCTATGGAACACAGTATAGTGGTTCCTTAAAAAAAAAAAAAGGGATGAGGGGTGCTGCCAGCAGCTAGGAGGAGCAAGGAATGGGGAATTACTGTGTAACAGCTATAGAGTCCAGTTTTACGAAAGAAAAAGTGTTCCGGAGATGGTGGTGATGATTACACAATATTATTAATGCATTTAATACATTAAATACTTAAAACCCCAATTCTTATCAGAAAAAAAAGTAACAGTCATCCAAAGAATGGATCAACTGTGGTATATCCATACAATGGAATAGTATTTGGCAATAAAAAGGAAATACTGATACATGCTACAGTATGGACAAACCTTGAAAACATTATGCTAGACATGGTCATATACTGTACAGTTCCATTTATAAAAAGTATCTGGAATAGGGAAACCTCTAAAGACAAAAAGTCCCTTAGTGGTTGCCAGGGGCTAGGGAAGGGGGAAAATGGGAGAATGACACCTAATGGGCATGGTGTTTCTTTCAGAAGGGAAGAAAATGTTTTAAAATAGATTGTGGTGATGG
Organism: Ovis aries; assembly: GCF_016772045.2. Lineage (NCBI taxonomy): Eukaryota > Metazoa > Chordata > Mammalia > Artiodactyla > Bovidae > Ovis > Ovis aries. The sequence goes on along the minus strand of NC_056055.1, from coordinate 51,179,317 downwards.
TTGCACAACTCTTGACTACACAAAGAACCAATGAACTGTATACTTTAAATGGGTTAAGTGGATAACATGCAAATTACATCTCAATTTAAAAAGTGGTAAGGCTTCCCTCGGGGCTCAGAGGTTAAAGTGTCTGCCTGCAATGCGGGAGACCTGGGTTCAATCCCTAGGTTGGGAAGATCCCCTGGAGAAGGAAATGGCAACCCACTCCAGTATTCTTGCCTGGAGAATCCCATGAACGCAGGAGCCTGGTGGGCTCACAAAGAGTCGGACACGACTGAGCGACTTCACTGTCACTTTCAAGGATCAGTATTCTCTTTTGTTTTGTTTTTAAACTGATTCGTCTCAAACACAAAGGTCATTGAAAAGCAGCAAATGTTTCACTGGCAACTAAGTCAACCAAAAAAAAAGGCAAGAGGAGGAAATTAGTCAAGTTGAGAGTTGCAAGCTGTTGAAGGAGCAAAATGACGGTAGTTTCCGTTTTCCAAGGGCTCCCTCTCCTGGGGAAGCAGAGTAACACCACACACAGTGAAGGACAGAGTAAAAGAGACCCGACCTCAAGAACTCTGGCCTTAGGCCTAACATGAGCCTTACACAAGATGACCGTGGTATGGTCGCCATTTATCTGAATCAACTCTTCCTCTCTATCCAGACCTATCAATAATACAGAACAAGGAACAATGAAAAAGTATACTGAACTAGAAATCTAGCAACAGGGGCAATTCACTTCTGAGATTCCTATCAGTAAAACCAGAGCACTGATCTATAAAACTGTATCTAGCTCCAGTACTGTGTGCCTATAATTCTACTACTTGGCGAAAGTCCCTTCTGAAAATGGAGTTCTTATTTGCAAAGAGGATATACAGAGACTTAGGCCAAAATCAGGCAATGCAAATATTTTCTACCAAACGTAAAAATCAAATAAATGTTCAGGTATTACCATTAACTCTATCGATCCTTTCTTCTTCTAAAAAAAAAAAAAAGAAAAAGTAATCACCTATTTCACTCTCTTTACAAATAAAAGGAACAAAATCTAGATTTTAAAGGTTAGCACTAATGGAAGGAAACTTGGCAGTCAGTTAAGAACTCTCGATTCTAGGTCAAGATCATTCACTGAATCGCTGAATGACCTTGAGCCAGCTATTGCTCCACTCTAGATACCAGCTTTTCTGTTTGCAAAACGAGGGGCTTGCTCCTGGGGATTAAGTTAGTTTTGTTTAGTTGCCAAGTCTCATCCGACTCTTTGCGACCCCATATACTTTAGCTCTCTGTCCATGTGACTTCCCAGGCAAGAATACTGGAGTGGGTTCCCATATCCTTCTCCAAGGGATCTTCGCGACCCCAGGGATCGCACCCGCAAACCTTAGAGGCTCTTTCAACTCAATCGTCCTTAAGGAGGGGCTGAGTGATTAACCTCGTGGTCCGGCTCGCCGCGTGCACTTGGTACCCCCACCCTGACCCGTAAATCCTAAGCCTTGCCCGCTTGCGCCCGCCGCCCTCAGCGTGCACAGCTCTTGTTCCTCACAACTGCTTAGCTCTTGCTCCAAGGCCCCCACAAGGCCGGTGGGACCAGAGCCGGGTGGGCAGGTGGCGGCGAGCTCCCTGCGTCTCGCGGCCACAGCCCGGAGGGTACTTACTGACTCGCAACAGGGCCACATAGATGAGGAAGTTCCGTATGGAGGAGATCACATCCTCGCGCATCTTCCGTTTCATCTCCTCTGGGTCCAGCTTCGGCGCAAGGCCTTCGATCCGGAACATCTCAGCTCTCGCTAACGGCTCCCAGCTGCCAACCTCTCGGATCTTCTCCGCAGCCTCCCGGCGCCCGGAATTCGGCCCAACCCATTTCCTGTTCCCGCCCCTCATTTTTACGCGTGGCGACGAGAGCCTGCGAAGGACAAACTTCCTCCTTAAATTGAGCTGTTCTGAAGGAGGGTGGCCTGAAGAGGGTGCTCGCAGTCTTAGCGACGCAGGACTCCTGTTCTTCCAGGCCTTTTGTTTAACAACCTCTGTCCTGAACCGGGTGCGCGTAGCTGAAGGGGGAGGAGGTGTGCATAGGTACCATCATAAATAGTAATAGTACGGAATACTCAGTACAGTGCTACCCCATGAATTTGATGTTATAATCTTCATTTCCTAGATGAGAAAACTGACGCACAGAGATCTTTAAAACAACAGCTTGCCCAAATGTGTTTTAAAATACCTCGGAGCGGGGGAAGTGTTGGGAGAGATGAAAGGATATTAGCAAAATACTGAAAATTACTTAAGCTGGTGATAGTGTATCACTTTAGTTAATCCCGGCCTTCTATTTTGAGTATTTTTGAACTTTTTAATGATAAATAAAAGATAAAAATGATGAAACTTGCTCAAGATTACACAACTGATTAGTTGCTGAGCAGGGTTTTACACCTAGTTAGACTGGTAGGATCCCAGACACAGAGTGTTTAACATTTTCCATATTATTGTTGTCTTCTCATTTCTGGAGTTAACCGATCATCAAATTATGGTATTGGTCCAATACCATAATTTGATAGTATTGTCAAAGTATAGTATTGGACCAATAATAACTTATATATGAATCAAGTTTATATCTGTTCAACATCTTACAGATTTACAGATTACGGGAGAGGCTTAGAAACCACCAGTATTAAAGTCGGTCTGCTGGTGATGGACAGAGACAAGGTTCTAATGCAAATAATTATAATGTCAAGTTGAATTCTCTTTCCTGTGAACTCTGTTGTTCCTCTGTTAGTCGTATTAGCCATTAGCTGCTTAGATGGACATCTCTGGGGCCAGAAGGAAGGAATTTAATGCAGCCAGATTTCCTGTCGAAGAATCATCAAACAGTTGTTAGAAGGATGCTGCCCCAAATTATGCACGCCAATCAGCCATATATATAATTCTTAGACACGAACCAGATGACTGAACTGGTCACATATTTCAAAACCAGAATGCTCCTTCTTCAGTGTGCTATGCACAATGCATAGTGACAGTGGATTTTAGATGAATTAGAACAAGAATTTAACTATCGGAGGAACTGATAACTCTAAGTGTTGCCGACCGACCACCTTCCTGATTGACAGAATGGGTCGAGAAAGGGAACTCATCTGCCTATTTAGGCTTTAGTAATTTCTTGCATCTATAATTCATGCAATGGAAGAGCAGAGGCAGCTCTGAAATGGGAGGGGCTGACTCCCAAGGAAGAGCTCCACCTCACCCTTTGAGAGTGTTTAGAAAGCCTGCAGTGATGCTGGAAAGTAGCAGGTGCTGTGGAAAGAGCTTGAACCGGAAGACTGGAGACATAGCCTTCAGATCTGGCACTACCATTATCTAGCCATGTGCTGCTGCTGCTGCTGCTAAGTCGCTTCAGCTGTGTCCGACTCTGTGCGACCCATAGACGGCAGCCCAGCAGGCTCCCCCGTCCCTGGGATTCTCCAGGCAAGAACACTGGAGTGTGTTGCCATGTCCTTCTCCAATGCATGAAAGTGAAAAGTGAAAGTGAAGTCACTCAGTCGTGTCCGACTCTTAGCGACCCCATGGACTGCAGCCCACCAGGCTCCTCCGTCCATGGGATTTTCCAGGCAAGAGTACTGGAGTCGGGTGCCATTGCCTTCTCCTAGCCATGTGAGGAGGGACAAGACTCTGTTCCACTGCAGCTGTGTTTCTTCAGTTATAAAGAGAGGAGATATGATTCAATTCTCTTGAGAGTCCCTTTCGCTTCTAACAGTCTGTGCATTTGAATTCTAATTATATCATCTAGGGTGTTCTGGTCTGGAGGGTATGGACATCAAAATATTATCAGATGTGGTGAGCTATCAGAATGGCCAATGTGTGTGTTTCCCATGGTAGGAAGAATATAGCATCCCACATCCGGATTGGAAAGGGGTGAGTTCTTAAGTGATTCCAGTAACTTGGGTCTCTAATGCTGACTGAATTTAGATAAACCGTTCTCATATGGAACTACCCATTTTTTTCTTTGCTAAGGTGCTCTTGAGTAACTTCCCTGGATTCATAGGGAACCAAAGAGGGGGGAAATTAATAGAAAATCATGCTTCTTCGTGAAAAAGAACAGATTGTTAGCATTTGCGTTTTATTCATCCAAGGTTTATTTGATGATATGGTAATTCGTGGCTGATTTGTTAAAGGACAGTGTTACTCTCATGACAGTTCTCTTCCAAAGGTCTGGTGCTTGCCTTCTTGTAGACAGGAAAGTAGTGGGTGGCAATATGGCGCAGCTGTGTCTTGGGGTGAGGAACTGGTTCTGGATGCAGGCTGGAAGGTGAACAGTTCCTGTCTCAGAAACGTTCATCCTGGTTAACTCTCTCCCCTTTGCATGGCTCCTCTAGTTGTAATGGAGGAAACAGTAAAAGAGGTTTGGCTATTTGTTTTTTCTTTTCATGGTTTTTATTTTTTTGGCTTGTTTGTTTGGTATGTAAGTGGTGGTATTGTCCAATTATGGTTGACATAGGTGAGGTAAATTGAGAGACCATGCTTCAGGAAGTTAATACTGGAATTAGCTTTTTCACATCTTGGACCTCTCATTTTGTTCCTCATTGAAATGATGAGGGACTTGAGTCAAATCTTTAAAGTCACTTGCAGTTCTAAAATGCTGAAATTCTGTGTCTGTCTTTCCTGTTCTTTCTTTATAATCTTGCATGAAAGGCTAAAAGCAAAGAATTCCCTGTGCTTTGCCACAGAAGGCAAAAATAAAAAGTATGCGCACATAATTTAATATTGATATTTGTGTTATTTAGTCTGATCAAATGGTAGTTGATGTCACAACCTGTCTTGTTTTTCATTTCAACCCCAGGAGGGTTTCAAGAGCTATTTCCTTTGCCTCAGCTTCCCAGATGGTACTGCACACAAGCATTCATTGTGTACAGACTACCCATAAAATAATTAACCTTAATTTCTATCACTGGGGAGGAATTTGTATTTGCAAAGTCAGAGATGTGAGATGACTCATGATTGGGAAATAATTCCAGCATATAATCACAGGAACTTTGTGGTTTCTAGTTTATAGAGGATGTGTAGTTTTCACATATTGAACCTACAGCCCCTTCAGATGAGAAAACTGAGGTCCAGAGGGAAGCTAGTTAGAGGCAGAGCTGGCTGGGGCTGGGGTAGGAGTCTGTGCTCTCAAATATACATACACATTTTGTGTGTGCATGTATGTGTGCACTTCTTTATATATCTATTTTTTACCAAAATGGATAACATGGTATATACTATTTTAACTTGCATTTTCCATTTAAGCTATATTGACTGTCTTCCTACATCTTTAAGTATTCTTCTAAATATCATTAATGATGTCTCTGTGGTATTCTCTATATGCTGCTGCTGCTGCCGCTAAGTCACTTCAGTCGTGTCCAACTCTGTGCGACCTCATAGGCGGTAGCCCACCAGGCTCCGCCATCCCTGAGATTCTCCATGCAAGAACACTGGAGTGGGTTGCCATTGCCTTCTCTGATTCTCTATATGAATGTACCATAATTTATGTAATTAACCTCTACCTTTGAGCATTTAGATTACTTCGATATTTTCCCTATAAATATTACTCTGAGAAACATTATTGTAATAATCTTTGTGGACCTTTAACATGTTTTGATCATTATAATTATTACCTTAAATTCAGAGTTCTCAACTTCTCTCAGTGACACTCCCCACCTTTTTTTTTCCTAAGGAAAAAAAGCCCTCTCTGGCCAAGAGTATAGGTGTCAGATTTCCAGATCTCTGGAAATTACAAACAAGGGATGGGAAATTTTGTTTGTTTTCAGAAGAGGTTTTCTTCCTTGTGCTGTAAGTTCTTATTATTTAGCAGCAGGAGAAGTAAAATATACTCCAGGGTTTAGTTTGCATTGACATTATTTAGAGCACATAATAATTACCAGCCATCTCCTTGGCAGAGGTTAGATGATTGATTTTGCCACTACTCCCACCTCACCCCCATCACACAAAACACACATAGTATATGTTGTAGAAATGTGCTTATACACAGCTGGATATAGTTTCTTGCCTATTAGTAAAAATGTAGAACCTGTTGTATGATAAGCACTTAATTAATATTTATCAAGTGAAAGAGCTAGAAGGAAAAAAGAATCTTTCATTGGTTTAGTGACAGCACATCCACCTTTGTTAGACTTGTTTTCATCCCATGTCAGGAGACCTTTGCAGAAGCTGGAAATGAGCTCCTTACTTTTAACTTCCACAGGAAAAAAAGGACGAGGCTACCAGTATGATTTCTCCACACCCTGTCCCCAGCATTTTCCAGATGACACACCTGGCTGATCAAAGCAAACAAGTAGATACCCACAAGCATATTTTCTCATCTTAGAAAACATAAAGCTTCCTAAAGGTAGGAATATATTTTGCTCTAGCATATCAAATTTGGGTAGCTATATGTTGTTTGCACAGATTGTGAGTGAAGGAAGTGCCAGTGAAGGCCAGGCCTTAATCTGTGAGTTGTTGTTGTTTAATCACTCAGTCATGTCTGACTCTTTGCAACCCCATGGACTACAGCACCCCAGGCTTCCCTGTCCTTCACCATCTCCTGGAGCTTGCTCAAACTCATGTCCATTGAGTTGGTGATGCCAACTAACCATCTCATCCTCTGTTGTCCCCTTCTCGTGCCTTCAATCTTTACCAGCATCAGGGTCTTTTCCAGTGAATCAGTTCTTCACATCAGGTGGCCAAAGTATTCGAGTTTCAGCTTTAGCATCAGTCCTTACAATGAATGTTCAAGATTGATTTCCTTTAGGATTGACGGGCTTGATCTCCTTTTGTCCAAGGGACTCTCAAGAGTCTTCTACAACACCACAGTTCGAAAGCATCAATTCTGTGGCTCTCAGACTTCTTTATGGTCCAACTCTCACATCCATACATGACTACTGGAAAAACCACAGCTTTGACTATATGGACCTTTGTTGACAAAGTAATGTCTCTGTTTTTTTTTAATACACTGTCTAGGTTTGTCATAGCTTTTCTTCCAAGGAGCAAGTGTCTTAGTTTCATGGCTGCAGTCACCATCTACAGTGACTTTGAAGCCCAAGAAAATAAAGTTTGTCACTGTTCCCATTGTTTTCCCATCTATTTGCCATGAAGTGTTGGGACTGGATGCCATGATCTTTGTTTTTGAATGTGAGTTTTAAGCCAGCTTTTTCATTCTCCTCCTTTACCTTCATCAAGAGGCTCTTTAGTTCTTCTTCGCTTTCTGCCATAAGGGTGGTGTCATCTGCATATCTGAGGTTATTGATATTTCTCCCAGCAATCTTGATTCCAGCTTGTGCTTCATCCAGCCCAGCATTTCTCATGATGTACTCTGCATATAAGTTAAATAAGCAGGATAACAATATACAGCCTTGACGTACTCCCTTCCCAATTTGGAACCAGTCTGTTGTTGCTTCTTGACAGGTTTCAGGTTTCACAGGAGGCACATAAGGTGGTCTAGTATTCCCATTTCTTTAAGAATTTTCCACAGTTTGTTGTGATCCACACAGTCAAGGGCTTTAGCATAGTCAATGAAGCAGAAGTAGATATTTTTCTGGAATTCTCTTGCTTTTTCTGTGATCCAACAGATGTTGGCAATTTGATCTCTTGTTCCTCTGCCTTTTCTAAATCCAGCTTGAACATCTGGAAGTTCTCAGTTCATGTACTATTGAAGCCTAGCATGGAAACTTTTGAGCATTACTTTCCTAGTGTGTGAAATGAGTGCAATTATGTGGTAGTTTGAATATTCTTTGGCATTGCCCTTCTTTGAGATTGGAATGAAAACTGATCTTTTCCAGTCCTGTGGCCACTGCTGAGTTTTCCAAATTTGCTGGTATATTGAGTGCAGCACTTTCACAGCATCATCTTTTAGGATTTGAAAAAGCTCAGCTGAAATTCCATCAGCTCCACTAACTTTGTTTGTAGTGATGCTTCTGAAGGCCACTTGAGTTTGCACTCCAAGATGTCTGGTGCTAGGTGAGTGATCACACCATCATAGGTATCTGGGTCATTAAGATCTTTTTCATATAGTTCTGTGTATTCTTGCCACCTCTTCTTAATATCTTCTATTTCTGTTAGCTCCATACTGTTTCTATCCTTTATTGTGCCCATCTTTGCATGAAATGTCCCCTTGGTATCTCTAAATTTCTTGAAGAGGTCTCTAGTCTTTCCCATTCTATTCTTTTCCTCTTTTTCTTTGCATTGATCTTTGAGGAAGGCTTTCTTATCTCTCCTTGCTATTCTTTGGAATGCTGCATTCAGATGGGTATATATTTCCTTTTCTCCTTTGCCTTTAGTTTGAGCAAACTCCGAGAAATTGTGAAGGACAGGGAAGCCTGGCATACTGCAGTCTGTGGGGTTGCAAAGTCTTGGATACAACTTGGAAACTGAACAACGACAACAAAAAACTAAGTATAAGATCTGAAACCATAAAACTTCTAGAAGAAAACACAGGTGGTCAACTCTTTAACATTGATCTGGGTTAATATTTTTTGGACATGTCCTCTCAGGTGAAGGAAATAAAAACAAAAATAAACAAGTAGGACTACATCAAACTAAAAAGCTTTTGCACAGTGAGGGAAATTACCAACAAATGAAAAGGTCATGTACTGAATGGGAGAAGATATATGCAAACAGTGTTGCTGATAAGGGGTTCATATAGAAAACGTTCCAAGAACTCATACTATTCAACATCCCTTCCACCCAAGAAAACCTAATCAAAAAATGGGCAGACAATCTGAATAGACATTTTTCCAAAAAAGACATACTGATGATTAACAGGTACATGAAGAGATGCTCAACATCACTAGTCATCAGGGAAATGAAAATCAAGACGAGATATCACCTCACACCTGTAAGAATGGCTATTATCAAAAAAGACAACAAATAACAAGTATTGGTAAGGGTGTGGAGAAAGGAAACCCATATACACTGTTGGTGGGGACAAAAAATTGGCACAGCCACTGTGGAAAATAGTATGGAGAGTCCTCAGAAAATTAAACATGGAAATACCGTACAATCCAGTGATTTCACTTCTGGGTGAAAAGCATGAAAACACTAACTAGAAAAGATATGTACACTGCCATGTTCATTACAACATTATTTATAATAGCTGAGATACAGAAGTATCCTAAGTACCCGTTGATAGATGAATGGATAAAAAAGAAGTGGTATAAATACACAATGGAATATTACTCAGCCATAAAAAGAAGGAAATCTTGCCATTTCCAGCAACATGGATGGACCTAGAGGGCATTAAGCAAAGTGAAATCAGAAAGAAAGAAAAAGACAAATACCGCATGGTTTCACTTATAGGTAAAATTTAAAACAAACGAACAAAAAATAAAACAGAAACAGGGTCATAGATGCTGAGAACAAATTGATGATTGTTGAAGAGGAGGGGGTTTGGGAGAGAAGAGAAATAGGTAAGGGAGATTAAGAGATACAGAATTCTTGTGAAATAAATGTGTCGCACATATAAAATGTACAGTGTGGAGAATATAGTCAAGAGTTATATAATATCTTTTGGCGTACAGACCACATATTGCGGTGATCAGTCTGAAATGTACAGAACTACTGAGTCACTATTTTGTGTAACAGGAATTTACATAATCTTGTAGGTCAACTATACTTCAAAAACAAACGCATAGGAAAGGAGATAGGATTTGTGGTTACTGGAGATGGGGTGTGGCAGTGGGGTGATTGAATGAAAGCATTCAAAAAGTACAAACTTCCAATTATAAGATAAATAAGTTCTAGGGATGTGATATACAACATGAGAAATATAACACTGCTATATGTTATATATGAAAATTGATAAGAGAGTAAATCCTAAGAATTGTCAGCACAATGAAAAAAATGTTCTTTTTTATTTCTTTAATTTTGTATCTACATGAGATGGTGAATGTTCACTAAATTTACTGTAATAAGTTCGTGATGTATGCAAGTCAAATTAGTAAACTGTTTGAAGCATATATAGTGCTTTCTGTCAATTATATTATAGTAAAATTGGAGGAACTAAATTAAAAACAAATAAAATTAAAAATTAAGAAAAGCCTTCGCTAACTCTCCTGTGCTGGCTTAGCTGTGTGTCTGCATGATCTGTTCCTACTCCTGTGAGAGTGTCAGAGCACTGAGCACAGTGTCTTGCCACTGTGCATGTGCTCTTCTCTGTCCCTTAAAAAGGATAGCCATCATGTTTTGCTCATTTTTAATCTCATAGTACCTAGCAGATGGGAACTGTTCAGTAAGTGTCTCCTAGGTAAATGCTTGTTGTCAAATAAGTTGATTTTGAGGAATGGTATCAAAGCTTTTGTTGTTGGGTAACCTGAAATTGTAAGCCTAGAAAAGACTTAGAAGTCTGAGACATTATATATGACTCATAGGCTCTGCTTCCTTCTCAGCCTGATGGACTTGGAAGACATGCAATGACTGATACACGTGAACGTCACATGCATCCCTACACAGTGTGTATTTCCAAGTCACATGACACCCATTCCTCTGCAGGGAAAGAGCCCTGGGCCAGCTGAGCTAGGTTAGTGCACTATGGGTGAGCCTCACAGGCTGCTGGCACACCTCAAGAGGGTGTGGATTTTGTGTCAAGTGTAGGAAAGCCAACTAGGGCAGAGAGTATGAGAACCAGTTGGAAGAAGGATGACACCCCAGGGAGATGAGTCTCCTGCTCATCAGTTCTAGTCTCAACTCTTTCATTCATGAGCTGTGTGATCTTGAACAAGTGTTTTCCTTTTTGTAGGCTCCAGTGTCCCTGTTTGTAAAATGAGGGCTTGGATTGGCTGGTCTCTAAAGTCCCTTCCAGGATTGATGCTCTGGGATTCTGTGAAGTGTGAAGACTGCAGACATCAGTGGAAGGAAGCAGGTGAGTGTATATTAAGAGCATGTGGCAATCAGCCATCTGTTCCAGGCCTTCAGCAAAAAGGAGCCAAGCTAGTATACAGATTTACTTTAAGTCACCCTAGAAGTGGAGACATCTGAGGCACAATGGCTCACCATTGTGTCTTATGGATCTAGCTCAGGTCTGTCAGAAGGAAGCATTTCCAAGGATTGGAGTCGGGGTGGGTGGGTGGCAAAGCAGTGTTAGTTTTCACTTCATAATAAAATGATCACATTTGGGACAAGTTTTTATGTTTTTTTAGCCAATAGTTTTGATTAATTTTTTTGTACTGAAATTATCCCAAATTTGAGTGTTGGAAATGATGCAAAGAGTACCACCTGGAGCTTAGCTGGGAGAGGCCTGACAGCAGCGCAGTGTTTTTGAGACCTCATGAACTGTAGCCCACCAGGCTCCTCTATCCGTGGGATTCTCCAGTCAAGAATACTAGAGTGGGTTGCCATTCCCTTCTCCAGAAGTGTTTTTGAATGTAACTGTTAAGTGGATGAATTGAGGTGGGTTTTTTTTTTTTTTGAGTTTGAGGCTATGAACCATTGAGTCATAGAAACTCATAGAAACTTGCCTTAGCCAAGTGAAAAACATCCAGTTTCTTCTGAAGTCTTAAATAAGTGGTGCCTTTGATAATTAAATGAAAGATTCCTTGAGAAGCATAAAGAAAGGTATATATATATATGCCTAATTGAATAAATGCTTTATAACCAACTCTTACTAGGTCTAGTACACTGGTGTCAGAATCTCTGAGAGGTGTATGGAAACTCCCACCTTTGTTCCTGAAGTAACTGGAAGCACGTAGGCACAAGGTGTGCTCAGGAAGTCAACCTTCTGGCTCAGGATAACTCCTTTCAAGTCTTGTCCTTCCTTTGTGTTGACCAAGAGTTTCTTCATCTTCTTAGAAAAATGCCTGTGTGATGATTCACTTGGGTTCAGAAAGATGGATGCATAATCTCTTAATTCTTGAGGGTATATGAGTTTGTATCCTAGTGGACAAAGCACAAGTGTTGGTGTGGCAAAGTTCTGTTTTTGGCTCTCAGGATTAAGTTGAGCCAGGAGCAAAGTAAAGCCCCTCCTGAGGGGACCAGCCAGATGCAGAAAGAAGGAAAGGAAATGGACCTCCAGGAAGAGGAGCCAAAACACAGAAATAGTAATAGTTAAATTCACTGACTGTTTACTCTGTGCCAAGCAGGATTCCAAATCACAATGATCATAATCAGAATTACACTATTAAGAGTTCTCACACCAGCCCTCTGGGGCAGCCTCTCTTATTCCATTTTCTAAATGGAAAACTCAGGTAGATAATGGTGATTGTAGAGCTGGGATACAGACCCAGGTAGTTGGGCTGTAGAGTCCTTGCTGTTTACCCCTGTGCCCTGCTGTGTCCATAACCTTTCAAGGTCATATACAACTCTCGCCATGTATCTCCAGCATCCATTCTAGGGCTGGGGAGGTAATGGGCTTTGTGGAGCGTTCGTGAACCGAATGGAACCCAATAGACCCAGCCTGTGCACACCTGGACTCTGTGGGAAGCTCTGTTTGACTCAGAGCAGTACTTGAGAGGAGCAGAATGCTAGCTGGTCCCTGGGGGTTGACAGCTGAAGCCCAGTCCGACCAGCAGATGTGAGATCGTGTGCAGGGTTCCCTCTTACTGCACAGATATGGGGAGGCAAACCATGGGTAGAGAAGAGGCTGGAGCTGGTGGGTGTGAGGGAGCAGAGTTCTGGTTCCATAGCATGTACTGAGAACCCTCTGCACCAGCCGCTGTACTGGGCGCTGGCCACTGTGATACAGAGTTGGATTGTCCATATTCCATGCCCCGGAGGAGCTCTATGCTAGTATTGGGAAGGGCTACCTATCTGATGGGACCCAGAAAATTGCATTAGGACCCCTGTCCTGCTTTGCAGGGCCAGAGAAGACTAATTCTCAATCCCATTGTCTTTCTTACAGAGTTTTAAAATTCAGCTCATTCCCACTAACTGGATTCAGGATATGGGTTATGTAACTTTCAGGCTTCTGGATGAACTTTCTGGATCAAGAATGTAGAGCTAAGATGGTGGCAAGGCCGGGTAGACAGAACTTGGAAAAGGGCTCTGCAATTAAAATGACTAGAGAGATGGTTGGATAAGAGAAAGGAGGAAAAGAAAGATAGCTGTTCATGTGTTCATAAAACACTGCTGCTGGTGCTAAATTGCTTCAGTCCTGTCTGACTCTTTGCAACCCTGTGGACTGTAGCTCGCCAGACACTTCTGTCCATGGGATTCTCCAGGCAAGAATACTGGAGTGGGTTGCCATTTCCTCCTCCAAGGGATCTTCCTGACCCAGGGATCAAACCCACATCTCTTAAGTCTCCTGCACTGGCAGACAGGTTCTTTACTACTAGCACCACCTGGGAAGCCCCACATGAAGCCCCCCCCCATTGAAGTATAAACACTAGGACCTATTTACCCAGTAGGGAGAAGAGGACATTTAATCTCCGTGTTAATTATGGAACCATCTTTTGGGTCAAGTGTCTTAAGTGATGAAGCAATTTTGGCAGACAGGGACTCATTTGGTGATAAGTGATGAGGGTGATGTCTGTCTGGTTTGCCTGGATAGTCCCAGTTTATGCTTGTTATACTGCTGGCATTATTTATTTATATTGCCTTGTTTCACTCTAAAAAGTATCCTGGTTTGGATGGTAAATTTTTTGGTCATGCTGCCCAAGGACCAAAAACACCTGCATTTTTTCTGGTGGGCTTGAGTTCTGCATTTTAAGGTGAAAGAGATTGAAGTATAAACATCTCTTGCTAGACAGCCTTTTCCTCTGTTACCATCATGCCTGAATATGGTCAAAACTCAGTCCTCTCCCCCCTTAGCCTGGCTGGAAAATATAAAACTAAAATTTACTCTAAAAATTAATAGAACCTCTCCCCACTTCCAGAAATCTCTTTAGAAATAGAAAAACACGGGCAAGGTACAAATTCATTCAGCTTTTGCCCTAGATCTCTTTGACTAGCTTTAGTTAGGCTTATCAGTTCTCAAATCTTTTAGTTTTCCTCCACTTAAAGTTCTGGGGCCCACAGCAGACAGAGGCTGGAGTAAGGTGCTGGCAGGCAACCACAGATGTAGAAGGGTCCTGTCAGCCTCTCACATGTCCTGCTGTTCTATAGGACCTAGTCCTTGAGATGTCATCTCCTGACTCCTCGGGGAAGAGAGGGAGAAGAGTTACTTTCTCATGTGGAGCCACCCCTGGAGATCTGCTTGAAACATATCACTGTGACTGTAGTAATTGTTAGAAACTAGCAAAAGAATCAAGGAAAAGGAATGAAACTGGTGGTGTTTCATGAAATTTAATTGAGCATTGCCCTGCTTTTTAGCATCCCTTAGCTCAGTTTATGTGGCCTCATTTACACGTGGAAGAAAACAAAGATTTGGAGAAGGAGCCTCTCTTGTGTGTCCTTTGCTCTCTCTCTCCCCTCACTGGTACATCTACCCTTGCCTGTGTTGTTGTGCTGCTGTTGCTAAAGCCATCAAGCAAGACCTGTGACTGTACATGACCTTGCTGCTGCTAAGTCACGTCGTGTCCGACTCTGTGCGACCCCATAGATGGCAGCCCACCAGACTCCCCTGTCCCTGGGATTCTCCAGGCAAGAACACTGTAGGGGGTTGCCATTTCCTTCTCCAGTACGTGACCTTAGTCATCTATTTGTTACAGAAGCATTTTTGGACTGTTTGAATGGCTTCATCACCTCATCCTTTTGGGTACAGCTGGAGATTAGGAGGAATAGTAATAGACAATTATTGAGCATTAGGCCTGTCATAGATGTTGAAGGGAATTACAGGGTCAAGAAATTATAGTCAAAATTCAAGGGATGCAAAAAGAAGGAGATATTGTTTAGGTTTTGATGCTAGAAGCTCATTGTTTCAAAGATCTACAAGTATGTAATAAAACCATGCCAGCTCTTGTTTTCACCTTCTCAACGTAAAACAGCTAAAAAAATCAGTGAATAATAAGAGACAGCGAAGGTGTACTTTTTCATGGAGAATACCCCTAGGAATCTTGCTGTTTCAGGGAGACATTGGTTGTGGGTTTTGTGAATCAGCGTTAAGAGGAGCTAGGTGAGCCTGTGACTGGCAATAACATCTGTAGCTCCTGAAGTCAAGATGGGGTAGTCAGTCAGTTCTCATGCTTCCTCGTGTCACAGTCATATCACCGGGGCACACAGATGGGTTGGAAATGTTTCCCTGCAGGGTCTTTGCTGATCCTCAGTTTCCTCTGATAAACTGCCTCATTCTTCACATCAAATTCTCTTTAAAACAAAGTGAACTCTGGGTTGATGAAACAACACACTGATTATTTAAGAAACGTGACATAATACCTGTGAAGATTATTGAATGTGTGCAGAAGCCTTCCAAATATTAAACTCTGGGGGATAGAAACCAATTCCAAACCACTGCCATTGCAGAAAATCTTGTTTTCCTTTGCAAATCATGCTCGAGAACTGTCGCTAATAACGACTTATCAACCTTAAAAGCAACCACAATCATAACTTTATAGTAATGATAGAAGTACTGAAAGTATTTAAGTTTTAACAAAAACAATAGTTAAAATGTATCAAGGGCATACTGTGTACCAGATCCTGCCCTGAGAGCTTTACATGCATTGTCTTGTTTGGAGTGAAGTGAAGTTGCTCAATCGGGTCCAACTCTTTGCGACCCTGTGGACTGTAGCCTGCCAGGCTCCTCTGTCCATGGGATTCTCCAGGCAAGAATACTGGAGTGTGTTACCATTTCCTTCTCCAGGGCATCTTCCCAACCCAGGGATCTAACCTGGGTCTCCTGCATTGGAGGCAGATGCTTTAACCTCTGAGCCACCAGGGAAGCCCATTTAATCATCCCAATAAAAAGTATTCTTATGTAGGCATTATTATATTATTATCCTAATTTTACAGATGAATATTATTACAGCCCAACCTCTCTCCAGATATCAACTGTCTACTCAGCATCTTTGTTTGGATATTTAATAAGCATCTCAAGTTTAAAGTCCAAAACTTGGTCGCTAATATTCCCTTTTTCTTTCCCCTTCTTCCAGCATACTTGCATGCCTTCAGTGTTCCTCATCGCAGATAATGGCAATTCCAACCTTCAAGTTGCTCAGGCCAAAAATCTTAGAGTCATCTTTGACTCCTCTTTTCTCATTCACACACCACATCCCACATGGTTAGAAAATCCTGGTGCTGTACCTTCAAACCATGTCGGAATCTGACTGCTTCTCACTTTTCCACTGCTACTACCTGTTTCCAACTACCATCCTCTCTCACCTGGATGACTGCAGTGATCTTCAAGTCTATGCCCTCGCCCCCTTCAAGTCTATTCTCTTCACAGAGGCCAGACTGCCTCTGCTAAAAGGCAAGTTCAAAATCCTCCAGTGGTTACTCATCTGATTTAGAGTAGAAATCAAAGCCCTTCCAATGGCTGCAAAGCCTCAGTCAGGGTTAACTTCTTTTCTGATCTTCACCTTGAGTTCACCGACCCTGAATTTTTTGCAGTGTCTTGTGCATATATAAATCTGTGCATTCTTCTGGAAGAACCTATCTAGTGGTTACCAGCTTCTTGAAAGACTCAGCGCCTCCCCAAAGCTTAAGAATCACTGCCTGGAGGAAACCTCATATTTGAAAATCCAATTTAAGGAAAGCATTTATTCAAATTATAAAATGTTTTGAAAAGGATTTTTGATTTGATAAAAGGAATCACTGAAAATGTCTTGTGCATTTACAGTACAATGAAATCAATATGTTTAATTATTTTACTAGACTCTGTGACCCAAGTGTATCAGTTCTAAGAGGATTCAGAGTATATCTGACTATAGTAAAATCTATGTGTAACAGATAGATGTTTAAGCCTTAGCTAACAGTTCTCTTATTCCTGTTAATATCAAACCTATAGGCACAGTTTGGGGGCTGTTATATGTAAGGTGTTGTATTTGGAAATACTTTTGACATATTTCAGTTCACAGAGCCTAATGTAAAGCTGGGCACAGCTTTAGAAGTCTATCTTTAGATGTCTATCTTCTGTATGCTCGTCCTGCCTTTAACCCTTATCCTAGAATTTGAATCATTTCACAGATCAGCAAATTGTAAAATGAGATTGGAGCCAAAGTAATTCTCTTGAGCAGGGAGAGAGACCAGCAGTGTTTGCAGGTAGATCAGCCTGGATATGGGTTCTTGAGTCACTGAGACCCCAGGACTCAATCATCCTCTGCATCTCGACCATTTATAGACTGGAAACCCTGACATATGCCAGGGGTGTTGTGTGGATTAACCAGTAAACCATAGTCAGTTATGAAGTAAACATTAATTATTGTTTTCATGGTGAGTTCTGGTCTGGGTTCCTGACCTGGAGAGAGGACTTTCTTGCACAGTAGCCTCTGTTGGAGTTCAGAGCACCCTACAAACCTGTGAGGGATGTATCCTCCTTTGCCATATGTTGGGAGTACTCCAAAGAGTTGTGGAGCACTTGATTTTGCACTGGAGACGTGTCCTGTGTGTGACTACAGGGAACCCAGTCCCTGTCTCCATAAGAAGGGCTGCTGTCGGGCAGAGGATTTGTTCTTCTTGGACCCAGAGGGCAAAACCAGGACCAGTGGGGAGGCAGTTGTTAGCCCAAGAGTGGGAAGAACTTCAACAACTGGAGCAGTTCAGCTGTGGAACCAATGCCTGAAAAGGCAGGGAGTTTTTCCCAGCCATGGAGAAGTTTAAGGAAAGGCTAGATGACTTATTTTCAAATAACTTACTGATTTATTACATACCCTATGTAGGACATTATGCTGAGTACTGGAGGAGGCCAGATGTGAACTAGACAAGTACTGTGCTCTTAGCACAGATGTAAGAGGGAAGATAAAATCCATCCATCAATCCAGTGAATCTACAGTGGTCCCTCAGTATTCATGGGAGATTAGTTTCAGGACCTCTGCCCTTCCCACAGGTACCAAAACCCAAGAATGCTCAAGTTCCTTGTGTAAGATGGACAGTACCATCTGTAAAACAGTATAGTCTGCCCTCCACATCTGGGGATGCAGAACTTTTAGATACAGAGGGCCGACTGTATATTGAGGTATCATAGCACTGGGTGCTATACAGTACTGAATAAAACAAAGAGCTTGTGTGTCTTACAGCTGGTAGATGAGTTTGACAATAAGAACCCCTTAAGCATGAAGTTAATGTCAGTCTTCGAGAATGAAACTAGGAAAAGTTAACATGAAACGAAAATCAACTGGCTAACGGCAATGCAATTTTAACTGAAAAAATTTAAACAAAAACAAATCATACTTTGGCAACTGTGAGGACCGTGTGAAGGGAGTGGTCTGTCTGGAGCTAGAGGACAGGGAGTTAAAGGGCAAGTGTTTGTGAATTTGTTCCTAGCAAGATCTGAACACAGGCTTGTGGACCAGGGACTGAGAACATCAGGCTGTCGCAGCTCAGCGGCACTGGCCACTGAGATCACACCACTCGTACTCTTTTCAGGGAGATCTCTTCTCCCGGCTGACTCCTGCTTATCTTCAGGTTTTAACGTAAATGTGACTTTCCTGGAAAAGCCTCATCTGTACTCTCACAGTACTGAGTACTAGTTCTCTTATGTGGCACTTATTCCAGCTGTAATTTATTCACCGTTCGTTGGCATCTTCCTTCCGCACTAGACCAGATGCTGCATGAGGGTAGAGCGCTATCAGTTTTATTCACCCCTGTATCCCATTGCCTGGCACACAGAGGCACTCAGTAAATACTTGTCAAATGACTGGATAAATAAATGAAAGATGGAATAAATCTGACTTCCCAGGAAGATTTTTTCCTATAAGGGAAGAATTTTCTGAGCAGAGAGATGACTTTTATTTCTGGAACTCTTGGAGACCTCACTTACAGAAGGATTCTAACATAAGGTAGAAATGTGAGTGGACAGGAAATGAACTATGGGACTTTAGGATGGAATAGCAATGATAGAAGCGGTTATGTAAGAGAGGGCACCTGACCTGAGTACTGAATCAAAGATGGGATTTGGCAAGTGGAACTGAGAAGTAGATGGAAAAAGACTATTCTAGCTAGAGATAGACAGCATGAGCAAAGATATCCAGTTTGGAATTCAGAGTGTATGTACAGGAGTGATGAAACATAACATGGGGAGGGCAGGCTGGGATCCCACTGAGGCAGGCAGGATAAAGGGTTTAGATTTATTCATCTATTGGCAGGCTTTGCCATAGGGCTGCCGCCTATGGGGTCGCACAGAGTCGGACATGACTGAAGTGACTTAGCAGCAGCAGCAGCCACAGAGGGG
This sequence comes from Ovis aries, assembly GCF_016772045.2. Taxonomy (NCBI): domain Eukaryota; kingdom Metazoa; phylum Chordata; class Mammalia; order Artiodactyla; family Bovidae; genus Ovis; species Ovis aries. The sequence goes on along the minus strand of NC_056055.1, from coordinate 51,160,128 downwards.
ACCCCTGCATTGCATAGGTGTCAGTTCCTCTTGTAGCTTTTCAAAAGATATGACATGGACAAGGACTGGGTGACCTCAGGAGAAGGCCAGCTGTGTGTCTCCTTAAGTGTCCTCACAGTAGGGTGTAACTATCAGGGATCTCATAGGGTTCAGGTTCTTGCCCTTTATCTGTCAGGCTCAAAAATCTGTTTATCCATACTCAAAGGTGGATCAAAGCTCACAAGGCTACTGTATATAACCAGGATGCTGATTTAGTAATTCATAAGGAAAACTAGCATTGCTACGGGTATCATATAGTCAAGTCCTAAAATGTTCCCGTCCTGTAAGCAGATCACATAAAAAGTCATATATAATTAGGTGTTAGTTTGTTAACTCACAAGAAATACATTCCCCAAGAATGCCCAAGCCCAGTAGCTAGGGAGTCGTTTTCTGTCGCTACATTTAGACGGGAGGCCAAACTACAATCAGTTGCTTGATAAACTTGGAATTTAGAACAAGGGAAACTCATTAGAAGAATGTTTCAAATGAACTTATTTACAAAATAGAAACAGACTCACAAACTTAGAGAATGAATTTATGGTTACAGGGTTGGGGAAGGGTAGGGGGGGAGAGATAGATTGGGAGTTTGAGATTGACATGTACACATTGCTGTATTTAATATAGATAACCAACAGGACCTACTATATAGCACAGGGAACACTGCTTTGTATTCTGTAATAAACTAAATGGGAAAAGAATTTGAAAAAGAATAGATACATGCATATGTGTAACTGAATAACACAATGTTGTTAATCAACTATTTGTTGTTTAGTTGCTAAATTGTGTCCAACTCTTTTGCAACCCCATGGACTGTAGCCCACCAGACTCCTCTGTTCATGGGATTTCTCCAGGCATGAATACTGGAGTGGGTTGCCATTTCCTTCTCCAGGGGAATCGTCCTGACCCAGGGATCAAACCCTGGTCTCCTGTGCTCCAAAATAAAATAAAAATTAAAAGAATGTTTCTAGACATCTGACCTCTGTAATAGGCAGGAACTTGTCACCAGAATTACCTGGGTCACGTTTTTAACCAGAATCCCTCTTCTCTAGATGGTATTAAATGGATGATGCCAAGGTTTGCTTGTCTGACCTCCTTTCCTTGCATTTGTATGGATGGTTAACCTCCCTTCTGACTGATGCTTGTCTTTTCTAGCTATGTGAACACTTTCAATTTGATTTCATCAAGTTTTCCTGGTTTGAGAACCATTCTGTTTCTTTAGAGTGATTTAGCAAATCTCTCCTGTAATTGATGTTGTGTTGATGTCCCAGTTTAATTCTCAGAGGACAATCTCATTTCTCATTCTTTCAGGATCACTCACTGTTGGCCCTAGTACTGACAACACTTTCCAGCCTCGAGATTCTAGGGCAACCCAAGCCTCTAAAGGTTTGAAACAATCTTATTTAACATTGTGAGACTGTTACAAACTAGATGAAGCCTCAGTGATAATAACTATTTCCATTCCACTCATGTTCCTTTTTGCAATCAAAACACAGGCTCATGTCTTTTATCATTCTAAGATGAAATTCCTTTCCTCTTCAGGTAAAGAGGGCAGAGATTGAGTTGCTCATGGTCACATAGTTAACAAGAGACAGAAACAGAGCTCAAATCCCAGGCTACTTTCTAGTATATCCCACTCCTTGATCATGTAACAGAAGTTTTCTTTTAAATTCCATTTACATTGAAAGGAAAAATCAAATTACACTAACATTAATTTATCTAACTGAAGATCATGCAGAGAAGTCAAGTCAATTCTCCATCATGAGTGATGGAGAATTCTAGTATCAGGATCAGGGGTTGATTAGCAGTAGATATGAAAATCCCATCCCTACCTCAAGGAGGCAGAACAATGAGATTAGACAGACCCTGTGGTCACAGCTGGCAGGAGCAGTAGGAACAAAGACCAGATCACAGACCAGAAGGCCCTTGGGTGAGCCCAGAGTTGGGAAAAAGGGGCTGGTATTCCTGAGGGATGTTGCCACTGTGCCGCAGGGAAAATTGGGTGAATGGTGCCTCTTAGCCTTTCTGGAATCAAAACACTCTTTCATTGCTGGAAATAGGAGGATACATTCACACTCTTTGAGTCTTTGGCCCATACTTTATACAACCCACCTCCCTTTGTGATAATTCGGGGCTAGGGACATTATTTTGCTCCTAACAAGGGTGAAGATTGTATTGCCTCCAACCTAAACCCAGGAAACTGTAACCCTTAGATGTTAAGTAACTTGAGCAAGGTCACTTAACTAATATATGTTGGAAATGGTTTCTAAGGTAGGTTGGTTTGGATGTAAAACTCAAACTTCCCCATTGTCCAGTGCTGACTCTCAAAACATTCATGTCTTTGAATGAGAGTTTACAATTCAGGCCTCTTTTGTCCTCCAGTCCTGCAGGAAACAAAAGACAGGAGAAAGGCAGGAAAGTGCTGCATTCAGTACGTGCTAGAGCCGTATCATCTGGGTTCAAGTCCTACCACCTGCCAGCTGGATGACCTGGGGCAAGCCTTACCCTCTCTGTGCCTGTTTCCTCACTTCTAAAATGAGGATAATAATAGTACTCACTTAAAAAAAATGATAGTACTTACTTCACAAGATTGTTGTGAGAATCAAATACATTAATATAACTATAGTGCTTAGAAAGGGGCTTCCCTGGTGGCTCAGATGGTAAAGAATCTGCCAGTGCTTAGAAAAGTATCTGGCACGTAGTACATGCTCAATAAAATTAGCCATTAATATCTTGATTAAATTGAGGTCTTGACCTTAGTCCAGTCTGACCCCTTCAGCGGCTTTGGGAGACACTGCAGCGTCATTAATTCCATAATTCTAAACTCAACATTCAGAAAACTAAGATCATGGTATCTGTTCCTATCACTTCATGGCAAATAGATGGGCAAACAATGGAAACAGTGGCAGACTTTATTTTGGGGGGCTCCAAAATAAAGCCATGAAATGAAAAGAAGCTTGCTCCTTGGGGGAAAAGTTATGACCAACCTAGAGAGCATATTAAAAAGCAGAGACATTACTTTGCCAACAAAGATCCATCTTGTCAAAGCTATGGTTTTTCTAGTAGTCACCTATGGATGTGAAAGTTGGACTATAAAGAAAGCTGAGTGCTGAAGAATTGATGGCTTTGAACTGTGGTGTTGGAGAATACTCTTGAGAGTCCCTTGGACTACAAGGAGATCCAACCAGTCCATCTTAAAGGAAATCAGTCCTGAATATTCATTGGAGGGACTGATGCTGAAGCTGAAACCCCAGTACTTTGGCCACTTGATGTGAAGAACTGACTCATTGGAAAAGACCCTGATGCTGGGAAAGATTGAAGGCAGGAGGAGAAGGGAATGACCGAGGATGAGATGGCTGGATGGCATCACTGACTCGATGGACATGAGTTTGAGTAAACTCCAGGAGTTGGTGATGGACAGGGAGGCCTGGCATGCTGCAGTCGATGGAGTTGCAAAGAGTTGGACACAACCGAGCACTTGAACTGAACTGAAGCCACCTGTTGGGGTAGGTTGCTTTCTAGATGGTCATCTGAACTATTTTAATGGATCATCTTAACCATTTTAACACATCCCTACTGACGTAAATCCTAGACATCATCTAGAATTCTAGGGTCACATCATAGGTAGTCCCTACAGTTTGCCTCTGTTGTACCCTCTGCCCCCCTCTCCTAGAAATGCTTGTCTAAAGTGACTGATAAATTTACTGGAGATTTGCCCTGATGAGGGTGCCAGCAGCTCACAGGTGGCTAGCACTCCCCAGAGAGTCCATTCCTTGCATGCTTTGTAGCTTAGCAGGCTCCTGGATCTTCTCAGCTGGTGAGATTCCAGATGCCTAAGCTGGCAGGAAGGGTGAGGCTGCCCCAGTTGACTCCAGGAAGGGAATCAGCTCTGTCCACACAGACAACTGCAGACCAATTAAAATGGTGCATAAGCTAATCAAGGACTGAATGAGGTGCCACTTCCCTGAGGTGCCACATGCGTGCCAGACAATGACAGCCTTGAGCAAGAACCTTCTTGAGCAAGACTTGAAACTGAATGGCTTAGGTGACAAGATTAAAGCGAATAGGACCACAAAGTGCAAGACATAACTTCATGCTTTCACATGGAATCTTTAATACTGTTCAATTTCATAAGTATTTATGAAATGTGAATGGGGCAGGAAACATTGCTAGACATTATGGGAACACACGTGGGTGACAGTCAGTCCCTGACTCCAGGGTGTCAGTTCTCCAACCCTACTCCCACATGTCATCGGTACCTGCAATTCGTCTCACACGGACCATTGTAACCTCTCTTAACTGGTCTCCCCGTCTCCTTTGTTTCCTCAGCCACAATCTGTACAAACAAACTTTGGTCTCATAACTCTTGACTCAAAATGGTTCCCATTGCCTACACGTTAAGTGCAAATATCTTGCCAATGTTAAAGACCCCATAGATTGGTCCAAATTAATCTTTCCAGGTTCTTCTCTAACTGCATTCCCCTCCTCCATGTCAGCCTTATTGGTCTCTCACGGTTTCCTCAAACATGCAGTCTTCATTTGCCCCCCATCTTCCTGCTTTCCCGAGTCTGTTACAAGGCACAGCATGCCTTCCCCTTGCATCTCTGATCAGAGAGATCTTGCCTCTAGGCTTCAGGGCTCATCTCCAGTGCCACTTCTTCTCTGAAGCATTGTCTGATGCTGGCCACCTCTCATGGGATGTCAACAATCCCCATGTTATCCTCCATTGTACTTGGTTTATCCTGCTCTCATGCCTGAGTTTTCTTCCAGCAAGTCTCCTGAGGAACTGGTCCTGGGGTTAGCTTTGTTATTTTCCTCTCCCACAGCTTAATGAGCATGGTACTCATGTGGAGTGGATTATACTGAATGGTATGGGGCAGATAAACCCAGCCCAAAGTGACTCTTGTCAGCCAAAATGCTACAAGGTTCTATGCCAGAGCTCCGAAGTGGAATAGAATTCCAAGTAGGAAAGACCAGGAAAGGTTTCATTTTTTCATGTAAACCTTCCCTGATTTCTCCTCCTTTTGTGACATGTGTCTTTCTTGTATGCCGCCCCCCTACACTGTGGTATTCACAACTTGGTATTTTAATTGTTCCCTTATATTAATATATCTGATTTAGGCTTCCCTGGTAGCATACCAGTAAAGAATCTGCCTGCCAATGCAGGTGATGTGGGTTCAATCCCTGGGTTGGGAAGATCCCCTGGAGAAGGGAATGGCAACCCATTCCAGTATTCTTACCTGGTAAATCTCATGGACAGAGGAGCCTGGCAGGCTATAGTCCATGGGGTCACAAAGAGTCAGACATGACTTAGTGACTAAACAACAACAACAAATATGTCTGATTTATCTCCTAGACTAGAATATCCTTAAGGGCAGGGACCAAACTTTAGTCCCTGTTACATTTTTGTACCAAGCCCAGTGCTTGGCACATAGTAGGTGCTCAGCAATTATTTGTAGGAGGAGGAAAAAGAGGGTGGGAGAGAGGGAAGGGAGAGTTTATTCATGCAGAGATGGAAAAAGGTGAACACTATAAAGAAATTGAATCCAAAGAGATATAGTCATAAGTGGGGCTCTGCCACATTGTCTTGGTGGGGTAGCTTGATGTAATGAAAGTGCTCGCTTCTTACATGCTGCTTTTTGTAGGTGCTAATTGGCACTGAGTAAATAAGGAAAAAACCCAATTCAGTATTCCCAGATCCTTTTGTCCCCCTCTTCCTCTCACATCCTAGAGTTAGCACGGTGATACTTTCCTCAATAGAAGATAATCAGGAGGGAGTTGGCAGCCGCAATCCATTCCTTCTTCATTACAGACAATCATTGTGATTGCTGGAGCTTCCACCAACACAAAGACCCTTCAACTGGCCACTTAAGGTAACTCTTAAAAAAAAAAACAAAGGCTTCCAGATGAGGCTGAAATTCTTTTCCCCTTGCTTCTACACAAAAGGCAAAATTAGGAGTGGAAGGGATTCCCAGGAGGCTCAGTGCATAGAGAGTCTGCCTGCTACACAGGAGACTCAGGTTCAGTTCTTGGGTTGGGAAGATCCCTGGAGGAGGACTTAGCAACCCACTCCAGTATTCTCACCTGGAGAATCCCATGGACAGAGGAGCCTGGCAGGCTGCAGTCCATAGGGTCCCAAAGAGTAGGACACAACTGAAGCGACTTAGCATGCACGCATTCTGTTACCTGCCTGCAGTCAGAGGGCCACAGCATAGCAGAAGGAGCGGTGACTCTGGCTTTGCGCAGGCATGCCTGGCAGTTTCACCACTTACAAAGCACGCAGCTTAAGCACCTTAATCACTGAAGCTTATTTCCCTCATCTATTAAATGGGAATAAATACTATCTTCTTCCCGGGACTACTGTGAGAATTAAGTAACACGTACCATAAATACCTTGGTCCAGGACCCAGCATAGAGCAAGTCCTATGTATGTGGTTAGGTATGGATCATCATTATTTAAAGTATTGGGTTGACCAAAATGTATGTTTGGGTTTTTCCATAAGGTGGTACAGAAATACCCAACTGAACTTTTTGGCCAACCCAATATCTAGGGTAAGGATTCAAGGGCCTAACATTGTAGACAGCTGTTATCAATACATATTTCAGAAATCCTGTTAGTTGCTCCAGTTGTCTGATGGGGTAGTTTTAGAGCCCTTGGTATTCCTTTCACTCCCCGCTTTTATTTTATCCCATTCCTGTGCCTGTATTTATATGCTACAGAAAGTACTGCACATTTATGTGGTTCCTTTAGCAATAATTAAATTCATTCCTGACCCCAATTTATTCTCGTCTAGTTTCCTTCTACCCCAGGCCCTACTAGGAACACAGGATAAAGCTCTTTCTTTCCTATAACATTTTAAAAAGTGCATGTTTGCAAGAGTTTTGCAAGAACTTTGCAACTTGAACTTTGAAGAGCTCCAATCCAAATAGACAACATTCTAGACTTTGGGTTAGAAAAATTATTCGGCTTGTAAGATAATCTGACTTCCAATATCTTCATTATTGTAGTTTTTAAAATTATTCTCAGTTTCCTTATCTATTTTGGTACAGAAAGTGAAAACATTTTCTCATGTGTATCTACAATGATAGCTGGAAATTTGTGGGAAGGAAGGCAGGGGAAAATGACAGATTCGTCATCATAACTCTTGATAGCAGGAAGGTGAAAAAGAGAATCAATGAGGAGAGAAAGAAGCAGGAAACAGGAGAGTCTACACCGGGGTAGACCTTTGACAGTCGTTTGCTGGACACATTAATGAACTGTAACTTCAGAGCATTAGACTGAAAGTTCTCAGAGAGAAGCAAGACATAGCAGCTATCAGATACCCAAAGCTGTGAGACAGACCACCCCGAAGAACCTACCAAAAATTTTTAGCAGAAAAGTGGTTATACGACTCTTGTGCTATTACCCCATCAAGGATCCAGAGATGCCACACTCTTGGAAGCTTTTGAAGAGGATTTCCTTGGAGGAAGTGATGAGTGTAAGGGCCACTTGTGCCCCCAGGGCTTAAGGGATGTGGGTATCCACCTCATCTCACTGCAACAAGACCACTCAGAGCGTGAGCTGTGTCTCCTGCAGTTATGGGCCCTGGGGACTGGGTCTGACTCCTTTCCCTAATTTACAGGAAAAGAGCAGGACTGGCTGATGCTTTGGCAGCAAATCAAAGGAGGTTGCTGCTGCTCCCAGATTGGCCAACACTCCGAGAGCTGGTTCAGGCAAAGAATGTTCCAAGGAGTGGATAGAGCCAGTATGGGAGGCACCTGAGATCCACTTAGAGGGAGTTCAAAGAGGCCCCAGATGAGGAGAAGCTGGGTGAGGGCTGCAGTATTTTCTAGAAATGCTGCGTGAATAGAATGTTTTTGCTCAGGTTAAGGGACCGTCTCAAGTGAGAAACCACCAGGGCTGGGGAAAGGCAAAGATCTTTGAGGAACTTGAAATAATATTATATAGGAAGTGAAGTGAAGTGAGCTCACTCAGTCGTGTCCGACTCTTTGCAACCCCATGGACTGTAGCCGAGCAGGCTCTTTCATCCATGGACTGTAGCCGAGCAGGCTCTTTCATCCATGGGATTTTCCAGGCAAGAATACTGGAGTGGGTTGCCATTTCCTTCTCCAGGGGAACTTCCCGACCTAGGGATTGAACCCAGGTCTCCTGCATTGTGGGCAGGCGCTTTACCCTCTGAGCCACCAGGGAAGCCCGGAGAAAATCAGTTTCAGACAACTGCCAGGCCTGGAGAGGATGAAACCATCTCACCAGGGGCCCAATCAAGCAGGCCCTTTATGCCCACTTTTCCTCTCCTCCTCTCTTTCTCCAGGAGGGGTCAGAAACACCATTTAGGAAGACAGGAGTGTAACAGGAAGGAAAGAGAAGATTTAGATTCTGGTTTCCCAACCATTGAAAGGCCCCTGAATGAGGTTAGAAGTTTCTGTTACTATTCCATGGATGTGGGTATTTTAATTTACTGAATTGAAATGGTTATTAACTGTGACTTAAAGCCAGGACTTGTGGCTACTTAGGAGTGGCCACTAAAACCTAGGGGCATGCTTAAACGTATATCTGGTGGCAGAGGAAGTTCTGTCCCCATTCCACCCCTGCTAAGTTTAAAGGGTGGTGGAAGATTTAAAATAGTATTCTTGTTATATTCCCTGAATTTTGGTTGTTCAATGTACTGGCTACAGAATGAATAAATGAACAGATTAAAAATGAATGAAAGAGTGTTGTTTATATTAGGATGCACTATGATTCAAACTTAGGGCTTTTTATTTTTTTAATTTTTTAAAAGGTATTTTTGATGTGGACCATTTTAAAAGTATTTGCTACGGTATTGCTTCTGTTTTTATGTTTTTGATGTTTTGGCCACGAGGCATGTGGGATCTTAGCTTCCCAACCAGGGATCGAACCAGCACCCCCTACATTGGAAGGCGAAGTCTTAACAACTGGAGAGCCAGGGAAATCCCAGGGCTTTTTAAAACTTGAATTCTTGTGACATTTTATCATCTTTGGAAGGTGTGTGGTTATAGGTAGACACAACTGTTGGCTGTTAGCTATGCTAAGGCCCTGTATTGAAATTAGCACCATCCTAACTGTTTCCTGTTACCTCCAAAGCTGTAGCAAGTGAAGTGGGTCACCAATGTTTGTTAAGTCCCTCACCTCCTTTTACTCTCTGTTTGTGTTCATTTCCTGCTGAAAACCTTGGCTAGCTGTTCTGCTGAGAAGGTGCTCAGAATGTGTTCACTCTCAGGTGTAGAAGAGTCAAGATCTGACTACATGCTTATTTCCAGGGACATTTTTGCTTTAATTTTGAAATGCCTGAGTTCAAAGAAGTGATGCCTTCATGGTGGATTTGGGGCATCTGCAGCAGGCAAATGTGGACAGAGAGCTCTTTGGCTGTGGCTCCCCAGCTCTCTGGGAACCTGGTCTCTGGGCATATGGGCAGCTGCCCAGGTGCATACCCATTTTCCAGTTTAACTTGTCTGAGACGGTAAATGGGAAAGCGTGTTGTGAACTATAACATACCCCGCAAATGTGAGCCAGCATTATCATGATTCTTTAATAGCTTCAACTACTCACAAGAGACTTGTAAGCTCTTCTTAAAAGGTCATTTAACCCACAAGATGCTTTTGCTGTCCTCACCAAATTATCTCCTTTGGATAGGAATTTCGTGAGCATCCCGAAGGGCCAGGGGCAACTCTTCTCCATTATGACAGACATGGTTCTGAAAACCAAAGACTTAGCCCCTTGTGGGGCATTTTTCCTTTCTTCTTGTCTGTGTCCACCTGTCTGGAAACATTTCTGCTTCTGATGCTATCACTCCCATCTTGCAGCTGAGGCAAAACCTCCTGCCTGGCTGAGCTTCTTTTTGTGTTAGAAATGATAAGGAACAGCTGTCCTCGGATTAATGCCATCACCCCTGTTATGATTCAGCCATTCAGCTTGTGGCAGCAATTACGTGTTAGACGAATGTCTTTCTAAATTCAATCACCCCAAAATAAATACACTGCAGTAGCCTCATTAAACAAAATTGGATGCAAGGAGAGGATGGGGCTGACTGATAGGAAATGAGAAAGAAGTAGAATATTTCAAAACTGCACGCATTCAACTGCCCTTCAGAAACCTCTTCTAGGACCTTGTTCAGCTTTAGAACACTTGTTGTTTTTTTTTTTTAAAGATGCTTATGTATGTGGTATCGCTTTCCAAAAGGAGATCTTTTTTAAAAAGTAGCATATGATAAAATAATGTATATATTCATATTAAGAGATCATCATATAAAATAGGCTCTGATGTTTGGCAGAAACCAACAAGATTCCATAAAGCAATCATCCTTCAGTTACAAATAAATTAAAAAAAGAAATAATAAAATAGGCTGATATGCAGATGTTTTAATATGCAGCATCTTATATAGGATATTTAGCATACCTTAGGCAGCTTGTTCAGTGATCATTCAAATATTTGAAAGTTTAGCCTCGAGTTTGCTGAGAATGTGTTAAATTGAATCTATTCATGTGTCCATTCATCCAACATATACTTGCTGAGACCTACTCTGTGCTATGTCCTGTACTCTCTATTAGTGGACCACCATCTACTAGACAGTCTCTGCTGGGAAAGCTGCTTAGAATAGGGTGTGGGATCGGATAGAAACCCATAACAATATTGAAAAATTCAACATGCTAAGTGCCATAAGAAAGATGAAGAAAGACCCATGAGGGTTTAGAAGAGGAAGTGGTTGTTTATTAAGAAATAGAAAATCTTCAGGCCGAAGGCAGCATTTGGGCTGAACTTGAAGTCTCTGAAAAGTTTTAAAATTGAGGGCTTTTTTTCAGAAAGAGAGAAACAAATATCCTATTAATGTATATGTATATACATGTATATATATATGATTAAAAAATGGTACAGATTAACCTATTTGCGGGGCAGGAATAGAGATACAGACGTAGAGAACAAACACGTGAACGCAAGTGGGGAAGGGGAGGGTGGGATGAACTGGGAGAGTGAGGTTAGCATATAGACGCTACCATGTGTAGAACAGCTAGCTAGTAGGAAGCTGCTGTATAGCGCAGGGAGCTCGGCTTGGTGGTCTGTGATGAACTAGATGGGTGGGGTGGGGGGGGGGGTAGGAGGCAGGTTCAAGAGGGAGGGGAAATATGCATACATACAGCTGACTCACTTTGTTGTACAGGAGAAACAAACATAACATTGTAAAGCAATTATACTCCAATAAAACATTAAAAAAAAATAAATTAAAACATTGAGGCCTTCCCTTCTAGGCTAAGGGAACAGTGTAAACAAAATGAAGATCATACATTTGGGTGAGGGGTTGGAGCCTGGAGGGCAGAGGCTCACAGGGGAGAGTACTGAGTGCTGGGCTAAAGGGTTTAAACCTTTTGTCATAGACACTTGGGAACCACAGTAGGAATGATAGGATCAGACTTGTGCACAAGGAAATTTAATCCAGTAGCAGGCTCTGGTTAAAATTGACTGGAGGTGGGAGGCTTTAGAGACCATCGCAAAAGTTCAGGCCAGGAATAAAGAAGAGCCCAAGGTAGGATTATGGCAAATAAGCACTGGAGAAACAAACATTAATTATTAAAAAGGAAAAATCAATGAGTTTGTGACTGTGGATGTTTTAGGCTCAGTCTGTTCCTCTGGGCATTAGATTTATTTGTACAGGTTAGGGCTATGTGGGAGAGAGGTTTGTGGCATTCAGGGTCCTGGGGAAAACTGAGGTGAGATTTTAATGACAGCGCTACTGGCAGAGGGGTGAGTGGGATTAAGGGAACCAGCAAGAGATGGTGAGACACCCAGAGGTTACAAGAGTGAGACGCTTTAGCATATCTACAGAGCAAGGGGGGAAACAGTATACCCAGTGTCCAATGAGAGCTAGAGCCATGGAGGTGCTATGGTCTAGGAAAGAAAAGCAAGAGAGTCGGAAAGAAATACCCTTACCTCTCTCCATTACTGCTGTTTGATCTGCTGGTTGCTTTCATTGGCCAAACTCAGCTGAAAAGGTGTCGAGCTAATGCAGTTACAAGGGTGGGCCTCTCAGGGCACAGAGCAGGCGAAAGATGGGCAGAAATAATGATGGGGAGAGAGTAGGGAGAACAAACGGAGAATAACCAAGATACAGTGCTAAACTGTGCTGAATGTTAGGTGATAGTGTCCTGGAGCTTCTTGAATCCTGCAGATTTCAGACAGAGGGGTTTCACCATGAATCCTGGTTCCAATAAAATCATCACTACACTCTTGATAATAAAAGCAAGTAATCAGATATACATAATGAAAGGTGAGAGCCAGGCTTAGGCATATAATTTAACTATTGAATCTCAGTTTATCTGTAGAACAACGATAATTCCTGCTGAGCTTACTCTGTAAGGTGATTATGAAAATAAAGTGAGATAAAGGTTGTAAAAGTGTTTTTATTAAAAAAGTATTTATTTATGGCTGTGTTGGGTCTCAGTTGCAGCACTCTGCCTTCTGTCTAGTTGTGGACGTGACACACTAGCTGCTCTGCAGCGTATGGGATCTTAGTTCCCAGACCAGAGATTGAACCCACAGCCCGTAAAAGTGTTTGCAAAGTTAACTTCTGCAAGCTTCCCTGGTGGCTCAGTGAGTGGTAAAGAATCTACCTGCAAGTGCAGGAGACACGGACTCGATCCCCGGTCTGGGAGGATCCCCACATGCGTGGAGCAGCTAAGCCCGTGTACCACAGCTGTTGAGCCTGTGCTCTGGAGCTGGGGAAGCACAAGCATTGAAGGCTGTGAGCGCTAGAGCCCATGCTTTGCAACCAGAGAAGCTACTGCAGGAAGAAGCCCGCGCACTGCAACGAAGAGTAGCTCACCCTCTCCACAACTAGACGAATGCCCGCACACAGTGAGACCCAACACAGCCAAAAGTAAATAAATTTTTTAAATTACTAAAAAATTAATCTGGGGCATTTGCAAGATGTGAAGGGTTTTTCTTGTCACCTGGATCATCCCTTTTGCGGTTTGGTGCTCTCCCTCATACCAGCACAGTGCCTGGCCCAGGGGGCTGCTTTTCCACCCACATTTACAGCATTGAATTAACTTGAATTCTGAACACACTTCTCCTTTCTCCCATGATTCCTGCACAATCTCTTTCAATCAGCTTTTGCTACTGTGGGACTTTTCACCTTTTTCAACATATTCTATCCCTCTAATAGGCTGTCAAGAAAAAATTGAAAGTGAAAGTGAAGTTGCTCAGTCGTGTCCGACTCTTTGTGACCCCCGTGGACTGTAGCCCACCAGGCTCCTCCGTCCATGGGATTCTCCAGGCCAGAATACTGGAGTGGGTTGCCATTTCCTTCTCAAGAAAAAATTAAGACCGCTCAAAATTAAAATGATCAGAAAATATTTAACTTCATCAAGGGAAAGTTCCTTCCTGTGTTCTTAGAGTAAGATATTGTGAATAGCTTTTGACCAAGGATCCCAGGTTCTGGACCTAGGATTCCTTCTCTGAATTTACCAGTTTCCTTTCACAGCCTAAAACTGCTGCACACACTGTGATCTGGAGGAGGTACAGTTTGAAAGATGAAAAGCCCTTCAAAGCAGTATGAAATCTCTAAACCCCGTGTGTGAAATGACTCAGTGCTTGTGCTGTAATTGCTTTTCTTAGTCTGGCCCTCAGGGACAGGCCCTCGATGAGATATTAGGCTGGTTCCATCTCCAGTACTTGTGATTTTGCCTTCAGAGCTCTGATTTTGCTGAAGTCTGTACAATGAAGTGCAAGCAGGGAGCTCCCTGCCGGGAAGTCATTTAAGGGAAGGCCTGTGATTACTGGCCCTGCTAGGATAGGGAGACTCCTGCACTCTCGGGAGTGCTCCCCTTCACTGGTTCCCTAAAACATTAGCACCGATAACCTCCCCTGAACTCTGGGAACCTCTAAATGTTTAGGGGGGTCTCCTGGCTACAGGCCTGTCCCAGGGCCTGTTGATATCCTTGCTTCCAGAGCTGAAGGACCTGCAGAAAATGTGTAAGTAGAGAAAAGAACTGCAAGTGTGGAGCATGAAGATGAGACAGCTGGGGTGGGAGACATGAAGTGGTTTTCACCCTGCAGCCATCTCTGGGAGTGAGGGGGCAGTCTTCCCCAAAGTGGACACCCATCTTGTGCCCACAGCTTTGCCCCTCCATGCCCAGGATTCTCCAGCCCGATGAAACTGGCTGTGTGAGCAGTGCTACTCAAAATGTGGTCCATCCATCAGCACCATCAGCATCAACTTGGAGCTTGTTAAAAATGCAGATTTCAGGCCTTATTGCAGACTTACTGAATCAGAATCCCTGGGGGAAAGGGCCCTGAAATGTGTTTTAGCAAGGCCTCTAGAGGTTTTGTGTGCACTTTAAAGTTTGAGAAGTACTGGTTGAGGGTGTAGGAGATTGCTTTGCCCGAGAGTGTGATGATCTTGAAGGTAAAATCATAGGCAGTGAGGTGATTGTGTTTGTCTTCATTTCCTCTAGCATAACAGAGATTCAAACCAAATGGGGGTGTGTTTTTTTTGGTCACTGGCAGTTCTTTCATCTTTCAGGCCATCCTTGCTATTCCAATTCTCCTTACATGTGCCTGAAATTGTTTATTTCAGTTCTGATGGTCCCAAAGAAGCAAGTCCTTTTACTTTCCACTCTTTCAACCCTAGTTTGAAACTACAATCTCAAGGTCTTCTGAATTCCAGCCTAATCCAATTATCTCAAGCCCCTGAGTTTCAGAATTTCCCTGGTCTTTCTCTTTCCCTTCTGGCTTAAGAGCTGCTTTAGATCCCTCAGACTCTTTGCTCCCCTTCTTTTAAGTTTTTCTCTTTTGACTTTTACCTTCTTCAGTTTCTAAAATAATAACTCTCCTGACAAAATTTTATTTCTTACTCTTTATATCGGTGGCATCTCCCCACATCACTGCCCATGAGAGTTTTAAGATTCAAGGTCCTCTCCTTTCATCCCCAGTCATGACTTCCGTTATAAACAACCTATTTTACTTCATGCCTTCCTCCAGAGTGAGTGACTTCTGAATCTCTCTAGTTTGGAATGCTGAGGGGTGGAGGATATGTACTCAAGTACATGAGGTTGCCGAATTTTCGTTGGGAAAATATATAGCCTATTTTGGCTACAAAGTAATGAAAGTGATGGGAAGAATGGGAGGGTCCTAAGAGTTATCAGCAGGGCCCAACCAGGCTTAAGCTCAACTCAATTCAACAATCATTTATTAAGCACCTAAGCAATGAACAGGATGTATATAGGAGAAAGCTCAGACAAAAGGGAAAACCCAACACTGGTAGATCCCAATTACTAATGAGGCTTGCTCCTCTGCACAGAGTAGACACTTAATGAAAAATCTTGGTTAAATGAAGAAAACTTTAAGACTGACCTGCCTTTGATTATACATGTCTTTTCCTCTGTTGCTGTGAATTCGGGTTTCACAGAGCGGGTTTGTAGTGCTTTATGTTGCAAGACTGTGTGTACCATTCCTCCCAGTCCTGTTGTCCTTCTGCTTCTGTGATAATGGATGGGGCAGCAGCAGGATGGAGTTTTACTGGAAAATGTGAAGGAGACACTTGGAATCTAGACAAAAAGAGAACTTGTAAACATATTAGTCTTTGGGGAAATCTTACTGCAAATTGCTCTGAAGAATACAGAGAGAAGAAAAAGGACAGAGAAAAAGAGTTAGGAAGGAGAAATGAAGTTTTAAAAGCAAACAGAAATAATAGCTTAGATTGGATGTATTTGTTGCACTAATCAGCCTAATGACATGAGTCTCACTTGATTATTGGCAATTATATTAAAAATTTTGTAGATACAAAGTGCTCATCAGACCCTTTAACTCTCTGGATTGGCAACTAATGTAACTATGTGAGGGGAAGTCACGTGGCATGAGCATAAAGAAGAGAAGGGGCTGAGGTTCAGGCCTGGCATTGCCATGATATAGTGGGTGATCTTCAGCAAACCCCTTCCATTCTCAGTGCTCCAGTTTATATCCTGAGTAGTTTTGATCAGGTCAGTAGTTCTAAATGTGTGGTCCCTAAACCATCAACAGTGGCATCATCTGAAAACTTGCTGGAAATGCCAGTTCCTGCTGCAGCAGAAACTCTGGGGTGGGGCCCAGCTGTATCGTTTTGCAAGGCATCCAGCTGATTCAAGTCTGAGACCCACTGGACTAGTCATTCTGTGTTTCTGTAAATGAAGTAAGCCTGGGCAAAGCAGATTTAGACAATCAAGGCAGATGTCAGTGCTCCAGGCCAAGACATAGCTGCTTGGTCATGGAGTGTCATGGAGTGTCGTGGGGCTCTTCTCAGCCACAGCCTTGTCATTCTGTCTCTCCAGTACCAGATGGCCCAATCGTAGGCACACTGAGCGTGTGCCCAGGGCACTAACAAAGCACTTACCAATGTTATTTTTGTTTAGAAAAAATTCAAAACTGTAGTTTTCAAAAAAAAAAAAAAAACCCAGTAAAGTACATAGCTGCTGCTGCTGACCTCATAGAAAAAAAGTCAGAACATTGTTAGACCTCTTTATGTTTAGTTTGTTACTTACTGCTTTTGTTTGAAATTCTCAAGGCAGAGATGGGGACATGATAGGCTCTCTATATAGCCTTTTCAGAGTTTAGGGTATTTAGAGTTCTCCATCCTGCCTTCCCTTTCTCCTTGTTTTTCCTTAAGATTTGGTAGGTAACTTACTATACTTCCCAGACTTCTAAAAAGTGTATCTTTTTACTTCTGAGATTGGGATGTGTCTTACAATTCATGGTGCCTTTGATTCAGTGAAATATAGTGTATTGTTGGCACTGTTGATGTTCCTTAGAAGCCATTCTATCTCAAGCTTTCCCCCCATCCTTTTCTGAAGTCTAAAACCCTCTTAAAACCCCGTGTCTGGGAGTAGAGTTCCTGTGCAGTGTGCGCCATGGCTCAGGCATTCGGACACACTCAACCAGAAGGTATCCAGGCAGTTCTTGATAAAGCTCCCACGACTGTGGTGGCTCCTAGGTGATTCAGGGCTGGGTGAGCAGCTTCCTCTGGGCAGCTTGACTGATTATGATAATCAATCCAGAAGGACAATTGTTCTGGAAGACAGTGTAATGGGTGGAAAAGGCCTTGACACACAGCCAGCCCTCAAAGAGCTCACATACTAATGGATACAACATGAATGTCCACAAACAATAATAATGTCATAGGCTAAATGACATGCTGCTGCTGCTGCTAAGTCGCTTCAGTCGTGTCTGACTCTGTGTGACCCCATAGATGGCAGCCCACCAGGCTCCCCCGTCCCTGGGACTCTCCAGGCAAGAACACTGGAGTGGGTTGCCAGTTCCTTCTGCAATGCATGAAAGTGAAAAGTGAAAGTGAAGTCACTTAGTTGTGTCTGACTCTTTGTGGCCCCATGGACTGCAGCCTACGAGGCTCCTCTGTCCATGGGATTTTCCAGGCAAGAGTATTGGAGTTGGGTGCCATCGCCAATAGAGGCAAATATAAACTTCCATGGAAGGGAAAAATTTAGTCTGTCTGGGTTTACTGGGTGTGAATTCATAGAGGGGGTGATACTGCTTGGGTCTTCAAGAAGAGCGGGAGATGGCTAAGTGGAAAAGGAAGGCAGGAACAGCATGTTCAAAGCACTTGGGTACATGGACAATGGTGATTTTTATGGTATGTAAATTATAGCACAATAAAGCTGTTTATAAAAAAAATTTTAAAGGAAAGTGCTTAGAGCTTAAAGTGTACCTTGAGAAATAACAAGAAAATCTTTGTGACTAGCAGAGAGGATGCTTATGTCAGCAGTAAAAGATAAGGAAGACATTTTGTTGTAATGAGATTGTAAAGTTTTATTTGTTTTATTAAGAAATTGAAGTGGCCAGAAATTTAGGAGGGAGGGTTGAGTAGAAAACAGAGATTTGGAAGTTGGCAGAACGGTCTGTGAAAATGTGGGATTTGTTGCTATGGGGCAGGAAAAGCTGCTGTCATTTAGCACTAAATGTAACTCTTTCTTGGCAGTCTGTACACAAAGAAATGGGTGGTGAATTAGATAGCTTTCATTACTGACAAAGGGAACTATGTCAGGTTTTCAAAAGAGACAAATTGTTTTCCTAGTGCTAAACTTTAAGGAATTTCTAAAGTTCGTCTTAGCATCAGGATCTTTGAACAACACAGTTTAAACTAATGTCATGGATTGTGGATTTCTGTTTTTTGCTGCTGTTGTTGGAGCATAGTTGCTTTACAGTGTTGTGTTATTTTCTGCTGTATGGCAAAGTGAATCATCTATATGTGTACATATATTCCCTCTTTTTTGGATTTCCTTCCCATTTAGGAAAGGAACTTGTGTTCACCACAGAGCTCTCAGTAGAGTTCCCAGGGCAATACAGTTGGTTCTTATTTATATGAACACTTGAGACCAAGAGGATGGCAACTATGTTGCTCATCTCTGTAATTCTAGGAGTCGGGGCTCGGTAGTATTCGTGGAATGACTGAGTGACTCTCAGAGGCAGTGGGAGACATGGTGCTCAGCACCCTCTGCTTTCTGGAGAGGAGACTGACCCAAAGCCTAGCGACTGGGGCTGTGCTTAGTCACTTAGGACCCGTGGGGCAGGCAGCATCATAGTGATAGCCAGATAGTGTCTGGCTTCTATCTTAACCTCTTTTATTGTAAAATCATACATAGCTACAGAAAACGGCATACAATTATATAGTTCAATGAGTTCTTATGACCTAGGCCAAGAAATAGAACACAGCAAGCCAAGCCAGGGACCCTCCCTGTGCCCTGCTGCAATCTGAACTCCACTCTTCCATAAATAATCACGCTCCTGATTTTAGAATGACAATGTCCTGTACTTCCTATAGCTTTATCACCTGACTCTGCATCCCTAGACGCTATATTTTCAGTCTTGCCCATTAAAAGAAGTTGATTATGTCATTTAAATCTTTTAGTCTACCAGCTTCCCTTCAATTCCTTTTTTGTTTCCCCTAACAATTCATCTGTTGAATAACCTAGATCATTTGACCCATTGAGTTTTCCACAGCCTAGGTTTGCTTATCACACTCATGGTGCAGTTCAGTATATTACCCGTTCTTTGCATTTCCTGCAAAACTGCAGCTGAATCCAGGGGCTCTGCAGACTTGGGTTCATTCCCATTGGCAAGACCCTCAGTGGTGCAGCGTTCTTTCATCAGTTGTGACTCCTAGTGTGGTGTCCGCAGCTGTGGGTGCCAAATGCCGAGATCTACTAATTCACTGGAAGTTGCAAAATTATGATTTTTCTAACTCCATCATTTCTTTTTCACTTATAGGTTGGGATATTTTTGATAAAGAGATGTTTCCCTTCGCTCACTATTCTGTTACTTAGAGAGAG
Organism: Ovis aries; assembly: GCF_016772045.2. Classification (NCBI taxonomy): domain Eukaryota; kingdom Metazoa; phylum Chordata; class Mammalia; order Artiodactyla; family Bovidae; genus Ovis; species Ovis aries. Next base: position 51,140,763 of record NC_056055.1, on the reverse strand, counting down.
AGCCAGCTAGCTCATGGAAGCTGATTGTACATCTCTTCTCAACCCGGTGCTCACCTGTGTCACATGACTAGCTTGAAATTGGCTACAGTATTATTTACGCTATGGAAATTAGCAGATGATGAAATCAGGGCTTCCCCCCCCCCCACCCCTGCCAGAAAGCTAGTAGTTAAACTTTTACCAGCGTTTAACTGTACCATTCATATAGGAAAGGCAGGGTAAACACTTCTTCCTTTTTGTCTACTCCAGCATCACCCAAAGGTGACCAAATAGGTTTTTTAAATATATCATTAGAATTCATGGATTTAAATATATTGGATATGAGTTTCAACATAGTGCTTTTATTATTCTTAAAATAATAAAAGGGGCTCAGAGTATCCCATCTTGGGCCAGAGTGTAGGTATAATAGCTCAGTTTCCAGCAGTGATTTAGGCTTGTGATATTTTCAAGTTTATTGCCATAATTTTGTTATTTGTTTGCCATTGATCCCACCTGTTTTATATTCTTTTTCCTATTCTTTATTTTGGATTAATCAACTTTTTTTCATTGTTCCGTGTTTTCCCTCTTTGAATTTCTTAATTATATGTTCTTTTGCTTTAGTGGCTACCCTAGAGATTATAATATATAACCTCGACTTCTTATAGACCCAGATTTCTTTTATCTTGTTTTTTTTTTTTTTTCTTCACAGTCTTTAGCATAGGTTTCCATCTGCAAGGTTACCTCATGGTCCCAATGGCTGCTAGAGTGCCAGCTATCATATCCACATTCCAGGAAAATGGGAAGGAGAAAGGGAGACAGACAAAAGGGAGCATGGCACTAAAATCCTTTTCAAGGACAATCTTCCCATGACTTCTTAAATCCTAATGGGCACCTTTATCTAAGCCGTAGGCTAGGAGATGTAAGGTTTTGGTTAGGCACAATACTCAGAATTCTACTACTGAGGAGGAAGCACAGAATGGGTACTGAGTAGTTTCTGCCTTACTTTCTCTCTTTAGACCTCATTTGAAAAAAGCAGGCCGTTGGACTAGACAACATCTAAGGCAGTTTAAGCATTCCAAATATAGTGAAAAAAAACAAAACTGTTATCTCTCTGCCTTCTTAATAATTTAAAGACAAACCAGCAAACTTTTGTCCTTAATGAAAATTCTCTTATCTTTCTGACCTTTTCTGAAACACATTTTTGTGTGTTGAAGAAAATCATTGTCGAAAACTAATAGAAAAGTGAGCAACTGAACAAACCTCTCCATCTTGCTTTAGGAAAGAACGATGTCCTATACCTTTTCTCTCCATCTCCCATAATGATTTGGGTTTTGTCATCAAAAAAATCTGAAGCAAGAGATTCTTTTAATAATCTGGATAGAGATTATTAGTGTTGTTCAAGTGTTTCAGGAGTGCAGCAGTAATAGAGTAATACAATAATTTGTCTGTGGGTGGGGATGGATGGGGTAGCTACAGGTACACAGAATTAGAGACTGAGAGATATAGGGCTTAATAGGACCTCAGTTTTCCTTGTAAGATAAGGAAGTAGAGTCAAGGATTCCTGTGAACTCAGGCTTGAGTACAGGTGGATCCAGATCAGGTCACTCCCCTTTATGGATAATACTGTGTGGGGCCTACCAACACCACAGTTGAAGGGACCCCATTTGCTCTCATTGATTGAAAAGTCAGGCATCATCACCTTGCCAGTGTATAAGAGGAGGAACCCTAGCACAGGCCCCACTCTCAGAGCATCGCTCTTAGTGCCTGAGCTTGAGGCCCAGGAGGCAAGGTGTGGCCTTCTCTGTGTGCTCCATCAAGGAACAGGCTCTGGGAAACAGAGAAACCTGTCTTAACTCCTGAAGTCTTCCATCCATTGATTCCACCTCCTCCCATTGGTTGTGGCTCTGCCCTGTGAGGCTCACAAAACAAACCGAATTTGTTTTGTGAGCTTCCGCAAAGTCGAAAACAGCCATCATCTTCCCTCATATTTCTGATGTTTCCCCTCTGACTGAGATAATGCCTTTTCATAACAGAGGACATCTGCTGATATTCAGTGCAGATTGAAACAGCCTCTGCAGGGTAGAAAGCTGATATAAAGCTGTCACTTTACATGCCTCCTAGGAGCACATCCTCACGAATGGAGGGTGCTAATGTTGCAGCAGTCCCTGCAGAAGCTGAAGGCTCGTGGGAGAGGAGCTCCCACACTTCTCAGGGTTTGCTGGACAGGCTCTTTTTGCTGATTTGGGTCCAGAATTGAAAGCTGCAGGGCAGTTTGTGAGCAATCTAAAAGTACTCAATGTATTCTATGAGGGTGGCACACCATGAGACAAGCAGAAACTTTCATCTCTTTTTCTGATAATGGTGAGAAACTAGACCCAACCATCCACCGACTGGTTCCTCCAGAGACTGCAGTCTGTGAAATATCTGATCCCAGACTGGGACTCAGTCCATGCTTGGGATACAAAGACAAGCTTCCCATCAGTGACTCATAGAGTAACGGAGCTTGGAAGTAACCCCAAGGTTCATCTGGGTGCTCTCCAGATGAGAAAATGATGCATTGTTTCATCTGCAGTTGTTCTGGTATGCCAGCTGCTCTAACCAGTTGTATAGACCAAATAGCCCGTTCTTTCCCCTTCTCCAGACAGTTGTTTCCCATGGAAAAGAAACTCATCACCTTGGCTGATAGAGACATCCTCAAGATATCCAGGACCTGTTTCAAGATCCAGGGCAAGTGAGGCTAGAGTTAGAGACTGATCAAGGAATATAATGCAGCATTCCAACTCCCAGCCCAGGGCCAGGCATATGCCTCTTGCCTCCTAGCTTGGTCTAACATTATACAGTAAAACAGGGAGAACCCTTCCTTACTTTTTTAGAACCATATAAAGCAATTATTTTGATTTCTACAGAAAGCACTCAAAATCACTGCAGATGGTGGTTGTAGCCATGAAATTAAAAGACGCTTACTCCTTGGAAGGAAAGTTATGACCAACCTAGATACCATATTTGAAAGCAGAGACATTACTTTGCCGACTAAGGTCCGTCTAGTCAAGGCTATGGTTTTTCCAGTGGTCATGTATGGATGTGAGAGTTGGACTGTGAAGAAAGCTGAGCACTGAAGAACTGATGCTTTTGAATTGTGGTGTTGGAGAAGACTCTTGAGAGTCCCTTGGACTGCAAGAAGATCCAACCAGTCCATTCTAAAGGAGATCAGTCCTGGGTGTTCTTTGGAAGGACTGATGCTAAAGCTGAAACTCCAGTACTTTGGCCACCTCATGCAAACAGTTGAACCATTGGAAAAGACTCTGATGCTGGGAGGGATTGGGGGCAGGAGGAGAAGGGGACGACCGAGGATGAGATGGCTAGATGGCATCACTGACTCGATGGACATGAGTTTGAGTGAACTCTGGGAGTTGGTGATGGACGGGGAGACCTGGCATGCTGCGATTCATGGGGTTGCAAAGAGTCAGACATGACTGAGCGACTGAACTGAACTGAACTGAACAGAGAGCACTCACCGCTAATCATATGAATTCATTTTTCTGTAGCACTGATATTCCACACCAGGGTATTTTTAGGCTCAATTAGTCTCATGGAAGGTAACGGAGCGCAATTGAAGTCCATATTTTTAAATATATGAGCAGTAATTTAGACACTTTTTGTTTGTTTCCCACTGCTGCTCCATGGGAGAAGCAAGTGCTGGGTGAGGGTGCTTATATAAAAGCACAGTACTAATAATCAAAATGTTGCCCAATGAACTTAAGTTCTGACAGCAATAATGTTAGGCAGGCACTTGATACAACTCTGCTGAAATATGAGCAATACTTAAATAGGACCCAAGACCACAAACTTAATCTAATAACTATTGATTAAATATTGATAAATGCATGAAAAAGCATTTAAGGTGTGTGTACTCAGTCGTGTCTGACCCTGCGACCCCATGGATGTTAGCCTACCGGGCTTCTCTGTCCATGGGATTCTCCAGGCAAGAATACTGGAGTGGGTTGCCATTTCCTCCTGCAGGGGATCTTCCAGATATGGGGATTAAACCCGCATCTCCTGTGTCTCCTGCATAGGCAGGTGGATTCTTTACCACTAGCACCACCTGGGAAGCCTATAAAAACATATTTAAACTTCACTTATAATCAAGTAAAGTGAAAGTGAAAGTCACTCAGTTGTGTCCGACTCTTTGCGACCCCATAGATTATACAGTTCGTGGAATTCTCTAAGCCAGAATACTGGAGTGGGTAGCCTTTCCTTTCTCCAGGGGATCTTCTCAACCCAGGGGTCGAACCCAGGTCTCCCACATTGCAGGCAGATTCTTTACCAGTGGAGCCACAAGGGAAACCCAATCAATGCAAATACACTTTTAAAAGTAATGGAATATCCATTTTGTAATCTACAAAATTATCAGCCTACTACATTGTGTGAAGAGCAGAGCCTGATGGGGGATAATGTTCTTTTCAAGAAATCCTGGGACCTGAGAGAGTCCAAAGATGGAGAATAGGATGAGGAAGAACGTCTCATAAACAGTTTGGGGCTCTGGGGGAGGTTGACCAGGGAAGTGAAGGCTCAGAGTGTCCAGATATCTCAAAACAGACTAGTAGGAGAGGGGTAATGACTCTAATGACAGAATCTGAGTCAACAGGCCAGAACCCACAGAGAGGCAAGATTCAACTCATTAGAGACACTCCCCTAGTTTTAAACATATGTTTGAGCATTTTTTGTTGATTAGGTCATAGTTGCCATCATAAAGCATTCATAAACTACAAAGGGATATACAATGAAAAGGAAGTTGTCTTCCCATGTCTGTGCTTCAGTCACTCAGTTCCCCTCCCCAGGAATTTCTCATATATTCTTCCATAAATAGTCTATGTATATATAAGCATACCATAAGCAGACGATACTGATTATTCTAGTCTTTTTTTCATTCAAAACTAAGATTATTCTCTATCAGTCCATATAGTGCTACCAACTTATTTTTTCCTTATTTTTTTAATGAATGTATGCAACTTTTTGTATGACTGTATCATAGTTTATTAAGCCCTCCTCCGAGCATTTAGGATGTCTCCAATCTTTGGCCATTATATAATACACTGCAGTGAATATCTTTGTACATATGGAACACATGTGTAAATATACCTATAGAATTAGTTCCTAGAATTGGAATTCCTGAGTTAAAAGATTTTTTTCAATACTAAAACTTAAAAATATTTAATACCATTATACATTTCAAAATTCATAAGATTCAAAGGGTGTATGTAGAAAGTTTAACTTTCATTTCTGTCCTCAGCCTTCTAGTTCTATTCCCTGAGTTAACCAGTGTTATGAGTTTCATATCTATTCTTAAAGAACCATTTCCTTCCTTTTTTGTATACATATGGTACCACATTATATTCAGGGTTCTGTGCCTTGCTTTTAAAAAATTAATATATCATGAAAACCATTCTCAGTCAGTGGTACAAAAGAGCTTTTTTTTTTTTTTTTTTTTTACTGTTACACACTATTCCATTGAATGGATGTGCCATAACTCACTTGTCCTTTAATGATGGATACTTAGGTTGTCTAAAATGTTTTGATGTACCTTTAAAATTTTTCATAGATATTGCCAAATTGCCCTTCCAAGAAATTTTATGAGTTTATACTTCCACCAGGGCTTCCCTGGTAGCTCAGCAATGAAGAATCTGCCTGCAATGCAGGAGACCCGGGTGTGATCCCTGGATTGAGAAGATCCCCTGAAGGAGGGCATGGCAACCCACTCCAATGTTCTTCCCTGGAGAATCCCATGGACAGAGGAGCCTGGTGGGCTGCCGCCTATGGGGTCGCACAGAGTCTGACATGAGTGAAGCGACTAAGCAGCAGCAGCAGCAGCATTCTTCCACCAATAATATATGAGTTTGTTTCTCCAGATTTCAACAACACAGTATATTATGGAAAATTTTGATATTTGACATTATGATAGGTAACACATGACATTTTGATGTTAACCTTTATTTGAATTTCCCTTATGAGTGAGGTTGAGTATTTCTATCAGTGTTAGGGTCATTTATAATGGCTTTATCATAAAGTATCTATTCCTATCTTTTGCTTATTTTTCTACTGGGTTGTTGATCTTTTTATTATTGATTTTTAGAAAAAATATACAATAAGGATATTATCCCCATGTTTGGCACATGCATTACAGATATTTTTCCTAATTTTTCATTTATCTTTTGAGTATGCTTATAGGGTTTCCTCTTCCTCTCTTATGCAAGATTTTTTATTTTTATGTAATAATATCTATTCTTCTTCTATTTAATGTTCTTATTTTCTTCTAGTTCATATTTTCTTCTAGTGTTTTTATGGTTTCATCATTTAAACATTTGATTCCTTTGAATTTTATCTAGGAATAAAGAGTAAGATATAAGAAGCAAGATAGCGTTTCAGTTCTTTAGTTTTTTCAGATAGTCATACATTTTTTTTAAATTTTAGAGCTTTTGAGTGTCAAGACCACGTCTGATGCATCTTTCCATGCTCCATAATATCTCTCACTAATAATGCCTAGCACTTAATGAGCACTTACACAGGCCAGGATGTCTGTACATTCTTGTGCTGAACAACTCCAAGGCCCTTGCACTTCCCCAGGACACTACTTCCCCTCACCTCGCACACTCAAAGGCTCCCAGTCAATGTTAATTGAATAAATTAATACATTTGCATATACTTAGTTTGGGCTGCATCTGATTCAGGTGAGCAATTCACAGAATCCAGTCACGTCAAGTCAATACTCATGCATATCCAGCATGGTTTTGGGCTATTACACTGGACTGCACTTTAGCTCTGCCACTTATCTCTGACCTCCAAGCAAATAGTTTACCTGTTGTGAGCTTCTGTTTTCCTTGTCTGTGAAATGGAATAACAATACATACTGCTGCTACTGCTAAGTCGCTTCAGTCATGTCCAACTCTGTGCAACCCCATAGACGGGGGCCCACTGTCTCTGGGATTCTCCAGGCAAGAACACCGGAGTGGGTTGCCATTTCCTTCTCCAGTGCATGAAAGTGAAAAGCAAAAGTGAAGTCGCTCAGTCGTGCCCGACTCTTAGCGACCCCATGGACTGCAGCCTACCAGGCTCCTCTATCCATGGGATTTTCCAGGCAAGAGTACTGGAGTGGGGTGCCATTGCCTTCTTTGAAGAGGAGTACTGTGAGAGTCAAATGAGATAGTCTGCATAAGGGGTCTGAAGGATATCAAAGTGGTGTACCTTAAGGGATTATGGTTCAAGCGCGAGTAGTGCAGATACCACTAATGACACACCCCTATTATGCATCTTTTTCTGGTAGGACTGAAAGAAGAGGGGGAAGCTGAACTGAGTTGTGGGGAAGGCAGGGCTATAAGTAGCTATTTCTGTTCCCCAAGTGTTCATTCTCTGAGCGTAGACTCAAATTCCCTCTGGAGCCATACTAATGGTCACATTAGTATCAGTTGACAAAGGACCATATGCTTCTGAAATGTTCTCCCATTAAGTTCCATGGGAAATAGCAGGAATTCATGGTCCATTATAGGAAATCTGCCATGACTTTAGCCTCTATTAAAACACACTTCTAGATTTCCTAGGCTCTGGGGTGTCAGGCCGTGCCCCCAGCTACATGATGATGCATAAGACAGAAAATCTGTAAAGTCAGGTTATCCTGTCAAATCTAGGCTCATAAAGTCATGTTTTATTTTTGAAAAGAAATGAACGTTTTAATAAATATTATTAATTATTATTTTGTGGATTATTTTGTGAATGCTCTTGCTGTTGAATTTCAAGCTAATTAGCATATATAGCAGTCATTATTAAGAGTCCAGATTGTGGAAATATACCATATCTTCAGTGTCATTAACAAGTACACAGTTTTTCATAATTTACCACCTTAAATTTAAGATACCTTCAGCATTCCTTTGCAAAAAGTATTGTCTCTTTTTGTATCAAAAAATCTTCATCAAAGAGGAGAAAAGAAAAAAGACAGACACAAGCTCCACAGCAAAGTATTCAGATCTGGGAGTTTCAATGTGCATAATAATAGCTGCCTTTATCAAATGTCTACAACACCCCTGATCACATGCTACGTACTTTGTTCTTATTATTTAATTTAGTCCTCACAACACCCTTCAAGATCAGCATTATCTCCTTGCTATGATGAGAAAAACTGAAAGGTTACATTAGCTGTCCAAGGACACAAAACTCACAAGGGACAGAAGCTGGAATTCAAGCCTCCTCTGACTCCAGCACACATCCTTCCCAAAACATCCCTGAGATTCAAAGCAGACTGACGCACAATGTTGCAGTACACAGTACATAGTAACAAAACGTGAATAAAGCGTTGCTTTTAAGAAAATCTAGACCACCCATCTCTCTCCCCATCCTGGACTAGAAACGAAAGAGAGTGCCTCCAAGACTCTCCCCTGTGCCTGGAGCATGCACCCTTTCCCGACTTTAGGTTGTAAAGGAGTGTTTTAATTGAGAGCCTCACTGGTGGCTCAGATGGTAAAATCTCTTGCCTGCAGTGCAGGAGACTCTGGTTTGATCGCTAGGTCAGGAAGATCCTCTGGAGAAGGGCATGGCAACCTACTCTAGTATTCTCGCCTGAAGAATTCCATGGACAGAGGAGCCTGGAAGGCTACAGTCTGTGGGGTCACGAAGAGTCAGACACGACTGAGCGACTAACTGAAGAGGGTCCAGGCTAGCACTGCCCCTTCAGTCAGGTTCGCTCTGCCTTTACCTGTCTTCTACATTGGGCTCTGTTTAATAGGTTTTGCATTGAATAAAGGATTCCACACTCTCCCCTCAGCCAAAGATAGAAAAAAGCTGATGTAGTCCGATTCTTTCTTTTATAGATAAGGCACTCAGACCCAGAGCAGCTTTGACCAAAACTATCCAGAAAGGTAGGACAGATCCCTTTCTCTTTAAGGTTTTAATTGCTGAGTTCCTGCAGGAAAATTCAGGTGACAAAGACGATCATCATGGGAAATAGGTTTCAAGAGCCTTTCTAGTTTGTTGACTGAATAGAGAATGGTCACTGACCCAGATTTAAATTCTGTCTTCATTGCCTACTAGCTGGATTTTGAGCAAGTTACTTAACCTTGCTGAATCTCTTTGTCTGCAAAACAGACACCTTACTATCTGCTTATTAGAGCTTTGTGATTGATTAATATTATATTTAAAACACCTTGCATATCATAGGTTTTCCTTCCGACCTTCAGAACCTTCTCAGAGGCTGTTGTCTCTGCCTACGAGCTTTATCTTCTCTCTCCTTCCCCCGGTAGCTAACTTGTACTTATTCTTTAGATTGTTTCATTAAACTCCTTGGCTTTGAATCTAAGCTCTGCCACATACTAATTAAGTGACTTTGGAAAAGTTAGCTTTAGTTTTCTCATCTACAAAATAAAGGTACTAATTAATAATATAAATCCTGTAGAATTATGTTAAAATGAGATAACATGAATTGCTTAGAAGTGTAACTAACAAGTATTAGGTCTCAATAAATCTTAATACAACAATTTTGTAGGGTCCACAGACTAATTTTGGAGGGTTCTCTTTCCTTCATAAATAAGCTATTCACATTGTCTAGAAGCTTATGACATTTATACATTATTCTTGGAGTTCAGAAAATTCATCAGGTCATGCAAAATCCATTCTGCCAATCTCTACTTACTTCTAACGTAATTATTGAAATGTAAAGACTTACGTCTGACATTTTATTATTTATTTCCTGTTTATTCCCCATTTTCATTTATCTTTTCTTCTTTCTGCCTCCCTGTGGATTATCGGGCATTTGAAAATCATAATTTTATTTAGTTGTTTCTTCATGTATTTTTGGCTGTGCTGGGTCTTTGTTGCTGCTCAGGCCTTTTTTTCTCTCTCTAGTAGTGGGAAATGGGGCTCACTCTCCAGCTGCAGTGCACTGGCTTCTCATTGCAGTGGCTTCTCTTGTTGTGGAGCACAGGCTCTAGAGCCTGTAGGCTTCAGCAGCTGTGGCACACGGGCTCAGTATTGCAGCTTCTGAGCTCTAGAACACAGGTTCAGTAGTTGTGGTGCGTGGGCTAGTAGCCCCATGGCAAGTGGGATCCTCCGAGATCAGGGACTGAACCTGTGTCTCCTGCACTGGCAGGCAAATTCTTTACCACTGAGCCACCGAGGAGGCCCTACTTGGGCATTTTTAAGAATTTCAATTTGATTTATCTGTAGATTTTTTTTGAGTATAGTTTTGTATATATTTCAGTTGTTGATAATGTATTAATATTAAACTATTCATACCCAATATGTCAGCAAATTTGGAAAACTCAGCAGTGGCCACAGGACTGGAAAAAGTCAGTGTTCATTCCAATCCCAAAGAAAGGCAATGCCAAAGAATGTTCAAACTACCGCACAATTGCACTCATCTCACATGCTAGTAAAGTAATGCTTAAAATTCTCCAAGCCAGGCTTCAGCAATGTGTGAGACCACTGATTTTCAGTTCATTAGACAATGGCAGAGGAACCAGAGAGGAATGGCATCTTCTGCTGATCATGCAAAGTAAAGACCTCTTTCTGCTTTAGTACGAGCTATGTCAAAGCCTTTTGATGCTTGTGATTGGATCACATCATAAAACAGTTGAGAAATTCTTCAAGAGATGGGAATATCAGACCACCCGACCTGCCATCTTGAGAAAGCTGGTTTTAGACAAGGCAGAGGAACCAGAGATCAAATTGCCAACATCTGCTGGATCATGGAAAAAGCAAGAGAGTTCCAGAAAACCATCTCTTTCTGCTTTATCGACTATGTCAAAGCCTTTGACTGTGTGGATCACAATAAACAGTTGAAAATTCTTCAAGAGATGGGAATATCAGACCACCCGACCTGCCTCTTGAGAAATCTGTATGCAGGTCAGGAAAGCAACAGTTAGAACTGGACATGGAACAACAGACTGGTTCCAAATATGAAAAGGAGTACGTCAAGGCTGTATATTGTCACCCTGCTTATTTAACTTACATGAAGAGTACATCATGAGAAACGCTGGGCTGGAAGAAGCACAAGCTGGAATCAAGATTACTGGGAGAAATATCAATAACCTCAGATATGCAGATGACACCATCCTTATGGCAGAAACTGAAGAAGAACTAAAGAGCCTCTTGATGAAAGTTAAAGAGGAGAGTGAGAATGTTGGCTTATAATTTACCATTCAGAAAACAAAGATCATGGCATCTGGTCCCATCACTTCATGGCAAATAGATGGGGAAATAGGAAACAGTGGCTCACTTTATTTTTGGGGGCTCCAAAATCACTGCAGAGAGTGATTGCAGCCATGAAATTCAAAGACACTTACTCCTTGGAAGGAAAGTTATGACCAACCTAGATAGCATATTAAAAAGCAGAGACATTACTTTGGCAACAAAGGTCTGTCTAGCCAAGGCTATGGTTTTTCCAGTAGTCATGTATGGATGTGAGAGTTGGACTGTGAAGAAAGCTGAGTGCCAAAGAATTGATGCTTTTGAACTGTGGTGCTGGAGAAGACTCTTGAGAGTCCCTTGGACTGCAAGGAGATCCAACCAGTCCATCCTAAAGGAGATCAGTACTGGGTGTTCATTGGAAGGACTGATGTTGAAGCTGAAACTCCAATACTTTGGCCACCTGATGTGAAGAACTGACTCATTTGAAAAGATCCTGATGCTGGGAAAGATTGAGGGCAGGAGGAGAAGCAGATGAGAGAATGAGATGATTGGATGGCATCACCAACTCAATGGACATGATTTTGGGTAAACTCTGGGAGTTGGTGATGGGCAGGGAAGCCTGGCATGCTGTGGTTCATGTGGTCGCAAAGAGTTGGACACGACTGAGCGACTGAATTGAACTGAACTGATACATACCCAACTTGTCACAATCTATTGGTATTGACATTTTACCACTTCAAGTAACATGTGCCTTTAGGTCCCTTTGTTTAACCTCTCTCCCAATATGTGAAAGTTGTTCATTTGTGTCTGATTCTGTGTGACTCCAGGCCAGAATATTGAAGTGGGTGGCTGTTCCGTTCTCTAGGGGATCTTCCCAGCCCTGGGATTGATCCCAAGTCTCCCACATTGCAGGCGGATTCTTTACTAGCTGAGCCACCAGGGAAGCCTCCTCTTCCAATATAATTGTCTTAAATATTACCTCTATATATACTGAAGACATCTGGTAATATTACATTTTTTGCTCCCACCAAATATAAGTCTAAAAACTTGAGGAAATAACAATCTATTATATTAACTAATATTTTTACCTTTTCTGTTATTCTTTCTTCATTGCTGATATTCCTAGTTTTCTTCTTTTATCATTTCCTTTCTGTTTGAAGAATTTCCTAGAGTCATTCTCTTAGGTGGATCTATTGTTCACGAGTTATATTGGTTTTTCATCTTAGTTTTTCACCTTCATTCCCGAAGGATTTTTGTTTTAACTGAATACAGAATTCTGAGTTGACAGCTGTTTTCATTCAGTACTTGAAAAACATTGCACCACTTCCTTCTAGTCTTCATGATTTCAAATGAGAATTCTGTTATCATTTGAATTGGTATTCCTCTCTAAGTCATTTCTCTCCACTATCAAGACTCTTTATTTTGTCTTCAGTTTTTAGAAGTATAATTACAATGCCTGATAATTATTGAAATGTTAGGACTTAAGTCTGTCTGTGGATTTCTTTAAGTTTCTTTGAGCATATCCCTTCTGGAGTTTGTGCAGCTTCTTTAATCTAAGCTTAAGTCTTTTGCCAATTTGGGGAATTCTCAGAGATTGTTTCTTTAACTATTTTTTTAGTCCCTCCCTCCCTTTCTCTCTCTCTTCTCTCCTGGGATTATGATGATATGAATTTTAGTTTAACTTTGTTCTTTTATTTTCCCCCAAGGCTGTTTCATTCTGTTGTTCAGCTTGGTTAAATTCTATTAATCTGCCCCAAGACCACTGAATTTTATCCTCTGTTATCCCTGCTTTGCTATGGAGCCTATCCAGTGAGTTTCCCCCTCCTTTTATTTTCCAGTTATATATTATTTAGTTATTTTTTAACAACAGCTATTTCTTTGCTGATAGTTTCTAAAGTTTCACTCGTTTCAATAGAATTCAGAAGTGCTTGTTTAAGAATTTTTACGATGGCTGCTTTAAAATCATTGTCAGATAATTCCAAAATCTGTAGTTTCTCCATTTTGGCATCTGTTGATTGTCTTTTTCTCATTCAAGGTGAAATTTTTCTGATTTTGGTGTGATGCATGATTTTTAAAAATTGTACTTTGGACGTTTTAGGTATCCTGTTCTAGATGCTGCATCTTATTTGCATCTTCTGTTTCAGCAAGCTAACACTGTGCTAGTGGGGAAAGGGAACACTGCCTCATTACCCATGGGCAGGGCTGGAAGTCCAAGTTCCCCACTTAGCCTCTACGGACCAGAGGTGGGAGAATAGGAGTGTTGTGTGTCATTTTTTTCTGGGGTGTTTGTCTGAAATGGGTTGGTGTTATCACAAAACTTCTTCTTCTTCTTTTTTTTAAAAATATTTATATATTTGGCTGTGCCAGGTCTTAGTTGTGGCATGGAGGATCTTCGAAGCAGTATGTGGGATCCTTTAGCTGTGACACATGGGGTCTAGTTTCCTGACCAGGGATCGAACCTGGGCACCCCTGCGTTGGGAGGACAGAGCCGTAGCCGCTGGACCACTGGGGAAGTTCCAAGGCTCCTGTCTTGTTAGGCTGCTCTTTCCCATTCCTTTGACAATGAAGATCAGACTTTCCTTGAGGCTCTTTTTGTCTGTCCCTACTGGCATTTCTTAGCTGTGGGCATCTCTAATACTCAGTCTGGGATGTATAGGAGGCAAAAAGAAAATCTAGGGAATTCATTGTCATGTTGTTCGTTGAGTCCTCAGGTCCCTGCTTTCTCTGTCTGCTTTCAGGTCTGCTTTCTCTGTCATTCAGAGTTTTCTTATGTTTGTTTTATACGTTAGTGGTTAAGGAGGAACAGGAAGAAATGTATCATCTCCATCTTGTCCAGAACTGGAATTCCTAGGTGTATAATTTAAATTACTACTGTGTACCATTTAATGAGTCTTTTCTACCTGAAAATTCCATTTTCTGAAATTATAAATTATAAAATTCTCCTATCACTTCTTTGGCTGTTGCATTGTTCTTTTCTTATTTTTGCTCTATTTAGTACTCTTGTTATTTGCATGGCTCCTAGATACTTCGTCCACTTTTTTTTAAAAATATTTCCCTTACATTTCCATTTCTTTGTATTTTGGGATTGCTTCTGTGGGATTGTTCTCTCTTTTAATCTTTCAGACCATTAAATCAATTTTCAGTGGTGTTCATTCTATTCTTTGCTTCCACAATTGAAATGTTCAAATTTGAATTTTCTTTTACATCCCCGAACCATTTTTACTCATTCTTATCACTCCTCCCCCGATCTCTACTTAAATCCTCTTAAAAATCTTATTTTCAAAGCTTATTTTGTCTTATTTTAAATCTGTCTGAATATGAGTCCTCTCTTTTAGTTATCTACCTTGGTCTTTCTCCTGTAAGTGATTGAGCCCCCTAACTCAGGTCTGTGGACTGGTACCTCCTGTCAGATCAGCAATGACATTAGATTAGAAATAAAGTGCACAATAAATGTAATGTGCTTGAATCATCCCCAAACCTCCCCTATTCCTGGTCCATGGAAAAACTGTCTTCCACAAAATCAATCCCTGGTTCCAAAAAGGTTGAGGACTGCTGCCTTAACTGATCTCTGATCTGCCCTGGCTACTCATACTGGCTCCTGGGCAGGTCAGGCTCTTGTGGCCTCTTGGGTAGCAATAGCTGAACAATTATGAAAAGGAAGAAAGATTGCTATTTCTCCAGTGACCTGGTGGTGAACAAGGCTGGTTGGCTGGCCCACCAGGCTGGGTGATATGGGAGAGGTTCCTGGAATCTTTAGACACTCCCAGTATGAACAGGGAAGGATTAGGTTTCTGTTAATGTGTAAGTTGTTTGCCACACAGGGTACCTGGTTGAGAGAATATTAGGAGCTAAAAATCCACTTGTTGAGCTGTTTACCCTGGTGTGGAGCTACATCTGCCTGAAAGAAGGAAACATTACTTCCTCATATGCACAAAAGCGTCTGGAGGTGATGCCTTTTTGTAACCCACATGAAGATGCTGTATAAGCTAGTAGTGGCCCTGGGAGGGGTAGTTTGACCTACTTGTGACATTCCCCTCTAGGGAAGCAAGCCCCAATATAATTCACTCAGTGCTCTGTGCAGGAAGTGGGCAAAGACAGTTCTTTCTCACTACTAAGGGGTCCCATTCAGTTGGGCCCAGGTAGGTAGCTTTAGAATTGGAAGCCTTTGCTGCAGGTGTGCTAGTGAAGCAAGTACTTCCCAAGCTCCTGGGCCTTGGTCCTTCCTGCAGTTTTAAAAAGTGTGGCAGAGGCACCATCCTTCTCCAGTCCTGCACTGGCTCAGTCTCCTAAGGATGTGTGAGGTTTGCTTTAGGCCCCAGATCTAGGCCCTAACATCCTACCCTCTATTCAACATATGTCTCACAGTTTGAGTCACTTCTACAGAGAGCTGGTCAAGAGAGAGTGTCAGCTGTAGGCTGCAAGCTCCCATCTTTAGAGAATTCCCTTGGATAGTCATCCTAAAATTATTTAGGAAATTTTCCCAAATTGCAATTCTATTGCAGTCATCTCCCTGTCCCACCCCAACCCCAGATAGAGCTATATTACCTAGAAAAATCTGAACTCAAATCCCATTTACTAGGTCTGTGACCTCATACACATCATTTGACTTCTTTAAGTTTGTCTTAGTTTCTTTGTCTGTAAAAAGAGGGTCATAATGTTTGTCTTCCATAATTCAAGGAGCTATTGAAAGAATAAAATGAGATGACTGCTCTGTCTAATGCTTTATTAAACTGTAAAGTACAACGAAAAGGTAAAGGAGATGAAGAAAGGGGTGATGGTGACATCCATCCCTGGGGCCCTGGGAAGCAGGGCAGTGGTGTGAAGCCACAGTCTCCCAGTAGAATCAGAGCAGGATCAAGCCTGTGGGAATTGCAGGAGACAGGACTGGCAAGACCAGAGTAGGGCCACCCCAGACACTGGCCACAACCTCAAGGACATGCCTTCTTCTTAGGAGCTGACCTTCCAAAAGCTGAAGCAGCAGAGGAAAAGAAAATTTTTAAAAGATTAAAAAGGAAAGAGTAAGGATGCTAAAACCACTCATATATTTTCAAAGCTGTCCCTCAGATCACTGAAAGATTTATCATCTAAAGAATGAGATTAAAAACATCTGACAGGAGATATAAAGATCTTGAATATATAGTTTTTAATTGTGATAACCATTCCCTATGCAAATATCCCATCCTTTTTCTCTGTTTCCAACCAAGTCATTAGGTCTATCAGATTACAACAGATTAGAATACCAGTTTTATCAAGAAGCAGAAAATATAATTAGGAACAAGAAAATAAATTTAAGCAGGCAAGCCTTATATGAGAGCTGTTTTCCACACTCCCTGACCCTTCCCCAAGAAGGGAAAATAGATCATCTTTGGGAGAATGACTATGATAGGTGATCATGTAAGGTTTGGAAAGTACTGGGAGACTGATCTCTCTTTGCTAACACACAATGGATGTTCCAGCCTAACTTTCTATTCTTGATATTTTACAATGAACTGGACGATTCATTTTTAAGACGTGAGCAGTGAATGTCTGCCTCTGTGTCCTAGAATTTTGGAAGCAAGAACATGTTGTTTTATGCCATTGTTTTTCTCTGTAGGGCAAGAATTTACTTGTCCTCAAGAGGTAATATAATCCACATGAAAAGCACCCGGTTTCTTCTGCAGACAACAGCAGAACCTCTCTTTCAACTTAATAATATTTAACTTCCTTAAACTCAAAGGATCATTTGGTTTAGGGCTCAAGAGACATTGTTTGTCACAAGGTATCATTCCCTCCTTTTACAGGAGAGCCTAAAGAGGTAGTGTGACTTTCCTGTAGTCACATGGCAAGTTTAAGTACAGAACTAGGTTCCAGACCTACAGGGCACAGCTTTTCTATAAGCAGCTGACCACAAATGGTGGTATGGATGTTCCTAATGGTCCTGCTGCAGTATTCCAACTGTCCATGAGCCTTGGCTCAGCAAAATCTCAGTGACACTATCTTCATTATAGTTCACTGTTAACTAGAGCTTGAATATTAAAAACATGTTACCAGTTTATGTAGTGTAATAATACTGTCTTAACCAAACCATTCCATTACCTAACCAGTCTGGATTTATGTTTGAATCACTACACTTCAAAGGCATGAATTGCTAGGAGGGCACTCAACAATGCTGAATGAATGACCACTTAGAGGCTCATTAAGGAACTACGTCATTTTAGATCTAAAAGAGACCTTGCAGGTTCCTATGTCTACTCCTCCTTTCTTCTGCAGCCTGAAGAGTTGAGGGCATTTGAGCAAGTGGCAAAACAGAGCTAGAACTTCCCCCTTTTTTCCTATTTCCCAGACTAGCTTTCTTTTCTCCACCTGTACTGCTTTTCATTCATTTGATACAAAGACATTAAAATAGCCAGTTTACTTGTCTGGTATATAAAAGTAGTGTTTCTAACATCTCATTTTAAAACGCTACTCCATACAAAATGACAGGGTCAGGTGGTTTTTTTTCTTAATCCTGTGGAATTTGATCATTCTGATGAAGAGCAGAAACTCATCCTATATCACTGCAGACAGTAAAGCTGAAACTTGAAGCAGTAAACAATTCTATTTTGGGAACAAGAGATATAAAGTCAGGAAGAGTTAGGCATTCTAAGAAGGAAACTGTATAGGAAAGCTTACTATTAAGTCAGCTCTCCAAAGTACCTGAATGCAAAAGAGATTAATTCAGATAAGGGGAAGGTATGGGCTCTTAACAGATGACAAACGGCACATTCATGCCACAAAGAAAGCAAACTTTTAGCTGAAATGGTACTTATGGGAAGTAAATTCAAACCTCAGATGCTTTAGTCAGGAAGTCTCATTAGGATGCTACATAGCTTCTTATTATGGGTTATTACATAGTGTCACTAAAAAAAGAAGAGACATCTGAGAGGGACAAGACACGACCAAATAGCAATCTGAGAAAGTTCAGTCTTGCCCTGAAAGTGACAGTGAAAGTCGCTCAGTGGTTTCCAACTCTTGCAACCCCATGGACTATACTCCAGGCCAGAATACTGGAGTGGGTAGCCTTTCCCTTCTCCAGGGGATCTTCCCAACCCAGGGATCAAACCTAAGTCTCCTGCATTGCAGGCAGATTCTTTACCCACTGAGCTATCAGGGAAGACTTGCCTTGCCATAGCTTGCTCTATAATAATATTGGATTATTAAATGTTATCCTCTCACCAAAAATGACCTCAGAATGACAAAAACAGAGATTAAACAGAGCTATCATTATTGAAATGACAGCTGTTAGGGTAAAACTCTTCTGAGAATCTAATATATATTTTATTCACTGATTTATTCATTGATTCAACAAATATCTATGGAGTTCTAGGAAGACAAACACTTCCCTGGTGGCTCAGTTGGTAAAGAATCCACCTGCAATGCAGGTGACCTGGGTTCAATCCCTGGGTTGGGAAGATCCCCTGGAGAAGGGAATGGCAACCCACTCCAATATCCTTGCCTGGAGAATCTCGTGGACAGAGGAGCCTGGGGGGCTACAGTCCACGAGGTCACAGAGTCAGACACAACTGAGCAACTAAATCACCACCAACCACCATCAGGAAAACAAAAAGAAGAGAGTGTCTTTTTCTAGGAGGTCTCAAGAAGACAGACATGTAAATAAACCACTGTGGTGAGGTATGCCTGGTATTTTATCTGAAGAATAAACCAAGCACTTTTTGTTGTTCATTCAGCAAGTGTGTTCAACTCCTCACAACCCCATAGGCTGAAGCATGCCAGCTTTCCCTGTCCCTCACCATCTCCCAGGGTTTGCCCAAGTTCATGTCCATTGAATTGGTGATGCCATCCAGCCATCTCATCCTCTTTCACCCTCTTCTCCTTTTGCCCTCAATCTTCCCCAGCATCAGGGTCTTTTCCAATGAGTCAGCTGTTTGCATCAGGTGGCCAAAGCTCATTTAGCTTCAGCATCAGTCCTTCCAAGAAGTATGATTTCCTTTAGGATTGACTGGTTTGATCTCTTTGCAGTCCAAGGGACTCTCAAAAGTCTTCTCCAACACCAAAATGTTGCTTTTGTTCAAAAGCATCAATTCTTTGACACTCAGCTTTCTTTATGGTCCAGCTCTCACATCTGTACATGACTACTGGAAAGACCATAACCTTGACTATACAGACCTTTGTTGGCAAAGTGATGTCTTTGCTCTTTAACACACCGTCTAGGTTTGTCATAGCTTTTCTGCCAAGGAGCAAACCAAACACAGCCCAGGCACAAACAAGGGACTGGGGGGACCTCAGAGAAAAGAAGATATTTTTGACCAGGATTTGAAGGAGGAAGAAAGTTTGGAGGGCTGTGGTAAACCCAGGGAAGTAGGGAAGCCTCCCCAGTGAGGCAGTAGCTTATGCAAAGTATTTTGCAGTATGGGATGTAGAATCCTGGGTGAATCCCAGTGCAGCTACTTTAAAGCTGTAGAATCGTAGGTAAGTGATGTTCCTTCTTGGAGCCTCCGTTTCCTTCACTGTAAAAGGAGCATAGTAATCCTCACTGTGTATCTTGATTATAAGCATGACTAACAGTGCTAGCTACTGTTTCATCTCTAATTAGTCTTTTTAAAACATGCCTAGGTTGCAGGTATTCTTATTAAGTTCCCCTCTGCAGAGAAAGAAACCTAGAACCGAGAGCTTATGGAATTTTCCCAACATGCCACAGGATAACACGTGACTTCTTTGGGATTTGATCTCAGGCGGTTTGGCTTGAGACTGTCGGTTTTAGCCCTGGGTTCTATGCCTTTTATTACATGAGATATTGTATGTAAAGCACTCAACCCAGTGTCTGACATAGAGTAATAAATTAATAATTATAGCTGTTTTTTACTGTTGTTAAATATGATGTCCCTAGGAACATGAGGTCTTTGGTGTGCAGGTATGGGGTGAGGTGAGGATGGGGCTGCAGCAGTAATGGGTTGGATCGCTGGGGACATCATGCCATGCTAAGGAGTTAGAGCTTTATCACCAGGCCAAGAAGGAAAAATGGCGGTATCTTCAGCAGGAGAGTGACATCAGATTTATGGTTTAGAAAGATCACTGGCAGCATGTGGCAGCACTTGGTGAAGCTGTGCTTCACTAAGAAATGATGAAAGTGAAAGTGAAGTAGCTCAGTCATGTCTGACTCTTTTTGTGACCCTGTGGACTGTAGCCCACCAGACTCCTCCATCCATGGGATTCTCCAGGCAAGAATACTGGAGTGGGTTGCCATTTCCTTCTCCAGGGGATGGCAGCAAGATGAAGAGACAATGTGTATGAGAGATGTTATGGAGACAGAGTTAACTGGACTTAGTGACCAGTAGGATATGAGGGCCAGGAAGATGGAAGAGTCTAGAATGTTCCTTTGGTTTCTGGCTTAAGCCCCACTACCAGTTGAGATATGGAAGCAATGCAGTAGGGGAAAGATGTGAATTTGGTTTTGGCTCTGTTGAGACTTGGGGACCTGAGGGCCATTTAGGAGTTGCAGCAGCCAGTGGTGTCTCTAGGTTTGGAGCACAAAAGATCTCAGTTGAAGAACAGAATTGCAGTGGATGGAACTTCTCAGTGAGGGTGAAGAGAGAATAGGGACCAAGAGGGGACACAAGCAACCTTGGTATTTAAGCAGCAGGCAGACGAGGAAGGCTGAAGGGGGATGAGGGATCAGAATGGCAGTGGGAACCCAGGGTTCAAAGGCGAAATTGTTTATAGAGATATACATAAAGCACCTGAAGATGCAGACACTTCTGGTATGGGCAGCTAGGACATTGAGTGGAACAGGACAAAACTTCATGGGCAAAATTTGTACTCACTGGACAAGAAGTTTGAGTTTTTATTTTTCTTCTTGACAAGTGACCTCTTCTTCCTTTAATCTACATTAGGGAGAGTAATTTGGTTATTTTTATCTCTAACATATAATGTTAAAGCTTAAACTCTAGAGATAATTGTAGATTCACACTCAGTTATAAGTAATAATATGGAGGGATACAAAGTTAACTTTTTAGGTGCTGACTTTATTTCCACCATGGCTTCAGAATTTTCCATTTTTGTCCACTTTCCCTAGTGGTGCCGATGGTGGGGGAAGAACTCTGTACATTCTAACTAGTGTGGAGATGGGCCAGTGAAGGGCTAACTTCACTCTGGGCTCTAAGAGAAAAGGGAGCTTGGGGTGGAGGTACCTAGGACACATTTTAAAGATGGAGCCTCTCAGGATAGAGTTTTTGGATAGAAGCCTGGATTTGGGAATGAACCAGGAGAGGGGGTCGGTGCTGAAAGGCCTTTCTTCATTGAGGCCAGGTGGGCTCCAGGTCTAGCTACTGCAATGCTACTGGGTGTTTTTGGGTGTGTGTGTGGTGGGGGTGAAGGACACACTTTCAAATTTATATTTGTGCTCCATTCCACCACCAAAATGATCTAACATGCCAACTCGATGCCCCTTCTAACTTGGCAACCTAACACGCCCCTTCTAATATGCCCCTTCCCTACTCAAAACTGCCAGCACGGTCCCTGCTGACTGCTGCTTCAGCCCTGGGCTCCTGCCCCTCCCCACTGGGCTCTCTCTAACTCTAGGGTCTTTGTTTCTATGGTCTATGTCTGGAAGGCTCACTCCATACTGGTACCCTTCACTAGCAACCCCCTTGACCTTTCAGGTTTCTTTTTGGAGGGCATCTTCTCCAGGAGGTGATCTTTCTTCAGCCAGTGCAGGCTGCCATGCCCCCTTGGCCCCCCGAGGATCACACTATGGTTACAGGAACTGCACTGTATTAGCAGTCTGCCAGGCAGTACATTCTGTGAGAGTAGGAACTGTGTTTTATTCGAGGCTGAATCTCTGGTGTCTAACACAGTTCAGGGACCTAGTAGGTGTTGAGTAGATACTTCCGCAAGAAAGAGTTCTGGGTATCCATCCTGCAAATGGGTAGGATGCATAGAGAAGCGGTAGGACTGGAGCCAGTGGAGTGGGTGGGTGGCCAGGGAGTTAGAAGAGGGCTGAATGCAGAGTCCTGAGGGCACCCCAACATTTTAGGGCTCTGGGTTTTGAGGAGCCCTCAAGAAGACTAGGAAGGAGTGGCTAGAGAGATCAGAGGAACCAGCATCCCAGAGACCGAGGAGTTTGCAGAGGCAGGGGAGGTGGTCCATAGTGCCAAGCGTGGACCCACCCCTTCTACCTCCCCTCAGCCCTAGGGCGTGTGTGTGTGTGTGTGTGTGTGTGTGTGACGCGCGCGCGCGCGTGTCTGTGGTGGTGGTGTGGGGGACAGTCGGGATCATCTGTGCCCCTAGAGTCCCGTGTAGCTGGAGCTCTCTTCAAAAGGCCTTAGAGTAAGAGAGCCTGGGGAAGGGAGGAGTGAGAAGGGAATCGTGACTCTTCTGGGTTCTAGTTCTGGCTGCACCGCCGCCGGTCCGGGTGAGCCTGGGCGCTCCTTTCTCTCCCGGCCTCAGTCTCCCAGTGGGTACCCGGTGGACGCTGCGCGCCCAGGCAGGAGCTGGCCAAGGCCGGCGGAGGCAGGGCCCGGGTGGGAGCGGGACCGCCCACTGCGGCGGGCCGGGACCTCCGGGGCCCGCGGAGGCGGCGCGCAGGGCTCCTCCCCCGGGGCGGGGGTCGCGGCGCCGGCAGCTGGCAGCCCCGCAGCTGCAGCCTCAGCACCTGCCGCGGCCAGACGGCGCGGGCGGGCGCGGCCCGGCCGTGCTCCCCCACCTCCGGCTGCAGCCGCGGCGCGGGAGGCGGAGCCCGAGCCGATCCCGAGCCGAGCCGCTGGCCGAGCCTTGCCCGCGTCCGTGCCGCCGCCGGGCGGGGCCGCCCCTAGCCGAGAGCGTCAGCCCGCCAGGTCCGCGTCCGCGCGGGCGGCGCTTCCTTGCAGGTAAGGGCGAGGTCCCGGCGCCGCAAAGTTTTGGGGGGGACTGCTGGTCCCTACGCCCCGGGCCTGCGCCTCCGGGAGCTACAGACTGCCTGCCCCCGCGGCTTCCTCCGCGCTGCCCTCCGCCGTGCGCTCTGCTTGCACTACCGGACCCTGGTGACCCGCGCCCGCCTCCAGTCCTAGAGCCCCCATTCCAGGCGAGGGGCGCGCGTCCCGGTCTCGCTCAGGGCCTGCGGTGGTTAAATCTTTACACAGTATCAATGTATTGCTTAAGTTTTCGAGATCTGCATAGCATAGTGCAAAAGAGCGGCAAACCGGGCGACCTGGGTTCAAGTGCGCCCACGGCCAGCGGCCAACTTTCTGAGTGACCTCAGACCAACTCGCCCTACCCCGTCTCTTCGGCCACACCTGGACCGGGAGGGGTTCGCCAGGGGCGATCACCTGAAGCGTCCTGCTTTATTTCCACTTTGTGAGTCGCGGGGCACCCCTGAGTGTCTCAGCTCCACAGCTCCTTGGGGGTGTAGAGAAATGTTGGGACCTTACAGAAGTCAGTCTCAGGGGTCAAGTTGCTAACCTGCAGCAGCTCTGGCTGAGCTTTAAGGAGGAATGTTGAGTCAGCCTTTGGAAATAGCGATGCTCCCTGGGTGGGGAGTCGGGGCCCTGGCTCCTGGTGGCTGCTCTGCCATCCACTGACTATGTGACCTTGGGCAAGTACCCACTACCAGTTTTGCCACCTATAAAAAGGTGGGGGCGGGTGTTGAGTGCACTAGCTGATCGTTGAGATCCTTCGGCTATAGATCTGGTGAAGTGTAATCTCCTGGTCTCTGTATTTGGGGAGGGGCTATTTCACCAGGAATCCACGCAGCACTTGCAAATAGGTGTTTAGAAAATAAGGGAGACATTGGCAGTTTGTTTCGAGTCCTGAAATACACATGGTAAGGATTGGTGAATGCTCACCTTTCCCCCTTCAGAGCTTTGGACCATCATAAAATATTTAAAGGCATAATGATTTGTTTTCAAAGTGGCTTATAGATCAGGAAGCATTTCTGTTTGTGAGTCGGTTATTTTAGTAAAAACCTCAAATAGTTGTGCGGGGAAAAAATAATTCACTGATCTAAGGGTCCTAACATAGAGGCCAGCATCTCCTAGTTTCTTGTCTAAAGCCACAGACTGAGATGTTTTCCAATCAAGACAATTTAAAATCACTTATAGACCAGATATCCTTTGGTGGATGTTCAACATAGCTGTGATTGGAGAGGCCAACAGTTAGGCAAGTGCATATTTTCTAGGACAAGTGAATTCTGGTGCATCCACGGCAGAACAAACTCAAGGTGGTTAACAGTGACATCCTAGCAGTTGAATTTTGTCCTTTGCCCAGTCTCTTACCAACACCTCCCACCCCCCATCTCCTGCTTGTGCTGCAATTAGTGACTCCCCAGTGTGTGGGTGAAATCCATTACTATGAAAGGATTCTTATGGAAGTGATTTTATTATTTGATTTCCTTCCTAGACTTCCCAGTTTTAAGTTTCAAGCTTTATGAAATCAGAGGACTAATGAGAGTGTGTTTTGGGACTGGAGCAGGAAAATGGCAGAATTGTGGCACATAAATCATAAATTTGCCTTTCCTGAACAATACTCTGTAATTGGAGCTAATTTGTTCAGAGCCTTCGATCTCTCAGATACCTTCCAGTGCCACCAGTCTTTCCCCTCTTCATCTTTCAGTGGTCCAGCAAGAACTTTCTCAACTCATTCAGGAGGAAACAAAGAGGTAAAATACAGATGGGCTCTACCCTCAAGGAGCTCAGATTTTAGTGAGAAACCAAGAGAAATACCACAGGGCATTCTAGGAGCTAACCCCTGGGATCTCTGGGAATGCCATGGGGAGTGAATTCTAACTGGGGAGACTGGGGACATGTGCACCATGGAAAGTGGAAGGAAGAAGAGGATTCAACAGGTGGTGAAAAGTGGAAAGACCACTTTAGATCACAGAACTAGAATCAGCAAAGGCACACAGGTAGGAAAGCACAGGGCCCAGATGAAGAACAGCAAGTCTGGTGGAAGCACAAGAGAGGACAGAATGCCTCAGAGCAGAGGACAGTGGAAGGTGATTCAGAAGGCACTGACCCTGGGCTGGAATCCACACTGGTTTGGGGATGTTGGACCTCTGAGCCTCACTTTTCTCCTTTGTCAAAGGGGAATAATAATAATTCCAGACTCACAGG
Organism: Ovis aries; assembly: GCF_016772045.2. Lineage (NCBI taxonomy): Eukaryota > Metazoa > Chordata > Mammalia > Artiodactyla > Bovidae > Ovis > Ovis aries. The sequence goes on along the minus strand of NC_056055.1, from coordinate 51,115,555 downwards.
GTTAAATGAGGTCTTGTGTGTAAAAGTATATAACAGAGTGTTTGCGTACAATGAGTGTTTGATAAGTTGCTGCTGCTGCTGCTGCTGCTAACTCGCTTCAGTCATGTCCGACTCTGTGCGACCCCATAGACGGCAGCCCACCAGGCTCCGCCGTCCCTGGGATTCTCCAGGCAAGAACACTGGAGTGGGTTGCCATTTCCTTCTCCAATGCATGAAAGTGGAAAGTGAAAGTGAAGTCACTCAGCCATGTCTGACTCTTCATGACCCCATGGACTGCAGCCCACCAGGCTCCTCCATCTGTGGGATTTTCCAGGCAAGAGTACTGGAGTGGGGTGCCATTGCCTTCTCCGGTTTGATAAGTTAGTCCCTTTTAATAGCAGATTCATAGGCAAGTTCCTTAAATGTTGGAGTATGTAATTAGTACTTTTGTTTTAGCAATCTGTACTGTGTTAGAGGGCTTCCCTAATAGCTCAGTTGGTAAAGAATCCGCCTGCAATGCAGGAGACCTGGGTTTGTTCTGTGGGTTGGGAAGATCCCTTGGAGAAGGGAAAAGCTACCCACTCCAGTATTCTGGCATGGAGAATTCCGTGAACTGTATAGTTCATGGGGTTGTAAAGAGTTGGACACGACTGAGTGACTTTCACTTTCACTTTTCTTTGTGTTAGAACCTCTCCACCAAGAGGGAGTTCCTATGACAGTGTGATTTATATTCAAGATGCCTCTTGATTCAAGGTGTGGGGGCTTTTTGTTCTTTGGAGGTTGCTCAGACCATAACTAACATCAACAGCAGCCAGTGACCTGCAAGTACTGTTCAGTGGTGGAAGACTACAGAGGGATAAATTGGAAGATGGAATCTCTGCCTCCCACAAGTTTATCATTAGTGCTCAAGGAGCCGGGTTTGGGGGACTTGACCATCAGACACAGTTATAAATAGATCAGTCTTGTCCATATATACTGGGAACTGGGTGCCTGCTCTCATCTGCCTAGTGTAGGGAGGGGCATTTGTAGTAGCCAAGGAAGAAGAAGAGGACAGAGGGGTAAAGGATAGCATTGCAATACCTGGGTAGCACCATGTAGCATCCGAAACACTATCCTTCATTTGCTCATTTAACAGTTATTCATAGAACACCTACTCTGTGCCAGAGAATTATTCTAGGTGCCTCAGGAATACACTGGAACAAAAGGCAAGATCCCTGCATTCCTGGAGTATATATTCTAGTTGGACAAACATAATAAACAAACAATACATAAATAAGATAATTGCAGGTGGTGCTAAGGGCTGGGAAGGAAATAAGCAGGGTAATGTGAGGGAAGGTGGGTAGAGTGCTCCATTTGAGGGTGGGCAGGCAAGGCCCGTCTGAGCCATGGAGAGGCAGCAAGAGAGGGAGCCAGTCTTGCCTGAAACAGAGAGGCAGCCCAGCTCTGGAAGAGGTCGGGTAACTGTGTAGAAGTATGCAGACCCTGGGGCCACACCGCCTGGAGTCCTGGCCCCCCGACAACTAAATATATTCCACGGTCAGGTTATATAGTCTTCTGGGTTTCTTCATCTATAAACTGGGGGTAATAATCCTACTTGATAGGGTTGCTTTGAGGATTACATGTGTTGCTATATTAGAATAGAGCCAGGGATGTAGCAAGCTTCCAGGCAGAGGGAACAGCAGATGCAAAGGCCTGGAGGTCTGAAGGAGCTTGGTGGGTTCTAGGCCTAGATGGGCTGTCTGGACAGATGTCATCCTCACCGTTATTAAGGAGACTCTGGAGCAGGTTGTCTGCCCCTTGAATGCAAAGCTATGTTTTCGGAGTTTTGGAAAGAGGAGCATCCAGCCAACCACCCTCTCACCTTCAGGACTGGGCCCCGGGGGTGTGGTGAGCTGCTGCTACTGCTTTGGGATGTTTCACTGTAGACTCAGTTCTGCAGATAAGGCGGGAGCTGGTCTGAGAACTGGCCACAGTGAACTACAGAGGCTGGAGCCCTCGGGCATCCACGAGTCAGTCTGCTTTGGTGGACACAGTTCAAGTTCATTAAAGTTGTTGACAGTTCACTTCCAAAAAAAAAAACCAACCTAGTCTCTGCATCCCTTCCCTGTTGGCTCCTCCTTTCCTCTCTGTCCCTCCTTCACTTCTCCTTTCCCTTATCTCTTCTCTCACGCTGCAACTCTGAAGAGTAGTGCCTGTGGAGGTAACCCAGGGCACCCCCATAGATGTGCCCAGGGGAAGCTTGATTGGGGCTGAGCCCATGGTGGCACCAAAGCTAGCCTTGCCTGCCTGCTGTGGGCTCCCCGACGGCCAGCATTCCCCTCCCCCTCCAAGCTGGGGGCCACACAGCAGGGGAGAATGGTCATCTGGGACCTACCTGTTCCCTTGATTCCTTCGTCCTTAAATCTAACCACTCATCAAGTCCTGTCATTTTTACTTCTAAAGTCTCTCTCAGACATGTCCTCCTCCGTCCACTCTCTGAGTGTCAGGCTTGTTTCTTCTAACATGTGGTCCAGAGGCCTTCAGTGGTCCCTTGTATATGGAGAATGAAGTCCAGGGACCTCAGCCTGGCAGACACGATGGGCTGTCTTCATCCTGCCTCCGTCCCTCTCCTTCTTCACCATGTCCTCCATGCATAATCCACCACCCTGCCCTCATCCCGCCCAGGGCTAGAGCTTTACTCATCCATCCATGTGGCCCCTCTGCCTAGCATTCACCTCAGCCCTTGTGGTCTTGCCTTTGCCTGAAGGCCCAGCTCAAATCTGATTTGTCCTGGGAATTATCTTCCTTATCCTCTTGTCCTAGGGAGGATCTTCATCTTCACCTGACCTCCCACCTCTGCAGTTAGTACCTCTTATGAAGCAGCATCACTGTCAACCTTGAAAGATTCTGTGTGTGGCCACTTGTGTATTTGGCCATGGCGTTGAGAAGTCCCTGGGAGGGTGGGCATAAGCCCCCTCTTACCTCTACCCCACAGCCCTTCTCCCAGAGCCCAGCCCTAGTGATGACTCTGCTATACTGGAGTAACAGAAACTGGTGGTTTTATGAGTTCTGAAATGGTTTGAATCAGGCCAGAAACACGATGCCAATGCACAGAGGGGTGTGGTCCTCAGCTAAATTCCCTGTGACATTCAGATGCCTCGAAATGTCGGCCCTTCATTTGATGAAGACTTGATGTAATCTCAGAGATGAGTCTGAGTTTTGAGTTTAGCTTATTCAGTATGGCCTATTTTATTAAATGGGCCTCCCTGGTAGCTTACTGGTAAAGAGTCTACCTGCAATGCAGGAGATGCAGGTTCGATCCCTAAGTCGGGAAGATCCCCTGGAGAAGGAAATGGCAACCTACTCCAGTTTTCTTATCTGGGAAATCCCATGCACAGAGGAGCCTGGTGGACTACAGTCTACGGGGTCACAAACACTTAAGTGTCAGACACAGCTTAGTGACTAAACAACCCATTTTAATAAATATGCTATGTAAAATTTGAAATTTCAAGTTAGACAGACTTGGTAATAATTGTTCATATTGTAGAAGGATTCCGCCCTATACTCAAAGATTTGATGTGCGGAACTTTCAAATACCAAGCATGCCTGTGTACTTAACACCAATCAGTATATAAAATTCTGATTTATGTGCAGCTGTTGTAGCTGTACTTCTACAATAGTCCAAGATACACACCAAACTTACCACACATTCATGGAAGCAGGGTAAAACAGTCTTACATTTATTTTGGTAACTACAAATTATATTATGCAGCTCTGCGAATGTGAGGATCTGCTTGAAGGACCATGGGCAGCCTGATTTAGTGCCTGGCTGATCGATGTGAGAGCAGTAGCTAGTTATGTTCACTAAAGTGAAACAACATTTTCAGGGACCCACTTGATGTTTGGAGACCTTTTTGCCAGTGGTTAGAAATGGTTCAGGCTTCCAGTCATTTCACAAACTGGCTGCTAAATGATGTGTGTGCTTAACACTGGTTCTTATGGAAAAAAGAAAAAAAAGAAGGAAAAATTCTAATTACAGGCTAGAAAGGGTATGGTGGTAAATCTAAAAGTATAAAAGTGTGTTCTTTTGACCTCTCTTGAGGATTGATTGGAGAAGCTCAGCCTTTTCAGCAAAAGGGTAACATGGCAAACTGTCAAAATCCTGAACAGAAAGAGCTTCAGAGGAATTCATCCGGATGCAACAGTGCTTAGTTCTCTGAGACTTAGACTTAAGAGAAGACAGATGTGCAGGCAGATGTGAATTGCTGCCCTTCCTGTTCTCTGAGTCTCCAGAATGTAGGGTGTAGGCTAGAACTTGTAACAATCAGTGGTAACAATGCCAACCGCTGTCTCTGCCGAATGACCTCTCTGAGGCTAACCTGTGAGCATCGTGTGAGTGTCAACATGGTTAAACTTCTGAGCTACTGCTTTGTTGTTCAGTTTATTCCACATATAGGATTCAGAAGGATGCAAGAGGAAAAGCAGTTATCAAAATAAAGATGACGGTGCCATTTATTTGTTCTTATGAAAGTAATTCAGTCGGTAGCCGGAGCCTGTGTTCTCTCTGGTTTTCCCTGGAGAAGGGCATCAAGCCCAGACTGTTTAGGGCTCCTCTGGGACTGGTGCACGTGCTGTTGGCCCCTGGCCAGCTTACAGGTGATGTCTGTACAGAAGTATATGTTTTTCCTCTTCCTTCCTCCTTGGGGACGAGGGACATTTTGAATATAGAAACAGGAAGAATTGATTGTTTTCTTTTTGGAGCTCATTCCTGGGTAGTGGCAGTACTTAGTGCTTCACAAAAGCTGTGTAATAAGTTTTAGTGAGAGCATTCCCTGTCAATGGCACCCCACTCCAGTACTCTTGCCTGGAAAATCCCATGGACAAAGGAGCCTGGTGAGCTGCAGTCCATGGGGTCGCTAAGGGTCGGACATGACTGAGCGACTTCACTTTCACTTTCATGCATTGGAGGGGAAATGGCAACCCACTCCAGTATTCTTGCCTTGAGAATCCCAGGGACAGGGGAGCCTGGTCTGTGGGGTCGCACAGAGTCGGACACGACTGAGGCGACTTAGCAGCAGCAGCAGCAGCAGCATGCCGAAAACCTAGATTCACACAGGGTATTTTAGCCACAAGGCACAGACCTTCAAAGTTGCCAACCCTGGAGATCAAGTGTAGCCTTTGTTTGGTGCAGGAATTTCCCTAGCACACCCAGCCTCTGTGTGCTGACCTGCCTGTCCCTGAGGCATTCCTAGTCCCTTGTCAGTTGGCTCTGATTATTAGAAGGTTCTTCATTATGCTGAACCCAGCTCTTCCTCCAGGCAATGGCTGCCCCATTGGCCTTGATTCTGCTCTTTGAAGCCTTGTACAAAAATCCATTTCTTCTTTCCCATGACAGCCTTTTTAGCCATTTGGACATTCAAAGACAGGGATCCGTTCCCAGAGTCTTTACTTCTTTAGTCAGAATGCCCCCAATTTATCCAGTCCCCTGGAAAGGATAGAGCTGAGAACTGGACACAGCTGTGCAGGTGGGGTCCAGGAGCCTCACTTCAGAGTCTGTCCTTGTGTTAACACAGCCCGTGGCCCAGTTGGGCTCCCTGTGAGCCCCTGTTGTTTTTCAGTCACTCAGTCATGTCTGACTCTTGGTGACTTCATGGATTGCCACATGCCGGGCTTCCCTGTCCTTGACTATCTCTTGGAGTTTGCTCAGACTCATGTCCATTGATTCCATGATGCCATCCAACCATCTCATCCTCTGCTGTCCCCTTATCCTTCTGCCTTCAATCTTTCCCAGCATCAGGGTCTTTTCAAATGAGTCAGCTGTTTGCATCAGGTGGCCAAAGTATTGGAGTTTCAGCCTCAGCATCTGTCCTTCCAGTGAGTATTCAGGGTTGATTTCCTTTAGAATTGATTAACTGTTTTGATCTCCTTGCAGTCCAAGGAACTCTCAAGAGTTTTTTCCAGCACCACAGTTCAAAAGCATCAATTTTTTGGTGCTCAGCCTTCCTTATGGTCCAACTCTCACATCAGTACATGACTACTGGAAAAACCATAGCTTTGACTGGATGGACCTTTGTCACCAAAATAACTTCCTGCTTTTTAATATGCTGTCTAGGTTTGTCATACCTTTTCTTCCAAGGAGAAAATGTCTTTAATTTCATGGCTGCAGTCATAGTCCATAGTGATTTTGGAGCCCAAGAAAATAAAGTCTGTCACTGTTTCCATTTTTTCCCCCATCTATTTGCCATGAAGTGACTATACCAAAGGCTTTGACTGTGTGGATCACAATAAACTGTGGAAAATTCTGAGAGAGATGGGAATACAGACCACCTGACCTGCCTCGTGAGAAATCTGTATGCAGGTCAGGAAGCAACAATTAGAACTGAACATGGAACAACAGACTGGTTCCAAATAGGAAAAGGAGTATGTCAAGGCTGTATATTGTCACCCTGCTTATTTAACTTATATGCAGGGTACATCATGAGAAATGCTGAACTGGAAGAAACACAAGCTGGAATCAAGATTGCCAGGAGAAATATCAATAACCTCAGATATGCAGATGACACCACCCATATGGCAGAAAGTGAAGAGGAGCTAAAAAGCCTCTTGATGAAAATGAAAGAGGAGAGTGCGAAAGTTGGCTTAAGCCAATGTTGGCTTAAGCTCAACATTCAGAAAATGAAGATCATGGCATCCGGTTCCATCACTTCATGGGAAATAGATGGGGAAACAGTGGAAACAGTGTCAGACTTTATTTTGGGGGGCTCCAAAATCACTGCAGATGGTGATTGCAGCCATGAAATTAAAAGATGGTTACTCCTTGGAAGAAAAGTTATGACCAACCTAGATAGCATATTCAAAAGCAGAGACATTACTTTGCCGACTAAGGTCCGTCTAGTCAAGGCTATGGTTTTTCCAGTAGTCATGTATGGATGTGAGAGTTGGACTGTGAAGAAGGCTGAGCGCTAAAGAATTGATGCGTTTTTACTGTGGTGTTGGAGAAGACTCTTGAGAGTCCCTTGGACTGCAAGGAGATCCAACCAGTCCATTCTGAAGGAGATCAGCCCTGGGATTTCTTTGGAGGAAATGATGCTAAAGCTGAAACTCCAGTACTTTGGCCACCTCATGCGAAGAGTTGGCTCATTGAAAAAGGCTCTGATGCTGGGAGGGATTGGGGGCAGGAGGAGAAGGGGACGACAGAGGATGAGATGGCTGGATGGCATCACTGACTCAATGGACGTGAATCTGAGTGAACTCTGGGAGTTGGTGATGGACAGGGAGGCCTGGCATGCTGCAATTCATGGGGTCACAAAGAGTTGGACAAGACTGAGTGACTGAACTAACTGAACTGATGGGACGATGATCTTAGTTTCTTGAATGCTGAGCTTTAAGCCAACTTTTTGACTCTCCTCTTTCACTTTCAAAGAGGCTCTTTAGTTTCTCTTTCCTTTCTGCCATAAGGGTGGTGTCATCTGCTTATCTGAGGTTATTGATATTTCTCCCGGCAATCTTGCTTTCAGCTTGTGCTTCATCCAGGCTAGCATTTTGCATGATGTGCTATGCATTTAGTTTGCTATCAGCTGCTTCTTCTGGGCTTTACGTGGGCCACTGGCGACTGCATGCACGTCAGTGTCACAGAGACCAGGTGGGCCATGGAGAAGTGTCCCGGATCAGTGGCTGACACAGAGTGGCTCTGGGTGAGTCTGCCCCTTGTCTGTCTGGGACTCATATCTCTCATCAGTCCCATGACTCCATTACTTTTCTCTGGCTGCTGTGACAAATCCCCACAACTTTGACCTAAAACAACAGGAATCTATTCTCTCAGTAGTTCTGGAGACCAGAAGTCTGAAATTTACTGAGTTGTGGCTGCTTCAATCCAGTTTCTGCTTCCTTAGTCACGTTGTCTCCTCCTCTTCCATCCATCAAATCTCCCTTTGCCTCACTCTTATAGAGACGTGCATGCGTGCTAAGTCATTTCAGGCTTGTCTGATTCTTTGCAACCTTGTAGACTGTGGCCCACCAGTCTCCTCTGTCCATGGGATTCTCCAGGCAAGAATACTGAAGTGGGTTGCCATGCCCTCCTCCAGGGGATCTTTGCAACCCAGGGATCGAACTTACCTCTCTTATGTCTCCTTTATTAGCAGGCAGTTCTTTACCACTAGCGCCACCGGGAAAGCCCGATTAAAGGTCAACCTGAATAATCCAGGATAAGATCCTTAACTTAATGCAATGACCCTGTTTCCAAGTCAGCTAACATTTTCAGTTTCCTGGGATTAAGGTGTGAACATTTTTTTTTTTAGTGGGCCTTTGTCTACCTTTTTGCTTTTTTTTAACTCTACTTTTTCTACTTATGTGACTATCTTTCTTCTTCTTCTTCTTCTTCTTTTTGCATTTTTAAGCTGTATTTTATAGATGAAGGAACTAAGTGTCAGGGAAATTGCCTAAGCTAAGACCTCTCAGCTAATATGAGGTGGAGCTGGGGTCAAATTCAGTTCTCCTGACCCCTCTCGTGACTGTTTTTTCTCTCAGTTATATTTGGACCCAGCTCTCCAGGTCAGCCTTGAGTCTTCATTCTGCATGTTTCATGTCTCTTTCTTCCTTCAGCATCGTGGCTGCTACTCTGAGGGTGCTGAGCCTGCTCTAATCCACCCCACCATAGATGTAGGAGGGGCTCACGGATTAGGCTGCCAGGGAGAATGCAGGTGTTTCTAGTCCACCTGTCTTCTTCAGGCATGCTCTGGCTGATCAGCGGGAGTTTTTATCAATGGAAAGGAGAAGCTGTGTCTATTAAAATATTCATTACCAGGTCTTAGACTTAGGGGAGATCCGACAATGAACATGCTCTAGGTAGAAAAGGGACATGTAGAGGAAAACTTAATGTCCTTGAATTTCCCCTCTAATTTAGTCCAAGATTGACTCACTGAACTCGAGGGAAATTATTTATATTCTCAGTGCCCAAGTTCATGTCTCTTTCTATCAGTGATGAGGCAATGCTGCTTTGCAGTGCTGAACGCACATTGGAGTGTGATCTTCTTGCCCTTCAGCTAGCTGAAGTTCACAGTCCTTTAAGTGGGGTCTTCCATCTGCTGCTGGCTAATGAGCTCTCCAAATGCAATGCACAGTAAAATATGCTTCCCCCCCCCCCCCCGCAAAGTGCGTGCACCACTTCGTTTGCACTTGACATTCCAGAGTGCCAGAGAGGCCTAGGGCAAGTGGAAGTGTTGGGTCTGCTGAGGCAGGTGGGGAGCTGAGAGGAAGCAGAAGGAAGGGAGCGGCTGGGAGGACCTGGCACCGAGTAGTACCAGGCTCTCTGCTTGTGGCCGTCACTGCTGCTCTAGGATTATGGCTCACACCTGCCCAGAGTGGCCTCCTGGACCACTGCTCCACTCAGTTCAATATGCTTTGCTAAGAAAGGCCTGTGCAGGGAAGGGGACAGGAGGCTTAGGGAGGAGAGAGGAGATAGGTGAATCAGATGGCTCCTGCCCAGCCTGGAGGAAGTCAATGTGGGGCAAAGTAGTGCATGTTACAGAGACTAACAGGAGCCCAGCAGAGGGCTGGCCATGCCTCGGGTGACAGCTGGGAAGGCTTTGAGGAGGGACTGGCATTTGAACTGAGCCCTCAGGGGAAAGGCAGATAGAGCAGCCCACCCAAAATTGCCCTCAGTTGTGTCCCTGCCAGGGCCCTACAGTTCCCCCTTCCTGGCCATCTCACTGGACATGACCTGGAAAAACCTCAGGTCTGAAAGGGACCTTGAGTTTAGTTCAGTTCAGTTCAGTCGCTCAGTCATGTCCACCTCTTTGCAACCCCACGGATTGCAGCATGCCAGGCCTCCCTGTCCATCACCAACCCCCGGAGTTTACCCAAACTCATGTCCATTCAGTCGGTGATGCCATCATAACCATCTCAATGTCTAGTAAGGCAGATATTCCACTTTACGGCTTGGAGCCCTAAGGGCAGAAGAGGGGGAGCACGTCAGAGATTTCGACTCAATTTATTTGCTGGGTGTAAAGAACACCAACGTCCCATTTTGTTTGGTGTAGCCGCTTGGAAATATCCCCACATGAAAGTGTGCTGCATTGTCTGGGAGGTCTCTTCCAGGCTAGGAGAGCCGTCCTCCCCCACTCTGTCATCCCTCCCGGATAACACTCCTGGGGCCCTGTGGTCATGGGGTGTTTCCATGTAACCTGCCCCACTTGACTGTGAGCTTCTCCTGGGTAGGGACAAGCCTGGTTCAATCTAAAGCCGAAAAGAGGCCTGGTCCTGGGCAGAGGCTCGTCATACAGTGTTGACTGATGAAACCAAGGGCTATGGTTCTGATGACTGCCTTGCTTGCATCTGGCTCCCAGCTGCCCCATTGCTTTTAAGTCATCAGTGGTATCCTCTAAGTCGAGGGCAAATACGGGCCTCTTGTTTCTCTTTTACCTGTTTCTGCAGTGGGTCTAACCTGTCAGCCAAGTGCTCGGTGAAGGGTGGTGCCTGCTCTATGCCTTTTCAGAGGGTGGGGAGGCTGCAGACCTAACATTCAGCATCTGGAGCTGCTGCCTGTCACCCTGAGATATGGCCAAGGCTACCTGTGCTCACGCAGTAATGAGCACCTGGGCTTTGGCCTCAATCAGACCCGGGTTTACTAGTTGTGTAAACTGAGACACATAGTTTACTTGTTTATTTAATTGATTATCTGTGAGTGTTAAACTTATAGAAGACACAGGGAGGACAGGATTGCTGTTTTCCACCTGTATGTAGTTAAATACTCAATAAGGGTCAATTTCCTTTTTATATTATCTGAAGGGCTGTCATGGAGAAGAAAGATAAAGCTTGTTCTCTGGGTTAGAGGCTGTCCAAAACCAAAGTTAGTTATCCCCCAATTTGTCATCCTTTCTAAGTTCCATCAAACCCCTCAGCCTCCTAATTTCTCAAGCATTGCTAACATCTTTGATTTCTTTCTCTCTTCCACCTGCTAATTACCACCAGCTCTCTGTGTATTTGGAGAAGCTGCTTCCCATGTCTGAGCCTCTGTTTCCTATATGTCTATGTTAGTCACTGAGTTGTGTCCGACTCTTTGCAACCCTGTGGACTGTAGACTGCCAGGCTCCTCTGTCCTTGGAATTATCCAGGCAGGAATACTGGTTGCTATTCCCTTCTACTGGGAATCTTCCTGACCCAGGGATCAAACATGGGTCTCCTGCATTGCAGGTGGATTCTTTACTGAGACACAAGGGAAGCCATATGTGGACTAGATTATTACTAGGGTCCTTTCCAGCCCTCCAGTGCCACACAATGGACTTTGAGGAGATACCCCACTTCTAAGGGTAAAGAAGCCCCATAAAGATGGTAGGAGCTGTGAAATTGCATTTAGAATCAAATGCCATACCTGCCAGAGGCGCTAAGGGGGCACAAATAAACCTTGTGCACACCAGGGCCCAGAGACCCCACAGAGACTGACACAGAACTGTGTTTGAGTGTCTCCTGCAGAGGTACGGGTCAGCAGTGGACTGCTGCAGGGGCAGGGCATCTGGGTACAGTAGACCTGGGTATGGCATAAGCCCTCTTGGAGGAGGTCACCATTAACCCCACCATACAGCTACCAGGACTTACATAGAACTGGGGAAACAGACTCTTGGAGGGCACAAACAAAACCTTGTGTGCACCAGGACCCAGGAGAAAGGAGCAATGACCCCACAAGAGACTGACCCAGACTTGCCCGTGAGTGTCCAGGAGTCTCAGGCAGAGGTGTGGGTTGGCGGTGGCCTGCTGCAGGGTTGGGGGCACTGAGGGCAGCAGTGCATGCATGGGACCTTTTGAAGGATGAAACCACCATCTTCATCACCTCCACCATAGTTTGGCCTCAGGTCAAACAACAGGGAGGGAACACAGGCCTGCCCATCAACAGAAAATTGGATTAAAGATTTCCTGAGCATGGCCCCGCCCATCAGAACAAGACCCAGTTTTCCCCTCAGTCAGTCTCTCCCATCAGGAAGCTTCCATAAGCCTCTTATCCTTCTCCATCAGAGGGCAGACAGAATGAAAACCACAATCACAGAAAACTAACCAACCTGATCACATGGACCACAGCCTTGTCTAACTCAATGAAACTACGAGCCATGCTGTGTAGGGCCACCCAAGATGGACGGGTCATGGTGGAGAGTTCTGACAAAACGTCATCCACTGGAGTAGGGAATGGCAAACCATTTCAGTATTCTTGCCTTGAGAACCCCTTGAACAGTATGAATAGGCAAAAAGATAGGATACTGAAAGATGAACTCCCCAGGTCGGTAGGTGCCCAATATGCTACTGGAGATCAGCGGAGAAATAACTCCAGAAAGAATGAAAAGATGGAGAACACCCAGTTGTGGTGATGTGACTGGTGCTGGAGGTAAGTCTGATGCTGTAAAGAGTGATATTTCATAGGAATCTAGCATGTTAGGTCTATGAATCAAGGCCAATTGGAAGTGGTCAAATAGGAGATGGCAAGAGTAAACATCAACATTTTAGGAATCAGGAACTAAAATGGACTGGAATGGGTCAGATGACCATTATATCTACTACTGTGGCTAAGAATCCCTTAGAAGAAATGGGAGTAGCCATCATAGTCAACAAAAGAGTCCAAAATGCCGTACTTGGATACAATCTCAAGAACAACAGAATGTCTCTGTTCATTTTCAAGGCAAATCATTCAGTATCACAGTAATCCAAGTCCATGCCCAAACCAGTAATGCTGAAGAAGCTGAAGTTGAATGATTCTATGAAGACCTACAAGACCTTCTAGCACTAACACCCCCAAAAGATGTCCTTTTCATTATAGGGGACTGGAATGCAAAAGTAGACAGTCAAGAGATACCTGGAGTAACAGGCAAATTTGGCCTTGGAGTACAAAACGAAGCAGGTCAAAGGCTAACAGTTTTGCCAAGACAGTGCACTGGTCACAGCAAACACCCTCTTCCAAAACACAAGAGAAGACTCGACACATGGACGTCACCAGATGATCAACACTGAAACCAGATTGGTGATATTCTTTGCAGCCAAAGATGGAGAAGCTCTATACAGTCAGCAAAAACAAGACCGGGAGCTGACTGGCTCAGGTCATGAACTCCTTATTGCCAAATTCAGACTTAAATTGAAGAAAGTAGGGAAAACCACTAGACCATTCAGGTATGACCTAAATCAAATCCCTTACGATTATACAGTGGAAGTGACAAATAGATTCAAGGGATTATATCTGATAGACAGAGTGCCTGAAGAACTATGGACAGAGGTTCATGACATTGTACAGGAGGCAAGACCGTCCCCAAGAAAAGGATATGCAAAATAGCAAAATGGTTGTCTGAGGACACCTTACATATAGCTGTGAAAAGAAGAGAAGTGAAAGGCAAATGGGAAGAGGAAAGATATACCCATTTGAATGCAGAGTTTCCTCAGTGATTAATGCAAAGAGATAGAGGACAACAACAGAATGGAAATGACTAGAGACTTCTTCAAGAAAATTAGAGATACCAAGGGAACATTTCATGCAAAGATGGGTGCAATAAAGGACAGAAATGATATGGACCTAACAGAAGCAGAAGATATTAAGAAGAGGTGGCAAGAAAACATAGAAGAACTATACAAAAAAGATCTTCATGACCTAGATAATCACGATGGTGTGATCACTCACCTAGAGCCAGACATCCTGGCATGCAAATTCAAGTGGGCCTTAGGAAGCATCAGTATTAAAGCTAGTGGAGGTGATGGAATTCCAGTTGAGCTATTTCAAATCCTAAAAGATGATGCTGTGAAAGTGCTGCACTCAATATGCCAGCAAATTTGGAAAACTCAGCAGTGGCCACAGGACTGGAAAAGGTCAATTTTTATTCCAATCCCAAAGAAAGGCAATGCCAAAGAATGCTCAAACCACCGCACAATTGCACTCATCTCATGCGCTAGCAAAGTCATGCTCAAAATTCTCCAAGCCAGGCTTCAGCAATATGTGAACCATGAACTTCCAGATGTTCAAGCTGGATTTAGAAGAGGCAGGGGAACCAGAGATCAGACTGCCAACATCTACTGGATCATCAAAAAAGCAAGAGAGTTCCAGAAAAACATCTACTTCTGCTTTATTGACTACACCAAAGCCTTTGACTGGGTGGATCACAACAAACTGTTGAAAATTCTTCAAGAGATGGGAATACCTGACCACCTGACCTGCCTCTTGAGAAATCTGTATGCAGGTCAAGAAGCAACAGTTAGAACTGCAGATAGAACAACAGATTGGTTCCAAATCAGGAAAGGAGTACGTCAAGGCTGTATATTGTCACCCTGCTTATTTTACTTATATGCAGAGTACATCATGAGAAATGCTGGGCTGGATGAAGCACAAGCTGGAATCAAGATTGGCGGGAGAAATATCAATAACTTCAGATATGCAGATGATACCACCCTTATGGCAGAAAGCGAAGAAGAACTAAAGAGCCTCTTGATGAAAGTGAAAGAGGAAAGTGAAAAAGTTGGCTTAAAACTCAACATTCAGAAACTAAGATCACGGCATCTGATCCCATCACTTCATGGAAAATAGATGGGGAAACCATGTAAACAGTGCAGACTCTATTTTGAGGGGCTCCAAAATCACTGCAGATGGTGACTGCACCCATGGAATTAAGAGGCTTGCTCCTTCGAAGAAAAGTTATGACCAACCTGCTGCTGCTGCTGCTAAGTCGCTTCAGTCATGTCCGACTCTGCGACCCCAGAGACGGCAGCCCACCAGGCTCCCCCGTCCCTGGGATTCTCCAGGCGAGAACACTGGAGTGGGTTGCCATTTCCTTCTCCAATGCATGAAAGTGAAAAGTGAAAGTGAAGTTGCTCAGTCGTGTCTGACTCCTAGAGACTCCATGGACTGAAGCCTACCAGGCTTCTCTGTCCATGGGATTTGCCAGGCAAGAGTTCTGGAGTGGGTTGCATTGCCTTCTCTATGACTAACCTAGGCAGCATATTGAAAAAGAGAGACATTACTTTGCCAACAAAGGTCTGTCTAGTCAAAGCTATGGTTTTTCCAGTTGTCATGTATGGATATGAGAGTTGGACCATAAAGAAAGCTGAGTGCCAAAGAATTGATGCTTTTAAACTGTGGCGTTGGAGAAGACTCTTGAGAGTCACTTGGATTGCAAGGAGATCCAACCAGTCCATCCTAAGGGAAATCAGTCCTGAATATTCATTGGGAGGACTGATGCTGAAGCTGAAAACTCCAATACTTTAGCCACCTGATGTGAAGAACTGACTCATTGGAAAAGACCCTGATGCTGGGAAAGATTGAAGGCAGGAGGAGAAGGGGACAACAGAGGATGAGATGGATGGATGGTATCACTGACTCTATGGACATGAGTTTGAGTAAGCTCCAAAGGTTGATGTTGGAGAGGGAAGTCTGACATGCTGCAGTCCATGGGGTTGCAGAGTTGAACTTGACTGAGTGACTGAACTGAACTGAACTTCCAGCCCTAGCATGACATTTGATTCTATGACACTGATGGATCATCTACCGTGTAGAGGATGATGTTCCAGGCCTCAGGGCATACAGGGATTGAAAAACAGTCATCCGACTTTAGAGGTCATGGTCCACTGTGGGGACAGACAGGCAAAGCAGTGCGATGAATGCTATAGTAGGAAATGAATGCAGAGCTCGGGGGGATCCAAACCACAACAGAAAGAGACCAGCCACTTGGACATACGGGCTCTTTGCCCTTAAGGAAGAATTATCTAGGAATGTTACCTGCTTAAATGATGAAGACTGGTTCCTCCCAGGTGGCCTTAGGATTTTGACTTTGTATTGGAATTATCAGTATGGAATATCTCAGCAGAGATGGCAGGTAGTAGAGGCCTTCTTTTCTCTCTTTTCTTCTTGCCTCCCTGCAAAGAATAAAATCCAAACCTCCAAACTACACTGACCTTTATGCACAGAAGTTTCTAGGATATATGGCATAGTTTAACAAGTACCATTTGTGTGACTGAGAAACGTCTAGGTCAATGCAGAATTGCAGGCCTAAAGAGAATTAATTCGTCTTTTGCCGTGATTGTGTTCAGAAGGTAATTTTCAAAGTTTCCGTTTTCCCAGGTGTCTGGATGATAGTTAGATGCATCCATGTGCACCCTCATCCCTTTTCTTGTATTTATTCTGCCCAATTTAATTCAGTTACATTCTGTAAGCATTTACCAATTATAAGTTAAGCCCCATGTTGAGAGGATATGGGTACAAGAAAATATATCACCATCCAGAGGTTTCTCTCTAGCTGGCCTGGTAAGACTTATACTCAGGGATCAGTGGAACAGAGCCATCTATTCACTGGGGGTTGCTGAGGAGATCGGTGTGAGGCCAGGATTCCTGCCCCCAAAAGAGAGGTGTACAGAGATGGATGGTGTGGATGGGTCTCAAGAAAGGCTTTGGAGGAGTCTGTCTGCAGGACGGGGAGTACAAGCAGAGTTGAGATGCAGGGAAGAGAGCAGTTCAGCAGGTGAATTCAGCAGGAGCTAACTTTTCAGAATCGTTCTCAGCCCCTCATTCACATGCCTTGTTAATGAAAATGTTCTTTCAACACCTGACTCTTCAGCATGCCTCAGGACCTTTGTTCACGCTATTCCCTTTGCCTCGCCTGCTCTTTCCCCTTCACCTGCCAATGAAACTATGTTGTCTTTGAGTTCAAGTGTACTTCTGCTTTTTGGGGCCTCCTTGACTTCCCTTCTCCTGGCTTCTTATAGTGTTTCATTTATATTAATACTTCAGTGCCTGGAGCATTACAGACCCCAAGAGATGGCAGGTGAATAGAGGGCTGAGTGAATAAATGACTGATTACGGGGGTTTTAGCCTGACGTACTTCAAGAACTGTGAAATGTTTGTTGAGAAAGGAGTGAAGGGCACCAAAGTGAAAATGTGGGTGGCAGGTGGTGAGCAGGGAGATCCTGGGGCTGCTCTTGGACATGGGGTGGCAGAAATACCTTTTGGAGAGGGGATTGGACTTTGGCTTTCTGATGAATAGAAGTACACAGTTAAAAAAAAATTCTCTGCAAAAATACTGTAGACATAAAACATTTGGAGAAAAGTCTGCTTCCAGAGTATTCAAAGGACTACAGATAAAAGCAGCAACACCTCCTTTATAAATCTACTAAATTAAGGATCAGTGAGCAACTAACTGGAGGAAGTAGCTCTGGTACTGCCAGGAAGAGAGCCTGGGATAACCTTTCTGGAGGCCTTCTACCTGCATCTAAAGCCTTACAAACTTACGCGGGCTTTCACCCAGCTGTGCCACTTCTGGGAATTTATCCTAAGAGAATAACTGGAGACATATCATGCAAAGATATTTATCTCAACATTATTTGTAATACAGACATTTACAAGATAAACAAAATGTCCAGCACTAGAGGATTAGCTTTACAAGTGGCACTCCTCTCTATAAGGCATAAAAAATAATACTGTAGAATAATAAAGAGACATACACATGTATATAGCATATTGTTCTAAGTGGAAAATCAGAGTACAAACCAGGATGTACAGTAAGTTCCCAATTATGTTGAAAATGTACATTTTCATGCAAAAAGGCTGGAAGGGTAATTCGCAACTTGTAGATTACAGTGGGGGCTTCCTTGGTAGCTCAGCTGGTAAAGAATCTGCCTGCAATGTAGGAGACCCTGGTTTGATTCCTGGGTTGGGAAGTTCCCCTAGAGAAAGGATAGGCTACCAACTCCAGTATTCTTGGGCTTCCATGGTGACTCAGACGGTAAAGAACGTGCCGACAAATTGGGAGACCTGGATTCAGTGTCTGGGTTGGGAAGATCCCCTGGAGTAGGTTTTGGCACTCCAGTGCATTCTTGCCTGGAGAATCCCATGGACAGAGGAGCCTGGTAGGCTAATGTCCATGGGGTCTCAGAGTCGGACAAAACTAAGCAACAGCACAGATGACAGTGGATAATTTTTATTCTTTCCAAATAAGAAAAAGTTTAAAATTTTCTACCAGACACAGGTATCACTTTAATTATCAGAAGCAGGGAAAACGAATGTTATTTAAGAAGAGGAGAGAAGATTTTGGAGAGCATTGTTCGAACTTCAGTGGGTTGAAAGCAAGCTGGGCACATCGTTTATCTTGCAAATTCCTGACAGGTAGTGTTTTCATAAGGGAGAGTGGTCTTAGGTCCATTTGTGGGAGTGTATTTATAGAAGTGAGAGCTTTGGGGGAAGGAAATTGATTTTTTTTTTTCCCCTTGAACTTTTTAAATTGTTTCCACTCCATTTGTAATTGAGCCCAGGCATCTATTCTTATTTCTTCCTTTCTGGACACTGCATGAGATCTAAAAATGTTAACTGGCTTAGGATGTAGGTTTTGCTTAAAATGATCCCCTTAAAGTCTCCACTGGACTTTCTCTCATGCTTAAAAGAGGGGGTCCCAAGAAAAGCTGCCTTTTGCATGTATTTTGCCCCCTTATCTTTGGGTAACTCTGGATATTCCCAGTAACCAAGTTGGGAACCACCTTTGCCTTACTGTGATCATGGGTGCCATCAGCCATGGGTCAGCCATGACAGGTAGTGCTGGGTGCTGTTTGTTAGGAAGGTTTATTTAAAGACCAGTCTGGCATCACCTTATCCTGTGGATGTAACATTAGTCTGCAGAAAAGGAGATTAGAGCTGGGTAGAGTCTCTTTAAATATTAATTGGAGTGATGCCTTTTGCCACACATCTCCACAGAGCTTTGAGCATTTCACAGACATTACCTCATCATTAATTTTTGTGGTGTCTTGAGTGAGAAGCTGATGGCAGGTACTATGGTCTCCATTTGGGGCAGAATATATAACATATATTTCATTTATTTTGGCCATGCTACGTGCATGCAGGATCTTAATTCCCTGACCAGGAATTGAACCCATGCCCCTTTCAGTGGAAGCCCTGCTGGGAAAGTCCCAAGCATATATTTTAAATAGTTAAAATGTCCAGTACTAGACAAACTCCTAAGGACTAATTAGGAGTTGTCCTAACTAGATATCAGTGGATTTTAAAAAAAATAGAAGTTTTTGTTTGTTTATTTTTGGTCTTTGTTCACAATTGTCCTGCGTCTTCCATGGATTAAATTGCCTTCACTGCTTTTTGTTTTACCAGCGTTTATTGAGTGCCATGAACAAGGTATAGTGCTGAGTACTATGGCCAGCAGTGAAATTTAACCTCCTTAATCCCACACCAAAGGCCTTTGATGAGAGGGCTTATACCTGCCTATGTACCCTAAAACCCTCCACCCTACTTCACATACCCTTTGTGCTTCACATCCCTCTTGCTGAGCTGGTCTTCAGGATAGCCCTGTGCCTAGCATCTCCCTTCTTCTCCAGCCACTGTCCCCAGTGCTCTTCTGGCTACCCCTACAGGTCTCACCCTCCTGTCTTCCACACTCTGGTCACCTCCTCCACTGAACCTGCCCTGATATCAGCCTACTGTTTCCACAGCTGTATGCCATCTTCCACCAGCAAACCCAGGCATTCTACCAGCCACTTTGTTGTGGTCCTTACTAATTTTTACTTTGTATTTTAGTGATTTATGCACACTCTTGATGATATTTCAGGATTCCTAACTGCAAGGAGAGTCCATTTCATCTTTCTGTCTCTCTCTATGACTTGTTCATGTTAGATGTGCAAGTATTTGTTGTATAATGGAATGAAATGGGTGTAATTTCAGGCCAGGGTTCACCAGTTTGTGCAGGGTACAGAAGACAGAGATCATTGACTGAACCCTGCTTGGCCTGAGCCCTCCTTTGATCCTAATCACTGAGGCCCCTTGCTGCCTACAGGCCTAGTCTGTCCTCTCACTGACTCACACCATTTTTCAGCTAATATATATATATTAAAAATCATTCCTTTCTCATGGCCTTCTAGGAAGACACAGGAAGAGAGACAGTTGGAGTGGTTTTAAAAAGGTTATCTCTGTGCTTATTTCTTTCTTGACTTCTGTTGTGCACATCATTCACACTGCCTGGGACCCTAGAACTTCAAAGGTCTTCGTCCAGAGCATCTCTGTTCATGAGCTGGCATGGGGGCTGGTATCATCTCGTGCTCCACCTGTGGCAGGCTGTTGAGGCTGGGCAGGTTATTTAATCTTCCCATGGCGTCATTTCCCCATCTGTTAAGGGGGGATAATGTGCTTGAGGGTGACCTCCCTCCCTGGGATGCTGTGAGGCTTATCGACTTATTGCTGTTGCTATTAACTTGAACGGAAGATGGCTGGGCAGAAACAGTGAGAGACCAGGCACAGAATAAATTCTCCAGCCATCAGATGGATGCCTCATGAGACCTCAGACATCACCTTCTGTGTTGCCCTTGGCACAGAGGAGGCCAGTGTGCTATTCAAGAACCTCTAGGATTTCCTCTCTCAGCCAGCTCAAGTGGCTGAGGTCTTGAGAATGGCATCTGGAGGGCTTCTGGGCTTGCTGAGCTGAAAGGAGAGAGGCTAGACTCATGTTAAGGACATAGCTGCAGCTGCCCAGTATCAGCAGATATGTGGGACCCAAGCCACAAAGACCATCCAGCTTTGCCCACATGGCCTGGCAATCAGTTTTTCTCGGGCTCATTGACGAACTCCAGGAAGGTTATTTGATATTCACATTCTTGTGGCCACAATCTTTGGAATGTGGCCTTTTATCTTTAAAAATAGCTGTGTGCTGGGAGGCCCAGGTGCAGTGTCCTGGGATGGGAGGGAGGTGCCAGCATTGGGAAGAGGGGCAGATTTCTTTCCTTGGAGGACTCCCTTTCACTCTGCCGGACTGGTGAGTTAATGTTTTCTCATTCTATAACCTGTCCTGTTTTCTCTAGACTGTTCTCAGAAAGGAAATAGTGGGTTTTTTTTAAAATTGTAGTATCTTTGTTGTATATTTTTAATCAATTTTTATGGCATATTTGTTCTTGAGCACTTAATATTATACACGAAGCTTGTTTAAGGAAAAGTTCTTTCTCTCATAATTGCAATTTATTTTTATATGTTCTGACATTTTGTAATTATTTCACATGTTTTGTGTTTTGTAACTGCAATGTGTTTAATCATTTGATACGAAGGGCAGACATGGCTCAGACGGTAAAGAATCTGCCTGCAATGTGGGAGAACTGGGTTTGATCCCTGGGTCGGGAAGATCCCCTGGAGAAGGGAAGGACAACCCATTCTAGTATTCTTGCCTGGAGAATTCCATGGACAGAGGAGCCTGGTGGGCTACAGTCCATGGGGTCACCAAGTGTCAGAAACGATTGAGCCACTAACACTTAGTCTTTTTATATATAGATGGGATAATCATTAAATACTTTTGGGACTAAATTGCCACCAGGTTTTCAAACTTGTGAGATCATAGAATGTAAGACCTGACACTGGCGATTTAGAGGATGAATATCTGTTTCACATGGTGCAGGGATGTCCTGAGATAGTAATGAGTGGTCTTTAGTTACACAGCTAACTAGTGACAGAGTCAGGATTTGAACCCAAGGCTTCTGACTCGCTTCCCCAGAACTCTCTGGTTTACCTTGTAGAATTTAGCTTCTGAACTACACATGATAAGGAAAAGAAGAAAATCACATTCCAACTTAATTTTTCTGTGTGTTTTAATCTAATTGAAGATGGATTTTCTAGCTTTAGGAATGCCTGTGCCATGTACCACAGCAAATTGTCCTCTGTTAAATCCTTGGATTCATTTTCCAGACCGCATGGATGATCCTTAGAATGTGGTCCCTATCAATGTTACCAGCAGCTTGTTAGAAATGCAAAATCTCAGCCCCACCTCAGACTACAGACACAGAAACTCTGGGGGTGGGGCGCATTTGTCTTTTAATGAGCCCTCCAGGTGATCCCATACTCAGCTCAGTCAGTCAGTCGTGTCTGACTGTTGGTGACCCCATGGACTGCAGCACGTCAGATTTCCCTGTCCATCACCAGTGTTTGGAGCTTACTCAAACTCATGTCCATAGAGTTAGGGATACCATCCAACCACCTCATCCTCTGTTGTTCCCTTCTCCTCCTGCCTTCAATCTTTCCCATCATCAGGGTCTTTTTCAATGAGTCAGTTCTTCACATCAGGTGGCTAAAGTATTGGAGTTTTCAGCTTCAGCACCAGTCCTTCCAATGAATATTCAGGACTGATCTCCTTTAGGATGGACTGGTTGGATCCCCTTGCAGTCCAAGGGACTCTCAGGAGTCTTTTCCAACACCAGAGTTCAAAAGCATCAATTCTTCAGTGCTCAGCTTTCTTTGTAGTCCAGTTCTCACATCCATACATGACTATTGGAAAAGCATAGCTTTGACAGATCTTTGTTGGCAAAGTAATGTCTCTTCTTTTTAATATGCTATCTAGGTTGGTCATAACTTTTCTTCCAAGGAGCAAGCCTCTTAATTTCATGTGTGCTGTCACCATCTGCAGTGATTTTGCAGCCCCTCAAAATAAAGTCTGCACTGTTTACATGGTTTCCCCATCTATTTTCCATGAAGTGATGGGACCAGATGCCGTGATCTTAGTTTTCTGAATGTTGAGTTTTAAGCCAACTTTTTCACTTTCCTCTTTCACCTTCATCAAGAGGCTCTTTAGTTCTTCTTCGCTTTCTGCCATAAGGGTGATATCATCTGCATATCTGAAGTTATTGATATTTCTCCCGCCAATCTTGATTCCAGCTTGTGCTTCATCCAGCCCAGCATTTCTCATGATGTACTCTGCATATAAGTAAAATAAGCAGGGTGACAATATACAGCCTTGACGTACTCCTTTCCTGATTTGGAACCAATCTGTTGTTCTATCTGCAGTTCTAACTGTTGCTTCTTGACCTGCATACAGATTTCTCAAGAGGCAGGTCAGGTGGTCAGGTATTCCCATCTCTTGAAGAATTTTCAACAGTTTGTTGTGATCCACCCAGTCAAAGGCTTTGGTGTAGTCAATAAAGCAGAAGTAGATGTTTTTCTGGAACTCCCTTGCTTTTTTGATGATCCAGTAGATGTTGGCAGTCTGATCTCTGGTTCCCCTGCCTCTTCTAAATCCAGCTTGAACATCTGGAAGTTCATGGTTCACATATTGCTGAAGCCTGGCTTGGAGAATTTTGAGCATGACTTTGCTAGCACATGAGATGAGTGCAATTGTGCGGTGGTTTGAGCATTCTTTGGCATTGCCTTTCTTTGGGATTGGAATAAAAATTGACCTTTTCCAGTCCTGTGGCCAGTGCTGAGTTTTCCAAATTTGCTGGCATATTGAGTGCAGCACTTTCACAGCATCATCTTTTAGGATTTGAAATAGCTCAACTGGAATTCCATCACTGCTACTAGCTTTGTTAATACTGATGCTTCCTAAGGCCCACTTGAATTTGCATGCCAGGATGTCTGGCTCTAGGTGAGTGATCATAGCATCATGGTTATCTGGGACATGAAGATCTTTTTTGTATAGTTCTTCTATGTTTTCTTGCCACCTCTTCCTAATATCTTCTGCTTCTTTTAGGTCCATACCATTTCTGTCCTTTATTGTGCCCATCTTTGCATGATATATTCCCTTGGTATTTCTAATATTCTTCAAGAGATCTCTAGTCTTTCCCATTCTATTTATTGTCTTCCTGTATTTCTTTGCGTTGATCACTGAAGAAGGCTTTCTTATCTCTCCTTGCTGTTCTTTGGAACTCTCCATTCAAGTGGGTATATCTTTTCTTTTGTCCTCTGCCTTTCGCATCTCTTCTTTTCATAGCTATATGTGAGGCCTCCTCAGACAACTGTTTTGCCTTTTTGCATTTCTTTCCCTTGGGGATGATCTTGACACTGCCTGCTGTACAATGTCATGAACCTCTGTCCATAGACATTCAGGCACTCTGTCTATCAGATATAATCCCTTGAATCTATTTGTCACTTCCACTGTATAATCGTAAAGGATTTGATTGGATCATACCTGAATGGTCTAGTGGTTTTCCCTACTTTCTTCAATTTAAGTCTGAATTTGGCAATAAGGAGTTCGTGACCCGAGCCACAGTCAGCTCCCATTCTTGTTTTTGCTGACTGTATAGGGCTTTTCCATCTTTGGCTACAGAGAATATAATCAGTCAGATTTCAGTATTGACCATCTAGAGATGTCCATGTATAGAGTCTTTTGTGTTGTTGGAAGAGGGTGTTTGCTATCACCAGTGTGTTCTCTTGGCAATCTTCTGTTAGCCTTTGCTCTGCTTTATTTTGTATTCCAAGGCCAAATTTGCCTGTTACTCCAGGTATCACTTGACTTTCTACTTTTGCATTCCAGTCCTCAATAATGAAAAGGACATCTTTTTTGGGTGATAGTTCTAGAAGGTCTTGTAGGTCTTCATAGAACTGTTCAACTTCAGCTTCTTTAGCATTACTGGTTGGGGCATGGACTTGGATTACTGTGATACTGAATGGTTTGCCTTGGAAATAACCAGAGGTCATTCTGTCGTTTTTGAGATTGCATCCAAGTACTGCATTTCAGACTCCTTTGTGACTATGATGGCTACTCCATTTCTTCTAAGAGTTTCTTGGCCACGATAGTAGATATAATGGTCATCTGAGTTAAACTCACCCATTCCAGTACATTTTAGTTTGCTGATTCCTGAAATGTCAATGTTCACTCTTGCCATCTCCTGTTTGACCACTTTCAATTGGCCTTGATTCATAGGCCTAACATTCCAGAATCCTATGCATTATTGCTCATAACAGCATTGGACTTTACTTCCATCACCAGTCACATCCACAGCTGGGTGTTGTTTTTGCTTTGACTTCGTCTCTTCATTCTTTCTGGAGTTATTTCTCCACTGATCTCCAGTAGCATATTGGGCACCTACCGACCTGGGGAGTTCATCTTTTTGTGAACTTTTGTGTCCTATCTTTTTGCCTGTTCATACTGTTCATGGGGTTCTCAAAGCAAGAATACTGAAATGGTTTGCCATTCCCTTCTCCAGTGGATGACGTTTTGTCAGAACTCTCCACCATAACCCGTCCATCTTGGGTGGCCCTACACAGCATGGCTCGTAGTTTCATTGAGTTAGACAAGGCTATTGTCCATGTGATCAGGTTGGTTAGTTTTCTGTGACTGGGGTTTTCATTCTGTCTGCCCTCTGATGGAGAAGGATAAGAGGCTTATGGAAGCTTCCTGATGGGAGAGACTGACTGAGGGGAAAACTGGGTCTTGTTCTGATGGGCGGGGCCATGCTCAGGAAATCTTTAATCCAATTTTCTGTTGATGGGCAGGCCTGTGTTCCCTCCCTGTTGTTTGACCTGAGGCCAAACTATGGTGGAGGTGATGAAGATGGTGGTTTCATTCATCCTTCAAAAGGTCCCATGCATGCACTGCTGCCCTCTGTGCCCCCAACCCTGCAGCAGGCCACCACCAACCCACACCTCTGCCTGAGACTCCTGGACACTCACGGGCAAGTCTGGGTCAGTCTTTTGTGGGGTCATTGCTCCTTCCTCCTGGGTCCTGGTGCACACAAGGTTTTGTTTGTGCCCTCCAAGAGTCTGTTTCCCCAGTTCTGTGTAAGTCCTGGTAGCTGTATGGTGGGGTTAATGGTGACCTCCTCCAAGAGGGCTTATGCCATACCCAGGTCTACTGTACCCAGATGCCCTGCCCCTGCAGCAATCCACTGCTGACCCATACCTCTGCAGGAGACACTCAAACACAGTTCTGTGTCAGTCTCTGTGGGGTCTCTGGGTCCTGGTGCACACAAGGTTTGTTTGTGCCTGTACTCAGTAAAGTAAGATAACTATTGCCTGGCACGTCTTAAACTGTATCCCACCCCTACCACCCCTCCCATGTTTGGAAGCCAGTGTAGTGACGCACTTTGGCTTTTTTGTTGATTTTGACTGTTCACTGCATAAGGAGCTTCTCTGTTGCTAGTTTTAAATAATAATTCCCTTTCTTCACTCTTCCTCCCATCATCACAAAGCAATACACGCAACCTAGCAATGAGTGAGATATTTGTGGGCAAATAATGAAAGTAAAGAGAGGATACCAATGAAAACAGTTTTGTAGACAGCAAAGTGTTCCAACCAGTTAGGTATATTTTTAAAATTTTAAGACTTGCTACCTTTCTAAGGTCAGAGATAAATTAAACTACCACTGACTGTATTGCATTATGTTTTGTTTCATTTGTTTTTTTATTTGTTCGTTCAACAGATATTTTAGTACCTTCTATTTGCATGGCATGTGTTAAGTGTGAGGGGAAAATGTATTTGAGTTTATAGCTTATCAGGAAATAGAGACTAAGTTCAGAAATGACTGTAATATGAGCTATA
This sequence comes from Ovis aries, assembly GCF_016772045.2. Lineage (NCBI taxonomy): Eukaryota > Metazoa > Chordata > Mammalia > Artiodactyla > Bovidae > Ovis > Ovis aries. The sequence goes on along the minus strand of NC_056055.1, from coordinate 51,089,364 downwards.
CATGCATACTAAGTCATATCAGTCAGACGACAAGTCTTTGCAACCCTCTGACTATAGCCCACCAGGCTCCTTGGTCCATGCAATTCTCCAGGCAAGAATAATGGAGTGGGTTGCCATGCCCTCCTCTAATGGATCTTCCCTACCCAGGGATTGAAACTGAGTCTCTTACGTCTTAAGGCAGCCATTGATAAACACATGAGAATCATCTCCAGTGAAAGGGTTATAGAAGCCCAGAGGTGATAGAGAGGATGTGTTACAGAAGAGGACATCATGGAATACTTCATGGAGAAGGGAGCATTTGAGTGAGTCTTAAAAGGAGGCAGGCTTTTGACATGAAGAGTTTGGAGATGCATAAAGAGCATTCTGGGGCTTTGCTGGTGGCTCAATGGTAAAGAACCCACCTACCACTGCAGGAGACACAGGTTTGATTCCTAGGTCAGGAAGATCCCCTGGAGAAGGAAATGGCAACCCACTCCAGTATTCTTGCCTGGGAAATCTCATGGGAAAAGGAGACTGATGGAGCTACAATCCATGACATTGCTGAAGAGCCAGATCGAATTAGTGACCAAACAACAACAAAAGAACGTTCTAGGCAGAGATGGAAAAAAGATAAAGGCATGACAGGGGCTCTCAGTGCATTTGTCTGAATGAGGGGTTATTTGAAGGTTAGTTAGTGTTAGTTGCTCAGTTGTGTCCAACTCTTTGTGACTCTATGGACTGTAGCCCACCAGGCTCTTCTGTCCATGGAATTCTCCAGTCAAGAATACTGGAGTGGGTTGCCATTTCCTTCTCCAGGGGATCTTCCCAACCCAGGGATCAAACCCAGGTCTCCTGCATTGCAGGAACATTCTGTACTGTCTGAATCACCAGGGAAGCCCTATTTGAATGTGATTAGCAGGTGGGCTGCCGTCTATGGGGTCGCACAGAGTCGGACACGACTGAAGCGACTTAGCAGCAGCAGCAGCAGCAGCAGCAGCAGCAGCAGCAGCAGCAGCAGCAGCAGCAGCAGCAGGAAATGAGGCTATACAAGTAGGTCAGTTCCTAAAGGAGGAGGATCTTCAAACACCCACTTAGGAGTTTGTTCTTTATCCTTAAGGCAACGGGAGCCATTGAAGGGTTTTGAATGAGGGCTAGGCATGACTAGAGCTGTGCTTTTAGTAAGTCTAATCTGCTGTTAGTGTATGATGTAGATTGAAGTGTGTGAGAGGGAGTAGGTGAGACTTCTGTTTTTATTCTGTAACTGTTTTGCAGCAGTATGTTGATACATTGGAAAAATCATCTCAATGTTTATTTAGGAAGTAATTGGTTTTTCTTATGAGAGTCATTGGATTTTGACATAAACTCCCATGGCCTAGATTATTGTCCAAGGAAACACAGCTCTAATTTTATAATGAGAAATCTGCAAGAAAGTAGAAATTGTTTAACAGAATGGCTTTATAGAAAACTTTCAGAACTCCTTCCTTCTTTGTTTTGTCTCCTGACATTTTCTTTTAAGCAAAAAGTATTTGTATTCATTTTACTCAGTAATGACCTGGTAATGCCAGGTCACATAGACCCTATAAATAATGAATTCCTAAAACATAAATCTTTCTTTTCTTTTTAAGATTTTTTTTATATGACCATTTTTTAAAGTCTTTATTGAATTTGTTACCGTATTGTTTCTGTGTTATGCTTTGGTGTTTTGGTGTGAAGCATGTACAATCTTAGTTCCCCAACCAGTGGTTGAACCTATACTCCCTGCACTGGAAGGTGACGTTTTAGCCACTGGACAGCCAGGGAAGTCCCTTCTGCTTCTTCTTACTCAGCCTCCAAGGTAGTTTTCCCTCTCACTCAAGGCCTTATTTTGTTAACACACCTGAATAAAATTCATTTTACAAAGATCTGCCTTATTCCAATGGTGGCTCTAGTGGGAATAGTGGTAGGAAACCTGAATATCATAAATTTTTAAATGTGTTGTTACTTCAACTATTTGTTATATTGAGAAGACCCTGTTCATTGTTGAGTTTTTTTTTCAGTGGGGCTATCTTTGTAGGGTTTGGCTTTGACTCATTAGCACTAGGCTTCCCTGGTGGCTGAGCTGGTAAAGAATCTGCCTGCAGTGTGGGAGACCTGGGTTTGATCACTGGGTTGGGAAGATCCCCTGGAGAAGGGAACGGCTACCCACTCCAGTATTAGTCCATGGGGTCTCAAAGAGTTGGACAGGACCTAGTGACTTTCACCTTCACCTTTAAATCGCACCATTGGTTTTAGTCATTCAACCAATGTTTACTGATTATCAGTTAGGCACTGAAGAAACACAATGACCTGGACAACCACAGTCCTACTGACATGGAGCTTATACTCTAGCAGGGGATATATAAACACGGAGTTCTGAGAGAGGGAAACTAGGGATATATGGACGCACCCAACCCAGAGTTGGAGATCAGAAAAAACGTAACAATTAGGATATGGACCAAGACCTAAAAATCAACTAGGGTAAACCAGTGGTTTCCTGAGACTGAGAAGGCATTGTTGAGGGGAAAATGGGAGAGTGACGGCTAGTGAGTATAGGATTCCTTTCTGGGATGATGAAAACATGGTAAAATTCATTGTGGTGATGGTTGCACTCCATAAACATACCCAAACTACTGACTTGTACACTTCAAGTAGGTGACGTTTATGGTATGTGAACTACATCTCAATAAAGCTGTTTTTTAAAAAATGAATCAGACAAGCCAGGAGTGGGAAGAGGGTACCTGGCAATGAAATGGCAAGTGCAAAGGCTCAGCAGCAAGAGCAAAAATGGGAGAGATTTGGTAGGACTGCATTCCCTGGGAGATTGAGAGCAGTGAGACAGAGGAAAGAGTCTCAAATGGATGCCAGGGTCCTGTGCTTGGGAAGCTGGGGGTAGTGGGGGGTTTAATGATGCCCATGATGTCCGTGCCACAGAGATGCTCCAGTGTGGGCTGGTTAGTGTCCGTCACGTGGGAGTAGTTCAGACTTCTGAGCTCTCTGCCAGTGAGAATCATGGAATCAGGGGTGGTAGGGGCCTTAGAATCCTTCTAGGTCTAGAGGTGGAAATGGAGGTTTTAGAAGAAGAAGGGGCTTGCTAAAGATCGCACAGGGGCAGCACAGAGGCAGATAAGGTGTGCCCCTGCTGACACTCAGGCTGGCTGCATTTGCTTGCCATGTTGCCAGTCTCCAGAGCTTTGTTTCTCTGCTCAGAAGTTGTCAGTCTGATCCTAAAATGAGGTATCATTGTACACAAACAATAATAATTGGAATGCAAATAAAAACAGAAGACATTTACAGCCTAAACCCATCATCCATCAGATCAAACTTGCTGTTTTGTGTCTCCTGCCTGCCACTGCCCAACATCAATTTTACAGCTGTACCCAGAACACAGATATGGCTTTATAGCCCAGAGTTTACACTGTACATGAAAACAGTTGCTTTTCCTGCAATGTTATATGGCTTCTGGTTATCATTTCTTAAGGATTCAAAAAAGAGGATGTGCTGTAACTTACTCTCTGTTGTCAGGTGTTTTGTTTTTCTTCCTTGGAGATATTGTCTCATTGAGCATCTTTGTTGCACAGCCTTTGTTGCACATTCCCACAGAATGCTTTCTTTCCTTGAGCAAAACTCCCAGCCAGAAGAGTCTCTCTGTCCTTTTATAGTGGATTGGCCCAACTGGACACTTTTCTGAACTGAGGTCAGGGACAGAAGGCAGAATGCTCAATTAGGGCTAAGTTTCTGTGTTTCTGGGCCCTACTGTCTTCACTGATTTCTGACTCCAGTTGGCATCTGTTCACAGTTGTCGGCACTGCTCCTAATGGCTGCCATCTCTGAACAGCTGACCTGATTCTCTGAATCGTTGTCTATAAACTGGGCAATTCTACAGGATGGAGAGGAGGTTTCTGGGCAGAATGCTTAATCAGGGCTTAATTAAGATGGCCAGAGTGGCTCATTGGCTTGAACCCTTGCACAGGGTCCTGATTGGCAGGTGACACCTGGCGTTTTTGGCTGTCTGACAGCCACCAGCCGTCCCTAAGCCCCATGCAGAGATGAGCAAGACACATGCTGCCACACTGGTTGGTAAGAGCCCTTTCACAGACTCCCTGGGGCATTTTAGACATCCCTTTCTCATGGGCCCCATGCTCTGCCTCACATTGGTTAGGGGTTAATTATGTAGGTGTCGAATCCTCTTGATAACACAACAAACTCTCGAAGGGCAGGTGCTGTGTCTGGCTAACCTTGATCTCCTCTACCACACCCAGCACAGGGCACAGTAAAAAGAGAGTGCTTGATATGAATTGAATGGAAGCGTTGATTTTTTTGGACCAGATCCCTCCACTTGAGATAGTTGCAGGGACTAGACTTGAGAAATGCAGGGACTGAGAGCCTACAAGCCCATGGCCAGTGCCAAGTCTGTAGGAAAGGTGAAGACTTTTTGAGAAGACCTCAAGATCTCTCTGGGCAGGACATAGCCTGTTGTCACAGGTCATGAGGCAGAAGCTCTGAAAAGCATGCCATGCACCCAGCTTTGGGAGCCATTCTTAGATTCTTGTGCTGTAGTTGTGGTTGTTATTGTTCTCTTAGCATGGTCGATTTGGAATCTTGCTTTCTTTCCCTGGATTTGCTTTCTTTCCCTGGATGCAAACACATGGAGGCAAATCTCAGTCCACCCAGGGGACAAGCTGCTTCATTTGAGCCACTCTGGGGTGCTCGGTCTGAATTTCCCAAGCACTGTATTTGCTGTGGGTTTTACTTTTGGTGCCTGTGGTATCAAACATGCCAGAAGCTATTGAAATTAGTTGGCAGGTAATGACATTTGATGACTCATTTGATCATAAAAAAACAAATCTAGCCTTTGAGTCTACATTCTACAGTTTTGTTGAATTTTACCCAAATGGTGGTAAAGAGGATTTTTCTTAATGGGTTTGGAGCATTTGTAATAACCAACAAGTCTATGAAGACAAAAAGAACTTCACGTTGAATGTCAAAGGGATACTAGAAGCTGGAGGATCTTACGGTCTCTGAGATAGAAAATCCCTAATGAGCTTCTGGTCCAGCACCTGGATTCTTTGTGCACCTGAGAAGCAGCAGGTAGCCCCACGGAAAATGTGTTATCATGAAGGCCCCAGGCATCAAGGTTTTGGCCCCTTTTCAAGATGGACTTTTGGCTGTCTTGTATTTGAAATGGTTGGTCATATATTCTTTAATGTATGTGTGGCAAAATACACAGAACATAGAATTTACCTTTAAAACATCATTTTCAAATGCACAATTCAGCAGCATTAAGCGTATTCACAGTATTGTGCTATCATTACTGCCATCTAGTTCCTGGATTTTTTCATCTCAGAAGGAAACCATCAGACAAATATACCCTATTCCCTCCTTCCCTGAGTCCCTATAATATATAGTATAGATAACTAGATTATCTCACTTACTGTGAGGTAGGTGAAGTCAACCCACTTCACTGATACAGGTTCAGGAAGGTTAAGGTACTTGTTGAAAGATGCACAAGTGAGTGAGAGCTGGGACTGGAACCTAGGTCACGTCCAGGCCTGTGCACTTGACATGAGAAGTTACTTCAAGAGCCTTGAAGCCAGCAGCACTGTCAAAGCACAGAAGGAGGGAATGAAGATGTGCCCACCACATGAGCTCTCCATGCCCTGGAGACTGCTTTGAAAACTGCAGCAGCTGCTGCTGCTAAGTCGTTCAGTTGTGTCCTACTCTGTGTGACCTCATGGACGGCAGCCCACCAGGCTCCCCCGTCCCTGGGATTCTCCAGGCAAGAACACTGGAGTGGGTTGCCATTTCCTTCTCCAATGCATGAAAGTGAAAAGTGAAAGTGAAGTCGCTCAGTCATGTTCGACTCTTAGCAACCCCATGGACTGCAGCCCACCAGGCTCCTCCATTCGTGGGATTTTCCAGGCAAGAGTACTGGAGTGGGGTGTCATTACCTTCTCCTGAAAACTGCAGAGGACAGTGCATAACCTTCGCAAACCGTGCTCGTGTGTCTCCAGCAGATCACTGCTGCCACTCTGCTGTGAATTACAGTTGGGTGTTTATAGCTCTGACTCCCCCCAGCGAATTACAAACTCTATGAGGGTGAGAACTGTGCTCGCTTGTGAGAACTCCCGCTCAGCCTGTGTCCTGGCACACTGCTGATCAGTGAGTATTTCCTGAGTGAGTGTGTGGGTGTACGCCTTGACTTGGAGAGAAGGAAAGGGAAACAGGTGCCAAGATGATGTCTGTCCAGGTATGTCATAGCCAAGGGCTTTGACGAGAATTGAAAATAAAGAAAAGAGCTCTCTGGCCTTCTGGAGATGTGAATGGGAGAACCCATAATGGGAAAAACTTTGGCCTGACCCTGACTTCCAGCTCCATAGCACTGATAAACTAATCTAATTCTTTTTTCTCTCCCTAGCACTTATCAGTTTTTAACATTCTTAATTCATTTCCTGTATTATGTTTGTCATTTCTTGTCTAGTGAGAGCTTCCATGAGAGAGTAAGCTTCATCAGGGTTGTCAGTTTGTCTATTTTGCTGCACTCCCTTTTCCCCAAGCCCCTCGACCTAAGCCAGCACTAATTCCTTTCTGTCACTATAGATTTGCCCCTGCTCGACTCTCATATGAATGGAATCATATAACACATATGTCCCTGGTGACTGGCTCCTTTCACTGAGCACAGGGTTTCAAGGCGCATCCATGCTTGCCTCTTTACAAGCAGCAGAACTGAAACTCAGAGGGAATACTCGTGACCTGGGTTATGTGGTACGGCTGATTGCAGGTGTTCTGTCTCTCTGTCCAGGGCTTCTTTTCCTGCCCAGTGTGGACTGACAGGCTTGGCAGCCACAGCCAATTCAGCAGTGCCATCTTGCCATCTTTGGGGCTGCTTATAGGGCCCCTGCAAGCATAGCCATGGTGAGATGAGGCCTTGAAGACAGTGTTATTGTTAGTGGCAGCTTTTTCCCATGTTCTTTTCGGGGCTCACTGTCCACCTGACAAAGTAGATGCCTTGTGTGACCAGTTTCCAGTCTCCTGGTGTCATTGGGCTCTTAGATCACTAGCAAGGGAAAAGCACAGCCCCACATGCTGACCGCTCAGCTGCCACCCTGTCACTCCCAGAGGGCCATGCAGAGGCCATCTGCACTGAGCTAGATAAGAGGCTATGCCCTTCCTGAGAGACGTCTAATCCTGTTAGGCAGATGTGAAATCTGGATGGCATGGTGATGCCTTGAGCCTGTGTTTCCCAAAGGTTTGTTTTTGTACCATGTGGCACCCAGGGTGGTTTCAGGTGATTCAGGAACAACCATTTTTCTTTAAACAGTTGTGTATTTACTTTAATATGTACCAAGAAAAAAACCCCATATCTATCAATAGTATGATCAGACATGTGACTTAATGAATATTATCATTAATATTTAGGCTGAAGGTAAAGTGGGAGGTGCTGTACCATAGAATCTTTCTTTAGGCAGATGGCATGTCACAGGCATAATAGTCTGGCTGACTTGCTCCCCCTACCTTTCTCACTTTCTCAGAACTGTCATTTTTCTGATAAAGTACCATCTTCATCTGAATTTCTTTTAGAAAATGAATGCAGCCCATTATCTCTCACTGAGCTACAATCACTGTAATGAACGAAGATGATCTCAAATAATTGACCAGAAATGTAAATATGCATTTCCCTAAAATATTTGCAATTAATTTTTCCTTTTGGCTTAGAACTTCAGGAAATAAAACTGCTTATTGTTCTAGTGAGTCTAGCAGACTTACAGATATAGAGATATAACTATAGATATAACTGCAAACTAGTAGTTACCAGTGGGGAGGGGGAGAGGGAGGGGCAATATAGGAGTCGGGGGGGAAGGGTTATTTTGGGATTATATGAAATCATGTGTGTGAAACTTTTGAAAATTGTAAAGCACTATAGAATTATTCAAAAAAATCTTTCAATGTTTTTGAAAAAGAATTAAAGCTGCTTATCGTTCTAGTGTTCTGAGCTCACCATAGCATTTCCAACATCTGTAACCTGCCATTATTAATTCAGCAAATGTCGATTGAGCTTGGGGCATTCTGCTGGACCCTGCAAGGATTTTGAAGAAACAGGACACCTTTCGGCTCCTCTCAAGGAGTTTATAATCTGGAGGGGAAAAAAACAACAACTCTGAATCCATATGAAGTTTGGAAACATAAGACTAGAGCATAGACAAGGAGGTCGGGTGCTGGAAAGAAAGGGTAAGACACAGCACAACAGCTCTGCAATGGGAAACTGGGTAGCTGGTGGTAGACTGGTAAGCAGGAACCCACCCTGGATGTGGTGGAGCTCCAGCTGAGTTTTGAAGGTTAGATAGGATTTGGATTAAGTCTCAGAGAGTGAGGAAAGAAAGAAAGTGAAGTTGCTCAGTTGTGTCTGACTCTTTGCAACCCCATGGACTCCACCAGGCTCCTCCATCCGTGGAATTTTCCAGACAAGAGTACTGGAGTGGGTTGCCATTTCCTTCTCCAGGGGATCTTCCCAACCCAGGGATCGAACTTGGGTCTCCCGCATTGCAGGCAGACGCTTTACCATCTGAGCCACCAGAGATGAAGGGATCAAGAACAAATGCACAGGCGCGGCCACCTAGGGCTCTTCTGAGGGCCAGCTAAGCATTGGAAGAGAGAATTACATGATTGGAGGAGGATGCGGCCTTGGGTTCCCTCGGTCATTTGGAGGAAGTTCTTTACCCTTTACAAGACTCAGCTTCCTTGTCCGTAAAATGCAGTTATGGATTCCCACCACACAGGACTGTCATGAGAAGTCAGTGACATGCTATAGGTTATATATTTATGTTTGTTCCCTTCCTTTTCCAAATGTGTCAGGTGGGAAGTTGAGTTGGACATCTGGGTAGAGGTTGGATATTAGGGATGGGAAGCCCTGGAGGCCTTAAGGAGGGAACTGATGAGGTCCAAAACATAATTTTAGGACTGGCGGATTCTTAGAGAAGTTCAGCGCTTATAAAAGAAATAACCAGAAGTTTGGTGACTTGTGCAATTTCAGGCCTAATTAGAGTCAAAGTCAGGAAGAGAATCCAGGTTTCCTGACTTTTAGCTCAGTGCTCTTTTCAGATTCTCTAGCTTTTATCTCGGAGAAGACAATGGCACCCCACTCCAGTACTCTTGCCTGGAAAATCTCATAGGCGGAGGAGCCTGGTAGGCTGCAGTTCATGGGGTCGCTAAGAGTTGGACATGACTGAGCGACTTCACTTTCACTTTTCACTTTCATGCATTGGAGAAGGAAATGGCAACCCACTCCAGTGTTCTTGCCTGGAGAATCCCAGGGACAGGGGAGCCTGATGGGCTGCCATCTATGGGGTCGCACAGAGTCGGACACGACTGAAGTGACTTAGCAGCAGCAGCAGCAGCTTTTATCTAGAGGGATGTTAAAATGTACATTCTTGGGCCCTACTGTAGGGCAACTGAATTAGAAACTCTGGGGCCCTACAATTGGTGTTTTAATCAGCCCTCCAGATGCTTGTAATGCTTTTCGGGAACCAGTGTTCTGGGTTTTACTAAGAAAGAATGGGGGGAGGATATGAGGAAAGACAGGTTCCTTATTGGAGTTGGATATTACTTACCATTAAGGGAAAGGGGGCAGAAGGGTTAAGCTCAGTGCCAGAGAGAAACTTCCTTAAAAATGTACAATTCAGTGGTTTTTAGTATATTTGCAAGGTTATCCTACCATCACCACTGTCTAATTCCAGAGTATTTATCACTCCCAAAATATACGTCTTCCCCATTAGCAGTCAGTCCTCATTTCCCCTTTCCCACAGGCCCTGGCAACCACTGATCAATGCTCTGTCTCTATGGATTTGTCCATTCTGCACATTTTGTATAAATAGAATCATACAATATGTGGCCTTTTGTGTCTGGTTGCTTCTACTTTGTGTAATGTTTTCAAGTTTCATCCATGTTGCAGCACCTATCAGGACTTCATTCCTTTTTTATGGCAGAGATGAACTTCTTTTTTAATATTTACTGATTTATTTGGCAGTGCTGGGTCTTAGTTGCAGCATGCAGGATCTTCGATATCTGTCGCATTATGTGGGATCTTTAGTTGTTGCCTATGAACTCTCAGTTGAAGCATGTGGGATCTAGTTCCCTGACCAGGGATGGAACTCAGGCTCCCTGCATTGAGAGCATGGATTCTTAGCCATTGGACCACCATTGGAAGTCACAGAGATGAACTTCTCATGGTTCAAACTTTTGTTTCAGATTTGGTTATATAACTGAGCTTTACACTACCTCAAAAAAAGAGGTTTCCCTTGGACACATTTGTGTAGAACTTTATAGTTTCCAAAGAATTGTCATAACATATTGGAATGTAAACCTTTAACCAACCCTGGAACATGACCATGCAGGAATCATTGCAGTTGTTCTTCCAAATGAGAAGACAAGCTAGAGAGAGAAGAGTTTGTGCTTGACCAGTGTGCTCTTATGCCCGCACCCTGAAGTACCAGTTGGAATTTGGGGCGTGACAGGCAGGGCAGGTGGACCAGGCAGAGGAAATAGCATCTACAGAGGCATGACAGTGTGAGAAGTCAGGCATGACAGTGTTTGGGGAACAGTGGGTAGTTCAGTTCTAATGGAGTGTGCAGTATAAGGGAGATGACAGACAGGTAGGCAGGGGCCCGATCACAAAAGGCTTTGATTGCCACTCCAAGGCTGGGAGGAAGGCAGTGGGAGAGAATAGCTGAGTCCAGCTCCAGAGACCAGCAAGCTAATCTGATTTGGAATTTCATTTCTGCCACTTCCTTGCTAGGTACTAAAAGGCCAAATTGCCTCTTCATGCCTCAATTTCCTTTTTGTAAGTGAGGATTGTAATAAGCATTAAATAAAATAACACATATAAATTGCTTAGCTCAGTATCTAGCACATAGTAAATGGTAGTATGTTAATGTACTTGTGTTATTAATATTATTGTAATTCTTGAGCTCAGACATTATCCTAAAGATGAAGGAAAACCACTAAAGGATTTTAAAAATAAAAGTGACATAATTAGAATTACATTGTATCATTTTGACAGCAACATGGAGGATAGATTGATGGAGGGTAAGTCTAGAAGCATAGAGACTGGCTAGGAGATTATCATAGTATTTCAGATAGGATCAAAGTTTGAGCAATGGCTATAGCACTAAGAAAGGAGAGTTAGTGAGAGATGAAGGTAATTGGAGGGTTTTCCAGGTGGTTCTAATGGTAAAGAACCACCTGCCAGTGAAAAAGATGTAAGAGAGGTGGGTTCATTCCCTGGTTTGGGAAAATCCCCTGGAGGAGGGCATGGCAACCCACTCCAGTATTCTTGCTTGGAGAATCCCACGGACAAATAGCCTGGTTGGCTATGGTCCATAGGGTCACAAAGAGTTGGACATGACTAAAGCACACACACATGCACAAAGGTAATTGGGAGCAAAGTCAATAGAACTTGGTGACTTGCTCAAAGTGGGGCATGTAACGAGGGGAAAGAGTCAAGAATGATTTTTGGCTTGGGCAGTTAGAAAATTAAATAGTGGTCTCCTTCAATAAAATGTTCCACCATAGAGGAGAGGATTTGAGGAGTGGAGCAATGAAAGACAGTGAATTCTATTTTATATATAACTGGCCCAAGTGCTTATGGGACATCTTGGTAGAGATCCTAAAGAAGCAGTTGATTCTCCAAGCAGCTGAAACTGGGAGAGTAAATGACATCACCCTTGGAGAGTGTTGTGTGGTAGTTTGAGCATTCTTTGGCATTGCCTTTCTTTAGGATTGGAATGAACACTGACCTTTTCCAGGCCAATGGCCACTGTTGAGTTTTCCAAATTTGCTGACATATTGAGTGCAGAACTTTCACAGCATCATCTTTTAGGATTTGAAAAAGCTCAACTGGAATTCCATCACCTCCACTAGCTTTGTTTATACTGATGCTTCCTAAGGCCCACTTGATTTCGCATTCCAGGATGTCTGGGTCTGGGTGAGTGAACACATTATTGTAATTATCTGGGTTGTGAAGATCTTTTTTGTATTGTTCTTCTGTGTATTCTTGCCACTTCTTCTTAATATCTTCTGCTTCTGTTAGGTCCCTACCATCCCTACCATTTCGGTCCTTTATTGAGCCCATCTTTGCATAAAATGTTCCCTTGGTATCTCTAATTTTCTTGAAGAGATCTCTAGTCTTTCCCATTCTATTGTCCTCTATTTCTTTGCATAGAGTCTTCTCTTGTGTTGTCGGGAGAGGGTGTTTGCTATGACCAATGCATTCTCTTGGCAAAACTCTATTAGCCTCAAACTACAGCACAATTGCACTCCTCTCACACACTAGTAAAGTAATGCTCAAAATTCTCCAAGCCAGGCTTCAGCAATACGTGAACCATGAACTCCCAGATGTTCAAGCTGGTTTTAGAAAAGGCAGAGCAACCAGAGATCAAATTGCCAACATCCACTGGATCATTGAAAAAGCAAGAGAGTTCCAGAAAAACACCTCTTTCTGCTTTATTGACTGTGTCAAAGCCTTTGACTGGAATACCAGACCACCTGACCTGCCTCTTGAGAAACCTGTATGCAGGTCAGGAAGCAACTGTTACAACTGGACATGGAACAACAGACTGGTTCCAAATAGGAAAAGGAGTACATCAAGGCTACACATTGTCACCCTGCTTATTTAACTTATATGCAGAGTACATCATGAGAAATGCTGGGCTGGAAGAGGCACAAGCTGGAATCAAGATTGCCAGGAGAAATATCAATAACCTCAGATATGCAGATGACACCACCCTGATGGCAGAAAGTGAAGAAGAACTAAAGAGCCTCTTGATGAAAGTGAAAGAGGAGAGTGAAAAAGTTGGCTTAAAGCTCAAGATTCAGAAAACTAAAATCATGGCATCTGGTCCCATCACTTCCTGGGAAATAGATGGGGAAACAGTGGAAACAGTGGCTGACTTTATTTGGGGGGCTCCAAAAATCACTGCAGATGGTGACTGCAGCCATGGAATTAAAAGATGCTTACTCCTTGGCAGGAAAGTTATGACCAACCTAAATAGCATATTAAAAAGCAGAGACATTACTTGGTCAACAAAGGTCCATCTAGTCAAGGCTATGGTTTTTCCAGCAGTCATATATGGATGTGAGAGTTGGACTATAAAGAAAGCTGAGCACCGAAGAATTGATGGTTTTTGAACTGTGGTGTTGGAGAAGACTCTTGAGAGTCCCTTGGACTGCAAGGAGATCCAACCAGTCCATCCTAAAGGAGATCAGTCCTGGGTGTTCATTGGAAGGACTGATGTTGAAGCTGAAACCCCTATACATTGGCCACCTGAAGTGAAGAGCTGACTCATTTGAAAAGAACCTGATGCTGGGAAAGATTGAGGGCAGGAGAAGGGAATGACAGAGGATGAGATGGTTGGATGGCATCACCGACTCAATGGACATGAGTTTGGGTAAACTCTTGGAGTTGGTGATGGACAGGGAGGCCTAACGTGCTGCAGACCATGTGGTCGCAAAGAGTTGGACACGACTGAGCGACTGAACTAACTGAATGGAGAGTGTTTAGAGCAGTGGAGCCTCAAACTTTGCTGTTCATTGGAATTGCAGGCCAGGGTAGGGCGGGTCTTTTTTTTTTTTTTTTACTTTCTTTTTTTTTTTTTTTTTATTGTTCCTTTTATTGGGCGGGTCTTTAAAACTAACAGTATGTGGCTTGAACCCTCAAAGAATCTGTTTTAATTGTTGAAGGGTGTGATCAGGGATTGTTAACAGCTCCCCTGGTGATTCTCATGTTCCTGAAGTTTAGAAACTACTGCTTTAGAAATAGTGTGTCATTTATTTACATGAGAAGGGAGCTGAGAACCAAAACCTGTAATTAGGTGATGCAGGAAAGAGGAGTGGGTGAGTAGGTATAGTCTGAGAGGCTGGAGGAAACTGGGGAGACAAATGTCACAAGAGCTGAGGAACGAAGGTCAAGACATTTTAGCACTTAATTATTTGTTAGCTTAAGAGAAAATGCTAGTTTGGTAATTTGTTTTCTCTCATTATTCAAAAGGCTGGATGTTTGCCATGCATTTTGTTTCCTTGTTTGTATCATCAGTTGGTTTATATCGTCAGATCTAGTGTATATTGGAGATTAGATGTTATAGAAAGATACATATATAAAAGCTCTTTCTCCACCTGGGTAGCCCAATGCCATTTTGGTATAATAGCTCTGATTGCTGCTAAGTCAGTTCAGTCATGTCCAACTCTGTGCGACCCCACAGACAGCAGCCTACCAGACTCTCCCGTCCCTGGGATTCTCCAGGCAAGAATACTGGAGTGGGTTGCATTTAACAAGGTGGACAAAATCAATAAATATTAATAAAAGCTAACTCCATGGGTGCATGGAGATTCATGATTATATTGTCTGATTTGTGTATGTTTTGAAATTTCCCTTAAGAAAAATTAAAGAGAAAAGTTGTTTACATTGTTTTCTTGAGCTTAGATAAATTTTTACTTTAGGTTTCATTCAGAACAAGTTCAGGCACCTTTTATACATATAGGCCTTTCCAGTACTTGTTATTGTCCATAAAGTCTCTTAAGTCTTAACAACTGAACAGTTTTGCTCAGGTTATTTATTATTTCTGATATTTTTAAATTGAGGCCCACATGCAGTCGTGCCACCTGTAGGCACTTGGTGATTTAAGCTCCTTTGCTTTATTTACTTATCATTTCTCTTTCATGTTATATTACACTAGCCAGTGACCCTAATGTTGTGATGAACAGTTATTTTTATTTTCCTTTGTGAGTGGAATGCTTTTATCTTTTATTCTAAAGTAATGTTGAATTGCCTGGTATTTCTGGTTTTTTAAAATCAAAACAAGGAGATTAGATTACATAAAACAAATGATTTTCCAGAATCTTATGATGTGATCATCCATTATTTTTTTTTCTGTTTATGAGCTAAAACATATAAATAGTTTTCCTTAAATGGAACTTTTCTTTCTTAGGATAAATCCAGCTTGATTATGATATATTATCCTGTTAATGTGTTGCTTCTGGATTTTACTGGAGGTTTTTTTAAATTAAAAAAAAAATGAGTTTATTGAGAAGATTTTTAATGTACACAAAAGTCAAGAGAATAGTAAAATGAAGTTTAAATCCCCATCTGCTAGAATCAAGAATTATTGACATTTCTGGCTAGAATCTTGTTTAGGAATTTTGTGAATATTTTATGAGTAAGATTGGCCTCGATGTCCCTTTTTAGTATAAGCTTTGCTAATTTTAAATTTAGGGCTACCTTTACATTATTAGAAATTGGTCGCATGCTATTGTTTTTCTCTGTTGAAGAATATTGTCCATTAGTTTTTGAGAGAGTATTTGAAATAATTCTCTGATAAACACAACAGCAACTTCTATGTAGACTTTTAAATAGATATTTGAAAAATTGACTTTCAAAATTTCTTCCACAGGTATAAATTTACTCAAATTTTTAACTTTAATTCTGGTTGTTTGTTTTGGTGGTAAAGGTGTTGAGGCAGGGGCTGCATCTTACTCATCTCTCATTCTTGGTCACCTGCACTGAGTGTTTTTTCAATGAATATGTGCTTAGTCACTTGGATTTATATTTAAACAAATGGTATATATCTCAGCACATCCAAGAAAGATCAACATCTCAGATCCCCAGAGGCTACTACCAGGGTGTTTCACTGTTTCCATCTTCATTATGGGTCTTAGAGTCTTCTCCTCTTAACACCCAACATAGAAAGTATTTCTTCCCCTATGCCCAAAGAACTGGTCTAGGAAAATCCCTTCACAGGTCCAAATGAATTTACATACCAAGGGTTGATATGGAAATCTTGGGAAACACTGTTCTATGGGGCTGACCTTGTTAAGCAGAAGTCTGCCCCTCAGGAAGACTGAAGGATTTATGAGAAGAATGCATCTAGAAAGAAAGATGCATTCCCAGTAGATCTTCCAAAGCCACTCATATTCTTAGCTTATCTAAATTGTGTATAACATGTATAGCACTCTCTAGTGGTTTTTTTTCCTAATGTTTGTTTGTCTTTGCTCATTTCTCATTTTGTTCATGATAACTTGTACCAGTAGTTTACTGTTTTTTGTCAATCTTTAAGAACCCACATTAATTCTGTTTTTATTAAGTGACTCTTTTTTCTTTTTGGATTTCAGCAAGTCATTTTTATTTTATCTTGGGGTTTTTTAAAAAATATAAGCTTATTTATTTTAATTGGAGGCTAATTACTTTATAATATTGTATTGGTTTTGCCATACAGCATTCTTTTTTCTTATTTTCCAGTTTATTTCTGCTTTATTTTAATTTTGTTCATTCAGTCATTCAACAAACATTTATTCAGCCTATGTGACAGGTCCTGAGAGAGAATTAGAGGGATAAGACATGTTCTTTATGCTCAAGTTTCTGACAGTAGTAATAAGAGAAGAAATAGTGAAAGAAAAAAAAAAGCCACTAAGTGGACAAAAGACCTTCACTAGTAGGTTAAAAAAAAATCACAGAATGACTCCCAGGGATATCTTTCAAGAACAGAGCGTCAAACATCACTTGTAAAGCTTTTACATTCCCCAGAGAAATAATGAACTGAGTCTATGTTTATACCTAAATAATATGCTACAAAATATAAGAGCTTAATCTTTTCTTTTTCAAATGATCATATTTTTTTTAACTCCTTTAAAACAGATTTTAATGGTGATTCTTTAATCTTTGGCATTTAAGAACTTGAGCTGATGTGTAAGGAACCTTCGTTGAGGCATATATCTGAGAGCCACTTCTTGTGTTCTTTATATTTGAAATGTATTTTCCAGCTCCAGAAATTTACCTTTAACTGTTTTTTTTTTTTTTACAATTTTGTGCATTCCTTTTCTTTCTCTACTAGCTCCTATTATTTGTAAGCTGAATATCCTCAACCTGATTCTAGCTCTGACAGTTTCACTTGAATTGCTATCTAAAGTTCAATTTAGTGTAAGTGATTTTTAGCTCTTTACTTTATCTTCTATCCATTGCTGCCTCCTTTGATGTTTTTCATTTCTCATTAGCAGTTAATGGTCTCCTGAAGTTCTTTATTATCACCACTTATATCCCTTTTGAAGGGTTTATACTCTTAATTGTCTGTTTGCTTTATAAGATGATTATCACCCTAGTGTGTTCAGTCTTTTCCATTTGCAAAATATTTTGAGAGAGTTTGTCTCTTCACAGTGCTTCATTCCAGACAACCAGAAGTGTGTTCCATTTGGAGATTCATGCTTTTTAAGAGATTTTGCGAAGCCCCTAGGAGGATGATCCAAAGTGATCCTGTTGTGTGAAGACCTTTTGAATGTACTGAGGATGCTTGGTCTGGGACAGAAGGGGCAAGATTGCTCTGTTCAAGTCCAGAGAGACTGATGTATAGAAGAGGGAGCTGATTTATTCTGGTTGGTGTGCTGGTGTGGGGTGTGGAATTCAGCTTTATGTAAAGCAATTTTCTGGCAATAAGATAGTTCTAACAATAAATGACAGAACAATTAGAGGCTGGATGACTTCTTAGCAATGGAGTTGTAGAGAAGATTCAAATGTATGGAAATTATCTGGGCTCTTATTTTCTTCTATTGGCTCAGCATTCCCAAGGCAAATGTTAAAACCATTAGCAGGTCATTTTCTTGACTTTAAACTTTCCTGCTCAGGCTTTGCTGAGTCAGGGAGCGCTTTTAATGGCTTGGTTGATGTCATTTGTTTGGTCATTGGGGACCCCTAGATGAAGGCGTGTGCCTATCCACAGTCCAGATATATACTGCAAATTAATTACTTTAATTAGAGCTATATATGTTTATGGAAATCAATTAGCTAGACTATATTTGGCAGCGTTTGTAACAGTCTCCTGTAAGTTACCATTGCAGTCAGATGACCTTTGAAAGAAATGGAACATCATTATGGATGAGTCTGAGATCCTTAGCGACTCTACGGTCATTTGGAGATTGAAACAACATAGTGGTCAGAGATTTTGTAACTTCCAGAACTGTGGTGACTTCATGAGTTCCAGCTACTCCCCAGGGGATGTGGGTCTTTGAATTCTGAGACAGAACACAACAAATATCATCTTGTCTGCTTTTTTAGATCTAGTAAAGACCTCAAGTTCCATGGATGGAAGCAACTGCAGAAGTCATCTGGTCCCTGTGCTCTATTGTAAGGTCCCTTCTGTAATCCAAGCAGAGTTATTTATTTAGCCTCTGCTTGATTGCTTTCAGTGACCTGGATCTTGCTAACTCTTGAGAAAACCCATTCCATCCTTGAATCACTAGGAACACTAGAGAGCTCTAACCTCAGTCTGAGCTGGAGTCTCCCTCTCTGTGGCATTCCCCCATTAATCTTGATTCTGTACCCCAGAAACATATGGTATATGTCTCTGTTACCTGGTGGCCTTTTGGGCGTTTGTGAACCATGTTATACAGGCCACCTCCAGATCTTTGTTGAATAAACATTCTCTAATTTTTTAAAGAAACAATGAAAATAGTGACAGAGTTTATTTTCTTGGGCTCCAAAATCACTGCAGATGGTGACTGCAGCCATGAAATTAAGACACTTGCTCCTTGGAAGAAAAGCTATGACAAAACTAGACAGCATATTAGAAAGCAGAGACATTACTTGGCCAACAAAGTTCCGTCTAGTCAAAGCTATGGTTTTTCCAGTGGTCATGTATGGATGTGAGAGTTGGACCATAAAGAAGGCTGAGCACCAAAGAATTGATGCTTTTGAACTGTGGTGGTGGAGAAGACTCTTGAGAGTCCCTTGGACTGCAAAGAGATCAAACCAGTCAATCCTAAAGGAAATCAACCCTGAATATTCATTGGAAGGACTGATGCTGAAACTGAAGCTCCAATACTTTGGCCACCTGATGCAAACAGCCAAGTCTTTAAAAAAGACCCTGATGCTGGAAAAGACTGAAGGCAGGAGGAGAAGCAGACGACAGAGGATGAGATGGTTGGATGGCATCACTGACTCAATAGACATGAGTTTGAGCAAGCTTGGGGAGATAGTGATGGACAGGAAAGGCTGGTGTGCTGTAGTCCATGCGGTCGCAAAGAGGCGGACATGACTGAGGGACTGAACAACAACAATTTTTTAGTGAATCTTCAAATGACTGGGTCTTAAGTCTCCTTAGCATCCCGGACCCCTAGGAGAGGTGCTGAAAGTGTGATGTTCAGACATAAGGCAAACGGAATTAACATCCATATCCTAGAATTGCTAGCTGACTCATTCCTGTTAAGGGCGTGACTGAGGCAATTGATACTTGAAAGCAATATCCTGTGGACTTTACTGAATGTTTATTTTTGTATCCTTTGTGATTAGTCTTTGTGTTGTCAGGACACTGGAACCTACATTCTTGACCCTCCCTGGTAAGTCTCATAGAAATATGATGTGGTTTAATGTCCTTGGCAAAAGGACATTAAATAATCCTTAGTATGAAAGTGCTTTTGCAATAACAGGAAGGCAGACATTCTAGTAGAAAGATAAGGAGAAAACAAAAATAAGAAAGTAACAAAAAAGAAACATAAATGGCCATAGTGCATAAAAAATGTTCAAATATACAAGTAATCAGGTAACTTCAAATCAAAACTATAATGTATTCTAATCTGGAAATATATCTACAATGTATTCACCAATTAAAAAATGCAAGATGCAAACACTGAGTATAACATGATTCTATTTTTGTGTCCTATATATTTTAATATATGTAACATAGGTCTCTATAAGTTTAGGGCAAAGTTAGAGTGCTGCTGCTGCTAAGTCACTTCAGTCATGTCTGACTCTGTGTGACTCCATAGACGGCAGCCCAGCAGGCTCCCCCGTTCCTGGGATTCTCCAGGCAAGAACACTGGAGTGGGTTGCCATGTCCTTCTCCAATGCATGAAAGTGAAAAGTGAAAGTGAAGTTGCTCAGTCGTGTCTGACCCTCAGCGACCCCATGGATGCAGGCTTCCAGGCTCCTCTGCCCATGGGATTTTCCAGGCAAGACTACTGGAGTGGGGTGCCATTGCCTTTTCTGAAAGTTAGAGTGAATACCCACCAAATTGTTAACAGTGATAATCTCTAGGAACTGGATTGGATGTTTGAAGAAAGATACTCAACTTATATAGTTTTTAATGTTATTGAATTATATGTGACATTTACTTTTGTTTTCTATATTTCTCAAGAAATGTATTTAAATTAATAATTAGATGCTACTTTCCATCCCGTTAATAAATATTTAAAGCATAGTATCTAATATTATATGAGAATGTGGATTTTGTTTACTTATATCTGGTGTATTTTTCAAAATAGAAGCATTTAAATCACTATTTTCCATCTTGTCAGCAAATGTTTCTGTAAAGTATTCAATATTTACAAAGGTCAGTCCTGGCTGGTATGCAAATTGGTAGCTTCTTGGAAGCAATTTGACGTTAAACATCCAAATTCTTAAAAATGAACATATGCTTAAATCCAATAATTCTATTTCTAGGAATTATCCCAAGAAAATACCTGGGAAGTAGCCATTTACTATAAGGAGAGTCATTATAAAGCTTTTATAATAGTGAAAAATTGGAAATAGCGCAAATATCTAATGTTAGATTTACTGAATAGATTATGATATGACCAAAGAAAATAATACTGTGTAGCAATTTAAAATGATTTAAATGCTTAAATATTAATATGGAATGATGTTCATGAAATATTAAGTGGGAAATATATAATATCTCATTTTAATAAAAATATGTAGCATGTGTAAATGTAGAAAAAGAATGGAAATACACAAGTGATAACTCTGGGAGTTAGGACTACAGGAGATTTTGTTTTTATATTTTTCTGTGTGTTTATTATAAGTATATATACTTTTTAAATTAAATAATTAAAAGTAAATAGTTTTTAAAATAGTATATTTTATAATGGAAAACAGCTTATAATGGAAAACAACAATCTCCACTCCACTCCTCCTCAGCCTCTAATTTCTTATTTTAGAAGCAACCTCTTTCTACTCTTCTGTTTCCTGTTTTATTCTTCCATATATAGGATGCTGCTGCTACTGCTAAGTCGCTTCAGTCGTGTCCGACTCTGTGCGACCCCAGGGACGGCAGCCCACCAGGCTCCCCTGTCCCTGGGATTCTCCAGGCAAGAACACTAGAGTGGGTTGCCATTTCCTTCTCCAGTGCATGAAAGTGAAAAGCGAAAGGGAAGTTGCTCAGTCGTGTCCCACTGTTCGCAACCCCATGGACTGTATGCTTAAATTACTTCCCTAATTTATTAATTTTATAGATTATCTAATTATTATGGCAGATGAGAATTTAGCTCTTTTACCACTGTCATAGCTTTCCTTTACTATATCCTCCCAATATCATCATGTCACTAATTTTGAGAAGTAATTTTTCAGTGTTTATATTATTATAGAAATGTAAATATTACTCAATGCTGAGCCAAGTAGTGACCTCTAATTTTGTTCCCTTTCTTAGACGTTTTTTGATTTCATAATTTCCTGTTTTTGATTTGTTTAGTTTTCCATGTACTTATTGCTAATACTTTTCACACTTTCCAACAGCATCTCAGTGAGATTTGTGCAGAAACACATTAGATAATCTATCCACTCTTATTTCTTTTCCGTAAGACCTGTGTCTTCATGTACCAGTCTGTATAGGTTTCTCTCTAGGTCTTATAGACAGGCATTACCATAGTACATCCTTTCATGGTCATCCTGAGTGCTCCCTTAGCTTCTTGTCTGTATTTCATCCCTATCTTCTTGGATCCCATTTCTTCTTTTCTTCCTTGTTTTGCTGGAATACATCCTCTAGTAGCATCCTGAGAAAGTGTATATGAGAAGTAAATTTTTATAGGCCTGAACATTTTTGAGGTTTTTCCAGTGGTCATGTATAGATGTGAGAGTCGGACTATTAAGAAAGCTGAGCACCGAAGACCTGATACTTTTGAACTGTGGTGTTGGAGAAGACTCTTGAGAGTCCCTTGGACTGCAAGGAGATCCAACCAGTCCATCCTAAAGGAGATCAGTCCTGAGTATTCATTGCAAGGACTAATGTTGAAGCTGAAACTCCAATACTTTGGCCACCTGGTGCAAAGAACTGACTCATTTGAAAAGACCTTGATGTTGGGAAAGAGTGAAGGTGGGAGGAGAAGGGGATGACAGAGGGTGAGATGATTGGATGGCATCACTGACTCGCTGGATATGAGTTTGAGTAAACTCCAGGAGTTGGTGATGGACAGGGAAATCTGATGTGCTGCAGTCCATGGGGTCACAAAAAGTCAGACACAACTGAGCGAGTTAACTGAACTGAACTGAACATTTTTTAATGTCTCTGCTATTTGATTGGTAGAATGGGTGAATTTAACTCATATGACCATTATATCTACTAGTGTGGGCAGGAATCCCTTAGAAGAAATAGAGTAGCCATCATAGTCAACAAAAGAGTCCAAAATGCAGTACTTGGATGCAATCTCAAAAATGACAGAATGATCTATGTTCATTTCCAAGGCAAACCATTCAATATCACAGTAATCCAAGTCCATGCCCCGACCAGTAATGCTGAAGAAGCTGAAGTTGAACAGTTCTATGAAGACGTATAAGACATTTTAGAACTAACACGCAAAAAAGATATCCTTTACACTATAGGGGACTGGAATGCAAAAGTAGGAAGTCAAGAAACACCTGGAGTAACAGGCAGATATGGCCTTGGAGTACAGAATGAAGCAGGGCAAAGGCTAATAGAGTTTCGCCAAGAGAATGCACTGGTCATAGCGAACACCCTCTTCCAACAACACAAGAGAAGACTCTACACATGGACATCACCAGATGGTCAACACTGAAATCAGTTTGATTATATTCTTTGCAGCCAAAGATGGAGAAGCTCTATACAGTCAACAAAAACAAGACCAGGAGCTGACTGTGGCTCAGCATGAACTCCTTATTGCCAAACTCAGACTTAAATTGAAGAAACTGGGAAAAACCACTAGACCATTCAGGTATGACCTAAATCAAATCCCTTATGACTATACAGTGGAAGTGAAAAATAGATTTAAGGGACTAGATCTGATAGACAGAGTGCCTGATGAACTATGGATGGAAGTTCATGACATTGTACAGGAGACAGGGATCAAGACCTTCCCCAAGAAAAAGAAAGGCAAAAAAGCAAAATGGCTGTCTGAGGAGGCCTTACAAATAACTGTGAAAAGAAGAGAAGTGAAAAGCAAAGGAGAAAAGGAAAGATATACCCATTTAAATGCAGAGTTCCAAAGAATAGCAAGGAGAGATAAGAAAGCCTTCCTCAGCAATCAATGCAAAGAAATAGAGGACAACAATAGAATGGGAAAGACTAGAGATCTCTTCAAGAAAATTAGAGATACCAAGGGAACATTTCATGCAAAGATGGCCTCAATAAAGGACGGAAATGGTATGGACCTAACAGAAGCAGAAGATATTAAGAAGAGGTGGCAAGAATACACAGAAGAACTGTACAAAAAAGATCTTCACGACCCAGATAATCATGATGGTGTGATCACTCACCTAGAGCCAGACATCCTGGAATGTGAAGTCAAGTGGGCCTTAGAAAGCATCACTATGAACAAAGCTAGTGGAGGAGATGGCATTCCAGTTGAGCTATTTCAAATCCTGGAAGATGATGCTGTGAAAGTGCTGCACTGAATATGCCAGCAAATTTGGAAAACTCGTCAGTGGCCACTGGACTGGAAAAGGTCAGTGTTCATTCCAATCCCAAAGAAAGGCAATGCCAAAGAATGCTCAAACTGCCACACAATTGCACTCATCTCACACGCTAGTAAAGTAAAGCTCAAAATTCTCCAAGCCAGGCTTCAGCAATACATGAACCGTGAACTTCCTGATGTTCAAGCTGGTTTTAGAAAAGGCAAAGCAACCAGAGATCAAATGGCCGACATCCACTATTTCATCAAAAAAGCAAGAGAGTTCCAGAAAAACATTTCTTTCTGCTTTATTAACTATGCCAAAGCCTTTGACTGTGTGGAAACAACAAACTGCAGAAAGTTCTTCAAGAGATGGGAATACAGACCACCTGACCTGCCTCTTGAGAAACCTATATGCAGGTCAGGAAGCAACTGTTACAACTGGACATGGAATAACAGACTGGTTCCAAATAGGAAAATGAGTACATCAAGTCTGTATATTATCACCCTGCTTATTTAACTTATATGCAGAGTACATCATGAGAAATGCTGGGCTTGAGGAAGCACAAGCTGGAATCAAGATTGCCAGGAGAAATATCAATAATCTCAGATATGCAGATGACACCACTCTGATGGCAGAAAGCGAAGAAAAACTTAAGAGCCTCTTGATGAAAGTGAAAGAGGAGAGTGAAACATTGGCTTAAAGCTCAAGATTCAGAAAACTAAGATCATGGCATCTGGTCCCATCACTTCATGGGAAATAGATGGGGAAACAGTGGAAACAGTAGATGACTTTATTTTGGGGGGCTCCAAAAATCACTGCAGATGGTGACTGCAGCCATGAAATTAAAAGATGCTTACTCCTTGGCAGGAAAGTTATGGCCAATCTAGACAGCATATTAAAAAGCAGATACATTACTTGGTCAACAAAGGTCCGTCTAGTCAAGGCTATGGTTTTCCAGTAGTCATGTATAGATGTGAGAATTGGAATATAAAGAAAACTGAGCATTGAAGAATTGATGCTTTTGAACTGTGGTGTTGGAGAAGACTCTTGAGGGCCCCTTGGATTGCAAGGAGATCCAACCAGTCCATCCTAAAGGAGATCAGTCCTGAGTGTTCATTGGAAGGACTAATGTTGAAGCTGAAACTCCAATACATTGGTGATACTCCAATACTGAAGCAAAGAGTTGACTGATTTGAAAAGATGCTGATGCTGGGAAAGATTGAGGGCAGGAGGAGAAGGGGATGATAGAGGATGAGATGGTTGGATGACATCACCGACTCAATGGACATGGCTTTGGGTGGACTCTGGGAGTTGATGATAGACAGGGAGGCCTGGCATGCTGCGGTTCATGGGGTCACAAAGAGTTGGATACGACTGAGTGACTAAACTGAACTGATTGTATAATTCTGTAATCTATAGAATCTCTAATGTATAATTCCACCTAGAGATTGAAAATTATTTTTTTTTCAGAGATTTGAAGGCGTGGCTTCAATGTCTTCAGGCCTCTGTTGTTCCCATGAAGTCCAATGTCATTTTTATTCTCAGTTTTTTGTATGGGATCCATTTTTTTTCTCCCAAAGCTTTGAAGATATTCTGTTTCTAGTTTCTGAAATTTTACAGTATTATTTCTTGATGTGGGTATTTTTTCATTAATTATGCTGGGTAATTAGTAAACATTCTTAAACTGGAAACAAGCTTCTAAGGGAAATGTTATTGGCTTATTTAACTATTTCCTTATCTCCATTTCCTTTACTCTTTCTGTACGGAACTCATGTGGGATGAATTTTGGATGTCCTGGATTGTTAACCATACATATCTATTTTTTTCTTTTTACCCTGTCTTTGGCTCTTGGTTAGTTTTGCTATATTTCATTGACTATATTTCTCAACTTTAATTGAATTTTTATTCCAGCTATTTTTAGTTTCCAGATTTATGTTCTCTGATTATTCTTTTTCAAAGAAAATTCTCTTTTTGTTTCATAGATGTAACATCTTATCTTTTTGAGGATTTGAATTGTAGATTAACATTTTTTCTTGTTTCCTGCATTGTCTCTGTTTGAGTTCCATTTGTTTTGATCTTTTTAAAATAGTATAGGTTTCCTCAAATATCTATGTGTAAGAGTGAAGCATTAAAAGCAATTGGATGGGGCAGGTCATCGACAATATGTATGTATGGTCTGGGCATTGAGATTATCAGAGAATAAAAAGAGATCTGGGATGTTTTGGGAAAAAATCAAAATGATTTTAAGCTTTGTATGATGGATGGATGGGCCCACTGACAGGACACTGACAGATTTCCAGCCGGGGTGATCTGGCAGCAAGTTACCAGAAGTATCACTATCTAAAGGTCTTTTCTCTGGTGCTCTTTAGTTCTCCAGATCTAAAGAGATCTCAAAGATCTCTTGTCTCTTACTTTGGATGTAAATTCCTAGCTGCCTGGATTCTGGGAACTGGGCAAAGGAGTTCTTGTCATTTAGTAAGAAGAATTTTTCTTAATCCTTCTATTTCATTCCTATATCCTGTGTTGTGCCTGGTCTCCACAAATCTGCAGCCTCTCATGTTTGATTCTCATCAAAAGAACAAGTCTTTTGCTCCCAGAAGGCTAGGGAAGGGATGGTTGTCTAGGCAGGTAGTAGGATGGGGCCTGTGAATATAGTTGCTGCATTATACAGACATGTTTCATGTTTTCAGCCCTATCATTCATCCCTGCTTTCTCCCATGCCTGTTCCCTCTAATTCCTGAGCCATCAAATGGCAAATCAGCTCATTTTCCATCAGAGTCTCTTTCTGCAAGCACATTGGTTTTTGTTTCCTTTGCTCTGCTCAGTTATATCTACTCCAAACAATTTATCTTCCAGACACTGTCAACATTGCTTATCTATGGTCTTCTCTATTCTATGGGTTTATTTCCTTTACTGTAATTTGTAAGGTTTAGAAAAGAGAAGAGATTAAGACATTGTTTCAATTCACCATGTTTAACCGGAAATCTCTCACTTTTATAGTTTTAAAAAGTGAGCTGTGTAGAACTGAAGATAGTATTCAGGTCTGCTGTCCCCATAGGAAAAAAGCTAGACTGACACATCCCTTGATCCAAATGGAATTTATTTTTGGTTGCAGTCTATGTTTTATACCCATTAATTTGTATTTGGCTGCCATTTGATGAAAAATGTCTCCGTGTTTCCAAAGTGATGAGTTTGGGTGTCGGGCTTTCATTTTTATATGAAAACGGTTAGTGCACTCCTAGTATAGATTCCATTATTATTCTGTAGATTACAGATAGATTCTAGGTGCTAATATTTTATTTAGGATATTATTTACTTTGATAATTGTAAGGGAGATGGTATTTCTGCCTTATCATAGTATGTTTATCAGAATTGGTATCAATGTTATAATGACTGTTTAAAAAATTTTGGAAGCTTTCTTTTTTTTTTTTAATGCTCTAGAATACCTGGAATAGCATTGGGGAAAATAAACTAAGCTGGCTGAAAGCAATGTGATATCCTAGATTGAATCCTAGAACAGAAAAGAAGCATAAATGGAAAAGCTGATGAAATCTGAATAAAATCTACAGCCTAGCTAATATTAGTGTACCAATGTTAATTGCTTAGTGTTGACAAAGTTACAATGATTATGTAAGATGTTAACATTAGGGAAAGCTGAATGAAGGGTGTAATGGAATTCTCTGTATTATCTTTGCAGCCTTTGTGTTCATCTAAAATTATTCCAAAACTTAAAGTTTATATTTAAAGTAAAACAAATAAAGATCTTAAGGGTGAACTATGTCTTAGAAATTTGTGAGAGTTCACCTTTGAACCTATTTGCCTGGAATTTTTTTTTCTCCTTTTTTTTTTTCCTATTTATTTTTGGAGGCTAATTACTTTACAGCATTGTATTGGTTTTGCCATACATTGACATGAATCTGCCACGAGTGTACAGGTGTTCCCCATCCTGAACCACCCGCCCCCAACCTCCCTCCCATCCCATCCCTCTGGGTTATCCCAGTGCACTAGCCCTGAGCACCCTGTATCATGCATTGAACCTGGACTAGCAGTCCATTTCACATATGATAATATACATGTTTCAATGCCATTCTCCCAAACCATCCCACCCTCGCCCTCTCCCACAGAGTCCGAAAAACTGTTCTATACATCTGTGTCTCTTTTGCTGTCTCACACACAGGGTTGCTGTTATCATCTTTCTAAATTCCATATATATGTGTTAGTATACTGTATTGGTATTTTTCTTTCTGGCTTACTTCACTCTGTATAATAGGCTCCAGTTTCATCCACCTCGTTAGAACTGATTCAAATGTATTCTTTTTAATGGCTGAGTAATACTCCATTGTGTATATGTACCACAGCTTTCTTATCCATTCATCTGCTGATGGACATCTAGGCTGCTTCCGTGTCCTGGCTATTATAAACAGTGCTGCGATGAAAATTGGGGTACATGTGTCTCTTTCACTTCTGGTTTCCTTGGTGTGTATGCCCAGCAGTGGGATTGCTGGGTCATATGGCAGTTCTATTTGCAATTTTTTAAGGAATCTCCACACTGTTCTCCATAGTGGCTGTACTAGTTTGCATTCCCACCAACAGTGTAAGAGAGTTCCCTTTTCTCCACACCCCTCTCCAGCATTTATTGCTTGTAGACTTTTGGATAGCAGCCATTCTGACTGGTGTAAAATGGTATCTCATTGTGGTTTTGATTTGCATTTCTCTAATAATGAGTGATGTTGAGCATTTTTTTAATGTGTTTGTTAGCCATCTGTATGTCTTCTTTGGAGAAATGTCTAGTTCTTTGGCCCAGTTTTTGATTGGGTCGTTTATTTTTCTCGAGTTGAGCTGCAGGAGTTGCTTGTATATTTTTGAGATTAATTCTTTGTCAGTTGCTTCATTTGTTATTATTTTCTCCCATTCTGAAGGCTGTCTTTTCACCTTGCTTATAGTTTCTCTTGTTGTGCAAAAGCTTTTAATTTTAATTAGGCCCCATTTGTTTATTTTTGCTTTTATTTCCAGTATTCTGGGAGGTGGGTCATAGAGGATCCTGCCGTGATTTATGTCAGAGAGTGTTTTGCCTATGTTTTCCTCTAGGAGTTTTATAGCTTCTGGCCTTATGTTTAGATCGCTAATCCATTTTGAGTTTATTTTTGTGTATGGTGTTAGAAAGTGTTCTAGTTTCATTTTTTAACAAGTCACTGACCAGTTTTCCCATGACCACTTGTTAAAGAAATTGTCTTTTCTCCATTGTATATTCTTGCCTCCTTTGTCGAAGATAAGGTGTCCATAGGTGCATGGATTTATCTCTGGGCTTTCTATTTTGTTCCATTGATCAATATTTCTGTCTTTGTGCCAGTACCATACTGTCTTGATGACTGTGGTTTTGCAGTAGTGCCTGAAGTCAGGCAGGTTGATTCCTCCAGTTCCATTCTTCTTTCTCAAGATTGCTTTGGCTATTCGAGGTTTTTTGTATTTCCATACAAATTGTGAAGTTATTTGTTCTAGTTCTGTGAAAAATACTGTTGCTAGCTTGATAAGGATTGCATTGAATCTATAGATTGCTTTGGGTAGCATACTCATTTTCACTATATTGATTCTTCCGATCCATGAACATGGTATAGTTCTCCATCTATTTGTGTCCTCTTTGATTTCTTTCACCAGTGTTTTATAGTTTTCTATATATAGATCTTTTGTTTCTTTAGGTAGATATATTCCTAAGTATTTTATTCTTTTCATTGCAATGGTGAATGGAATTGTTTCCTTAATTTCTCTTTCTGTTTTCTCATTGTTAGTGTATAGGAATGCAGGAGATTTCTGTGTGTTGATTTTATATCCTGCAACTTTACTATATTCATTAATTAGTTCTAGTAATTTTCTGGTGGAGTCTTTAGGGTTTTCTATGTAGAGGATCATGTCATCTGCAAACAGTGAGAGTTTTACTTCTCCTTTTCCAGTCTGGATTCCTTTTATTTCTTTTTCTGCTCTGATTGCTGTGGCCAAAACTATGTTGAATAGTAGTGGTGAGAGTGGGCACCCTTGTCTTGTTCCTGACTTTAGGGGAAATGCTTTCAGTTTTTCACCACTGAGGATAATGTTTTCTGTGGGTTTGTCATATATAGCTTTTATTATGTTGAGATATGTTCCTTCTATTCCTGCTTTGGGGAGGGTTTTTATCATAAATGGATACTGAATTTTGTCAAAGGCTTTCTCTGCATCTATTGAGATAATCATATGGTTTTTACTTTTCAATTTGTTAATGTGGTTTATTACATTGATTGATTTGAGGATACTGAAGAATCCTTGCATCCCTGGGATAAAGCCCACTTAGTCATGATGTATGATCTTTTTAATATGCTGTTGGATTCTGTTTGCTTGAATTTTGTTAAGAATTTTTGCATCTATGTTCATCAGTGATATTGGCCTATAATTTTCTTTTTTTGTGGCATCTTTGTCAGGTTTTGGTATTAGGGTGATGGTGGCCTCATAGAATGAGTTTGGAAGTTTACCTTCCTCTGCAATTTCTGGAAGAGTTTGAGTAGGATAGGTGTTAGCTCTTCTCTAAATTTTTGGTAGAATTCAGCTGTGAAGGTGTCTGGACCTGGGCTTTTGTTTGCTGGAAGATTCCTGATTACAGTTTCAATTTCTGTGCTTGTGATGGGTCTGTTAAGATTGTCCATTTTTTCCTGGTTCAGTTTTGGAAAGTTGTACTTTTCTAAGAATTTGTCCATTTCTTCCAAGTTGCCATTTCATTGGCATATAGTTGCTGATAGTAGTCTTTTATGATCCTTTGTATTTCTGTGTTGTCTGTTGCGATCTCTCCATTTTCATTTTTAATTTTGTTCATTTGATTTTTCTCCCTTTGTTTCTTGATGAGTCTGGCTAATGGTTTGTCAATTTTATTTAACTTCTCAAAGAACCAGCTTTTGGCTTTGTTGATTTTTGCTATGGTCTCTTTTGTTTCTTTTGCATTTATTTCTGCCCAAATGTTTAAGATTTCTTTCTTTCTACTAACCTTGGGGTTCTTCATTTCTTCCTTTCTAGTTGCTTAGGTGTAGAGTTAGGTTATTTATTTGACTTTTTTCTTATTTCTTGAGGTAAGCCTGTATTGCTATGAACCTTCCCCTTAGCACTGCTTTTATAGTGTCCCATAGGTTTTGGGTTGTTGTGTTTTTACTTTCTTTCATTTCTATGCATATTTTGATTTCTTTTTTGATTTCTTCTGTGGTTTGTTGGTTATTCAGCAGCGTGTTGTTCAGCCTGCATATGTTGGAATTTTTAATAGTTTTTCTCCTATAATCGACATCTAACCTTACTGCATTGTGGTCAGAAAAGATGCTTGGAATTATTTCAATTTTTTTGAATTTACCAAGGCTAGATTTATGGCCCAGGATGTGATCTATCCTGGAGAAGGTTCCATGTGCACTTGAGAAAAAGGTGAAATTCATTGTTTTTGGGTGAAATGTCCTATAGATATCAATTAGGTCTAACTGGTCTATTGTATCATTTAAAGTTTGTGTTTCCTTGTTAATTTTCTGTTTAGTTGATCTATCCATAGGTGTGAGTGGGGTATTAAAGTCTCCCACTATTATTGTGTTGTTATTAATTTCCCCTTTCATACTTGTTAGCATTTGTTTTACATATTGTGGTGCTCCTATGTTGGGTGCATATATATTTATAATTGTTATATCTTCTTCTTGGATTGATCCTTTGATCATTATGTAGTGTCCTTCTTTGTCTCTTTTCACACAGTCTTTGTTTTAAAGTCTATTTTATCTGATATGAGTATTGCTACTTCTGCTTTCTTTTGGTCTCTCTTTGCATGGAATATCTTTTTGTTTTAATATTTGAGGTAAAACAAATAAAAATCATAAGGGTAATCTATGTCTTACAAATTTGTGAGAGTTCACCTTTGAACCTATTTGCCCGGAATTTTTCTGAGTGTAGCTCTTTAACAACTTTCTCTTCTATGGTAATTGTCTTTTAGACATTCTGTCTCTTCTAGGGTCATCTTATATCATTTATATTTCCCTTAAAAACCATCTATGTTATTAAGTTTTTCAAAGGTATTTAGTATTGTTAAGCAACATAATCTCTTGTAATTAAAAAAATTTTTTTTCTGCATCCATGGTTATTTCCCAGTGTCATATATTATTTTGTGTGGTTATTTATTGGATTGTGGAATTAACTTGATCAGTTGAGACAGTATTTTAAGAAATAAAATAGAAAATTATATATTGTTTTAGGAAACTTTAATCTCAAGCATATATACTATTTTTCTTGATAACCTGATAATATCTATCAAAGCACAAATGCATGTAAATTTTGACCTCACAATTCAATATCTGGAAACTTAACCAAATATATAGTTGCATATGTACAGAAATTATACTTGTACAACATAACTCATTGCAATATTACTTACAATAGAGAGATTGGCAATAACCCAAATGTCTATTCAGGGAAGACTACTTCTTAAATTAGAGTACATTCATACAGTGTAATACTCAGAGGCTGTCAAAAGGAATGAGGCGGCATTCTTTGTATTAATGTGAAAAGATACTGATGAAGAAAGCTTGGTGTGGGTGCAGCATGCTTGGGGCTGGTGCATGGGGATGACCCAGAGAGATGTTGTGGGGAGGGAGGTGGGAGGGGGGTTCATGTTTGGGAACGCATGTAAGAATTAAAGATTTTAAAATTTAAAAAATAAAAAACTAAAAAAAAAAAAAAGAATAGGTGAGAGAGAAAAAAAAAAGAAAGCTTGGTGTGGAACAATATGTGTGGTGTACTATCCTTTGTGTTAAGAAGAGGATACACAAAATCTATATTTGTATTTGCTTATACAGGCATACAGAAACTCTGGAAAGACAGATATCTCAAGTGGGAAAACAGTGATTATGTATCAGTATGGGAACTGAATGGATGGGGTTAGGGAAGAGAAGAGGGGAGACCTTTCACTGTTTATCTTTTTTAATTTTTATGGTAAGAACACACTTAACATGAGACCTACCCTCTTAACAAATTTTTAAGTGCACAATACAGTAACTGTATATCTTTTTCTTTTTTAAAATCTTGGGTTTGAATTATACGAATTCAGGATTACCTATTCAAAAATTAGATATAAAAGGCTAAGCAAAAAAACAAAAAACAGCACTCAGATGAGTGGGCACAATGTAATTAAAATGCTTGCATCTCCATGTAGTTCCTGATGCAGTCAAAACCAAGTTATGCTGTCCAGGAATGCACACAGATTTGAGGTAGGAGGGCAGCATCACACAGAAAATGTGTCTCTGACAGTGGGTCATAGTCACAGTTTGAGAAGCCTTACTTATATTTCCCAATCCATATCTTTAACCACTGAAGAAATAAAGCCAATCTGTGTATCACAAGACTGTGGGCTCTTTATGGCAGAGGGCTGCTAAAGTTGTTCACTCTGTGCACACTGAGCACTTGTGTGTATTAATTTCAGATACAAAGAAAGCCCTGGTTATTTGATCAGCATGTCTTAAAATCGGCAAATATAGGAAGCATCTCGGTGATCTGTTAGAATCCTCTTCCAAGCATTTTGGTTAGCCTCTTAAGAAAACTCTTCTTCTTTTTAGGTAAATGGAAGAGCTGGAGACCAGCTTATTCCAGACGCGGAAAGCACACAGAATAGAACAAATGGTGGCAAGATGGCTCCGGCGCTCCCGGGACAGCTCGGCCCGGTAAGACTCCTGGGCTGGCAGAGATTTCTGTCTGTAAGGGTTCAGTGTTCCCGTGGGAGGAGGTTTTGCAGTCTTGGCAGCGCCTGGGGATCACTGTCTCCGGCTTGCTTTGTTCTTACATCCTGTGAGGGGAGAAGTGTAAATGGGTCAGCAGTTTTACTGGAGTGTCTTTCTCTCTGTCCCTTTCCAATTCCTCCCCTCTGCATCCTTCAACAGGCACTCACAGACATACAGTCACTCACCCCAAACTCATGCCCACATTTATAGAGACGCACATTCACACACAGACAGATGTATGCACACTCATACCCACATACTTGCATCCATGTGCGTATATGCTCTCAAACACACACTCACACACACAGTTTTGAACACATACTCACACATGCTCACTGTTTCTGTCTGTCTCACACACACCCCTTGTCTTAGTACTCGATGTCAGGCAATCTGCTGTTTATACTCTTTCCCCGTCTTTGTTTCCAGCAGCTGTTCCTTCCTTGCAGTCCCTATTTCATTCTAAACAAAATGAAATGAAATCAAATACAGATCTGATTTGACTGCTACAACAGAATTTAAAATATGTTCTGTTTCAAAGCACTCATTTTCCATCTCAGATTTCCTGTCTGGCCCTGACATGGAGATGAAATATCATGTGTCAGGTGTTTCTGATACACATATTCTTCCAAAGGAACTGGGAACAGCTGTCCTGTTGCCGAGCAGTAAACTTGCTCAGAGCTGCACTGCCCCGTGTCCAAGTGCTCGGGTCCTCACACCCTGCAATAGGATAAGGTTGGGAGGACTAGCCCCATTTTACAGATGAGAACCTGAGGTTCAGGGAGTATCTCGTTTACAGACATCCGCACCCGCTCTGCTCTGAAATGTTTGCTGGGTCGTCATCTCCTATAGGATGAATTCAAACATTTTTGGTTAGACATTCAAGGCTCTCTATGATCGACCCACAATCCATTACAGCTGTTTGTCTTACTCTTCTGCTTCATTCACATCATACTTCAGCTGAAATGACCTACTCGCTGTTCCCCTACCCAAGCACCCAAGTTCCCTTCCCACCACCTAGACCTGGGTTCCTGTGCCCCATCCGTTCCTCCCGTCTCCATGTGTCTAGACCCCACTCACAGTTCAGGGTCTGGCTGAAATGCTGAGTCTTCCATGAAATGTTCCGCAGTCCACAGCCAGAATTCATCTCTCCCTAGGGGTCCCATAGTATTTGGTTTGTAGCAGCAGCATTGTGCTTCTCCCTGTGTGTTCAGCTTATATTCGAGCACATCCCTTTTCTTCCTTCTGAGCTTCTATACAAGCTCAGTGGAAGGCAGGGAAAGTATCAGCCTCACCTCATAGCCCAGACTGAGTTCCAGGAGACTGCATGGAGTCCGGTAGTGCTTGGTGAATAAATGGGAAAACTCCTAGGTACATTGTTTTCTGAAGTGGGTTCTGAAAAACCTAGTTGTGTGTGATGTGTGTGTGATGCAACCTATATCTGATTCCTACCCACCCACTCTTGGTAATTCATAGTGCGTTTTGGCACATTAAAGGCTCTGAGAAGTCCTACAGAAAAACACCTGTGTAACCCATGTAACTCTCTAATATCTAGCTTCTCTCACAGAGTGTAAATAAAAGGCAACATCTAGGAAGGTTTTTTTTTCCTCCTCTATTTTGAGATATGTTTCACATAACATAAAATTTACCCATTTAAAAATGTACAGATTTATTTAGTATATATACAGTATATATTTATTGTATATATAGAATTTTGCAACAATCTACCACAATCTAATTTTAGAATACTGTCGATACCCCCAAAAGAAACCCCATACCCATTAACAGTCATTCCATATTTGCCCCTCCCCCAGCTCTAGACAACCACTCATCTACTTTCTGTTTCTATAGATTTGTCTGTTCTGGATATTTCCTGTGAATAGAATCATACAATATGTTGTCTTTGTGACTGCCTTCATTCACTTAGTGTAATGTGTTTAAGGTTCATCCGTGTTATAATATGCATCAGTGTGCATTCCTTTTATTTAAAAACTTTTTATTTTCTGTTGGAGTATAGTGGATTAACAGTGTTATAGTAGTTTCAGATGGCTAGCAAAGCACCTCAGCCATACATATACGTGTATCCATTCTCCCCCACAACCCTTCCCACCTAGGCTGCCACATGGTGTTGAGTAGAGTTCCCTGTTAGTTATCCATCTTAAATATAGCAGTGTGTACCTGTCCATCCCAAACTCCCTAACTATCTGTTCCTCCATCCTCCCCTCCCCACTGCTGCTGCAACTGTAAGTTCATTCTCTTAAGTCTGTCAATGTTTTGGTTTTATAAATAAGTTCATTTGTATCATGTTTTTTTAGATTCCTCATATAAGGGATGTCATATGATGTTTCTACTTCTCTGTCTAACTTACTTCACTCCGTGTGACAATTTTTGTTGTTGTTCAGTTGCTCAGTTGTGACCGACTCTGTGACCCTATGGACTGCAGCACTCCAGACCTTACTGTCCTTCACTGTCTTCTGGAGCCTGCTCAAACTCATGTCCGTGGAGTCCGTGATGCCATCTAACCATCTTGTCCTCTGTCGTCCCTTTCTCCTCCTGTCTTCAATCTTTCCAATCATCAGGGTCTTTTCTAATGACAATTTTAAGGTCCACATCCATATTGCTGCAAATAATATTATTTCATTCTTTTTGATGGCTGAGTAATATTCGATTGTAAATATGTACTATCCCTCCTTTATGCATTCCTCTGTTAATGAACATTTAGGTTGCTTCCATATCTTGGCTGTTGTAAACAGTGCTTGTATTCCTTTTTATTGCCAAGTAATATGGTATATTTTCTTTGTCCATCAGTTAATGTACACTTGAGTTGTTTCCACTTGGGAGCTATTGTGAATAATGCTACTATAAACATTTTTTATTTGAACATATATTTTCAATTCTCTTGGGTTTATTCTTGGATTAGAATAGCTGGGTCATATAGCAGCTTGATGTTGAACCTTTGGAGGAACTGCCAGGCTGTTTTCCAAAGCATTTCCACCAGCAGGATATAAGGGTTCTAGTGTCTGCACACCTTTGGCAACACTTATTATCTGCAATTTTTTATCATAAACATCCTAGTAGGTGTGAAGTGGTATCTCATTATGGTTTTGATCTGTATTTTCCTGATAGCTAATGATGTTGAGTATCTTTCCATGAATTTAGTAGGACGTTTGTTTTCCAAGTGCTTTAGAAAGAGAAGAAAAAGAGGGAATGATTCCTGGAAGTGTCAATGGAAGGCATTATTTCTGTGTTTCTAGGATAAATCACATGTAGTCTTATTGAAATTGTTTCTCATCTCTAATCCTGCAACCTTGATTCAAGCTGGGTTCTTCTGTCTTCAGATTAATTGAAAATGGTCAAGAATTGAAAAGCATAATTTGTTTTCCTGGAGTAGAGTAAATGGTACCACCTTCCACAGAATTGTTTAACCAAGAGACCTGTGAGTCATCCTGAATTTTCCTCTGTCTCATACTCTGTATCTACCCCATCAGCAACTTTTGTCAGTTCATCCTCAAACACATCTCCACTCTGTCCAGCTCTCTGTCCCCCGAGGGCATTGCCATAGTCACTCTTTCTCTGCTCCACCCTGAAGCCATAGTGAGCTTTTCAAAATACACACTGCTCCTGTCCCACATGCTCGCTCCTGGCTCCAACCCATCCCAAACCATTCAGTGGCTACCTGCCACCATGCCATAGCCTACAAGTCCCTTTACAATCTGTTCCTGGTTTCCTGTCTTCATCTTGTTCCTCCTACTTCCTTGCCACACTTTATGACAATATATCCATTTGTTTACTTGTTCTTTGCCTAACCCCGCACCTGTTTAGTATGTGACTCTTCTCCCCCAACCCTCCTGCCACATTTGAGACCAAAGACCATAACTACCTTGTCTAAAAAGTATCTTCAGCCCTAGAAGAATGCATACATAGTATGTAGTAGATATTCAATAAATTTTTATTGATTAAGGGCTTTCACAGTCAGGGACTATATTACTTATTTTTTAAAAAATTTTATTTTTATTTATTTATTATTATTATTATTTTACTTTACAATACTGTATTGGTTTTGCCATACATTGACATGAATCTGCCACGTATGACCCAGCAATCCCACTGCTGGGCATACACACCGAGAAACCAGAATTGAAAGAGACACGTGTACCCCAATGTTCATTGCAGCACTGTTTATATTACTTATTTTTATTTATTTACAATATATCTAAATTTTGCATTGTTTCTTCTTCCAAATGGAAATTTTGATGATTAACAGTTTTAAAATGCATAAAAACTTTTAAATAAAGACTGGAAATTCTATAGATAGATTGCAAACCAATTAGATGTAGGATTAAGCATTTGAGTACTAACATTGGCTTTGCATTTCCTGATAGCCAGATCAAGAAATGAAAAAAATACATTGAAGTGTTTTTTATAGTCCAGAGAAAAGGAAACAGAAATTAATCTGCAGTCATGAGTTTACATGCATCTTTTAACAATCTTGCTATCTTTTCAGACCTTTAAAAGCTTCTACTCATTTCAGCTGATTGTGCTTACTTAATTATAATTGCCTTTTTTTCCATAAAGTTAAATTTTATCTCCAACACTAATTGAACTGTCTAGGAAGAAATTAGTCAAAAATAACAATTTCCATTTCCAAACAGTATTAAACAAATTTATAATTTTTATGAACTTGGGTAATGTTAGAGCTTTATAAGGCATCTTCAAATGTTTTTTTTCTGGGGAAGAGTGTCAACTTTCAAAGTTACTTTGATTTCTTCAATTTTAAATGAGTGAACAATCCCTAGTCAAATTCAGATAGTGGCACTCAGTTTGAATGTCTGTGTGTGCATGCTTGGGTAGGGTGGAAGATTAGTGATACCAATAATTGCAGAAATACAAAATTACTCAGATATTATTAAGATGACTGCTATTTTACCACTTAATTTCACATTCCAATATAAAAATAACATTTACAGTATCAGTGCTCTTTTAGAAATAGCTAACCCCCCCAAATAGTCTCTGTGACATGTTTTGAATTTCTGTAAAAATAGTGTAATACAACCACTTAATAAAAGCTATAACATAGTGACATTATATTATAAACTAATTTTTAACCATTTTGCTCTGTACTAAATTGTCATCTTCTTTACCGCTTTCTATAACTAGGGAGGTGATAAAATGAGATGAGAAGGACATGTTATAGAATACTTTTTTGCTTAATTATACCATTTTTTTGTCTCCTACAATTTTTGATTTTTATATAGTTAAATGATAATCTCTTGATGATTTCTTTGCTTCAAAGCTTAGAAAATCCTTACCCATTAATTAATTAATTAATTTTCAATTTGATAGTTTAAGATATTTTATATTTAAGTTTTTACTTTGGTGTTTATTTTAGTATAGGCTGTGAAATAAAGATCAACTTGTTTCTTTCCAAAATAAGTAGTGTTTCCGTCACCATTAACTGTGACTAACCTTTCCTTTCTTCACTGACTTATGGTCTCACTTTTTCATATATGAAATTCCTGTGTCTGTGGGTGAAAACTTGTATCTCTTCCTAGGCTAGCTATTCTGTTTAATTGATCTAACTGCTTTCTTTCACACACCTGCATTAAAACTATTTATATTTATTGTCTGTTAAACTAGAGTTTTATTCTCTTCATTTGCCATTTTATATTCTTATCTGCCTTTCCAAGTGAACTTTAGAATAATTTTATTGTATTATTAAAACAATTTTGTGTAAGATTTACTGAATTCTCTTATGTGTAATCTAGAAACGTTGGTTTTATAGATCAAGACTTGAAAAAAATCTAAGGAGTTTGATGAATTTCACGCCTTCTTCTTGGTGCTTGGTTTTATAAACTTCAAAGCTTAAAAAGACTTCTTTCAATTTATATTTAATCTTAATATTAGTGTGTATTAGTATTAATCTAATGTGCACACATATGTGTTCAATGAATACACATATGTCCACACAGGCGTATGTATTCACAAATGTGCAAATGTGCATCATGGCATCTTTGTGTCAGAAGTCTTGGCTATTGGTTTTTCCCTCCTTCTAAATTTGCTTGTTCATTATAACCATAGTCTGTTTACTAGTTATAGGAATGGTATTTTTGACCTTTCTAATACTCCTAATGGTGTAGAAAGACCATTTCAGGTACCAGTTTTTAATTGCTATTTGACCATGGACAAAAGGGAAAGATTTTAAGAGAACAGGTTAGAAAGTTCCTGTGCTGCATCTGTAGGGTCACCCTTGTCTTCTGAACCTCCTTTTTAAAGTAGCAGTGGCATACTTTCTCCTCCTCTCAGCTGTAAGCTTTTGCCCTGTAACACTGTACACACAATATATACATTCAGTGGTCTCTAGAAACTATCACAGCCACAAGCCTAGTCCCGTGATTATGAGTACAAGATCAAGTTCTTTCTGGAACAGGCCACTCCTTCTATTTCTTCTTTCTTTGAATAAACTTTAGATTAAAAATCCAGTTTATACCAGACGTTCACTTTTAAAATCACTCCAGCTGAACATAATACAGTGTTTAAACATAGATTCAAAATAGTTTCTCCACATCCTGTTGGAAGTCAGAGGTGAATTCTTTGTTATTACAAGATAGAGCCAAATTTATTTCACAGCCTATCAGAGAGCAGATAAAAAGCCAGAGAATATTTGAAGCCTAATCTGTCTCCATCTGGTATTTTTTTTCTTCTCAGGGTTATTGATCAGCTCAATGTGAACTTATAACCCATAAAACATAGAATGAGTTTACCTGAGGCTATTTTCATGATAAATTTAACATGTGTTTTCCGGTTCTACCTTAGGATCCAGTTATCTGATAAGATTTCTATTAGTGTCGCCAGGTCTTGCACTGTTCCGATGTAAAACCACAGGAATGATCTCAGATTTATGATTTAAAACCATTACAAAGGCAGCAGACAGAGGCTTTTGGATTGCCGGCGTTTAGTTTGATATTTATAAGATTCTTCAGAGGAGGAAATTTTGCTGCAGAGATCATTTCCTTCAGTTCCCTGTCGAACATTCTTTTTGAGGAGAGACTATAGCTTCGTCCTGTTTTTAAGCAATCCCTTTCCAAACAAAAGCCTAGATGTGGCCTTCGGGGAAAATGTCAAATCCAGACTTTGGGTCAAAGCTCCTGACACTGTCCAGGAATTAGTCAACACAGCGGGGCCTCGTTTGTCTATCATTGTTGGGGAGCATACCCTTCCAAATGGAAAAGTCAGATAAATAAAGACTACTCGCTTGAAAAGCATCCAAATGAATTCTGTTCTAACCACATGGTAAGGTTTGTCTATTTCTTTTGTCCTCTAAACATTTATTAAGCCTTACTCTATGCCTAGCACTGATTTCAGCACATGGGGGCAAGAAAGACATGGTTGTGCTATATGAGCTATTGTCTAGGAAGGACAAGAGACTTCACACTGGTCATTACAAATATGATATGTGTTTCAAAAATTGATGTACAGATTTTGTGTACAGGTTCAGCAGAGGGAGAGGGATATTTCCACCAAAAACAGAAGATTGAATAGGAGCTATGCAGGTAAAGTGTATGGTGGGGTGTTTTGCGAGCTGTATCAAGGGCTGGGGGATATTCTAGGCAGAAGGAAGACCTTGTGTATTTGAGGAACTCCAAAGGAACTTGTCTGGCTAGAACAAAAATACTGAGAGAGTGAATGGCTTGGTTGTAGAGGCTTCAGTGGTGAGCAGGGGCTGTATTAAGCCATACTAAGGTTTTTGGATTAAGTCATTCAATCAGGGCAGACATATGAGCAGGATTGCACTTATTAATATAATATCAATCTAGTTGCTGGATGGAGAATTGTTTAGGTGAGACAAGAATGAAAAGTAGGGAGGGACTTCCCTGGTGGTCCAGTGGCTAAGACTCTATGCTCGCAATTCAGGGGGCCTGGATTCGATCACCGATCTGGGAACTAGATCCCATGAGAATGAGAGAGTGAAGTCACTCAGTCGTGCCCGACTCTTTGCGACCTCATGGACAGTAGCCTGCACCAAGCTCCTCCATCCATGGGATTTTCCAGGCAAGAGTACTGGGGTGGGTTGCCATTTCCTTCTCCAGGGAATCTTCCCGACCCAAGGATCGAACCCAGGTCTCCCGCATTGTAGACAGACGCTTTACCGTCTGAGCCACCAGGGAAGTCGACATGCCACAACTAAACGAGTCTGCATGCTGCAACTAAGACCTGGCACAGCCAAATAAATATATTTTTTAACAAAAGAATGAAAAGTGGGAAGACCAGCTAGGAGACATTTAGAGCAATCTGTCTGTAGGACAGGTGACAAGGTCCTGAAATAGAATGGTGGTCATGGAGACAGAGAGAAATGGATATCTTTAGAGAGTTTTGAAGTCATGACTGGGGTAAGAGCAGGGTAAAGTCAAAGATTACTTCCAGGAGTGTGTCTTTAGCAACTGATCACTGTTCTCCAGATACCATTTATTGAGCTCTGGGATATGAAGAAGACGGGTCCTGATTAGGACTCATAGTCAAAAGGTGGAGCTGTATATCAAATTAAGCAAACTTACAGGACAAATGACAAACATTGAAGTCTGTCATATTCGAATTTACTGCTATTTATTAATGGCTATATACACATTTCCACCTTTGCTAATCATATTAGGTGTACTATTTTGTATCATGCTCTCTATATTCAGTATTTTGCTCATATATTCACCTAACAAACAGAGATGCTTTCTATGGGCAAAGTTCTTCACTCAGTATAGTGAGAAATAGTGGGTAAATAATGGTTCCTGAATTCTGAGAATTTGCAGTCTATGCGGGGTGATAATATATGGAATCAAATAGCTGTCACTGACAGTTGAAGTGCTCAAGGCCAGAAGGGCTCAGAGATGAGTGAACTTGTGTCTAGCGAGGAAATCAGAGGAGCATTTTTGGAAGAGGTAGCATTTGAGCTGGATTTTGATTGGCCTCACAGTTTCCTGTGAGGCAGCTGCATGAACTGAAGCCCAGATGTAAAACTGGTGCAGCAGGAAAGGTTAGGCTGGAGTGAAGGCCTGGGAAGGAGAGTGGGTAGAGAATGTTGGCTAAAGACAAAAGACCAAGAGGGTAAGGTTGAAGAGTTTAACTTTTATCCTATGGGTGATGGGGAGTTGTAGGGGCAGAATAATCCACACAAGGGGGTTGGGGCAGTTTAGAAGAGTATTTTCTAAGCTATATTTCCATGTATGTCTAAGTTTCACAGGCTTGTGGCCCTTCATTGTTGTAGAGTCTTGGGGCAATTCCTTCCTATGCTTGATTTATCCATTCTCTGTTGGTGGTTTCAATTTTTTCAACTATTCTAAATAAAGCTATGGTAAATATTTTTGAATACACAATTGCCAGGGTGTTTTGAGCTCATACTCTGTTCTAGGGCTTTATGATACAAGGGAATGTTTGTCTTCTAGGAACTCATAGTCTAGTGCAAAC
The DNA here is from genome assembly GCF_016772045.2 of Ovis aries. Taxonomy (NCBI): domain Eukaryota; kingdom Metazoa; phylum Chordata; class Mammalia; order Artiodactyla; family Bovidae; genus Ovis; species Ovis aries. The sequence goes on along the minus strand of NC_056055.1, from coordinate 51,046,509 downwards.
AGTGTTTTTTATTTTGGGGGCATGCATGTTACTTTGAGGAATGTTATTCAACATGGTAACAGAAGGTCAAAGAAAATGATCAAATTTTAAATTCATATATAATTTCCTTGATGACTTTCCAAAGAGAGTAAGCAGCCAATTTATATGGTCACCCTTAAATCCCAGGGCCCACGCATGTTGGACTTTATTATTTTAATTCCTATGTAGTGCTTTAGTGACACGTAATAGTTCTCTGTAGTCCATTCAGTTGTTCTTCTTTGATCACCAGAGTTGTGCATTTTCTGTTATTTACCAGCTTTATTTCTTCATGTGTGAGTTTTCCACTCACTTGCTTTGAGGATGTGAAGTCTGGGTATTTACTGCATGTTTTTATGTCCATTCTGCATATATTTTTATTGTAAGCTTTTTCCCTCCAGGATTTTATAAGTTGATTTACTTATTTCCCACAGCTCCATCTATACATTGCATACCATGCAATTCACTCACTTAAAATGTACAACTCACTGATTTTTAGTGTTTTCACAGGGATGTAAGACCACCACCACAATAAATTTTGGAAAATTTCATCACCCCCGCAAGAAAATCTGAATGTATTAGCAGTCACTCTCTATTTCCTTTCTAAACCCTCCTTCCCCAGCCCTAAGCTATCACTAATCTACTTTCTGTCTCTATAGATTTATCTAGTCTGGGCATAGCACATGAATGGAATCATACAGTATGTGGTCTTTTGTGACTGACTTCTTTCATTTCGTATGATGTGTTCAAGGTTTATCCATGTTATAGTACATATCAGTATTTCATTCCTTTGTATTTCTGAACAATACTCTGCTATAGAATATTGTTTTTGTCATTAGTTGAGGTACACTTGGATTGGTTCCACTTTGGAGCTATTATAAGTAATGTTGTTACAAACACTTGCGTGCAAACTTTGTGTGGACATATGCTTTTCAGTTTTCTTGGATGTATGCCTAGGAGTGGAATTGCTGGGTCATTCAGTGTTTAGTCTGTTAAGGAATTGCAAGACTATATGAGGGTTTTGTTTTTCTCCACATCTTAGTCAGCACTTGATCTATCTTTTTGATTATAGCCATTCTAGTGGGTATGAAGTGGTATGTCACTGTAGTTTTGATTTGTATTTCCATAACTGCTAATAATCTTTTCATGTCCTTACTGACTGTATATTTTCTTTGGTGAAATGTCTATTCAAATCCTTCACCCAATTTTTATTTGGGTTGTCTTTTTTGTTTAACTGTATTATAAAAATTCTTTATATATTCTAGATACTAGGTCCTTATCTGACTCTTTGCAACCCCATGGACTGTAGCCTGCTAGGCTTCCCATGGAATTCTCCAGGCAAGAATACTGGAGTGGATAGTCAGTCCCTTCTCTAGCTGATCTTCCCAACGCAGGGATTGAAGCCGTCTCCTGCATCACAGACAGTTTCTTTTACTGTCTGAGCCACCAGGGAAGTCTCATTAGATATATGGTTTGCAAACATTTTCTCCTATTTTGGGCATTGCCTTTTCACTTTCTCAGTGGTGTCCTTTGAAGCACAAAATTTTCAATTGTGAAGTTCAGTTTATTTATGTTTTCATTTGTTGCTTGTGCTTTTAGTGTCATATCTAAAATGCCACCGAAGTCACAAAGGTCTATTCTTATATTTTCTACTAAGAGTTGTATAATTTTAGCTCTCAAATTTAGATCTTTGATCTGTTTTGAGTTAATTTTTGTTTGTAAGAAATTAAAAGCTTTTTTTTCACTTGAATTTCTCTTTGTGCTTTTCTATGTAGTTATCCAATTTTTTATTTCCTTGTCTTTATGATTTGGTTATTGAAATTTCACATTCAAACCATCCCCCTTATATCTGATGCCTATCTTTAATTCTCCAGTCCTTAGAAATGTGTCTCTTCTCCAGAACTGGCACAAAGGGTCCACATTTATTTCCAGGTTTTGTAATTCTCTCTTTTGACCTTTTTGAAATTTAATACTTTGTATACTGCTTAGTACCACAGTGTGGTGATTTTTTTTACCATGTTGAATTATTTCTGGCTAGCCGCATAATATTTTAAAAGACTTTCTGGAATTTCTATTCACTTTCATTGGTAAAGACCAGGCCATGCAGTTTTGATCATTGCTGCCCTCTGGTAGGAGCATGAAAATAAATTAGCTCACTGCCTGGTGCATAGTTAGTGCTCGATGGATGTTGCAAGTGATCATTGTTATTGTCGTTGCTGCTCCTCTTACTGTCATCAATTTATTAGGTCTTTTTTTTTTAATCTGGAAGGCTTTTGAACCAGTGTTCCATCACGTTTATATTTTCATTCAGTGTTTATGTTCATTGTTGACTCTGTAGTCTTCCCAACCAGGAATCCAGCATCAGTATTACTGTGTCTTCTGTTATTATGTCAACTTTTTAAGAAAACCTAGCTCCTGGTACACATTCAGCTATTCTGTCTTTAATGGGTTGTAGGATGGTTTTTGCGGCTGTGTTTTATGTATTTATCCGGCAACTCCACTGAACTTATTTTTTAAGTACTAGCAATTCTTTTTGTGGATCATTTTCTCAGTGTAGATCGTCATTTGTTTGAGAAAAAAAAAAAAGGTATGTTTATTATTCCTCTTATCATTTTTCCTTCTCCAATAACTATTCCAGGCATTTCTCCTGACACTTAAATAGGAGTAGTGTCTAGGGTGTCCTTCCTGTTGCTTTTTCAAAGGCACACAAATGTTGATTTTTGTTTTTCAGTGTACTATATTATTTATTTTATTTAGAGAGGCCCTTTCGAAGCTTTAAAGTTTTTTTCTTTTAATCAGGAATACCTATGGTTTTGGTCAGTATAAATTATCAGAGTTTTCTGTCTCTTCTCTCCTGTTAGGTCTGGCTTCTAATACTTCTCAGTACTACCCATGTGCTTGCCTAGGAGAAATCCTTTCTTTGTTCCTAAGGGAACTCCTTTCTGGATAATGTGCATAATATGGCTTTGTGCTTGGACTTGTCACATGCATGTTGGTTCTTTGAGGCAGTTTTAAAAAATATATTTCCTGCTCCTTGTTGAAACTTGAGATTATTATAAATGACAGAGAGGTGATTTTCAGATAAGTGAGGTTCTATTGCATTAGGAAGAGTTCCTGACAGTATTTGGTAAATGGATGAGAATAAATGGAAAACCTTAACTGCAGAACCCCAAGGAAGCTGTTGCTCCTCCACATTTCTGTTGTGTATAATGACAATAAACACCTTATCTCTCACTATATGACCTTCCTCAGAAAGAACCACTGACCCTTAGAAAGACAAAAGCCATTTGCCACAAACGAAAAATAGCTCGTAAATTCACTTTGTGGTATTGAGAGGTAGAAGATACAACTTTCAACTTATCTGCTTTTAGATATACTGAAAACACACATATTTTTAACAATTAAAATAGAGGGAGTCTGTGCTCTCTGGGATTATAGATTGGAATCCTCATAGATTAACAAAGCTGAAGGGGAAGCAGCATTCATCATAAAGCAAAAAAAGAAAAAAATCACCAAAGAAACAATTCGCCTATAAAAATTAGTCATCATCAGACATCCAAACTGAGCAACTGCTTGCTGCTACTCACGATCCATGTTTTTCCTCTTTTGTACCTCTGCTGAAGCAGTGCTCCCTGCCTCGGTTGCCTGTCTGTCTGTCCATCCATCCATCCATCCATGGATCCATCAGTCTATCCATCCATGCATCCATGCATTCGTCCACTCAGCAGCAGTTACTGAATATCTTCTTTGTGCCAGGATTTGGGCTGGGTAGATATACCCTCGAAATCTCTCAGATGCCATCTCTTCCAGGTAGCAAATACTTGCCTGATTCCTTCTCCCCTAGCCCCACAAAGTTAAAACTGCTCCACCTCTTCTTTGCACACTCACAGCACTTTGTGACTTGTCTTTCAGAGCATGGTGCTGTGTCCTGCTGTTTTATTTGCTGGTGTTTGTGTCTTCTCTCTCTCGAGAGGAGAGTTAGTGTCCACTCAGCTCTCCATCTTCCTTCTCCAGGCTGTTTGGGGCTGACCTGGTTTGTGCCACCCACTAGACTCCCATTGCTGTCTCTTTTACATGCTGCTTCTCTTGCAGGGCTAAAGTTGCCACAGCTGATGGGCCCCCCGGGATCCCAACCCAGACCATCATCCCTGTGAAACACACAGTAAAAATAGACAAAGACACCCTCCTCCAGGACTATGGATTTCACATCTCCGAGAGCCTTCCCCTCACAGTGGTGTCCGTCACAGCAGGTAGGGGCTGACTGGGAAACAAGAAAGGACTTGGGCTTCTTGTGGGGGATTATCCCTGGCTCTCTTCCCATATCTCTGTGCTATAACATAATGCAGAAAATGCTACCCCAGGAAGTTAGAAAGGGCACATCTAATTTTGACCTAATTCTGTCTGGGGCTTTGCACCTTCCTATGGTACAGAGAAGGGGGGCCCCTGTGTACTTGCTGATCTGCCTCGCAGGCCCACTGGCCTCAGCTGAGGCTTTGCCCATCCATGGCCCCCTGGCCAGTCTCAGGAACAGTGACAGTTTTGGGATCAACAGGCCCTCCTTTCTGAACCCTGCATGCTCTGAGCTGGGAAGAATTTCTCGTCAGACAGTAATAGAAATTATTGATTTGTTTTCACTTGAGTCTCTGTAAAATATAGGCTGTATCAGGAGAAGAGGAGCAGGCTGGGAATGTCTAGTGTTTGTTTTAATTCTTCAGTTATGTACTGATGTGAGATCTGGGACCAGTTAAAATCTATTAATCTTAATTCACACACACATACACCCCAGATTTCTTTAGAAATGAATGTAGTAGATTTGTTGGCTGGCTCTGTTGACTTTCTTCTGCTAGTCCTCTTTCCTTGGACAGTCTCCTAATATCCCTTGAAGGTGATGGATGGTAGGTATATTATCCAAGATTTGTAAACAGGGAAACTGAGATCCATGTGAGCCCAAGTCTGGCTAGGGGTGGGGATGAGCTGGTGCCCCGGAGACTGGATCAGGCTGTGGCTGTGACACATTGGGTCTGGGCCCTCCTGGCATGAGCACCATGTATTTCTTTTCTCTCCAACAGGGGGCTCTGCTCACGGTAAACTTTTCCCTGGTGATCAGATCCTCCAGATGAATGATGAGCCTGCTGAAGACCTTTCCTGTGAACGAGCAGTCAATATTCTGAGGTACTGAGTTGGCTTCCATCATCCATACAGTTGCACAGATTATTACAGAGCAAGAATGAGTGACAGAAAGGGCATAGCTGATCCTCTGTGATTTAAGGTCCAGGCTCCTTTAAAGCAGCGACAATAGCCTCGTTTTAGAATTCCATCTCGGTTCCTCTCTGCTCCTTTTCACCTGCCTATAAATGAGATTAGGAGGCATGGGTCCTATATTCATCAGCCCCCTGCAATGCCCAAAACACTATGCTAGGTGCTGCGGGGAATGTAATTATGAATGATACATAGGCCCTACCCCTTAAAGATGTACAGTATAGCGTTGTTAAAGACTCCCTGAAGAAGGAAATGACTCCCCACTACAATATTCTTGCCTGGAGAATTCCATGGACAGAGGAGCTTCCATGTGGGCTACAGTCTGTGGGGTCACAAAGAGTTGGACATGACTAAGCAACTAACACTTTTATCCCTTATGGATGTGTAGGGCTGTTGTAACATATGGCAAAGACTGGACTAAATCGATACTAAATCTACTTGTTGTTCTTTAACACTTTGAATTCTCTTCCTAAACCTTTTTGGTGTAGCCTGCTTGATATATATGTAGTTCCATTGATACGGCACCTACTACCGTCTACCTGGTGTCATGTGATTTCTGTGAATGCCTCACTTTCTGCCTTGACTGTGATCACCTTGAGACCAGGCATACAGCAGGTGCTCAATGAAACAAGTGAGTGTGGTTGGCACTGGCAGCTGGTGACCCTGGTTTTAAGACAGAGGAAATCAGTGACAGGAGTGAGGAGGCCTGACAGACATTCTATAGGTCGATGCAGGCTTTGTCTTTAAAAACTTCCACACAACTCTGTTTGAATGACTTTATTTAATATAAATAAAGGGAAATGAGAAATAGAGCAAAGCCACCTTGAAGATACTTCAAGTTTATACTTGACTTTGTGCCTTTTGGTGAGTGGTGGTTTTCCTTTCTGAGGCCTGTCGTGTGCAGCACACACTGAGTAACAGGCACTAACAGCAAAGTCAGAGAAAGAAAATGGAAATGCAGATGCAGTCTCTACCCTCAGGAAGCCCACAGTCTCACTGTGGAGAAACACACACGCAGTGTAAGATTTACAGAGGTTCCGCTGAAGTATAGAAAATAGGATTGCCAGGCTAAGGTGAGTGGGTGGGGCAGCCAGGAAAAGGATTTGATGATTTCTGTTTTAAAAATGAAAGATGGTTATGGAAATTGTGAAGTTTGCTTTCCCAGTTATTGGGTGATTTTCTCAAAGAATTTCTCAATTCCAGCAAATTGGTTTTACATTTTCAGTGCCACTAATATCTCTGCCAAGTTAGATCGAAATCTGACTAATAAATGAAAAGTATTCACAATCTAAAACAGTAGACCAGAATGTGGGTGTTTAGGTGACATTGAACTCAGGTCGATTCACTGGGCAAGGAGCCCTGTGGGGGAAGGGACTCCACTCCCCGATCCTTAGGCTCATAGTGCAGATACGAGTCACGGAAACCCCACTGAGATGGAGGGCAGACAGTGTATCTGGAGAAGCAGGGGAGGACTTCCCCGGTGGTCCAGTGGTTGAAAATCTGCCTTGCAATGTAGGGGACTTGAATTTGATCCCTGATCAGGGAAGATCCCATGTGTCACAGAGTGACTAAGCCCACTCTGAGCCTGCGCACTAGATCCTTTGTGCCACAGCTACTGAAGCCTGTGTGCCTAGAGCCCGTGCTCAGCAGCAAGAGAAGCCACTGCAATGAGAAGCCCACGCAGTGTGGCTCAGAGTGTTCCTCTCACGCCGCAACTGGAGAAAGCCCGTGGGCAGCAATGAAGATCCAGCATAGCCAGAAATAATAAACAAGTTAATTAATTAATTAAAAAAAGAGAGCGAAACAGGGGAAAGGGGTCATAAATGCTGGAGATTCCTCTAGCTTGTGAGGAAGTTGTGGTTTGGCAAAATATAGAAGAGTCCAGAAGTATTTCAGCTGGCCAAATTCTACCTTAAATGCTGGGCAGAATTTGTGCCTCAAAGATGGAGGTGAAGGGCAGACCAAGTAAAGTGATCAGGAGGAGCCACTGGCTGGGGAGTTGGGGGTGCTGAGTCGTTCAGTTTGTCTAAGGCCCCGGATGCCTAGACAAAGTTCTGACAAGTGAGGTCCAGAGGATGATGGAGGGTCTTGGTGCTGACACAGCAAGTTATTCTCCTTCTGGCAGGAGGAGCCACCAAAGACTGCTGAGCAGGGATGTGACCTAATGTTGGCTTGCCCCTGCACTCTCGGCTACATGCCTTGTGTGGGAATCCCGGGACTGTTTACTTTTGTAGCATAGTTCCCAGTGTTGGTGTCATTTACAAAAGGAAAACAACCAAGCAAATAAAAAGCCAGCAAAATCTCTAATTCCTCCAGTTATCTATGAGGCCAAACTCTCCTTCTGAGAGCTCTTGGGCGTTGGTTTCCTGTGAATTCTCTTGGGAAAGACCTGTTCTTACATTAAATGGGTAAGAGGCAGTCTCCAGACCCTTAAAAACCTTGGGTTGAGTTTATCTGTTTGAGGCAGTAACACACAGGCAGAAATAGGCCTCGATGTTCATCTTGCAAGAAATCGAAAGTGTTTTGCAAGCTGCTATTCTATGTAGCAATGGCAAAGGAAAAGGAAAACATGAATCAGTTTTTCAGTTCTATCCTCAAAAAAGTTGAAGTTTGGTGCTTATCTAGTTGATTTGATCACCTTTGGAACCTAAGAGATTATAACAAAACAAAAATGTCTACTATTTGATTATAGGATTGTGCTCATTACACTTTGTTTTCTTAAATGCCAAAAACTGATTGGCTTTAATCTGATAAGTGTTATCCACATTCTTTTATTCTGTTTCATGGATATTTAGCCAAGTTTTCTGAAATAGCAACCTAAGTTATCTGTGTTATTGCTGTTTTCTCTTCAAAAATATTTTGGACATAAACCTACCTAGTGGTCATAGCAACTAGATGAGTCTTCCATCGTATAGACTAAATGAAGGCTACGTGACTTCATTTAGTGGCTGTAGGTATGGACAAGATGGTAGAGACAAGTATCTGAAGACTTTCTTAAGGTCACAGTGGCATTTGGGACAACTTAAGTTCTTTCACAGATCACTGCTTTCTCAATGTCCTTCTCAATTTTGCTGAGGCAAGAGAAGCTGCTTTGTCATTCTACAGTGTCTTTGATGCCCCCAACCCCACACATGCACTGTCATGTATCACCCAGGATGATAACGCCTTTTTTGTTTATTCTTTTTTTTTTTTTCAGGGAAGCTGAAGATTCTCTTTCAATAACAGTCGTTCGCTGCACATCGGTAAAGCTCTTTCTATGTCTTGTGTGTTAGTTGCGCTCTTCTTGGCCCCAAGACCCTGTACCACCAGCAGAATATCCCTCAGAGAATAAACAGGGAAGGCAAAGGGCATCAGAGAAGCTGTCAGGCAGTCAGTGTTGCTTGAAGACCACATATGTGCTCATATTGTGGAGAACTCGTATGTGTGCCCAGGCTTCGAGAACTCATGGGCTAGCAAAGGAGACAGACCTGGGATTATGCAGGCGACAAGGGTACCAAGCTCAGAGTTTCAAGACGAGTCTGAGTGGCATCACTGTGGAGAGGCCCCGTAGTTTCAGTTTTGAATTTTGTGAAACAGAGATGGGGACAATAACTGCCTTATCTATCTAATGGGTGTTATGAGGACCCCGTGAGGTGTTGGGTGTGAACGTGTTTTGTCAGCCACAAGGCAAGGCACAGAACAAGGCACAGATGATGCACAGGGAAGCAACAGCCATCCTAAACCACCACACATTTAGGAGCCTTTTGTATGTGGTAGAGGGAAAAGTACATAATCGAATTGTAAGAGAAAATTACCAAGGAGGAAAAGTTGACAGAAAATTCTCATTCTGAGAGACTTTAGTACATACTTCTTAGCCCTTGGTCACTAATAGACAAAAAAATATAAATAGGGGCATAGAGAATTTTAATAATGCATTTAATAATCCAATCTAATTGATCCCATATCAGGCTACCCAAAAGCTAAATTTCTCGAATAAGCAACTGTATAAGTGTCTTCTCTAGAATACAATAAAGCACAAATTGATAACTATCAAACACTTAACACCACCTAGTCATTTGGAATAAAAATGCAATTTCCTAAGTAAAGACGGAATCAAATGGAAAATTAAAAATTATCATTATAGACTAGCTAGAAAATAATTAAAATTTAGAGCTCTATTTCTTAGAACTTATTATATACAGTTGAGCTGTACTCAGAGTAAAATTTGTAACCTTAAACAAGAAAAAAGAAAACAAGTCAGGAAAATACTCAGTGCCAGAAGTATAAAGAAAGACTAATAAAATAAGCATAAAGCAGATTAAAGAAAATGATAAAAATTTAAATCTAAATGATGCTTTGGAAAAACAGAAAAATTAGAAATTTGATAAATGCATGGGCTAGTTCTTTACAGGAAAAAGTAAAAAAATTGAAGAACTTGAAGGAAAAGAACTATATGGGCCTTATGTGAAGGAAACTAGAGTAATACTGAAGGAAATAAAATGTTTTCTTTAATAAAAGAGGAGATACATGTTCTATTCCTTGATAGAAAGACTATTAATACATTGGATTTTCTCATATTAATGTGTATGCTTAAAGCAAATTCAAACTCCCTGTGGGAATTTTATTTGGATTTTGACAATGTATGTCAAGGTGAGACTTATCAAGAAAAACAATTTTTTTTTTAAAGAATAATGAGGATGGCCTTGAGGTACAAGATTTTAAAGCTAATAAAGCTTCAATAATTAAAATAGTATGATATTGATGAAATGTTGGATATATCAATCTAATCAAATAGAAAGTCCAAGAATAGATACTAGTATAAGGGTTTGGTATATGATAAATATGGCATCCCAAATCAATGGGAGAAAAGATGATCATTCAAGAAATTGTCCTGGGACATTTCTTTAGGTATTTGGAAAAAATAAGTCTAATCCCACACCATTTCGTGTTAAAAACTTAAATATAGAAAACAAATCATAGAAATGTCAACAATATGGAAGGGCATCTATTTGGTCATAAGTTGCAGAAGGAATTCCTAAGCACATAGGGAGTGGGCATAAGTTATTTGATTCTGTGCAAAGAAATTGTTGTCTCTTCTCCTTATTTAACAAGTGTTATCTTTTTGGTTTGTTTCCTAGAAATAGAATAGGAAAAACACTCACCTAAATAGAACTAGGAAGTTTGCCATAAATATGACAGGCCAAGTGTTTTACACACACATAAGTGGAGATTCTTCTATTCTACATAGAAGAATGTATCTATGGAATAATGTGAAACCAATACATAAAAAGCAGTGTACTGAAAGCTAATTGCTGTAAATAGTCATGCAGGTGTTGAGAGATTCTTTTCATCTAGCTGATTATCATCTCAATGGAGAACATCTGAATTTTAATTAGGTAGTTTTTTTTTTAATTAGGTAGTTCTTTTCCTACTCTATTTCCAAGAAATGAAAGCAGAAGGTAGCACTTGTTAAGCAAGGAGAGAGGGAAATAGCATATAGCTGCCTCCTTTTAAAAAATAAAAAGTATAAAGGGGGAAAATTAGCATGATCCAGTACCATTCCTGAAATTCTTATGAGGTTCCCCAGAAGAAAGGAGTGTGAATACTGTACTTTGGAGGTCCTGCAGGGAAAGCTGATACCAGCCCAGCTGATGGTCCCCGAGGCCCTGAGAAATGCCCTGAAGATTGTCTAGCCCACTCAGACCTCTCACCAGAAGTGATAGGATCATAAGACAAATGATCATATATATTTTACTTCAACAAGAATGCTCATTATTGTCTGAGTGGATTCTTAGAATCCTCAAATGGTTTGAAATTGATTATCTAAACCAAAGTTGGAATATTAATGACTACTTCTCTAGAACATAGAATTTTATGATCAAAATATATTTTGGTTTAATTGTCTATATCTGTATTTCTATTATTAATATAATGAGCATTACATTACTTTAAATTATTTATTAGAATATGAATGCTAATATTTAATGTCTTATTTAATTTGTGCCAAAAGAAAATCCTACAAGGTAGATATATTGGTAATCTCCCTTTTACAGATGAGGACACTATGACCTCACACACCCCCCACACCCAGAAATCAGTAGAGCTGGGCTTTTTCCAGGTAGTTAGACTCTGGAACCTATGCTTATTAGCATTATGCTGTTTTTACTTCCTGGTCCAACTCCCCTGTTGTGCAGAAAAGAAGACTGAAGGCCAAAGAGGGGAATGTACACACACACACTCACAACTGGTTTTCTTCCATAATAATTTATGTTTAAGGTGGTTCTCAGAACTGTTGAGTAGCTGAAGTTGGGTTAGAATTCAGGTCTCTCTGTTCACAGGCCAGTTCTCTTTGTCTTCATCATACCACAGCCTTGGGCCAATGTGTTAAAGCTTTAGCTTTTCTCAGACACACAAGACATATTTGGTTGAGATCTCTGAATTTCATGAAAAGAGATCTTTAATTGGATATCATTCTTCTCTGTGGTTTTAAATGAGTTCTCAGCAGCTGCCAGAGCTTTTGCTTTTAAGAAATGAGAGGATGTACGTGGCTTTTCTAAAAGTCCTCTTCTAAAGTGCGTCATGTTGATGTTTTGCAGGGAGTCCCCAAGTCCTCCTTCCTGACAGAAGAGAAGCGAGCCAGGCTGAAGACCAACCCCGTGAAGGTGCACTTTGCGGAGGAAGTGCTCGTCAGTGGACACAGCCAGGTGCGGCACTGGTCAGGGGGTGGCAGTGACTGTTCATGAAGCAGGCAAGCTGCCTCCTGGCACTATCTCCTGGAGACACTGGCATCCGCAGCATGGAGGGGACAAAGTGGGAGTGTAGTGGGCTCGCTGGAGGCGCTATGCTCCCTCAGTAAGGTGCCTACAAACCATGGACAGGGAGAGACACACTGGGTATGACCGTGTCTTTCTGAGACTCCATTTTTCTGGCTGGAAATTTCAACATGTTCCAGTTATTCGCTTCTCATTCTGAATCTTCTAACTTAGTACTCCTTCTGAAGGTGATACGTTAATAGTAGAGATGGTGGCAGGGGTTGCTTTTTTAAAAGACCCTATCATATACTGAATCTCTAATACGTGAATCAAAACATCTTGGGTACATAGTCCTTCATCATCACCATACCCTGCAAGGGAAGGTATTTTAACAAAGAAGAAACAGAAGCTTAAAGAGGTTAAGAGAATTAACTTCTGAGATCATACAGCTAGGAAATACAGGAGAACAGGTCTGTGTGACTTTAGTTTTTCTGTTTTCCACTATAATATGCTGTCTAGTCCTTTTTGATTTGGAATACCCAGGATTGATGTGATATGGGGGTTCAGGAGGCAAGACTGACCCTAGAAGAATCTGAAATAAAAAGCTATGTTTGGGGTTTTTTTTTTAATCATTGAGGTATAGTTGATATATAAGTTTCAGGTTTCAGCATTGTGACTAACAATTGTTAAAGGTTATATGCATTTATAGTTATAAAATATCAGCTATATTCCATGTCGTATACAATATATCTGTAGCTTATTTATTTTATATACAATAGTTTGTACCTCTTAATGCCCTACCCCTACCTTGCCCCTCCCCTCTTCCTTCACCCTGTTGGTAACCAGTAGTTTATTCTCTATATCTGTGAGTCTGTCTCTTTTTGTTATATTTACTAGTTTGTTTTACTTTTTAGATTCTACACATAAGTGATATCATACAGTATTATTTTTCTCTGCCTGACTTAAGGAAACCAACACTTCAAATATTCTTAAATTTGCTAGCCATTAAAGAAATGCAAAGGAAAATATTAAGAACTGCCAATTAATAAATTAGCACAAAAAAGGAAAATATAAGCCCTGATACTGAGAAAGTAGCTGCATTCATGTACTAATTGGTGGCTTTGTAAATTGATTTAATCTTTGGGAGTAGAAAAAAAGTTAATGAATGCCATAAAAATGGCCCAAGAATCACATTCTTATTAATTTATTTATATAAAATAATTTAAATGCAAAAATCCATGCATTTAAAGATATCTTTTGCATATATATATTACAAAAATTTTTGAGAAAATGTTAAATGCTTAGGCAGAGAAATGGTTAAAGAAATTCTGATGTTTCAACTCAATAGAATATTTATAAGTCCATTAAAATTATAAACATTAAACTCACATGAAGAAGTATATATGCGTTGAGTAAAAATACACATAGAATTGTGCATAATATATTAGTGCAGTTCTCTGAAAGCTATTTACAGGTATAGATAAAAATTGGAAGAAGCCTTAGAGAAAAGTAAATAGTGTTAGTTATGTGGTGATGTAATGAATGTATCTTTTTAGATATCACAAGTATCAAGGAAAGCAGTCATACTTGCAAAATCCAAAGATTAAGATTTCTAAATACCTAAAACCAGAGTCAGGAGATGACAGCAGAGTGAAGGGTTTAAAATCCCTCATCCCTGATTGAGTGTGAACTGGCCCTGGGATATGAATATATTCCTTTTCTTCCATAAAAGTACTCTGGCTTTCAAAAAAAAAAAAGTTATATAGAGTGATGAATGTGTCTTGCTTAAAAGATACAAAATTCTTAACTGAAAAAGATTGTCAGTTTTCTGAAAAAAGGTGATAAGCTTCTAACCTAGGTGGGTTTCCAGAGATGAGAGCTTGGGGGCAGTTGTAGGTCGAATCCTGGAGACTCTAGAATCTCTTACAGTTTCTGGAGGGCACCAGCCACTTCTTTGTCTACAGCTCAACACTCAGAAGTCACTTTTTATGAGAGCCAGCCCTAGGGGTTTCTCCAAACCCAAAGAGAATGATTCCCTTGCCCTGCTCTGCCTCAGGAATTTTGGCTGGCCTGGGGTCACCAAACAGACTAGTCCTGTGCATCCCTCCCTAAAAGCCCTCCAAGAGTGGCAGAACCCCTCAAGGGGTCCCATGAATCCAGAGTGATAGTTGGGGTGAGTAGAGGCCACTTGGTGTGAAGAGCTGACTCACTGGAAAATACCCTGATGCTGGGAAATATTGAGGGCAGGAGGAGAAGGAGGTGACAGGAGATGAGATGGTTGGATGGCATCACCAATTCAATGGACATGAGTCTGAACAAATTCTGGAAGATGGTGAAGGACAGGGTAGCCTGGTATTCTGCAGTCCATGGGGTCACTGAACAACTGAACAACAAGAGGTAGAAAGCAGCCCTCTGTCCTTTGGTGATGCTTTTCTACAGAGAATGCAGCAGTGAAATGTTGAGGGGACTCTCAGGGAGCTTCCTACCCCCATTTCACCCAAGCCTACAAGGCACAGTGCAAGAATCTCAGAAAGGCCCATTTGGGGCAGTGGGCATGCTTGTCACTTGATTTGCTGTAGGTGGCAACGAGCAGTGACGTGTCAGCAGATGGTATCATGCATGCCTGCGCAATGCCATCAGCATGCCCGTGGCAGGGCTCACTCTTCACCCTCCTCCCTCCTGTCGAACAGTTCTTGTGGCTGGCCCTGGAACAAAGCCTGTATCTGTGTGGCATAGGCCTCATCCCTTGCAGAAATCTCTGAATGTCCAGAGTCAGCCTACAATGTGGTGAGGAAGTTGGGGAGAATCCTGCTCTCCACACCAAGGCAGGGCCATGGAAACAGGCTCTGTCACACCCAGGAACAGGGAGGGACAGTTTTGACACTGCTCTTGTGTCTTCCAGGGTAATTCTCTGCTGTGTATGCCCAACGTGCTCAAGTTGTACCTGGAGAATGGACAGACCAAAGCTTTCAAGTTTGAGGCACACACAACTGTGAAGGTAATTCGCAGTAAACTTGAATCTCTTTCTGGTGAGAATTTGCTGGCTCCCAGGACCCCCAGGCATCTTGCCAGCAGCTGCCTCAGTGATCTCACAATCCCATGGTCTGAGCACCTGGAGTTAGCCAAGCACTGTGTCATCTCAGTTCATTGCACAAATACCCAGCAAGCTGGTATTTTAATCACCCTCTTGCAGGGGAGGGAATCAGGGTTCAGAGAGATGAAGTACCCAATACAACTCATTAGGCTTCCCCATTAACTACTGGGATTTCCTGCCTCTTGTATGGGGCTCCACCTGCTTCCCAAAAGGCCAGAGTCACTAAAAAACCCAGGCAAGGTATCAGGGCAGGTCCAGGCCCCTGGGAATTCTGTTCTGGATGGAAGTCAGTTTGAATTAGATTTAATTATGTTCCCCCAAAGGAGACGCTCTGAGGCAGGTGATACAGAGAGCAGTAGAAAGTGGTCTCTGTCCCCCTAGCTTGCAGTCTAGTTGAGGGAAAATGGACATCGAAGGAGCTCCCAGCAGTCCAGGGCAGGATGAAGGAATGGCTGTAAAGAGAGGGCCGAGGGGGTGCTTAGCATACAGAGAAGGAGCCCTCTGTCTCATCCCGTCAGGATGTCAGAGAAGGCTTTGCTGAGAAGCTGGACCTGAGCTAGGCTTTGAAGGGTGACTAAGGATTCATCAAGGGCAGGTGGGGACACAGCTGTAGAGGGGTCAGAGGATGTACATCAGGCTGAAGATGTCCCATGAACAAGGCAGAGAGCCAGTAAGACAGGCATCACCTGGGAGGTAGTAAACCATCCCATGGGACTGGAGCAGAGACCGTTTCCTTGTAGGAGGAGTGGGAGAGGGTGCACACTGGCTGCAGGGATGGTCTTGCATGGCAGGCAGTGGAATTGGGATTTTATCCATAGACGTTAAGGGATAACACTATAGTTTTTCAACAAGGGAGCAAATAGTGTTAGAAGCAGGCTCCAGGGAAGAAACAAACAAAGGAGTTGTTCAAGCATTAGAAGCCATGTAAGAGTCGACACTGAGCCCAGTTCCTCTGTTATTAGAGGAAGAACAGGTTCAGGTGGGTAAGTACACCTAGGTACTGGACAAGATACACACACACACATATTGCACACACACTTGTGTGCACACATGCAAACATAATGCACGCATACCACCAGTGTTCCCTGGCACCTTCCTTTGGCAATTCCTGTTGTTGTTCAGTTGCTCAGTCATGTCCGACACTTTGCAACCCCATGGACTGCAGTATGCCAGACTTCCCTGCCCATCGCCAACTCCCAGAGCTTTCTCAAACTCATGTCCATTGCATCGGTGATGCCATCCAACCATCTCATTCTCTGTCGTTCCCTTCTCCTCCTGCCTTCAATCTTTCCCAGCATCAGGGTCTTTTCAAATGAGTCACCTCTTCGCATCAGGTAGCCAAAGTATTGGAGTTTCAGCTTCAGCCTCAGTCCTTCTAATGAATATTCAGGTCTGATTTCCTTTAGGATGGACTGGTTGGATCTCCTTGGAGTCCAGGGGACTCTCAAGAGTCTTTTCCAACACCACAGTTCAAAAGCATCAGTTCTTTGGCACTCAGCTTTCTTTATGGTCCAGCTCTCACACACATACATGACTACATAGCTTTGATTATATGGCCTTTGTCAGCAAAGTAATGTCTGCTTTTTAATATGCTGTCTAGGTTTGTGATAGCTTTTCTTCCAAGGAGCAAGTGTCTTTAAATTTCATGGCTGCAGTCACCATCTGCAGTGATTTTGGAATCCAAGAAAATAATGTCTGTCACTGTTTCCAGTGTTTCCCTATCTATTTGCCATGAAGTGATGGGACCAGATGCCATGATCTTTGTATTTTGAATGGTGAGTTTTAAGCGAGCTTTTCACTCTCCTCTTTCACTTTCACCAAGCTGCTCTTTAGTTCCTCTTCAAGTTTCTGCCATAAGGGTGGTGTCATCTGCATATCTGAGGTTGTTGATATTTCTCCCAGCAATCTTGATTCTAGCTTGTGCTTCGTCCAGCCAGGCATTTCTCATGGTGTACTCTGCTTATAAGTTAAATAAGCAAGGTGAAAACATACAGCCTTGTCATACTTCTTCCCCAATTTTGAACCAGTCCATTGTTCCATGTGTAGTTCTAACTGTTGCTTCTTGACCTGCATACAGGTTTCACAGGAGGCAGGTAAGGTGGTGTGGTATTCCTATTTCTTGAAGAATTTTCCACAGTTTGTTGTGATCCACACAGTCAAAGGCTTTAGGGTAGTCAATGAAGCAGAAGTAGATGTTTTTCTGGAATTCTTTTGCTTTTTTGATGATCCAATGAATGTTGGCAATTCGATCTCTGGTTCCTTTGCCTTTTCTAAATCCAGCTTGAACATCTGGAAGTTCATGGTTCATGTACTGTTGAAGCCTGGCTTGGAGAATTTTGAGCATTACTTTGCTAGCATATGAGATGAGTGCAATTGTGTAGTAGTTTGAACATTCTTTGGCATTGCCCTTCTTTGGGATTGGAATGAAACCTGATCTTTTCCAGTCCTGTGGCCACTGCTGAGTTTTCCAAATTTGCTCACATTT
This sequence comes from Ovis aries, assembly GCF_016772045.2. Lineage (NCBI taxonomy): Eukaryota > Metazoa > Chordata > Mammalia > Artiodactyla > Bovidae > Ovis > Ovis aries. The sequence continues at coordinate 51,028,925 of NC_056055.1, read as the reverse complement.
TGAGTGCATACTTTAACAGAATCATCTTTTAGGATTTGAAGTAGCTCAGCTGGAAGTCCATCACCTCCACTAGCTTTGTTTGTACTGATGCTTCCTAAGGCCACTTGACTTCACATTCCAAGATGTCTGGCTCTAGGTGAGTGATCACACCATCGTGGTTATCTGGTTCATTAAGATCTTTTTTGTATAGTTCTTCTGTGTATTGTTGCCACCTCTTCTTAATATCTTCTGCTTCTGTTAGGTCCATACCATTTCTGTCCTTTATTGTGCACATCTTTGCGTGAAATGTTCTCTTGATATCTCTAGTTTTCTTGAAAACATCTCTAGTCTTTCCCATTTTATTGTTTTCCTCTGTTTCTTTGCATTGATCGCTTAGGCTTTTTTCTCTCTCCTTGCTATTTTTTGGAACTCTGCCTTCAGATGGGTATATCTTTCCTTTTCTCCTTTGCCTTTCACTTCTCTTTTTTTCTCAGCTATTTGGAAGGCCTCTTCAGACAGCCATTTTGTCTTTTTTGCATTTCTTTTTCTTGTGGATGGTTTTGGCTACCACCTTCTGTACAAAGTCATGAACAAAGTTCTTCAGGCAGTCTGTCTATCAGATCTAATCCCTTGAATCTGTCCCTTCCACTGTATAATCGTAAGGGATTTGATTTAGGTCATACCTTAATGGCAGTTCCTAGGGCTGCCCCAAATGCCCTATTCCATTCTTACTTCAGCGTGACTGAAGAGAAGCTGGAGAAAGCCTGTCTGGCTCTGGGAAGTTCAAGCCCAGAGGAGGAATCGGAGGGAGGAATGGCTCTGTTCAGTGTCACTCCTTGTCTGGCATTCCCTGGGCACTTCCTTAGTTGCTATCTCACTTAATGCCCGCAGTAACCTTATAAGGTGACAAGTATTAACCCACTTTTCAGATGAGAACACCAAGATATCCGATGCACCAAAATCAGTGTCTTCCAACTTGGTCTGTTGTCTCTGAACCCTGTGCTGGAGCTGACCGTGTTGCCATTCAGCACAGAAGTTGTGCAGATGCATTAGACATGGTTCCTACTTCCGTCACCTTTGAGCAGAGTGCACCGGGATGGGGGAGTGCCCTGGAAGTGGAGGGAGTCCTCCTTCTGTGGCCAAAAAGGCTTTGAGATGATTCACAATAAAAACACACACCACAGGGGAATTAAGCCAAGGTGACACATGGAGCTGGGGAAATGGGCAAGGACTTAGCTAGTGTAGTGCTGGTTAATCTCACTGATCTGTGATAGCCAAATTTGTACAGAGCAAATCTTTCAGCTCTTTGTGACAGAAAAGAGAGGGGGATGTAAGCAAATTGTATGGGTGGAAAAGAGAAAAAACCACTGTCAAGTCATCGGCGACTTCGCTTCCTCACTCCCTTACCAAGAGAAGCAAGAATTTTCTTACATTAGAAAACCTTGTTTCTCTGTCAAGGAAAGTAATATGTCCTTTAGTGATACTTTTGTGTGCTAGAAAAGCTGTTAATGATACAGAAAGAAACTCCCTAGGGTCACTCTCTTAGGGAGCCCAGAGTCTTGGGGTGGGGCTGAGGTGAGGAGATGGGACCTAGGGTTAACTCATGAAGAAACTATGGCGAATGCAATGTGTTCAGAAGCAGGAAAGTAGGATGTGAAAATGGGGTGCTGCAGGCTCCCAGGAGAGAGAGTTTCCAGCTAGGTAGGAAGGAACGGCCCCCAGGACGTGGTGGCCTGTGAGATCAACTTGGAAAGATGGACAGGAATGGGTCAGGAGTGGTGTGTGAAGACAGATTTCCAGTCATGGGGAATGACACCAACAAAGACCCAGTGATGGGAAAGTTTAGCAAGTATATGAGGCTTGCAAGCAAAGTGCAACAGAAGCAGCAGCAAAGGGTAAAGTGGAGTAAATGGGTCTGCACCTGATACTTGAGAACCTTTAATGTTAATTGAGGGATCTGGATTTGGGCTAGTGGGCCGTGATGGAGGAGGCACTGAATATTCTTGAGCCAGGGAGAGCATGAGCAATACAAGGCTTAGACAAGTTCCTCTAGGTCAAGGGTCAGCAAACGCTTTCTGTAAACAGCCAGATAATGAATGTGGTATGTTTTATGGGCCGGGGGCTTCTGTTGTGGTTACTCACCTCTGCCGCTGTAGAGAATGGGTGTGGCTGTGTTCCCATATGACTATAATTACAAATATAAGCAATGGGCTGGATTTGGTTTCCAATCTCTGCTCTAGATGTAGAGTGGAGATCAGATAGGGTAGCAGGGTATTCCTTAGGACATGAATCAACAAAGCCAGGACAAATGTGTGTGCTCAAGCCAAATGGAAAAGGGAGAGAGTGGACAGAGCCATGAGAGGCCAGCACACATGGCATCCATCATGGCCAGCACACAGCAGGCATTGAACTAATGTTTTTGAGTTTCGAGGTGATTAAACTTTAGGACCTAGTCGCTGGTTAGTTATGGGGGTGATGGAGAAAGCAGGAAGAGGATTCAGAATGGGGAGCTGTGAGGAGCAGGTAGCACCCGATGGTTTGGCACTTACTAAATCTAAAATTCTAGCAGGACGTGTATGATGAGTCCATGATGACTGTTTAGTCATTGAATGGAGGTCTATTGAGCATCACTGAATGCCAAGCTTTGCGGATATAATGGAGTACAAGACAAGCAAGGTTCACATTCTGGGGGAGTCTAGCATCTAGCAGGTAAATGACAATAAGCAGAAAAACAGATGTCAGCAGCTACCAGGCAATGAACACCTGTCATCTGCCAGGTGCTATTCTAAAGGCCATGTATGGGCATAGCCATTTAATGCACACAACAACCCCCGAGAGAGGTGTCACTATTATGACCATTTTAGGGATGAAACCACTGAGGCATGGAGAGAGTAAGCACGTTATCCAGGGAAACAAAGCCACTGATTAGAAGTCTAGGTCTAGAGCCCATTCACTTCACTGTACTGTTACTGAAGAACAGTGCTGTCATCGAAGAAGGTGTCATAGTGATGAAGAAAATCAACAGGACCCTGGGACAGAGTAACAGGGACAGTCGCATTTAGATACAGAGACCAGAGGCAGCCTTGGGAAGAGTGCAGGAAGAGTGTGCCAGGCAGAGGAAACAGCACTGTGAATGCCCCGAGGCAGCAAAGACCTTGTGATGCCAAGGGGGCCCTGTAGTGAATGAGGGGAGTGTGGCATGGCAGTTCTGGGGGCCCAGTATTTGCCTGCTAGATGCTAGACTCACCCCATCAGCCCCTCTAAATGGGCATCGTCATCCTCTGTTTCACAGGAAGAAACAGGTTCAGAAGCATCAGATTATTTCCCTCAGGGGCAGAGAGGGCAGGTGGTGCGATTATGTCTGGTAAGCAATTGACAGTGCAGGCTCCAGAGAGAGGATGGATCTGGAGACCATGAAGAGGGGCGTAAGGCCCCCAGGGATAGCTTTAGCCTCCCAAGTAAAGCCAGAGAGGGCGGTCATGCGGGGGGCACTGGAGCCCTGAGGGGAAGGGAGCGGTGGGCACAGGGCCCTGAAGGGTGATGAGAAGTCCCACGTGTGGCCCATCAAGATTAGCCTCCTGTATTGGCAGTGGACCCAGCCGGCACGGGCCTTTCTCTCCCTGGCAGCACGGAGGAGCAGAGGGGAGGTCAGGGGAGTCCTCCCTGCTCTGTGCCTGAACGTGCGGACTGGCCCGCTCCTCGGTGACCCTTGTGCCTCTGTGCCCGCAGGACATCATCCTCACGGTGAAGGAGAAGCTGTCCATCCGAAGCACAGACTACTTCGCGCTGGTCCTGGAGGAGCAGTACAATGTCTCGCGGCTGCACCTGCTGCATGAGGAGGAGCTCATCCAGCAGGTACCACCTGCCTCTGCTCCCAGTGGGGAGATCTGGGCAGGGTGAGCTGCCTGCCTCGGCCATAGCCTTTGGGTACAGGGTGCAGCGCATCTGCAGGTTTGATGTGCTTTCTTGTGCCCTGACAACACAGAGCTCACTCAGCCTGGTTTGCGAACAAAGTTAGGCAAGCCTCTGTTTTGCAGACAAGGAGAAAGAGGCTTAGAGAGGTAAAGTAATTTACTCAAGGTAATGTAACCGCTAGACACCATCTTTTGCTTCCAGCTCTGATGACCTTCCTCTGAACCTCCCACCTTTGAGATGTCAGGGAAGCATCTGTTGCTAGGCCTCAGCCCTTTCTGTGAGACTTGTCCTGAGCAGGACAGGGCTAACACAGTCAGTCGACCTGTACCTCTCAGTCTTTTAGCCATGCAGTGATTTGTTATACCAGCTTTCAAAAGCCAAACACAGGTCAGTTCCATAAATTCTTATTGAGTATGTACTACTATAAAAATAAGTAGGTTTTCAGTAATTGGAAAAGGAAAAGGGGCTTTTTTAAGAAGAGGAGCAGCATGAACAAGGCATGAGCTCATGGAAGCTGCTCTGAGTGTTCCTCATTGCAGACAAATTCCTACCGTGGTCACTCATTTCCTAACATTGCTACTTACAAACTTTAAAAAAAATCACTTCTGTTCCATTAGCATTGGAGAAAGAAATCAAATTAGACCACTGAAATAGTTGAAGTGAAAAAAAAAGGTGCAGGGTATATTTATTATATATACCCACATAATGTATTGTATACTACTATTTGTGGGAAATAAAGGAATGTACATTTATAGGAGCATAAATACACATAGACAGTCTCTGGAAGGGTATATAAGAAACCAGATGCAGAGATTTCTTCTGGAAAGGGGAACAGGTTGATGGGATGAGTGGGAAACTGTTCTTTTGAGCTTTTTACATCTTATACCCATGGGAAAGTCAATCAAGGACACAGGTCTGTGCTGACTTGGAAGAACTAAAACTGAAATCTTTAGAGACTATCTTTCAGTGTCTTTTTTAATTTAAGTTGTTTTGTGGAATAACTGAGAAGAAAAACAGAAGATGAACGGTGTCTCCCTTATGTGTTGCAGGTAGTGGAAAGGGAGGAGTCACATGACTACCGCTGCCTCTTCAGGGTTTGTTTTGTCCCCAGGGACCCCCTGGACCTCCTGAAAGAAGACCCTGTGGCCTTTGAATACCTCTATCTGCAGGTGACCTGGTCTGCCCTTCCTAAAATAACAGTGGTTTTTCTCAAAGATGGCACATTGGGTTATTTTGAACATGAGCTCAAGGCAATTAAGCAACTCACTGGTAGGGATTATCTTGGTCTGAGGGAGAGTAGGCCTGATTATCCCTTAGAATTCCATTTTATGTCACTGAGTTGCTATGTTAGGCGATTTGCAATATATTAATGAACTTAAAGCTTAGTCCTCAATGTAGATTTACATTTTCTAACAGAGGATGAGATGGCTGGATGGCATCACCGACTCGATGGACATGAGTTTGGGTGAACTCCGGGAGTTGGTGATGGACAGGGAGGCCTGGCGTGCTGCAATTCATGGGGTCGCAAAGAGTCGGACACGACTGAGCAACTGAACTGAACTGAACGCCATTTAGGATCTTTAGAGTTACGGGTTTTATTGCCAAAAGGGGCAACCAAGGTCACACAGGCAAGAATTGGCAGAGCTAGGTCTCCAAGTTGCCTTTCACCTAAGAGCACTAGGAACCCCATCCATGTGTTCTTGTTTCCCAGTGTCTCTGATTTCATCTCTCCTAGAGCTGCAGCGATGTGCTCCAGGAGCGCTTTGCGGTTGAAATGAAGTGCAGCTCGGCGCTCCGGCTGGCAGCCCTGCACATCCAGGAGCGGATCTACGCATGTGCGCAGCCGCAGAAGATCTCTTTGAAGTACATAGAGTGAGTGGCAGGGGACTTCGGTGTCCCACCAACAGCAGCTGTGTTGCATTTATCACTTGGCTGGCGCTGGGCCAGGATGGCCAGAATCCACACAAAGCTGACACTCACCCACCTCCCCATTTGTCCACTGTCTTCCCTTCATTTCCCTTTGCACCCTCTCCAACACAGCCTGGCTTCCCCCAGGTCAGAACCTGATGCTCCCTCTGGGGCCCAAGCCAGCTCCAGATGGAATGACACAGAATCCCTTCGTAAATTCCCAGTTCCTGGGAGGATATCTCAGGAAATCAGTTGACAACTTCAGCATCAAGCTCTTCTGAGAGCAGGAATTCCCTGGAAGTTCATTTGTGGTGAACGAAATCCTGTTGTATTACATTCCTATTAGAGCAGTTTCAAGTCCTGAGGCTCTGACATCTCCAGATTCTTAGCTTAAAATGTCAATTTGCTCTGGGTGGTATCACCCAGATTTACTCATCTCCTCACCAAATCTCAGCTCTGTCTTGCCTGCTGATGAATTCTATTAAAATTTTTTTTTGAAAATCCTTGGCTAAAAAAATAAATAAATAAAAATAAAAATCCTTGGCTTTACCCCTAATATCTTAGGTTAAATCTCTAGAGAGTGGGACCTGAGAATCTGTATTTTTAACTAGTTTGTTGGGTGGGGTGGTGGGGGATTAGGCTGGCATCATCCTCAAGCATGGCCTCAGGGATTCACATGTTCTGTGTGTTGCCCTATGAGACTGTGCTGAACATGTGTAAGGAGTAATGGGCTCCTTGAATGATCATGGGGTTTAATTCCAGAATGGCTCACTTTTGTGGAGTGTGTGTGTTTGTATAAATAGATAGATATCACACATATACAGTATTCATATATATATATTTACATATACTCCATAAGACCAGCCAGATATCTTCTGCTAAGAAAGAAGCTCATAACTACAGTATTCTTGGAACAATAACTACTGAATCAAATATAATTACATTCTTCATTAGAGTCAAGTTTGCTGTAGACATGAGCCTCCTTGTCTCCAATGTCTCATGGCAGGAAGGATTGGGGAATCGAGAACTTTATATCTCCAACTTTACTACGAAACATGAAAGGAAAAGACATCAAGAAAGCCATCAGCTTCCACATGAAGAGGAACCAGAACTTGCTGGAACCCAGACAGAAGGTAATTTAGCCACAGCCCTTGCCAACCACATGCTGACTGTTGTGAAACCTCAGGGGGAGAATTTTCAACATTGCCTGCATTTTAGGCAAATGAATAGCTCTGACTTCAACAGTCTTTTTTTGTTTTCTTTTTTTTTTTCACCCTTATTTAAGCAACTTATTTCTGCTGCCCAGCTACGTTTAAATTACCTACAGATCCTTGGGGAACTCAAGACGTACGGTGGGAAAATCTTTAATGCTACTTTAATGGTATGTATTAAAGTACTTCTTATAAGGGATGCAAGAGAGCCTCTGAACATCAATGTATCTTTTAGTCTAAAATTCCTGAGGACTGTCATGGACTAGAATTTGTTTGGGAAAGTGAACATTATGACGTCAGGGAGTGCCTGTCATGCCATTGCTTGACACCAGCCCTTTGACAGATGCTGGGGGAGGCAGAGCTGAATGAGACATGGTTCCCATCCTCAAATGATGCAACGAGGCACCAAACAGGGCAGAGCAAAGCCATGAGAGGCACAGGACCATTACTGGAAAGTCAAATCAGAGACCACTGCTGCCAGCTTCAGGTTGAATGGGGGAGAAGGGATTAAGGAAAGGCAAGAAGATTGCATTTCACCAGATTTCAGAGGAAAGGCATTCTGAGGCATTCCAGTTTACCCTGGACCTTTGGATATATGAAGTTGAAGAGGAAAAAAGGGAAATCATGAAGAAAAGATAAGAATGTTAGACTGGAGGCTGGGGCCCTGATTATTCAGAAGGGAAGAAGTGAGGAGTGGACCTGAGAAGGGAAAACAAGAAAAAGAGTCCTCTGCTGTGGACTTATCCATTCCTCCCTTGGTCTGCTTTTTGGTGCCTAGGCCTGGAGCTCTGTGCTCTGCTGCAGTCAGAGATGTGGGATGTGGCTTAAGGGAATTCTGCCCCCACCAGTCAGCCCTGGCACTCTCAAGCACAAAGACAGACAATTTACCAATTAGAGATTAAAAATAATAATAATAGCAAAGCCCTTTCAGTGGATTTGGTGTGCTTCTTAGTCATTTACAGTGATGGGTTCATTTAATTAGGCTGCTGACCTAACAGTGTAGATAGAAAAAGAGAATCGGTGTTTTGAAAGAAAGGAAGAGCATCTTGATTGTTTGGGGAAGAGAAAAATTGGTCGAGACTTTGTACAAGTAGTGGACTAAATGGCGGAGGAGACACTAGATCACAGAAAGGAAACTTGAAGGTACAAGGAAAACTACCCACTTTTTTCTAGGGCTAATCCTGCCCTCTGCCAACTGTCCGGTTCCTATCTCCAACTCCTCTTTACCTTTCATGTGTAAGGAAAGACCTGGGAGTGGGAGAAGAAACCAACTACACTGAACTGGCTCAGGGTGCTTGCTGGTCACTGGAGGTACAGACGTAGACATACACAGACTCTGTTGTCAGGGACCTTAATGGAATATGCAACTCAAATACAAATAATAACAGTAGGAAGTCTGAGCTTAGAAGTCCTAGAAATCCTAGTCCTAGACAGTCCCATGCTGTCCAAGAAGGACAGAGGACGTGATGTGGAATCAGCATAGAAAAGGACTGTTCTGGTTTGAGGAGCAAATCAGGTGGCGTTTTCAATGGACAGTAGGTTTTGATGGAATGTTCTAAAAAAGGGTGGGTTTTCAATAGGTAATGATAACAAGGGATCCCAAGTGGAGGGCACAATGTGAATTTAGGCACATAAGTGTGCAAGTATATGGTTGTGATTATGGAATGGGTAAAAGTCCCGTGGTTTGATCCTCTATTGTGAAGAGTATTATGGGAGATAAATTTATACTGAGTTTATCTGTAGATGGCGCCCAGGTTAGGCTGTCACCTAATTTGGTCATCTAGAGGAGTGGTGGTGAGGAGTTTGCAGAGAAAGGTATCATGTCCTACGTGTATAATGTATTTTCCCTAGCTTGTGAATGGAAACTAATTCCCCTTCCTGCCCTCTGCAGTTACAGGACAGAGAATCCTACATTGCCCTTCTGGTTGGAGCCAAGTATGGCATTAGCCAAATTATCAATAGCAAACTCAACATCATGTCCACGTTGGCAGAGTTTGCCAGTATCAGCCGTGTAGAGCTGACAGAGGAGTCTGAGAAAGTGAGCATGGTCAAAGTGTATCTTCAGGATGTCAAGGTAATGCATGGGGAAGAAATTTTGAATCCAGCTTCTGGAATCTGGGCCTAAATTACTCGACGGTAGTTTATGTGAGTTTGGATATTAACAGAGTCTCATGTCCAACATTTTCCTAAGAGATGGAATTGTCCATCCTGTCCCATCAAAGGGAAAGTAATGAACAGGGTACATTCTCCCGGGCAAGTCCAAGGTTTTTTTTCTATAAACTGAGCTTGACCATGTACTTTCCTGACAGGTTCAGCAACCTAGATGGGACCACCAGAGGGTATTATCACACACATTAGACCAGAATGGCTGCCCAAGATTTTGGGTGGCAGCAATCAAAATAGATCAGTGGCATAGGGTACTTCCTGTACCTCTCTGGAAGGTCCTACGTTTATCCTGCTTCCTTTGACTTAATCCCAACATGATCAGGACTGGTGCGTCATTCTTCTTATCCTCTTCTCCTTCCTTCTCTACTCGATCCTGCTCCTTTTCTCTTCTAGGTCAGGTCTTGAAGAGGCCCCATAGCTTGAATGAGTAGGGTGGGATGGTTGGGATGGGGGGCTGGGGTTGGGATCGAAGGACAGAAGACTCTGTGGAGACTGGATGGGAGGAACCCACTGCATGTGTGAGTGCTCGTGTGGCTGTGTGGGTGCACACTCATTTCAAATCTTGTAGGTGAGGACAGATACATTGTTGGGACACCAGGGGGCCTGTCTATGGACCATGGCTGGATTTACCTGAAATCTCTCACGGGCCCCACATGGCCTGATTGCCCTTTCTATCGCTTGCTGCCAGCCTTCAGACGTTGTATCCCTTGTTGCCAGCCTTAGCCTTTTATATGCTTAAGAGCCTCTTTACCTTCAAAGGTTCTGACTTTGCTGCTGGAATCCAACAGTGCAAAAGACCTAGCCTGCCTGATTGCTGGGTACTACAGGCTGTTTGTCGACCCAGTGACCTCCATTTTCCTCTGGCCTGGAAACAAACAGCAGGTGCACCGAGTGTCTGCTGAAGAAGGTGAGGTGCTGAGGCTTGGACCCAGTAAGGACGGGCCCACTTCACTGCCTTGTAGGTCAAGGCAGCCTAAAAGGGGATGGTGCATGGAGTAGAGCTGAGGCTTCCACTCAAGGGGATGAGAGCTGTTTCTCCATTCATTTCTTGGTAAACAGCTGATCTTTCCAAAATCCTAAATAGAGAGGATTTCTTTGTACCTGAGAGTCCCATAAAGCCAAGGAAGGCTGTGGAAGGTGTCTGATTCCCTGTGAATGTGAATGTGAAGTCGCTCAGTCGTGTCTGACTCTTTGCGACCCCATGGAGTGTAGCTTACCAGGCTCCTCTGTTCATGGGATTTTCCAGGCAATAGTACTGGAGTGGATTGCCATTTCCTTCTCCAAGGAAGGAAACGTTGATTCCCTGTAGTATTACCTAAAATAATCTCCAAGATCCACAGTATTTTATCTTTGACAGTAAAACAAGATGTCACTTATTTGTTTAGAAAGAATAGCTGACCTAGCTTCTCATCTCATGCCTCTTTTGCTTCTCTTGAATTATAATAAAAATTCTCTGCCTTACATGTTTATACAAACAGGGTACGTGGAGATAGAAGATAAAAATCATATGACAGAAGGAATGAAGTAGGGGAGGCCAGATTAGGTGAACATTTTCCCAGTTTCCTCCAGGCTTTGGCTTCTGCACTGTTGATGCAGCATTCTTCCCAGTGGTTTGCTGATAAATGTTTAACAACTGTCTCTGCAGGGGAAGAAACAAAATGAAACAGAACCCTGATTTGAAGCAATTGGCTAAACATTGGCAATGGCAGAAACATTCCCACCGTGTCAGCTATACTTTCTAAACAAATAAGTGACATCTTGTCTTACTGTCAGAGATAAAATTGCAAGCCCCTAACATGCTGTCACTGAACGTGGAGGTGGGGAGAGGTGCTCAGTAGCGCACCATTGTATGGCATTTCCTCCATGTGGATAAGACAGGCATAAGTAATCTCAGAGACTGGCTGATAGGAAACTAAGAATTCCGAAATGAAGAGTTTCCTGCATTTGTTCCCTTTAACACAGCTTATTAACAGGGAACGATGCCTCTGAGACGGCACCCCACGGAGCCATGCTGTTGTGGAGGCCTGATGGGGTGGTCACAGGAGAGCCCTACTTCAACCTGTTTGTAATAGGTTATGACGAACATGGTAAAGTTACCCAGGCAAAGAGGGGAGGAGTGATCCTTTGAAGCAGAGGGACACGATGGAGGCGTGAAGGCTGAAACGCTCTCTGTAGTAGCCAGAGCATGGGGAAGGCTGCAGTGAGCGACCAGGCTGCTGAGGAAGTGGGGGGGCTGCACTGGGAGGGGGTGACCAGGCTGCTCAGGGTCACCCTGTGAGAGCCCCTAACCTCAGTAGGAGAGATTAGGTTCTTCCCTGTAGGCAAGAGGAACCATCAGAGGTTTAAATACAATGTGATGGGATCAGAGAGAAGTGGGTTTGTTTGTTTGTTTGGGTGTTTGTTTGTTTGTTTTTGGCTGTGGTGTGTGGCATGCAGTATCTTAGTTCCCTGACCAAGGGTGCCTTCTGCAGTGGAAGCGTGGAGCGCTAACCACTGGACCACCAGGGAAGTCCCCAGAGAGAAGCTGAAAACAGATTGTACCTGGAGGTTTATGGTGCATGAGCAATTTGAGACCTGGCTCAATGCCCCCCAGCCCTCTCACCATGAATCCTTCCAAGTACCAGCAGTGGGTCACTTTACACTTTTCTAAAAGCCCTGTAGCACCAGTGGGTCGCTAGGCCAGGCTTCAGAATGATGCCAGCCTAGCAGCCTCAGGACCCCCATAAAGTTGGTAAAAATACAGATTCTCAGGCTCCATTCCCTAGCTATTAGACTCAATACATCAGGGTGAGGTCCAAGGATATGTTGTTGTTGTTGTTTTAATATGATTCCCTGTCTGATTTTTATACCCAGTCAGGACAGAGCTGAGATTTTTAGGAGGGGAATAGCAAACCACCTAAATACCCAGCTCTTTCCATAAACAGATAGATCTCCTTGGAGGTGGCTCAGATAGATGTGGGGAAGGAGACTTGACACTTGTGTGGAGAAAGTGGAAATTTGGAGTCCCGTGTCAGTCAGCGTAGCATGGTCCAGGCCTGTCACCCTGCTGGACCTCTGTTCTCTCATCTGAAAAATAAGAGGGCAGGCAAAGTGGAGGCGGGTGGATACACGAGCATCTGCCAGTCCCCTAACCCTGTCACATAACTCTTGTGTCAGGCTACGAGTCCAGAGCCTGCAGTGACTCCGAGGAGTCATCCGAAGTGGACTGCGTGCCGGAGCCCCTCTCTGACAGATGCCTGCCAAAGCTGGGCCCCTGCAGACCACTTACAGAAGAAGAGCAGCCTCCTGGGGACAGCTCCACGCCTACAGAGGCTGGGAAAGGCCCAAACACTTGTGGGGCCAGCAGCACAACAGACAGTGCCGAATCCGAGGCATCTGACTCGGCCAATACCGAGAGCCGAGGCTGCAGGACCAGCGGCTCCAGTGAGTCCATGGACGCCCTGGAGGAGGATGACCTGGATGCCTGCTCCTCCAGCAGGTCCGGCTTCTTCCACCTGGGCTTGCCTGGCTTCCCGAAGAGTCTTGATTCAGACAGCCAGGAGGAGAGAAGCAGGGTTGAAACCAGTGGCTTCCTCTGTCTCCTGGACCTGGCCCAGAGAGCCAACGCTCGGAGCCAGAAGACAGAGTTTTCTGAGGGTCCGGCTCCTGAGGCCTTCAGCTGGGGGCCGGAGCTGAATGCACTCAGGCTGGACCCCAGGCTATACGAGGGCAGCCGGATAGACTACTACAGCCTGTGTGCCAGCGTCTCCCCTGCCAGCCACCTGAGCGACAGCTCTGAGAGCACGGCTACCCGGCAGGGTGGGGGCATGGCAGCCCTGGGCCAGCGGGGAGGGTCTGAGGCCCCATCCAGCTCCGTGCTGCAAGCCCTGACCCCAGGCCTGCCACTGGCCTTGGAAGATGGCAGTTCCGACGAGGAATACTATGACGCAGCTGACAAGTTCACACCCCCAGATGCCCTCTCAGGTGAGCCCTCCCTGGCAGGTCTGTGGATTGTGCAGGCAGCTCCTCAGTCCCCAGGGAGGGCAGTGTGCAAGCCTGAGGGGAAAACATTTGGGTAAAGCATGGGTGCTCATTCTCTTTTGAGGTGGGATCCCTGGGCTCAGTGGACCATGTTGTGGGCATCCCAACTTCAAGTAAGGGCAACAGGGGAGGTTCAGAGAACTGTGGACAGGCAGAGATGGGTGGCATTAATTCTACAGTGGGAATCAGGGAAGGCTTCCCAGAAGAGGCATCAAATGGACCAGGCCTTGTGAGATGGACAAAATTCACAGAGAAAGAAAAGGTTTGATATGAGCGCCCAGCAGAGGGAAGCAGCTGTGCTGTTGTTGACGTGGAAGCTTTAAATGAGGCCTTAAAATGAAAAGAACCTAACTGGCAGGCCATCGGTGGTCCTTAAGGGACACAGACATAGTTGGGAAGATCAGATTCCTCATTCTTTCCTCCACAAAGAGTGTGGGGTGTCTTTCCTCATAGAATGACTTCCTAAGCTGACCTGAGGTCCTTGCAGAATATTTACATACACACACTCACACACACACACTCACACACACACTCACACACACTCACACACACACTCACACATACACTCTCTCTCCCTCTCTCTCACTACACTCTGAAAAAATTGGAAAATGGCACCCAGACATTAAGAGTGACCTACTAGGAGCAGGGGAAGCTGTGAGCCCTCTTCTTTATCCCAGTCCTTTCCTTTTGCTCCCTGTCTCTAGTGGGTTCCCACTGCTCGTAGGAGAAAGGCCAACTCCTTAGCAGCACCTGTGAGGGTTCTCGAGGCCCTCTGTGACCTCGAGAGGTGTGTCTCTCTCCTTCCCCCTGAGCCCTCTCCCTGCACTCCTGCCACACAGACCTCCTTGCCATTTTTAAAAGTGCCCAGTTCTTTCCTGCCTCCAGCCTTTGCACATGCCGCTCCGTTCACCTGAAACACTCCTTGCCCTCATCTTTGGCTGCTGCTGACCTTCTATCTCTCAGGCCCCACCTGGAAATTCACTTCCTCTGGGGATATTAACCAGACTGCCAGGACGAGGTCTCCCCACCCCCATCACACACCCTGGGTGCTTCCTGCCTGTAGCTGCATTCTTATTTGTGTGATTTTTTGTATGGATATTTCTCTCCTTCACTAAAGCGAAAGCTTCTGTGATGTGGGAATGGTGCGTTTGACACTCACCTCTGTGTCCTACCACAGAGTTCCTGGCAGTTGCTGCTAGACGGATGAATGAGTGCCCTCTCCACCATCTACCCCGGTTTCATGAACTCATTAGTAGAAACCCACGGCCGGGTTGTGCACCGCTCCCCAGAGAACACAGTCAACTGCCATCCATGCCTCCAGTCTTGTCCCGCTAGGCCAGCCATTGTGCTGGAGACATGATGGGGGTGAGACAGACCATCAGTCAAGGCCTTCGTTTGTGGGAGTCCAGTCAGGGAGATAAGGTCCACATTGGACACTTCGTCTTTGATGGAGAGCCAGTGAGGTGCTGGGGAGGCAGCCCCGACCTGGGACTCATGGGCCCGGGGTCTGCTTGGGCCGCTGACTCACTGTGAGAGACTCTCCCTTTTTTAAGCTTGAGAAACACCTTTGGCCAGTGGCTGAGGGGGCCTAGAGCAGAGCAGTAACTTCAAAAGGTATCTGGGCATCAAAATCACCCAAGAGGCCTGAGTCAAATACTATAAATTCCTAGACCCAGCCTCACAGATTCTGCTTTAGGAGGTGTGAGGAGCAGCATAGGATTTGATGAGGCTTTTAATAAGGTTCAGCCAGGTTGGAAAAAACCAGTCCGAATATAAGAACCCTCTGATTCTCAGGCACTAGCCTGCGATCCTAATTCCTTCTGGCTGATTCCCAGGACTTCATAGAAGTGTTTCTCCTTTCAGAAAGATCCATCTTGGTATGCACAAGATCCCTTATGCCCGCAACTGAGAGTCGCAGTCACTTTTTGTCAAAAGAATCTCCTTCAGAACGCTCACCTTGTGGTGATGATCGTAACAATAATGGCACAGGCTTCCTTTAGTGATCACCCACTAGGCACAGGCTTGTGCTAGGAGCCTGATATGTACTAAGTCATCTATCCAGCATGGCAGTATTGATGGACACCACTGGTACTGCCTGACTTGGTTAAAGTGAGATAGTGTTGGAAGGATGCCAGATAGCTTAGAGAATTGCCAGCAGAGGTGAAGCCCTGGTTCTGACATAGGCAGAGAGACCAGACCAGGAGGCTAGGCAGCAGGATTCCTCATTGTACTGTTAGGATTCCGTGGCTGCAAAGAATGGGTTGTACTGGTTTGTTTTTTTTTTTCTATGAATGTGTTTGAGTTTGAAATTTTAGGAAATTTTGTGACTGACTTTCTAGCTCATACCTCTGACCACTTGGCTGATACAAATAGGGCTCCTTCATTAATAATTTCAGCAGCCTATAATTGTTGGAGGGATGTCATCCCCTGAAAGGAAGTTGACCAAAAGACAAGGCAATGGATGTTGGGCAACCTGGAATCAAAACACATCTACCACAGTGCTCATCCCCATCTTTCAGAAGAGGAAACTGAGGAGCTCAAGGTTTAACATGCCCCAGGTTACAAGGCCCAGCCAGGATTCAAACCTAGGCCATCCTGCGTCCTGAGCCCAAGATCTACACATCTCTTTGTTATTCTGCTTTTCATCTTCTTTTTCCTTTCTTGATTCTCAGGGCTCAGAGTTGCTTCTGCTGTAGAAACCAGTGCCACAGGATCACAGAATGAGGCCAGCCCCTGCAGCCCTGAGGTCAGCCTGAATCCTGGGCCAGGTGGGAGAGAGCCAAGCAGAAGGGGAGGGGTGAAGAAGTATGCCAAGACCCTGAGGAAAAGAAGGTCTTTCCTGCAGACCGACCACACCTGTCAGGTCTCATTTCCCCTGGTGCCGTCAGCTTCCCTGGAGAGTGTGGACGACGTGTGCTACTATGACCGGGAGCCCTACCTGGCCCTCGGTGCGCCCTCCCCAACCGTGTCCTCGCTGCAAGACGTACAGGGTGAGCCTGGCGTCCTGGAGACCAAGGCCCTGGGGCTGCTGACTCCCCTGAGGGAGACCAAGAGCAAAAACCCAGCCTCCCGGGCCATGGAGATGGAGCCAGAAACCATGGAAACCAAATCTGTCATCGACTCTCGAGTGTCATCTATTTCTGCGATTCGCCTCCGGATTGACCCTAACCATAAAGAGAATTCTGGGATTGCCCCTCTGACCTCCAGTGTTGCCAGTTCCCCAGCAAACACCCCTCACGGTCTCAACCCAGGCTCATCTGGCCCAGATACCACTCAGGCAGGGCCTCCCCAGATCTTTTCTCCATTTCAAGACTTAAATGGCAGTGCCCCCCAAGAACTCACCCTGGAGCTTGGGAACAGCACCTCGTCCCTCTCCAGTGCTGATGTGAACCCAGACAGAGTCTGCCTGACCGTCAGCCCAGGGCCACATACTATTGCTCAAGGAGACACACTGGAGCTGGGAGGAGTTCAGGTGGAAACAGGATTGGGATCTCTGTTTATAAATCCTATGCCAGAAACTGCCCCCCAGGACACAGAGCCTTTGTTGTCTTCTCGAGACGGACCTAAAAGTGATGACTGTGGAATAAATCCAGAAGAGATGATGGCTTCTTTCCCTGCAAAGGAGGAGCAACAAGGACAACTATCTCTGGAACATGGTAGAGAAGTTACAAACAAAAATGACACCAGCTTATTTCATGATGAGTCTGGGAAGGATCCAGGCGACCCCAAGGTTGATGGGTTGGCTGTTCTTCCACAGACTACTGGTGCCAGTGCTCCAGCTGGTGGCATGGTAGCCTCCCTCTTCTTGGAGACTCCTGTTACAGGGACTGAGCAGACCCCACTAAGTTCCCCTACAGAACCCCAAGGACAAAGCAGAGAGATCCCGGGTCAAGACTGCCAGGCCCAAGAACAAAAACTATTGGTAGAGTTGGATTTTAGTTCAGATTTCTTGCTTAGGGACCAGACTATTTCATCAGCCTTCTCTCTAGAGGAAGGCAAGGCAGAGCCATCTAATCATGTGACAGGGGAAGACACCACCCCTGGAGACATTCCCCAGCACGTCTCTTTGAATCCAGGGCCTTCTCTGCCGGAGCCACTACCGTGTCCCCAAGAGGAGCCCCACTTAGAAGGTTCAAACAGTTTTTCGGTGTCAGAAAGCAAAGGCAAAAGGCCTAGCATCTGCCGTCCTGCTGAGAAGTCTTTTCTGTGCTTTACCCCAGAGAGCTATCCTAAAGGTTCTGACAGTTTCAGGACAGCCCCATCTTTGGGGTTTGCAGGTGTGAATGAGACAGTGGCCCCCAGGATGGGCATGGAGCAGTGCAGCTGCCAGTTCTCCTATGCCACGTGCTTCCCTGGCCTGCAGCCAGAGACAGAGGAGGAAGACAGAGACTTGGAAGCATGTCCTGCAGCCCCCCTCACCTCACCACCCTCTGCAGGAAACCGGCTGGCCTTGCCCTGGAGGCCTGCCCGGGCCCACAGCTGCAGCGCCGAGCTCCCATCGAGGAACAGCCACATCTGGCCAGAGTACTGCTCCAGGGCTCTAAGACAGCTGAAAGCTGCCCCCGCCAGCATCCCTGATGGCTTCATCCAACTCATGGAGAGCTTGCTGGAATTACAGGACATTTTGGAAGCTTCCTGGGGGAATGGGAATAAACACCCCCCCGAGAAGTGCACCTGGCACTTTTCTGAAAGCCGGAGCCGCCTCTGCATGGGCTCCCAAAAGCTCCTGTCGAGCTGTCAGCACGTGATCAGAGTGGACCAGACCCCGGAGGAGATGCAGAGTGCTGTGTGGGACACCTTCCAGCACCTGGTCCAGCTGGCCGGCCTGTGCTTCCAGCTTACAGACTGCAGCCGCTGCTCCACCCGCCACAGGGAGGCAGCGGGGAACCTGAGGGATGTGGTGTACACCTACCATCAGTTTGTGGAGGCCGCTAAGCTGACCTGTGAGAGAGGTTACCATGACCTGAGTGTGAAACTCTTGGCCCGTCAGTGCACGGCCCTCACGGCCTCCGTGTTCTGTTTGACCCAGAAGTTCCGGGCCTCCGCTGCCCTGTGAGCAGGCCAGTCGCCCCGGCCCCCTGCTCTGCCCTGGACACTTCACTGAGCGGTGTCTACCATTCTTCTACCCACCCCTCTCAAATGTTTACTATTTAAAGTATTCAAATAAACTACTGCTTAATCTTTGCCTGAATTCTACAAAGTGATGACAAGTTTGGGTCAAAAGCATTCACTCTTATTCATTCAACAAACATTCACTGGATACCTCCTCTAGTCAGGGCGTGTACTAGGATCTTATTCATAAAGATGAGTAAGACAAGTCCCTGCCCCTGGCCAGGATGCTCACAGCCCCTCTGGGTGGATACAGATAAGCAGATTGCCTTCAGTGATGTGTGTACCCTAGGAGGAGCATACTCTGCGAGTGTGGAAGCAAGAAGTCACATTCTGTCCCAATAAGGCAGGGATAGGGGAGGAAGGTGGAGTCGCTGAAAAATCGTTTTAACCTCTCCCAGCACACTGATTTGGCAGTAGCCTCTGCAAACAGGAGTGAATACCTGTGATATCTGATAGATTCTACCTTCACAAGTTAGGGTTTGCAGCACCTCTACCCGGAGGCCTGATATTCTTGGTGGCCTCACTGCAATGAGCATAGGTTGTCACTAGGTGGCAGTAAGCACCTTGGTTACATAGCCCCCGCAGCCAGGAGAGCTCTGTGCTTTACCTGAAATTGACTGTTCCCTCTATCCGATATAGGGCTTCCCAGCATGGTGGGAAGCCGTCTATGGGGTCGCGCGGAGTCGGACACGACTGAAGCGACTTAGCAGCAGCAGCAGCAGCAGCAGACAGCTCAGTTGGTAAAGAATCAGCCTGCAATGCCTGGATCAGGAAGATCTGCTGGAAAAGGGACAGGCTATCCACTCCAGTATTCTTGGGCTTCCCTTGTGGCGCAGCTGGTAAAGAATCTGCCTGCAATGCAGGAGACCTGGATTTGATCCCTGGGTTGGGAAGATCCCCTGGGGAAGGAAAAAGCTATCCACTCCATTATGGCCTGGAGAATTCCATGGACTGTATGGCCCATAGGGTTGCAAAGAGTCAGACACGACTGAGTGACTTTCACTTCACTTAGGTCACTTCTATCCATTTAAAATAGCTAAAAAGGCAAATATTAAAATCCTGAACTAGATTTGCCTTTTAAAGACTAATATTAGAGCAAAATAAATATATCCAGTACCTTTCTCACTAATTCCAGTTGAGCCAGTTAATCCCTATTAATCTTGGTGGGACTTTGGTTGGATATGGCTACCTAACTTGTCCGTGCTTTGGTTTTCTATTCTGAATATTGGAGATATTAATAGTGCCTGCTTTGCATGGTAGAAACTAGTAAATGGTCAATAAAAGTTAGTAATCATCCCCAAAGTTTATGGTTGCTTCTCCCCATCTGAAATCCTTTCCTGCATTTTGTTTCCAGGAAAACTGATTTCTAGATACCCTTGGGATGCCTTTCCCCCCGACTTCTCTGTCCAGGCCAAAGATAATTTAGACACTGACTTTGGGCTATCAGAGTTTATTCAAACCCCTGTGGGGCTCCTGATTATTTGTGAGCTAAGTGCGTCCTCTCCTCTGAGGCTCCCTAATTCCTCTCCTTCACCCAGCAAAAGCAGAGCAAAGGTGGGGGTGTTAAGTGACATACCCAAGCTCTTGCCGATCAGAAGGAAAGCAGTATTTGGGGAGAAGAGAGGAGATCTTCCCATCACCTGTTATCAGTTACTTGTTAACTAGTAACCAGTTAATCAGTACTTGTGCCAGGACAAGATTTATTTTCTTAGAGGGCTGTTTCTTTTCACAGAATACTTTGAACAAAATTTAAATAAGGCTCTTGAGAACAGATCTGAAGTGGTTTCATGACCGTGAAAGGTAGGAACAACAGGACACTGAAATAATAAAAATTGTTATGATTTTAAACAGGACTTGAATACTTTAACAAGGAGACATCTATGAAGAGCTACATGACTAATTTATATGGACACAATCCATGTATTCACAAGCTTAGGGAAGGAGCTCAGGATATGAAGAGCTACATGACTAATTTATATGAACACAATCCATGTATTCACAAGCTTAGGGAAGGAGCTCAGGACTTCAATACAAACAGGTCTTGAATCCTGGTGATCAGGGAAGGCTTCCTGTAGGAAGCAGCACTGATTAGAACCAGTATGTCAAGAAGTATTTGTTGAGTAGATACTGTGTGTCAGGTCCTGGGTTTAGCAGAGAGGAAGGTAAATTATTCTCAGGAAAGGTGAAAAATCACTCATTTGTTTATCCTGTTGATGAATATTTACTGTGCAGTGCCACTGGGAATATAATCATTTGCATGATAGATGTATTATCAAGGAAGACAGAAAAAAAGATTTCTGAGAGGTGAAGGTGAAATAAAGAAAATGAAGAGTGTCAAGATGGGGCTGGGATGAGCTTATCTTCCCTAGCGGGGATCAGTAAAGGCCTCTCTGAGGAGGGAAGGTTTAAGCTGAAACCAAAAGTGTGAGAAGGAGCCAGGCATTTAAAAAGTGAGAGAAAAGGGAACAGTACTTGCAAAGTACTGTTCAAATCATTGAAACATTTGGTGTGTTTTAATCATTTCAAGAAGATGGGTGTGATTGGAACACAGCAAGCTGGAAGAAGAGTGAAAGATAAAGTTGGAAGGGTATCCAGGAACCAAACTGTGCAAGGTCTTAGGAAGATTAGATTTAACCTTCAAGCACAAAGGGAAACCACTGAGAGGGAGTAAGGGACACCCATAATCATCTGGTAAATGGATGGGGGTGGAGCAGAGTGGGCAATGACACCAGCTGGGTGCTCTTTTCTGTAGGGAAGTGGTCACCAGCTCACAGGAAAGGTGTTCGGTACAGCTGAGTGCAAGGTGCATGAGTTGGTAGGTGTGGTGGGAGCCACTGAAGACCATTTTAGCCAATTTTCAAGTGCTGCTGAGTACAAAGCCAAGGCCAACTTCTGAGCAAAGAAGAGACTTTAGAGCTGGGTTTCAGAAAAAAGCCTTCTGGGGGAGGAAATCATGTTTGGTTTCAGTATTTTACAAGTTGTTCCACTGGCAGATAAAGGATGGATTAAGGCATGGACTGGGAGTGGGAGGTGCTGGAGAAGTTGTGGAAAGAAAAGAGGAAAACTGTGGGGCCAAGCACAAATCCAACAAGGCTGTGGTTTCTTGGACAGTAGATATTTCAGGCTCATTCAGGGTAGGGTCTCTCAAAAGGATGAGACATCTAAGGCTGAAGGAATAAGAGTGGCTGATAGTTTTTATCAGGCCAACGCTTGGACAAGACATTTTAGGTCTTCGAGAGTCATTTTCCCCGTGGATTTGTGAGATGAGATCAAGGAGGAAGAGTGGCCAGAGGCTAGATTCATTTGTGATTTGCCCAAGCCAGGATATCTGTTATCCTGGATGACCAGATTGTGGTGAGGGGAACTGTGTCATCCCGAGGGCTCTGCTGGTTATGGGGGAGCGAAGAGAGCCCAAGGGAAGGCAAGGTCCCCAGGATGCCATTTGAGGGGAGGTTCACGTCTGGTTTCAGTCCAGTTTCGCCGTGTTCAGACCTTAACAGCCATCAAAGCGCCTGGTCATCTGCAGCAGCGCTAGGCGGTAGGCAAGCTGTTGGGATTGTATCCCCAGCGAACAGGCAAGGAAATCGAGGCTCAGCGAGGCGCAGGAACCTGGTAGCGGGACGCAACTCCTTACTACCACCGAGCGCTTGGCAGCCTAAGCCCAAGCCTTGGCCGCACCCCGACCAGCCAGGCTGAAAACGACAGCTCCCAGAATGCTACTCGGAGAGGGAACCGGAAGTGGTGTTGGAGGCGGGACTTGGTGAGTGCCGCTTCCGCCGCGAGAGAGACTGGTTCAGGTACGTTGGGTATTTGTTGGCGGGAGGGATCGGGATGAGGGTCCGGCGTCCGATTGCAGCCTCGTTTGACCGTGTGGCAGAAGCCTGGTAAGCAGGCGCTCGCCCTGCACTTGTGTGACCCCAGACTCTTGATGCTGTTCCTTTCTGCTTCCCGTCGCTTTCGCAGCCTATGGGCCATACGGGGCCTCTGTCGGGGTACCCTGGAGCTTGGGGTCAGGGTGTTCTAATGCTGAAGGTGCCGGAGGAGGAGCCGGCTTTGGTAGCTAAAACCTAGAATGAAAAGCTAAGAGAAGAGTACAGAGGCTGGTGCATTACTTAGCGCCCAGAGATATATTCATCAGGTGAAATATGGGTTTGAAAAGTTCTGAGGGCTCCGTCAACTCAGAGATGGGGTGGAGTGAAGGATTTATGAATTCAGCAATTCTTTATTGAGCGTCTGTTACGTACGACGCGTGTTTCCAGGCATAGAGGATATAGTGAACAATACAAACATAACATTTATAGGAGTGGGGACGTTCAGACCAAAAAATAAGGAAGATGTGTGCCATGTTGGATAGGGAAGATTGGAATGTAGTGAGGAAGGTAGTAGTCGTATAATTATCCAGGGGAAGAGGATTGAGGTAGAAAAAACAGCAAGTGCAAAGACCCTAAGGTGCTATATCCTTGGTATATTTAAGAAACAGCAACAGCAAGTGGACCAGATAGTTCAGACAACAATAGATGATCATGAACAGTGTAGGCCATTGTAAGTGTTCAAGAAAATAATCAATAAGCAATCTATAATAGGAATAGAAGAGAGTTTTATTCTAGCCAAATCGAGGAGTGTAGCATGGGAGACATAAATTCAGGAAACGTTTGAAGTGTGTTCCACCAGACGACAAAATGGGAAAACCATATAAAGGTAAAAACTGCAAGGTTACAGTTAGTTACATGAGTTACTTATCATGAATTGTAATTGGAGCTGGCAAGAAATAAGGGTGCTTATTAGTAAGGATTGGTTAAGGTCTGAAATGGTTGCATAGTTATGAAAGGAGATCTTGAGACTGTAGGGTTGCAGCTGGCTGGTGTTATTCTGAATATGACTGATAGTGTCCTTGGGGGTCTGGTATAGTTCAAAGAAAGTTCAAGTTCTCAGTGGTGCAGAGACTTGCCTCAGACCACATCTTCAGTGGCCACCCAATTCCATTTTTGTCTGCCTGAACTCTTACTCCATTTTAATTTCAGTGGATCGTTACAGAGATTTACTTTTTCAAAGATACATGTTTCCTGTTATGTTGGTAGCACACTGGACTCAGAGGAGTAGCCATGAGCAAAGGTTATACCATTCTTAGTCTGCCACTTGGCTGTAGACTAGAACACTTCTTTTACGTATCTTCCTCAGGGATTTTGAACACCACTTTGAAGTTATTACACTAGCTACATGTGCTGTAACAATGATTCTTCGTGTTTTTCTACCTCTGCTCTTCTGATGGATATTACCCATTTCCTCTATGACTATGGCTTTCTGCTGCAGTAATATATAAGTCAGAGGAGGGAATATGTAGATTTGAAAAGTGAATTCTGATACATCACCAGCAGCTTAGAATCCTTGGTTGGTGGGATTTGGGCTGCTCTTTACCATAATTTTTGGCCGGCTCTAAACCTTCCAGGATGTTTCTAGTACAGGACTTTGCATAGCATAGGTGCTTAGTAAATATTTGCTAAAAGAATGGTTTTGAAAATAAATGGAAACGTAATGGGATAGGTAGGTTTTACCATCTCTGTCTCACCCTCAGCTCATGCATGCATTCCAAAGAACACAATAAATGAACTGATGTCACTGCAGCAGTGAATAATTATTGCTTGGAGGTGTCAGGGGTCATGCCTATCTTCTAAAGAGCAAATTTGGCTTCCATACTACTAAAAGGTTTCTGTGCTTACATATGTCTCTAGAAGACACACATGCTTTTCTCTGTGTTAGTATTTTACACACTTTAACACTATTTGTCATTTGGATATAGGGAAATACTTCTGCAAGTATAACAGTTCCTTTTTCCAATCTGGGTGACGAGGACAGAGGACTAAGCTCATGGACTGGAAATTGGAAGGGAGTGCTCAGAAGACAGAGTCACAGGTGCTGCAGGAGCTCGAGATCACTCTAGACGACCCAGGTGAAGATGGCGTCTCTGAGAGCTTCCAGCTTCTACAGATTGATGTGGGGTGTGAGCACTGGGGGCAAGAGACCCTGCCCACAGGCAGTGTGGCTTGGTGCTCGGTGAGTGGAACGAATTGCCTGGTCACAGGCTTTGAGATGATGGAATGTCCCAGAGGCCCCTATTTCAAGGATGGAGCCTGGTAACGAGAAGATTGGGAATGAGTTAGGTGTATTCCAAGGGATGAGTTTCATGTTACCTGGTTTAAGGTTTAATTTTATTTGGATCATAGAAAAAGTAAATTAAGTTCAAGAGGAATCTTTGTATACCTCAGAAAGGTCAGGAAATCTCAACCCTGTTCCTAATAAATTTACCGTGACCTTGGGCATGCCACTTCTCTTTTCTGGGGTTCTGCTTTCTCTAAACACAATCTAGTCCATTTTTGTTTTTAAGACTAACACTGTTTTTCTCTCCTAACCCTATATCTAAATTTGAAAAATAAATAAGTAACTATTTCTAATATTCATTTTCCTTTTTGGTGTTTATGAAGTTCTCAAACAATTTTGTTTTCTGGATAACATAAGAAAAATGTCCAAAGAAAGCAGAGACACTGGGAAAAGATAGTTGCGGCAAAGAAGAGTAAAAGAAAACAAGAAAAAGAAAGACGAAAAGCCAACCGTGTAGAAAATTCAGGTAACAGCAAATTCGATTGTTAGTGTAATTATTAGTATATTTATTTCTTAGCAAACTGGTATCTGCTTGTTCCTGGAAGAGTAGAGATATTGTTTTTAAATAAAGACATGTGGGAGATATGACCTATTGTTCTATTTTGTTGGGAATCAGAGTATCAAAGAAAGCAAAATTTGAGACTGCCTGTGGCTCAGAGGTTAAAGCATCTGCCTGCAATGCGGGAGACCTGGGTTCGATCCCTGAGTTGGGAAGATCCCCTGGAGAAGGAAATGGCAACCCACTCCAGTATTCTTGCCTGGAGAATCCCATGGGCGGAGGGGCTGGGTGGGCCACAGTCCACGGGGTCGCAAAGATTCGGACATAACTGGGCGACTTCACTTTCACTTTCAGATATAAGCAGTCTAGTGCATGTATGTGTTTATAAGCGCAGAAGCAGAAGGAATGATGCTAACAACAGCTAATGTTTATGCAGGACTGTGTGCTAGGTTCATTGCCAAGAATTTTTTCTGGTTTACCGTAAGGGGTAAGGACTTTTATTATCCTCATTTTCTCGGCAAAGAGATTGAAGCTCAAAGCAGTTAAATAACATGCCCAAGATCATATAGGTAATAACTGAACAAACTGAACTCTGACTTAGATCCAGTAGTGTGTTCAGAGCACTGACTTCACTGTTCTGCTACACCTACACTGCCTAACGAATGAATACCTTGTATGAGCTTCCAGTTTCTCTTTTTATGAAAAAAATACTCAGTTGGCTGGGGAGATTTAGTTCTTACTGAATAACATTTTTCTGCTTTTCCACTTTTATTCCTTTCTGGTATTTCTTACCCTAGGCATCTACCCCCAGCACAGCAAACGTTTTCTGAGATCCCTAATCAAGGAAAGACTTTTGGAAGCCAAGCACTCAGGCCCAAGACTCTGTATCGATTTGAGTATGACTAACCACATGTCTAAGAAGGTAAAGCATCCACTGAACTCTGAATGTCTGCTCACATGAGAGAGGTTGAGGTGGGAGCAGCTTTTCCAAAGAGCATGACCAGCTCCAGTTTCTAGGATTCTCTAGCAATCCAGCAAATGTGGTTAGTTTGTTACACATGGCTACTCAGTTCCAAGATGGCTATTGTAAATAAGAAGAGAACAGACATCCTCTGGTTTAGTTTAAAATTTTTTACCTTATATTCTGTTTTAAACCCAACACATTTGCCACTGTGTTCATGGTATCCCAAGTCTAGAAGGAGCCTTTCAGGTGTAATTCTCCAGAGAAATCTTTGGCTTTCTGCTAGGGAGAGGAATGTTTGCCTGGTTGCATGTTGTGGGGAGATTACCTGGTGGGAGGTCTTTCTACACTGTAGGTGTTTTGTAAAGCCCTGTTGGTGAAGGATGGCTTTTCACCCTAGGATTCTGGGGCTGGCTCAACACACAACACTCCACACCAGACAGATAGATTGGTACAGTTTATTGGTCAAATGTACTCATCCAGCAAGGAGCATGACACCGCACACCATTCGGGCCACATGGGATTGCGTTTGGGAACAGAATAAATAGCCAGCGGTCGTAGGGGGCAGACTTTATAGGTTTCTGCAGGAAAATTGATTGGTTTGTTGGAATACTGCTGTGGGCTGGCAGGAGCATTGAAACCCATTAAGATGCCCTGGAAGAGGGCATGGCAACCCACTCCAGTTTTCTTGCCTGGAGAATCCCATGGACAGAGGAGCCTGCAACACAGTCCATGGTGTCGCAACTAATCAAACATGACAGAAGCGACATAGCACACATGCATGCATTCAGGGATAAGCGGGAACCCTTCATCAGAGGAATCCCTTTGATAAAAAAGAATTGTTTAGCTTTCGCACCTTATCAGTGGGAGCAGAATTTGGAGAGGCACTTGCAGCTCAGCCCTTCAAAGCCCTCTCATTTTCACCAGATAACAAAGTGGCGCACAATGTTGGACCCTGATTTTGGGCCTTATACCGTAAAACACATCTTTGTTTCCCATCGTCCCTGTTGTACGTGCTAGTGTCTGCATGTTTTTCAGAGAAATTAGGATCTGAGATTCTTCCAGGAAACCTCTAACTATAGCCCACAGAAAAGGTCAACCAAGAATTTTCTGTTTGTATTCATTGAGGTATCAGATTAAATCAAAGCCTAAGGTTTTTTTGTGTATGTTTTTATTTTTTCCTGTACTGAACCAAGTCAGGCCAGATTGTGAAATTACCTTTCTATAAGGGTTGTATCTCTGAATCAGGATGGAAAGTTAAAAACTCCAAACCTATGACATTTCCTGGAGTTAGGGAGAATGTGCCAAGTTTACCTGATGGAGTATAAAAATGCCTATACAGTAATCTAACCTCTTTTTAATAAATAGTAAATATCACATGGTAAGCTTTTTGATAAAAGCTAAAAGAGAAATAGAGTTACAAATACAGAAAACAAACTTATGGTTACTATGGGGGAAAGGGAGGGGCAAGGATAAATTGGGAGATTGGAATTGACATATACACACTACTATGTATAAAATAGATAACTAATAAGGACCTACTGTTGGAGAAGGCAGTGGCACCCCACTCCAGTACTCTTGCCTGGAAAATCCCATGGATGGAGGACCCTGGTAGGCTACAGTCCAGGGGTCGCTAAGAGTCGGACACGACTGAGCGACTTCACTTTCACTTTTCACTTTCATGCATTGGAGAAGGAAATGGCAGCCCACTCCAGTGTTCTTGCCTGGAGAATCCCAGGGACAGGGGAGCCTGGTGGGCTGCCGTCTGTGGGGTCACAGAGTCGGACATGACTGAAGCGACTTAGCAGCAGCAGCAGCAGCAGCAGCAAGGACCTACTGTATAGCATAGGGAACTCTACTCAATACCTTGTAATGGCCTATACGGGAAAAGAGGCTAAAAAAGAGTGGGTTTATGTAGAAATGATTCACTTTGCTGTACACCTGAAACTTAATACAACATTGGTCGTCAGCTATACTTTAATAGAAGTTTTTTTAAAAGCTAAAAGAAATATATATATATATGTATATACATGCATGTATGTATATACATGCATGTATGTATATACATGTATGTATTAGCCAGTCCAGAAGGAGGGAGAGGTCTTAGTTTTTTCATTAACTGACTATTTCTGGGCTGGTATCACTACCTTAACTTTCATCTATAAGGTATGATGCCATGGGATGTAACACAAGTGCCTACATACATGTACTCACTTGTGGAGTAAAAGGGGCCATTGTATTTCATGAGCTTTCCCAGAGTCATATTCAGTGAACTTACTCAGCAACCATTTGTTGATAATGAATTTAGGAAGAGTGGGCATGTTACTACCCTAAGTTATCCTTACTTCTTTGAAGGAATTAAGTAGACTGGCTGGACAGATCCGAAGGTTGTATGGTTCCAATAAGAAAGCTGACAGGCCATTTTGGATCTACCTCACTGGGTTCACCACAGACAGCCCCCTGTATGAAGAGTGTTTGAGGATGAATGATGGATTTTCCAGTTATCTGGTAAGCCTTATTTTGCATATTATTTGAATTGTCATTTGAAAAGTAGGTTGGAGGGGATAATAGTAAGTTTTTTTAACTTATTCATATTTTGATGTAAAAAAATTTTATATAATTTATATATTTTCACTATTACAGTCTTAAAAGTTTATATATATATATATTTTTTTAATTTTAAAATATTTAATTCTTATATGCGTTCCCATACATGAACCCCCCTCCCACCTCCCTCCCCATAACATCTCTCTGGGTCATCCCCATGCACCAGCCCCAAGCATGCTGTATCCTGCGTCAGACATAGACTGGCAATTCGATTCTTGCATGATAGTATACATGTTAGAATGCCATTCTCCCAACCTCTCATCAGTTCTTACCTTTAAAAATTTTCATCCTTCCCACTGCATTGGAAAACTAGTATTACCAGTATCTAGGGCTGTATTTTGTATCTAGTGTATTTTATACTAGACTGTGCATTCCAGGAATGTTTTAGGGAAATGCCGTGACTCCTTGTTCTTAAAGTGCAGAATTTGGAAACATGAGTTTTGAGGGGAAGAGAGAATCCTTATGGAAGTAATATGGATCTAAGGTGAGTTTTAGGGAGTATTAAGTTACTTTTCAGTACTCTCCTTAGGATCTCTTAAATGTAGACATTGGTATACAGGCAGGAATCCAGATCAGTGCCTAAGAAGTGACCCTAAAAGTGCCCTTGTGTGTTCGCATCGTGTAGCTGAGACTGAGTAGTGTGGCCTTTCCCAGGGAGGTCCTCAGAGGCCCCAGGTGTGAAAAGTGCCATTTGCATTGCTGCACAGTCAGTCATGGTGCTGTTACCTTCATATCCCTCCTATAATGCAGCCATTCCCAGCTTTATTTCTCTGTACATGTTTTGTGATTCCTGTATATGAGGAAACCAAACAGATCCACTCTAAGGCCCAAGCAGTTCACTTCTCTTGGTTTCCTGTCCTCATGCTTTTCTTAGATAATTCCCTCCAGTTTGAATACCTTTTCCTTTTGTATGCGTGTCAGTCTCGCCTCTTTTCAGAAACCCAGTCCCAGCATTCCCTTCACTACGAGGTCGTTCCTGGTGGTGTCATTCGCGCTCTGTAGTCCCAGGGCATGCTCCCTGTGTGTCTGTTAGGGCCTCATTACCACTTTCTGTCTCATTTTGTAACTGGGTGCTGCAGTGTGGGCTGTGTCTTAACCTAGTTAACACTACGTTGGATTGTTTACATTTTTCAGCTAGACAGAACAGAAGAAGACTGCTTTAGTTTATTTCCTCTGGAAACCCTTGTGTACCTGACTCCTGACTCAGAACATGGTATGTTCTTGATGCATTCATTGTTTCTAGCCCTTTATTTCATTATTCCTGGTGTTGGAATTTGTTAAAGCCACCCATGGTGTATCCAGGGTGAAAGAGGAATGAACATTGATTGCACGCCTCTTACGGATAGAGACCTCACTGGACGCATTGTATTTGTCCTGCCCTGTGTACATAGCTGCACAGATTTAGGGTCTCCATCCTCAGCTGGAACTTGTGAGCTACTTGGTAATCCTCCTGAGCTTTCCTGGTCACCTCCTTGCATTGACTCTTTTTGGATCAATGTTAGATAAATATTTTTTCCCTGAAAATTATCTATTTCACATAATTTTCAGTTTTATTAAGTTGATCTCACTAGCTGTCTTCTAATTATTTTACATTTCTCTGAAATTTTGCCTCCTTTCTGAACCCTAATGGTGATTTGAGTCTGCCTATCTGATTAGATATGCCAGTGGTTTATCTATTTAATTGAACTTTCCAGGGAGTTAGCAAATCTATTCTTTTTTCATTTCCTATTTCATTAAATTTCTACTTTTTATCATTAATAATTCTTTCCTTTTACAGTCTTTGGATTTAGAAATTATAAAACATTGATCTTAATGGCGTTTGTTTTTTCATTAGCTCTTGAAAATGTTGATCTAAACAAAGTTTACATCCTTGGTGGACTTGTGGATGAAAGCATTCAGAAGGTAAGTGTACATTTTAGACCTGACAACTGCATTTTGAAAAGTGAAGCTTTCTTTTAGAGGTACCTGCCCTGTCGCAATCTCATCCAAAAGGCGTAAGAATCCAGAAGGAGTAGGAAGAAAGAGCCTACTCTGTCTAGGCTGGCCCTCCTACTTGCCAAGTTCCCTCTCTTCTCATCACCAATGTTAACAATCCTGATACCTGACAGAATCCAGTCACGGACTAGAGTGGGGAATATTTGGTAATTACATAAATAGCCGTATTGAATTCCTGTCTTCTCTTCTTGTCTTCAGTTCTGTAGGGATTACTCTGATCTTGACCAAGGAGCTTGTTTTAAAGTGGTTGGCTGTACCAGATCTTAATTGTGGCACATGAGATCTTTAGTTGTGGCATGTGAGATCTAGTGCCCTGACCAGGGCTCACACCCAGGCCCCCTGCATTGGGAGCTGGGAGTCTTAACCACTGGACTGCCAGGGAAGTTCCTACCAGGGAGGCTTTCAACATTATTACCAGCTATTTGTTCTTTGTTGAAAGAGTAGCTTGTTCCTTCTTAGGTCATCTTCCCTGTTGACAGAGGTCTTACCCATAATCTCAACCGCAGTAGAGTTGTCCAGGTTTCTTTTGTTGAATTTGAATTTTATGAGAACAGTTGGAGTTTTGAAACACACTTCTGTTATACAAATATTTGTTGAGATAATTTTTTATGCTTAATAATTAGGATATTCTATAGATGTAAATAATGATATAATGGTTAAAATGTATAAAAAGGAGCACAGTGAAAAATAAGTCTATCATCTTTGTCACCCATGTCTGCAGTGTGAGGCAGCCATGGTTTTCTTGTGTATCTCTTGATATATTCTGTAACCACACAAGTATGTGTTTATGGGTTTATGGGCATATTAAATTAATGTATTTTTTCATATATGAGAGTATATTGTTTCATATGTGTGTGAGATACATACACATATTTAACACAAATGATATTTAACTATTGCATTTATTCTAAAAAAAAGTCAGTGTTCCATGACTCCATAGTGATAGTCTTAAAATATGGGCAGGAGGTAGGGGTAGGGGAGGGCTGTAAAGAATGTCAGCTAATAAGTGAGAAACGAATAATAGAATTGAAAAGTCATCCTTTTGTCACTCCCAGTGTAATCATTGATTCAGGGAATTGACTGAAAGAAAGGTTGTGAGGGAACTAACTATTCATGTGGCCTCAAAGTACCAGCCCACAGATGAGAAAGGCAAAAGTGTACCCTTACAATGGAGTGATCTGGAGTTCACCATCTTAACAAATGATCAAACAGAATCACCAGTGGTGACATGTACCTCCTTACGATGGAATCTCACCTGTGATGTATTCTTACTAGAAAATGTTTAAACTGAATTTAATCATCAACAGAGCTAGGATGTGAGACATTCTGTAAGACAGCCAGACCAGACTTTCAAAGAAGTCAGTGTAATGAAAACTGATACGGCCATGGGGGCTATTTTAGATTCAAAAGACATAACAGCCAAATGCAGTCTCCCACAGCAGAGTGACAGCCCCTTTTTGAAGCAGACAGTTCTAGAGGGCCAGTGAGCAGTGTGTAATATATAGATGCACACATGTAACACACTCTCCTCTTTATTTTCCACCAACATTTAAACTGAAAAATAACTGGCACAAAGATTTGTTGAAGGTATGGAACTTTTTGGTTGCGACTTAAGAGTTTGGCTTCTTCACTGCTGCTAATGCCAAGTCGCTTCAGTCATGTCCAACTCTGTGTGACCCCATAGACAGCAGCCCACTAGGCTCCTCTGTCCCTGGGATTCTCCAGGCAAGAATACTAGAGTGGGTTGCCATTTACTTTTCCAATGCATGCTTGCATGCTAAGTCGCTTCAGTCGTGTCTGACTCTGCAACCCTGTGGACAGCGCCCACCAGGCTCCTCCGTCCACAGGATTCTCTATGCAAGAATACTAGGGTGGGTTGCCATTTCCTCCTTCACAGAAATATGCTAAGAACAACATTTATTCAAGGGGAATCATTTTATCTTTAAATGTTCAGCGAATATAAACTAGACTGTAAACTCCTTCAGAACTCCAGATATCCCGAATTGGATCTTACTGAGTTCAGGCCAGCAGTGTTCTCTGGTTGATTAGACTGTTTGGATTTTTGGATGCATATTGTAACTGCAGATACGCCTCTTTTTACTTCCTTCCTTCTTGGTTGTATTGATAAGTAGCAGCAAGTAGAAGCTAGCAGATAGATGGCTTCCAAATAAGTGAGTTATTGCTGCATAAGCCATTTCTTACTTGCCAGAAATACTCATTATCTGCAGTTTCTTCCTATTTTTTTAATACACTTATGATTACAGATGTAAATGGTAAATGAGAATTCTCACAATTTGCTCTGCTGCATATTATACTGACAATAACTTCATGTATTATTTTTATAAGAAAAATGTTTGTGATTTACAGAAGGTGACATTTCAGAAGGCCCAAGAACACTCTGTTAAGACTGCCCGCTTGCCAATCCAGGAATATATGGTCAAATGCCAGAATGGGAAGAACTATCATTCAGAGATACTGACCATCAATCAAGGTACTGCTCACATGGCGCATGCTTAATATATGTTAGTTATGCTACTGCTTCTTTACATTGTGTTTAAGTATAAATGGCCCTTGAAGCAGCCTCCCCTGTGACTA
The DNA here is from genome assembly GCF_016772045.2 of Ovis aries. NCBI lineage: Eukaryota > Metazoa > Chordata > Mammalia > Artiodactyla > Bovidae > Ovis > Ovis aries. The sequence goes on along the minus strand of NC_056055.1, from coordinate 50,995,801 downwards.
ACGTGCTTGGACTTTATTGTATGCACTTTGTGACATGTATCCTGACCTCTCGGAGGCATTTTGCATTTCCTTCCTGATTCCCACCTGTGTTAAAGATGGTTGAAATTGTTCCTTTGTCCTAGTATGCCATGCCTTCCGCCTGTCACTGAACAGTGAATTCCTGTTTGTCCTTCCTGATTCCGTTCACAGGCATCTTGGCTGCTCCCTTCCCCTTCCTGGCCATGTCAGGCCCCTCTGTTGTGTTCCCGTTGTACTGTGTTCCTCTCTGCTGCAGCATTGTCCATTCACAGGCCTGTAGCTCTCAGTGTAGGCTGAGATCCTTGTAGGCAAGCAGGGCCTTTGTCTTTGCCTGTCTCCCCAGGAGACGTATGTGGTGGTACCATATTTGGTGGAGTAGATTTGTTGATTGAAATATTCCAGAATACTTTTTTCCTTGTTAGTTATATACTAATTCTCTTTTTTCCTCTATGTGGTCCCTTTGTTTTGTTTACCCTTCTAACAGTGTTTGATATCCTGTCTACTTACTTTGAGACTCAAAACTGGCCTGAAGCATTGAAGAAAGGAGTTTCTTCCAGAAAAGGCTATGTTCTTCAGAACTCAGTGGAATGATGGAGAGCCTAAGGAGGCAGCTGCAGGAGGTGAAGTTGCTGGAGTTGTCTTGACCAAAGAGCAGAGCAGAGAATGGTGGTGGTACTCATTTGCCTTTACTTGACATCTTGGCTCTTCACTTGCATGAAGAGGAACCACATTTTATGCTCTTTTGTATCTCCCATAGTGCCTGTCTCACAGGAAGTGCCAGATAAATGTTGACTAGAAAATTTACCTAACAATAAATTAGCCCTAAGACTACATGGCTTTGGATGTGTTAATTCATCTTCTGTACATCTATTTGTGAAATAGCTACTCGTAAGAGTAGCTTAAATAATCAAGAATTGTTCTATCTGTTCTATCAAGAGTTAAATTTTCACTGCACAGGCATCATAAAGTTGCATGACTTTGTCGGGCCATCTCAAACATGCTGATTTTCCCCAGCTCAGTAATATGCTATAGACTTTGCAAGGTCAGCCTGTCCTAACAGCCCTGCTTTCTGTAGCTCCTACTTTGTCTCCCCTATTCTGAGTATGGGCAATGAGTGTTTTTCTCTTCCTAATAGTAGCCTTGTAACAATTTGTGGCAGTATCTTTATATCCTTATGAGCTTTGTACCAACTAGATTCTTCATATATACTTGTGATTAATAGGTCAAATTGAAAAGCACACAGTATTATAAGTCTGACTTGAAGAGACAGAAAATACATTGCATCTGACACAAGTATGTTAGGTAACCTAAATCTCAGTGGTCCATTTTTTTCATGTCCTAGTCAGGTAGAGTTGCTTCAGTTACTCTAGCCAGTTTGGGCTAGTAAAAATTTGTTAATTTAGCTGCTAGCAAGTTCAGAATGTATTCTATATCTTAGAAGAACCAAAAGGTTACTTTTCTGCTCTGTCCCCTCTCCTTCACAATTTAAGTTCCTCAAGAGCTGTGATCACTTGATACATTTTATCAGTGTCTTTTTACTACTTACAAATGGCCCAGTTTTGGGGAAACATCTTTAGGAATACATAATGCTCCTTGATCTTTATCAGCTTACTGAATGTGTTCTATAATCTCTGTCATCCGAAAGAACCTATGGCTAGGCTTCAGGGGTCTGTAACTCTTATCATATATTGATATATTCTCAGGGAGGTCTCTTAACAGAACCACTGACCTGGATCATCTGGCAGGCTTCATTTTCACCTTTCAAGGCTTTGCTTAAAATGCAAATTTCCTCTGACTCCATCACAAACCTCTACTGTTTTTTTCAAAACCCACAGGTAGTTGTTTGTTTGGCTTCCCAGAAATGATTTTAACAAAGTAAGATCTGGCTAGACTTGGAATCAGAGACCTTCATCATAGTGTCATCTATAGAACAATAAAAAACTACACATATCTAAAATATCCTATAACATGAAAATGAAATACAACTACTGAATTTTTAATAGCAATCACAAAATATATTACATGTTGTTTGAAGTGGACAAAATATATAATAAAGTGGTATATAGAGTATAATCCTATAGTTCCAATTTGAAAAACATACATTCACATATAGTAGTTGAGAATGTAGGCCAAGTTAATCCATGCCTCAGTTTCTTCAACTAGAAAGTTAAATGTCTTTGCAGTTACTAAGTGAATTAATCCATGCAAAATACTTGGAACCAATAATTGTTAGCTGCTACATACTCACCCACTAAACAGTGGGATTACAGGTGGTTTTTGTTTGCTTTATATTTTTTTAACGTATTCTGTATTTTCTTTGGTGAACATATTTTACCATCAGAAAATAATTTTATCTTAATGCTCACTTCCACTTACTCTAGCAAAGTAACAGTTAACATCAAATAAACCGTAACAGTAACTGTGAGTAAACTTTATTGTAAAAAACAGAAAACTACATCATGGCTTCATGATTTTTCTCACCTGTAAGAATTTGGGTGGCAACCAGTAACTTTTTTATAAAAGCATTTTATTTAGGACTGTAATAGACAATATGTACATTCACATCTTGTCTCCTGAAGATTTAATGGGGAATTCACCTGAGAAGCCTTTTTCCCAGGAAACCCAGTCTCTCGGTTCAGCTGAGCCATAAAAAAGCCCACATAGGTCTTCAGCTCTCTGCCAGTCTGGAGAAGATTTGTTTTCTTTGATCTGCTGTCATGTGTTCACAAGCTTCTAAAATGTTTGCCAAAATCAGAGTCTGCTGAATGGTTTTTGCCTTAACCCATATTCTTCCATTCATTCCAAATACTATCTCCAGGGGGTAGAGTTTTCCCACTTCTTGTAGGATTTCGCAGTCTGGAGCTAACAGCCTGGTGAGGAAGGGAAAGAAAACAAAACTTTATTATGTGGCAGGGTGTGCCTTGACTTTACTTCAGGGGACTCCTTTTCTGGGCAGTTCTCCACAGTTACTCAGAGCTCCACCAACATCAATGCAAAACAACAAGGCACATGAAAACATCTGCTCCCCTTTTTCTTCCAAGAAGCTTTATAACTTACAGGTATACCAGAGGTCACAATGGTGGGCTATCCTCTACAAAGAAACCAAACTCCCTATGCCATCAACTTTACAAAAAATATATAAAGTTCTTTCACATTGTCAGAGCACCTTAATTCTAGACTTTAGAACTGTAGCTTTTTTATTGTCTCTGGTGCTGAAAGAACACTTTAACCTTGTTTTCCTGACCATGTAAATTATTCTTTGGTATTAAATCAATCCTTGGAGAAAAGTGTTGATTCTTTCAAACTATAAAATGTTGCTTGGTTAATAATATGCTTCTTTAAATGTCTTGAACTAATTCTGCAAATCTGCAAAATAAGTAGCAAAGAGAGATATGCAAGATAGCTGTGAACCTCAGCTTTAGGAGTAAAGCCCTTTAATAGGGCATAGCTTTGAGTAGATAAAGATCTAAACCTAACAAAGAGAATCTGCCTCTGGGAACTATTAAAAGGACAGTAAGGCAGGAGCCTTTTGTGAATGTCTGCCTAAGTCTGAGGGTCACATCACTCTAGCTTAATTTGGCTCCCATTATAAGAGAAATATGATGATTTTGTACAATAATAAATTGCATCTGTATTCAAGTAACTTAGAAGGGGGAAGGCCAGTTTTCACATTTGGCCTGAGTATATATAAGGAACAACTGACGTACCAGCAGAGAAGTCCAGATTCCATATCAATACAGAAACTATGACAAATATGTCTGAATTTTGTGTATTCACAGAGAGGATGAGGCTAAATGCAAGAGTTTACAACTGTGCTAAAATGGATACTGATTTTTAACTTTGAGGAGATACAGCCATTGTTACAGCCAAAGATTAGTCAGCTTTCTAAGAAGGTATAATATAAAAGACAACAGGCAAGCTGGAAAGCATCAGACTTACTTTCTAATTAAGCCCAAAGTGACTTTAAAAAGCAGACCATCCTGTCCAATCACACCCATTCCATTGGCTCGTCCACAGCTGTCAATACAGACCATCTCTGGTTCCATATCTTTATTAGCAACCACAAATTGGCCATAGATGAGATCTCCGACCTACAATGATAATTAAAAAACATCAGTATATTGGCTGTTTTCAATAGGCATCAACGCCACTCATCTGCAATTCTGTGGCTAAATGACGGACTACACTCCAGGATTCTCACAGTCCCGCTGGAGTTGCGTCCTAAAAGAAGGCAAATTAAAGCCTGTACCCTCACCCTTCCCTTCACAGAAAATCCCCAGACTGGGAGCCTCAGCAAAGCCAGAGGGTACCCACTGGGGTTACACTGTCAAGTACAGTAGCCACTACTCACATGTAGTTGTTTAAACTTACATTTAATTAAAACGATGTACTTAAAATGCAATTTTTCAGTTGCATTAGCCATATTTGAAATGCTCAATAGCCATGTGTGACTTAGTGGCTCCCATAATACTCAGTGCATGTAAAACACTAGCATCACCACAAAGTTTTATTGCACAGCACTGCTTTAGGGGATTACAGAAGAAACAACCCCTGGCATGCAAATTATTCAAAGCAAAACAGAATATTAGTAATTCATTGACTGTTCTCCATACAATAATTACTTTAAAAGCCTCAAAAGTTGAACTTCAAAATGACACCAACTATGGAAATGAAGAGTAAACTTGTTTCATTAAGTACCAACAACTGCTGGTGACTCAGGAACTAGAAAGAACATTCTCTGCCTTTTAGAGCATTTACTTTCAGAGGGCAGTGGAGATATATATGTAAACAAACTTCATTCACAGCTGAATCCAGTAAGAAAAATGACTGAAAATTAGGGGTGTTTTTACAGAGGGTTAGTGGTGCTCAGCCTGGGTCTTGAAAGACCAGAATGTGTTCCACAGGTTGAGAAGAGGATAAAGCAATCCAGACAGAGGGAACAGCATAAACAAAGGTACAGGAGCAGAGATTATGAATTCAGTGGTGCTCTTAAATAGTTCAGTGTAATTCAGGCAGGGCCACATGGAGATATAATTATGGATGAGAGAAGACCTCTGGAAATAGTAACATGTAGGCTTTGAAGAACTTTTTCTTTTGCAGAAAGGGGTATGAGAGGCTGTCAGCTCTTAAAAGCCTGGATGAAGGGGCAGAGGTGTACAGGCAGGATGTTACTAAGGAGGTCACTGACTTAAAGTCCGATCAAGAGACAGCCAAGGCCTGAACTTGCAAAGTGGAGATAAAGGGGTGCACATGTGGCAAATCAGAGAGACTCAACATGAAGGATGAGTGAGAAAAGGCAAAGAAACCTCCAAATTTCTGGCTTGGATGGACAGGAAGAGTGGCCATGCTACCTGAAAAGCCCAAGCTGAAACTTGAAGTAGCAAGACGACTACTGTCAGCTGCAAAATGGGACTGTTGGGAAACAGTGATGTAACTGAAGCTGTGAGATACAAGTCCCGGGACCCACATCCAGAAAAGACGGATGAGTGTATGGCAATTTCCACCACTGTTCCTTCCTCCCCAAGCCTCTGGCTTACTTCTTGTCCAGTGTATATGGATATAACAAATAACAGATATAACCTTTCAGCAGAGATGAAAATATCCCCCAACATAGCAAATGTAAACTAAGTATGTGGCTTTGGTCCCAGAGGTGGAGCATCTGAAAGAACTCTTGAAGCCTGGAGTGATTACAAAGATGCTCCAAGATCACCCAATAGCACTAGGAAAATAAGACAGTTCCGGTAGCCTTCTGGATATATGACTGTTTAGGAAATGGATATTTGCTACTTTTGAAACCAAAGGTCCTGTTGTTACCTGCACATTAGGTCTGTTTCTTTTAGTGGCACCTTCAAATGCCAAGTAAGACAGGGAAGCTGGCTCACTCCCTCCAACATCAACCTTGAATATGTCTCCAGACTTAGCTGTCACTATGCCAATCACATGGTCTCCTTTCACCGGGACATACTACAAAAAATGAGAGAACCACCATACATGACAATCATTTTTCAGACATCTTCAACAAGTCCTCAGCGGTTGTTATGTTTGTAATTTAAATATTTAGAAAATATTATAAAATCCATGTTTACAAATCAATACAAACCTTACAACAAACCTGATCATATGTCACTCTCCCTTAAAAGAAAACCAATCACATGATAAACTCTCAGATTTCCAGCTTCTAACAGTGTTCATTTAAGTGTATCATCTTATCTCTTCTGAATTCTTATCAGAAACTCCCTAGAGTTGGTTTGCAAGAGTTCAGTGATACAGGGGGAGAAGGCAATAGCAACCCACTCCAGTAGTCTTGCCTGGAAAATCTCATGGACGGAGGAACCTGGTAGCCTGCAGTCCCTGGGATCCCTAGAAGTCGGACACGACTAAGCGACTTCACTTTCACTTTCATGCATTGGAGAAGGAAATGGCAACCCACTCCAGTATTCTTGCTAGGAGAATCCCAGGGACGGAGGAGCCTGGTAGGCTGCCGTCTTTGGGGTCGCACAGAGTCGGACACGACTGAAGCCACTTAGCAGCAGCAGTGATACAAGGGTCCCCACAACCAAGCAAGGTCATTCTGTTGTTAGTTTCTTCCTATGTGAAATTTCTTATTTATTCTAAGAGAAACAACTCCCTGTGACATCCACTCATTGAACTTGAGTCTTTGGAACACCGAAAGGCAAGTCTGCTGCTCCCTGACCTATAAGGTTTTGAAGACAATGACCACGCCTCAGTCTTCATCCTCTTATGTGCCCTTATATTCCCCAGGGTCTTTTCTCGCCTGGTCGCCCATCTAGGGCCACGTTCCAGTTGTTCACGGTCCCTCTAAAGGAGTTGTAGAAGTAAGCACAAAGACTCCAGCGGCTCTTCTCTAGCCTTATCAGAGGAAGGCTCCAGGGCCCCTTCCGTGCTTCCGAAGAGTATCCTCAGCCTTCTCCCAGCCGGACAACCCCTCCAGAGTCCCAGCTTACCCGCTTCTGCTGCGAGTCCACCCAGTAAACGCCACCACCGCTGCCACTGCCGGGTTCCTTGTGACGGAGCCGGCCGCACTTGGTGACCAGCAGTCGGTCGCCGCAGCGCCGCAAGCCTGGGCCGCACACGACGCGTCCCCGGGAGCGCGCTGCGGCGTTTAGGCGCAGCGGTCGCTCCCCTGCACCTCCTGAGCCTTCTCCGTCCTCCTGATCTGGCAGCAGCAGCTCTTCGCCCGGCAGCACCACTTGATCTAGCACCGTCCGCGCTGCCCGCGCCCTGCAGCCAGCCAGGGACTCCGCTGCAACACCCGCTACTTCAGCCATCGCGGGCGTCACTATACAGTTTCCGGCTTCCGGCTCTGCGTCCAATCGCCAGCTCGCCCAAGACTTTCCGTTTCCGGCAGCACAGGCTTGTGGGATTTGAACCTGTTTTCAAAGTCCGATCGCTCTGGATTAGCGGGTTCCCTCAAGATGGCTATGATCGTGTCTTTAGCTGGCCGCCCATCCAGCAGTCTGTTCGCAGGTCCGCAGGAGAAACGCTAGCTTGAGTCAGTTGCGGAGCCTCCTCCCCCGGTGTCTGAGATGCACAGTGGGGTATGAGACCCCAGCATCTTTCATTTCGTGGAAACCCTGGGAACTGAGCAGGCCTTCGGGAGTTGGCTCTGTCTTCTGACTCTACGTGCTGAGGGACCGCTAATCTTTTACCAGGAAGAGTATTCAGTATTTTCTTTTGCATAGGAAACTTTTATCTATTCACGTTGTGGAAGACCAGAGAAGAATAGAAAGAAAATGAAAAGCATTAGTTTTGCTCCCTGTTTGTCTTTATGCTAGGCTGTCAGATAGTTCTCACTTTTTTTCTTCGAGCGCAGGTCCTGGCACGAAATAAATAATACTTGGTGAATGAATGAATGAAAATGAATGTTGACATTTTGGTTTGCGTTTCCTTCCCACCTCCCCCGAAAATATTTACATATCACTTGCATATTTCCATATAACTAAGCTTCCCCTCCACGGCCTGGGAAAATCAGAAATTGCAGTTAAATCTTTGCTGCTGTTTTCCTTGGAGCACGCTTTAGTTGCCCAGGTGAAGAGCAGCTGAATTGCAAATCAATAGCACATTGGGTCTCCCCTTCTGACTTTCAAGGCTCTCACTTGAAATACCAGGTGGTCTGGTATTCCCATCTCTTTCAGAATTTCCCACAGTTTATTGTGATCCACACAGTCAAAGGCTTTGGCATAGTCAATAAAGCAGAAATAGATGTTTTTCTGGAACTCTCTTGCTTTTTCCATGATCCAGGAGATGTTGGCAATTTGATCTCTGGTTCCTCTGCCTTTTCTAAAACTAGCTTGAACATCAGGAAGTTCACGGTTCAAATATTGCTAAAGCCTGGCTTGGAGAATTTTGAGCATTACGTTACTAGCATGTGAGATGAGTGCAATTGTGTGGTAGTTGGAGCATTCTTTGGCATTGCCTTTCTTTGGGATTGGAATGAACACTGACCTTTTCTAGTCCTGTGGCCACTGCTGAGTTTTCCAAATTTGCTGGCATATTGAGTGTAGCACTTTCACAGCATCATCTTTCAGGATTTGAAATAGCTCAATTGAATGCCATCTCCTCCACTAGCTTTGTTCGTAGCGATGCTTTCTAAGGCCCACTTGACTTCACATTCCAGGATGTCTGGCTCTAGATGAGTGATCACATCATCATGATTATCTGGGTCGTGAAGATCTTTTTTGTACAGTTCTTCTGTGTATTCTTGCCACCTCTTCTTAATATCTTCTGCTTCTGTTAGGTCCATACCATTTCTGTGGTTTATCGAGCCCATCTTTGCATGAAATGTTCCCTTGGTATCTCTAATTTTCTTGGAGAGATCTCTAGTCTTTCCCATTCTGTTGTTTGCCTCTATTTCTTTGCATTGATCGCTGAAGAAGGCTTTCTTATCTCTTCTTGCTATTCTCTGGAACTCTGCATTCAGATTATTATATCTTTCCTTTTCTCCTTTGCTTTTTGCTTCTCTTCTTTTCACAGCTATTTGTAAGGCCTCCTCAGACAGCCATTTTGTTTTTTTTTGCATTTCTTTTCCATGGGGATGGTCTTGATCCCTGTCTCCTGTACAATGTCATGAACCTCATTCCATAGTTCATCAGGCACTCCATCTATCAGATCTAGGCCCTTAAATCTATTTCTCACTTCCACTGTATAATCATAAGGGATTTGATTTAGGTCATACCTGAATGGTCTAGCGGTTTTCCCTACTTTCTTCAATTTGAGTCTGAATTTGGTAATAAGGAGTTCATGATCTGAGCCACAGTCAGCTCCTGGTCTTGTTTTTGTTGACTGTATAGAGCTTCTCCATCTTTGGCTGCAAAGAATATAATCAATCTGATTTCGGTGTTGACCATCTGGTGATGTCCATGTGTAAGAGTCTTCTCTTGTGTTGTTGGAAGAGGGTGTTTGCTATGAGCAGTGCATTTTCTTGGCAAAACTCTATTAGTCTTTGCTCTGCTTCATTCTGCATTCCAAGGCCAAATTTGCCTGTTACTCCAGGTGTTTCTTGACTTCCTACTTTTGCATTCCAGTCTCCTATAATGAAAAGGACATCTTTTTTAGGTGTAAGTTCTAAAAGGTCTTGTAGGTCTTCATAGAACCATTCAACTTCAGCTTCTTCAGCGTTACTGGTTGGGGCATAGACTTGGATTACTGTGATATTGAATCAGGGCAGTGACCTAAAGTGCCAGGCTGCAACGGCGCAGGAAGAGCCAAGAGGAGCTACCCCGCGTCCAAGGACGGGGTGGTGGCCGAGAGGAACTACCCCACATCCAAGGAGCAGTGGCTGCACAGGCGCAGGAGGGCCTAGAGGAGCCATCCCTTGTTGAAAGTCAGGAAGGGCGGTGGTGAGGAGATACCCCTCATCCAAGGTAAGGAGCAGCAGCTGTGCTTTGCTGGAGCAGCTGTGAAGAGATACCCCATGCCCAAGGTAAGCGAAACCCAAGTAAGATGGTAAGTGTTGCAAGAGGGCATCAGAGGGCAGAAACACTGAAACCATACTCACAGAAATCTAGTCAATCTAATCACACTAGGACCACAGCCTTGTCTAACCCAATGAAACTAAGCCATGCCCGCGGGGCAACCCAAGATGGGCGGGTCATGGTGGAGAGGTCTGACAGAATGTGGTCCACTGGAGAAGGGAATGGCAAACCACTTCAGTATTCTTGCCTTGAGAACCCCATGAACAGTATGAAAAGGCAAAATGATAGGATACTGAAAGAGGAACTCCCCAGGTCTGTAGGTGCCCAATATGCTACTGGAGATCAGTGGAGAAATAACTCCAGAAAGAATGAAGGGATGGAGCCAAAGCAAAAACAATACCCAGCTGTGGATGTGACTGGTGATAGAAGCAAGATCCGATGGTGTAAAGAGCAATATTGCATAGGAACCTGGAATGTCAGGTCCATGAATCAAGGCAAATTGGAAGTGGTCAAACAAGAGATGGCAAGAGTGAACATCGACATTCTAGGAATCAGCGAACTAAAATGGACTGGAATGGGTGAATTTAACTCAGATGACCATTATATCTACTACTGCAGGCAGGAATCCCTTAGAAGAAATGGAGTAGCCATCATGGTCAACAAAAGAGTCCGAAATGCAGTACTTGGATGCAATCTCAAAAATGACAGAATGATCTCTGTTCATCTCCAAGGCTGAGCCACAAGGGAAGCCCCAAATACAATAACAGAGGCCAAATGAAATGTAACTTTGGTTTTGCGACAGATTATTGCGAGAGCTGTTCTTCTTTGGTTACCTCTGCAGAAGGGATGGCGTAGATAAGTTTTTCTCTCCTCCCCACTCCAACCCAGTTCCAGAGGGCCTGCATAGAGCAGGTATTTAGTGACCAAGACTACCTCTATCGCAGCTGGCCCAAGGCCATGCAGTATGGTACTCAATGACCTCAGGTCCGGGCCAGACAGAGATGTCAGGAAATGATCCCTGGATTGTCTCTCATGCACCCTCACGTCAATAGAGGAGCCCCTCTGTCAGAAACGTGGCCTAAATCTGGCTGAGGAGGTCTACCAAGGGCACTTCAGGCAGGTGTGTCTGCACGTGGTTGTTGGTCTGGTAGATGGCCAAGTCCACAGTGGCAAGCACAGGTCTGGAAAAGAACAGTCATCTGAGACCGGAAGTTCAGGCTTGAAGGGCGGGTGGAAGGCACCTGGAGGGCGGTGCCCTGCGCGATACGTCCAGAGGGCGGAGCACGCTAGAGGCATCCTGGTCCGTGTGTCACGTGCTGCAATGTCGGTGCTCTGCCGTCTTGGCGTCGTGCAGCCGGCGATGAGTAAGCGCACGTGGCCGTGGCCGTGGCCGTGGCCGTGACCATGGCCGGCGCGGCGGGCAGGCCTAGGGGTGCTTAGGTCCACCCGCGTGAGAGGGTGGAAGCCGAGACCGCAACCAAGTGTGCGGAGCCCGGCTCAAAGCCGCGGACCCGGACTAAGGGGACGCGGGTGTTGTGGGGACTCGTTGAGAAGTTCGCTTTTAGAATGGCGCATGCAGCCTTTTCTGGGTATGAAAGTGGCCGCTGCCATTGGGGAATGAAGAGGAGGCGGAGGCCGTGCGGTAGACGGTGCGCATTTCAGAGAGTAGCTTTCCATTTGGTGCGTGGGGTCTTCCGGGTGTGTCCACCAGGGTGAATTAGGCCGGCTACTTGTTTGGGGGACTTGCGGGCCTGGATCCTGTGCCGCAGGAGTGGTACCAACCTCGACTGCCTTTGGGATATACCGCCACATTTCTTAGCGTTGCCCTCGAGAAAATAACCGAATTGCCCTTCGGAAAGGTTGGTCCAGACCGTGGCCTTCTGAACTCTTTCCCAGAACCTCCTGTTTAGAAATCTTTGCTACTTGAGAAGCTGGAAAAGTGCTATCTCATGGTTGCTTTTCTTTGTTGACTGGTGAAGTTGGGCGTTTTTGTCACTTTCAGTCAAGACTAGTTGAGCTTGTGCTCTGGACCAGGAATTGAGCTGCGCAATGACCCCGGAAGCCAGCTGAATCATGGTCCCTACCCTGGGGAAGATGACTGTCACCACATGGAAATACCAAGTGTAACTGACTATAACAACCTGATTTGGGTGTCAGCCCCGAGAGTACAAAAGATGAAATGATAACCTCTATGTGGGAGGAAGGTGGGAGTCAGAATAGATGTCCATAAAGAAGTAGAATTTGAATGAATCTTTAAATTTTTTTAGTTCACAGGTTTCTAAAAATCATAAATGAACTGCATGCTAATTTATATACAAAAATTAATAGGAAAAGAATCCATGGAAGTGTTAATATTTTTATTCAGGTAAAGAATTTAAACGAAATGCTCACAATTATCACTACACAAGTGAGAATCTGTTTGGTATAAACGTTTTTAATCACAAATGATTATGGCTTGTGAAAATGAAAGAGAGCGTTAAAGGGTTTAAGAATAGCAGATATAAGGAACAGCCATTACTCCTAGCACTTAGCTCACCTAAGCAAAAATCTCTCTTCACTGGCCTGGCCTGATTGAGACCTTGTTTTAGGGGACATTGTTATGGCTTGTTAAGTGGCAGGAAGTCATTAGAAATCTGTGCCAGACTTCCCTGGTGGTCCAGTGGTTAAGAATCTGCCTTGCAATGCAAGGGACACCTAGTTAAATCCCTGGTCCTGGAAGGTCCCACATGCTGCGGAGCAACTAAGCCCATGCATCACAACTGCTGAGCCAGTGCTCTAGAGCCCCATGAGCTGCAACTACAAAGCCAACATACCATGCGGAGCCCATGCTCCACAACGGGAAGCCGGAACTCTCCTCCACAACTAGAGAAAGCTCACATGCAGCAATGAAGACCCACCACAGCCAATAAAGAAAGAAAGAAATCTGTGCCAGTGGAACTTGCTGGAAACCAACTCTTCAGAACTTGCTGGCATTTCTAGGATGCGAGGGAAAGCTATTCCTGGGGAGGTGTCTCTTGGAAGCATCTGTTATAAAACTGCCTAATAGCATGCTAGGGGAAACTGCTGACTGCTGGGTGATTCCACCCACCAAACAAAACAGGAGCTGATGCTGGAGAAGCTGTGGTACTGCAGGAATATGCCAGAGAGCACAGTGGAACCACCAACCAAATCTCATTCCTTCTGCAGTGCTTCTGCAGGGCATTCTGCCTACAAAGCTTGTCTTCATGATAGATGGCAAAGGAAGAATGTTTTAAAGGCCTAGATCCATTTTCTCAGAGCAGGCAGTGAAGGGTGAGTTTAGAGCTGAGTGGTGATACATTGATAACTGGCCCAGAGTCTCATGAGGGGTTTTAAGATGAACAAATTCATCAGTAATAGCAGTAAGATAGAGTCTGCCTGGGCCCAGATGGCTTCACTGATGAGTTCTACCAAATATTTAAAGAATTAATAGCCATTAATACAAACTCTACCACAAAAATAGAAGAGGGAACATAGCTTTATTCGTTCTATGAAGCCAATATTACCCTAATATCAAAATGAAAGATATCACAAGAAAAGAAAATCATAGATAAGTATTCCATATGAATATAAACACAAAAATCCTCAACAAAATACTAGCAAACTGAATACAGTAATGTACAAAAAGGGTTACATACCATGACCAAATGGTATTTATCCCAGGAATACCTGGTCTTTTAACATCTGAAATCAATCAATATAATACACCATATCAATAAAATAAAATCCACATTATCATCTCAGTACATGGATGAAAAGCATGTGGAAAAAGTCCAACATGCTGCTATGATAAAAAAAAACAAACTGGAATTAGAAAGGAACCGCCTAAACCTAATAAAGAACATTTATGGAAAAACCCACAGCTAACATCATAATTAACGGTGAAAGAATGAAAGCTTTCTCCCTAGGGTCAAGAACAAGACCAGGAAGCCTGTTCTCTTCACTTCTATTCAGCGATGTATTCAAGATTCTATCCTGGGAAGTTTAGCAAGAAAAATAAAAGGTATCTAGATTGGAAAGAAAGAAGTAAAACTTGCAGGTGCTATGATCTTGTATATATAAAATTCTAAGGAATCTATTTTACAATAGGCAAGATAATTAAACATTTAGGAATAAATTTAATGAAAGAAATAACCTTAAAACCGTGGGAACTACAAAACACTGTTGAAAGAAATTAAAGATCTAAATAATTGGAAAGGTACCTTCATGTTCATGGATCAGAAGAATGAGTGATAAACAGATTTAAAGCAGTCCCTGTCAAAATCTCTACTGTCTTCATTGCAAAATTTGATAAATGGATCCTAAAACTTATATAAAAATGCAAGGGACCTAGACAAGCACCACCCCCTCCCCCCAAAAAACTGAAAAAGAATGAAGTTGGAGGATTTATACTTCTGCTTTCAAGATTTACTACAAAGCTTACAGTAATTAAGATAGCCAGAAGCATAAGCATAGATGTAGATCAGCAGAATACAATTGAGAATTCAGAAGTAAACCCTCACAATTGTGGTCAATTGGTTTTTGACAAGGATGCCAAGACGATTCATTGTGGGAAGAAAAATCTTCCAGTACTATTGTCCCAAGTAATGTTGGGACAACTGGATATCTGCAGGCAAAAGAAAGATGCTGCATCTGTCTCTACTGGAACTACCAAGTTTATGCACACCCCTACGATGCAGAAACTGGTATATTAAAGTTGTCACATGAAGGAGTTTCTATACCTGTGAAGGAGTTTTATACCAGAAAGAGTCCCATTGCCTTACTCTTGTCAGATAATTCTCTAGCTTAATTAATATTTTATGTCACATATCCCGGCAGGAACTACTTAGTTTACTTTTCCTCTAGGCTAAAAACAATATATTTGAGGAAAAACATGGTTCCCACCCTTGAAAATGTGTGTCTCGCTTCGAATTTTCCTTTAAATAATGTACGAGTTTTAAAAGTCTACAAGGTTTTCAAAGGAAAAAAACAGTGGTGGTTGCCAGGGGCAGGGGGAAGGGGAGTTCAAGAGTTTCAGTATGGGAAGATGAGAAAAGTTCCTCTAGTCCCTGTCCCAAGAGGCAACCACCTCTTCTCCTGTACACTTCGGTCAGACTCTAGGCATTACTTCGTTATCAGAGTCTTAAAACAACTATGGCAAAAACAAAACTATGGCAGGTTTACAGAAGTTTGCTCTTCTTCCATTCTGGGAAAACCTTTTCCAAATCTCAAACTAAACATGATATTTTATATCCCCCATACATGCAGGATTTTAAAACTGCTATACAGACTATAAATTTCATACACTTCAAATATACAATTAAGTTAGTTTTAGTAAATGTATTAGTAGTGCAACTATCACCAAAATCCAGTTTTAGATCACCTCAGTCACCCTAAAAAGATCCCTCATGTCCATTTGTGATCAACATCTTTCCTACCCCAGCCCCACACAGCCACTAACCTACTTTCTGTCTCTCTAGCCTTTTCTGGACAGTTTACATAGATGGAATCATGCAACATGTAGTTTCTTTGTGTCTGGGTTTTTTCACTTGGCATGATGTTATTTAGGTTCATCTATGTTTGTAGAATGTATTAGTCGTTCATTGCTCTTTATTTCTGAATAGTATTTTACTGGGTTTGTCAAAAAGTTTTGTCACGCGAGTGTATGCTCCTCAGTTCTTTATCTCGTCACAGCAAAGATTTAGAGTGATGGACATTAAAGCCCCCTCGGCATGTCACAGCTCTCAGGTCTTAGATAGACCGTGTTATAGCTCTCAGGTCTCGAATGGGCCATGTTATAGCTCTTAGACAGATCAGTGTTACAGCTCAGTGTTACAGCTCTATTTTATTTAGAAGATAGCAGGAAAATCCATCTTCAAGGCGTGAGGGCACATCGATCCAAAGACACGAGGAGAAGAGCACCCCAGCGCACAGGAGAGAGAGAGAGAGCTAGCTTTGGCTCCTCTATTTATATGTTTATCTCTCCCTGGGCCTGTCCTATGTAAATGGGGCCCCAGCCAGGAGTGTTGCTTGATTTACCTGAGGTCCTCACTCCGGTCCTCAGACCTTCTTTTGTTCTATTTTCGCGGGCTTTTCCCTTCATTGTCTTTTAGCCACTGCCATTTTGGACTCCTTTTCCCTGTTCTAGCGACCTAACAGTTTGTTCATGTTTTTCTGTAATATCTTATGGAAAAATCAAAATAAACTTTTTTGCCAACCCAGTATTTCATGGATACACTACATTTTGTTTATCCATTTACAAGTTGAAGGCCATTGGGGTTGTTTTCACTTTTTGACTCTTGTCAATAATACTATTAGCATTTGCATACAAGCCTTTGTGGATGTATAAGTTCATTTCTCTAGGATAGAGTACTTATGATAGGAATTGCTGGGCTTGTGATAAATTTATATTTAATTTTTTAAGAAACTGCCAAACTTTTCTAATGATGCTGTAGCATTTTACATTTCTCCCACCAGTATATAAAGGTACTGGTTTCTCCACATCCTCACTAATACTTGTTATTGACCTTTTGATTAAAGTGGGTATGAAGTATTAATTCATTGTGGTTTTATTTTTAATTTCCCAAATAAGTAATAATGTTGAGCATCTTTTCATGTACTAAATGACCATTTGTATGACTAATCTGGTGAAATGTCTATTCACATCTTTTGCCCACTTTTAAAATGTGTTATTTGCTTTCTTATTGAATTATAAAATATTTTAAAATATATTCTGGGTACAAATTCCTTATCAGGTATTGACTTGCAAGTATTTTTTACTGGGTTTTGGATTGTCTTTTCATCTTTGTAATGGTGTCTTTTGAAGCATGTTTTAAATTTTGATGATGTCCAGTGTACCAATTTTTTCTTTTTGGATTGTGCTGTACTGATTCCAAATCGGGAAAGGAGTATGTCAAGGCTGTATATTGCCACCCTGCTTATTTAACTTCTATGCAGAGTACATCATGTGAAATGCCGGGCTGGATGAAGCACAAGCTGGAATCAAGATTGCCGGGAGAAATATCAATAACCTCAGATATGCAGATGACACCACCCTTATGGCAGAAAGCAAAAAAGAACTAAAGAACCTCTTGATGAAAGTGAAAGAGGAGAGTAAAAAAGTTGCCTTAAAACTCAACATTCAGAAAACTAAGATCATGGTATCTGGTCCCATCACTTCATGGCAAATAGATGGGAAAACAGTGGAAACAGTGAGAGACTTAATTTTGGGGGGCTCCAAAATCACTGCAGATGGTGACTGCAGCCATGAAATGAAAAGATGCTTGCTCCTTGGAAGAAAAGCTGTGACCAACCTAGACAGCGTATTAAAAAGCAGAGACATTACTTTACCAACAAAGGTCTAGTCAAAGCTATGGTTTTTCCAGTACTCATGTATGGATGTGAGAGTTGGAGTATAAAGAAAGCTGAGTGCTGAAGAATTGATGGTGTTGAACTGTGTGTTGGAAAAGACTCTTGAGAGTCCCTTGGACTGCAAGCAGATCAAATCAGTCCATCCTAAAGGATATCAGTCCTGAATATTCATTGTAAGGACTGATGCTGAAGCTGAAACTCCAGTACTTTGGCCACCTGATGCAAAGAACCAAGTCACTGGAAAAGACCCTGATGCTGGGAAAGATTGAAGGCAGGAGGAGAAGGAGATGGTTGGATAGCATCACTGATGCAATGGACATGAGTTTGAGTAGGCTCTGGGAGTTGGTGATGGACAGGGAGGCCTGGCATGCTGCTGTCCATGGGGTTGCAGAGTCAGACACGACTGAGTGACTGAACTGAACTGAACTGTACTATAACCACTGGTAGTGGAACCCTGATGCTGGGAAAGATTGAAGGCAGGAGGAGAAGGGGACAACGGAGGATGAGATGGTTGGATGGCATCACTGACGCAATGGACATGAGTTTGAGTAGGCTCTGGGAGTTGGTGATGGACAGGGAGGCCTGGCATGCTGCTGTCCATGGGGTTGCAAAGAGTCAGACACGACTGAGTGACTGAACTGAACTGAACTAATAACCACTGGTAGTGGAACCGTGATGCTGGGGAACATTGAAGGCAGACGGAGAAGGCTGTGGCAGAGGATGAAATAGTTAGCATCACCAACTCAACGGATGTGAATTTGAGCAAACTCTGGGAGAGAGTGAAGGACGGGGAGCCTGGCGTGCTGCAGTCCATGGGGTCACAAAGAGTCAAAAACAACTTAGCAACTGACCAACAACAACAAAATGGAACCCAGTCTCTATATTTTTGAATCATGAAGTATCTGATATTTTCACAAAATTAAAAGTTTTAACCTATAGTTCACTGATAATAGCTGTCATTTTACACTCATCTAATGTCAAGTACTGTGCCTGTGTACATACCTCAGATGGTTTCATCAATTGGCTTTTTACATTAGCAAATGTAAGCTAACATTTTACAGACTTTTTAAAAATATGTATTTGTCCTATAGGTTTTTAAAAAATAATTAAATATAATTTAAAATTTGTTTTATTGTGGAAGATTCCAAACATAAAAGTTGGCAGACTACTATAGTGAACCTCCATGTAGCCAAAATAGAACCCCAGTGGCCACCAGTCCTGCCACATCTGTACTCATGGGAAAAACAATAGAGTCAACATTTAATAATTAGGCAATTTTATGTGAAAATTTCTGATGAGCTAATCCAGAACACCCAGTATGAGTTCAAAGATTGGAAAGAATAATATCACCTTTACGTTGTTTTTATTTCCGTGTAGTATCAAACAGGCAAACAAGCAAGGCAAAGAGTCAAGGACATAGAGTCACAGAATCAAGGACATAGCTGCCCCTCCCCCCCACTTCCACAGAGATGTGTCCACAGTTCAGAGGTGACTGTGCCAGGTGAAAAGTCCAGTGTTTGGGGCTTAGTGCCCTGTGAAACTGGAAGATGGAGGTGGCTGTGTTTTCTGATTTTACCCACAATCACAGGAGGTGCTTCCTTCCTGTGCTAAGTACATAGTCCTATGTCCTGTTTCTTGCTGCATCATCAAGCAGACAGCAGGTCTTATTTTGAACTTCAACTTCCAGCTTCTCTTGAAAAAGATGTAACAGTACTGATCTTGAACTCATTCATGGTAGCTGAGGTCCAGTGTGCCCCAATGGAGAAATATACAGTGGTGACATTTAATTTAAAGATCAGAGGACAATACCTGTAAAGCTCCTACCAATAAGCCTGGTGAAGTGCTAATGGAAGTTGTTCTTTTAAAATAGTATTCTGGTTATTCAAGGTTCAGAATGAAAATTTTGAAAGTGTTTAGGGAAATAGGAGGACAAGACCTGACATTTATAGATTAGTTTGGATTTAGGGATTAAAAAAAAAAGTAGTAGTTGTCCTTGACAATGAGCTTGTATATACAACACAGCACAAAGATTATGAGCATGGACTTGGGAGGTAGACTGCCTGGGTTTGAATCCTGCTCTGTGACTTGTAGGCTCTTGTGACTTTTCTTTCCTGTGCCTATTTTGAGATGGCACAGAGAATGAGAAATGTTTCCTCATTTCTAAAATGAGAATAAGAACAGTACTAACATATCTTGAGTTAATATATAGATAAAGCAGCCAACAATAATATTAGGTATGTATTAAGCATTTTATGAGTGTTTACTTTTTGTTTGTTTTTAAAATAAGCTTATGTGATAGCAGCTCTTTACTTCCGATTCCATTGTTTCCTTTGGGTTAGAGAAGGTTCATCGATTGAGAAGACATGTTTGCTTTCTCTTTCTTGTCATTCTGATTTTTCTTGGCAATGCATGAGTCCTATCTCAAGTATTATAAAAGTAGGCATCATGTTACATGTAAACTGAAACTGAGAGGTCATTTTGGTACCTCAGAGGACCTCTGCAGCCAGACCCTGGGAACTGTGTCGTGAACAAGTCTCAGTTACTCTCAGTCCTACCTCTTTTTGTCTGTCTGCACCTCCTCCTACCACCAGTGTTATTCCTGACCCTCTATTCTGAGTCTTTTCTCCCTCTCATAGCTGCCGTTTACTCCAGATTTCTCTCTTGCTCCTTTGGTGCATAACTGAGCAGCATGACCCCAGTGACCTGGCTTTACCTCATGACTTTTCAGCTCCAGCTCTCATTGCTAGCTAGCTCACTCCTGATTTCCCAGTTCAGATCCCAAAGAGTATGAATCTATGTGGGCAGAGTTTTTTGGCCTAGCAGCCTCATGGACCAGTGGCCAGTCTGTGGCCTGGATACTCAGATACTTGCCCCACCCTAGCTAATGGGTAGGGAAAACTAAGGTAGAAAAGCTACAGAGTTTCACAGCCTGGGCCTTCCGCTTTAGTATGATGTATATGCTGGCACATAGGTGAAGTGTCAGATGTGAAAGGCAGGAAGATAGGCTGCTACAAACAGTAAGATAGAACCCATTGGGGGTCCCCAGAGGATATGAAGTTGCTAAGTCGCTTCAGTTGTGTCTGACTCTGCGGGACCCCATGGACTGTAGCGTGCTAGGCTCCTCTGTCTGTGGGATTCTTCAGGCAAGAATACTGGAGTGCTTTGCCATATCCTTCTCCAGGGGATCTTCCTGACCCAGCGATCAAACCTTAAATCTCCTGTATTGGCAGGTGGGTTCTGTGAAGGGAGTTGTCCAGATCTTTTCTGTGGGTCTCATACTGAATATATAAGCAAATGTCAATTGATAGACCCATAATGTACCCAATATACTTTAATCACACCTTTATTTTAAACCTGTAACACTTTTTAAAATATACAATATTTACTAAGTGCAAGGCTTTGTTTTAAGAGCTTTGTGTGTATTAACTCATTAAACCTTCATAACAGCTCTATGAGTTGGTATTATAATTCATACTTTATAGATGAAGAAATGGAGGGACAGAGAAGTAGCATGCCCCTGGTCACATAGCACATAAGTAGCAGAGTCAGGATTTGGACCCAGCCAGTTGGGCTTCAGACAGCTCTATATTATACTATCTTTCACAGTTGGATTACTGACCAGACTGAGTTTTCTAGGAAAGCATAATCTTGTTTTCTTGTACCCATTTTAGAACCTTGTATGGTAAAATGCATGAAGAGGCTACCCATTACAGAAGACCTAAACAGACATTTCTCCAAAGAAGACATGCAGATGGTCAATAGGCACATGAGAAGATGCCCCAAATCTCTAGTTATTAGAGAAATGCAAATCAAAACTCTAGTGAGCTACTACCTCACAGCAGTCAGAATGGCCATCATTAAAAAGTCTACAAATAGCAAATGCTAGAGAGGATGAGGAGAAGAGGGAACCCTCCTACACTGTTGGTGGGAATGTAAGTTGGTGCAGTCACTGTGGAAAATAGTATGGAGATTCCTTAGAAAACTAAATATAGAATTACCATATGATTGAGCAATCCCACTCCTGGGTATATATCCAGATAAAACTGTAATTCAAAAAAATACATGCATCCTTATGTTTATAGTAGCACTCTTCACAGTAGCCAAGATGTGGGAATGTCCGTTGAGGGGTGAATGGATAAAGAAGATGTGGTACATATATACCATGGAATACTACTCAGTCGTTAAAAGGAATAAAATACTGCCATTGCAGCAACTAGAGATTATCATTCTAAGTGAAGGAAGTCAGAAAGAGAAGACAAATACCACATGATATAACTTATACGGGAATCTAAAATATGACACAAATGAACCCATCTAGTAACAGAAACAGAATCATGGACATGAGGACAGACTGGTGGTTGCCATGGGGAAGGGGGTTGAGGGAGGGATGCAGTGGGAAGCTGCAGTTAGTAGATACAAACTTTTATATATAGAAAGGATAAACAACAAGGTCCTACTGTATAGTACAGAGAACTATATTCAGTATCTTGTGATAAACCATAATGGAAAAGAATATCAAAAATAGAGTGTACATAGATATATATGTATGCATACATGTATGTGTGTATAACTGAATCACTTTGCTGTTCAGCTGTAATTATCCCAACGTTGTAAATCAACTATAATTTTTTTTAATGTAAAAAAAAAAAATAAAGAGGTTGCCCTTTTAGGTTTATGTTGGTTTTCTCAGTTTTCATTTAGAATAAATGTAAAGTTGTTAGTTTTCTATATTTTTTAGTTAGATTCTTTTTTAAGAGACAGGATTGTAAAGTGAGAATAATGAAGACTTTGGAGTCAGATAGACCTGAATTTTATCTCTGTGTGACCTAATCCATCTGATCCTTAGATTTCATATCTGTAAAGTACAGGATTGCTGGTAGTTTTGGGGAGTGTATGCAGAAGCCCTGACACATACTAGGTGCTCATTATATGACAGTTATTATCATTGCTATTGGCAGCACATGATATATATAAATCCTGGCCGTCATTTGGTAGCCTTAAAAGTCTTCAGAAAGTCTTCATGGCGTTGAGGAACCCCAGGAAGTTTTATTGTTATTAGGTGGTATCTGAGCTGGGCTTTAAGGCAAGCACTGTAGATATGTTATTTGGACCATCATGCCCTCAATATCCTCTTCTCATGTCAGACATTATCAATGGATTACAGCATTATTTCTTGTTGAGCTCAGAATCCGTTTCATGATTGCTCAAGAATTGGTGGTAATTAATGGGAATTGACCCCAGAGGTACCGTTTTTTCTTTAAGTCCAGATATACAAACAAGCTATCCAAGCCATTCCTTTGGTAGCCCATTCCCATCCTGTCTTTGTTTCCTTTCAGTCTCTTCTTCGCCTTGTGACCAATAGGTTTTGGAAAAAGTTGCCTCTAGTGACCCTGAACTTGGGCCTTTATGAGTCTCAGCACCAGGAAGAGAAGTCCAAGCCCATCAGCCGTTACCCCATTCCCTACAAAAAGGACCTGCCTTTTGACATTTTAGAGCTCATGGAGGAGATAGAAAAGAAGGTGAGACACTCACCTCACGCAGAGAGCCACAGCCAGTGCAGACGTTTGTTGGCTGGAGTGTAATCCCTGGAATTGCCGCGGTCTGCCCAAGTTCCCACTGTGGATGAGCCCTTCCTTTGGGGTTCCCAGTCAGAAGAACATGCACTTTTTCCTCTTGTCTTAGGCACAGCCCTTTAAGTTCTGGAACTCTGTCACTCAGTTCTCTGCCCACTGTGACTGAGGTGTGTTCTGTAGTTCCCTTTAGCACTGTAATATGGTGTGGAGATAGAACCATGAGATATGTGCCAGATGCTTCAGTAAATGTGAGAGGTACCTTGATCCTTCCTGCAGTTATGTATTGAAAAATCAGAAAAATAAGCAAAACTTTCAAAAATAAAAATTCCACCAAAGTCAGCCACTTGTAGCACTTCTTCCCTATTTTTTTTAAAATAAATATACATGCAACTTTTTTAATGAGATCATGTTAACATGAACATTTTTCTAGGTTAAAACATCATGTTTAATGGCTGCATGATATAGCACTGTATAATAGAGATGTTTTAATTTATTTCAGCCATCTCCCAATCTTGGATATTTGTGACTTGTAACAGATGTTTATGCAGATATCTTTTTGAACATACCAGAATTATTTCTTGAGGATACTTTTTATTTATTAAATTTTTTTTTTGTTTTGTTTTTGGCTGTGCTGGGTTTTGTGTTGCTGTATATGGACTTTCTCTAGTTGGGGTGAGCAGGGGGTAAGTATGCAGCCTTCTCATTGCGGTGCCTTCTCTTGTTGTGGAACAGGGGCTCTAGGTGTACAGGCTTCAGTAGTTGTACACAGGCTTAGTTGCCCTGAGGCCTGTGGGATCTTTCATGACCAGGGATTGAACCTGTGTCCCCTGCATTGGCAGACAGATTCTTAACCACTGGACCACCAGGGAAATCCAAGGGTACTTCTTAAAGTTGATGCTTTATATTGTCATTATAAAACCCTTGTCGGAATGCAGATGTTTACTCTAAACTTTGTTTTTGAAACTTGGTGCTGAAACTTTGTGGATTTTTTCTCCAGACAGAATCTTGTATGTAAATCCATTTATAAGTATATAGAAACCCAGCTGCTCTGGTGGGAAAGGTTTGGAGCCCCCAGCCTCTCTCTCAGTACCTGTCTTTATCTCCTCACATCATCACCTCTTCCCTAGCTCATGCCCCTGCAGACATAAATGGTTCTTTTACCATGTCTTCTAGATCAGTAATGAACTTTAGCATCTATTATCAGTCAGAGTGCTTTCAGCTACAGGTAACAGAAAATCCAATTCAGTTGATACAATAGCAAGGACAATTCAGTGTCTTGTATTAGCAGTAGGTCCAGACATAGGGTGATTCCTGGATTGTTAATCCAGTGGCTCAGTGATATCAAGGATCAAGTTCTTTGCCTTTTTTAGCTCTGACTTCCTTGATATGATAACTGTGTGCTCAGACTTGTGACCTCCTGGTCCCTGGGTATAACAGCAGCAAAAATGACATCCTTGCATAGCTCCTAGAATGGATGTGGAGCTCACACCCTTTTCTCATATTCCTTTTGGGGAGAGAAGGCTCCCAGCTGATTTCCTTTCATTTCTCATTTGGCATAATGGTGTCGCATGCCCATTCCTAGGCCAATCACTGACAAATAGAATAGAAATAATTGGTTTAGATCAATCAGGACTCACCCAGTGGGGTTGGGGAAGGGTTTAACCTTCCCTGGAGCCCATGGAAATCTGATATCTGAACAACATCCAGTATCCACTGTCAAGGGAAGAGGGAAGAAATGGCTACTGGGTAGCAGTCAATAGTTGTCTGCCATAGTATCCCATTGGAAAACATACTGAGGGACTTCCCTGGTGGTCCAGTGGCTAAGACTGTACTCCCAACGCACGGGGCCTGGGTTCCATCCCTGGTCAGGGAACTAGATCCCACATGCTACAACTAAGAGTTCACATGCCACAACTAAAGATCCTGTGTGCTGCAACTAAGCCATCGAGCCACAGCCAAGATCAGAGATTCCATGTGCCACAAAGACCCAGAGCAACCAAATAAATAAGTAAATAAATATCTTTTATAAAAAAGAAAAGAAAACCCAATGTCAAAATCGCAAACATGCCTGTTAGATTTGGTTTGGCTTGCACAAGTCACTCAACCTCTCTGGGCCTTAGTTTCCTTATCTGTAAACTGGGATAATGATCCTTGCCTTACCTACCTTAGAGAGTTGTAGAGAAGAAAAAATGAGATGGGATGTATGAAAGAACTTTACAGAACCTTACTAATATCAAGGCTTGTTACTGATTTAATTCTTAGAAATAAATGAGCACCACCAGCCCCTCTGTGAAAAGGGGGGTAATAAGTATAGCCTAAATTCTAAGAAATATCATTTAGTTTATATACAACTCTCTAAATTTTATAAAATGCCTTACTAAAAAGAAATTACATATGCCTTTAGAAGGAACCCTTATAATTCCCTAAAACATGAAAGGATGTGTGGGTTGTGCTTTGACACAAGGCTGTGGCCTTCTTAAGACTGCATCTGGCATTCAGCAGACAGTATGGGAACTACCAGTTACTATTTGCCAATCCTGTTCTTAGTTGTCATTTTACATTTCCCTGTTTCTCTCCTTCCCTGAAGACAGGATTTTTACCAAATGTATTTAAAGTGTTGTCTCACTGGCCGTTGGAATACAGAGCCTTCTTTGCTTATTACAATGTCATCTGTAACAAGAAAACAGGTAAGTGGGGGGCATGGGGGAAGTGTTAAGTCATTTTTAGATAAGATCCAGGTGCCTGCTTGCTAGAGTTCATTCCCACATAGTCCCAGATTACTGTGGAGCTAGGGAGAAGCTCAGAAGGACTGGAGCTGGCAGAGACATTGTCTGGATTCTGACACTGAGGTCTGAATCTTACATGATGGTTATAGGTATAGAACGGAAATAAATTAGATAATAACTCTGGCTCGACTTTCTTTGTGCTCAAAGGCCCTGTCTGGCTCTCTACGACACCCTGGATAAAGTTCAGGGACTTTAGACAGGTAATCATGGATTTCTTGCTTAGGATTCAGGTTAGGCTGCTGTTGCTCAGACCAAGGACACATTGATTTAAACAAGGTATTTTTTTTCTCTGTCTCTCCTGTAGTCTCCTATGAGCTTTTGAGGGGCAGTGTAGTGTTGTTTGCTATCTGGAATTGCCCTTGCTTACATGCTTATGTGGATTTACCACTACTACCTGCAGAAAAAGAAAGAAGGGTACGGATAGGTGGACACATATCTTCCTTTATGGTCATGACATGGAAGCCACACCCATCAGTTCCATTTACCTTCCATTGGCTAGACCTGCATCACATCTAGCTGCAAGGGAGGCCCTGTGGCCGTGTGCCCAGATAAAACTAAGGGATTTTATTATCAAAGGAAGAGTGAGCTGCAGAGATGGGAGGCAGCCTGGCACCATGACTCCCTATGGCTTGACACCAGCCTGCCTCCCAGCCTCATTTCCTTCAGCCTCTCTTCATGTTCTGTTCATTCAAGTCAAAGTGAACTGTGAATTATGCTTTACTCTCCAAAGCACTCCAGTCTCATGATATCTCTCCTCTTTAACTTGGATCACAATTTACTGTGCCTCTGGGCTGCCTTGTCTCCTATCCATGCTTTGTGAATCTGAACTTTCCATCAAAGTCCATCTCACCTGCCTTCCATTATGAGGGACTCTTTCTCCTCTGACCTCCCACAGCCTCCCTCATCTGTCCTTTTCCAGTGGCATGCAGGGTGCTGTCTGCTGTATCTTCCACAACTGCCTCAGCCTGTCCATCCTAGAGGGAAGAGATAGGTCCTGTGTTCAAATCTGATTTTGCCATAAATCATGATGTGAGCTTCAACAGAGTACTTAAATGTCTCAGTGCCTTGGTTTTCTTACTAGTAAAACGGTATTAATATCTCCTCTGCAGAGCTGTTGTGAAGATTATCTAAAGTTCCCAGATGGTACCAGGTACCAAAGTGGACTCTCCCCTTCTCTGCTTTTCTCCGTGTAGAAGTAGCATGGCCCCTGAGGTTGGAAAATGTCTTTTTTTTTTAACCTCCTTTTCAAAAAGTGTCTAGTATCTGATGGGCCTCAGAAAATACTTCTTGAATTAGTAATTCATTGACATATTTTCTGAGCAACTACTATCTGTTAGGTATTCCTCTGGGTATACAGTGGTGAACAAATCAGAAAAATGCATAGACTTTGAAGCATATTCCAGAGGGGAGAAAACAGTGAATGACTAGAAATAAAAGAACAAGTTGACTTCAGAAAGTGTTAAGTATTGTGAAGAAAATAAAATAGGTTAGCTCATAGCGCAGGACTGGGAATGAATAAATGAGCAGGTAGGCGGGCAACTTGCTAAAATATGGCTGAGCCTGTTTAGGTTCTTCTGTGCTGCTCTCCAGGCTTATGGCAGCTCTTCTCTCTTCTCCCTCCCCAGGCCAGCTCAGCAGAGCTGACAAGGAGCTCATCATTCTGGTGACCAGCCTGGCCAACAGGTGCTCATATAGCGTGGTTGTCCACAGTGCCCGGTACAGGGTCTTCTCGAAGAACCCAGTGCTCTCTGACCAGGTGAGTACCCACCTCCCCGTGCCAGTTTCCCATTCCTGTGCCCACCTGCTTCTGTGTGCATGTGATGTTTGGGACGAGGGGATAGCTAAACTCTAGGCTTGTGCCAGACCTGACACACATTCTCTTAAATGCACACAACTCCCTAAGCTGAACCTTATTATAACCCTTTTACCTTTGAGGTTCAGACCTGGAATTAATGTGGGGTCCACAACTAGAATGGCAGAGTCCACTTTCCAAGTTTACACTCTCTCTGCTACATTGTATAGTATGCATTTTCCGGTATGAATTTAGTCTATGCATGCATGTCTAGTTGCTTCAGTCATGTCTGACTCTTTGTGACTCTGTGAACTGTAGCCCAGCAGGCTTCTCAGTCCACAGAATTCTCCAGGCAAGACTACTGGAATGGGATGCCATGCCTTCCTCCAGGGAATCTTCCCAACCAGGGATTGAACCCCCATCTCCTGCATTACAGGCAGATTATTTACTGTCTGAGGCACCAGGGAAGCCCTTGTGAGTTTAGTCTGTCCATTAGTTATTCGTAATGGGCCCTAAACAGTTTTTTAAATTAATTAATTAATTTTAATTGGAGGCTAATTACTTTACAGTATTGTAGTGGTTTTTGCCATACATTGACATGAATCAGCCATGGGTATACATGTGTTCCCCATCCTGAATCCCGCTCCCAAATCCCTCCCCATCCCATCCTTCAGGATCATCCCGGTACACTGGCCCTAAGCACCCTGTCTCATGCATTGAACCTGGACTGGTGATTTAAGATTTCTTTTACTTCGTACAGCTGGCCCCAAGCTTGGGCTTGTCAGTCTCCCATTCTGGAACTGCCCCCACCTGCTCTTTCCCACCAAGACTGGTTGTGAAATGGGTCTCAAACCCCCAGCCAGCAGCTTACTCTTAACTTATTTTGTCCAGAGTCAGGCTGTTTGAATGTCAGAGGTCGTGCTAATTCTTCCCAGAGAAATGAACCGAGGATAAAGACACAGTAAACATGGGTTTGTCACCAAGCTTATAAAACCCTACTCATCCCTACAGTGAAATTCCTGATCTTCTGAGCCAGATGTTTCTTCAGAAACAGATGTTTCTGTTCTCTGCATTTATTCCTGAGGGAGGGTCATCAGTCTTTTCCTATCCTCCAATCTTCCTTCCTGACCCCACCTGAGTGGAGACCTTGAAAATTGTTCTGAGGGCCTCTGTTGCCAGCCAAAAGCTAAATAAGACAGGTACCTCATCACCTTTGCCCTTCTCAGAGCCGCCTGCTTATTCACCAGAACTTGGCTCATCCAGGACCAGTCTCAAACAGTCCCCCTAGTGATCATAGGATGTACTGTCACACCATTTGCTTAACTGTTCTTCTGATTTTTAGATAGTTTGTGTGTGTGTGTGTGTGTGTGTGTGTGTTAGTCACTCAGTTGTGTCTCACTCTTTGTGATCCCATGGGCTGTAGCTCACCAGACTCCTCTGTTCATGGAATTTTCCAGGCAAGAAAACTAGAGTGGGTTGCCATTCTCTTTTCCTGACCCAGGGATTGAAACTCAGGTCTCCTGCATTGCAGGCAGATTCTTTACTGTCTGAGCCACCAGGGAAACCTCAGGTCATTAATAGTTTCCAGTATTTTGCTTTAGTAAGGGTAATGATTATCAATATAGTCACTGGAATCAAATACACTTTGATTCATATCCCAGCTCTGCCACTGTAGCTGTGTGACCTTGGGAAAGTGTGTGAACTCTCTGAGCTTCAGTTTCTTTGCCAGTAAAATTGGGAATGACTAATAAAAAACATTACTTCCTAGGATTTTTATAAGAATCACATGAGATAATGAATATGAAGCATTGAGCACATTCTTAGCACATAGTCATTGCTTAAGTATCAGCTATTAATTTCATAAATTAAAAGCTGATACTTATTTGCAATTAAGTGGGGACAAAGGGATAATTATCTGAGTTTAACTTTTCTCATACAAAAAGGTTGATATTTGCAGGCCCTTATGTATTAAGAGTCTTTGAATCTTGGTTCTGAGGTTTTTGATGCTATGGGTGTTTAGAGGAGAAAGAAGTACTTGTAGTTGGAGTGAGCAAAGATTTCCTGGTAGAGATAGAGTTCCAGGTTTGTATTATATTGAACTTGACCAAGATACTTCCTGTCTGTAAAGTTTATTTTGGCCTCACTTCACCTCTTTACTCTAATCTTAGGTTTTTTCATTAATGCTTCTTTTGTTAGGCCATGTGTTTTATTGGCTATGTTGTGATGGACAGAGATTCTGCCTCTAACTGTGTGTTTTCTTACAGGTCTGTATCAACTGGAGAAAGTCTGACCTCACTGCCTGGGAAAAGGCAATGCTGGAATTTGCACTTGCTATTTCCCAAGCTGATGACGTAACAGATGACCATTTTAAAAAGCTCGAGGTGCATGGTTTCAACCAGGAAGATGCCTGAGATATAGCTGCAATTTCAGCTTTTTATGCCTTGTCCAACCGCCTTGCTCATTTTGTCAGTCTTGTTCCCAACAAAGAATTCTATTTGATGGGTAGAACCAATGATGTCAAAGACATCAGGCGTGAACCTGCTGCTCCTGAAATATAAAAGCCTGAACAGAAAGGCCAGTGTTTACATTTCTAGCACATTTCATTATAAGACACCAGTTGGGAAGTAATTTTTTAAAAAAATATTTAGTCAACGGATAGGGAAGAAAGTAAACAAATTTGTTCCCTGCCTGTTTAATGAGATTGATGCTAAAAGGACATGTGATGAATATCACATGTGCTTTTGCTTTTTTTTTTTTTTTTTACTTTTGTTGTGATTGGAAAGGCACATCGGGATTGGAAAAGAGTATTGGGACAAAGAATTTCAGAAGATGCTTCAGGCATTTCTATTGAATTGATATCTGTGAATTTCAGCAGTTGAAGTTGAACATTTTTTAGTTTTTTAAAAATAGCATTGCATAGAAATTAGTCTATAGACTGCAGTTTGAAATAGATTTCTTGTTAACACAGTGGTGGTTAAGGGCTCTGAAAGGCAGTGGGTAAATAGAAGCAGGCACAGAGTTGTTCTGTCTTTAATGCCTTCTCTGGTAACCTCTAGTGATTTTTATTTTTTTCACTGAGAGGTTTTAAAATAATGGTGAAACATTTTAAGTAGAAGTGTAAGAAAAAAAACCCCAAACCTGATATTACTAAATGACCTGTTCTGGGTGTTACCACAACCACCGCCTTAAATTTGCGGCTATCTTTTCAGGAATCATTTTCACTATCTAACTTTTAGATGTACATGCAAACCTACAAAATGTTGTTGTTTCCATTGGATTTCTTTAGATTCTCTAAGTTGCCAGTGAACAGTTCTTAATCAGTTTGGGAGCAATAGTGAGTTAATTTTGAATTGCCTGAGCTGTGAAACCTGATTATCTTGAGACAGCACAGCTCTTGTTGCAGAGCTCTGTTGGAATTATATCTTAAATACTTTGGAATATGTAACCTTTTAACATTGAGTTTTGAGGGAAGGAGGCAGAAAAAGGAAAGAAAGTTGAGTTTAATTTTACTTACTGAGAAAGTTAATAATGTTGGTGAATATCATGGTCAAAGTTTTATAGACCAAAGAAATTTTAGCCATTGGCCATAACTTGGAATCAAGCAGAGGACCTTTAATAAACATTTGTTGCAGTCAGAAGTTGTGGGTCACTAAGGAACATTATTTGTTAATCATAAAACAGACCTCTAACCCTTACACAAGGAATATCTCCAGAAGAATGGCTGCCTTGATCTTCTCTGAACACCAGACACTTGCTTCTTGCTCATGTTTCAGTCAGCTTATTGAATAACTACTAACTTTGCTGGTGGGAGGACCTGCTGAATGTTCAGTTCAGTTGCTCAGTCGTGTCCGACTCTTTGTGACCCCATGAATCGCAGCACGCCAGGCCTCCCTGTCCATCACCAACTCCCAGAGTTCACTCAGACTCACAGCCATCGAGTCAGTGATGCCATCCAGCCATCTCATCCTCTGTTGTCCCCTTCTCTTCCTGCCCTCAATCCCTCCCAGCATCAGAGTCTTTTCCAATCAGTCAACTCTTCCCATGAGGTGGCCAAAGTACTGGACTTTCAGCTTTAGCATCATTCCTTCCAAAGAAATCCCAGGGCTGATCTCCTTCAGAATGGACTGGTTGGATCACCTTGTAGTCCAAGGGACTCTCAAGAGTCTTCTCCAACACCACAGTTCAAAACCATCAATTCTGTGACACTCAGCCTTCTTCACAGTCCAACTCTCACATCCATACATGACCACAGGAAAAACCATAGCCTTGACTAGACAGACCTTAGTCAGCAAAGTAATGTCTCTGCTCTTGAATATACTATCCAGGTTGGTCATAAATTTTCTTCCAAGGAGTAAGCGTCTTTTAATTTCATGGCTGCAGTCACCATCTGCAGTGATTTTGGAGCCCAAAAAAATGAAGTCTGACACTGTTTCCACTGTTTCCCCATCTATTTCCCATGAAGTGATGGGACCGGATGCCATGATCTTCATTTTCTGAATGTTGAGCTTTAGGCCAACTTTTTCACTCTCCACTTTCACTTTCATCAAGAGGTTTTTTAGTTCCTCTTCACTTTCTGCCATAAGGGTGGTGTCATCTGCATATCTGAGGTGATTGATATTTCTCCCAGCAATCTTGATTCCAGCTTGTGTTTCTTCCAGTCCAGCGTTTCTCATGATGTACTCTGCATAGAAGTTAAATAAGCAGGGTGACAATATACAGCCTTGATGTACTCCTTTTCCTATTTGGAACCAGTCTGTTGTTCCATGTCCAGTTCTAACTGTTGCTTCCTGACCTGCATACAGGTTTCTCAAGAGGCAGGTCAGGTGGTCTGGTATTCCCATCTCTTAAAGAATTTTCCACAGTTTATTGTGATCCACACAGTCAAAGGCTTTGGCATAGTCAATAAAGCAGAAATAGATGTTTTTCTGGAACTCTCTTGCTTTTTCCATGATCCAGCGGATGTTGGCAATTTGATCTCTGGTTCCTCTGCCTTTTCTAAAACCAGCTTGAACATCTGGAAGTTCACGGTTCACGTATTGCTGAAGCCTGGCTTGGAGAATTTTGAGCATTACTTTACTGGCATGTGAGATGAGTGCAATTGTGTGGTAGTTGGAGTATTCTTTGGCATTGCCTTTCTTTGGAATTGGAATGAAAACTGACCTTTTCCAGTCCTGTGGCCACTGCTGAGTTTTCCAAATTTGCTGGCATATTGAGTGTAGCACTTTCACAGCATCATCTTTCAGGATTTGAAATAGCTCAACTGGAATTCCATCCCTCCACTAGCTTTGTTCGTAGTGATGCTTTCCAAGGCCCACTTGACTTCACATTCCAGGATGTCTGGCTCTAGATGAGTGATCACACCATCATAATTATCTGGGTCATGAAGATCTTTTTTGTACAGTTCTTCGGTGTATTCTTGCCACCTCTTCTTAATATCTTCTGCTTCTGTTAGGTCCATACCATTTCTGTCTTTTATCAAGCCCATCTTTGCATGAAATGTTCCCTTGGTATCTCTAATTTTCTTGAAGAGATCTCTAGTGTTTCCCATTCTGTTCTTTTCCTCTATTTCTTTGCATTGATCACTGAAGAAGGCTTTCTTATCTCTTCTTGCTATTCTCTGGAACTCTGCATTCAGATTATTATATCTTTCCTTTTCTCCTTTGCTTTTCACCTCTCTCCTTTTCGCAGCTATTTGTAAGGTCTCCCCAGACAGCCATTTTGCTTTTTTGCATTTCTTTTCCATGGGGATGGTCTTGATCCCTGTCTCCTGTACAATGTCACCAACCTCCGTCCATAATTCATCAGGCACTCTATCTATCAGATCTAGGCCCTTAAATCTATTTCTCACTTCCACTGTATAATCATAAGGGATTTGATTTAGGTCATACCTGAATGGTCTAGCGGTTTTCCCTACTTTCTTCAATTTGAGTCTGAATGTTCAGCCCTGTCTAAATCTCATTCCTTTCCTCCTGGCATCTTTCAGACTATCCTAAACCATCACCAAATCGCAGCTTTCTGTAACTCAGTTCTTGCTCAAGGCCTGGAAAGTGAAAGTTGCTCAGCTGTGTCTGACTCTTGGTGACTCCATGGACTATACAATCCATGGAATTCTCCAGGCCACAATACTGGAGTGGGTAGCCTTTTTCTTCTCCAGGGGAATCTTCCCAACCCAGGGGTTGAACCCAGGTCTCCTGCATTGCAGGCAGATTCTTTACCAGCTGAGCCACCAGGGAAACCCCAAGGCCTGGAAGGGTTGTCATTTCTTATACCTACCTCTTCTTATGCCTCAAGGTTCCCCTCCTTGAAGACTTTCCTTCTCTTCCCAGGAAACACCCCAGTTCCAGTTAAGCTTTTTCTGCAGA
The DNA here is from genome assembly GCF_016772045.2 of Ovis aries. Lineage (NCBI taxonomy): Eukaryota > Metazoa > Chordata > Mammalia > Artiodactyla > Bovidae > Ovis > Ovis aries. The sequence goes on along the minus strand of NC_056055.1, from coordinate 50,961,967 downwards.
TGAATTCTGTGTATTTATCTTCAGCAGCACTAACAGCATCTATTATGCCCTCTATGCCCTGCTTGGCAGATGTAAGCAGGATTGACCCTGGGCTCTGTCGCTTGTAAGGTTGAATTCAGATTTCGGCTCCTCTCAGTAACTCCTGGCTAGGGTATGCTCCCTGCAGAGAGGAAGGCTTTGGTAAAGGCTTGATCTAGTAGGTAAAGTTGCTGGTAACTGGGCAGAGCTCCAGGGTAGCAGTAAGCCCCAGGCGCTGTGCCATCCAGGGCTTTTCAGTGCAAAATTAAACCTGAGTCCCTAGATTCCCAGGCTGAGTAGGCAGTACACCATGCTGCTTACTGTGTGAGCAGCACATCATATGGTCATTTCTTACCTTCGTTGGTCTCAGTGTAAAGTAGAGATGATTATGTAAACAGTACCCAAACATACTCAGCCTCTGGACTGACCAGTCAGACCCTGTCATCCCCATAGACCCAGTCTGGTCAGTGATAACCACATATTGACAATAGCGCACGCAGTTCCCGGATGCTAGCGCTGCCCCATGCAGCCTAGGCCCTGGGCATCTTCACTGTCGCACACACAGTAGCTCTAGACCTCCAACCCTCCCGACTGTGGCACCCCCAGTCGAATGGTGTCTCCGCTTTCCTGGTCCCCGGCGGATGATACCGAGAGGCGGCGCGGGTTTCCCAGCCGGCGAGGTGAGGCGGCCGCACGCCGGAAGTGGCGGCTGGAGCGGGAGTACTGAGGTGTTGGCCGGCTGGGCAGCGGCCGGGAGCCGGGGGCGGGGGCGTTGGCCATGTTTCCCCTCGGGCTCCGTAGCCCCGGAGGGAATAGGGCGGCTGGAGCCGGGGCTGAGGAGCCGGCACCCTACGCGAGAGAGGCGGCTGCTGCCGGGCCGCTCCCTTCCCCGCCCTCGCCACTACAGCCCAGGGCTGACGCAGCCCCTCCCCCGTCGCCCGGCGGGAGCCCTCGCAGTCCGTGCGCCCCCTCGGAGCCCCCCGCCGGGCGCGCGCGGGAGCTCGGGCTGCCCGGAGCTCTAGAGTCCTCAGCCGCTTCCGCTCAAGGAGATCCTTCACCGCCTTCCCCGCCGCGCCGGCCACCCGGGCCTGACTGCAGGGCCGGGAGCCGCGGCCAGCCCTGCCTCATAGCCCGCCTGGGCAGCCCTGGTGCCCGGCTCTTCGGGTGGCTGAGAGAGCGCAGCCTGGGCCGCGGGCTGTTCGTGGACCCGGCGCGGGACAATTTCCGCACCATGACGAACCTCTATGGTTCCATCCATCCCGCGGATTCGGTGTACCTCAGCACCCGCACCCACGGGGCAGTCTTCAACCTCGAGTACTCGCCCGACGGGTAAGCGTGGCCCCTCGGAGGGCGGGGACCCGCCTCCTCCTGGCGCGGCTGCCGGTGGGCGGCTGCCCAGGGCCCGCTCGCCCAGCCAGGCCTGGGGTTTGCGAGTTCCCGTGGGGCGGCCGGCTTTCGTGCCCCTGACTCTTTGTGAAGCGCTCTGTCGCTGTTGGAGGCCCCGTCCGGCACTTGGAGGTAGGCGAACCCGGGGCTGGTTTGCTCCTCCTCTGGACCAGAGCTCTCTGAAGTGACTAAAGCAACCCCGGCAGCTTTGTCAGAGCCAGTCCAGAGCTAGGCTTTCTGGTACACCGTAGATGCTCAATAAGTTCGCTTTGAATAAATGCTCATTTCACACTGACGCCCTAGGCATGTTTTTCCCACCTAAGCTTTGTCAAGGGTATGGAGCCTGCAGAATCCCTGTTCCCAACTTGCGCTTAGGGGACAAGTGTGGGTTCCTTCGTTCTTTTTCTCCAGTAAGATACTAAGATCCTGCAGAGAGATATCTTGTGATGTGGGCATCTGTGAAGTTTCCAGGCTAGACTAGATGTTCTGTTAATGGTATCTTGCCTTTTTCTTGCATAATTAAAATACCATGTTTGGCCTCGGTTTACTTTGAGCTATGGAGAATTTTCAAAGTGATATCTATTTTTTAAACTTTGTTATTTGAGTACAGGAACAAGTTCAACAGCAGGCAAAGGAAAAACTTTACACAGGGTTCCACCATGAGGGGATCTTCCCGACCCAGGAATCGAACCCGGGTCTCCTGCATTGCAGGCAGAGGCCTTACCGTCTGAGCCACCAGGGAAGCCCCTCATAAATAATACAACTCATACCAAATCAGGGCCTTTGGATTCCTAGTTATTTGCTTAGTTGTTCATTCACTCAGTCCCTCATTCAGCATGTATTTGTTGAGCACTTGCTATGCTCCAGAGGCAGAGGTGGCACTGGTGGGCAAAATAACAAATGGCATCGCGTTCATTAGTCTTGGGACCTATTGGTTTAACTAGAAATTAAGCATACTAGATAATTTCATAATGTATATTTACAAGTTGAGATAAAGGCTGGAAAGAACCTGTTGTGGACTAGGGTGTTCAAGGTTTCCCTGAGAAAGTGACACTTAACCAAGATGGAAAGATGAGTAGGAGATAAATAGTCAAGACAGTGTTGGGGAGGGGATAGAAATATTTCAGATGAAGGAACTGGTATGTCAAACGACCTATGGTTCTCTAACATATCATGTTAGAGAAACTGAAAGATGATAGGTTAACAAAGGAAAAAATTGTGCTGAAGAAAGACATAAAATATGCTAAGGAAGGAGCAAAGTGTCAGAATCTGGGGTCACTGAGCAGGTACACCCTATTTCATTTCACTTGCAAATGCTTTTTCTTAATATAGTAGTTGACTTGAAACACTGACTGTGCACCTGAATACAGGGAAGATTGGTGAGAGGAGAAACTATTCTGCTGAAGTTTATCTGTGGAACCTCCTCTCCTCACTCCTTCCTCCAACTAAGTGCTATTCCTAAAGTTTCTCCCAAAATACCGGCCGTTTGTTCTTCATAACCCTTCAGTTCCTCTCTTCAGCATATCTCAGCTCTTTTCCTTCCAGCCTCCTACCTGTTCTCTCAGGCCTTCAGAAATAGTTGTTTCTACTCTTTGAAGGTGGAATTTTAGGTAGGGGGTGAGAGGGATAGAATGAGTTATGAAGAAGGAATTCTCATTACCAGTACTATAAGAATGAGGAGTATATTACTGATAGTTCTTGTTTGAATATGGGCTGTGTTTTCCTATAGCAACATTTTTGTAAAGGGTGGTACTTTATTTAGGTACCCTGATATTTCATGCAATAACATGCAACTATATAATTATTAGTTACTAACTGTAGAAAACCTAGACAGTAAATGAAACTAAAAGAAGCTAAATATCCTTTATGATCTCAGAGGGTAAGTGGATATCTAAGGAATCTTTTTCTTTGTATATATCTTTTTTATTTGTTAAAAAAATTTTTTTCTTGACTGCACCATGTGCAGCTTGTGGGTCTTAGTTCCCTGACCAGGGACTGAACATGGGCCATGGCAGTGAGAGTGCAGAGTCCTAACTATTGCACCACTTGGAACTCCCTTTGTATGTTTATTTTAACGTAAAAATACACACTGAGGAAACCAGAATTGAAAGAGACACATGTACCCCAGTGTTCATCGCAGCACTGTTTATAATAGCCAGGACATGGAAACAACCTAGATGTCCATCAGCAGATGAATGGATAAGAAAGCTGTGGTACATATACACAATGGAGTATTACTCAGCCGTTAAAAAGAATTCATTTGAATCAGTTCTGATGAGATGGATGAAACTGGAGCCAATTATACAGAGTAAAGTAAGCCAGAAAGAAAAACACCAATACAGTATACTAACACATATATATGGAATTTAGGAAGATGGCAATGACGACCCTGTATGCAAGACAGGAAAAAAGACACAGATGTGTATAACAGACTTTTGGACTCAGAGGGAGAGGGAGAGGGTGGGATGATTTGGGAGAATGGGAATTCTAACATGCATACTATCATGTAAGAATTGAATCGCCAGTCCATGTCTGACGTAGGGTGCAGCATGCTTGGGGCTGGTGCATGGGGATGACCCAGAGAGATGTTGTGGGGAGAGAGGTGGGAGGGGGGGTCATGTTTGGGAACGCATGTAAGAATTAAAGATTTTTAAATTAAAAAATAAAAAAATAAATCAAAAAAAAATTTATGCTAGTGATGTTAAAAAAAAAAAAAGAACCTACTGTTTTGTAGCCTGCCTTTTTTCATACATTATGAATTATCTATGTTAATGAATATATTTCTACAGCATTGTTTAAAATTTTTCATTAGTTAAAACCTCTAATCTGATATTTTAAATTTATGTCCTTATGGTAAGTCCTTAGAATGAGTAAAAGGTTATGAAGATTTTGGATTCCTATTATTAAATTCCCCTTTGTACCAGTCCTTATTCTTCTCAGTCCCAATGAAAGTGCTTGTCTTCCTGTACCCTTGCCAGTATTGCACATTGCCATTCTTTTTCATTTCTGCCAAGGTAATAGGTGAAAATAGTTCAGTGTTTTAATTTTTTAGTCTACTGACTACATCTAATATGCCCCAGTTCTTGTAGGACTTAAAATGGTTTTATATAAATTTGACATATCTTGTTAAATGAGATGATTTCACATATCCTTCAGTTGTATATAAGTTAAATCAGCTTACTGGATACTGTAACCACTGTCAAGGACTTCTCAGTACAAAAAGAAGAGGTGATACAGAAGGTAAGAATTAAAATTAAGTCTTTGATAGAGACCAGACTAGAAACAATTTGGCATTAAGAAAGAAAAATGAAGGCTACCTGGACCAGAAGGTAATTTGTAAAGAACTGTAAAATGTTTTAAGCAATAGCAGCATTGTCAAGATAAGTGTGTCACCTCCTAAAATGGCATTTTGAAAAGGAAATTTGATAATCTTTGCAATAATATGGACTTTTTATGCTATCCTTATGCTATCCTCTATAAGAATACATTAGGCACTGATGTAGAGAGAATTAGTATAGTGGAAAATAGAAGTGAAGAACTTATCCAGACTGCAGACAAGAGAGGCAAAGAGACTGAAAAATGAAGGCGGATTGGTGACACAAAGCACAAAGAGAAAAATGCACACTGTGTATCTGGTTAGTTCCTAACAGAAATGCAATAATAGGATAAAGTAAACTTGAAGCAGCAATAGCTGAGAACTTTCCAGAACTGAAGAAAGGTATCAAATGATTTAAGAAACCTGATACACCCCTAGCAGGAATTCTCCCTTGCCATATAGGAAACTGCAGGACAACAGATATAAAATAATAAAAGCCAGAGGGAAAAAGGCCTTCAAAGGAGTAACTATGCAAGTGAAAGCCAACCAGTCATCAATAATAGTGTAAATTAGAGGATAGTGGTAATTTCATTTCAGTATGCTGGGAAAAACTGCCAACCTGAATGTCTATACCCAGCAAATATGGGTTCTTTGTTCTTGTTGAGAACAAAGATGAGATGAATACATAAGCATCCAATCAAAGCTCAGTAAGTTTGCCACCAGACCTTCAGTAATGGAATTCTAAGTTCAGAGAGAAGAAAGTGTTTTCAGCTGTAAGGTCTTGAGATATTAGAAGGAATGAAGATCAAATAAAGTGGGAAATTTGTATGTAAAAGAATCTGATTTTGTCTTTTGGGATTAACAAAGATGTAGCTAAAATAGAAGACAACAATAGCATATAAATTACGAAGGAATGTTCGAAGTTCCTTATTTTTTTGAGGGAGAATTGTGATATATTAACTTTAGGCTTTAATATGTACATACTAAAATGTACAAGGTAACCACCAAAAGACAATTAGTGTATTATTTCAGGACTAGAAGAAGAAAAAATTTTGGAATGAGGAAAAACATATTCTAGAAGACAAGAAAAGGAAAGGGAAGAAAAGTAGAAAAGGTATAATAAAACACAAAGAATCACTGAAAATAAATACAAATATTACTAATTATAATATAAAAGTACTAAGTGTACTTTTTGTACATAAGATAAAGAGGATATATCAAACACCTAAGCAAAAGAATGCTGGTGAGCTATATTTAATATCAACAAAATGGGCTTTAAGGCAAAAAAATTTCTAGACATAGGTTACTTTATATTCAGATCAATTCACCTGAAAAATAAAATTCTGAAATTGAGTTTTTTAACTTATATACATCCAAAACTGATAACTTCAAGGAGAAAAGAGAAAACTTATCATAGAGTTGATATTAATGTACATTATAGTATACCTCAGTTAATCAGGCAGACATAGAGACAATACTACTTCTAAAGAGTATGTATAGAATACCACATTCAGGCCTGATGTTCAGCTAGTACACATTGGTTCAGCTGTACCAGTTGTTAAAATATTAATATATATCCATGGTGGTTGAATAGTTACTGCCCCAAGTTCACTGAGTGCCATCCTAGTACTTAAGCACCTTCCATAGGATCTCCTAGAGTAACCCATTTGTGATAACTAGATTCTTGGGAGATCCAGAGATAAAAGGAGCAGTCAGATGAGAGTAATGGCACTACTGGAGGCACCATCCAAACGTTAATTCTCTTGACAAAGTGTGAACACCCACTGCAGGATAGAACCCGTGGCAGGTAAATGAGGTCAGTGGGGTGGTTTATGCATGAATACCATATGGTTACAGATCCCTAATCTTATCATTCTTACTGAATTTCACCTTTATTTAGTGGTATAATTTTGCCAAAAGCCACTGAATACATACCCACCGTAGGCATTAATAACACTCACTTTATTAATGAACATGACTGCCAAAATAAAGTCTTCTCTATATCAGAAACATTTAGTTGAGAGAACTGAGATGCAGAAAGGAGGTTAAACACAAAGGATTTGTACTCTGGTTTATGCCCTTAACTACTGTATTACAATATGTCTCATCTGGGCTGAAGGATTAGGTTTGATATCAAATATGATGTATCAATTATTTTGTGACAGTTATTAATACAATTGAATGTAAAAATTAACAGCAAGCGTTATAAGGGCTAAAATTTTTCCAGTATACTTACTGTTAACTGGAGCAAAAGCTAAAAAGAGGATTCAGCTCCATGAACAATTTTATTGCTATTAAGAGTGTTTTTTTTTAAAAATATCAAGACCACAGGTTACTTAATAACTACCTATTTATAAGGAATTTTAAAACTGAAATATAGTTGATTTACAATATTGTATTAGTTTCAGGTGTACGGAAAAGTGACTTAGATATATGTATATTTTTTCAGATTTTTTCCATTATAGATATTACAAGATGTTGACTATACTTTGTGCTATATAGTAAATCCTTGTTGCTTATCTATTTTATCTGTAGTGGTTTGTATCTGTTAATCTCCTATACCTAATTTATCATTCCTTCCTTCCTCTTTTGTAACCATAAGTTTGTTTTGTATGAATGACTACCTGTTTAATGTGGAAATTCTTAGAGGGTCTTTATGCAGTTTCCTATGGCAGTTCATGGTCCAAACAAAGGCATCTGGGTCAAAGAGATAATTATGGCTACAATTTCTAAAATTAATAAATGTTTGGGAGTTAGTAGAATAATATGATAAACAATTTGAGTTAGAATTAATATCACTTGGCAAGCATTTTTATAACCTATAGGTTAGCCTGTTTTTATCTTTTAAATTTTAAATTTTTTATTCATATGTTAATTTATATTACTATTGAATATTTAGTATTTTTTAATATCACACTTATGTAACAGCTGCCTCATGGTTTTTTGTCCCCACACACACAAAGATGAGTTAAAAATTCCTTTCTTATAAGACCACATATTTCAAAAGATTGTCATTAAATAGTTTCTCAGGATAATGTGATTGCTAGAAATTAACAGCATGTATTTTCAAGTTAAATATATATAAGTAAAAATTTATAAATAGCTCATAAGTCAAAGTAGAAATGATAATGGAAATTAGAAATATTTAGAACTAAATGAAAATACCACATCTCAAAAGTTGTGGGATATAAATAAATCTATACTTAGTATGAAAATTATGATTTTTAATAAACTAGAAAGGAAGACAAGGAAAATTAATTATCCGAGTATCTGTCTCAAGAAATAATAACAGGATAGTGAAGTTATAACAAAGTAAATCTGAAGAAAACCAAAGGAAGGAAATACAGAAATATAGCATAAAATTATTGAAATTCTAAAAATCAAGTAGAAATACTCAACAGAAAGATTTGTCTTTGAAAAGACAAAGAATAATGAAACATACTCATTAAATTGATCAATAGAATACCCAGATAAACAATATTTAGAGTGAGAAGGGGGATATAATTTCAGGTTTAAGAAGCAGAGATTGTACCTTTCCAGAAGTAGCAGAATAGGTGGTTTGGACCAACCCTCCAACTGAGAATAATTAGAAAAGGTACAGAAAAACATCAGTATCTAATATAAGACATAAACAGTTATGTTTGAAGGGAGTAGAGAACTGAGGCAGTGAGGAAATTTCAGGGCCAAGCTCTGCAAAAGGAGGGTAGCCAGAGATGTGAATCCACCTTTTTAGCCAACTGAATGTAGCAATATGGTAGAAATGAAAGATTGATTTGACATTAGAAAATATATTAATTGTAAATCACTACATTAACATATTAAAAGAAAACTATAGTATAATTTCAATAAATGTTAGAAAATATTTCATATAGTTTAATGTATATTAATGAAAAAAAATGTAACAGATTTGAGGTAGAAGAGACTTTCCTGAATCCACTAGTAGGAATCTACCAAAACAAACAAACAAGCCTTATAGCAAACACTGTGCTTAATGATGAAATGGTAAATGTATTCTTAAAGATCAGGAATAAGACAAGAGTTGCTATATAAACATTTCTGTTCAACATTGTACTGAAGGTCCTAGCCTTCAGTAGGTGCAGCAAAGGAAAAAAGTATTAAAAATAAGAAAGCAGTTATTTATAGATGACTAATGATAATTGACAAAGAAAACCTAAAATAACATGTGATTTATAATTCTGGAAATAAAAGCAAAAATAAACAAATGGGATCTAATTAAAATTAAAAGCTTCTGCACAACAAAGGAAACTATAAGCAAGGTGAAAAGACAGCCTTCTGAATGGGAGAAAATAATAGCAAATGAAGCAACTGACAAACAACTAATCTCAAAAATATACAAGCAACTTATGCAGCTCAACTCCAGAAAAATAAACGACCCAATCAAAAAATGGGCCAAAGAACTAAATAGACATTTCTCTAAAGAAGACATACGGATGGCTAACAAACACATGAAAAGATGCTCAACATCACTCATTATCAGAGAAATGCAAATCAAAACCACAATGAGGTACCACTTCACACCAGTCAGAATGGCTGCGATCCAAAAATCTGCAAGCAATAAATGCTGGAGAGGGTGTGGAGAAAAGGGAACCCTCCTACACTGTTGGTGGGAATGCAAACTAGTACAGCCACTATGGAGAACAGTGTGGAGATTCCTTAAAAATTGCAAATAGAACTACCTTATGACCCAGCAATCCCACTTCTGGGCATACACACCGAGGAAACCAGAATTGAAAGAGACACATGTACCCCAATGTTCATCGCAGCACTGTTTATCATAGCCAGGACATGGAAACAACCTAGATGTCCATCAGCAGATGAATGGATAAGAAAGCTGTGGTACATATACACAATGGAGTATTACTCAGCCGTTAAAAGAATTCATTTGAATCAGTTCTGATGAGATGGATGAAACTGGAGCCGATTATACAGAGTGAAGTCAGCCAGAAAGAAAAACACCAATACAGTATACTAACACATATATATGGAATTTAGGAAGATGGCAATGACGACCCTGTATGCAAGACAGGGAAAGAGACACAGATGTGTATAACGGACTTTTGGACTCAGAGGGAGAGGGAGAGGGTGGGATGATTTGGGAGAATGACATTCTAACATGTATACTATCATGTGAATTGAATCGCCAGTCTATGTCTGACGCAGGATGCAGCATGCTTGGGGCTGGTGCATGGGGATGACCCAGAAAGTTGTTATGGGGAGGGAGGTGGGAGGGGGGTTCATGTTTGGGAATGCATGTAAGAATTAAAGATTTTAAAATTTAAAAAATAAAAAACTAAAATTAAAAAAAAAACAAAACAAAACAAAAAAAATAAATAAATAAATTAAAAACCAAAAACATGTGATAAATATTAAAATAAGATTGATGAATAAATAGCATTTTAAAAATCAGTTGGTCTTCTGTATACCAACAACAAATGAAACAAAATTTTAAAAAGAACATTTACAAGAGCATCAAAAAATATCTCAAGTACCCAGGAATAGATCTAATGAAAGATAGGCATGATCTACATGGAGAAAATCTCCATTGTAAATGGAGATATGCCATGTTCAAGTATTGGAAGTCTCTGTATTGTAAAACTATCAACTCTATGTAAACTTTTCTACAGATTTATTACAACCTCAAAATCCACAGGTGGATATGTATGTGTATGTATAACTTCCTATGTCAATTCTTAATGTATAAGGATGTACAAATAATTGTTATAGTTCTCTTACTAAGAATATCTTAAATATATGGAAAATGGTGCATATTACTGATGAGATGATATAAATTCTACCAGATTAATTTGTAAAGTCACTGCATCCTAATAAAAATACCAAGATTTTCTAGTAGAACCTAACATGCTTTATCTAAAATTCATTTGGAGAAGACAGTATGACATTAGCTTCCACTAAAAATGTTTATTAGGGCAGTGAGGGGGTCTTGCTTGGCTGCTTGCCAGCCCTTTTAGAAATTGCATGAAATAGAATGTAGAGTCCTAAAAGAAAATCTATATATGACAAAGATGGAATTTACAAAGTATAGAGTTTGATGTTGGGACAAATGACATCCAGTTTTAAAAGTTACAAATTATGCCATGTACAAAAATAGATTATATTAAAATGAAAAAATGACTATCAGTCTTATTGATCTTTTAATAGCTCTCTTGTTTATAATGTTTAATATTAAGACTTTCCAAAAATCATTGATTCATTACTTTTATGAAGACAAGTTCATTTCATGACTCTTCTAACAAAAAGAAATATTTATGCATCTTCTAAAATTAGATATATTTGAATATTTTAGTTGACTACTCATGGTAGTCAACTAATACAAAAATCCTTCAGATGTTATTAAATTTTTAAAATTCAGATACCTCACAAAAGGATTTAAGCAGACACCCTTTAAAGGATAATTTCATGATTTCTAAATATGGAAATGACTTCAATTTAGTAGATGCTTTCCCTTATCTTGTAAAACATTTGTTCTGAATTTTAAAGCTTGGCCATTTAGAATTCTATCTTATGCACTTTCATCTTAAAGTGTAAAAATCTCATGTGCTTTTGGAATTATATATTAAAAAGATTGCACTTTCAGAATTTCATTTGAAAGTAAAATCAATTTCAATCCTGAATTGAAATCAGTTCAAGATTTTGTTTGCTAGGTCTGAATCTAAAAGATTAGTATTTACAGAAAACTAAGACAAAATCAATAAAAGACAGTAGATTTTCAGAAATCAAAATGGTGTTTGACTATCAGACATAAAAAAAATTGACAGTAACACAGTAATAGTAGGAGACTTTAAACACCCCCACTTTTGATGGACAGATCATCAAAACAGAAAATTAATAAGGAAACACAAGTCTTACATGATACATTAGATGAGATGGATCTCATTGCTTTCTTCAGGACATTCCATCCAAATGCAGAGGAATACATCTTCTCAAGTGCACTTGGAACATTCTCCAGAATAGACCACATCTTGGGTCACAAAACAAACCTCAGTAAATTTAAGAAAATTTAAATCATATCAAGCATCTCCTCTGACCACAGTGCTATGATACTCAATATCAATTACAAGAAAAATGTAAGAAACACAAACACATGGAAATTAAACAACATGTTTCTAAATAACCAACAGGTTACTGAGGAAATCAGAAGGGAAATCAAAAAATTTCTAGAAACAAGTGACAATGAAAACATGACAACCCAAAACCTATGGGATGCAGCAAAAGCAGTCTTAAGAGGGAAGTTTATAGCAATACAGTCATACTTCAAGAAACAAGAAAAACATCAAATAGATAACCTAACTTTACACCTAAAACAACTGGAAAAAGAACAAAAACCCCCCAAAGTTAGTAGAGGGAAAGAAATCAAAGATCTGAGCAGAAATAAAAAGAAATGAAAGAAACAGTAGTAAAGATTAATAAAACTAAAAGCTGGTTCTTTGAGAAGATAAACAAAAGTGACCAACCTTTAGCCAGACTCATCAAGAAAAAATGAATCAAATCAACAAAATTAGAAATGACAAAGGAGAGGTTACAACAAACAATGCAGAAATAAAAAAGGATTATAAGAGACTGTTATGAACAACTATATGGCAATAAAATGGATAACCTGAAAGAAATGGACAGATTCTTAGAAAAGTTCAATCTTCCAAGACTGAACCAGGAAGAAATAGAAGTTATGACCAACCCAATTACAAGCATTGAAATTGAATCTGTGATCAAAAATCTCCCAAAAAACAAAAGCCCAGGACCAGATGGGAGAAGTCTGTCAAACATTTAGAGAAGAGCTAATGCCTATCCTTCTAAAACTTTCAAAAAATTGCAGAGGAAGGAACATTTCCAAACTCATTCTTTGAGGCCACCATCACCTTGATACCAAAACCAGACAAAGACAACACAAAGGAAACTATAAGCCAATATTACTGATGAACATAGATGCAAAAATCCTCAACAAAATTTTAGCAAAAAGAATTCAGCAACACATCAAAAATCTCATACACCATGATCAACTTGGGTTTATTCCAGGAATGCAAGGATTCTTCAATATATGCAAATCAATCAATGTGATATATACCCTATTAATAAATTGAAAGATAAAAGCCATAAGATAATCTCAATAGATGCAGAAAAAACCTTTGACAAAATTCAGCACCCATTTATGATTAAAACTCTTCCAAAAAAGGGCATGGAAGGAACCTACCTCAACATAGTAAAAGCACACATTATTCTCAATGGTGAAAAACTGAAAGCATTCCCCCAAAGATCAGAAACAAGAAAGGGTGTCTACTTTCACTGCTATTCAACATAGTTCTGGAAGTCCTAGCCACAGCAGTCAGAGAAGAAAAAGAAATAAAAGGAATCCAGCTCGGAAAAGAGGAAGTAATGCTCTCACTGTTTGCAGATGACATGATACTGCACATAGAAAACCCTAAAGATAGTATCAGAAAATTACTAGAGCTAATCAGTGAATTTAGCGAGGTTGCAGGATACAAAATCAATACATAGAAATCACTTGCATTTCTATATGCTAACAATGAAAAATCAGAGAAATTAAGGATTCAATCCCATTCACCATTGCAACAAAAAGAATTAAATATCTTGGAATAAACTTATTTAAGGAGACAAAAGAACTGTACACAGAAAATTATAAGACACTAATGAAAGAAATCAAAGATGACATAAAAAGATGGAGAGATATTCCATGTTCCTGGGTAGGAAGAATCAATATTGTGAAAATGATTATACCACCAAATGCAATCTACAGATTCAGTGCAATCCCTATCAAATTACCAATGGCAATTTTCACAGAACTAGAACAAAAAGTTTCACAATTCATATGGAAACACAAAAGACCCTGAATAGCCAAAGCAGTCTTGAGAAAGAAGAATGGAGCTGGAGGAATCAACCTCCCTGACTTCAGATTATACAACAAAGCTACAGTCATCAGAACAGTATGGCAGTGACACAAAAACAGAAACATAGACCAATAGAACAAGATAGAAAGCCCAGAAATAAACCCATGCACCTACGGGGCCCTTATTTTTGACAAGGGAGGCAAGAATATACAATGGGGCAAAGAGAGCCTCTTCAGTAAATGATGCTGGAAAAACTGGACAGCTACATGTAAAAGTATGAATTTAGAACACTTGCTAACACCATACACAAAGATAAACTCAAAATGGATTACAGACCTAAATGTAAGACTAGAAACTATAAAACTCTTAGAGGAAAACATAGGCAGAACACTCAATGACATAAAGCAAGATTCTCTGTGACTCACCTCCTAGAGTAATGGAAATAAAAACAAAAGTAAGCAAGTGGGACCAGATTAAACTTAAAAACTTTTGCACAGCAAAGGAAACTATAAGCAAGGTGATAAGACAACCCTCAGAATGGGAGAAAGTAATAGCAAATGAAACAACTGACAAAGGATTAATTTCCAAAATATACAAGCAGCTCATACAACTCAGTGGTAGAAAAACAATTCAAAGAGTGGGGAAAAGACCTAAACAGACATTTCTCCAAAGAAGACATACACATGGCTGACAAACATGTGGAAAGATGATGCTCAACATCGCTCATTATTAGAGAAATGCAAATCAAAACCACAATGAGATATCACCTCATACTGGTCAGAAGGGCCATTACCAAAAAGTCTACAAACAATAAATGCTGGAGAAGGTGTGGAGAAAAGGGAACGCTCTTGCACTGTTGATGGGAGTGTAAATTGATACAGTCACTATGGAAGATGGTATGGAGATTTCCTTAAAAAACTAGAAATAAAACCACCATATGACTCAGCAATCCCACTCTTAGGCATTTACCCTGAGGAAAACAGGGTTGAAAAAGACTCGTGTATCCCATTGTTTATTGCAGCACTATACAATATCTAGAGGAGAAGGCAATGGCAACCCACTCCAGTACTCTTGCCCGGAAAATTCCATGGACGGAGGAGCCAGGTAGGCTGCAGTCCATGGGGTCTCTAAGAGTCGGGCACGACTGAGCGACTTCACTTTCACTTTCCACTTTCATGCATTGGAGAAGGAAATGGCAACCCACTCCAGTGTTCTTGCTTGGAGAATCCCAGGGACGGAGGAGCCTAGTGGGCTGCCATCTATGGGGTCGCACAGAGTTGGACACGATTGAAGCAACTTAGCAGCAGCAGCAGCATACAATATCCAAAACATGGAGGCAACCTAGATGTCCATTGACAGATGAATGGATAAAGAAGTTGTGGTATATATACACAATAGAGTATTACTCAGCCATAAAAAGGAATGCATTTGAGTCAGTTCTGATGAGGTGGATTAACCTAGAACCTATTATATAGAGTGAAGTGAGTCAGAAAGAGAAAGATAATATACATATATGGAATATAGAAAAATGGTACTGAAGTTATTTATAGGGCAGCAATGGAGAAGCAGATGTAGAGAATAAATTTATGGACATGGGGAGAAGGGAGGAGAGGGTGGGATGTATGGGAAGAGTAACATGGAAACTTATATTACCATATACAAAATAGATAGCCAACGGGAATTTGCTGTATGGCTCAGTAAACTCAAACATGGGCTCTCTATCAGCCTAGAGTGGTGGGATGGGGAGGGAGGTGGGAGGGAGGTTCAAAAGGGAGCAGATAAGGTATACTTATGGCTAATTCCACCCTGCTTATTTAACTTATATGCAGAATACATCATGAGAAACGCTGGGCTGGAAGAAGCACAAGCTGGAATCAAGATTGCCGGGAGAAATATCAATAACCTCATATGCAGATGACACCACCCTTAAGGCAGAAAGTGAATACGACCTAAAAAGCCTCGTGATGAAAGTGAAAGTGGAGAGTGAAAAAGTTGGCTTAAAGCTCAACATTCAGAAAACGAAGATCATGGCATCTGGTCCCATCACTTCATGGGAAATAGATGGGGAAACAGTGGAAACAGTGTCAGGCTTTATTTTGGGGGGCTCCAAAATCACTGCAGATGGTGATTGCAGCCATGAAATTAAAAGACACTTACTCCTTGGAAGGAAAGTTATGACCAACCTGGATAGCATATTGAAAAGCAGACACATTACTTTCCCAAAAAAGGCCAACAAAGGTCCGTCTAGTCAAGGCTATGGTTTTTCCAGTAGTCATGTGTGGATATGAGAGTTGGACTGTGAAGAAAGCTGAGCTCCGAAGAATTGATGCTTTTGAACTGTGGTGTTGGAGAAGACTCTTGAGAATCCCTTGGATTGCAAAGAGATCCAACCAGTCCATTCTAAAGGAGATCATTCCTGGGTGTTTTTTGGAAGGACTGATGCTAAAGCTGAAACTCCAGTACTTCGGCCACCTCATGCGAAGAGTTGACTTACTGGAAAAGACTCTGTTGCTGGGAGGGGTTGGGGGCAGGAGGAGAAGGGGACGACCGAGGATGAGATGGCTGGATGGCATCACTGACTCGATGGCCATGAGTCTGAGTGAACTCCGGGAGTTGGTGATGGACAGGGAGGCCTGGCATGCTGCGATTCATGGGGTCGCAAAGAGTCAGACACGACTGAACAGCTGAACTGAACTGAACTGATGGTTGATTCATGTTGAGGTTTGACAGAAAACAACAAAATTCTGTAAAGCAATTATCCTTCAATAAAAAAGTTTAAAAAATGGTGTTTGTAAAAGGTTTATAAAAGTGTAATTTTGTAATAGGAAAGGGCTGAAACAAGAAACAGTACTAAAATCCATAAAAGAAAAGGTTTAGTTTGACTAAAACTGGTTTGGTAGGATGTATGCTAGACCTTTGAGTGCATTTTAATAGATACTGATGAAGAATTGCCTAATTTATATGATCTTTCCCTAAGTTTCCTCATTTACGCATATTTTTCTGAAGCCAGCTTTTCTCATGTAAAAATACGTTTTAGGCCCCTTCGTATGCATATAAAGTTATCCCTTTTTAAGTGTTGCACCATTTTGCAAAGTATTACATACTATGGCTTATAAAATCGATCTTTCTTTCATGTACATTTAGGTTACTTCCAATTTCTCCATACAATGAAGCATATCTTTATATGTGCTTCTTTGTATTTGGAAATTGTTATTTCTCTAGATTGGTTTCTCAGAAAAAAAAAACGCTGAGATAAAAGATATGCACGTTTAAAATTTTGTTAGATACTGGTACTCTCCATACAAGCTGCATCCAGCTTATACTTCACCATAATGTATGAGACTACTATTTCCTACTACTACTTGCAACAGTGAATAGTCTCAATCTTTTAAGTATTTGCTACTAATATGGACAGAAGTTATTCATCTATATCTTATATAGTCATAAATAGATGAGTATCAATAAAACAAGAGAATGCTAAGTAAACTAAGAGAAATGTGTCATTTCCTTCCAGGTCAGTGCTGACAGTTGCTTGTGAACAGACTGAAGTTCTACTTTTTGATCCTATATCTTCAAAGCACATAAAAACACTTTCTGAAGCTCATGAAGACTGTGTAAATAATATAAGGTTAGTATTACCATGAGAAAGTAAACTTTATTAATGTGACCCAAAATATTCTGTTTTGGAAGTTAGTGAAAATGTATAATGCCTTGACCAGCAGTACTAGATGGTACACATTTGTGAATTGTGCAACTTACCCTTTTAATTACAAAAGTTACTGTTAACCATTTTGGATTGGAATCTTTCTGAAATGCATTTTCATTTCCATATGATTTTACCTTTTCTCTTTGTGTATTAGGGCCATCATTATGAACCTCAGCCATGTATTTTGTTAGTCCTGTAATGCTTTGGGGCAGTGCCATTGCTTAGCCTCTCTCACCACCAGGCCCCAGATTCAAACTGTTGAGGGGAAAAAAACAGATAGGCACAGAGAACTTCTTTATTGTTTGAAGGTCCTTAAATTCTCAATAATGTGGGAAATAACAGTTGTATAGTTTGGTGGACTAATACACAGTCATTAAAATGATTACAGATGTTGGATATCAACATGGACAAATACTTGAAATAATACTGGTTAAAATCATAAAAACTGTATAAATATGATCAGAAGAAAAAGGTTAGAGGAAGTATTTTAAAATGCTTACAGTGGATGTATTAGAATGAATGGATTATGAGTAATTTTCTGTTTTCAAAACTATATAATGAGATGATATGACTTTTGTAATGATTACTTTTAATTATCAAAAAAAGAAGAAATGCTCCAAACATACAGAACAGTTGGTTAAATAGCACAAAAGATACAGCTAGGCTCTGACACAACATAAACATCTTTGTGACCATATGGCCAGACTGGAACACACACAAAAAGCTGTTACAGAGTTGAAGACACAAGCCCACTGGGTTTTCAGGCTGGCACTGACATGTAATAGTTTAGCTCCTGTCAGGAATCAAAAATGCTAAAGTATTTCATGTGAGGCAGGAACTAGAACCAGAATTATTACATGAAGCCAGGGGTTTAGTTGGAATATCTGTCCCATATTTGTGAAAGGCTGAAAAAAGGAAAAAGCTGTAAATTACCTGGGGCTATAGCTTTTAGCTGATAAAGATTTATATAGCTTCATTACCATGAATTGAATGAAGCCATTGCTGAGTCAGTGATTGAAGGTACATATGTGATAGATATCATCATGAAACTGGAGGCTTTGATCCCAATGAGACCAAGTAGTGGATTTGGGTCCAGAAATCCAAATAGGACAACTATAAAATCATTAAATAAGAAAAGAGAAATTGTTTTTTCATCTTTCTTACTCAAAAGGAGTCTACAACCAAAATTCTAAAACTCATTAAGGTAATCTAATATTAATATAACAAAATCAGCAACTGGAACAGGCATTTTCTCCAGATGAAATTATTTTTATGGAGTAGTTCAACAAAGACTTTATTTTAAAAAATGAATTATTTATTTTTTTTGACTAGGTAATACATGCACGTGGTACAAAATTCAAAGGTACAAAAGGGTAAACAGTGAAAAGTAAGTCTATCTCCCACCTCTGTCCCCTAGCCACCCAGTTCCTCTCCCCAGAGGCAACCACTATTACCAATTTCTTGGTATCTTCTCTGAAATAGTTTATGCATATACAAACATATATACACATACTCATACATGTGCGCACACACACACGCACACACATCTATATGTATACACTTTTATATAAATGGTAGCATTCTACACATACTAATACATATCTTGGCTTTTTCACTTAATGACATAATTAGAGATCATTCCATATTTGTACCTATGGGATGGTTTTATTCTTTTTAATGGCTGCATAGTATTCCATTGATTGGAAGACACTTTAAATCATTTTTAGGATGCTCAAATAAGTTAACAGGAAAAAAAAAGTTAACAGATACTTTCCATTAATAGAGAGCTCAAAATTATGAAAGAAAAGAGATGAAACAAGAATAGGTTAATATGGAAAAGAAGTAACTAGAACTTTTATAAATTAAAAATATAGCTGGTATATTAAAAACTTAATAGGTGGTAATTACTACCCTGTATACCACTGATGAGAGAATTAATGGGTTGGAAAATATTACTAAGAATTTTACCTAGAGATTAATTGAGATACGTAATATATCAAATACAGAAAAAAAGAAATTGCACAGATTGGAGGAGAACTAAATTTTGAAGACACAAAGGCTGAGAATTTTTTTGCATTGAAGAAAGACCTGAATTCTTGAATTAAAAGTAAACTGTAGTGTTTAGTGGGTTAAACAAAGATAAATTCACATCTAGAGAGGATGTGATGAAACTTTAGGATATCAAAAATAAAGAAAATCTTACCACCAAAGTTAGAAGCCAGATTATCTATGGAGCTATGATAATTAAACTACCTGATTTCTTATCACCAATAGTTGATGCTAGAAGAAAAAGGAGTAATATCTTAAATATCAGTACTAAGACAAAGTAATGTTTAATACCATTTCATATCCAGATAAATTCTTATTCTAGGATAAATAATTTTAATTATATATAGTAATTATAAATGTTATTATTAATAGAAGATAGATTAGGATTTTAGGGGGAAGAAGGTGCATTTAAAACAAAGTTATAATGAAAGCTCTAGATTAGCACTATCTTAAAAATTTTCTAGTAGTCACATAAAGACACTAATTTTTGCTCCAGTATGCCTAAAATGTTATTATTTCAACATGCAATCAGTATAAAAAATACTCAGATATTTTACTTCCATTTTTTTTTCATGCTAAATCTTTAAAATCCAGTGTATATTTTAAACTTAGAGCACATCTTGAGGCAGACTGGCCACAAATTAAGGACTCAAAAGCAACATGTGTCTAATGGCTACCAAATTGCACAGTGTAGCTCTGGATGGTGACAACAAATAGGTTGTATGGGTGAAGGAGTTTTGTTCAGTGGGAAGGTATAACATTTAAGGTTCACATCATGTTTAGGAAGAGGATAGAAATACTAAGTAATTTCTGACTCTGAACAATTTATGATTAAATATATATGATAAAAAATTAATACACATTTCATTTATAGCTTTCAAACCAGCAAAGTGGGGCAGGGGGTGGCAGAGACTATTAAAAACTTGATCAGTAAACAGAAGGAAAGCTTAAAAAAGTAAAAATAAAAAGGAAAGGAAAGATAAATAGAAAACAAGAAGTAGAAATAGGTCCAAAATATTAATAGTCTACATTTACATATAAATGAATTGATCTTCTTTATTCAAAGACAGATAG
The DNA here is from genome assembly GCF_016772045.2 of Ovis aries. Classification (NCBI taxonomy): domain Eukaryota; kingdom Metazoa; phylum Chordata; class Mammalia; order Artiodactyla; family Bovidae; genus Ovis; species Ovis aries. The sequence continues at coordinate 50,941,536 of NC_056055.1, read as the reverse complement.
CAATTTGAATAAAAAACAAGATCACACATATATTCTTTATGGAGATACCAAAAATAAAACTACCCAGAAATGGGAAAAGAAAATTGATGCAGGTTATAGCTATTGAACAGATGGAAGACCAAAGGCTTTCTTTAATAAGGATAAAGTGCAACTACATATTAAAAGAAAAATCCACCAAGCATATATAATAATCATGAGCTTGTATACAACTTGAAATTAAGAAAGCAAAAACAGAATAATAAGGAATTACTAATACATGTCTATAATCATAGTAAGAGATTTTAATACAAAAACTGGTAAATCAAGCAAGTAAAAATTAAGTTGTAAAAGATTTTAAATACTTTGAATAACCTTTCTGCTAAAAACAGAAATGTTCGATAATTTTTTTTTAATATTGTTTTAATGTAGAGTTGAGCTGATAAGAAAGTAAGGACTCCTAGGGCCAAAAATGAAGTGGAAGCAAGAATGCAAAGAATTAAACATGTATTCCGCTGGCTTTTACCCTGGAGGCATCTGCTAAATGCCTGTGACTCTTTGAGTTTCTGTTTTGACAGGTATGAGAAGTACAAAGGACAGGAGAGTTAATTCTACATCCAGTTCAAGGTGAGGAGTCTAGTAGAAAACTATGCATAAGACTGGGGCTACAAATTCTGCTGAGGGCTACAGTTTCAGCATAAAAGTTTTCTAGAAATAAACCACCTTGTTCATCTAGACTGTGGCATTGGGTAGAGGCATGTCAAAAATCTCTGTGAGTTACTAACCGCAAGTTAGCCTTCATACAGCCTTTACACTGCCTTATGGTCCAAACCCCTCCAGCCAGCAATTTTAAATTGGTTCCCGCTTACTAGTGCTGTGAGGTATCTGTAAGAAGAAATGCAAATCTCTGGAGGAGAAAACTCAGTGTTATAAAGAAGTCAGTTCTTCCCCCAAAGTAGTCTATGAATTTAGTGCAGTTTTAATAAAAATCCCAACAGGATTTTTTATTTTTTTTATTTTTAAAAAGGTTTTTTCTTTTTTAAATTTGATATAAAAGTTCATACTTAACAATAAAGCACCAAGAATGTCTGAGAAAACTTTGAGGAAGACTGAGATGATAAGAGTACCCACCCCTCCAGATACCAGACCTTATCTTAGGACAGGGATAAATTAAGTGACCAATGAAATAAAATAGAACTTCCAGAAACAGACACATGCCTACATGAAAATTTGATTTATGACAGTAGGTTATTTACAAACCAGTGGGGGGAAGTGGAAAAGAGATTGGTTTTGTGTGTGTGTGTGTGTGTGTGTGTGTGTGTGTGTGTGTGTATAAAAGATGAAAATGAAATTAGATTTCTACCTCATAACTAAAAATAACTGCCAGTTTCTTTGTTTTTAGAAGAAATATAGAATATATTTATATTCTAAGTACAACAAAGGATTCTTTTAAGACACACCAAAAAAGTATAAACCATTAAGGATTGATAAAGTCACCCGTATTAAAATTTAAAACTTCATTGTAACTAAAGACATAACAGTGTGAGAAGATGAGCAATAAGCTGGTGGGAGAAGATATTTTCTAGGCACATAGCCAAGAAAAGGATTAGTATCCAGAATATATGAATAAACTACCTTAAAGCAAAATAGGCAGAGACTCACTAAGAGAAAATATCAATAAAATGATTAATAAATATGGAAAGATTTTCAAGCTTACCAGTTATCATCAAAATGCAAATAAAATAGCAATAAAGAACAAGTATTGGTAAAGATGCTGAAAAATAGACACTTAAACATTTTTGATGGAGTATAAATTGGTAAAATTATTTTGAGCAATTTAGCAATATCTGGTTAAAATTGAATATCAGTTGTTTAAAAGAAACCACATATGAATGAAGCAATGTGAAAGAAGTTTCATTATAGCATTTTCAGTAATAGAAGTTGGAAACAAATCTCCATCAAGAGGACTATAAATAAATTGTACACTCATACAATGGAATACTATACAGCAGTTAAAATAAATGAAGTAGAAGCATCAGCATCTGAGATGTATCTCAGAAATTCAGGATTGAGCCAGAAAAACAAATTGTAGAAATGAGCTGTACACAGTGTGATACCATTTATATAAAGTTTAAAAATAAACATAAACTTGATGAGGGCATGTATTTGTTCTCTGCTCTGTCCCCAGCACCTGGAACTGTGCCACATGTGGGTGCTCATTAAATACTGACAAAATAAGTTGAATGCAAAACAAAACTAAATTGCTTATGGATGGATATACAGTTGTGAATTCATAGTATTAAAAACTTGCAAGGGGAGTAACAAATTTTGGATAGTGGTTCCCTCTGGAGAGGGAGGGAGGGGAATGGGATTGGGGAGGGATATACAGGGTTCTTTGATTGTGTTTGTAATGTTCAAAAAAAAATCTAAAAGATAACCAAATGTTAAAATTTGATAAAGCTGGGTGGTGGGTATCACAGGTGTGTGTTATATTCTTCATAATTTTCTTCATGTTTCTAATATTTTTACAATTTAAAAATTTCTCATCTCAGAAAAGACATGTCAGGTTCTTTGCCCCTATGCAACATGACCTCTGACTAATTTGCTGTTAGAATCTGTATTCTTTTTCAATATCAGTTCTCATCTGCTGCTGTCAGTGTGCTTGCTCTAGTACCTGACACAAATTTGGATTTGTTTCTTATCTGTTTGTTAGAAAAACAGATTATGAAGCCATTTAGAAGTACATATCTCATAAGTGTTTTGAATAAACATCAGAAAGATCCTCTGGCATGAGCTTAAGTGTGCATTACTTATTAATAATACTAACTTCCATTTTTTGAGTGCTTACCATGTGCCAAACCTTTTGTGAAGCACTTTTAATACACTGTATTGTTTAATCCTCACAGTATCCTGATGTGAGACAGATATTGTACCCATTTTTAAGGAATGAAGAAACTGCAACTCAGATACAGAGATTTGCCTATGCTCTTATATATAGTAAGTGATAAAGCTGGAATTCACACTTAGTTCCATTGGACCACCTCAGTGTACTGTTCAGAGATACAGGCGTGCATTTCCCAGTTTGGTTCTAGATAGTCATTTTCCACATACTTAGTACTGTTTTGTAGTTCATTTCTTAGTTTTGAGGTTTGCTTATCTTATAAAGTTAAAATACTGATACTTGTATTTTCTATTGCTTCATGTAACAGTAAGGGAGAAAATATGTAATTTAAATTCTTAAGCCCATTATACAGCCTTCTTTCTCATTCATGAGGACTCTGTATGAGGATTTGAGGCCATATAATAATCAAGGTTCCCTAGTTATGAGGTTGCAAGAGGAAGTGAAGTTGTCATAAGACTCTTTACTTAGCAACGTGGCAGTTAAAAAAAATCAGTGCCCATTTAAATATTCTAGGATCTTCTTTTCCTTCCTATTGTCTTTGTTGGTCTTTTTCTGATTGTTATATTTCAGACAATATAATGTAGGTACAGTCCTTATCATGGGGAACATGAAATTTCTGATCTTGTAAAGGATGTACAATTTTGCAAGACCCTGAGAAGTGATATTAAAGAACTGGTCAAAATCATTGGCAAATGAGGATATGGTAGAGTTAGACCAGTTATCAGTTAGAAAAAAGAGAACAACAGAATTGATGACATGATAGAAAACTTCAGAGAATTAAGTGAATATCTCCTAAGACTAAGGGAAAGGCCTTTGGGAAAATTGATGAAGATCTTGAATATTATACAGAAATGGCCCTCTTTTTATTATAGTACAGAATTCAAATGTGAAGTAAGGATGTCATATTCTGCATCATAATTTCATTGGAAATGTTACGTAAAAACCCATATATTTAATTTATTCTTTTTCTAAGAATTTGCATATAATTAAATATAAAAAGGCTTATTATATGATTTTGGTTTTATTTCCCTTGTACAATGAAATGTTGGTACCTGTTTTAAGAAAATTCAATTTCAGTTGCTGTTATCCTTTACCAGTCATCCTCTGAAAATGAAAACCTCAATTTATCCAGAACTCCTATAGTCATGTGTTAGAGTTAAATGGGATTCTATTATATCCTAGGCTTCCTTGGTGGCTCAGTGGTAAAGAATCTGCCTGTCAGTGCAGGGGACACAGGTTCGATCCCTGAGTCAGAGAGATCCCCTGGAGAGGGAAATGGCAACCCATTCCAGTATTCTTGCGTGGGAAATCCCATAGATAATGGAGCCTGATGGGCTACAGTCCATCAGTTGCAAAGAGTCTGACACTGCTTGTCAAGTGAGCACACATTATGTCCTAGAGCCAGACATCCTGGAGTGTGAAGTCAAGTGGGCCTTAGGAAGCATTATTGTGAACAAAGCAAGTGGAGGTGATGGAATTCCAGCTGAGCTATTTAAAATCCTAAAAGATGATGCAGTTAAACTGTAGCACTCATTGTGCCAGCAAATTTGGAAAACTCAGCAGTGGTCACAGGACTGACTGGAAAAGGTCACTTTTCATTCCAATCCTTAAAGAAGGGCAATGCCAAAGAATGTTCAAACTACCATACAGTTATGCTCATTTCACATGCTAGCAAGGTTTTGCTCAAAATCCTTCAAGCTAGGCTTCAGCAGTGCGTGAACTGAGAACTTCCAGATGTACAAACTGGGTTTTGAAGAGGCAGAGAAACCAGAGATCAAATTGCCAACATTCGTTGGATCATGGAGAAAACAAGGGAATTCCAGAAAAACATCTACTTCTGCTTCATTGACTATGCTAAAGCCTTTGTGTGGAACACAACAAACTGGAAAATTCTTAAAGAGATAGGAGTACGGACCACCTTACTGTCTCCTGAGAAACCTGTATGCTGGTCAAGAAGCAACAGTTAGAACTGGACATGGAACAACTAACTAGTTCAAAATTGGGAAAGGAGTATGACAAGGCTGTATATTGTCACTCTACTTATTTAACTCATATGCAGAAAGGCTGGGCTGGATAAATCACAAGCTGGAATCAAGATTGCTAGGAGAAATATCAACAACCTCAGATATGCAGATGATACCACTCTAATGGCAGAAAGTAAAGAGGAACTAAGGAACCTCTTGATGAGAGTGAAAGAGGAGAGTGAAAAAGCTGGCTTAAAACTCAGCATTCAAAAAGCTATGATCATGGCATCTGGTCCCTTCACTTAATGGCAGATACATGGAGAAAGAATGGAAACAGTGGCAGGTTTTCTTTTCTTGAGCTTCAAAATCACTGTAGATGGTGACTGCAGCCATAAAATTAAAAGACACTTGCTCCTTAGAAGGAAAGCTGTGACAAACCAAAACAGTGTATTAAAAAACAGGGACATCACTTTAGGGTTTTCTAGGTGGTGCAGTGATAACAAATCTGCCTACAAATGCAGGAGACACAGGAGACATGGGTTCAATCCCTGGGTCAGAAAGATCCCTCCCCTGATGAAAAAATGGCAACCTAATCCAGTGATCTTGCCTGACAATTTCCACGGACATGGGAGCCTACTGGGCTACAGTTCATGGGGTTACCAAGAGTTGGACTTGACTGAGCTCATGTGCTTTGCTGACAAAGGTCCATATATCAAAGCTGTGGTTTTTCCAGGAGTCATGTGTGGATGTGAGGGAGTTGGTCCGTAAAGAAGACTGAGTGCTGAAGAATTGATAACTTTCACATTGTGGTGCTGGAGAACTTGAGAATCTTTTGGACTGCATGGAGATCAAACCAGTCAATCCTAAAGGAAATCAACCCTGAATATTCATTGGAGGACTGTTACTGAAACTGAAGCTCCAATACTTTAAGGAGTTCTTACCATCAGTCATCTTCCTTCCTTCCTTTCTTATAGCTGTAAGACACACAAGTCTTTGTTTTATTCAGCACTGTATAGCACTCCTTGAACTGCAAGGAGATCCACACTAAATATTCATTGGAAGAACTGATGCTGAAGCTGAAGCTCCAATACTTTGGCCACCTGACTCAAAGAGGCGACTCACTGGAGAAGACCCTGATGCTGGGAAAGACTGAAGGCAAAGGCAAGAGAAGGGGACAACAGAGGATGAGATGGTTGGATGGCATTGCCGATTAAATGGACGTGAGTTTGAGCCAACTCCAGCAGATTGTGAAGGACATGGAAGCCTGGCATGCTGCAGTCTATAGGTCTATATGGTTGCAAAGAGTTGCACATGACTGAATAACTGAACATATATTTTGAGGCAAAAAATGAGGAAACTAAAGTCTAATTATTGAATTTTTCATTAAACTTATTCAGTTCAAAATTACTAACTTCCAAGATTATATTTTCTGCATTACTGATATTAAAATATCCTTTTATGCAACAATGGTAATTTTTTTCAGTGACCTTATTGACAAAATTTTTAAACTTATCCCTCACTTTATTTTATTTTTTATGAATATACTTTTGGAACCTGGTCAGCTCAGAGATTCTTCTGAAAGTCTTAACCAATCATGTTACTTTCTTGCTTAAAACCCTTCAGGGTGAACTGGTATGGTCTACAGCAATATAATCCCACTGGGGTTTTAAATCCATATGTACATTATGTACTTTCTATACTAAATATCAGGTTTTTTCCCTAAATTTTTCAAATGTATGAAGATGCTTTTATGATGATAATCAGTTTAAAAAGTTTGACTTTCCATTAGCCTTTGCCATTTTGTATTTTTTAAAATCATATAATTCCTGTCAAATGTGGAAGTCTTTGAAATACTACTACTTTTAAAAGCCTCATCAGCAAATTTAAAACTATAAGGGGAAAATGGATTTGACAATATAATTAAAATTTTCATATAGCAAAAACTATAAATCACATTTAAAGATAGAAACATATGTAAAACATTCAACATGCTGTATTTGAAAAACTGAAGTATATTATCCTTATTATAAACAGATTTTATAACTCAATAAATAATATTATAAGAGGGAAATCAGTAAGGAATATGGAATAGCAATTCCCAGAAGAAATATAATCTTCCAATTAATATGAAAAAAAAGTTTTAACTTTACTAAGAATAAACATTTCAGCTTAAAACAAGATGATATTTTTTTCCTTGCACTTAACAGGATTAAGGTATAACTTTGTGTGGGAAGGGTTTGAACAAACAGACACTATTCTAACTGCTCGTGGAACTAGCTATTAGTATGTTCTTCTGAGGACAATTTGGCTATTTATATTCAAAAGCCTTACATTTAAAAAGTCCCTTTTTACTTAGCAATACATTTTTCTGCAAATGTATTTAGAAAAATAACTAGGAATGTGGTTAATGTTTGACTGTTAGGATGTTCATCATAGTGTTTTGAATAGTGGTAAATTGGCAGCAATCTAAACATCCAGCAATTTGCAAGTTAGTTTAAAAAAGAGAAAAGATTATGATTCATTCATAGTGAATGCTATTCAGCCATTAAAAATTTTTTTGTCAATAAATAATGACATTTAAAATATTTATAAAATATTAAGCATGAGATACATGAATTAAGCTAAATATCAATTTCAGTGGTTATTTTTGGTAGTGGATTTTTCCCATTTAAAAAATACTTTTAATGGATATGTATTTATAATTAAGAAATAGTTACTGGGAATCACTATAGAATGATTCCATGATTTATGGTCTACTTGTCTCTAGTTTTCCACACACAGCACATCTAACTGCTGTTGCCTCAGAGTACACCATCCCTGTGCATACCTTTATACCTTTGCTTACCCCTTGCCTTTAGGGAGTTCCTACTCATTTTTTAAAAAAACAAGTTCAAATGATTCCACCATGAAACATTTCCTAACTGTCCTCTTTTCTTTGCTTGCTCAACATATTTATTTTGTATAGCTATATATTTTAATACCTTCTCCACTAGGCAGTGAAGTGCTCATTCATTTAATAAATATTTGTGAATTTGTGAGTAGAAATGTGTGCATTGGGTACTACAAGATCTAACCATGAGTTATGCACACAGGTTTGCCTGCCTTCAAGGAGTTTATACCCTTTTAAAGTTATTCCTTACACGGTAACAGTAAGTGTTATGATAGAAGTATAGAGTGCTTTGGGAAATTAGAAGATCAGTAAATCTGGCCCAGACTGGATATAGAAAGAGGTTTTCCTAGAAGGGCTAATTATTGAGTATTAAAAAGGAAATAAGAGTTAGCCAGGTCAAGAGATCAGGAGAATGTGGTTTCAGGTAGCAGAAACAGCCTGTACAAAAGCCTGGAATTTTTAAAATTGTTTCAGGAAGGCCATTATGGTGCTTGTGGATATTGATTTCTGATAGAAAATAATTCTATATAATTTTATCTTGGAGGAATTCTTTTCTTGAGAGATAAGGTAGTTACATACAATAGTATATGTTAGAGAAAGCATCCTAATACTGAATTAAGCAGAAATTCAAATGTGATAGGTTATAGTTTTTAAATATATGTAAATATATTCCCACTGATTGAGAACTTAGTATAAAATACTTAAAATCTGAGTTATAGGGTATTTTAATTGTTGTGTTTTTGTTTTTATTGAAGTATAATTGATTTACAATGTTGTATTTCCTGGGGTATAGCAAATGATTCAGTTATATATATTCTTTTCATATTCTCTCCATAATGGTTTATTACAACATTTAATATAGTTCCCTGTGCTATACAGTAGGATCTTGTTGTTTATCTGTGTTACAAATAATAGTTTGTATCTGCTAATCCCAAACTCCTAATTTATCCACCCACTTTCCCCTTTTATAACCATAAGTTTGTTTTCGTGGGCTGTGAGTCTGTTTCTGTTTTGCGAATAAGTTGATTTGTATATCATCTTTTAGATTCCCCGTTATGAGTGATATCATATGTTATCTTCATTTAGTATGATAATCTTTAAGTCCATCCATGTTTATAAATGGCGTTATTTCATTCTTTTTTATGGCTGAGTAGTATTCCTTTATATATGTGTATATTATCACATCCTCTTTATTCCTTCATCTGTCCATGGACATCTAGGTTGCTTCTGTGTCTTGGCTATTATAATAATGCTGCTATGAACATTGGGGTACATATAGTTTTTTGAATTAGAGTTTTTCTGATATATGCCCAGGAATGGGATTGCTGGATCATATGACAATTCTGTTTTTAGTTTTTTAAGGAACCTCCATACTGTTTTCCATAGTGCTTATACCAGTTTACATTCCCACCAACATTGTAGAAGCGTTCCCTTTTCTTTACACACTCTCCAGCATTAATATTTGTATACTTTTTAATGATGGCCATCCTGACTGGTGTAAGGGGATACCACATTATAGTTTTGAATTGCATTTCTCTGTTAATTAGCATTGTTGAACATCTTTTCATGTGCCTATTGGCTATCTTTCTGGAGTTAGAAGTAACTCCAGAAAGAATGAAGGGATGGAGCCAAAGCAAAAACAATAGCCTGTTGTGGATGTCACTGGGAATAGAAGCAAGATCCGATGCTGTAAAGAGCAATATTGCATAGGAACCTGGAATGTCAGGTCCATGAATCAAGGCAAATTGGAAGTGGTCAAATAGTAGATGGCAAGAGTGAATGTCGACATTCCAGGAATCAGCGAACTAAAATGGACTGGAATGGGTGAATTAACTCAGATGACCATTATATCTACTACTGCAGGCAGGAATCCTTTAGAAGAAATGGAGTAGCCATCATGGTCAACAAAAGAGTCTGAAATGCAGTACTTGGATGCAGTCTCAAAAACGACAGAATGATCTCTGTTCGTTTCCAAGGCAAACCATTCAATATCACAGTAATCCAAGTCTATGCCCCAACCAGTAACTCTGAAGAAGCTGAACAGTTCTATGAAGACCTACAAGACCTTTTAGAACTAACACCAAAAAAGGATATCCTTTTCATTATAGGGGACTGGAATGCAAAAGTAGGAAGTCAAGAAACACCTGGAGTAACAGGCAAATTTGGCCTTGGAATGCGGAATGAAGCAGGGCAAAGAATAATAGAGTTTTGCCAAGAAAATGCACTGCTCATAGCAAACACCCTCTTCCAACAACACAAGAGAAGACTCTACACATGGACGTCACCAGATGGTCAACACCGAAATCAGACTGATTATATTCTTTGCAGCCAAAGATGGAGAAGCTCTATACAGTCAAAAAAACAAGACCAGGAGCTGACTGTGGCTCAGATCATGAACTCCTTACTGCCAAATTCAGACTTAAATTGAAGAAAGTAGGGAAGACCACTAGACCATTCAGGTATGACCTAAATCAAATCCCTTGTGATTATACAGCAGAAGTGAGAAATAGATTTAAGGGACTAGATCTGATAGATAGAGTCCCTGATGAATTATGGATGGAGGTTCGTGACATTGTACAGGAGACAGGGATCAAGACCATCCCCATGGAAAAGAAATGCAAAAAACCAAAATGGCTGTCTGAGGAGACCTTACAAATAGCTGTGAAAAGAAGAGAAGTGAAAAGCAAAGGAGAAAAGGAAAGATATAAGCATCTGAATGCAGAGTTCCAAAAAATAGCAAGAAGAGATAAGAAAGCCTTCCTCAGCGATCAGTGCAAAAAAATAGAGGGAAACAACAGAATGGGAAAGACTAGAGATCTCTTCAAGAAAATTAGAGATACCAGGGGAACATTTCATGCAAAGATGGGCTTGATAAAGGACAGAAATGGTATGGACCTAACAGAAGCAGAAGATATTAAGAATACACAGAAGAACTGTACAAAAAAGATCTTCACGACCAAGATAATCACAATGGTGTGATCACTCACCTAGAGCCAGACATCTTGGAATGTGAAGTCAAGTGGGCCTTGGAAAGCATCACTACGAACAAAGCTAGTGGAGGAGATGGCATTCCAATTGAGCTATTTCAAATCCTGAAAGATGATGCTGTGAAAGTGCTACACTCAATATGCCAGCAAATTTGGAAAACTCATCAGTGGCCACAGGACTGGAAAAAGTCAGTTTTCATTCCAGTTCCAAAGAAAGGCAATGCCAAAGAATGCTCCAACTACCACACAATTGCACTCATCTCACATGCTAGTAAAGTAATGCTCAAAATTCTCCAAGCCAGGCTTCAGCAATATGTGAACCGTCAAATTCCAGATGTTCAAGCTGGTTTTAGAAAAGGCAGAGGAACCAAAGATCAAATTGCCAGCATCTGCTGGATCATGGAAAAAGCAAGAGAGTTCCAGAAAAACATCTATTTCTGCTTCATTGACTATGCCAAAGCCTTTGACTGTGTGGATCACAATAAACTGTGGAAAATTCTTTGAGAGATGGGAATACCAGACCACCTGACCTGCCTCTTGAGAAACCTATATGCAGGTCAGGAAGCAACAGTTAGAACTGGACATGGAACAACAGACTGGTTCCAAATAGGAAAAGGAGTACATCTCTGTATATTGTCACCCTGCTTATTTAACTTCTATGCAGAAACTGACTGGAAGAAGCACAAGCTGGAATCTCAATTGCCGGGAGAAATATCAATAACCTCAGATATGCAGATGATACCACCCTTATGGCAGAAATTGAAGAGGAACTAAAAAGCCTCTTGATGAAAGTGAAAGTGGAGAGTGAAAAAGTTTGCTTAAAGCTCAACATTCAGAAAACGAAGATCATGGCATCTGGTCCCATACCTTCATGGGAAATAGGTGGGAAACAGTGGAAACAGTGTCAGACTTTATTTTCTGGGGGCTCCAAAATCACTGCAGATGGTGACTGCAGCCATGAAATTAAAAGATGCTTACTCCTTGGAAGAAAAGTTATGACCAACCTAGATAGCATGTTGAAAAGCAGAGACATTACTTTGCCAACAAAGGTCCATCTAGTCAAGGCTATGGTTTTTCCAGTGGTCATGTATGGATGTGAGAGTTGGATTGTGAAGAAAGCTGAGCTCCGAAGAATTGATGCTTTTGAACTATGGTGTTGGAGAAGACTCTTGAGAGTCCCTTGGACTGCAAGAAGATCCAACCAGTCCATTCTGAAGGAGATCATTCCTGGGTGTTCATTGGAAGGACTGATGCTAAAGCTGAAGCTCCAGTACTTTGGCCACCTCATGCGAAGAGTTGACTCATTGGAAAAGACTCTGTTGCTGGAAGGGATTGGGGGCAGGAGGAGTAGGGGACAACAGAGGATGAGATGGCTGGATGGCATCACCGACTTAATTGACATGAGTTTGAGTGAACTCCGGGAGTTGGTGATGGACAGGGAGGCCTGGCGTGCTGCGATTCATGGGGTCACAAAGAGTCGGACACGAATGAGCGACTGAGCTGAACTGAACTGGCTATCTAGATGTTTTCTTTGGAGAAATGTCTATATAGGTCTTCTGCCCATTTTTTAATTGGGTTTTTTGTTATTAAGTTGTATAAGCTTTTGTAAATTTTGAAAATGAAGCCCTTGGAGGTATCATTTGCAAGTACTTTCTCCCAATCTGTAGGTTGTCTTTTTGTTTGGTTTATGGTTTTCTTTGCTATGCAAAAGCTTAGAAGTTTGCATAAGTGCCATTTATCTCTTTTGTCTTTCATTTCTATTGCCTTAGAAAAGTGTTAATTATTTTGTAATCTTGACTGATCCTAATAAAATGTTGCTAAGTGAGATTATTTGGGGAATGCATTTGAAATAATGGGCTTCCCTGATGGCTCAGATGGTAAAAAATCTGCTTGCAGTGCAGGAGACCTGGGTTTGATCCCTGGGTTGGGAAGATACCTTGGAGAAGGGAATGGCTACCCACTCCAGTTTAATAGATTAAAAATAATGGCACGTTTTCCCTTCTTTTCGGTGAACGAAAGATTTTAAAAATTCTGTAGTGCTTTACAATTTTAAGTGCTTTACAGTTTTCCCCTGGTGGTTCAGCTGGTAAAGAATCCGCCTGCAATGTGGGAGACCTGGGTTCGGTCCCTGGGTTGGGAAGATCCCCTGGAGAAGAGAACAGGTACCCACTCCAGTATTCTGGCCTGGAGAATCCCATGGCCTGTATAGTCCATGGGGTCACAAAGAGTCAGACTCGACTGAGCAACTTTCACTTTTACTTTACAATTTTAAAAAGTTTCTCATAGATGATTTCATATAATCCCGTAATAACCCTCCCCTTTCCTCTTCCTATCCCTCTTCTGCCCCGCCCCCCCGCCTTGCTTCCCTCTTCACACTGCAGATAACCACTAGTTTATTCTCTGTATCCGTTCATCTGCTTCTTTTTTGTTTTATTCACTAATTTGTTGTAGTTTTTAGATTCCATTTATAAATGATATTATATAGTATTTGTCTTTCTCTGTCTGACTTATTTCCCTTAGCACAGTGCCCTCCAAGTCCATCGATTTTGCTGCAGGTAAAATTTCATTCCTTTTTATGTCTGAGTAGTATTCCATATATATACACCACATCTTCTTTATCCATTCATCTGTTGATAGACACGTGGGTTATTTTCATACCACAGCAATTGTAAATAATGCTCCTGTGCACATTGGAGTGCATATATATTTTTGAATTTTTTTTCAGATATATATCCAGGAGTAAAATTGCTGGGTCACATGAGTCTAATTTAGTTTTTTGAGAAACCTCTGTTTTCCACAGTGCCTGTATCCATACATTCCCATGAGCAGTGTATGAGGGTTCCTTTTTCTCCACATTTATACCAACATTTGATATCTGTGTTCTTTTTGATGATAGCCATTCTGACAGGTGTGAGGTGATACCTCATGGTGATTTTTAAATTTATGTTTCTCTATTATTAATATTGAGCATCTTTTCATGTGCCTGTTGGCCTTCTGCATTTCAACATTGGAAAAACGTCTGTTTTCCTCTGCCCATATTTTAACTGGGTTGTTTGTTTTTTTGATGTTGAGTTGTGTAAGCTGTTTATATATTTTGGATATTAACCCTTTAACAGTCATCATTTGCAGTAACTTCTCCCATTCAGTAGGTTTTCTTTTCAAATGATTTTGTCAGTAATTTCCTTTACTGTACAAAAGTCTTTATGTTTAAAAAATTTCTTTATTAATTAATGTGGTTCACAAATTATACATAGCCATCAAATTATTTTGAAATATATATAATCACTAAGGAACAACATCTTCCAACCCTAAGTCCTTTTTTCATTTAAAAAACAATTTTTATTTTATATTAGACTATAGTTGATTTACAATATTGTATTTGTTTCAGGTATACAGCAGAGTAGTTTAGGTTTTTATATATATATAGTTAAGTGTATGTATGTATGTGTGTGTATATATATGTATATATATGTATGTATATATAGGTCCTTGTTGATTATCTGTTTTATATGTAGTAGTGTGTATATGTTAATCCCAAACTCCTACCCTCTTTCCCCTTTGGTAACCATAAGCTTGTTTTCTAAGGCTGTGAGTCTATTTATGTTTTGTAAATAAGGTCCTTTATATCATTTTTCTAAAATTCCACACATATAAATGACATTATATGGTATTTGTCTTTTTCTGACTGATTTATTTCACTTAGTATGATAATCTCTAGGGCTTCTCAGGTGGGATAGTGGTAAAGAATCTGCCTGCCAATGCAGGAGACGCAAGATACACAGGTTCAATCCTTGGGTCAGGAATTATCCCCTGGAGTAGGAAACGGCAACCCACTCCGGTATTCTTGCTTAGAAAATTCCACGTATAGAGGAGCCTGGTGGCCTACAATCCATGGGATTGCAAAGAGCTGGACACAACTGAGCACGTGTGCACGATACTGTCTAGGACCATTCATGTTGCTCCAAGTGGTATTATTTCATTCTTTCTTTTTTTTCTATATATGTTTCTTAATATTTGTATTATTTCTGTGCATCTATTTTTTATACTGAATTCTAGAGTATTTCATTCTTTTTTATAGCTGAGTAAGATTCCGTTATATATATGTACCACGTCTTTTTTTTTGATGTATAATTGATTTATACAATGTTGTAATTTCTGCTGTATAGGTGACCCAGTTATATACATATATACATTCTTTTTTTATGTTCTTTTCCATTATGTTTTATCCCACCAGATTAGATATAGTTCCCTGTGATATACAGGGTATACAGGTATGACCTTGTTGTTTATCCATTCTAAATATATTAGTTTGCATCCACTAACCCCAGACTCCCAGTCCATCGTTCTTCTGCCCAACACCCCCACCCCTTGGCAATCACAAGTCTTGGCAATCACTCTGTGTCTGTGAGTCTGTTTCTGTTCTGTAGATAGGTTCATTCGGAGAAGGTGATGGCACCCCACTCCAGTACTCTTGCCTGGAAAATCCCATGGATGGAGGAGCCTGGTAGGCTGCAGTCCATGGGGCTGCTAAGAGTCGGACACGACTGAGCGACTTCACTTTCACTTTTCACTTTCATGCATTGGAGAAGGAAATGGCATCCCACTCCAGTGTTCTTGCCTGGAGAATCCCAGGGACAGGGGAGCCTGGTGGGCTGCCATCTATAGGGTCGCACAGAGTCGGACACAACTGAAGTGACTTAGCAGCAGCAGCAGTGCCATATTTTAGATTCCACGTGTAAGTGATATCATGTGTTATTTCTCTTTCTGACACTTCACTTAGTGTAATAACGTCTGGTTGCATTCATGGTGCCTGCTAATGGCATTATTTCTTTCCTTTTTATGGCTGAGTAGTATTCCATTATATTGGATTGGCCAAATGAACTTTTTGGCCAACCTGTATATATATATCTTCTTTATCCATTCATCAGTCACTGGACATTTAGGTTGCTTCCATGTCTTAGCTGTGGTAAATAGTGCTACAATGAACATTGGGGTGCATGTCCCAAATATTTTCAAAGTATGGTTTTTTTCTGGATATATGCCCAGGGGTGGGACTGCTGGGTCATATAGCAGTTATGTTTTTAGACTTTTAAGGAACCTCCATAATGTACCCCATAGTGACTGTACCAGTTTACATTCACAGCAACAGTGTAGGAGGGTTCCCTTTTTCCCCACACCCACTCTAGCATTTATTGTTTGTAGACTTTTTGTTGACAGCCATTCTGATTGGTACCTCATTGTAGCTTTGATTTGCATTTCTCTAATAATTAGCAGTGTCCAGCATGTCACACAGAGTTGGACACAACTGAAACAACTTAGCAGCAGCAGCAGCAGCAGCATGTTTTTCAAAATATTAGCATCTTTTCATGTGCTATCTGGCCATTGGTATGACCTCTTTGGAGAAATGTCTAGATTTTTGCTCATTTTTTTGATTGGGTGGTGGTTTTGATTTTGAGCTGTGTGAGCTGTTCGTATATTTTGGGGATTAATCCCTTGTTGGTCAAATCACTGGCAAATATTTTCTCTCATTTTGTGGGTTGTCTTTTCATTTGGTTTATGGTCGCCTTTGTTGTGCAAAAGCTTTTAAGTTTACTTAAATCCTATTTTTGTTTCCTCTGCTTTAGGAGATAGATTAAAAAAAAATGCTGTGTTTTATTTCAAACAGTGTTCTGCCTTATGTTTTCTTCTAGGAGTTGTATAGTATCTGGTCTTAGATTTAGGTCATTAATCCATTTTGAATTTATTTTTGTATATGGTGTTAGAGAATGTTCAAATTTCATTCTCTTACATGTCTAGTTTTCCAGCACTACTTATTGAAGAAATTGTCTTTTCTCCATTGTATATTCTTGCCTCTTTCTCATAGATTAATTGATCATAGGTGTGTGGGTTTATTTCTGGGCTCTGCATCCTGTTCCATTGATCTGTGTGTGTTTTTGTGCCAGTACTATAATGCTTTGATTATTGTAGCTTGGTAGTATAGTCTGAGGGCTTCCTTGGTGGCTCAGATGGTAAAGAATCTGCCTGCAATGCAGATGACCTAAGTTCAATCCCTGGGTTGGGAAGATCCCCTGGAGGAGGGCATAGCAACCCACTGGTATTCTTGTATTGAGAAGCCCCATGGACATAGGAGCCTGGCCAGCTACAGTCCATGAGGTTGCAAAGAGTCAGACACGAGGAATGACTAAGCACAGCACAGTATAGTCCAAAGTCAGAGAGCATGATTCTTCCACCTCTGTTCTTTCTCAAGATTATTTTGGCTATTTGGAGTCTTTGTGTTTCCATACAAATTTTAAAATTATTTGTTCTAGTTCTGTGAAAAATGCCTTTGGTATCTTGATAGGGATTACATTCAATCTGTAGACTGCCTTGGGCAGTATGGTTATTTTAACAATAATAGTAGGTCTTCTATCCCAAGGACACATATCTTTCTGTGTCATCTTCTCATCTTCAGTTTCTTGCATCAGTGTATTATAGTTTTCTAAGTATAGGTCTTTTATCTCCTTAGGTAGGCTTATTCCTAGGTATTTTATGCTCTTTGACATGATGGTAAATGGAATTGTTTCCTTAATTTCTCTTTCTGATAGTTCATTGTTAGTATGTAGAACTGCAACAGATTTCTGTGTATTTTGTATCCTGCAACTTTACCAAATTTGTTGATGTGCTCTAATAGTTTTCTGTGGTATCTTTAGGATTTTCTGTTAAGTAGTATCATGTCATCTGCAAGCAGTGAGTTCTACTTTTTCCTTTCCTATTTGGAGTCCTTTTATTTATTTTTCATCTCTAATTGCTGTGGATAGGACTTCAGAATGGACATCCTTCTTTTGTTTCTGATATTAATGCATTATTGACTGGGGGGTTTTTGCAGAAATTAATGCCTATGGCTGGCAATTTGTTATGTAAATAAATATTGAAATGTCTCTGGTAAATAATTTTGGGGTAACAAAAGACATATTGATATGTCTCTGATCGATAATGTGGTAAAAGGAAATGCCCTCAGCTTTTCACCATTGAGTATAATGTTAACTATGGCTTTGTCATATATTGCCTTATATTAAGCCAGATTCCCTCTATACCTGCTTTCTGGAGAATTTTTAATCATAAATGGATGCTGAACTTTATCAAAAGCTTTGTTTGCATTATGTTGAGATGATCATATGGTGTTTATTCTTCAGTTTCTTAAGGTGGTTTATCACACTCATTGATTAGTGGATACTGAAAAATCTTTCCATCCCTGGGATAAAATCCGACTTGATCATGTTGTATGATCCTCTTCATATTGCTGGATTTAGTTTGCTAATATTTTATTGAGGATTTTTGCATCTTTGTTTATCAGTGATACTGGCCTGTAATTACTATGTGCATAGAATGAGTTTGAGAGTGTTCCTTCCTCTGCAATTTTTTAGAACAGTTTGAGAAGGATAGATTTTAACTCTTCCCTAAATGTTTGGTAGAATTCATCTGTGAAGCCATTTGGTCCTGGACTTCTGTTTGTGGGGAGTTTTTATTTTTATTTTTAAATTTTAAAATATTTATTAATTTATTTACTTGGCTGTGCCATGTGGCTTTCAGGATCTTAGTTCCCCATCCAGGGATGGAACCTGGCCCTCAGCAGTGAAAGCAGAGTTCTAACTACTGGGTCATTAGGGAATTCCCTGTGCGGACTTTTAAAATTACTGAGTGAATTTATTACTGATAATTGATCTGTTCGTATTTTGTTTCTTCCTGGTTTAATCTTGGTTCAAGACAGTACCTTTTTAAGAATTTTTCCATTTCTTCTTCGTTGTCCTAGAAGCAAGATTATTTGGGGAATGCCTTTGAGTTAATTGGGCTTTCCTGGTGGCTCAATTGGTAAAGAATCTGTCTGCAATGCAGGACCCAGGTTTGATCCCTGGGTCGGGAAGATCCCCTGGAGAAGGGAGTGACAACCCTCTCCAGTATTCTTGCCTGGAGAATTTCATGGACTGAGGATCCTGTGGGCTGTAGTCCATGAGGTCACAAAGAATAGGACACAACTGAGTGACTAAACACTTTCACTTTCACTTTGAATTGATTAAAAATTTTGTATATGTAAATATATTTTAAAGAGAAATGTACACTAAATAGAAATTGATGTTATTTGTAGCAAAGTAAATATTTGTCATAATTTTGAATGCTTTATGCTTAATGTGTTTCACCTGCAGTTAAGTATTCAAAATCTCCTTTGTCTCCTATTGTCTGTTACCATTTGTGTTTCCTATACAGATTCTAAAATTCGTTTTCTCTGGCATTGTTCTCTAAACACCTACCTCTATTTCTGGTTTTCAATAAAATAATTTAACACAAGTAGATAAAATTACAACATGGTCCTCATTAACTCCTAGTATCCTCTGGTTATGTAAAGTATACTTACTACTATTATATATTAGAATCACTGGGTTTGTACAGTAAGTTTGTAGTCCTTTTTTGGTTTGTTTTCTTGATTAGGTAACATAGCAGTTTTTTTTAATAAGAGATTAAATAAACCAGTTTTTCTTTTCTGCTTTGTAGATTTCTTGATAACCGGCTGTTTGCCACCTGTTCTGATGACACTACAATAGCCTTTTGGGATCTGAGAAAACTGAACACGAAAGTATGCACTTTACATGGTCACACTAGCTGGGTGAAGAACATCGAGTATGATACTAATACAAGACTCTTAGTAACATCAGGATTTGATGGAAATGTCATTATTTGGGACACCAACAGGTTTGTGAACAGGAGACTATGTTAGGATTATGAACAACAAAAAAATGTTTTTAAAATGGTAAAAAAAAAAAAACCTCGGTGTTCTGTCTTAGCTCTCATGTTTCTTTAGAAGAAAGAAACTGGCTTTGGGAAAAACAATCAGAAAGTGATTCTGTCTTTAGTTCCTTGCACTTAGTCATATATCGTGACTAAAACACTTGGAGAAAATTATGTAGAAAAAAGACCAAATACTTGGTACTTGAGACCAAGTACCAGATACTTAACCAAGACCAAGTTAATGATGAAAACTGGTTTATAAGATGAGTTTCCTGAATTTAAGGAAAAATTATTTTGTTTTTTCCTTGTGGAACTGAAATGTTTTCCTTTGATCCTTCAAATCTATTTTGTAAATTTTGAAGCTTGTTTTCATGCATTAAAAGAGTAGTTTCTCAGAGTGGTACTGATGTTAGGGGAATGTTTAGAAATAATGTGTAGTGCAGTTTTAGTTGTCACTACAGGAGAAGAGAAGAGGATTTCTACTCACATTTAGTCAGTAGAGATCAGAGTTTGTAAACATCCTGCAGTGCATGGGATAGTTTGCACAGTGGACCAGTCATCCCATCTAAACTGTCACTAATATCTGTGTTGTGAAACACTTCAATAGAATATCTCCTGATAGAGAACTGAAAGAGTTGAATTTTGGGAAATAATTATAAGTTTCTGAAATATTCCTTAGAGCTCATATGTAAAACTAGGGGAATATTCTTAAAGATTTCTAGTTATGCATAGTGTTTGAGCCAAGCATAGAGCTACTGATTATCTTTAAGACAGCCTCTTGTTTAAACTTAGAACTAATTATTTTTTTAATTTAGAAGATTTTAATGTTATTAATAACCTTGACTTAGTTGGCAGATGTAGAATTCTGCTGCCAAATAGTGAGTACACCCTCTGAAGCAGAGTTTGAACATGTACAAAAATTGAGTGTGTTCTGGACTACAAAGTAAGTCTCAACCAGTATCAAAGAATTGTTATCGTACAAATCTTTTCTCTGATCTCAGTATAGTTTAATTAACTACAGGTAAATTAAAATTCCAAGGTTTGGAGACTTATAAACTTACATCCTAAATAATTGATGGATCAAAGAAAAAAATCATAGTGAAGTCAAAAGATAGACTAAAAATTAATGAACTAAGCATCTTACTCAAAAAACTTGAAAAAGATAAAAAAGTAAATCTGATGAAAGTAGATATATAGAAATGATTAAGATAAAAGCAGAAATTAATGAAATAGAAAATGAAAGTACAATAAAGATTTTTTTTAAAAGCTTGTTCTTCTCTGGTAAGATACATTAAGGAAAAAAGAGAGATGACACAATCCTAACAATAAGAGACAATAAAAAATACAATATAAAGTAAAATAATAAGGTCACATTTATGCCAATATACTTGAAAACTTTGATGAAACTGACAGATTACCCCAAAAAATACACCTTTGCAAAAGTGATCAAGGAAGAAATAGAAAACCGTAAATAGACATTACCAGGATATTTAACCATTATGCACTGGTTTAGCTGAAAAGGTTGTTAAAAGATTGAATTTCTTCCAAATAACTAATAGATAGTTACTGTCATGAATCATCCTCAGGTGTCATATCCTAGCACCTCTGGGTACCCACGAACCTCTCTGGAGATACCTTCCTCAAGGTCTCTCTTTATGATCTAGTAGCCGAAGTCGCTCTTACATAGGAAACTAACTGCAGGATCCAGTTCCAGCACTGAAACTCTGGAACTCAGGATCCAATTCCAGCATCAACTCTGGCTAGTTTTCATGCAGGGTTGGTTATTTAAATATTCTAAACATCACCTCTGCTTTAACCGTTAGAGAAATGAAAAAAAAAGTCAATTAAGACATAGCTACTAATTAAACAGCAGCATGTCAGTTTTACAGGTGTCTTCTACCAAATATTACAAGAAACAGAACATTCCAATTTTATTAAACTGTCCAGATTGCAGAAAAATGGAATTCTCCTTACCTTAGGTATGAAGCTGGTATGACCTTGATGCTTGAATTCAAAATGAAAGTTCAGTCTGTAATATGAATGTAGATGTGAATATTCCAAAAAAAAAAAAGAGAGATCCTGTAAGAAATTAATCAAAATAATCATGACCACTTTGGGTTTATTCTAGAAATGAAAAGATGATTTATCAGTAGAAATTCTGTTAGTATAATTTATCCCATTAACAGATTAAATAGATAAATCCTTATTCATCCTTTATGAATGATAAAATTCATCATTCATAATTAAAAGGGACATCATTACCAACCTTACAGAAATTAAAAGGATTAAAAAGGAATACATGCTTAGTCACTCAGTTGTAGCCTACTCTTTGTGACCCTTTGGATTGTAGCCCACCAGGCTCTTCTGTCCATGGGATTTTCCCAGCAAGAATACTAGAGTGCATTGCCATTTCCTCCTCCAGGGGATCTTCCCAACTCAGGGACTGAACCCATGACTCCAGTGTCTCCTGCACTGTAGGTGGATTCTTCACCCACTTAGACATCAGGGAAGTCCCACAAAAGAACACAATGAACAACTTTATGGCGACAAATTAGACAACTTCGATAAACAAATACCGCAGAATCACAAATTATTTAAACTAACTCAAGAGCAAACAAAATCTCTAGACCTACTGACCTATATACCAAGTAAAGAAACTGTATTGGCAATTTAAAAATCTTCCCACAGTGAAAAGCTCAGACTTGTAAGTCTTCGCTCATGAAGTTTGGTGAATTTTACCAGACATTTACAGAATAAATAATATCAATCTTTCACAAAGTCTTACAGAAAATAGAGAGGAAGGGAGAGCACTTACCAACTCATTTTATGAGGCTAGTATTACTCTGATACCAACCCAGACAAACATCATAAGAATAGAAAACTACAGACCAATATCCTTCTCCTGATAGTTTGATAAAAATTCTCAACAAAATATTAGCAAATCTAACCTAGCAACATATATAGGGGATTATATGTCACTTGGAATTTATTCCAGGAATATAGATAGGGTTGGTTAAACATCTAAAAATCAATTATTGTAATATATTAATAAAGGTCAAAGTCCATATATATGATCATCCAAAGGCAGAAAAAACACATGACAAAATCCAATACCCATCTGTGATAAAACTAGGAATAAGAAGGAACTTTTTCAACTTAACAAAGGACAGCTATAAAAAGCCTACAGCTCAAATCATACTCGATGTTGAAAGACTAAAAACACCCCCACTAAGACTAGGAACAAGGCAAGGATGCTTACTCTCACTTTTATACAACATCTTACTGGACATGCACTGAGAGTACATTCAGATAAGAAAAATAACAGGCATTTAGACTGGAAAGAAAGAAGTAAAATTATCTATATATGTATAAGATATGATCTTACATATTAAAAATCTTGAATTCACAAAACTACTAGAACTAATAAGTTTGGCAAGGTCATAAAATATATAAAATTATATTTCTGTTCATGAGCAATGAACAGTCCAAAAAAGAATGAAAAGAAAAATTCCACTCATAATAGCAT
The DNA here is from genome assembly GCF_016772045.2 of Ovis aries. Classification (NCBI taxonomy): domain Eukaryota; kingdom Metazoa; phylum Chordata; class Mammalia; order Artiodactyla; family Bovidae; genus Ovis; species Ovis aries. The sequence continues at coordinate 50,918,531 of NC_056055.1, read as the reverse complement.
CAAAAAGAATAAAATATAAGATATAAATGAATGGAGAGACCATTTCATGCTCATGGATCTCAATATCATTAAGATAGCAATTCTCTCAAATTAGTATATAGATTCAGTACAATCCCTATCAACTCTAGCTGCCTTTTTGGGGGGGAAAAATTGTCAAACCAATTCTAAAATTTGTATGGAAATATAAATAACCCAGAATAACCAAAACAATCTTCAAAAGGAAGAATGAGTTTGGAAAATTCACACTTCCTGATTAAAGAAATTTCTACAGAGCCATAGTAATCAAGGCAAGGTGGTACTGGCATAGGATAGATATCTAACATAAATTAAGGGAACAAAATTGAGAGTCCAGAAATCAACCCTTATATTTATGATCAGCTGATTTTCAACAAAAGTGCTAAGGTAATTCAGTGGTTCAGGAAAGGATAATCTGTTCAACAAATGATATGAGCAACCAGATACCCACATGCAAATAGATGAATTTAGACCATTATCTCACATCACAGAAATGAATTCAAAATGGATTTCAACCTGAACATAAGAGCTGAAACTATATAACTCTTAGAAGAAAACATGTGAGTGAATTTTCATATAACACCAAACTGATTTTAAAAATTGATAAAATGGACTTCATTAAAGTTAAAAAGCTTTGTACATCAAATGACACTAAGAAAGTGAAAAGAAGTATTACAGAATGGGATAGCATATTTGTAGATGACATTTACTAAAGGATTTATGTCCAGAATGTATAAAGAACACTTCCAGCTCACTTACATGTATTACAAATCACCCACTTTAAAAATAGATGAGATATTTACATAGACATTTCACCAAGGGCAATATACAAATGATTAATAAGCTCCTGAATAGATGTATGACATCATTAGTCTTAAAGGAAATGCAAATTAAAACCGAAATAAGATACCACTTCATATTCAATAAGATAGTTTTAACAAAAAAGACAGCAACAAATACTGGCAAGAATATGAAGAAACCAGAATCTCACATATTGCTTGTAGGAAAATAAAATGATACAGCCATTTTAGAAAACAGTTTGGCAGCTTCTTAAAATGTTAAACACAAGAGTTGCCATATGACCCAGCAGTTCCACTTCTAGGTATCTACCCAAGAGAAATGAATACATATGTTTGCACAAAGAATTCTTACAATAGTATTATTCATAATAGCAGAAAATAGAACCAGTTCAAATACTTATCAACTGGTAAAAGGATGAACAACGTGATGATATATTCATACGAATATATTCATAGAATATATATTCATAGAATACTACGTGATAATGGACAAAGTACTGTTAGGTGCTACAGTGTTGAAGAACCCCAGAAAAACTAAGTGAAAAAGCTAAACCAGAAGACAGTTTACTGTATGATTCTATTTATATGCAGTATCAACAATAGGCAGATCTGTAGAGACAGGAAATAGTACTGGTTGCCTGTGGCTGGGAGTCAGAAAGGGAGTAACTACTAATGGGGAAGAGGGATTTTTAAAGTGATGAAAATGTTCTAAAAATTGGGTTATATTGATGACTGCACAACTCAGTAAATTAACTTAAAAATCATTTAATTGTACACTTAAAATGAATGAGTTTTATGGTATGAAATTATACCATGATAAAACTGTTAAAAACAATCTGTTAATTAACTAGACATAGAAGGAAACCCATTAAAAGTATGCACTAAAAACCTATAGCACATTTTTAAATGGTGAAATTTTAGAAGTTTTCTCTCTTAAATCAGGAAGGAGAACATACTTGCTATTACTATTACTGTTCACTATTGTTTTAGTGTGGAAGGAGGCAGGGTCCTAGTTGGTGCAATAAAATAGGATTGGAATATATAAGGATTGGAAAAGAAAAAATGAAACAACATTCACAGATCATACGATTGTCTATATCAGGGGCTGGCAAACTTTCTATAAAGGACTGTGTAATAAATATTTTAGACTTTTGTGTGTTCTACTGGGGCTTCCCAGGTGGCGCTGGTGGTAAAGAATCTGCCCGCCAATGCAGGAGACTTAAGAGATGCAGTTCGACCCCTAGGTTGGGAAGATCCTCTGGAGGAGGAAATGGCAACCCACTCCAGTATTCTTGCCTGGAGAATCCCATGGACAGAGCAGCCTGGTGGACTACAGCCATGAGGTCACAAAGAGTCGGACAAATGAAGTGACTTAGCGTGCATACACGTTCTGTTGTCTCTGAGCAGTCATAGATAATACATGAATGAGTATGGCTGTGTTCCAACAAACTGTCTATATTGAAAGAGGCAATGAGAACTTCCCTGGTGGTACAGTGGATAACAATCTGCCTGCCATTGTAGGGGACACAAGTTCAATCCCTGGTCCAGGAAGATTCCACATGCCACAGAGCAACTAAGCCTGTGCACCACACTACTGAGCCCAAGTGCCACAACTACTGAAGCCCAAGCGCCTACCGCCTGTGCTCTGCAACAGTAAAAGCCACCACAATGAGAAGCCCCTGCTCGCTGCAGCTAGAGAAAGCCCATGTGCAGCAGTGAAGACCCAGTGCAACCAAAAGGAATAAATTAATTTAAAAAAAAACAGGCAGTAATCCAGATTTTGCCCATAGGCCAGTTTTTAGACACGTGGACTAGATAGAAAACCCTAGAAATTCTACTGACAGATTATTAGAATCAGAGTTAACTGTAATTTTTGATATAAGGTAAAAATATAAAAATCAATAGTGTTCCTATACTATTTTAAATTTTAATTACTAATTAAATACTAATTTAAATACTAATTCCTATACTAATTTAAATAATTTAAATTTTTTAAGTAGATAATTTTTTTTTTAGTTTTTATTTTTTTAATTTCAAAATCTTCAATTCTAATTTTAATAATTTAAAAATTTAGCTGGGGACTTCCCTGATGGTCCAGTGGTTAAGACTCCGTGCTTCCAGCGTAAGGAGCATAGTAGGTTCAATCCCTGGTCAGGGAACTAAGATCCTGTATGCCATGTAGTATGGCCAAATTAAATAAATAAAATACTCTTAAGAATTTTAGTTGGTACACAGGAATAAATTACAGCAGAAGATTTGTATAACCATTATGGAGAAAACTAAAATTTTATTTAAGTTATTATAAGACCTGAATAGAGTCTGTGAATGAGAAGATTCCTCTAAAATACAAATTTTAAATGAAGGGTATAAACTCGTAAGATGGGGAAACAGGAAAGAAAGCAATGACAATAAAATTTTAGAATCTGGAAAGCAGGAGGATGAATGGCAACCATCTTAGCAACTTACTTAAACTTAATAAGTACAAGAAAGCTGAATCCGAAACTAGCAGCGGAAAACATTAAGAACTTAAGATAGTTTATACAAAATCCTCAAAAATCACAAGAACTGGCAACTCTGGGTACTCTGTAGTAGAAAGGGTAGCTAAAATAAGGATTGAAATGAAAGATATTTAAGAATGTATATCTCTTCCCTTAATCCATACTGCTGGATGATTTACCTCCTGTATGTCAGCAGAAATCTTAAATCTTATTCTCTAAAGAGGGTAAAATAGAAATTTATCTATATTAAAGGATGCCAGACACAGTTGAAGGCTTTGAGTACCCGACCAAAATCAGGGGGACTAAATGACCGTATGCACACTGAATACTTAATTCAGATATCCTGAGAATTATTTCAGCTATTGAACTAAAGATACTGACATTAGAAGTTCTTCCAAAAATGACTTCTCCCTATTTAGTGAAGCACAAGCCTACCCTTGCACTCAGAGTTCCCAGTCACCTTTTTAGTTCCCCACTCTTAACTATGAGCAGACAGTCAAAAGATAATCAGACATTTGACAAAAGAGTCTAATATAGAGACCTAAACAAACAGGGAGATATTTTGGAAAAGTAGAGACTACATAAGGAGAAGATGACTTAAATTTTAGAAAAACTCTCAGATAAGAAAAGACTGCATGCTTGAAGCGCTGCATGCTGACTGAAGGATGCAACAAGGAGAGAGAAACAGGAGACTTAGATAGTATTGGTATTGTTCTACTTCTTAACATGAGTGGTGAGTTACAGATGTTCACTTTTCTCTAAACCCCACAAGTACTTTATCTATGTACTTTTCTGTAAGGATGATACATTTCACAGTTTTAAAAATAATTAACAAAAAAGGAGATAAAATGGGGAATAAAAAATATTAGGCAAGGAATAAAAATCTATCCAAAAGATCATGCAGATTTGAAATAAAGCCAAATAGAACTTAAAGAAGTAAAAAAAAAAAAAAAAAAGTACTGTTAAAATTTATAAAAACAAGTAGCAGAAACAGTTTATACAACAGATTAAGATAGATACTGAAAAATTACCCAGAAGGCAATATATGGAGATGAGATAGCAAACATGAAAGAGCAGTTATGAGACAGGAGTCTCATGGGAATGTTTCAAGTATCTATTTAGAACTCCAAAAGAATTTAGAAGTAGGTGAGAGGCAACATTGGAATAATGACAGAAAATCTTCCAGAATATATGAACAATCTGAATCTTAAGACTTAGAAAGTCAAACGATTCTCAGTGAAGATCAATAATAGGAAATCAACATTTACAAACATCAGAGTGAAACTGCAATACTCCAAAGACAAGGGAAGATTAGTCAAAGGGAAAAAAAAGTATCCAAAGTAACAATTCAACTGATAACAGACTTTAACAACAATGGAAGCCAGAACTCAATGAAATACTATCCTATTTAAAAAGAAATAACTATCAACCCTTATAGGCTCAGCTGAACCTTTAATCAAAAAGAGTGAAATAAAGATTTTCAGAGCAATAAAAAGTGAGTTTTCCTCAACAAAGTTTTACTTAATATACATGAGAAAGAATAATTTTTTTAAAAAAAGTTAAAGAGATGGAAGAAGGAATGGGGAGCAAAAATTTTTCATCTGTATAAGTCTGAGTATACATTGAGTGTAAATTCTAGTTGGAAGGGCAAAAATACGACTGTCACTGAATGTTTATGATAACTAGGTTTTGTTGGTTTGATTTCTTCTGCAGGTGTACAGAAGATGGATGTCCACATAAGAAATTCTTTCACACACGTTTTCTCATGCGGATGAGATTAACACCAGATTGTTCCAAAATGTTGATCTCAACGTCCTCTGGATATCTCTTGATTTTGCATGATCTTGACTTAACCAAGTCTTTAGAAGTAGGCAGCTATCCCATTTTGAGGGCAAGAAGAACAACATCAAGTTCAGGTACGCTTTCCTTTTTTGATTAAAAGAAAAGAGTTTTCTAAATAATCTCAGACATGGAGATGGTATATGTTTCTATTTTGAGAATGATAACAGGAAGAAGAGAAGAAAATTAAAAGACATTCTTTGGAAAGCTCAGTGAGAGCTTTTTTCCCAAAGTATCTTTGATGTAGTATTAGTTTGTACCTCACAAATGATCTAGGAAGAATAACTTCAAACTCTTAAAAAAAAAATTTAGCCCTCTGCTAGCCAGAAAATCTTCATCAGTGTTTGTAAATCATCATTATCTCAAATATTAGTGATAGCCCAAAGTACTGTCAATCTTCTTAAGTCTTTCTGATAAACTGCCATTTAAAATCAGCTTCAAATGGTTGGAATCTCTCTCTGTGCATGTGGCCACTTTTGAAGATCTTTGGGAATGCATAGGCCTCATTGTATTGCAGTTGCCTAATTTCGTTGCTCAAAGTAGAAATTTAAGTTTTATCAGCTTATTTGCAAGCAAGAGATTCATTAAAGTGCAGTCCTTTTAATTTCAGAATTTGTTAGGTTAAACATTAATAATCAAGCTTAGTGAAAAGTAGTGATTTAGGAGATCTAGTTGGCATGTTTTGCTTAAAAACCAAGGTTTTCTGTCTTTTAAAGGTAATTCTGATACTTAATACCATCAAAAGATATTAGATTAATAAGAAGTCCCCACCGATGTGTGGGGCTACAAGAAAAGTGTGACATAGAGACTGCTGTTTGGAATAGTACATCAGACTCCCCTATCTGATATTCATTTTATTTTCTCAGATTTCAATGTTATGTTTGTATTGCATTTCAAAGATAGTATTCACATAATTTCAGTAAGCATGATAGACGTTGTTGCTATACTTTAAGGAACATCTGTTCTCAGTAATGGGCCTGTTGTTTGGATGTTATTCTAACGTAAAACAACAGATTGAGCAGCTCAGTTTTCATTCATGCTGAATTTTCTTATTCCATTTCACTATGGAAATAATGGGGAACCTAAGATGTTGGAGAAGGAAATGGCAACCCACTCCAGTATTCTTGCCTGGAAAATCCCATGGATGGAGGAGTGTGGTAGGCTACAATCCATGGGGTCGCGAAGAGTCAGACACGACTGAGCGACTTCACGTTCACTTTTCAAGATGTTCCTGTGTTTATTTGGTTTTTCATTTTTATTTCACTTAAGGAAGTCATTGGTGTAAACAGTTTTAGAAAGGGACTAAGCCTTGGAATGGATAGGACATTCCAAAGAAACATCTTGCCTACCTCAGTCTTAGTTATTTATAGACCACTTTTAGGTGGGTATATACTTGCCATGCTTCAGATGAACTTTAAAAATATGATTCAAGTAGATTATTTAAAGGTTGAGACACTACCAGAATTCACTGTTGGAATGTTTTGTATTTTCAAGATCTTACCACTTTGTCAAGTTCGTCTGGTCCTAGAGTTTCTGGTTCACCTTGTCATCACAGTGATTCTAATTCATCTTCTGAGAAACACATGTCACGCACTTCACAAAGAGAAGGTAGGTTAAAAGTTAGGTTTCATAATCTTGTATAGAGATGCTAAAATAGCTTTCTTTGGTTTGATTTTAATCTTTAAAAATAAAAGCCAATAGAGATGAGGTTATTCCTTGCCCCTCAATAATCATTTTCAAAAAGCTAACCACGGAATTCCGTGGTGGTTCAATGGTTAAGACTCTGCACTTCCACTGCAGGGGGCACGGGTTTCATCCCTCGTCAAGGAACTAAGATCCCATATGTCCCTCATTGTGGCCAAAAATCAAACAAAACCCCACAAAGCTAACCAGAGTCTCTAGGTTGAATATCATGGGCTTAAATTTTTTTTGGAATTTGAATTTTGGTTTTACTTCCTGGATTTAAGTTTGGTCCAGTTTGGAGAGGGAATAGTTGGGAAATACAGACTCCAATTAAGATTGTTACAGAAATTAAGTGAGAGAGTGCATCATGCAAAATGTTGGGCTGGATGAATCACAAGCTGGAATCAGGATTGCTCAGATATCAACAGCCTCAGATATGCAGATGATAGCACCCTGATGGCAGAAATTGAAGAGGAACTAAAGAGCCTCTTGATGAAGGTGAAAGAGGAGAGTGAAAAAACTGACTTAAAACTCAACATTCAGAAAACGAAGATCATGGCATCTGGTCCCATCAGTTAACAGCAAATAGATGGGAAAAAATGGAAACAATGGCAGATTTTATTTTCTTGAGCTCCAAAATCACTGCAGACAAAATTAGAAGATGCTTCCTCCTTAGAATAAAAGCTGACAAACCTAGATAGCGTATTAAAAAGCAGAGACATTACTTTTCCAACAAAGGTCCATATAGTCAAAGCTATGGTTTTTCCAGTAGTGATGTACAGATCTACAGTGATGTAAGTTGGACCATAAAGAAGATTGAGCACCAAAGAATATGCTTTCGAACTGTGGTGCTTGAGAAGACTCTTAAGTCCCTTGGACAGCAAGGAGATGAAACCAGTCAATCTTAAAGGAAATCAAGCCCAAATAGTCACTGGAAGGACTGATGCCTGAAGATGAAGCTCCAATACTTTGGCCACCTGATGTGACAAGCTGACTCACTGGAAAAGACCCTGATGCTGGGAAAGATTGAGGGCAGGAGGACAAGGGGGTGAAAGAGGATTAGATGGATAGACAGCATCATTGACTCAATGGACATGAGTTTGAACAAACTCTGGGAGAGAGTAAAGGACAGGGAAGCCTGGTGTGCTGCAGTCCCTGGGGTTGCAGAGGGTTAGACACGACTTAGCAACTGAGTAACAACAATGGATCTGATAGTGCTATATAATATATAATATAAAGGGATGATTTATCAGGTGCTTGTGAAAGTCGCCTGGTTCCAGCCCAGTAAGCTTTTTGCTCTGCTGTTTCCTTACCTCAACAATGCCTGGTAGCCTCACAGGGGTTGTGGGATAAAGTGAGCTACAATGTGGCCCCACTTAGCTTTTGCCAGTTTTTCCCCAGCCAATCTGGTAGAACGATCTGGATAATCTAGCCCATCTACCCCTCAATTGAAATGCTTTCTATCTAGCAAGTTTCACCACAAGTTTCACCTCAAGTTTTAACCCACATTTGAGGTCTTAAAACACTTTTTGTTCTCCTCTTGGTGGACTGATGGCTAGATACAGGTTTTGTTTTGTTTTGTTTTGTTTTTTTGTAGTTTTGGGTCACCTTTTGGAGATATCTTGTTCCTAGAAATTTAGAGGAGAGACCATACATTAGACTTCTAATTAAGGTTTTTCCTGGGTGGCCTTACCTGGTAAATGCCTGTTTGATTACTTGATTACTTTGTATGGCTACTTCCAAGAATGGTTTGAGAGTCTTTCCTAACCTAACCTGTTGACTATCCATCATCTGGTCCTCTGGATGTTAAAGAGTGTGCTGTCTCATTTTAAGGTTAAATATTCCTCCTCTTAGAGATTTATGCCTGGATATGTAATATTTCTCATGTGGATTTTTAGGGATGTAGCACAAATAAAAGTAGAGTAACTGATCCAAGTGTAATTAGAGAGGCCCTTGACTCTCCAGTCTTCCTGCCCCATCTCCACTCTGACCCTGTATCGTTCCTCCCTTTAGCCAGCTCTTAAGCAACCTCCATGGAGAAGGCGATGACACCCCACTCCAGTACTCTTGCCTGGAAAATCCCATGGATGGAGGAACCTGGTAGGCTGTAGTCTATGGGGTCGCTAAGAGTCGGACACGACTGAGCGACTTCACTTTCACGCATTGGAGAAGGAAATGACAACCCACTCCAGTATTCTTGCCTAGAGAATCCCAGGGATGGGGGAGCCTGGTGGGCTGCCATCTGTGGGGTCGCACAGAGTTGGACACGACTGAAGCAACTTAGCAGCAGCAGCAGCGACAACCTCCAAGGAGCAGAGACTCAAAAAGACCACTGCTTACCTATTCAAAATAAGTTTCTTTTCTGCTTTGGTTATAGATTTTCAAAATTCTTGAAATAGGATTTTTTTTCCTAAAATTGTTGTTAAAGTTTAATTACATGGGAAATTACTTATATATAATTTGGTTGTAACTGTAATTTAGAACATCACAGGTTTTTGTCAGTGTACTAATCTCAAGGGAAGTTTTTAAAAGAAGAGACCACATCTAAGTGAGAAATAATTCATAAAGGGTCTGACAGAGGCAGTTCATTATTTTTAAATTAACTCCTTCTATAGGCACAGAATTGTTGAAATATTTCTCTCAGTATTAAATTTCTAAGTTGCTTCGTTACAATGTTTATGAAAGTGGTTTTCCACATACTTCAGGGACATGACATATTCCCGTTTGTAACAGTGGCTCACTACAGCAGTTACTTTCATCAGTGGCTAGGTAGAAATGATGGCCATAGCAGAATACCAGGAATATGTACAGTTGGCAGTATCTCCCACCTCTTGTCTTGATATGTCTCTCTGTGAGTTGTCCTCTCTTACTTCCAAAATTATAGGTCAATTTGTTGTTTATAGTACTGTCCTAGGGGCTGTAAGTCCTGTAAGTCCTGCTCCTTAATCTATGTTAATCCTGTCTTTAATCTATGTTAAGGCAGTCCTCATGGCTTCCAAGTATTTCTTTCTCTAGACTAGAGAGCACCAGGTCTTCTGAGATGAGAATTACTTTTCCAGATTCCTTTCATACCACATGACTTTGATTCTTATATAGCTTTCTGAGATGCAGATTCAAATCGAAAGGACTCCTAGTCAGCTTTACTGCCTTGTGCGTGTGTGTGTTAGTCTCTCAGTCATGTCTGACTCTTTGCAACCCCATGGACTATAGCCCACCAGGCTCCTTTGTCCGTGGGATTCTCCAAGCAAGAATACTGGAGTGGGTTGCCATTTCCTTCTCCATTACTGCTTTAGCCATAGATTACTGTTGATTCCTGCTGCAGGAACTTGGATTCTTTAGTTCCTGTCATACCCTTTCCCCTACACCCACCTCCAAAAACATAGCCCATACACTGAAGGGCTCCTCAGTGTATTTACATGTGGTAGCATAAAGGGCAGATGAAGAAATAAGAAAGGCCCGATGGGGTGGCTGCCAGAAATCAAAGCTTTGATGAGCTGCCTTAGTCTTTTAATAATACGAATTCCACATCCTAATATTCTTATATCTCAGGAATTTCACCACGAAATAGTCTTGAAGTCTTAACCCCTGAAGTTCCTGGTGAGAGAGACCGTGGAAACTGCATCACATCCTTACAGCTACACCCAAAAGGCTGGGCCACTCTTCTTCGGTGCTCAAGCAACACTGATGATCAGGAGGTACGGGGTAGCAGCACTGCACCTTCAACGGGGCTGACTGAACAAACTGCCATTGCCATGTGTGCTCATGGTGTCTTTATCCCTTCAAAATCCTTCTTCCTCCTCTCTGGCCTGGGTTTGGCAAGTGGGAGATACTTTAAACCAGTCATCAGCTCAGATTAAGGCCAGTTTAATTCTTGCCTCCTTCATCTCATTGTAAAAAACCTCTTACATGGTAAACCCAGGACTGAGCTAAGCTGACTAAACGGGAGGTTTTGCTAAGTCAATGGAGTATTATGAGTTTCTCTTTTTACAGTGAAGGGGGCCAGGGTTTAATCCCTGGTCAGGGAACTAGACCCTGCATACCACAACTAATATCCTGCATACTGTAACAAAGACCCAGCACAGACAAAAAACAAACAACAACAACAAAAAACAACAAAGCTTTGGTAAAGGAAGGGATTGAACTGATAACTAGGGGGAAAGGTCTTGTATGACCTTACGATCCTCTTTACTCTGGAAAGCTAGTGTCTTCCAAGAATCTCACTAGCTCCAGAAGCCACAGCTAACAGGAGAGGAGCGTCTTCAAAGTGTGTAGAAGGAGAGGTAGTCTAGGGCTTAGATATCTTAATATCAAGATTGTTGTTACTGTCAGGTGAATTATTACTTTAATTACTTTAGAAGTCACAGTGGCCTCGGGGAATCAAATGTGTCACAGTATAGCAATAGCCTTGATATGAATGTAGATAAGACAGTGTGGGGCCTACAGATTTTGTTAATTGAGAGAGGGGTAGCATTCATCTGGATGTTTTCTTGCAGCAGGGATGTAGCTGTGGCATTCTGTTGAGCCTTTGGGGGAAAGAAAGATTATCTGTAGCACTGTTTGGGGCTCTATAACTGGTTTTGAATTAATTTTAGCTGAAGTATAGTTGCTGTACTGCATTATATAAGTTACAGCTGACCACAGTTATTCACAATTTTTAAAGATTATACTCCATTTACGAGGCTCTGTAACTTTGATTTCTCTCTCTTCCCTCCCTCTAGTGGACTTGTGTCTATGAATTCCAAGAAGGAGCACCCGTGAGGCCAGTCGCACCTCGCTGTTCTCTGCGCCTGACTCATTACATTGAAGAAGCCAATGTAGGCAGGGGTTATATCAAAGAACTTTGCTTCAGCCCTGATGGGCGAATGATTTCGTCCCCACATGGATATGGGATTCGCTTGTTGGGGTTTGACAAACAGTGCAGTGAACTTATTGACTGTTTGCCCAAAGAAGCCAGTCCCCTGCGGGTGATCCGTTCTCTGTACTCTCACAATGATGTGGTACTGACGACAAAGTTCTCTCCAACACATTGTCAGATCGCCTCTGGGTGCCTTAGTGGACGGGTTTCTTTGTATCAGCCAAAGTTTTAGGCACAATTTAACGTCAAATAAGGAACTCTACCGGTGTTCGACTTCTATATACTTCAATTTAGGTGAAGTATTTTCTTTTTAGAAGATCTTAAAAGTTTGGGTCAAGATCCTGGTTCTTATGGGTCCACAGACATACCTGTGACCTGAGTACTTGATCATCCAGCATCACGAGGCATCGCCAAGTTAGACTCCAGGCAGCAACATCTTTGCAGCGTTCCTCCGCTCCTGCTGATCTGTGCCACTACACTCCAGCTCTGCTCGTAGCTTTGTCAGGTCTCTTTCTTTTAATTCTTTTCTGTTTTTGATTTTGGTGTGAATTTTGTGGACATTTGGCAGGAGTTTTGGTTGGATTAGGAGGAACTTGTGATGCTAGTATTGAATAAAACCCGGAAGTCTGATGTTGGCATACTGGTTGCTAAAAAGAAATTTCATCTTCACTTATCAGTATTCTTGGCCTTTTAAAGTTGCTGTTAGTTTCTCTATAATGAGCACAGATGATGGCATTATCCTTACAACTGTTACAGTCTTGCAGGAAAATGTCTTTTAGGTTTCCTGTCAAAGTTATATTTTTCACTATGAGAGGAATTTTGTTGTGAAATTCTAGAAAAAACATTATCACCTCTCTTTGTAACTTACTGTATTTGTATGAATTTTTAAGTCTACAGCATATGTCCTTAGTTGATATTTTGTTCCTGTCAACAGCATTAGAAAAGAAGAGAGAGGAAGGAATGGGCTTGGGTCATTTCTATTGTATGAAGAGGATTTATTTATTAAATTAGTATACTGTCTGTCTGTCACAGAGTGATGAGAACAATGTAGCTTAGATTTTGTTTCCTCCACCAGATTATTTGAATCACAGAGTGACAGGTGGAGGGAAAATTGAGAGTAAAGAGAGTTGTGTTTTTCTCATTTTCCTTGAGTTCAACTCTTACTATTAATGAAGAGAGAACTTCCGTTTGTTTTCAAGCTGTTGTCATGACTGTGGCAGTCAGTGACTTGGTTGTCAAGACCTTTTGTTGTGTTTTGTTATGGAACACAGCAAGTAAAAAGCATCATGCAAGGGCCAGGCATAAGGCTGACTACTCTGCTGATGCAGGCAGCTTTCTTCTAGTCTTCTCTGCTTTGAATTGGATTGTCTTTAGAGGAGATTTTGCCAGAGATTAGAGTAATTTGAGCCATATGCTAGTTTTTTCCCTCTTAGAACACACTCTCTTAGGCCAGTGGCTCTCAAACATTTAGGGTGCATTATAATCATTGATGTGAAAGTTTCTCAGTCATGTCCAACTCTTTGTGACCCCCAGTGGACTACTTCATGGAATTCTCCAGGCCAGAATACTGGAGTGGGTAGCCTTTCCCTTCTCCAATAATCATTGAGGAGCTTGTGAAAAATAGAGAAATCTGACCCTCACCTTAGGAGGTTCTGATTCAGCCTGGGAGAGGACAGGAATCTTTATTTTTAACAGTAACCCCAAATAATTTATATTCAGATGGTTCCCAGATCACGGCTTGAAACATTACTACCTTAAACATCAGTAAATATTTCTGTACCCATCCGGTGCTTACCACAGCTCCCAGAAAGTTTTGATAATTAAAAAAATAAGCAAATGAAAGCAATTTTAGAGGTCTTAAAATGGACACAATCTCATTATTTGATGAATGTAGAAGTTAAGTGACTTAGCTAAGGTCATCCTGCAAAATTAGTGGCAGAGCCAGGACTTGAATTCAGGTCTCTCCATTCCTTGCTCAGGGCAATTTCTACTGTATTATGCTGGCTGTTAAAGATTTATAAACAGTTTTTTTTGTCTTTAAGTTGTATTACTGTGGATACCCTTAAACTGGCCAGTAGATTGAAAAAGAAAGGCATGACAGTATTGATGCTGAGAATTCTAGCGATAAGGAGAAACTGTTTTAAATCTTATAGAAATATTTAAGCAACCCAAATGCATGAATAAAAACAACATTTTTTGTAGAATCTACCAGACAGTCATTTACACACATAGAGGTTACATCTCACTTAGATAATGTTGGCTCTAGGACAAATTTTAAAAATTAGATTTTTTTTTACCATGGTTGTTAAAATAAAAATTGTAAATTTTTTTAGTCATCATAAAAAATACACAGTGAAAAACAAGTGTGCCATAAACTTTTTAAAAAATACATATTTGAAAGAAAATAAAGTTTTGGAGACAAAAATACCTAATGCTGGTAGTAAAAATAAGCTACTAAGTACAGTGGTTATAAGAAATTTCTATATATTGCATCTCCTTTGGAGAGCACTCCATGCTGGGCCCAAATGTTGCCCAACTCTAAATTTCAGTACATGATTCTTAAATCACCATAGAATATCTATCATATGTCAAATAATGTACATACTTTACTACTAACCTTCACAAAAACTGCAAGCTAGGTGACGTGAGCACCAATTTACTGTGGAGGAAATGGAGACTTAGGTTAAATGATTTGCCCTGAGCACAGAGCTGACAGGTATTGGATTTCAAACCCAGTGTCTTAGTTCCCAGCCTGTGCTTCCTACCCAACCATTTACCCTTTAGTTTGTAAAGGATGGTGAACTGGCCTATTAATTTATCTATTTAACATCCTCTGGAAGTCTTTTATTAACAGAGCTGGCTTATCTTCTTTACTATGCAAAAGAACATTTACAAGATTGACAATTTCCATTAGAATTAGTGCCATAAACTGCAGGGTGTACACACAGCACAGTCCATACCTAACTAAAAACCCTCAAGTAGGATAAATAACTATAAAGAAAAATGGAGGATTAATAGCCTTGTACAGAGTCACACAGATGAGAATGAAAAATTAATAGCCAGCAAACTCAGTAAAATTTTTGTCTTCTCTGAGGTATAGAAGGAAAGTGAAGTCACTCAGTCGTGTCCGACTCTTAGCGACCCCATGGACTATAGCCTACCAGGTTCCTCCGTCCATGGGATTTTCCAGGCAAGAGTACTAGAATGGGTTGCCACTTCCTTCTCCAGGGGATCTTCCTGACCCAGGGATCAAACCTGGATCTTCCGCATTGCAGGCAGATGCTTTACCTTCTGAGCCACCAGGGAAGCCCCCTCTGAGGCATGATCATGATCAAAAAGCCATCAGGTAATATTAAGAAATTAAAGGGCATCAGAAATGCTATACTATTAATATTGGGGGAGATTACACTTAAAATGTTGAGGTCCCATTTCACTTACAGTATAAAGTCTAATCTGGTGTTTTTAACTCAAAATTTTTAGTTATTTTTATTCATAATTGGTAAATGTATTATAATTGATAAGTAGTATAATTGTTGGTAAGTATAGTATAAATTATACTTCTGTTTTTAAAAGCTTTCTGCATAGTATATTTATGGCAAAGCTATGTTGAATGACTTAAGAACATCAACTCCACAGTAGTTCTTTACTTTCAGTTGTGAAAATGAAATGGCTGATGCAGAAGAGACCTGTATTTTAATCTTTTGAAAATGTGGTCTTTTTTTCTCAGAAGCCCAAAGAGCATGTGTATTTTGTTGTTTCTCCTTGTTACATCCCTGAAGAGAGGCTATACCAAAAACTTTAGGAAAGCATGGAAAAGGTCAATCACCTGTTCCCCACTCCTGTTATCTAGAACCAGGATCACATCACATCATTGTTAAAGCTGTTTTCTAGAAAGTGCAATATAGGAAAAACACTCAGAGAATCTTTTAGGAGGCTAGTGTTTCCCATACTAGAATATATGGTCTTGGCATCCGTAAGTATCTGTTAAGCTTGTGTTTAACAGGATAAATAGTCTGATAACTTACTGATGACAATCATCCCCATTTAATGACCAGCAGTCATTGAGAGCTATGAAAATTCACTCAGTAACACCATGTGGGTTATGAAGAAAAGCATATATATTAATTTTGGGATAAATAATGCATATCTCTTTAAGTGCCAAAATTTAAAACTTGTAATTATTTTTGATGCAAGTCTTTCAGATATGTCAGTATACCTGACCTGCCTTCTTCTTAAACAGCATGCTCAGTATAATTCATTTTTTCATGATGAAAAGTAACTTATATTCATGTGTTATTACAAATATCTAATGAGCTCTGATGTATGTAAAATACTTCATAAATTGTAAAGGGCTATAACAAATTGATATTATTATAAAGTGATTCCCTCAGCCCCAAGATATATATAATCATTTGCCTCAGATTGCTGGTGTGTTTTTTTTAATTTAAAAAATTTTATGTCTGCTAAGCAGTTTGTTTTGCTTATATAGTGGTTTCCTACTACACTTATCAATACACCTGCTTCTAACAGGCTCCCCACTTCCTTCTAATATGCTGTGTTCATCTGTTACGCGCTGGGAGGTGAGATAACCAAGTCTGCTTAGTGTTTAAAGAGCTGGATGAGCTCTGGGTGCACAATCTATGAGACAGTTTTTTTGGTTGCTCACCACCTTCCTGACAGTTTCACAACAACCTTCTGAAGTTCCCAGTTAAAGCCCAAGCTAGTGATTTTCTTCAGTTGCCACTGAGTAAAATACTACAAAAGCTAAAGATGCTGCTGTATTAAGGAAAGCGATGTACCAAAAATACAGGGAAGGAAAAACAAAGGCTCTGTATTTGCACAGGGGTCTTTCATGCTTTGAAGAAAAAAGAAGAGTGCAGAGTGAAAAAATAAAAATCCAGGTAGACTTAAGAGTATTCTTGATGCCATTAAATTTTGTCGATAACTATTAAAATATATGGTTATCACATTGTACAAAGACAGTTTAATCTCAGTGCAAAATGAAATTGTACTGAAATTTATAACCTAAACACAATTCTGAAGAATTTCTCCCATTCAAATGATACGAAATTATTATCAACAAGAAAGTCTTAAGTTTACCTGTGTGCTTTTTCAGTTGTAAATGAATTAATGATGGAAAAATGGATTTTATTAATGGATTTTATCAAAAGCTCCAAGGAATATATCTCCCATGCACATACTCTCCTCTATGTATGTGTATATAAATGTCACTATAAATGAAAATGCCAGAGATAATAAAATAACTTGTAAAGTTTAAATCTGGTCCAAAATACTTACAAAAGAATTTTCAGCTTTCCTGAGTTTTTTCCCTTATTTAGATTTTGGTTTTTACATAAAGGTTGAATATTTGAATTTTCTTTTAAATTTCACTGAATCTTCTATTTCTTAACCATGCTTTCTGAAAATCTTAGATTTAACACTTTCAGGAAATTTAGATTGTCCCAGATAATATGCCAGACACCACAAAGTTTTCTCACTAGATTCTTACACCAAACTGTAAGCTCCTTGAGGGCAGGGACTTTTTATTCCCAGTGCCCAGCAGGATTAATCAAATTGAATGTTGGATGAATCAAATTCACCATATATGTCCTCAAGTTCCCATGAAGCCAGAATTTTGATGTGTAAATTATTCAGTACTACAGAAGTCCATCATTTATTATAATGAATAGACTATTCATTGGAGTAAGGTTTTTTCCTGACAGTAGGTCAGAAAAACCAAGCATTTCTCATTGTTCTGGAAAACTGCAAAATTCAGTTTTTCATTCAACAAACATGTGACTCCCTACCAGATGCCTAGTCTAGCTCAAGGGACAAAGATAACTAAGGTTTTGGTATTCCATAACTGCAGGTGACACAGACTTAGACCCAGGGCTGGCTTCATGGGTACGTGACCTATGCAGTCACAAGGGCCCTTTACTAAGAAAAGTCTCAAGCTTAGTTTATTGCTCTGCTGAAGCAATCTTGACATTCTTAATATTTTGAACACGGGGCCTGCATTTTTATTTTACACTGGGCTCACAAATTATGTAGCTGGTCCTGCTTGGATAGTATCATTTTGACCTAGTGAAAACAAGCATTAGAGTACCTTTTATCTACCTTCTAGTAAAGATATTCACATTCACTGAAAACTAGCTATAAAATAATTTAGTAACTTCTCATATCTAAAATTGAAGTAAAACTTCCTTCTTCCCACAAAGTTTCTTAACAGATCAAATGTTATTCATTTCAGAATTAGAAAAGCTTTCTATAAACCTATTAATAGGTTTTTACCTTTTCTGAGTTTTCAAATGGATGGTAGAATTGTAGGTGAACTTATCTACATACATAGCTACATACAGTTTTAAGGTTTTTAATGTTTTATTAATACATGCATTGAATAGTTGTCTACCTCATAATGTGCTTTAAATAAATGCTACTTTGAAACATCTGACACACCTTTTGTGTGTCTTTTAACCTATTTAAAAGATTGATAGCAAACTTGGATTTAGTATTAGTTTGAAAACTTTTGTTTACATTTTGTTGTTCATTTTTAGACCAGAATCAACCATAAGGCTATGACCGAGGCAGTGGTGCTTCTTGTTAGTGGTATTCTAAACTTTTTTGATCATATAACTCCTAACAGAAAAAGTTAAGAGAAGACACTCTAAATTTTGGTTATTTACAAATTATATACATTATACTCATCTATTACATACATCATAAAACATGTATAAAGGAAACTTTAGAAGGATCAGTTCAGTTCAGTTCAGTCGCTCAGTCGTGTCTGACTCTTTGGGACCCCATGAATTGCAGCATGCCAGGCCTCCCTGTCCATCACCAACTCTTGGAGTCTATCCAAACCCATGTCCATCGAGTCGGTGATGCCATCCAGCCATCTCATCCTCTGTCATCCCCTTCTCCTCCTGCCCCCAATCCTTCCCAGCATCAGGGTCTTTTCCAATGAGTCAACTCTTTGCATGAGGTGGCCAAAGTATTGGAGTTTCAGCTTCAAAAAATCAAAGTTCTACATTACCTCCTGCACTTTCATGGTTCACCTTGTCTTTCCACTGGTGTATGCACACTTCACTTTGAAGGCTGCTACTGTAAATCACAGAACTGGCATTTTACACTGAAAACACATTTATTAAGATCTGAATCATTCACATCTGTTCACTAAAGTTCTGCCCATTTACAAGTTTATTCAATATGAATGTGTGTCATAAATTATTTACTCAGTGAAAATTATACCAGTAGGAAACATAGTTGATAATATTTTGTCAAGCTGTATACAGTCATTAGTTCTCGTACAAATTTTAGAACATGTTTATTTTTCACACTACTCCCTAGAATGACATCTTGTATTATTTAGTAGTGTGATTGACAGTTCAGTTTGCCATACTGTTTTAAATTTACTAGAAAAATGACAATCCTACTCGGGATGCTAACTTTTGGTAAGTCATTGAAAAGGAAAATAGAGTGAATCTCCTTCAGTTCAGATTATTTTGAGAAATTAATCACTCTTTAGATAATTTAACCATAGCATTAATGATCACTATTTCAATTATTCCTGAAACATGACTGATACAGATTTAAATATAAATAGAAGAGATTTGGCATTCATTAATACTAAAGAACTATTTATATTCATTTCCTATTACTGATATAACAAATTTCCAGAAACTTAATGGTTAAGAAATTTCCTTCTAGGCCCTTCCCTTCCAGCAGAGAACATGAAAAGTGGTGCAGGCATTAGTATCACGAGGAGGGCTTGTTAACAGATTGCTAGGCTGACACCCAAGGATGTTGACTTCACAGGTCTGGGGTGGGAGCCCCTATACTGTATTTCTAGCCAGTTCCCTGTTGATGCTGTGGATCCGGGACTAGTTTGAGAACCAGGGATATAGAAAATGTATAGTTTAGGTTTAGTTTTTTCATGTATGACAGTTCCATGAATCTCTGTGAAGATAAAGCCAGTTTGGAGAATATCTTAAGTTTGGAGGTTGAGAGAGGGATAACCATGCTTCCCGTTAGCTACAGTGTCCTCTTTCAGCAAGAGCTAGAGCTAAGACTTCCCTTTTTTCAAATGGTATTTACGTTACTGAGCAGTTAATTATGCTAAGATCATCTTATCTTCTCAGGAACAGACCTGGTGCTATGTGGCCTATCTTCTAACTACATGAGAGGAGTCACTACAGAAACACAGGGAGCTTCGAACAGCTTACAACAGCTGGGGACAGGATAACAGTCCAGAACACAGACCACTCAGAACAGCTTTTAAACCCTTTTTGGCAGGTGAGGGATGGATGGCTGTTTCTTTTGAAAGCTATTTAAATTATGGGTACATGAACCTGCTCTGTTTATTAACTTGGAAAAGCCCATCACTATAAAAGATTAGTTTTGGGGTAAAATGAAGAATCCAAATTTTGTTCTAAAAGGATTACTTTCTTAAATACAAAGTGTCTGATCTGTTCTGAGCTATTACCTTAGAGATTTTGTGTGTGTATACAATTAACATTCGTACAAAAGAACAACTTCATGGCCTTTATTAAAAGTTGCAGAGTACTGGCAGGAAAACCATGATGCCCACCTACCTCGGTCACTCCAGGTGTGAGTAAACCACTCACTTTTGGGGTAGTCTTAAGGAAAACATCAGCTTATTAGCATCAGCTTATCACCAGCCCTGTCCCAATCTGGCATGTGTTCTGGGCTTGAGGAGAGGGAGCTGGTGGCCACCACATCATTAGTAGGACTAGTGGGAAGGTTAAGTTAGTAATATGCCATAGGCTTGTGTTCCCCTCCAGCAGGTATTGCTATGTGGTGTCCAGACTTCACGGCAATCTAAGAATTAGTAGTCTACTAAAAGAACTGAATCGAGTCTCTCAGTATGTGCTGACATCAAATACTGTGATAACACCCTAATGATTTTTAACATTATGAGATGTTCAAAACATACAGGAAGGTTGGAAGAATTTTACAGGGAATATATGTTTACCAAGACTCAACTGTCAACACTTTACTAAGCTTGTTATATCAGTTATCCAATAGTCTATCCACCTATCAATCCATCTTCATTTTTGATGTATTTTCATGAATGAATTGCAGTTATCTACACCCATCCTTCTAAACCTCCTCAGCAATGCATAACTAACTAAAGTTCAGTATTTTTCTTTTGTTGTAAAACTTCCATACAGTGAAGTGCACAAATATTAATGGTACTTTTGCTAAATAACTTTAGGCAAATGCATACACCTATATAACCCACACCCCTATTCAAAATATTCTTATTTACCATCACCCCAGAAAGTTCCCGCATGTCCCTTCCCAGAGACCACTTTTTTTCCCTACCAGACTTCCCGGTTCTAGAACTTCATGTAAATGGACTCAGACATTATGTATTCCCCATGATAATTTTTAAAAGACAAATTCCTAAGAAATTCAAAGTGTCTCTGAAACAGGGAGAATAGTGATACAGACAACATCTGGGATCAGATTCTAATGCATTCACTGAGCAGGTATTAGAACCTCTACTCTGTGGATACAGAGATCAGACAGATAATCTCTACCCTCAAGGAGTTCACACAGTTTTGAGGGGATACATCCTGGTCAGAGTCCTGGAGTTGAGACAGTCATCATGTGCCACAGAAGGAGACCTAATACAGTCTGGGAACCAGTAGGGAATCGAGGGAAATTTAATGTTGTTGACTCATTGGAAAAGACCCTGATGCTGGGAGGGATTGGGGGCAGGAGGAGAAGGGGACGACAGAGGATGAGATGGCTGGATGGCATCACTGACTCGATGGACCTGAGTCAGTGACTCCGGGAGTTGGTGATGGACAGGGAGGCCTGGCGTGCTGCGATTCATGGGGTCACAAAGAGTCGGACACGACTGAGCGACTGAACTTACCTAGGAACTTGTCTCAAGGCAAGAACTTGTCTCTGTATTATCCGCAACTCTAGAATCTTGTAACTCAAAATGATTTGTCCTTAAAAGGGCAGTTTTACAGTACTGAGATGTCAGGCATTCTGGCAAAGAAACTATAAAAGTTACAAACTGATATTGGGGTTACTGTTTTCTCTAGTTTGAATTGATATAAACTCAGATGCTGTATTCAGCATTGCTTCCAAATGTAAAAACACCGTGCTTTTCTGTTCCTGGACCACAAGTGGCAGAAGTTTTGAAGGGCTCCAAACGGCAACAGCAAAGCTTTAAATCTTCCTGGATTTTGCCTTAGCTTTCTCAAGGTTTATCACACCCATTATATCTCCAAGTTTAGGTTCTCATTTCCTAACTCATTTTCACTCATTACCTTCAAATTTTACACACAAATTACAAATGAAAGGTACTTGGATCCCTTATATACCAACTTTCCCCTATGGCTGTTTTCTAGTGGGGAAATATGAGGGGAGCCTAAGAAAATGTGATGGTATTGAAATTTGATTAATCACTCTTGTTCCAGCAAAGTATGACAGGGATAAGCAGTTTGGAAGCTTCTTTTATCCAAAGGGAAAGGAGAAAGCTATATACCAGGAGCCACCTATTGCTACAGATATGATGACCCTTGAAAGAAATTAAGTTTCTTTTTCCTATCATTTGAAACAAAAAGTTAGCTAGCATCTCAGTGTAACTAAATGCATTCCCCTTTTTTGGTGTACTGTGTCAGGAGCAAGTCACTGCTGACTAATGACTGAAGAGAACTTGAACTGAATGTTGATGGTAAAAGGAAAAGCAACTACTGAGGTGGTCTGCTTTAAACAAGTCACGGCACTTCTATAGTAACAAAGCAGCCATCAATGACAAACTGATTTTAAGGAATACTTTCTTCTTGCCCTTCTCAGTCAGCTTGACTCAGCTGAGTTCCACAATTCACAAACAGCTGCAAGAACAGAAAAATGAAGTGCCTGTACACTGGAATCCTGACTCAAGCAGACTTGTCTCATTGGCTGGATAGAGTAAAGGATAGCAGAATGTATAACTGAATCATTTTCCTATACACCTGAAACACAATACTGGAAATCGACTATACTCACATATAAAAAAAAAGGATAACTAAGCATTAAAGGTAAAGGAGAGGGAAAAAGTATCATCATTTAGCACATGTATGTTATAGCCTGAAGGTTTGTGTCCCCCAACCTTGTATGTGGCAGTCTTGACCCCCACTGTGATGGTATTTGGAGGGCAGTCTGTGGAGAGGATTACATTTAGATGAGGTCACGAGGTTCTCTCTCTGCCATGTGACGACACAGAAGTCTGTACACTAAGAGGCCTCTCATGGGGAACCAAATCTGCCAGCACCTTGATTTTGAACTTTCCAGCATCTGGAACTGATAAATGTCTGTTGATTAAGCTATTTGTTGTTGTTTAGTTGCCCAGTCGTGTCCACCTCTTTTGAGACCACATGAACTTGTAGCCCGCCAGGCTCCTCTGTCCATGGGATTCTCCAGGCAAGAATACTGGAGTGGCTTGCTATTTCATTCTCCAGGGGATTTTCCCAACCCAGGGATCAAATGCACAACTGCACTGGCAAGAGGATTCTTTACCACTGAGCCACCGGGGAAACCCCTTAAGCCATTTAGTCTATGTTATTTCATTATGGCAGCCTGAGTAGTGTTAAAGTGTTTCCGACAACTTCTATGACCCATCAAGGAATGAAAGTCAGACAGGATATTCCAGGATGCTGTGATGCTGAATATTCATATGTCCCTTCACTCTCCTGATTCTTTTTTTTTTTTTTCTCTCTCGATTCTTAAAAGAAGTATTTATCAGACATCTACCAGGTATAAAGCACTGTGCCAGGCACTTGAAACTGTGGAACACTAGATCAGAGTCTCTGCCTTGTGGAGCTGACATTTGAAAAGCTAAGTAAGTAAAGTCGCTCATGTCCAACTCTTTGCGACCCCATGAACGGCAGCCTACCAGGCTCCTCTGTCCACGGGATTTTCCAGGCAAGAGTACTGTAGAAGTGGGTTGCCATTTCCTTCTCCAGGGGATCTTCCCAACCCAGGGATCGAACCCAGGTTCTCGGTATTGCTGGCAGGTTTTCCCGTCTGAGCCACCAGGCTAAGGCATCAAATAATGACAATATAAACAAAATAGGTAAGTGCTATGATGACAGCACAGGAATACGGTACCACAAGAGTATGTAAGAGGGGAATCTGAATTGGTCCTTAAGTGTAAGCTGGCAACCCCGAGGAAGTGACATCTGAGCTGAGATCTGGAGGCAATCAGCAGGACTTACTGAGTGAACCAGTACAGCGGGACTCCGCATGGGCAAGGCTGGGAGACCAGAGAGTACAAAAGTCCCCATTGGCTGGGCAGGGCAGTTTTAGCTGCAGATGACAACAAGGGAGACAGGGCCTGGATCACCTGATCTGAAAAAAATATAGAAATATGAAGAATGGACTGAAGGCAGAGGAGAACCTTGATAGATCCTATCTTATCCATTTCTGCTTCAGAATCAGATACAGTCATCTGCAGAAAAAGCTCCCTACTGGAAACTAGATTCTGAAGGAAGCTGGGATCAGCCTTTGGAGACTGGGAGGTGCTGCAGCTGCAGACCTCCCCAGACCCCCAACCCCACGTCACACTGTGAGAAATGCTCTCTACTCCCCTCACTCTGCAGGCAGTTTACAATGACATTTCATCAGAGGACGTGCTGAACACCCCTTTTATCAATTCTAGAGTTCAGGATATTCACTTTTATGATAAATGTCTTTAAAAATTCTATAACTGGAATGTTTTAGAATTATTAATGTATGGCAACTGCTTCCTCATCTGGTGGTCCCTTATCAGGCAAGCTCAACTATCCCTAGGGTCAGGGAGTGCCTTACAATTTAATGTGTAAACCAACAGTGTAGCTCATATGATTTCACAGTCTCCTAACAGAAACAAGCAAAATGAAAAGCAGATATAAAAAGCTCAGAAAGCACCAATATCCAGACCATTTAGCTTGGGAATAAGCATGACCTGAAGATACATTATTATAATACAAAGTATTAATAAGCTGAATTTACCAAGACAGTTTATACTCAGTAAGGGAAAAGTTTATTTGGAAAAAGCCTGTTAAAAAAAAAAATGCTTTGCAGTCAACCTATTTGGAAAAGAAACTTATTCGTAACTTTTCTTGACCAAACAAAATGGATCAATGAAGAACTGTTTTAGCTACAAAGTTATGAGGTGGAGTCACTAAGAGTCAAGGTAGCATGCTAAATGTTCTACCAAGAAAAAGACTAAGAGACTAACCTACTACAAAAAGGAAAGTGCTAGTAACCATAACCCAACCACAAGAGAAGACCAAATAGAAAGGACTTAAAAAAAACAAAACAACAAAACTTTATTCCAAACAGAAATACCAAAAGAAGCACATTAACTCTGAAACATTTAACAGATTTCATTTAAACTAATATAGTCACAAAACTCAAAATATCAAACAAAACCAGCTTTGTGTGCTTAACCACTTTTAATAATGAAACTTTAAAAAAGGAAACATAGAGACTCCCCCCACAATTTGGGAGCCATTTAGGCAAGCATATATTCAGTATTAGGCAAAAGGGCAGCATTAAAAACTAAAAATCCTCAAATTTAAGGAGAATGCCTATTCAAGTCTTTGATACTCATTTGTAAGCACATGAGAAAACAGATTATTTTCAAAGCATCAAGTCTGAGTGCTTACCGTTTCTTTAAGTGATCACCACTGCGCCTCCACTCTGACTGCACACCCTCACACAACAGTGCTTCATCGACACACTGTGTAGTCTCGGTCAGTACGACTGGCTTACCGCGAAGGCCTCCAGGACCACCGTCGTCGTCGTCGTAAGGTCTGTATTGCCTTATGACTGAGTATCTCCATGTTACCAAGCTAGGGGATTTCAGGTCTCCAAAGCTGATTATATACACACAGTTCCGTTTCATTGCACAGTTCACAATATATAGCAGGTGATTATATGTAATATTGACTATTGAGACAAAAAAGCACCGACTA
This sequence comes from Ovis aries, assembly GCF_016772045.2. Lineage (NCBI taxonomy): Eukaryota > Metazoa > Chordata > Mammalia > Artiodactyla > Bovidae > Ovis > Ovis aries. Next base: position 50,892,862 of record NC_056055.1, on the reverse strand, counting down.
TCTCCAACCACGAAAGAAATGAAGACACACTTGCCACCATACAGAGGCTGTGTTTACTCTGTAGTGCAGTCCTGAGGGCTCATACCACTCTACAGGTGTTTGTATAGAATCTATACTGTATTCTTGGTAGCATCAGAATGAAGTATAGGAGGCAAGACCTGAACTGCTGTGCTGTGCTCTGAGCTGTCTGCACCACATATGTAACAGAAAGGCCACTTTTAAAGCTTTTCAGATAAAAGTCATTCAATCATTACTTGCCTTTTCAAAATTATTACCATTCTAATTCACACTGAAGGTAAAAAGAAGTTAGAATCTCTTACTTACTAATAACACATTTTGACTTCTTTTAAATTTCAGACAAAGCTGTTGGCTACCACAAGTTCTGTTGAGTTTTCTGTCAAATTTAAGAAACTACAGGACAACACAAAACCATCCCTGGTAATGTATTTGCAGTTTGGTCTTCAAAAGCTGTAAAAAGTGACAAAGAAATCAATAAAGTGAGTTAAATCCATTAAAAAATATTTATTGTTTTTAAATGCCACGTTTGAGATAGCAGAAACCAAAGCAGCCTTCCAGTTCTCACTTCACTTCTATTTCACAAAAGTGCTTTAGAATTTAGATTTCTATCACCTACATGGAGTGTATAGGCAAAAGGAAGCCCTGTAGAACTGAACGCCAGTAGAGTCCACCCACAGGGCCAGGGCGGGACCCCAGGCTGACTCACCCACCACATGCTGAGCACCCAGATATGCCCGAGAGCGCAGGACACACAAGAGAACGAGAGGTTCAGGCACCATGGTGCCTTTGCCGCCCATCCCTGAAATTCAATCTGTTTTAAATCCTGACTCTGTTCCATAGGCCAAAAGATGCTGCTCTCATTTATTTGGTGTTAAATACTTATTTTCTCAAATCCTTATACCTGTACCTCAGTTTGTAGAATAAACTGCCATTTCCAGCACAACATTCCCAAAGAGCCTCTGTAAAGCTGGTGAGCTTCACTACCAGCTGGCAAACACTTGAAGACGCCCCCAATCCTTCACAGCTAGAAGGATGGCGGTCCTGACCAGCCATCCTGCACTGGGAGGTAAACACCTTTTTGGACTGCCTGTCCAGGAACTGAGTAAACTATCATTTGAGGCCCTGATTTTATTTTGGTCAGCATGTGCACATATTCACATGCAATTATCTAGAATGATGAAAGACTGCTAATAAAAACTAGGTGCTCTGCCCATGTCAAATGCTAGAAAGCAATCTTCACTACATCATACTTACAGATGTGGAGTTTTTAAAAGCTGATAAACCATTTTTCTAGGATATCTGGTATGTTTTACTAGTTATTCAATACCAACGGAAAGAACCACTTTGCTTTTTTATCTGGAAGAAAATATTTTAAAATCCGATTCCTTTGACAAGCAAAGTTTTGTCTGTTAGGTAAGGGATAAACTATGCTACCCAGCTATCACCAACTTCTAGAATTTAAAATATTTCAAATATCTTTATTTAGGCCTTATCCTCTCAAACTGACTTACTATTTAAATGATAAAATGGTAAAACTGAGTTCCCAAAATGTAAAGATCCTAACAGAAGTTTCTATTTTCAAGAGTAAAATAAAAAAGACAGCTTAACACTGTGGGTGAAAGTTATCCTGAGTTTTTTCCCCTCCTTCTCTGGAACACTTAGAAACTAGGGAAAAAAAAAAAAAATCTGAGGTCTTATTATTTAATAGACTTCCAAAATACAATGGAAGCACTTTTGTTGTTTTTTAAAGGGAGTTTCAAGAGAATAGGATACTTGAAAATGACAAACTAATACTGAAAGGAAAAATTAAAAAAAAACTTCAAAGTTCTTCACTAAGTTGGGAAAAACAATTCAAAGAAGTTGAGCTTAACAGAGCTAGATCTGAAATACAATTACAGGTTTCCCCTGCATTCCCATGGAACCTTTTCTAAGTTGAAATGGCATAGAGTGAAGAAGCAATTACTTTTTGTAAAAGAAAAAAATCATCTTTTGGTTAGTGAAAACAGGTACTAATGTAGGTCTTATCTAAAAGCGAAGTGGCATAAAGGAAACTCTGGAAAAGTGGGGGATACCTGCAATATGAAACTTAATGGGATGAAACAAAATCAACAAAATTTAAGTCTCCAGATCTTTTGGCAATGAAATAAGTGAAATATAAAAATATTTTGGAAAGGTTTAAAGTCACGTTCAGAACTACGGAGAAAACTTTCAACCCTAGAAAGCAAACCTTAGCATGCTTGAGTCTACCATGTCTAGACAAATAACTCAGATAATGACCATCACAAGAGGTGCTTAGTTTCAAAATAAATACAAGCAATTTATCATGAAAAGCCTACACATAATAAACTGTTTTTCTTCTCTGTTCTGCTCCACTGTTCTACCATGTACATGCTTAAGTTCACAAAAACTACCCTTTGCGTCTCCTTCTAAGAGCAGAGAAGCAAGAAATGGAGTAATAGAAGTTAAGTTTGAGAATTCATGGGACCCTAAGAGCCTTTTCTCTGGCTGGCCATGGCCACTTATGTTTCAGTACAGAAGACTTCTGGAAAAGAGAATCACACCTTGGCTGTTTGTTTCCTTATCAAAAGCTATCAGAGACAGCTAGTAATAAGGCAACTAGCCTAAAGGTCTCAGATAATGATTTTAAAAATCCCACCCTGCTCAAAAAAATACCTTTAAAATTTCCTAATGAAACCTTTTATTCTGAATTTGTTGGGGTTTAAGGAAAATAGCTTTGCCTAGAACTCACTGTGCCCTGGATTTATGACACCAATTTATAAGGCCAAATTGCATCCATCTTAGGTCTATTCAGTTGACAAATGGCACTGAACCAATTTCTTTCATATAATCTTTAACAAGAACTCATAAGTCGCATTAATTATGCCCCAAGAGATGAGGGACCGATGGTAATTCAGATGTGCACCTCGGAAAAGATTTGTCAGTTTCCTGTCCCGTTCTAGCCAGATTTTTTGGAAAACCTTGGGGAAAGACTGAAATTCCCCACCAATTTGAGACTGCATGCGAGTTTTTACAACATTAACTGGAAAAAACAAGATTCCCAACATGGCACCCAACAGGCCTCCACAGATAAAATCATTGACCAAATGAGCACTGTGAGTCGTTGCTGTAGGCAGGTGCTCCTTTATGGGACCTCGAAGGCCAAAAAAAAGGACATTGCTAAATCCGTTACGGAAGAGAACGGGCACCAAGCCTCGATAATACTCTCGAATTCCATGGCATTTCAGTGCCTTGAAAGCCTGGTAAGTGTTTGTAAATTTGTCATGATGCCTGTGATCCTGAAGCAATGTTTGGACTCTTTCCAGTGGAGTGAAAATTGCTTCTGTTGTCCCTGCAAGGACTGCGGCCATGCTGCGGGTTGCAAACTCTGGCGTACTGATATGCTTACGGAGAAGGCAAGATAAATCCTCATACAGACCAAACATAAGTGCCAGTGTGGTTGTCTTCTGCATTAATGGGGGGAGGATTCCGCGATACAAGTTTCGAAATCCGTCCCTCCTCAACTGAAGTATCGCATCCCGGGTTTTGATTCCATACAGCTGTTGCCGAAAGAGGACCTTCTGGATGGGAAATGTGATTGCTATGTTGTTGAATGCTGCACAGCAGCCACACAGGTAATGCTTCATTTCACTAACGCTTGCAATATGAGGTGCTATATCTTGCTTTGAAGATGTTAGGATTGGGGGCCTCTTTTCATGAGCTTCTGAATCCATCATGTTGCTTAAGATCTTTCTCCGCCACAAAGGACTTTTTTAACCTACAAACAACAAAATGATAACAGGTAAACCTTTATATACAGTACTAAACATATGAAAAATTCCCCTAATCCTTCCTCCAATTTTTGGACTCTATTACATTTGGCGGGGCGAGGGGAGTGGGGGGGCTGGCGGCCTGAGGCCCTTTCAGCAGTCCAGGGGGTCCTCCCTTTTCCAGCTACATATCTGCGTGAGGCTGGATTTTCTGCATATATTTCAACCAAACCAATTTACCACAACAGATCAAATGCAGAGGTAGACATGAGATGCCACTGATGTTTTAAGCCAGACATTAAAGAGACTTACAAAACTGTAAAACATATTTCTCATTAATTTTTTGGGAGGGAAAATGATTATTTTTCACAAAAATGTGTTGCTTATGTTAACATGTATATGGGTTTATTACTATTATTCTAAAATGGATTAACAAATATTTTAAAATTTTGTTTTTATTTCTAAGACCATGAATATTAATCCATACAAATAAAGGCTCTTTGCGGGGGCGGGGGGGGGAGTGGTCCACAAAAATTTTTTACGTTTGTAAAATGACCAAAAAATCTGAGAACCACTGGACTAGATCATATACAATGCCTGAACTACATAATGGCACATGCTATTATCCTGAAACAGATTCAAAGGGCTCTTGTAAGTAATAAAATAACAAGACACACATTCAATCATTCTGTTTGCTAACACTTACTTAGTATCTACTGATCTACTGTAAACTGGGTCCTCTGCTAAGTGCTAGAGATTCAAAGACAAGGAACTTGCAATCTAACAGAGGACTGCCAAGGTAGACAATCACTTCAGTGTAATACCTTCTATGATAATATCTACCGTGGGAACACAGGTAAGGCACAGCAAGTATATACTTTGTGAAAGACAGCCTGCAGGTATATACTGTATACTATTTTCACATGTAATTCTCAAAAATAACTCCACAAACATTACATTCCCAGTTTTACAAATGAAAAACCAATATCCCCTTCATCCAAGATACAGTTAGTAACTGGTGGAGCTGGCATCTTGAAATGAAGTCTGCCTCCAGAGTGCATGTTCCTGTTGTCACACCACAGATGGCAGTGACTTTGGTGGGCTGTCCTGGGACAGACTGGCTGTACCAGACCATGCTGAAAAAGATCTGAAGCCTAAATACATAGGCATAGCCCACTGAATAGAATGAAGGCACGGTCCTACCCTTGGAATACATACGCTTTCCAAAAAAAGACAGATTACTCCTTGCCAGTCATCTACAACGTAATTAAAAACAAGCAAAGGACTTGAACAGACATTTCTCCAAAGGTATACAAAATGACCAACAGACATACAAAAAGATGCTCAACATCACTTATTGTCAGAGAAATGCAAATGAAGACCTCATACTCATTAGGACAGCTGCTTTTAAAAAAGAAAAGAAAAGAACAAATGTTTAGTGGGGATATAAAATGGTGCAACCACTATGGAAAACAGTATGGCAGTTCTTCAAAAAATTAAAAACAGAACCACCATATGATACCATCACCAATCCTACTTCTGGGAACACACCCAAAAGAGTTCCTCACAGGGTTCCCAAGAGATTTCTGCACATTGAAGTTCACAGAACTATTCACAGAGCCAAGAGGTGAAAGCAACCCCAGTGTCTGAATGCATAAACAAAATGTGGTATACACACACAACAGAATATTATATAGCCTTAAAAAGGAAGGGAATCCTGTTACACACTACAACATGAATCAACTGTGAGGGTAAGGGGAAATAAACCAGTTATAAAAGGACAAATAACCACACGATTCCACTTACATGAGCATCTAAAGTAGTCAAATTCATAGAGATGAAAAGCGGAATGAATGGTGGTTACCAGAGGCTGGGGGAGGTGGGAACAGAGTTATATTGTTCACTAATGTGTACAGTTTCAGTTCTGCAAGATGAAAAACTTCTGGAGATCTGTTTTATAACAATGTAAATATACTTAATGTTACTGAATTTATACTTAAAATTGGTTAAGATGGTAAATCTTAGGATACATTTTTTTTTTTTTAAACCACATACCTAGAAAAGAATACATATAAGGGGTTCAATTATAAGTAATTACAAGAATAAAATAGGCCACATAAACCATCTAGGTCTTTGACATATGACCAAAATAAAACCACCCCCCTTCCCAAACAAATGTATTGTTCTTCCCTCCCCACACCACACACATGCTGCTGTAAACTGCTAACCATTCAGGACAGAAGATGTTAAAGAGAAATGTCATCACGTGAAGGTGGAGCAGTGTGCACAGTGAGGTGCAGAATCTGAAAGCATATGTTCAGCTCCCATGTGCAACAGCCACAGACACGGGACAGAAAATACAGCACACACCTACACAACTCTAACGTTCCTTCTAGAAATATAGCCTAGGGAAATAGTTATTAACAGAAGAGGTACACAAAGACTCAACTACAGGACAATTACAACAGTGCTCTTAACAGGAATACAGAGTCAAAATCAAAATGTGGAACAGAAAGGCACGCACTGCATAGATGAAGACGCAGCCAACTGACAGGATGCCACACAGGTACTAAAAATACAGGAGTGTTTACATTTAAGGCTCAGTTTATTCATTTGAATTTTTAATGGTGTTAATGAAGTGTTGGATAGCAGTGAGTCCTTCTTTTGATCAATAAAGTATCACAGAAAAAATAAAAAATAAGGGAGAATACTTTTATTGACATGGCACAATCACATTTTAATTAATATATTTAGATAAGAAATAGAAAAGCCAAAATTAGTTTTATATTTTCTGATTTCATAGTAATGCTATATTTTCCTTTTCTGTCTTTTTCAAGTTGAATTAGTTGGCAACAGTGATAAATCTAAAGGTCTAGTCAGGAGGACAAAAGGCCAACAGTGGCAGAGGGACATGACAAAGCTCCCAAGTGACCAAAGGCAAACTGCTGTGCCTCCTTGAGGCTGCCTCCACACGTGTGCCCAGCCATGGCTGCCCACCCTCGCTCTGGGCAGAAGTCAGCTGCAGAGCACAGCAACCAGATCCCAGGAGTTTGCTGGGGACACAGCGAGTTCTGAACTTGTTCTTCAGTTTGCTTCATTCAGACTCGCATGACATCATCATCAAGATGGTATTTTCATTTACTTCTGTTAGGAATTTCTTCTTCTTTGCCTGCTTTTACACTGGTCTCCTCAGTCTATTAAGAGATTTTATTTTAATTCAACCAATTTGTTCAACTCCTGTAATGTTCAGAGGTTAGGGATAAAAACGACCTTGGCCTCAGGGGAGACCCGCCATGCAAATGACCGGATTGCAGTGTGGTAAATGCCGCCACAGGAACGTGTGCAAGGCACAAGGCCACAGAAGAAGGGGCCGTTAATCAGCCATCTGGAGGGAAAGACGGGGGGCTGTGACTTCTGGGCAGGGCTCTGGAGGGTGAATAGGACTCTGGTTGTACGTAAGGGTGAAGCACATTTTGGCCAAAGGCAGGCTAAGATGGAGGCCCCGTATCAAAGGAGCAGCTGCATCACACTCCTTAGGAGTGTGCCTGGCTGGAGCTTACTGTGGAGGGAGATGGATGAGTGGCAGTCAGTGACACAAAAGCTGCATTACCAGAGACCCTCATGATGATCCCAAGACCCTCTGATGCTACTGTTTTTTTTTAACCTTTCTCATGTGAAGCCAACAGAAACAAACTCTTTTCCTTAGGCATGTTATACCAAGATCTGTGTGCCCTTCTCCCAGAAGACAGACTATATGAAAAAGAAAATGTGACATCTATATACTCGAGCCCAATGGCTGTTTGCAGTTGGAGCTGACTTGCTATCACATTTCTATTAGAAAAGATAAACATGCCCTCAGTTGAGAAAAATTATGCCTGAAAACCACTGCAGGCTCAGTGGACTGGAGCCTGCCAGGCTCCTCTGTCTATGGAATTCTCCAGGCAAGAATACTGGCACGGGCTGCCATTTCCTTCTCCAAGGAAAGCCTGCCCCAAAGAAGGTAATAAAAGGAGTCAGGAGCTCTTCTCCCTGCTGTCACCTGGTCACACCTGTAAAACGAGACAGCGCCAGGGCCCTAACTTTTCACTGTTCGCCCCCATCACCAGAGCAGCCACACTACCCCTGGACACCAAAACACTGTGTTCACCTGAACAAATGTCACCTCTGGCAGAGGCTGCAGGACTGGGACTTATCTCTAAATGTTGCTTTGACTATCACGATGGGGAATAAAGGGACGGTAAAAACTGTGGTTGCAGAGGGGGTTGGGAGAGGGATGGAGCAGCAGTTTAGGATTAGCAGATGCAAGCTATTATATAGAGAATGGATAAACAAGGTCATACCATATAGCATAGGAAATTATGCTCAATATCCTGTGATAAGCCACAATGGTAAAAAATATGAAAGAGAATGTATATATACATATATAGATAATGGAAGTACTTTGCTGTAAAGTAGAAAATAACACTGTAAATCAAGCGTACTTCAATAAAATAAACTAAAAAATACACATTTTAAAAAGATATTTAAGAGAAAAATATAAGTGTAATTAATGAAATATACCTATGTCCTCTCCTCGAGGCTCACTGCCCTAGCCCAGGTCCTCTTCAACTCCTGCCTCACCACTGACAAACCCTCCTTACTAGTCAGCCTGACTCTAATCACACACTCCATCCCATCCCCACCAACCTCTCCATCATTTAAAAATCTGCTAACAGCAGCAGATACCCCAGTGTTTTGAATGGTCATATAGTAGTTTATCAAATGGATATATGTAATTTATTCTATCTCCTATTTATGGTCACTGGTTTCTGATTTTTTCCTTTTAAACAATGCTGCAATGGGCAACTTTGTAACTACACCTGGTGAACTCTCGCAAGTTTATCTGTAGGATAAAATCTTTAGAATGGACTGCTGGCTCAAACTGCAGTACATTTTAATTTGAAAGCTATGCCAAATTGCCCCCAGAAATCTTACCGTGATTTATATTTCCATTAAGTGTATGCGAGTTCCCAGTTTCCCTACCATTTCCAACACCACGTATTAAACAGTAATTTCCGCCCATCTGATTGGTGAGAAAAAACTTGTCACTGAAATTTTTTTATCAAAATTGAGCATTTTTCATATTTATTGACCATTTGAATTTCTTTTACTGTAAAATTTCACATTAACCATTTTTCGGAAGGCATTTTGTTTTGTTAATTTGTATGATTTCTTCGTATCTGAAGAAAATCAATCCTAGTTACATTAACCAAGTTGTGGCAAATACTTTCTCCACTTTGTATCATTTTTGTGATACTGAAGTTCCTAATATGGATATGACATCTACTGATTCTGGTTTCTAGGTTTTGTGTGCCCCACAGAAGGCCTTCACTATTCTTGAAGTATAAACATGGATTATAAGTAATCCACACTTCCTTCTACAACTTCTGTGGTTTTCATTTACCACTTTCATTTAAGTTTCCAGGTAAAGTTGAGTGTATTTTTGTCATATTCCTCCCCAAAATCTTGGTATTTCATAGAAGTGACTTTATAAATTTAAATAACTGTCACTTTCTCTTAAATTGAACCTTGAAAAAAAAAAAAACAACTGTACAAGGATGTGCTTTCTTCCTATTTACTTTCAGAAACCTTAGCAGCATTTAAAATTTTGTTCACAGATCTTGAAATTTCTCATGACCAGGTATTTTACCTTTTTAGTCCCTATTATGAAAGAGTTATTTTCTTCCAATTAATTTTCTGCTCTTTGTCTGCGTATGAAATAGTTACCAGTTTCTGTGTATTAAGGTTAAAGGCGGCCAACAGCCTCTATTTCTCAGTTTTTTGTGGTGGATCTGCTCGTTTCCACTACCTAAAATATCAAATAACTTTGCCTTCTCCTTTACAGTATGCATCTTTCTTATCAGATTGGCATGTACCTGCTGAACAAAACTGAACTATGGTAATAGTAAACGTCCTTACACTCTGACATTTGTGAGAACTCCAGTATGTGAAGCATGACGCTGGCTTTTGGTTTGAGGAACATGAAGTTCTTATCATCTGACTGTGTATAACCCAAGTCCTAGCAGTTTCAAGTTTATGTGGGGAAACAAGTCATCATGATACAAAAATATTCACTGATCAACTAGACCATATAAAATTTGTTCCCACTCAAGTAATCCGTTTACCATCTCTCCCTGCCCATCTTTAGGACTGGGCTGCAAACATGAACTGCAGAATATTACACAATTTCATCTGACAAATTACACTGTAACCCCCAACACTTCACTCTGCATTCATTCTAAGAATTAGTATATCTACAATGATAATTTAAGCCCCTGCCCTCTGCCATGTACTAGGAAATTTGTTTCCCATTAAAAATGGATTCCATTTTTCTAGCACTCAGTTCAGTCACTCAGTCATGTTACTCCTTGCAAGCCCATGGACTATAGCATGCCAGGCTTCCTTGTCCATCACCAACTCCCAGAGCCTACTCAAACTCATGTTCATCATGTCAGTGAAGCCGTCCAACCATCTCATCCTCTGCTGTCCCCTTCTCCTCCTGCCTTCAGTCTTTCCCAGCATCAGGGTCTTTTCTGATCAGTCGGTTCTTCGCATCAGGTAGCCAAAGGATTGGAGTTTCAGCTTCAGCATCAGTCCTTCCAATGAATATTCAGGACTGATTTCCTTTAGGATGGACTGGATGGATCTTCCTGCAGTCCAAAGGACTCTCAAGAGTCTTCTCCAACATCACAGTTCAAAAGCATCAATTCTTCGGCGCTCAGCTTTCTTATAGTCCAACTCTCACATCCATACATGACCAAAGGAAAACCATAGCTTTGACTAGATGGACCTCTGTTGGTAATATCTCTGCTTTTGAATATGCTGTCTAGGTTGGTCATAGCTTTTCTTCCGAAGAGCAAGCATCTTTTAATTTCATGGCTGCAATCACCACCTGCAGTGATTTTGGAGCCCAAAAAAATAAAGTCTGACACTGTTTCCACTCTTTCCCCATCTATTTGCCATGAAGTGATGGGACTGGATGCCATCATCTTAGTTTTCTGAATGTTTTAAGCCAACTTTTTTACTCTCCTCTTTCATCAAGAGGCTCTTTAGTTCTTCTTTGCTTTCTGCCATAAGGATGGTGTCATCTGCATATCTGAGGTTACTGATATTTCTCCTAGCAATCTTGATTCCAGCCTGTGCTTCATCCAGCCCAGCATTTCGCATGGTGTACTACGCATATGTTAAATAAGGAGGGTGACAATATACAGCCTTCACGTACTCCTTTCCTGACTTGGAACCAGTCTGTCGTTCCATATCCAGTTCTGTTGCTTCTTGACCTATATACAGATTTCTCAAGAGGCAGGTCAGGTGGTCTGGTATTCACATTTCTGGAAGAATTTTCCAGTTTGTAGTGATCCACACAGTCAAAGGCTTTGACGTAGTCAATAAAGCAAAAGGAGACGTTTTTCTGGAACGCTCTTCTGTTTTGATGATCCAGCAGATGTTGGTGATTTGATCTCTGGTTCCTCTGCCTTTTCTAAATCCAGCTTGAACATCTGGAAGTTCACAGTTCACATACTGTTGAAGCCTGGCTTGGAGAATTTTAAGCATTACTCTGCTAGTGTGTGAGACGAGAGGACTTGTGCGGTAGTAGGAACATTCTTTGGCATTGCCTTTCTTTGGGACTGGAATGACAATTGACCTTTCCCAGTCCTGTGGCCACTGTTGCGTCTTCCAGATTTGCTGGCATGTTGAGTGCAGCACTTTCACAGCATCAGCTTTTAGGATCTGAAATAACTCAACTGGAATTCCATCAGCTCCACTAGTTTTGTTTGTAGTGATGCTTCCTAGGGCCCACTTGCTTCATATTCCAGGATGTTTGGCTCTACCATCATGGTTACCTGAATCATGAAGATCTTTTTTGCATAGTCATTCTGTGTATTCTGGCCACCCCTTCTTAATCTTCTGCTTGTTAGGTCCATACCATTTCTATCCTTTATTGTATTCATCTTTGCATGAAATGTTCCCTTGGTATCTAATTTTCTTGAAGAGATCTCTGGTCTTTCCCATTCTATTGTTTTTATTTCTTTGCACTGATCGCTGAAGAATGCTTTCTTATCTCTCCTTGCTATTCTTTGGAACTCTGCATTAAAAAGGGTATATCTTTCCTTTTCTCCTTTGCCTTTCACTTCTCTCCTTTTCTCAGCTATTTGTAAGGCGTCCTCAGACAACCATCTTGCCTTTCTGCATTTCTTTTTCTTGGGGACAGTCTTGATCACTGCCTCCTGTACAATGTCATGAACCTCCATTCATAGCTCTTCAGGCACTCTATCAGGTCTACTCACTCCCTTGAAGGTATCTGTCACTTCCACTGTATAATCGTAAGGGCTCTGATTCAGGTCACACCTGAATAGTCTAGTGGTTTTCCCTACTTTCTTCAAGTCTGAATTTGGCAATAAGGAGTTCATGATCTGAGCCACAGTCAGCCCCTGGTCTTGTTTTTGCTGACTGTATAGAGCTTCTCCATCTTTGGCTGCAAAGAATATAATCAATTTGATTTCGATGTTGACTATCTAGTGATGTCAATGTTTAGAGTCTTCTCTTGTGTTGTTGGAAGAGGGTAGTTACTATGACCAGTGTGTTCTCTTGGCAAAACTGTTTGCCTTTGACCTGCTTCGTTTTGTACTCAAAGGGCAAATTTGCCTGTTACTCCAGGTAGCTCTTGACTTTCTACTTTAGCATTCCAGTCCCCTATAAAAAAAAGGACATCTTTTTTGGGTGTTAGTTCTAGAAGGTCTTGTAGATCTTCATAGAACCTTTCAACTTCACCCTCTTCAGCATTACTGGTTGGGGCACAGACTTGGATTACTGTGATACTGAATGGTTTACCTTGGAAATGGACAAAAATCATTCTGTCGTTTTTGAGATTGCATCCAAGTACTGCATTTTGGACTCTTGGTGACTATGATAGCTACTCCATTTCTTCTAAGGGATTCTTTTCCACAGTACTAGATATAATGGTCATCTGAGTTAAGTTCACCCATTCCAGTCCATTAGTTCACTGATTTCTAAAATGTCGATGTTCACTCTTGCCATCTCCTGTTTGACCACTTCCAATTTGCCTTGATTCATGGACCTAACATTCCAGGTTCCTATGCAATATTTCTCTTTACAGCATCAGACTTTACTTCTATTACCCATCACATCCACAACTGGGTGTTGTTTTTGTTTTGGCCACTAATAATCATCTAATAAGGGCCTCTTAGTTTTTTCAAACATGAGAAGGGAATACACATTTATTCCTGTTTTATGATCACCTCCATTTTTTTCCACCACCACTACGCTAGGAATCTATCTTGAACTCTGGTCAGTTGCTTTCAGGAAGCTACTGAGAGGATCCTATGGACCCTGGAGACAGAGCCAGTGTAACATTTAACAGGTACAGATAACTGCCTGGGTTCCTGCGTTCAAATCCTGGTTGAACTATGTACATACTGTATGACTTTCAGCAAGTTACTTCATGTCCCTATGGCTTAGTTTCCTTGTTTATAAAATAAGAATGCTATCTACCTCACAGGCCAGCCAATTAATTGAATAAATACATAGGAAGCACCCAGGGAAGTAATCTATAGCACAACAGATGGCTCAACAAGGATAAAGTGCTATTGTTCTTTTCTGATGTCTTTGTTTCATATATACTTTAGTGCACTGCTTGACAATTATCACCCTTGCAATCCTGCTTGGCCATAGTGAAATATTCCTTTAATGTACCACTACAGTTTGCCAATATGTTAAAATTTCACATCATTATCCATAACATACTGAGTTTCCGATTTCAGTACTACCTTCGTGTAAAGTTCAGATGTCAGCGTTCCATTCCCTTTGTGAAAGAATTCTGTCATTTTTCCTTCTTTAAGCTGGTGCACAGTTTAAATCTTATCATAATTATCTTTTTCTTGAAAGTTGAAAGAATTCACCTGAAACACCATCTGGGCCCGGTGTTTTGGGGGCGAGCAGCTTTACAAAGACCTTCTCAATTTCTTCCATTGTTACTGCTCTGTTAGGTTCTTTCCAGAGTCAACTGTGATAACTGGATTTCCCTAGACAGAACAAAAAAAGTCTGATTTATTTAGTTTTATAAAGCACTTATTATTTAAAAGAACACTCTTAATCTTGTGTGTCTACATTCCTTTTTTTCTTGAGCAGGGTAGCCAGTTTACCTAATTCACATTGCTCTCATCACAGCACAGAACCAGTTGTTAAATTTACCAATTTTACTATGTTTCAGTTTTCAAAAATGTTGTTTTTCTTCTTTATCATCTTATTTCTCCTGCTCTGGGTTTATGTTCTTCTAATTTCTTAAAGGGAATTTTCTTATTTTTATGTAGTCTTTGTTTCATAATTTTAGTGTTCAAGGCTATGTATTTTGCTTTAAGCAAAACCTTTACTATTAGTTTTTAAGCCATTCCATGGAGAGTTTTGATCTAATTGGTGGTTACCTTACCATCTGTATTATCTCCTGTTCTTCACCACAGTGGCTTTGATTTGGGATGATATGCACCCTTTCCAGAGTCCAGGCCTGTTTAGGGTTTGTGCATCACAGCATATCTTTAATTTATGCTCAGGAGAAGAATCTTTCTTGTGTAGGAAAGATCCTACATGGATGAACCCTGATATCTGACAACTACCCTCCAGTCTGAACAGGTTCAACGACAAAAACACCCTGAGGCTGACCTTCATCAGTGGGAGAACAAAGCAGCAGCAAGCAGCCAAGTTCACCAAGTCCACTGCTAAGTCTTTTGACCACAGTGGGACACTGGTCATGGATGTACACAAGCCTGAAGTATCCAGGCTCCAAAACAGTCTCGCCACAGAAAGAAAATAAAACACAGACTTTTCAAAGTGGCCATCTTTCTGCCGGATCATACTGAGATACAGAGTGAGGGGGAAAGAAACTGAGGTCTTAAAATGAAGCCAGAAATGTTAAAATGTCCCTGTTTTGTTCTGAACTTTTAGTCCATCCAGGAGAAACAGGATTTTCCAGCACAGATATAAGAAACTGCAGATCTGGTATCTAGCTGGGGCCTCCCTGACCTGCTGATTGCACTATTTCGACTTTTTTTCTGGAAAAGCACTTTTGATAAAAGCTGTATCCACTTCCTCCTTCACACCAAAAGTAATTTATATAGTGCTGGCATTGTGCTGTGGAGTATTTGAAGACTTAATTTTAAACCTGTTAGCCTGTTTCTGACTGTGCTAACTCCCCTTTCAACAGAGGCCTCCCTTGATTTAGGATATGATCTGCATGCACGACAGCTGTCCTTCACACACAACTTTTCCAGGTAGGCATAAATCTGGCTTTGGGAGAACTGGGAAAAAACAACACAGTTTTTTAATTTGTTTAAAACAGATCTTCTGTTACATTTTGCGCTCTTAACGAACTAAAGGCGTCAACAGCATTTTTAGTTAAAGAAAATCTGTCCTATAGACGCTTGAGAAGTTTGCCAGGGCACAGAGTTTGATAATTATTAATCCATCAGTCTTCTATATCCTTTCTTCTTATCGTTTCAGCTGTCAGACATGAGTTCAAACTCTTACTAGTACTACACTTGTCAATCTAAGATTAACCAATATTTTAAAAACAACTTAGCACAGAAATACTTTATATCCATGTAATGCTTTGCTATTCTTCAGTTTCAGGAATAACCAATGTTAAAATCAACAAAAACATCCAGATTCATGTATGTTATTATGCCATTAACACAGTGACAATTTGTAAATGTAAAAAAATTTCATTTTTACATACAAAACACATAACAATCTAAATTATAAAGTCACAACCTACAAGCTATTTAACAATATACATCCTTGATAACACAAACCAAGATACTTGTACACCTGAACAACAAAATTTTGTTCATGTTCACTCTTACTTACTGGAATGGTACTTGCATTACGTTACAAAATTTTGCAAATGAAAGTACTTCAACTAGTTTTGTCATGACTCTTTGGGTCTGTTATTAAACAAACAGAAAACTGTGGCTAACAGAAGCCAGTCATTTCTTAAGGACTACTGTACTGAATTATTTTAAGAAATCTGAAGAACATGTGTACATTTAGGGTTTCAGATTTTTAAAAAATAAGCCTGGCCTTAGGAAAAAGGAATATAATGAAATCTTTCCAGACGTCATAGATTTACAGCTTTTCCCCTCATTTCATCCTACACACCAGGATAGTGTGAACAGGTTCTCAATTTAGCAACAGAAGGAAGGCTAGTGTGCAGGATATTCTTCTGTAGCAAAATTTAAAATTTTGTATGTTTATCTAGAGTGTGAACATGACTAAGTTTCTTTGCTAAACTGATCTGTATATTTAAATTCTTTAACACAAATAATTCTTTGCAATTTATTGCAAAACTTATTTGCCATAATTTTACATTTGTTTCCTACCTAAAACACTCAACCTATGTCAACATTAGGAAACAAAGTTAATTAAGCTGACTTTCATTAAACTCCAAGAGTCAATCAAACTTCTGCGGCAGAAGAAAACAGTGTAAAGTCTAAATGCTCACTGTAATTTACAGCCCACGGGATAAGACCGAGATGTGAGCCAGCACAAAGGTCTTTGTGCAAAAACTGGGGAGAAAACAACTGTAATTCTCAAAGGATGTTGACTCCCACAAGTCAGCAGGTCTGAGTCAGCATTCAGAGCAAGATTAATCTGGGTTCTAGTCCTAGTTAGGACACTATCTTGCTACTATAAATACAAAGCAATGTCTATAATTTAAAAATTCCACTTCTCTAGGCTAACTTTAATCTACCAAAGGAGAGACCAGATAAATCCACTGCCTGTTAAAGGTAACAGCTTGTGATCTTTCCCTGGGATGCACTCGAGGTGACTCCAGATCCAAAGCGCCTAACCTGTGCTCTAGAACCACTAGCGGGCCCAACCAGTACTGACATCTTTTGATTTTATGGAATTCTTCAAAACAAGGGCACTACAGAGTTACTTTAAGGGCTTCTGTTTCACTGCTTGCAGGTGGGGATTAAGACCAGATGTGCACAGCTGTAAGTGGCAAAAAAGAAAAGCGTAAATACTGCTGAGGCATCGACACGCTCCACCTAGGTAAGCTACTAGATAAGCTTAGTAATTGGTACAGAGATGTTCAATTCACAACAATGCCCACCCCCACTTCCCTACCATCACGGTAAAAAACCAGCCTAGTACAACGGAGTTTCTCGCAACGCGAAGCAACATGGTGTCGCAGAACAAGCATTGTTTGGCAGGGTAGCTGAACTTACCGCTCCCCTGGCGTCCATTTCCCCGGTCTGTGGTTAAGTGGGAGGGGAGGGGAGTGGACCGGATCTTCCAGGCCTCTCCAGTCCCTGACATTCAACGGAACCAGAGGTCCTGGAACCCCAGGCCCCGCGATAGCAGGGGCCCTTCAGAGGTCCCAGCGCCGCTCTCCCGGGACTCAGGCAAAGCCCGGCCCCTCCCCGCCCAGCTCTCAGGGCTCGCCGGGAGGCACCTCCCCGCCCGGGGCGCGCCCAGATGAACGCAGAGCCTCCTCTGCCGAAAAGGCTCTTCCCAGCAGCCAGACGGCGCCCTCGGCCCGGAAAAGCCCGGTGGCGGGCGGCAGGGCAGGGAGCGTAGAGCTGGCCCCGGCGACTGCGGACCCCACCCGGGATGGCGCGCGCGGGAACAGCGGGGCGCACCGAGGGGAGGCAGCGCGCGCGCGCGCGGAAGGGGGTGGGCGCCGAGCAACCGAGCCAGAGGGCCGGGCAGACGGCCTCCTCAGAGCCTCCTTCGTGCTTCCACTCACGCACTCCACGCGGAGGTCGGGGGAACCCCGTGATTTCCTTTCGCCTGCCTCCCCACTCACCCATCGCCGCGGGCGCCCGGCTTCCACGCCCGGTAGCGGCCCGCCAGCAGGTTGGTGAGCCTGCGAGCCGGCGCAGGCGCAGACCTTGACCGACCCGGAGCTCTGGGCGGAGCGTGACGCGGTCGACGCCGCCGAGCCCGGTCACGTGAGGGAGACGCGGCCGCACCGCCTCTCGGTAATCCCGCGGAGGGTCAGGTGATGCCGCCCAAGTCCTGGCAGCGGTTTGCCGCCGCAGGGCAGGTGTAGGATCACCCATCACACCTGTCGTCAGGCTTTGGGATTCCGCTTGCTGGAATAGCGTACCCTTGGTGTATGGTGGCCTTGCGGTGCCACGAACAGCCAACGCTTTTGCTAGTGCACAGCCTGTGGGAGGACCACTGGGAATCGACAGTTGTGGATGGCAAGCTTGCACGTGGGCCTAGGCCTTCCAAGTCCCCATTTCACTACCCTTTGTATCATTGGTTAGATTTCATCAAATGCTTGGAGTTGCCTTTTGTCAGCTACTGATACTGCAGTTCACAAAACACCTTTAGAATATATAAATGTGTGTGCTCTAAAATAACAGATTATTTAAAAGCCCTGTTTCCTTCAATTTCAGACAACTTGCACGTCTCAGACTCCACTGCACTTGGAGTTAGGAGGCCTAGGTCAAATCATAGCGATCCTGAGCCCCAGACCTCTGAAAAGTAACACCTGCCTTGCATGCATCCCTTGGCCTTTGTAAGAATCACTGGGAATAATGATCTGACTCTTATCAACTGGAAGGCACACAGATGTGAGGGACCGAAGGAATTGGAAAGGTCAGCCTGGGAGCGAGGTCCTCTGGAGGATCATCAAGTATGTGATGGCTTACCAGGTGGCTCGTTGCTAAAGAATCTACCTGCCAATGTAGGAGGTGCAAGAGACACTGGTTCCATCCCTGGGTGAGGAAGGTCCCCTGGTGTATCTCTGGGTCAGGAAGATCCCCTGGAGTAGGAAATGAAAACCCACTCCAGTATTCTTGCCTGGAAAATTCCATGGACAGAGGAGCCTGGTGGGCTACAGTCCATAGGGTCCCAAAAAAGAGTAACACACAACTTAAAACTAAACAATAACAACATGCTCTTTACTTGGGGTTCGTCCAATAAGCAACTCCACTGGAGTGAAACAGGTTGGGTGGCTCTCCCTGGGCATTTCCCCTGAGAGCACTTTGTAGATACTGACTGCTTGAGCTGTATTGGACGAACCCCAATAAGCAACTCCACTGGAGTGAAACAGGGTGGGTGGCTCTCCCTGGGCATTTCCCCTGAGAGCACTTTGTAGATACTGTTTTCTCTTGGGGGAGCTTAGAGTGCAGTGAAGGCTGTAAAAGCAAAAACTCGGAAAATTCAGAAGCATGAGGGGCCTTTCCCCTTAAGAGAGAACCAGGGATGGCTTCATAGAGGAGGCAGTCATCTGGGCCTTGGAGGATGAATGAGTGGAATTTGGACTAGTGAGGAAAGTCATAGCAGAAGGTAAAATTATAAAGGTCAGGTGGTGGGGTCTGATACTGCAAACCTTGACAGTCAGATGCAGGCACCTGGCATCTAACCAGTGTGCAGAGATAGATTTCGGGCTCCACAGATAATGACAAAGCCATTCTGTACCTTGGAATCATTAAAATCAGGCAACAGTTGGGGAAAGGCATTTATGCCAGAATTATGTTTGCCCTGTCTTGTGTGAATTCCTATTCAGATGAATTATTTGAAAAATAAATAAATTAGGCAGGCACCCAGAGTATTCATAGTATAAATAATTCATTTCTGATTAGAATGGAGAGGTTATTCTCCTGTGGTAAAGCCTGAAGAGGAGGCAAAAATGGAAACTAAACACACAGCTCGGTCACAACAGACTCAAAAGAGGGGGGAATCCCCTCAAAAGACGGCAGTGTCGACAGGAACACTCAGGTCTGCAGCTAAGCCAGTCTGTTTCTTTTATGCAGCAGGTCACAGCGCTGGCCTCTCCCCGACCGGTTCTTAGTTCCTTGTCAGAAACCTCCCAGATCCTTAATTGGCTATTCTTGGACATATGAATGTTGAAGGTCAAAAGCCTCTATCATCTGATTCAGGATTCATCATAAAGTTATCCTTTCATTTCTCTGTCCTCATCCACCCATTGTTGTATTCTTTCTTCAGCCTCTTAAAGTGTTCTCTATACCTCCAGCTTCCACAGCATCTGTCAGATAACATCCTCTAACCGAGTGTTTTTTTTTCAGGTTGCAAATAGTAAGCATTTAATGGTTTTCTTTTATTTATTTGGATGATATTTTATGTTATTTTGTCTGATTGGAGAAAGTGAAAGTCGCTCAGTCATGTCCAACTCTTTGCAAGCCCATGGACTGTACAGTCCATGGAAATTTCCAGGCTAGAATACTGGAGTGGGTAGCCTTTCCCTTCAGGGGATCTTCCCAAACCAGGGATCAAACTCAGGTTTCCCGCATAGCAGGTGGATTCTTTACCAGCTGAGCCACAAGGGAAGGCCAAGAATACTGCCCATTTGATGGAGAAGTCATCTCTTTTTCATATTTTTTTCACTTAAAATGTTTTTAAATTGGAGGATAATTGCTTTACAGTGTTGTATTGATTCATGCCATATAACAATGCAAATCAGCTATAAATATGTAGATAAACATATATATTTATAGCTTCCCTCTTGAGCTTCCTTCCCTCATCCTCTTCCACCCCTCTAGGTCGTCACAGGGTGTCAGGCTAGGCCCCCTGTGTCTAACCCAGTTTTGATTATCTCTCAACTCCTCCGCTTCCCTGGTAGCTCAGATGGTAAAGTGTCTGCGGGAGACCCGGGTTCAATTCCTGGGTTGGGAAGATCCCTTGAAGAAGGAAAGGCAATCCACTCCAGCACTCTTGCCTGGAAAATCCCATGGACGGAGGAGCCTGATAGGCCACAGTCCATGGGGTCGCAAAGAGTTGGACACAACTGAACGACTTCACTTTCAGCTTAAAAACTTCTAAGGGCCCCATCTTGTTTCCGCAACAAATCCAAACTCCTTAACTTGGCTCATGGGTTCTTGGTGTCCTGCCCCTTTACTATCTGTCCACCTCATCTCTAGCTTCATTCTGTGCTTCGGCGTTGCGCAGTCTCTCAGTGTGTTGCAAACCCTTGTTTCTTAAACCTTTCTCCCTCTTTCATCATTGACTTTCAGTAGTCAAACATGTTAACCCTTTAAGGCCCTCTGCCTTCTCCCGGGAAAAGCATGTCTTATTAACCTGGGCAGACGTGGTTGCCCTTGCCCTGCCCATCGCACACAGTTTGGGGCGCTTCTAATATCTGTTTATGTGACAATCATTTGTGAAGCTGTCTCCCTTTTCTGCTAGGGCACAGCTGTCTGACGTTTCTGACCCTCCAATTCAGTGCTTGACATAAAGGGTGTTTCCCCAAATGAAATGCTGGTGCAGAGGGTCTGGGTTCTTGGAAAAAGGGCCTTGGGAGTGTTGCCGATGAATCTTTGCTTAAGCACCCTCTACTCCCCCTGCAACCTCCCATTAAAATGCTTTCTATAAACTTGTCTAGTGTGCTTATGGGCCCTTCAGTTCAGTTCAGTTCAGTCGCTCAGTCGTGTCCGACTCTTTGTGACCCCATGAATCGCAGCACGCCAGGCCTCCCTGTCCATCACCAACTCCCGGAGTTCACTCAGACTCATGTTCATCGAGTCCATGATGCCATCCAGCCATCTCATCCTTGGTCATCCCCTTCTTCTCCTGCCCTCAATCCCTCCCCGCATCAGAGTCTTTTCCAATGAGTCAACTCTTCTCATGAGGTGGCCAAAGTACTGGAGTTTCAGCTTTAGCATCATTCCTTCCAAAGAAATCCCAGGGTTGATCTCCTTCAGAATGGACTGGTTGGATCTCCTTGCAGCCCAAAGGACTCTCAAGAGTCTTCTCCAACACCACAGTTCAAAAGCATCAATTCTGCGGCGCTCAGCCTTCTTCA
Organism: Ovis aries; assembly: GCF_016772045.2. NCBI lineage: Eukaryota > Metazoa > Chordata > Mammalia > Artiodactyla > Bovidae > Ovis > Ovis aries. Next base: position 50,871,247 of record NC_056055.1, on the reverse strand, counting down.
CAGTCCAACTCTCACATCCATACATGACTACTGGAAAACCATAGCCTTGACTAGTATGTCCACAAAAATGGCTTTATGCAAGCTGTCATCAGTGATGCCTTGGCTACCTGGAGAGGCTCTGCACAGATATGGTCACCAGCTCTGTCCCTAGCAAGGGGTCAGTGACTTTTCTTTCCCTTTCTGGCCACTCCCCTACACATCCCCAGGCTCCAGCCGCAGGCCAGCCACTTCTGGGTCCCTTCCCTGAACTTTCACCTCCCTGCATTCTTTGACTTGTCTTAGAACCACGTACATTTTGTCCTTTGCTCCTCAAAGGCTCTGCCTGCTTCATGACAAAGTTGTATTCACCCGTCACTGCTCAGCTTATGCAGAGGCTTCTTGCTGCTCTTTCTGACCTCACTACCTGACATAGAGCTCCCTCACAGGGCTATCCTTTGTGACTTGTATGCATTTTACAGATCAAAAAGTTAGATCCTAGCAGATGCACTATGAAATCAGAATTTCCAGGGGAGAGGCTTGTTGGCCTCTCTAGCTCAAACACAAGCCTCAGGTGGTTCTTTTTAGACACGTCAGAGAAACAACAGCTCTAAACTGATATTCTGACGCATAATAGTAACTTAAAGTTTGAAAATTTTAGTAACCTAAAGTTTGAATTCCCCAATGGCAGGGCTCAGGAATGCAGCCCAGAGAGGAAATTGGGGTTTAGTCTTAACAAGAAATGAGCAGGGCTTGAAACAGACATATTGAAACAAACACTGTGAATGTCCATAGAAGAATGAAAATGCCCTAGTTACAATCAGGGAAGGCTACCTGGAAGAGATGACCCACAAAACATAACTAGGACTTAAAACAAGGTGGGCTCCAGAAAAAGCATGGGACAGGAAGGAGTGTGTAAGGAAGGAGACAGCAGGCTTCTCATTCTTCTTGACCTCATCCCTGTCCCCCAGCTTTGCTTTTCTCCCAGTCACATCTCCAAGCAGAGCCTATGGTCCCTGGTAGCCCTCAGAGCTCAGAACATTGTTGACCTTGGGGTGGGATCCTGGGACACCTTACTTTGTATCCAAGTGACACATATTTGTGAAATACAAACACATTTCTATCTGGCAAGGGCTGAGTCAATAAAACAACATCAAACATTTGCACAACAGTCTTTGAGTTTTCCAAGCAGTGACGCGATAGCTATCCCCTCTGGTTTTCATGTGATTTGTGTACGCAGGGAAGTCCTGTGACCTGCTTAAGTTTAGTAGGTATCAAGAGGTGAGGCTGGGCGGCACCACCTCCCACCATCTTTGAGAACAGAAGCACTGTTGAGTAACTTGCACCTGGCACTTGGGGAAGAATCTATGGATGGTGAGCTGCAGAGCAGCAGGGAGACTGGCCCTTCACCCAGGACGCTCTAATCATAAGACACCTGAGTAGCTTGTTACCAACACAGGCTCCTCGTGCCCTCAAGGCCTACTGGCTCAAACTCTCCCAAAAGAAGGGCTTACTGCTGCTGCTGCTGCTGCTAAGTCGTTTTAGTCGTGTCCGACTCTGTGCGACCCCATAGATGGCAGCCCACCAGGCTCCCCTATCCCTGGGATTCTCCAGGCAAGAACACTGGAGTGGGTTGCCATTTCCTTTTCCAATGCATGAAAGTGACAAGTGAAAGTGAAGTCGCTCAGTTGTGTCTGTCTTAGCGACCCCATGGACTGCAGCCCACTAGGCTCCTCCGTCCGTGGGATTTTTCAGGCAAGAGTACTGGAGTGGGGTGCCATTGCCTTCTCCGAAAGAAGGGCTTAGGAATTTGTAATTTACAAGAGGCCTGGGTGAACTATATGACGAGGCAAAGGTGGGACCCACTGAAGCAGATGTCGCAGGTTGCAAGATCAGCAGACCCAGGTTTGAGTCCTAGACCTACAGGCCTACAGCCTGGTGTGTGCACAACGTGAAGGGCACACACAGTACACCCCCCATATATGGGAAGTTTTATCATTGTTATGTCATTGAACAAATACTTATCAAGCACCTACTATGTGTCAGGAGCTCTCCTCGACTTCTGCTTGTGTGGAGTCCACATTCTAGTGGGTAGAGACAGATAAATAATGGACATAATATATGTTTAATAAACAGTCAAGACACTGCATGGATTTGATACTTAAACAGCAAAGACAATAAATGGATGTGCTAACTATTTAAATGGTAAACACAACAGCTGCTTATTATTTAAATAATATAGTATGGTAGCATTAATTTAAATACACAAAGATGGGACAGCAGAAGACGCAGAGGTAGGGGAATGAAGAGAGCAATTCTGGACTTCAGTCCGGACAGGAAAATGATCTTGAGCACTGATCCTTCGTGATGTTCAGTAGTGCTGGGGCACTTTTAATTTGTAAAGTGGACTCCTCTGTCACCTCCTACAGGAAGCCTTCCTATAACCCCAGATCCTCTTTCCTTTGAAATTCTGTGGCTGTAATGAATGCTGCCTTTGCTGAAAACACACCTTGTTCTCATCCTAGCTGATGCTGTCTGTAGGTTGACGAAAGCTAAGACATGTGAACGGTGTTTATCCAACATTGCGTGTAATCTTTGCAGTAACCCCGTGAGGTCACTTCTCATGCCACTTTACAGTGGAGAAAATGGAAGCTTTTTACACGTTGCTCAGGTCACACAGCTGGCAAGCACAAGAGCCTGGGCTTTAGTTTCTGTCTGTGTAACAGGCCAGTCGACTTGGAGCTGCCTTCCCTTCCCGCTGAGACTGGCTGCGATGCTGAAGATAACCACATGAGGGCGCCAAAACCACACTGGTGACTTCCTGCCACCCAGCCAGATCATGGTCCCTTCAAAATTGTCCCCCAAAGCCAGAGATGATACTAGTAAACGCAGGCTGGGACACTCCCACTCAGGAGGGAGCAAGAGAGAAGGAATTGGCTCACAAACTGTCCTAGAAAAACCCCCACCCCTACCCCAGTCTTCCCAGAGCTGCTACACCAGCCAAGGTTAACACTCTGAGCTGGCCACCCTCAAACACCCGTGGCATGTGGAGATGGACTCGCTGTGTGGCTCTGAGCGGCCTCCTATCCCTCTGTGAACCTCAGTCTCTGGCCCTTGATGCTGGTCCCTGTGCAGAGAGGCAGGGAGGCAGGCGTCAGTTCGCCCACCATTTTCTGTCGACTAGTTAAGGAACATGTTACCTGGGCTCACCTTGCTCCTGCTCACCAGCTCTTTCCAGGTCCTGTTTTATCCTCAATATTTGTTAAACTGAACCAAAACAGAAATTTAAAAACTCCCCCAAACATGAAATAGGCATTTAGAAGTGACCACCAGAGACATTTTCTCCTCTCTTCAGGAAATATCCCTGGTTTCAGAGCACTGGGGTTTGCCAGTGTTGGGCCCGGGGACATGCCAGGGCTTTGCCCTCCCTTGAACATGGGCCTCCCACCGCAAGCCCTGCGTGTGTGTGGTGGGGAGGGGTGTGCTCTGATGGGCTCAGGAGTTGGACCTGGGGATTGGAATATGGAATCAAGGCCTGAGACCTGGGGGAGCAGGGGACAGAGGGCCACAACCTTGGGAGGGAGGGAGAGGTAGGGAGTTCCCGAGGGCCAGGTGGGGGTGGGGCTCCACTCCAGAGCAGGCTTCCAGGCGAGCTGGGGTGGGAGGTGCGGGGTGGGGAGGTCCCTGGCCTCCTCAGGTGACCCGTGAGGGAGGAAGGAGCTCGGGCTGCAGACCTTCTAGGCCTCCGCGTCTCAGGCTGCGTAAGGACGTCATCACGATCATGACCCGGGAACAAACAATGGGAGACTGAATGCCAGTCGTATCCTACCTGCCTCTCCTGGAATGCAAAAAGTGTGAGTGCTAGTCGCTCAGTTGTGTCCGACTCTGTGACCCCACGGGTTGTAGCCCGCCAGGCTCCTCTATCCATGAAATTCTCTAAGTGAGAATACCGGAGTGGGTTCCTATTCCCTTTTCCAGGTGCTCTTCCTGACCCATGGATCAAACCCAGGTCTCTCGCATTGCAGGCAGGTTCTTGACTGCCCGAGTTACCAGGGAAGCCCTCAGCGGGCCAGCATCTCTCAGTCTTCAGGAAGACCAAGAATGGCTTCCTGCTACGAGTGATGAACGCCCCTGTCCTTGCCTCCACAGGATGAAGCCCTCAGAGGCCCAGAGGCCTCGCCATCTCCTACTATGCAGGCTGCGCTACACTGTGACCCCCACCTGTTACCTCTGCTGGGATTACCAGGCTTTCAGGCTCATCCTCCAAGGCACGACTTTTCCTGACTGCTGCAAACAGACTCAATCGCCCGGCATCTGCCCCCCACCCCCAGCCCACCTCTACTGCGTCACGTGTAGTTGCCTGTTTTCCCCCACACTGGACGCTTCCTGAGGGCAGGGGTTGGGTTCTGTTCTCTGTAGCCACCAGGCCCAAGGACTCAACAAATGTTTGCTGAACAAATTAATTTGTTTTCACTTAACGAGCTCATTAGGGCTCTAGCTTCCTCCTAATTAGGAAGCAAGAAGTTTCCTTTTTTTCCTGTAACGATCCATCTTTGGGGAATGATGGCAGAACTTCAACTTCGGCAAGAAGAAGGCAATCAAACTAGACCCCCGGCACACGTTTGCATTTGAAAGAAAGAAAACATGCAGGCTCAGTGAGGTACAGTTTAAACAAAACAACGTGTATATTAAAAGGTTCACATTAAATATACATTATCATACAGTTCATCACACAGAATTAGATCTTTACAGGACACTTTCAGCAGGAGGTGGTGGTCACAAGGCTCCTGGCAGTGACACAACAGCCCCGAGGAGAAGGGGAGAGGCTGGGGGCTGTCCATGCCCAGGGGGTGCCTGAGTGGGTCTCTGTGGGGTTCTGGAAGGTGCTCCTGCATCTGGGCTCTGGGTTGTGCTGGTTCCACTGGACAACTTGCCCCATTTGTCTCTGTCAGTAATCGCTGGTGGAAGGTTAAAGAACAGATGTGGCAGCTTGCTGGATGACCATCTGATCCAGCCAGGACCCTTCACGGGCATCGATGGGCCAACTCCAAACGCCAGCCTGCCCTGTCTGCCCGTTTCTGCAGGCACTGTCCTTGGGGTCTGTGAGAGCACATGGTAAGCCTGGCTGTCTGTCCCTGCTGGGCCCTTGATCAAGTGACATCAACGGCTTCCCCGAGTGTGTATTGGAGAGCTGGTCAGAGCTCGGTGTTCTGGATCTTACACAGGCTACCTCCGGGGCCTGTGACTGCAGAAGCAGAACGCCCACCAAGGGCTACGCCTGTTGATTCCCAGGCCCCCGCTGGAAGACGGCCCTCTGTCTGCCCCGCTGGAAGACGGCCCTCTGTCTGCCCACCAGAGCCGCTCTGGGAGGGGAGGCACAGCTCAGCTGGGATTGGCCCAGCCTTCTGAAGAGGGGCCTTTTCACCTCTTTCTTTAGAAGGGTGGCTCTGTGAGCCTGTCTCCTGACAGGCAGGTGGGCCCTCTCTCCCCACAAAGCCTCCTTTCTTTCTGGGTCGCCATCTTGCTCTGGAGGGGCTGCCCCAAAGGCCTTGACTCCTCGGGGCTCAAGGACATTACTGCTGAAGTGGTTGGGGCATTATGGTCAATAATGAAGCCAGCAATGGAGGGAAAGAAAAGGGGGGGGAAAGCCCCAGCAGTCCTGTGGCTCTGAGCAATGCAGCCTGTTAGGGGTTGGAGGCTGTGCTCTGAGACAAAATGCTGAGGCGGGATATTGTGTGGCAGGGAGCTTTTTTTTTTTTTCCCCTCTAAGAAATCCAGCTCATTTTCCCCCTCATTAATTGGCAGCAGATGAAAAAAAAAAAAAGCCAAAACAAAACCCAAACCAACGCCAATAACCTGAATGTGAGTGTTTCTGAAAGGGAAAAGCTGTTTCAATTGTTAGATGTCCAAGAAAACATGAATACACGCCGCCAGAGGAAACAGTCACAATCAGAGGAAGAAGAGGGAGAGGTTCATAAAATTAAGGAAAAAAATTCCTTTTAGCAGCTCCCATCCTGTCAACTGGCTCCTCTGCCGACCTCAGTCCCCAAGGGGAGCTGGAGGCTGGGCTTCCCAGGGAAACCTCAGGAAGATGGAGGCAGGGCCCAGGGATCCCTTAAAAGAGTAAAGGCAAGAACAGAGGGTGAAGCAGCCTTTTTTCCCTCAGACCATGGGGTGGAGCCTTTTCTGAGAAGTCTGTTCGGTGGGCTCCTGTACTCCCTGACCTGTGGGTCTTAGGAAGGGCCCTGGAGGAAATCTGGATTTGCTGGTGGAGGAGGGGCTGCTGTGAGGTTATTCCCCACGCCCTACTCCGCGGGCTACCTCCCCTGTCTCCAATCTCTAACTGGGTCCTAGGGATCCACTCTCCTTTGGCACCTCTGTTTGGACAAGTGCCAACGCTTCACTCATTTTCTCATTCACTAGGGAAAAAAAAAAAAGAGGAAAGCGTGAACCACTCTAGGTACTGTAGCCTCAAAGGATGTTTTGGAAAGAGCAAAGGAAAGGTCAGGGTTGAAGTGTTGGAGACTAGGCCCAGGTCACAGGCAATGAGGCAATCATGAGGCGGATGGACCTGTGGGATTTATGGATGGGAGGGGCTGGGGCTGCCTGGACTGAGACAAGGATTCAGGAGACTGACCTGATTGGCTGAACTGGGCAGGAAGCAGGTGCTAAGGGAACAGCTTTGGCCATAGCCTGCTAAAATCCACCAGACACCTAAAGGGACATGGCTGGCTTCTAGTCCTGCTTTGCATTGGCTTAACGGGCAGCCAGGGCAAGTCCTCTCCTCTCATGAGGCCTCCATCTCTTATCTGAACAGTGAGTCGGGAGCATCTCGAAGGCCTGGCAGTGCTGGTGATGTTCAAGCTGAATTCAGCCCCCTCCTACTGGAGACGATGGTGACCAGACTTCCATTCCTCTTAGCCCATTGGCAGGCAGGATGACATGAGCTTGGTGAAGGTGCTGAAACTCGTGATGTATCTGGACCCCTCGCACCTCCTTCAGTAGGTGGAAGCCATGCCTTTCATGCTATTCCATGAGCTTGTTTCTTCCATTGCTTTTAACTGTGCTATGTGAGTGGGTGGGTCAGAGGAAAAGTAAAGGTAAGAGTAACAGCAACCTCACTGTCTGCTCTGTCTTGAAGGATCTGGCTCCTGTGAAGGGCGGGGGCAAGATGGCGGTGGAGTGTGGGTGTGTATGAAGATGCTCCTCTGTGTGGAGGTAGTGCAGATGGCCAAGAGGACTCCATGTCCCCAGAGAGGTCAGGATTTGCCTTCCTCCAGGAGCAGGGTGACAGCAAGAGACAAAGAACTGGCTCAAGGGCCTCCTCTGCTTGTGGACTGTGAACTTGGACAAAGCACGCTCCTTCTCTGAGCCTCCCTTTCCCCACGTGTGAAGTGCTCATGGGGTAGCACTGACCCCAGTGGACGGTGAGAGCACTTTATGAACTGCTGGGTGCTGTGCACCTGTGGGGTTAACACACACTTGCCATCACGGGGTGGCTGTATGCAGAGGGAGCGTGGACGCTGGGTCAACATTGGAGGCTACCACTGCTGGAGCCTGAATGCCCCTTCCTGTAGGTTGACTCTCAAGGGTGCAAAGAAAACCCCTCTGCCCTGAGCTGGGGGCTCTGCCTCCTTCCCACGTGCCCAGAGGAGTTGCACCTTGCTCTGGGAACGAAACTCACAGGTAAGCACTTAACCCCCCTCAGAGACCCACTGCAATATATTAAAAAAAAAAAAAAAAGGGATAAGAATATATATTAAATGACTATTTTATTTACACACCCTATTCATAAATAATTGAATCCTTTTTTGACTGCACAACGATCCCTTGGAGATCTCCTAATGATTACACTGAGTGACTAGAAGTGGATTAGCAGGCTTACATCTGTGTGTGGTCGTGTTCTCCCACCAATGTGCTCACACGCGTGCATACACACACACACACACACACTGACACACACACACCAGAAGGGAGGTGGGACTCCGGGGCCTTCTGGGCTCTCAAAACATCAGCACTTGGCTCCCAGCACCAGGAGGGGCCCGGTGGGAAAAACGGGGGCCCGGTACACAGGTGTGAATTCCTGACGGCCGGAGAACAAAGAGCCGCGACCCGGGAGCTGCCGCCCCCGCCCCTCGGAGCTGCTCTCCTTTGTTCATCCTGGAAGGCATCTCTTTGGATTTGCAAATATTTTAATTCACAGAAACTCGAGGAGGGGGGTGGGGGGTGGGGGCTGGGGTGGCTCGCTGGCTGTCCTTCAGTCTTTATCCAGGCCTTCTCCAGCCCCCCGCGAGTGGCGACAGCATTCTAAGACATGCAGTGGTGTGCTAGTACCATACACACGACACAAACTGGACACGGCGGGCAACAGCGGCCGGGGGCCACCGGCTCCACGTCTGCGCCCCGGCTCGGCGGGGCGGGGCTCACAGGGTCCGCACAGCCACGGGGTAGAGGAGGGACAAGTGCTCGGCGCCTTTGATGGGCAGCTTCCTGGTGGTGTAGTAGTGGATGACCTCTGGGACACTGTCGAACGGGGGGCTGTTCTGACCCAGGACGTATTTCTCTTTGGTTTTGGCCAGTTTCATGTGCATGAAGCCCTGGTTGCTCCTGTGAACAAAGCGCAGAGGTGGTTAGGATCCGCAGAATGAGGAAGGCCGAGGCCGCCACGCTGCTCCGGGGAGGGAGGGGGTGGGAGGGCCGAGGGTCCCTCAGGAGAGCAGCTCCTAGAGAGCCTCTCGCTTCTGCCCTGAACCAGTTTGTCATGAATTCACACTCATTACCCGAGAGGGCTCTCCCTCTGGCCAACCTCCTGTTGAGGTGTGGAAGACTCCTTGCTGCCTGGGACAGACAAGAAACAGCCCTGAGCTGCCCCTCTCCCAGCCAGGAATGGAGCCCAGGCCCAGCTGAAATGTGGCCTCACCCGAGGGCCCCTCAATCCTAGCAACAGACACGGCTGCAGGAGAGTCGTCAAAACTCAGGAGATTTTGAGGGACCTCCTCAGGAAAACAAGCGAACCCCCAAACTTGGCTCCTCTCCCTATTACTGATGCAGAGGAGAATTTAAAAAGCCTTGCCTGGCAAGCACCGTGTCAGGGGTTATCACTCCCAATTTACAGTGTGGCAGGATGACAGGTGAATTGTTTCCAAAAAACTGATGCTCTCCCCTTCAATAATACAAACTGTCAGCAGGAAGGGGCTGCCCAGCCTGAGACTACATTTCCCAGCCTCCCTTGCACCCACTGCTGTCATGTGACTAGTTGTAGCCAATGGAACGTGGGGAGGTGTGCTCCCCAGCTTTTCCCCAACGCTGGCCATCTCCTCTTGGTGCTTCCTCTCTCTGCTCAGTAAACCCTGCCTGCCTCCTCCAAGGCCCAGCCTTGAATGTCTCCTCTGCCAGGAAGTCTTCCAAGTTCCCACTGGCAGAGCTCCTTCCTTCCTCCCACGGCACCGAGGATATAATGCCTCCATCAGCACTTGCCTTCCTGAACTGTAATTACTTATCCATCTTCTCGATTCCCCTGGGAGCTCCAGAGCAGGGTGCAGGCTCTGTGCCCACCATGCTTAGCATCTGCTGAAACGGGCAGTGGGTGGGTTCCTCGGAGATCAAAGCAGAGCCCTGAGCCCATGACATGCATGCTGGGTGGGGTGCCACTTCTGCCTGGCCCAAGTGGACCTCTCCTACCTTCCACTGAGGACTCTGACCACATCGGGTCACTAACCCCCAGTTAACCCACCTTTGCTTAGGCTGCCCTTTCCCTGCTCACTCAGCTCCAAGCCTGGCCTAGCCACCACACCTGTGGATGCCTGGTTTCCAAAACACAGTCCAAATTTACTGAGTCACTTAGTGAGAAAGCTGGGGCTCTGACCTCCTGCGCCTTCTCCAGAGCCCGTCCTTTGTGAGCAGCCCTAGGGGCCAGCTTCCAGGAGACCAAGCCCATCCCAGGCGAGGCCAAGAGCGCTGTGTGGACACAGGTGTGCAGCCTGCAGCCCTTCTGAGCTTTGGTTCTCGTTTCAGCTGTTCCCACATCTCTTCCATCCAGGACTGGGTTCTCCTCCCTTACCGGTGCCTGCTCTATTAATGCATCAATTTGGACTCCAGGACCATTTTCAGATGGGGAGAGCAAATGCTTAATGAAGTGCAGGCACTGAGTAATACATCTGCTCATAATAATGTATTTAGAGATGTCACCCTCAGCTTAAAGGAAATCGTTTGGAGAGCAATTATGTTTCAAGAGAGAATAATTCCTGTAAAGAACTGAAATTTAAATCAAGATTTTTTAAGGCTGACAATGTTCTAATTACAGAGCCTGTGGCAAGCTCTGCTCCTCAGTGAAGGGTCATTTCACTGGAGAATTGCCTCATCTGAGAAGCAGGAGGCGCACTTGCTTAAGCCGGTGCGCGCTTTAAAATACGAGCAACTCCCTCTGAGCCCAAGACTCAGCTACCTGCTACCCACCTCCGTGGAGAGACGGCAAATCTGTGCTGGCCTAGAAGAGTCTGTAACTGCTTGAATACAGGGCTGAAATTGTATGGCTAATAAAACTGGGGACAGTTAAGAAGCCTTGTAGTCTTGGAGGCCACGTGCTCAGTTTTACCTGAAAAAGGGGTGGGTGGGTATGGGGGCAACAGGGCTGGAGCAGAGGTGAGTGACCTGGGTGGGTGGGTGTGGCCTTGGATATGTCATGCCCTCTGCCTGGGTGATATTTTGGGCTTTGCAGCTGGTGCTACAAAGCACAGGGTGTGTTAGATCTCAACAACTAGCTGTGAGCTGGCCTGAACGCCAAAGCTTTCATGGCATGGTGGGTATGAGGTCGCTAGGGGAACCGATTTACTATCTAAGGAGGTTAAAGAAAATAACTCATATGGCTTATCAGGATATTTTCACACCAGTTGTTCTGAAAACATTCAGTGAGGAAAGTGGGCAGGGATGCTGGCAACAGGACAGAGCCAGAAAAGGAGGCTGAAGCGCCTCTGTTCCCAGATCGAAGGCTCTCGAGGTCACCACATACTAGGAACTCCATACTGATGTCTCCATCTCAACATACATAGGCAGGCACTGGGACCTCCCTGCAGTCCTTCCTGACTCTCCAGGCCCACTGGTTTTTCCTCTGATGCTGGTATTTCAATACATACTAGTTTATAACCCTGAGCTGGGCTATGCTGAGGGGTAGGCGGTCACAAAGTCCAGAGCTCAAGGCAGCGAACTCAGGCCTGTGACCCTGGAATCCAGGGCCTGACTGTCCCCGGCAGAGGGAGAAAGGCCCATGAGCTGGCCCTCAGGCTGGAGTCCCTGCAGGAACAGCCCTTCCCCTTGGGCTCATGCACTGCACCCTTTGGTTCTCTGGACCTCAGGCTCTCCTTGGGCCCTACTGGGCTCTGTCTCTACCCATACTGGACACACGGGAAGGCTAACTGCATGGCCTCTGAGGGCGCTTCTAGATCTAAGGTCCTAGATTCCATGTCTAAGAGCATAATCTGCGGCCCATGAGGTGAGGGCTTCCTGCAGGAAGGGATCAAGTCAGCCTCATGCCCCCTCCACTGCTGCTCTTGGCCTCCAGTCCCATTCTCACAGGGCGCTGGCCTGGATGGCTCTCAGGGCTGATGTTTCCTGGGCACTTCCTGTGAGCCAGGCCATGTGCCCAGCACTGAAGCTCCAGACAGGAGGTAGCTGACTGGGGGTCACGCAGCCATCAGCTGCTGCTGCTTCCCTCCCCGGGGGCCTTTCCCAGAACCCATGCTCCTGACCTCAGCACCGTGAGCTCCAGAAGAGGGCCCAACCTAGCCCCCAACACTCCCCGTGAGGCCAGCCAGGGGGCGAGTGAGAGGCATCAGACCCTGAGCAGGTGAATTCTTGACTGCCAGCCTCAGTTCCCATGGCACCCATCCTGCTGGTAACAGTGGATCAGAGCAGCACAGGGGCTGGCAGTAAATGGCCGTCCCGGGGACCGGGGATGGTGTGTCCTGACCAGTGGAGTCCCCAGCCACGGAGGGACCATCACAGAGTTGGTGGGCCTCGAGAGGTGAGCGGGGCTTTCTTTCTGAGACAATCTGTCAAACCCCAACTTAACGCAAACGATGGGCAGAGCCTTGTCAACACACACCCAGGAGGTGTGATGCAGTGATATATCCTGATCGGTCACAAGGTCCCCACGAGTGAGATGCCACCTAACGACAGCTGAAGATTTAAAAACAGCTGCCAGGGATGATTTTAATAACTGCCAACTCAGAGGAGGAAATCCAGCACAAGATTAAAATTCTTGGAGAATGGAGGGTACATCGGATACCCAGCATGCACGGGGATGTGTGGGGCTTTAGGAGCAAGAAGTAGCCTAGGGACCATGCATCCAGGGCTGGTTCCAGGCCTGGCCACCTCCCCGTCATGGCTTCTGAGAAGGCATGGGTCCCTGGGGAGCTCAGACAGGCTGCCACCTCCTGCCAAGCTCCTGCGTCAGTCCTGTCTCCTTTGATAGGACATCCTGTGAGAGCTAAGTCACAATTAGGGGTGTCTCCAGCGGGTGACCTGTCTAATGAGTCTTGTAAGGCTGGTGGAGGCTGGGGATGCTGGGGCTGTCAGGGTGTTCAGATCGCTCATTACCATCACAAAAAGCACCTCCTTGTAACCGGGATTATCAAACGTGCCTGGCGCGTCAGGCCTAATAACAGGCCCCACCTCGTCTCATAATCATGGGCTTTAATAAAACATCACTCAGCCCGCAGCTGCCGGCCCGAGCAGGGTGCGAGGCCTCACCTCACGCTTTTAGACCTAATTGCTTGATGCATATTTCATGAAGAATCTTGGGTAATAGTTATGTTAAATCGCTTCTTTTCATGATGAAATGACTTAAAAAATACTTGATATAATATTTATGTGGGAGAAGTTGAGGAAATTGTCCTTTGGGATTAGTGTGTAAGACCTGGTTACAGGAATCCACGCTCAGAGGTGTGATCCCAGGGCTACCTCTTTTGAAAGGTAGTTGGCGAGCTGCTCTCTTCATGGAGATGCTCCAGGACATTGTCCCTCAGCTCAAGAGCATCCAGGGGTGTCCTTGGGACCCTGCAGAATAAAGGCTCAACCCACTGTGCACCGAGCTGCCGCCACAGGCTATCTCATTTAAGCCTGCAGCAAGGCTGACACTTTGCTTGGTGTAACTACCGTTGTTGACAGAGGGGGAAACCAAGGCTGAAGGAGGCTGTATGCCTCTATGGGCACCTCGGGGCCTACATGACAGGTACTTCCTGAGGCAACGCTGCCTCAGCACATCTGCTCTCTGACCTCCAGGGAGATGTCTACAGAGAAAAGTGTCTACAGAGAAGACACTTTTCCTCCTCATCACACCTGTGAGCAAGCCTCTCCAGAAACACTCTTGAGTGTCTGCAGAGAAGCATGCTCCACGGAGCTGCTGTGGGAGAAACCACCCAGACCTCCAGTGATGGGGGCCTTCAGGGGAAAGGCACTGGGGTGACATCTCCTGAGGACTTTGCGCGTGCAGGTTGGCCCTGCACAAGCTTTGAACTTCCCGCTTGGGGCCAGGGAGCCTGGCAGAACAAATATGTGCAACGTGATTGTCACTGCCCTTGGTCGGTGACTGGACAAACCTGTGGCTTCACAAAGAAGCTGGGAGGGCTGACATTATCTGCAAGAACACCAAGGGCCAGAGGGAGAAGCAATCTGCCTGAATTGCAGTGAGAGAACACCAGGGCTTTCTGAGTCCTTATAGCCATGTGGTGGGGTTCTCCAGCTATGCCATGCATGGGGTGGGGGGCATGAAGGCCCCTTCCAGCTGAGACGTTCTAGGGGTCGAGGGAGCTGGGGGAAGGGGTTTACGAGGTCACACGCCTTCTGAAATCGCCTTCAGGGGGACAAGCCAAAAACACATGCACCAAGTTATAGAGCACAAACATCTAAATGTGAACACCGCTGAGCCAAATGACTTGATTTACAACCAAATAATCAGACTTTCAATAAATGCATTGGCAGTGACTAGCCTCCCCAAGAAGCCCAGGCATTTCTCAAGCTCTAAGTTGGCGGCTCAGGGTGAGATCTTCAGTAAATCACGATGAAAAGCCATCTCCAGGGGGAAGGAGAGCCAGCCGATGCCTTTTGCAGCAAGGGTTGTTTTGTGCCACAAAATGCAACAGGTGGGTCAGAATGAACCCATCGGGGGCAATTTTCTCAGGAGCAGACTAATAAAGTGTTAGACAGGAAGACTGCAATGATCCAGGCAGCTGAGGAAGTGAGCCTCCCATCGCTGGAGGTGTGTGACTGGGAGGGTAATGATGTTTGGATGACTTTTGTAATTCCTCTGGTTGGTGTCCCTACATAGGCTTCAGCAAGAGCACACGAAAACTACAAGGGGAGATGTGGATGCAGAGCGAAGGGTGACATGTGAAATGTTTCAGAGCTTTAGGAAGAGGAAAGAGGACTTTCCTAGGGATACGAACACCCTTTAGTGTTTGAAGCACATCGGGTTGATGGTGATGGCTGGACTGAAGTCAGATGCCTGGGTTCAAACTCTGATCCCACTTATGTCATTGGCTGGGCAGGTCCCCTCTCCCTGGGCCTCAGCATGCTTGTCTGGAAAAGGTAGAGGGGGTTCCTCCAGCGCGGAAGTTCTCAAGCCAGTGAGAGACGTCACAGGGGTGTGGGGAGCTGCACCAGCGCTGCCAGTGGCACTGGTATACTCACACAGGGCTAGCCAGTTTCCGGGCTTGGGGAGAGCACAGTGGCAAAAGCAGGCTTCTTAGCATCTGTGCCAATGGGATGGACAGAAAGCATTCAGGCCTGGGGGAATGGGGTGGGGGGTGTCTCCTTCTACAGGACAAGCCCCTCTCTACCTATACTCTCCCTGGGGCACTGGTTGTCAATGGGGCAAGTTTACCTCCTTCCTGGGGGCACTTGACAATGTCTGGAGACAGGGGAGCCGCTGGCATCTCTAGGTGGAGGTCAAGGAAGGTGCAGAGGACAGAGCCACAGCATAGAATAACCCAGCCCAAACTTCAACAGCGGCAACTCACGGGTCACCAGTGCCTCAAATCCTTCATCTGTGAAGTGGGGCTAACAAGAACAGATGCGAGGGAGAAGCGAGAATGTGTCTGTGAAGGAAGCAAGAACACCTGACAGAGGTTAGTCGTCCGGCTCCTCATTCAAGGGCTGAAGACGTGGCACAGAATTTGCCAAAGGGATGCAGAGGCTCCAGGCCGTCTCCAAGGACAAAGCC
Organism: Ovis aries; assembly: GCF_016772045.2. Classification (NCBI taxonomy): domain Eukaryota; kingdom Metazoa; phylum Chordata; class Mammalia; order Artiodactyla; family Bovidae; genus Ovis; species Ovis aries. The sequence goes on along the minus strand of NC_056055.1, from coordinate 50,856,054 downwards.
CGCACCGTCACTCCAACCAGCAGGTGCGGGGGAACACGAAGCACCTGAAGGCGGGTCCAGAACAGGGGTCGGGCAGGTGCTGGGCAAAGGCGTTGTTGAGGCAAGCACCAGCTGCTGCGGAGAGGACTTGGAGGGCGCAGTGGTTTTCATAGGCAAAAGGGGAGCTGGAAACCTGAGGCTGAGCCAGGTGATGCTGAGGAGATGAGGGGAGCACTCCAGGGTGAGGAAGGTCAGACGAGGGCAAAGGGATCACTGCCTGCAGGTCCAGACGGACCCAGACCTGGGCTGAGTCTCCCAGATTGCCACTTCTGAGCTGTGCCTCTCTTGGAGCCTCAGTTTCCTCACTGGAGCTTTCACTGCCCACCTGGAAGGACTGTCCTGAGGTCCCAGCTGGGTGGGGCATGGCTTCGTTTGCACCCACACACTGCAGGAGCCCTCGTAGAAGGTGCTGCCCTGGCTGAGCACTAAGTGTGCCCCGCCCTCTGCCTGGTCTGCCGTTTGTGGCCGTGTTGGCAGCGGGCCCACCTCCTCCAGCGGGGCAGCCTGCCTGGCTGAAGTGGGAGGCCTGGCTTCTGGCCCCAGCTCTGTCACCAGATGACAATGGGCATGGCGTTTACATCCCCGAGATCAATCTTCCCAAACATCGAGTGGTGTTTCTCAACACTCTCAAAAGCACATTGTTACACACCAGGGTCCATATGAAAACAGAATGGGAATGATGAGGAAAGAGCCCTCTCTGCTTAAAAAATCCTGGTCTAAGGCAGTACTGTGGGTATTGCTTTGCAGTCAACATTTCTGATGGACACAAGACACCAAGCAGAGGCTTTTGAGGCCATGTCTTTTCCTGACTTTATTTTACAGATGACATGAGACCCAGAAAGGGGTGGAGGATTGCTCCCATTCTCCAGTGAACCCAATATGACCCCTACCTTATGCCATCAGGCATAGGGCACTGTCCATAGCCTCTGTATGCTCTGAGAGGGCAGTGATGCTCTACAGGTGCAGGGTGGAGGTAGGCATGCAGGGAGGGGGAAGGAGACAGCAATCCACCTAAACCCCAGTTCTCACCTTTGTCCTTAAAGCACAGTGCTTACCCTCATTATCCTACAGACCCAGCTCCTTTCCTGGTGGGGCTTTCCTCGCTAACTGAGCAACTGATTCATTAGCACAGCAAAGAAGGGGACGCCCACAAAGCATCTGATCCAACTCACAGTTTTACTTAAAAAAAACAAGTAAAGAAGGAAAATCCAGAAAGGTCTTTAAAAACTGCAGACTAAAACAGATCTATTTGCTCAGCAGCCCTGCCTCTAACCTGAGGATACAATCTTTCTCCCTGGAATTTCAAAGGCACACACTTGACTCTAAACCAAAGTGGCCCTGGCCAAAGGCTTTTTGCAAATCATGTGAAAGACAGTTATCGGTGGTTTTCAGTGGAAAAACTCCCAATAAGCCTTGGGGATCTGGGCCACAGTCTCTTCATCTGTGAAATGGGGAGATCTTTATGACGTTCCCTAACCTCACTGAAAGCAAGGGAAAAGAGCCCTGAGCAGGAAGTCGAGACCTGGTTCCACCCCTGGTTCCTGCCCTCTTGGGCCTTGGTTTTCCCAGCTACACAACAGAGGGAGAGGCCAAGGTGATCACTGAGGTCCCACAAACTTCTAAACCTTTGAAACTTAGCACATAGAAGATGCTCACACCATGCGATCAGGAAAGAATGAACTTCAGATATTAAACAAAATGACTGACCTTCACTGCAGATGCCCCAGAGTTCCAGGGCTGGAAGAGAAGTACTCTGTGTTTCTCAAACACAGAGTTTCTTCAAATGAGCCCCGGAATGCCTACATCAAGGTCCCCGGGGATTTGCTAAGCCTGTGGCTTCCTGGGCTTCTCTGGAACTAGAATCAGCCTTTAACACGCTCTTCAAGAGATTCTGATGCCAATTCAAGTCTGAGAACCACCATTCTAGTTCTTATCTGGTGAGGCAAAGTCCACCTTCACATTTCACGTCCAGCATTTTCTTTTTGCTCACCCACAGCGCTGGGCTAGCTCACTCCTTACAGGGACAACCTTTTTCGACCTTTGATGGCTCTCCCCATGAGAAAGTCCTTCTATGTTCTGAGCTGAACTGTGACTTAGCACAGTCCTGCAGGCCACAGCTGCTCCACCTGCCCTGGGAAGGCCCGCCTGAAGAGCAGGGTACACAGCAGGTAGAGACCCAAGGCTGCTCCTCTCTCCAGTGGTCCTCAGAGGGCAGAAGCTCCCATCCTTTCCCATTCTGGTCCCCCCTGCTGCTCACAATCTCTCATATGCTGGCGCTGCAACTGGACAGTGTCTCCCATGGGTCTATCCCACTTGGCCATTAGTCCAGCTGTCTGGACATGACTCCATCACCAAGTGCACACCCCAAGCCTTCGCTGAACTTCTTTCTGGTGTCTGCTGACCTCTAGAGTCCACTCTGTCTTCCCCCTCCTCCTGATCCCAAAGGATAGGATCTCATTGGCTTTAGAGTGTTAGTGGGTCAGACAACATGCACCTCTTGACCCAAACCAAAAAGGGCACCAGCCCAAGAACATGAAGAAGCAAAAGCCCACTGGCTGTAGCCACACTTGGAAGGTTTGCAAATGTAATTTTAAAAGGTCACTGTCAGCCCTTCATAATTTGGGCTCTGGAGGGCGAATCCTCTCATGTCAGGCATCCATTCTGGCAGCTTCTTGACAACCTCTGTCCACAGGGTAGAGCGTTCTCTCAAAATTAAATCGCTGGCTCTTTGCTCCCTAATGAAATTGATTTCGGCCTTGATACACAACAGAGCTTTCATTTTATTATTTGGCTAGGGTTTGACCACATTAATTACAGTTTTTTTTCAGCATGGCTGCAAGTAATTGAGTTCCAAAAAGTTACTGACTATTGGAACTGATGGCTTTTTAAAAGCATAACTACCACAGAAGTGAAACGGTCAACTCTCATTTTGTCACAGAAGATTTCTGGGGGGTAAGATTGGAACAATTCAGGACAGGAAGAAGCATTTTTCTGGTTTGAAAATCTGAACTCAAAATGGGATTGTGCTCACATTTGGAGCCTGTCTGTGAAATGTGGGTGTGCCCGGCACACACTGCCTCACGCATCTGCCGCCCCAGTGGCTTGGTCATCACCTGTGTCAGAACGCATAAATTGCCCCAAGTTTTTAATCATTGTTATTGGCACAGGTCTACCTACCTTAGAGGATACGCTGTGGAAGCCTCTTCAAATCAGTTTCTAACACCAGGTACCAGGGATTGCAAAGTGCCTACCTGGCACTGTGTAAATGCGTTTTCCCCTGGGAGGCTGTGTTCAGCCAGGGTGGGCTACACACCTTAGTGTCAGGTGGAAATGATGTGTCAGGCACACAACTACTCTGAGCAAGTTGCGGGGTGGGAAAGAACTTGCAAGAGAGAAAGGGCCAGAAATGCAGAAAGCTGTGGGGAGAGAGAAAGAGAGCTGACCAGGACTTCAGAGTTTATAAGGCACAGCTTTGTCCACCTGGGCCAAATGTTTAGTCACCTTGACCAAGGGGGGCTGACATGGTGGCACCACAGGGAGAGGGGACACTGCAGGGACCTCTCCTCTAATGCCAAACCTAATCGTCCTTCAACCTTGCTGTTACTTCCCAATACATTGTTATGCTTCTAAGGCCCTGCTCACACGCCACTTCCTCCAGGAAGCCTTCCAAGATGCCACCAGTCAGAATCACTTTCTTCTTCCCTTATTTATTCCCTGCCACACTTCCCTCCACCACACCCCTCACCTACTCTTGTCCCTCTGTCTCCCTATCCAGCTGGAGGCCTGGTGCCCAGCGTGAATGCAGCAGTGACACCTAGGCAGCTGACCTGTCACCTCTGCCCTGAATGTTTGTGCTGAGACTGTGACAGGCTGATCCCCAAACCATCTGGAGCTGTGAGCAGCGTGTGGATTTTCAAAAGGAAAATAGCAAAAAAAAAAAAGTTCTAATTAAAGCATTTCTAATAAGCCAGCTTTGCCAAAACCAATTGTTTCTTATATTCCTCCTGGGTGAAGCAATCTTTTTTTAAAAAGGCATTAAAAGTGGCAGAAAGCACCCTAGGCTGGAAGGAGGTTGGCGGCTGCTCACTGTTGGGGGGTGGGGCGCGCTCAGCAAAGTGCGGGATTGAGGCACAAAATGTGTGCATGTGTGAGTGTGACACACACTCAGACACAGCAAAACATCATTTTTATAGCTTTAGAATTTGAACTGTGGGAGCAAAGACGAGGGCTATAAAATCTGACATCCGATTTTATAAATCTGCCGCAAATACCAAGAACGTTTATGGAGAAAATGAGAGAAGAAAATACAGTGCTACGGGGCTTCAGAAGGGTAATAACCCTGGGATGCGAGTCGAGACATCTGGGCTCCGCCAGCAACTTGCTGCGGGACCTCGGGAAGGTCCTCTTCCCTTCCTGTGCCTGTTTCTCTCATCCGAAAGCCAGGGTCTTGACCAGGGTGATTCAAGACTCTTCTGGTTGCAAGGGCCTGAGGATGTGGGGAACAGGAAACCTTGAGATTTTACTGAATGAAGCTGGGTGCTTCAAGCCCCACCAAATGCCTCAAGAGGGGGCTGGTTATATTTCCTCTGGGGAACATCCAGTTATTTACTTAGCTATTAGCAAAATAAGACCCCCAATACTTCCCTGGGGAAGGCACAAGTCTCTATAAATAACCCCACCTGCATTTATACAGCCACTCGGGGTTTACAAGATCTCCCTTCCGCTGTGTCCCTGAGCCTCGGGGGTGAGGCTCAGAGACGTGAAATAATTCGCTGGGTGACCCCCACAGCCGGTGGAAGCAGTGGGATTCAGGTCCTGGTCCCCTGGCCCCTGACTGCGTCCCTTCTCTGATGGCAGGTACGAGGTCTGTTATCTGTCAACACGGCCTGGGCCTGCAGTACCCACGTGCCCTCCCAAGTTCCCAAACAAACCATTCCCAGATGGCTTTTGCAAAACTATTGTTAAATAAATCCTATTAACAAGATGTTAGAAATGTGACTGGAAAGAAATGTTTTTCACCATTTTGAGACCAGTGCCTCAGAAAGGAAACTGTCCCAGGGCATGAGAGGCTTCCTGGCAATGGAAGGGCAGTTGGAATCGCCCCCCCCCCCCCCCCGCCCCCGGCCCGCAACCCCGCTCCCCCTCTGCCACCCGGCAGGTGAGCCACACGGCAGATTTATGTAGCTGATACAAGATAATTAAAAACCAGCTGGAAATGTAATCAGGGTGGCTCAGACGCTGGAGAGGACTAGGGAGCTCTCGGGGGAGTAAAGGGCAACGCTGTGTGCCTGGCTCCGTGGGGAGATGTGGCAGGTCAGGAAGGGAAACCCCAGCCCATCAGCGGGCACCTTGGGCACTGCCAGGCTGGCAGGTGCTCTGGACAACGGGCTGGCAGTGTGAGTGCAGGCACCTCTTGCCTCTGGGTTTGGGGCAGCAATTGGGGCAGGGATGAAAACTCGTCCTGAGTTAGGATGAGTTTCCTGCGTTTTTCAAAACTGACAGTTCCAGGTCTGTGTTGCAGCTGACGGAGCCACCACTCACTCGCCCGTTCAGAAATCGGAACGAGGCCCCAGGCTCCTTGCTCTTTCTCATCCTCTTCGGTTCTATCAAGACACGACCTCTGTTTACTCCCACTGCCTGAGTCCTTCGCTGAACTGTTGCAGCCTCCTCGGCAGCCAGCCCTCCACCCCGACCCACCTTCCAGATTCAGCCACTGTCAGATGGGGCTTCTGAAAACCTCTGTCTCTTAAGTTCACTGTTTTCATTTCGTCTCCTGCACAGAACGTTTGAGGAGCCTCTTGTTTTGCCTACAGCATTAGCTCCTAATTGCACCATTTCCTTTAAACCTCTTAGAGAAGGCGAAAACATGCTGTCCACTAATTGAGCAGAAAGTTCATTTTCCCTCCATCACCCCTGAAAGGATGTGAAACCCTCCATGTAGCAAGAGCAGAGATGCAGATATCCCCCTCCCCTGCTTGCTCTTTGTCTCAGGCTGACACAAATGCTGCCAAAACACAGGGCCTGGCTGAGAAGCTAGGAGGCAGACAAGCTTCTTCCTCTCTCTGGCCTTAGTTCTGCATGCCTGTTGAGGTGACCATCATCTTCAGCAGCTGATGAGAAACTGGCAGATCAGAGAGGTAAGTGACTTACTCAAGGTCACACAGTCATCAAGAGGGCAGCCTGGATTTAGCATGGGCTCTCAGCTCTCAATGACTTGTCTCAGTCATAGCAATGCAGGATTTTCTCAAGTGGCAGCCTGTATGAACTCTAAGATCCTATCACCATAAAGGGGAGTGGATGTGGGCATGGATAGTCAGGTAATTCTCAAGGTACTGAACCACACCAAGCTCTTTTCTCAATAACCCATAGCTGTAGCAAAGTCTGTAACAAAGACAGTGAGCTACCACTAACTTACTGCCTGCTGGGCACAGGCCAAGCACTTCACGTATATCATCTCTTAATGAGTATCTCTGTAAAACCCATTTTATAGATGAGGAAACCGAGGCTCAGAGATGTTAAGTCCCTTTGTCCAAGACCATCCTGCTAGTAAGTGGCAGAGCTGGGGTTCAAAAGCCCATGCCAGATTGATCCAGAGCTTATGTCTTCTGCTACACCAAGCTGTCTATTCTGGGGAGATGGGGGGGATGTTAGTGATTGGATCGACTGAAAACTGGGTTGGAAAGTAGGCAGCTTCTCTCCTCCTGGTCTGCTGTTTCCTCAGCATGGGCAGCTCCTTACCCTACCTATCCCCAACTGTCTCAGCCCTCCTCATTCCCCAAGGCCCAGGTCAAAACCCTTCCTTGCCCCACCCTCTCCTGCCATCACTGCCTGCCTGGAATCAGCCAGCTACCTCTGTGCCAGTTTGTCTGACCCCTGCCTCTCTTTCTTTGGTATCCCCCTCTTCCAGCCCCCACACCCACCTGGCAGCTCACAGAGGTACAGAGTAAGGGGGTCGTGGGGGCAAACAGCCAGGAAACTAGGGCCCGGGTCATCAGAGCTGGGCAGTGCCCCGGGCGGTACATACCTGCCTTCCTTGAAGCCCTCAGGGGCAGGCTAGGGAGGCGGGGGTGTGGTGACAGAGTCCCACATTCTGGGGCAGGAGGTCATGCTGGGTAGGGAAGCCCACAGTGGCTGGGAAGCCTCCACTGTGGTCTGGGAGACCACCCTGGGGGGAGACCACCCTGGGGGCTCGCCCAGGGGAGCAGCCACTGTGGGCTAAGAGGACGAAGCCTCAGACGCCCACTCAACCAGGGGTGCTCAGACGGCAGAAGGAAATGACGTCCGTGCTCCCTCTGATGATCGAAGGGCGAGCAGTCTTTCCGCGTTCCCCCACCTCTCCCCACCCCACAAACTGTTATTATTTCTTGCTCCTGGCTGTCAGCAGCAACAAACTAAGATTAATCACTTGCCCGCCTGCCTAGACCCAGACATGCCTACTGTTTGAAAACTCTCTCCTTTACCATATAAATCAATGAGGGGAGAGAAGAAAGAAAAACAACCCTAACAGAAATGCGCCCCCAGCACCCCTGGAACACAGCCCATCGCCTCCTCTGGCCCCGCCACACACACCGCCCTCCCGGGGAGCATCTGTTGGATGAAGACTGGCTGCCCAGCGGTCAGCACAACCTCCCAGCTCCAGGCGGGAACCTGAAGGGCCTCGTTTGGCAATCCGACCAGGAGGCATTTTCTTGATAAATCGTCCCGCCCCCTCCTCCCCACCTGAAGAAGGAGGTGGGGCCTTCCCACTGTCCTTAGGACAGATCAGAAAGAGAAGCTTGTCCTGACCATGGAGACCTTGACCTGGACGCAAATTTACGAATCAAACACTGGACCCTCTTTCTATGGGCATTGGGGGTGAGGACAAAGACACCGGCGCAAGTCATCCAGAGGCAGCTACAGCCCAGACACACCCCCAGGGCGTGTGACCCGGTGCACCCTTGTCCACCATGCTGGCTCCGTGGCAATTCCTAAAGGCTCTGGGAAGGCTGGGAGGAGTGGAGACCGGCATATATCGAGCACTTGCTGTGGGCCGGACCTGCTGGGCTGTGTTAATTTTTACAAGAACTTCACCAGAGTGGCCTACACAGCTTTCCAAGTGATGATCAGGGAGGTAAATTCACGTGGCTAGAACCACATAGAAGTTAAGAGTGGAGCAAGGATTCGAACCCATGTATCTCACTGGTTGCAGAGCCTATGCTTTTCACTCTACATCTTTACCTTTTTTAAAAAGCAAATTTTGGCCACACTATGCAGCATGTGCGGAGAAGGCAATGGCAACCCACTCCAGTACTCTTGCCTGGAAAATCCCATGGACAGAGGAGCCTGGTAGGCTGCAGTCCATGTGGTTGCTAAGAGTCAGACATGACTGAGCGACTTCACTTTCACTTTTCACTTTCATGCATCGCAGAAGGAAATGGCAACCCACTCCAGTGCTCTTGCCTGGAGAATCCCAGGGACGGGGGAGCCTGGTGGGCTGCCGTCTATGGGGTCGCACAGAGTCGGACACGACTGAAGCGACTTAGCAAGCAGCAGCAGCAGCATGTGGGATCTTAGTTTCTGACCAGGGATTGAACCCGAGCCCCTTGCATTGGGAGTGCAGAATCTTAACCATTGGACTGCTAGGGAAGTCCCTCCCTCTACATCTTTAAAAGTGATCTCCCCCGGGACTCCCACCCACTTCTTGGACTGTGCTAGCTTTGGTGGCATGTCTGTGGACATGCGAGGGCACAGGGAGGCAGTGATGCTCCACTCGACACGCGGTTCATGAATGGTTCTAGAGCATGGCTCTGGGGACATGACTGCAACCCTGCTCAAAACCCTCAGGAATGCTCCCTGATGCACAGGATAGAGCCCCAATTCCTCAGCTGGATGATCAGTGCTGCCTTTCTCCTTGGCTCCTGCCAATGTTACTTGCTATTCTTACCAAGCTCTGCATTTTCCTGTCTCTGTGCCATCTTCTCTGCCTGGCTATCCTCTCCGCCCTGTCCACAGTCTAAGACCTGCCCAGCCTTCCAACACCCCCTCTTCTTGTTCCTTCCCTCTTGCACGGACCTGAGCACTTTCTGCCTTGAAAAGTGAAAAAGTGAAAGTGTTAGTCACTCAGTCGTGTCTGACTCTTTGCAACCTTATGGACTGTAGCCCGCCAAGCTCCTCTGCCCATGGAATTCTCCAGGCAAGAATACTGGAGTGGGTAGCCATTCCCTTCTCCAGGGGGTCTTCCAGACCCAGGGATTAAGCCCAGGTCTCCTACCGTCTGAGCCATCAGGGGAAGCCCACTTTCTGCCTTAGGTAGCCTTAAACATGTTCCATGAGTATTTGAGTTACCAGTGTAAATGCCACTTCTTCCCCACTTGGGCTATGAACTCCTGGAGACTGGAGCCCAGTAATTGACAAGAAACTGAAGGGACAGAGCTTATGGGCTGAGGAAGACTCTTGAGAGATCGGGGCTGAGTTGCAATCTGATGGAAAGGTCAGAAATGTCTCTTGAGAACAGAATCTGGGCCACATTTGCAAGGTTGTTGTGCAGTTTGCCTGTGGGGATTTGAAAGCTGAAGGCACCTTTTGAGGCCTCCCTGGGGCTATGTACCCTACTGGGGATGGCAGCTCAGGGCCTAAAGAGAGCTGGGCTGGGCCCAGGTCAAAGCAGCAGGGGCATCTCTGTGAGGCCAGGAGGGTCACTCTGTCTGTCCCCTTCCCAAGCATACGAGGAGGCCCTGGTGCTCTCCCTACCTCCCAGCAGTAAACCCTCCAGTCTCTGAAGTCCTGTTTCCCTCATCTTGTCCAGATTCCTTTGCAAAAACTCATGAAACTAGAACTGGCAAAGAGTCATTCATAGTCCAAAGTGCCTAAAGAACCTTTTTAATGATTTTTTTTTTTTTTTAAATCCTTTTCTCCCACTGCTTGCCTTTCCAGACAGGAAACTGTGTAAGAGGGTGATGTTTTCTTGCCAGCTTCTAAGAGCTCAACCTTTTGCTTTCCTGAGGCTACAGTGAGTGTACCAGGGGTCAATGGTGTGTGCTGGGGGGTCAATGGTGTGTGCTGGCGGCCAATGGCCCAGTGCTCTGCTGGGTCAGGCTGGAGATGGGAAGACGGAGAGTTCTGCAGAAGGGGTTGAGGACAGTGTTGAAAAGTGACGAGGCAGGACCTCTGTGAGGCTGCTTCATGGTGGGGGCTGCTGCTGTGGAGGGATGTGAGAAAATGAGGCAGGCACCGTCTTGGATTACCATGGGTGCAGGGAAAGGTTTTTGGTGAAGGGGCAGGTGGGTGGCTGCTTGGCCTGGTCCAGGGATCTGACCGGTCCCCACAGTGGGATGCAGACACCATCTCTATTGTCTGTGTGGTCACTTGTAGCTGGGTAGCTGGGTTGGTCGTGAGTCCCCTCTGGGTCTCAGCCTCCCTGGCCACAAAGCCAAGGGACTGGACCAGCTGGGCATCTAAGGTCACTAGAGGTTTGACATTGATGATGAGGGTGGTGATGTCTACCCTGACCACCCTGTGGGGCTGTCCCGACATCAACATGCAGGTTTGCTAAATTGTGAAGTACTGCAAGTACTCAGGGTAGAAGTGAGGTTTAAGCATACGGATGGATGCCTGAGGGTGGCCCCATCACTAAGAATTGAGTATCAGCTCCTCTATGGGGCTTGAGCCCTGCCTAGGCTCTTCTGCATCTCCAGGGCTTTGCCTGGCGTGTCCCTTCTACCTGAGATGCCCACCAACTGTCCCTTCCTAGGGAATACCTACCCTCCCCTTAAGGTTCAATGTACCTCTGCCCTGCGGCTTCTCCAGACCCTCCCACCCTTATGCCAGCTCCGGCCCCCAAGCCCTTTGCCAGCAACAAGGCCCAGACTGGGAGCTCTGCTGCTTGGGCCAGACTGTCCTCACCTCTGCTGCCCCCTCTGCCCAGCCTCGTGCCTGGTACCCAGGGCTCTGATAAGTATCTGCCAAAGGACGGATGGATGAGCCCTGTCCTCTGGGGTGGAGAGCCCTGTCCCCTGGGGCCACACTCCCCCAAACTCTCTCTCTTCCCCAGAACACCCTCGCAGCAGGGCCCAAGGCTCACATGATAACATAGTCAGAATTCCAATGTCAATATGCACCGCAATCCTGATAATGGCACTCCCCACCCCACCCCACCCCTGCCAGGCAGCCTTCGGCATCAGAGACGCCAAACCTCCATGGTGGCTGGCAAAGCTGGCACCTGCCCCAAGCAGCTGGGACATTCAGTACCAAGGCAGTTCCATTTGGGGTTGAGGTGATGAATGCCAGGTGTCTCTCCCTGGATGGCAGCCTGGCTGGTTACTGGGGTTGCTCTGGAAAACAAGCCCAACTCCCCTTAGTAGGTTGCCCTGATCAGCCATGGACCGCCCAACCCTCCTCCCTACTTCTGGCCTCCTTTGAGGGAAAGCTGACCAGGTAAGACCACCCCTCTGGTGTTTGGGATCTAACGGCTCTAGACAAGCATGCAGAACTGAACCCTCTACCTCGGCACCCGTGGGCAGAGACCAGTCATCCAGACTGCACTTCCTGATAATGAGGACAGACAGGACAGGTGCAGGAAGACAAACCCGGGCCTGATGGCAGAGTGCTCTGCTCGAGGTCCCAGCACAGGCCCCCCTGAGTTGCGCCCCCCGACCTTCTCCCCTTGCCCGGGAGGTGCAAGGGATCTGGCCACAGCAAGCCAGGCGAAATCCGGAGAGCCAGGGACACTGATGGGCCTCTCCGTCTATATGGAGAACAGCATTGCCTCTCGTGCACAGGGGAGGACACAGGCTCAGAAAGATGACACAGCTGCCGAGGCCACGAGGTCGGGGAGTGGGAAAGCACAGCCCCTGGACTGTAAGCCTGTGACAGGGCAGGAGGGTCTGGGGAAGGGAGCAAACCCGGGACGAAAAGAGAACTACGCCCTTAGAACCGTGACACACACACTCTTCTGAAGCGTGAGCCAGCATTTGCGTCTGTCCGCATGACGGATGGCACGGGCTCAGGGTGCTGGGGAGCGGACCCTGCGGGCCCTGCCGTTGTGAGTCGTTCCCACCCCTGGTTCAAGATTCCTCCTGTGCTCCTGGTGAATAAACAGTGAATAAACGGAGGCGCGATGGGCCCCTGCCATGCACAGGAATGACTGGGCTGGAGTGGGGTGCCCCACCCGCTCTTCTGTGCCTTCAATCAGTCCTCTAGGGAAGATGCCTCTGGCCCGGTCCCAGATGACGGAATCCCAGGAGGAATGCAATACACTGCGGAGCTCAGAGACGGCCAGTGTGATGAGTGTGAGGAAGACCAGGGAGTAGGCAGTCTGTGCAGGGCAGCAAGGAAGGACGGATGGTGACTTAGAGTCCCATCTCTGAGGTCACTCACCTCTCCCACCTCCTGCAGCCCAGAAAGGCACAGTTCACCTTGAGGCAGGAAGGTGAAGATCTGGAAGCATCATTCATGGGCACCTGGGTTGCTAGGTTACCTCAAACAGTGGGGAAGGGGCGGCATGGAGCAGTGGGGAGTTCCAGACCCCCGACCCTGGCAGCATAGCAGTGGTGTGCCCCTCTCCCCGCTGTTGCCCTCTCCCCTAGGCAGGGACAGCCCTTTGACTTTGGCTGCCACCAGCCCAGCTACAGTTTAGCGTACTGAATTCTCCTTGGCTGCAATAAAACCTGCCTGATTCTAAGCTGTCAGGCCTGATGGTGGACAATGAAGTGTCCATGTGCCGCTTGCCCTGAGTGCCCTCCCAGAGGCTCAGAAATCCCCTCGATGTCCTCCCTGGCAAGGCAGCTGTCCAGCTCCTGGTTGCACATCCCCAGTGATGAGACACTCACTACCTTCTGAGGCAGCTCTGATTCCTGATAGGCTTGAAGGGTTAGAGAACCGCACCTCTCGCTGACCTGGAACCCACATGCCCATAACGCCCCATCTACCACTTCTGCCCTGATGTCCTTGAGAGATCTGTGGTTCCTCCATGTCCCCACATATCCTCCCTCCTCCAGGCAGACTTCCAGTGCCTCTGTTTCCTGCCCAGGCTCTGCTCTGCAGTTTGTCACAGTCCCTTGCAGGTGGGGTCAGTCGTGAGCAGAGAGCCCAGGCCAGTCTCTGTTTGTGTGCACCGACCCTACTGACTTCACGGCTGGCCTGCACAGGGCTCTTCCGATGTGTCCTAGCAGTTCTCTCTGCATCACCTGGCCTTGAGTAACAGCAAGCTGAGTAGAAAGAAAGCAGGCAGTTGCTTGCTTTCTGGTGGTCTGTGCTGGCTGACCGTTGCTCCTGGTGGTCTGTGCTGGCTGAAGGACCTGGGTTTATATCTCAGTTCTGTCATTAACTCTTTAAATCCCTCCTCTCTCCCAGCCTCACTTTTCCTATCTGTAAAATGGGTTTTAATCAATCTGTTGGGTTCCATCCAGCAACAGAATTGAAGGATGAAACCCTCAATCAAAAAACCCTTTTCTTATTTCAGGGGCACCTATCCTGAAAGCAATACAAAGCAGCTGTAGGTGATCATGTCAGCAAGATTCTTCCTGGCTCTCCGTGGGGTTCCTTACAACCGTCGCGCGACACATAAAGGGAGACTTTCCCGAACAGTAGCCAAGAACAGAAGGGAAGGGTGGTTCTCAGGGGGCAGCAGGGGCAGTGGGGCGTCAAACACCCGGCCTCGAGCGCTGACCCAGCCCCTCTCTGAGCCTGTTTCCTCATCTGCACAACGGGGACAAGATGTTTCTCCTCAAAGGGCTGTTGTGAGGTTTCAAGGAGGGACAAGACACGCTAAGTGCTTCTATAGTCCCTGGCTCACGGGAGATGTGGAAACTATTCTTGGATATTTAATATAAATCCTAGGAAAATGCCCCTCCTCTTCAAGGGAGGCAGAAATGGAGAATATAAAAACTCCTCTGTGTCCCAGGAGAATTAGATCAAATTGGAAAAGCAAGGCTTGAAATAACTCATGCTGGCAAGTTTCCCCGGGGGGACACTGGTGGGTCTTTCTGCCTCAGAGAGCCGGGCCAGGTCGCACATCGCGGGAGGCTGCCGAGGGCCAGGGGTGGCCGAGGTTACTCACTTCAGGGAGAGGGAGTAGTCGTGCCTGCTGGTCTGGCTGTTCCGGACAAGGTAGCTACACTCCTTACAGAGGCGCAGCAGGTTCTCAGCGTCGCCCCTGCTGATGGCTCCGTGATACCATCTGCGGAGAAGAGATGGGGTCAGAGTTCAGCAGGGATAGACCCCTACCATTGACATCCCGAATCCCATCTGCCCCGAGGAGGCTCAGCCCCACTGGAGGGCAGCTGTGGGCATCCTGGGCCTCCTTGTCACTAGGCAGCGTCCCTGTGCGTGCAGATGTCACGTGTGCCTGTGCGCGTGTGTGTGTGTTCAGTCATTCATTAGATATCGACAGAGCGCCTGCTGCATGCAGGTCTTGGGGAGAGTATGGTGAGCAAACCTGGCCTCCACACCGTGAAGCACAGAGTCCAGTGTGGGTGCCACGAAGGACACGGAGCAGGGTCGCCTGGCTTGGAGCTGGCAGGAGGGACTGCTGTCTTAAGCAGCAGCAAGGGAAGCCTTCTGCAGGGCGTGACGTTTCAGTATGGACCTGAAGGAGCTGCGGGAAGATGCCACAAAGGAAGACGCTGGAAAACAGCCTATTTGGCAGAAGAAAGGCAGCCAAAGCAGGATGCCTGGCATGTTTTGGAAACAACAAGAAGGCCAGTGATGGCTAGATTGAGGCAAGGGGGCAGTGTGGGCGCAGAGGCCTAAGAGGCCCCATGGCAGGGCTGCGCTGGGGGCCTTGCACACAAAGTGATGCGAGGACTCTGGTTTCTCTGAGAGACACGGAAGCCATCAGAGGGCGCTGACAGGCGGGACACATGCTGGCTCTGCGACTTCTGCGGGACAGAGGGCGGTGCTCGTCACTCAGGAAAGCAAGCGGTGGGGTGGGGTGGCCAAAGCAGTGCTCCTGCCAAGTGCATCTGGCATCGACCGGGCACGTGGGAAGCCCAGCAGTTCTGCTTCCGGGCAGCGCGTGGTGAGCGGCAGAATCACATGGGAGGGGTGCCGTGGCAGATGCCTGGCTAAGGCCCCGAGTGCAAGACAAAAGAGGGACGTGAGTTTTCAAGATTGGAAGAGTTGAAGGTAAAATTTCTGCGGCAGAGTGAAGACCTTGGATGCTGGTCAGTAGGTGTACTCAGAACAGGTCACTGCTTCCTTCCATTACGGTCTCTGAGGGATCGGATTAATGGGAAGATGGCCAGAGATGTGGTTAGGAAGGGAACCAGAGGTGCCAGTGGTCAAGGATAGATCATGCTTTGGCCGCGGAGGCACAGACCTGGCTCTGCCACTGGCCGGTTGGGAGTCTGGGGCAAGAAGCTAAATCTGGGTGCATCTCAGTTTGCTAAGTTAGGGTCACTCTATTCCTGTTTTGGGGTTGTGAGGATTAAACAGAATGATGCATTGAAGGGCTGATGGAGAGCCTGCAACGGGGTGAGTTTCAGCATCAGCCAAAAGAGAAGTGAACTTGCAGACAGCCAAAGGTCACTTCCCCAACTACCAGTATTTCAGGCTGCTGCTGTATAGACTGCATTTTCATTTTATACCTCCCCCAGGTGTATGGAGGAGCCTGCCTCCGGAACCTGGGCCAGGAGTGCCCTGTGACCAGAACCCGTGAGAGTTCTGATACAGACATCCTGCGTGGAGAAAAGCATCACACTGCCTTTCTCTGCACGTTCTGCCATTTTATAAGGCAGTGTTCTAAACAGTTAGCAGCAGTGAAGATGACATAATTATAACCTAAAAAAAACACCCCAACTCAACCAGCTCTAGGAAAGCAAAGACTGCAGAGTGAGAGAGATGTGAGTATCCCTGCCCATGGATCTTGCGACAGAGTCACTGATGGCCCAAGGGGTGACCGCCCACAGGTCAGACCCGGGGCTGGACATCTGCAAGGGGACTCGCTGAGGGAAAAGGTGAGGGGAAGTGTACACTGCAGACCCACGTTCCTGTCTATACTTACACAGAAACTAAGAGGATGTGACGCTGGGAATTGCACGGATTGCCATAATGACAACACTCCCAGAGATGTGACGGGCCAGTGTGTGTTTAAGAAAAGATATGTGAGTGTAACTGGGAGACGTGGTTAGACAAGGATGGAGTTGACTTTAGAGATGAGAGTTAACAGTTCGGCCAAGGTTGTTTTCCAGGAAATTTCACCTGTGTAACACAGCCCCAGTGAGCTGACAAAATGCTGTTTTATTAGCCAAGCAAGTTTCAGCTATTTGAAGCAGAGCCATCCTCAGGGAAGGCCAAGAAGTAGTCTCCAGGGAGGCGCTGTCTGAGCCCGACTCCCAGAGCACAGGACAAGTGGCTCTAAGGGAGGCGGTGGCAGATGGGCCTCGGGGGTTCTGGATCCTTGTTAAGGGTGATCCCTGGTGGGTAAATAGGATAAGCTGCTGGTTCCTTCCCCAGCTGCTCCAGCCATTCCACATGTAGAGAAAGGCAGGGGACTCGGGGTCAAAGATCAAAGGAAAAACAGGAGGAATTGGGGAGAGAAGAGGCAAAAGACACTCAACTGGGGGATGCGGAGAGGGCAGACTGTCAGGATGAGGATGGCTACCAGGAGACAGGATGGGCCTGGCTGGCAACCCCTGGGCCCAAGGAGGACCTGCCTGAACTGAAAAAATCCAGGCAGGAGGCCATCCTGGGGATGCACTGGACTTTGTAGAGCTGGCCACTCAGGCCTGAACCATGGGAATTAAGAAGACTCAACCATCACCACCCAGTCCATCCAACACCCATGAGATCATGCAGTTATCTACTCACCACTTACTATATCCTTGTTCTCAAAGGGCTGGTGCAGGCAGATAGAGAGTCAACCAACAGATTCAGGAAACAATTTCAGATAGTGACAACTGCTATATAGGAATACTGGGTTTGTGATAAGGCAGTGGGGGAGGTGCCTACTACGGAATAAATGGACAAGGGGGCAACCCCGAGGAGATGACATTTGACCTGAGAATCTGCACGGAGGAGGAGCCAATCATGTGAAGAGCCAAAGAAAACACGTTCATCACAGAGGCAGCACCAAGTGCAAAGCTCCAGAAGCAGGAATGAGCGTGGGGTGTTCACAGAGCAAAAAGGCAGCAAGAATGGTTCAGTGCTGTGACTGTGGGAAGTGGGACAGGATGCGGATGAACAGGAGGCGGGGCCCCATTCCCCGAGGCCGTGTAGGCCACAGGAAGAAGTCTGATTTCATTGTAAGCACAGGGAAGGCAATGAGAGTTTTAAATAGAGATGTTAAGAGATACTTGCTCTGGACGATTTTACAAAAGGAGAATGACCAGAGGGGAAGTGAAGCAGGAGACAGGCGAGGAGGCTTCTGCAGGGGTCCAGACGGGAGGACCTGAGATGACAGGAATGGATGGAATCGGGATGTGTTTTGGATGGAAAACTGGCAGTTAGTAATGCACTAGATGCTGGTGTGACGCCAACAAAGGAATCCAGATGATTTCAGGGCTGTGGCTTGAGCAATGTGGTAGATGTGATGCTGTTGGGGTGGGGTGGGGTGGGGAAGGTGGGCAAACTGGGGAGGAGCGGGTGTCCAGGAGATCAGGAGTCCAGTTTTGAACGTGTTAAATTTAAGATGCCCATTCGTCAGCCAAGTGGAGATGCCAAGAAGGCAGCTGGCCGTAGGAGTTAGGAGTTCTGGGAGAGGTGTGGGTTGGGGATGCGAACTGGTGACTCACCACCAGCATCCTGAGGAGACTACCCAGGGAGGGCACGTAGCTGGAAACCGAGCCCTGGACAGAATAACCTTTGGGTCAGCTTGAGGTGAGCAGCCGGCGGGGGAGGCAGAGGAAAGCCGGGAGCAGAGAGCGTCTTAGAAGGAGGGAGCCGTCTAATGTGCTGGCTGCCACAGGGGTCAGAAGAGGTCAGCTGGTTACCCAGGCAGAAAAGGGAAGCAGATTGGGGTGGATGAGAGAATGGGAGGTAACGGAAGGGAGAGTGAATGCACTGACAGCTCTTTGGGGACTCTGTTCACCAAGGGGACAGCTACCTATTCACTGAGCACCTATTATGTGCCAGGCACCAATCTAGGCACTGGGCACGCAATGGTGACCCAGACAAGTTCCTGCCCTCATGGAGGTTACGTTCCCAACAGGGGCTAGAGTCAAATGGGGATGTCTAGTCGAGATTTATTTATTTGTTTGTTTTAAGAAGTTCATAAAGAAGGCTGAGTGCCTAAGAATTGATGTTTTAGAACTGTGGTGCTGGAGAAGACTCTTGAAAGCCCCGCAGAGAGCAAGGAGATCAAACCAGCCAGTTCTAAAGGAAATCAAGCCTGAATATTCACTGGAAGGACTGATGCTGAAACTGAAGCTCCAAAACTTTGGCCACCTGATGCAAAGAGCTGACTCACTGGAAAAAACCCTGATGCTGGGAAAGATTGAGGGTAGGAGGAGGGGGTGACAGAGGATGAGATGGTTAGATGGCATTGATTCGGTGGACAGAGTTTGAGCAAGCTCCAGGAAATGGAAAGGGCAGGGAACCCTGGAGTGCTGCAGTCCATGGGGTCACAGAGAGTTGGACGTGACTGAGCGACTGAACACCACCAAGAAATTCATGACTAGGACGTGTTTATGTGCTGATGGTAATAATAATGCAGAATGGAGCGGGTGGTGGGCGGCCTCTAGGAGGCTGGGGAGCACTCGCCCCTTAGTACCTGAGCAGCCTTTCCACTGTCCCAGAAGGGCCAGCGAGTAGTTTGGGTGCCTGGGCAGAAGTGTGACTACCCATCCCTGACAACCCTCTAAGACTGGGGCACCTGCTCAGTGTGCCCACCTTCCCTCTCCCCTGCACTAGGGTGGGGAGAAGTTGGAAATTGGAAGCGCCTACTAAATTCTGAGGCAGCATCAGCCCAGGTGGGATATAGTGAACCTCTCGGGCTGGGTCCTGGGTCCTGGGTCCTGAGGCTCTGCTGGAAGTGGGATCTTACCTAAGCCCACCACCCTACCTCTTGGGTGATGAGGCAGGCCTCTAGCAGGCTGGAATAATCCCAGGGAGATGAGATGATGGGGAGGAAAAGCCAGCCACAACTCTGGATTTGGCTGAGGGCCTTTTGGGTGGGAACAGGAAAGGAAAGGCAGACCTGCCCTCACAGGGCTCATGAAGTCCGTCCGGGTGTGGGCAGAGGGGAGGCTGGGCCGCTGAGCCCAGGCAGACCTGGGTCAGGATGCACGCTGAATAGCTCCCAGGCTTCTCTGGATTATATTTTGTTTGTTGATTAAAAAGCACACAGTCTGATCAGAAATAAGCAAAACCTGCCACCCAATCTGTGTGGCTGTGAGACGTGAGAGATTAACATGACACCTGCTGGGAGCCTCCCCCACCCCCTCCCCCCATGTGCTCTGTGCAGCAGGCGCAGGGCTGTCACAAAGGAGGCTGCGGCACATGCTTAAAAAAGGGCACACGAGCACATGACATCATTCGGAAAACTCTGCACCCTGCTCAGCAAGGGAGCATTTCCTGTGAGGGACGCACTGCCGGCTGGGCGAGACCAGAATTCCCTGGGTGGAGACTAATATAATACATGATGCACTCGACGAGGTCTCACAAGGAACCCGCTGGGTGTCTGCTAATCTCCTGGCCTTACTGAGTGCCTACTCTGTGCCGGCCATGTGCTAAGGGTGAGGGAGAATTGCATACAAGAGGGAAGTGAGAGGAAGGTGTGGGGTCGAGTCACAGCATTCGTATCCTGCCTCAGCACTCTGAGCCAGGAGATCCTAGCCAAGGCTCCACATCTCTTGGGGTCCCGATTTTCTCATTTTGCAATAAGATGATAACCCCACTTCTCCCACATTCACTTGTGAAGAGGGCGATGCCCCTGATGGTATGAGCATGGGATCCAGGATGTGCTTTGTTAAGTTCCCGGAGAAACTTACTCTAGGGCAGGTATGTGGAACAATTCACAGAGCGAGTGGCAATTTTGGGAGATGGGATTTTATCCTGGAGGCCATGGGGAGCCATGGAAGGTTTCAGAGCAGAGCAGGGACCCGAGACCCCAGCGGAGAAAGGAGACGACCCTCTCGCTCAAGGGGATGGAGACAACACTGACCGGAGTGTTGTGGAGAAGCAGGGGGCAAGGGGCAGCAGGGATGGGACTTGGATGCTGATTAAAGCTGGGAACTCTCTGGGGGAAACCCAAATCAAGAGTGCCAAGGTCTTGCCCAACTAAGATCAAGCAGATGTGGGGCAAAAAGTTCACTCCTGCTATAAATAAAGCTAATAGACAGCAGGATTTAGCATGTGTATGTGTTGGTTAGTCGTGTCCGACTCTGTGACCCCATGGACTGTAGCCTGCAGGCTCCTCTGTCCACGGAATTCTCCAGGCCAGAGTACTGCAGTGGGGAGCTATTCTCTTCACCAGGGGATCTTCCCAATCCAGGGATCGAACCCGGGTGCTGTATGGCAGGCAGATTCTTTACTATCTGAGCTTCCAGGGATGTGGGGCAAAAACATCACTCCTACTATAAAATAAAGCTAATATGCAATCACGCAGGAGGGTTTAATATACATTTAGCATTTAAAAGCTCACTTGCTGCATGATGAAACTAGAAAGGAGGATACAGAAGGAAGGAGAACGCCATGTGGATGACCTCACTGTCCTTCCTACTAGCCATCCGAAGGCGGGCAGGTGATACGGAGGAGGGAGAGGACGCATAGGGCCAGGAATCAGGAGAGGTGTGCTTTAAGCCCGACCGGGCAGGCTCGGCCGTGGCCTTGGCCTGTGAGCGTCGATAGTGACTCCGCGAACTGGCCGCTGAGACTGAGCTCTGCTCCCTGAGGACTCACATTTGCTTCTCCAGTGGCACAGCAGGGTCCACTCTCTCTCCCAGGATCCCACAGAACTCAGGGCTCCCATGTTTGATGGGCTTGAAGCCTCCTCCAGGAGCTCGAAGCTGGCGCCGCCGGTCCCGGGAAGGTGAGGGGGATGACTGCCGCTTCTCACTGCCATTAAACTGGGCTGTGGGGGAGAGAGAAAGAGCACGGTTACCCGGTTACCCAGAGCTCAGCCCAACAAGTTACTGGCGGCACATAGTGGGGCCAGGAAATCAGCATGGTTGGTTGATGATTTATAATCTGCAGGCAGAAGAGCTCCAGGCAATGAACAAACATAGCTCAAAAGTTGTGGGCTTTCCAAACCAGGATGTGAGGTGCCGTCACAATCAGATGGTGCAATCGAGGGGCTGGTTGAATCTCCAGAGGACACTGAACTCAGCCTTATCCCCAAAGGAACCCTCCCGCAACCTCCATCAAAGAGGACATGGTACTCCCAGCGGGGGCTCTGCTCCCTAGACAGTTATCAGGGGCAAAGTTTTTCTTTATTTTGTGCCAAAAACCTGCCTCCAAGTGGCTCCTCTCCTCCTCCATTCTCCTACCCTCCCCTGAGCCCAGGGCTGCACTGGCCACATCTGCCCCCTTTCTCCTGGGACAACCAGAGAGTTCCAGTCGAGGGGTGTGCTGCATCACAGCCGTCTGTTCCTCTATACTCACCCCACCGCGTGGGCCCTCCACACAGCCAGCCCTGTCCTGGATTAGCCCCCAGGTGAGGCTGGAGCGGTGCCCACCACAGTGGGATGAGCCCTACAATGTGCCTTCCTTCCAGCCCTGGACCTGCAGGAGCATCCTTCACCCATGGGCTGGGGAGGTACCTTTCGAGGGCAGGACCCTGGAGACACCCCACAAAGAGTGGAAAATACTGAGCTCAAACTGGAGTTCCCAGGACATCCCTGGTGGTCCAGTGGTTAAGAATTCACCTTCCACTGCAGGGGATGCAGGTTTGATCCCTAGGCAGGGAACTAAGTTTCCCACATTCCTCAGGGCAACTAAGCCTGCATTCTGCAACTACTGAGTCCATGTGCTCTGGAGCCCTTGTGCCACAATGAAAGATCCTGCAGGCCGCAACTAAATACATAAGTATTTTAAAAACAAACAAAATTGGAGTTGCCAGAAGTGTTGGCAGAGACCAGTAGTCCACCTGCAAGTCATGTCTCTGGGCTTCCGGTTGCCTCATCTGAAAACTAGGGATGACGACTGTACCCAACTCGTGGGGCTGTTGTGAGGAGTCTGCCAGGGGGTTGACAGCCGTCTCGGCAGAGCGCCTGGTGTGCTGGGTAAATGCTATCATAAAGGTTTGCCTTCATTACTCTGATCATGCCTACTCAATGTGGACACGTACTAAGTACTTCACAGAAGCCTCCAAACTGCCCTGAGTCCCCCTCTGAAGTTGGCCATGACCAGCTGTGCACCTTGGCTAAGCCACTCCACTTCTCCGAAGCCCTATTTCTTATCATACCGACTGCTGTGGGAATCAGATGAGGGACTACAGTTGATTGGCCCAGCATATACTAAGTGCTGAGTAAACTGGGCCAGGGCATGAGGAACCATGTACCACGTCCAGCTACAGGCCCACAGACACACAATGGTAGAAATCTCCCCAGCCCTAGCCAGCAAGCACGGACGTGGCGAGCCGTCCTCTGACCCCAGCTACACAGCAATCAACCTCATGTTCACAGAAGGTGGTGGGAAACTCCTGCCCTGACAGTGGTGATGTGGGGTCTATGGACCACCGAGGATGGTGAATGAACTCATGCGTCTCAGCCACGGAGCCAGATCATCCATCAGGGCGGTGGAGCATTTCCATCCCTCTGAGACAGGCTTCTCTAATAATCACTACAGAAAACAGCGGGGAGGGGGGTTCCTGCCAACGGAAGGCTCGAGACAGGTTGGACCCATGTGTCTGGTCACTCTCATGACTGCAGCAGGGTCTGGCAGGCTCTCCCTTCTAGACTTTCGTCCACGTGGGCCAGGCGTGGTTCGCGGTTGGGGAAACAGCACTGAGCAAAACAGAAATCCCCACTTCAGGAGTTCAGGGTCTGAGAGACAACAAGTAAAGTAAGTCAGATCCACAGCACACCAGCTGGGGCTAAGTGCCCTGGAGAAAAGGAAAGCAGGACAAGGCAGGCCTCTCAAAGGACAGCATCTGAACAAATGCCTGGAGGAAGGGGGGGCGAGCAGCGTGGACGTCTGGGGGAAGGACATTCTGGGGAGAAGGAAGAACAGATTCAAGGCCCTTGACTTTAGGAACGGGCTGAGGGTGACTGAGAAACAACACAGCCCAGGGCAACCGGAGTGGATTGAATTGGGTGGGATTTGAGGCCCAGGGGAGTGGGAGGGAGCAGGGCCGCGTGGTTGGGGGTTTTGTGGACCCTGGGAAGGACTTTGGTTTTATTCTGAGAGAAATGAAGAGCAATTCTGACTTCTGATGGGGAAAGCTTTTGACCTGGTACTCTTTAACAGGACTACTGGGCTGAAAAGGGACGGAGGATGTGAGTCTATGGGAACTCTCCATAATTTCATCTCAGTTTTGCTGTGAACCTAAGACTACTCTTAAAAAATCAAAAGTTTGTTAATTAAAAAGAGAGAGAGAGTGAGATGGACGAGGCAAGCTCCTGTAGGACAGGCTGGCATTGGAGAGGTGGATGGAAGTGACTGAGAATCGGACTTGTGTATGTCTTCAGGATGGAGGGAGAGAGAGACAGAGGGTCAAGGTCACTACCGGCTTTCGGCCTGAGCATTGGAGGACGGGGCTGGCAAGTTCAGGTGAAGAAGGCTCACAGAAAACCCTAAGCTCCGTGAGAACACATGACAGAGGTCAAGCCCCAACCTCCAGACACCCACAGCCTATGATGCCAGGACTGGGGCAGAGTGAGGACCCTCCTGGGGGCTCCCTGCCCTCTTCTCTGGCTACAGTTCTGTCCTGTGTCCAGCCACGGGGACAGACAGCCAGGTGGCAATGACCTCAAGGCCCTTCTAGGGGACAGGTCCTGGGGTTGAATGTCTGAGAAACAAACATCCTCCACCATCTGGTTGATGAGCTGAGCTTTCAGTGGTGATAAAAGGGTGATGTTCAGAGCAGGGGGCCCCCACACATATGTCCTTTCCCTGGCTTCCCAGCAGCCCAGCTCCCCAGTCAGAGCTCGCAGGGAACCACACCAGCCCTCAGGGCAACCAATCAAATGGGGTACATGTCCTGGGAGTGGGTGTCAGGGAGAGGTGAAGCAGGTTCTGACCTGAGCCATCTAGCTTGCAAAGCCCTGGATGGGTGACGTTGGGCAGGGGCAAGCACTGGGATCAGGTAGACAGGTGAGGGCCTGCTCACCTTTCTAAAGAGCTGGGACTTGATGCTATGCGTGGGTTGAATCAAGGAATGCCATCCTTCAGACTGGGCTTTAAAGACCTCTCTGACTGCTGATGGAGAGAGGGTTTAGGGGTGACCCTGGAGGCAGAGAGGTAGGGAAGGTGATGGAGGCTGAATCCCTCAGTGATGACAGGGATATGGGAGGTGCCTCCAACAGGACTTGACTACTTGCGGGGCAAGTCAGGGGAAGACTCCTGTGCAATACTGCACTGCGATGGAGATCGGGGCACAGTGGGAGGTGGGGTCAGGGAGAACGGGACCAGTGTGCACTTTCCCATGCAGCCTCCCGTCTGCTAACTTTCTGGTTTTGGGGAATGGAGAGAATGGAGACAGGACAGTGCAGCAGGCCTCTGGCCCAAGTGGTGACTGGTGCCCCAGGGGTAGCAGAGCGGGGGTGTGGGAAGGGGTAGGTGGGAGACGAGGTTCTAGACTTAGTTCTGCCACAGGCAGGTAAGAGTGAGAGACCAGATGAACTGTAAGGCACTTTCACCTCGGACAATCTGGGTGCTCCACTGGCTATCGGAATCTGGGAATTTCTGCCAGTATAAAATCCTACTGCACACCTCCTGGCCCAGAAGGTGAGAAGAGAGGCATGGAGCATGCAACACGATCATGGAAGGCACGTAGGTTCTCAAGACCAACCACCTGGCAACCTACCTAGTCTCAGGTCTCACCATGCCACCTTCCAGGCTGTGTTCTTTGTGTGAATCATCAGGACTCTTGCCTCTCTCCTCATCCACCTGACTGACTCCACTTGTTCCTTAGGAGTCACCTCTTCCAGGAAGCCCTCCCTGGCTTCACCCTCTTCCCAGACTCACCTTGATCTCGGCCTCAGTTCAGTTCAGTTCAGGCGCTCAGTTGTGTCTGACTCTTTATGACCCAATGGACTGCAGTATGCCAGGCTTCCCTATCTATCACCAACTCCTGGAGCTTACTCAAACTCATGTCCATTGAGTCAGTGATGCCATCCAACTATCTCATCCTCTATCGACCCCTTCTCTGGCCTTCAATTTTTCCCAGCATCAGGGTCTTTTCCAATGAGTCAGTTCTTTACATCAGGTGGCCAAAGTATCGGAGCTTCAGCTTCAGCATCAGTGCTTCCAACGAATGTTCAGGACTGATTTCCTTTAGGATCAACTGGTTGGATCTCCTTGCAGTACAAGAGACTCTGAAGAGTCTTTTCCAACACCACAATTCAAAAGCATCAATTCTTCTGTGCTCAGCTTTCTTTATAGTCCAACTCTCACATCCATACATGACTACTGGAAAAACCATAGCTTTGACTAGATGGACATTTGTTGGCAAAGTAATGTCTCTGATTTTTAATATGCTGTCTAGGTTGGTCATAGTTTTTCTTCCAAGGAAAAAGTGTCTTTTAATTTCACG
Organism: Ovis aries; assembly: GCF_016772045.2. Taxonomy (NCBI): domain Eukaryota; kingdom Metazoa; phylum Chordata; class Mammalia; order Artiodactyla; family Bovidae; genus Ovis; species Ovis aries. Next base: position 50,830,406 of record NC_056055.1, on the reverse strand, counting down.
TCTGCAGTGATTTTGGAGCCCAAGAAAATGAAGTCTCTCACTGCTTCCATTGTTTCCCCATCTATTTGCCATAAAGTGATGGGATCGAATGCCATGATCTTAGTTTTCTGATCTCAGCCTATGGTATCCTAAAGGCCAGTTTCTTTGTTTGGCTCCCCATGAGCCCCTCAAGAGCAGAGGCTACACCATATTTGCCCCCATTCCCCCATCCTTAGTACATGACCACAACATAATAGGTGCTCAAAGAATGACTAAATGAAGAAACTTAATGAGCTGCTGTTTCATTTTACTGGGGGAAAATATCAGTTTTCAAACCAGATAAATTGGATAAAACCTAATAATGTTCCAGTCAACACTGCGATTCCCCACTGAATTAATTTATACATTCGCTTGCAAGCTTAATAATATAGGCATATATTTTAGAGGGAACAGGTGGTGATGAATGACAGGCTTAATTAGGCAAATCATTCCACCTAAAATGAGAATATACAAACTCCAAGCGCAGTGATTCAGCAGCACAAGGGAAAAAAAAAAATGTTAAGAACAAAAGCGCCAAACACAACTGTTTTCATTCCTTCTAATTAAGTTTCTCTTTAATCTGCAATTTTAAAAGGCAATTCTTTTAATTTAGTGATTTTCTGTAAAAGATAATGGAAGACACAGCCCTCAAAAGAATATCTGCATTTAGAGAAAAAACATACCATCCCTGTGAGTTGTTAGAATGACAGTATCTAATTAATTCCACCTATAGGCAATTACAAACAGAAGTCAGGGTTCTGCTGGAGGGAGGGGAGACTCAGGCAGGCAGGGCCAGGCCTCTGGAGCCCTTCATCTTTGGTGCGATGACGGGACCAGAGCCCTGGTGGCAGCCGGAGAGGTGGTCCAGTTAGCGGCTCCACCAGCCTCTGTCTCCAAGGCAGGTGCGGTGGCCCTTCGCGATGCCCTAAATGTGCTTCCACAGCTCTGATCTGATGAGATCTTTAAGACCCAGCTCCGATCTCCTGGGAGGCCTCTCCTCCACCCAGGTTAGCCTTTGCTGTTGGTGGTCCCCTTCCTACTTGTATTACAGATTTCATATCAATTAGGCCTGAAATTGGGTCAGTGTTAACAAGCACCCATGCTAGCTCTAACCCTCAAGACAACCCTGCCACCCTGTGAGTGAAGGGAGGGGGTTACCATCTGGATCTCAGAGCTAAGTGACAGGGCCGGCCAGGCAGGCATTGCATCTCCTTTATTTAGTCTTTGCAATGACCACCAACCGTATGATGTCTAGAAGCTGCCAAGGTCTGGCACAAAAGCCTGCCTTCCACAAAACCTCCCCATCCCGCCTTCTGAGAACTCCCCTCCTCCAGTATAGCTCACAGCACTCCACCCTTCTCTTGTATGTAGCTCAGCAAGCCCCCAGCCACTCCTCCCCTGACAGCCCATGGGGTTCTCTGGGGGACAGTACCTAGGACTTATTTTCCTCTCCAATATCTTGTCAGCCCCTAAACTGACTACAGTGCTTGGCATAGAGGAGGTGCTTAGTAAATGTTTGCTTAGATGAAATAAATGTGTTCCTTCTAGATCTGGCTCCTTCCTGTTTATCATTCAGGGCTAGCCAAAGAGATCAGGTTCCCAAATTCCCATAAGCCTCTAAAGCACAGCTCTCTGGGTCCAGAAACCCTTGCCAGCTCCTAGGTCCCCAGGACAGGAAAGGACAGAGAACTCACTCTGGTGCTTGACGCCCTCGGTGACTTGGTGACAACCCTTCTGGGTTCCACACCCACCCCTTGGCTCCAGTCACAAAGAATAGCTGGTCTCCCATCCCTCATCTCCCTGCTTCCAGGCCTCTGCTCTGCTGTGTCTGCCCTGGAGAATCCCTTTCTTCAGTATCAATGGGTGCAAAAATCCTAGCCATTTTTCAAAGTTCAGCTTTCATGCTGCCTCCTGGGGGCAACTTTGGTCAAGACCACCCAAGGTGGAAGGCTTCCCAGGTGGCGCTAGTGGTAAAGAACCTGCCTGCCAATGAAGGAGACAAAAGCAACATGGGTTGGATCCCTGGGTGGGGAAGATCCCCTGGAGGAGGGCATGGCAACCCACTCCAGCATTCTTGCCTGGAGAATCCCATGGACAGAGGAGCCTGGTGGGCTACAGTCCATGGGGTCACAAAGAGTCAGACACAACTGAAGCAACTTACACGTACACAGGGCCCAGAAGAAAGGACTTCCTTCCTCCCTTCCGGAACCCCGCCTCCCCTGTCTAAGGCATTGTCTGACCCCACCGCAGTCCACAGGATAGTGCAGGGTACACTGGTGTCTTCTCAGAACCAGGTGGAGATGAGGCCTCATGCCTTAGCCTCTCCTGGAGTTCTCTGTGCCTGACACACAGTCCATGGGCTGCAACAAGGCCAGACAACAGAACTGCAGCGGCTCAGCTTCGTGGAGAGGGTATGGACTCTGGAGTTAGGAAGAGCCAGGTTTGAATCTTGCCTCTGCCACTACTGTGTGACTTTGGGTAAGTTTTTAAACCTCTCTGAGCCTTAGCTGCTACTTCTATAAAACAGGGCTGACAAGGCCTAAACCATAAAGGACTATGGAGGTGATTAGTAAGAGAGGACATAGCAAAATCCAGGCAAGGCCCCTGTACATGGTGGTCCCTTCTCCCCATGGCCACATCCATGCTCAGAGCAGCTCCTTTTCATTTACTCAGGAGGATTAAGTGCCTTGTATTAGAAACCACCTTCTCCAGCCTGAGCCGAAATTCCTAAGACTCCAAGAAGACAAGACATATTCTGTTTTTTTCAAAGCTGAATTCTCAGTGCCTAGGATAGTGCCTGATGTCAATGCTTAGACTCTATTGAGTGAATGAATCTCCACCCAAATTTATGGTCAGCAGGTCCAAAAAAAACCTCATTCATCAATCAAGAAAGGAAACTTAGGAGCTGGACTCCCCCTTCAAATCATTTTAAAATAGTTTTGAAAAATGACTTGACCTTTACTGAGTGCTTCCTGTTCACAGGTGGGCATATGCGAGGACCCAATGTGACATTCTCTGACACAACAAACTGAGGAGGTTGGTGGGACTTTATGTTTTTATGAGTGGGGCCTGGACTGGGCAAGTAGACTGCCCAGCAGAGAGGAGCAGGCCATCATGCCAGGCAGGGGGCCCCAGCCCCCTGCCCCTGACCCTCTGCTTTGGGATGAAAGCCTGGGCAGCCTCCCCTCACCTAGGGGTGCTCTAGGAGTGCCTTTCTCTAGGCCAGGCCAGGAGAGAAGACTTGACAGTCTGCCAAACATCCCTGAGTCCTCCGGGCTGACCACGAGTATGGATGTTGGCCCCTAAGGATGGTTCATAGGGAATTGGAAGGAAGTGAAGGGGACCTAGGGCCTTGGGTCCCCAGGTGGGGCCTGTGGATCAGTGGCTGCATCTTTCTGGCTGGCCTCCGGCCTCCCCAGTTCTCCAGCACAGGACAGAGTCCCTTACGCAGGGGCAACAAGGATTAGAGAACTGAAAACAAAACCCTGTGCACAGAGCTTTCAGGTGCTGAAGAGGCCTTTTAAGGCCCCATGTGGATGAGGCGGGAACAAATATGGGGCTGACAGGAGGGGCCTGCAGTGTTCCAGGTCTGGTGTTTGTTCATGGACATCCTATTACTTTGAAAACACAAGGGCAGAGAGACCAGAACGAAGGTGCCCACAGCACCCTTTCCGCACAGTCTAGGGTGCTGATTCCTGCACACTGCTGGTCTTGACTCTGGCCAGTTTTTGATAGAGGGGACAGGTGTGGAGTGGGGAGGGCAGGGGTGGAGAGGCATATAAGGGGCTGCAGCCCAGGTAGTCATGAGCCCCCAAGAGGGGGCAAGGAGGGAGACTGTGCACTGATTTGGGAGGGGGGCCCCCATGACCCAGAAGCTTTCATGACAATGTGCAAGCACTCCTACTTGACTAAAACTCTGTTCCCAACAATGGTCCTCTGCTGCTTCAACTTTCTAAACATGCCTTCTGCATCATCTCGCTTGTTCCTCATAGACAAGCATTAGAATTTCCATTTTACAGGTAGAGAAACTAGGGCCCAGAGAGGTGAAGCCCCCTTCTCCCCTGCAGTTCAAGAGCAGGCCTCACTCTCTCCTCTCCCCAGGGAGTGAAGGCTGTACCTGCAGATAGGTTTTAAGACAATGGGCAGCTCAGCACATGTTTGGCTGGCTCTTTTAGGATCACCAACAACAGGCCTCTGTGTTCCCCTCACAGGCACACGCAGGCCCCAGGACACCATGCTGCCATATCTCAAGGGCAGTGCCTGAGAACAGAAGTTCCTCATTATAAGAGGGGGTAGTGGTGACTTCCCGAGAAGCAGAGCATGGGGAAGCCTGTGAAGTGGGCGCCTAGAGGCCGCCTGGGCTCTAGGAATGCCATCTGGGTTCCAGGAATGCTGTCCATGCATGTACACCCAAGCCTGGACTGGGGAAGGAGGGGCTGGCACGAATGAGCATGCCTTTATCCTCCTAGTCTGCACCCCAAAAGGGAAACATGGATGTGGCTGCCTGGTGCAAAGACCCCACCCCGAGGGCTGCTGCTTGGCTGCAGGAAAAGTAGGGATAAATCCTGATGAAAATGATAAAATGACCTAAATGCAGAGGCCTTTACAGCTGCCAAAGCAAGCCATCTCCACCATCATAACTCATTTTAGAAATGAGAAATGACCAGCTGCGAAAGGGACTGTCCCATGTCGACAACTAGACTTGAACTTGAACCCATATCTTCTGAATCCCAGGGGCCTCTAACAAGTTCAGCACAAATCCTATCTACAGTGCAACAAGTTCTCAAAAACAGTAATGATGATAAAGATACCCAAAGCCAGCACCCACTGAACACTCACTGTGCCCCCGACTTCTGGCACCGATTCCAATTACCACCTGGTTTTACAGATGAGGAAACAGGCCGTTTGACCCAGGTCACCCTGCTAGCAAGTGACAGCCCAGGGGTTTAAATCTAGACCCTGCAGCTCTGCTAGCTCTGGGCTGGGCTCCTGTCAGATGGAGAATGCCCACTCAGATCTAGTGCAGTGTGTCTCCCAACACTTTCACCTGCAGACACCCAGAGACACTTAGAGTCAGTCCTAGGGCCTGGGAGAGGGACTTCCCTCAGCCACAAGCCTCAGAGGATGTGCAGGAAGCAGGCTGGGCACTTGTAGAAAGGAGTCTTCCCTCCCAGGAAGCCCCAGACCTCACCCAGCTGCTCATTGTTTCTGCTGCTGCCCATGCATAGATGGAATTACAGGAGAGGAATGACAGGATGGGACAGGTGCCTGGCTCTCAGGGCCCTGCTTGTCACCTACTGGCACACAGTCTCCCCACCCACAACCTGGCAGGCGGATTCATGGGCCAGTCCTCAAACATCCAGGGACACGCTCTCGGCTTCTAGTTCAGACCAATGGCAGCAACCGCAGCCATCGCCAGCCACTCACAAACGCACCTCTTCCTCATTTGAAGAGAAGACAGGTGTACAGCTTGAAAAAGTGATGTGAAAACATACCATCTCTGTGTGAGCAGGCTATGTGATACCCCTCAAGAGAACTTGGGGTTGGTTTTCCTGAGACCTAATTTACTCAATAATTTAATAAATACTTGTGCGTTCATTACATGCCAGGCACTGATCAAAGGTGGGGACCTAGGTGTCAACAAGGCCCGCTGAGTCTCTGACCTCACAGAACTTAAAACCTCTATCCACACGAAGACCTCTGTCTTGTCTCATTCTACTAAACATTTGGGTTTTTTTCCACACAGGAAACAAAGGCACTTGAAGAAGAAACATTTCTATCAACATAATTAGCAGGCAAGCCAAAGCTATGAAACACCAGTGTTTTTCTTTTCGTTTTTTTTAAGGTTACTAAATGAATTCATTCATATATCAAACAGAAAAACCAACTGGAAAAACCTGTCCCTCAGTAACATATCAGCCAAAGGAAGCGAGTGATCCCAGTTCTCTCGTTTAAACCCTCCCCCTCCTCTCTGCAGACCTGCTGTTCACACGTGTTAAACATTAATTACAACTGTTACTCATTACATAGCAAAAAGCTCGGAGTACCAACACAATTGTTAATTTCCTCCCAGGCCCAAGGCATTCTGGGAAGCTGAGCAGGGGGCAGGAAGCATGCTGGAGCCCCACTGGGGCCAATGGTGAGGAGGTGGCACGTGCAGGGTGCAGGTGATGGTGGCAGACGCCCCGTGGACTCTTCTGCCGAGGCTGACCCTGTTTATTCTAAGCACACGGGCATGAGTCACAGGCTTGGTGGGAATAGCGAGCCTGGAGCAGGCGCTGACGCACTCAGTGTCAGCACCGCCACCTTCAGAGCACTTGCGTTTCACAGTGACAAGTCGCCAGCTCAGTACGGAGTGGGCGCAGCGGCTTCTGCCTTAAGAAAAGCCACCTTGTAAAGTAATTAGCCTCCAATTAAAATAAATAAATTTATATTAAAAAAAAAGAAAAGAAAAGCCACCTTACCCCAGCACAGGTAAAGGGAAGGTTCAGACCTGCCCGAGCCATACTCACAATGTCAGGGCAGCAGTGGGGAGAGCGCCTGACTCGACTTCATCAACTGTGTGACTGTGGACAGGCTGCTCACCATCTCTGAGCCAGAGTGGTGCCATCTGTGTGATGGCAGTGAAACCACACCATCCCTTGCAGGACTTCATAGGGTCAACCCACGCCAGCCTCGTAACTGGGCCTCACTGTCTATTAACTTCCTGCCCCTCCTCCATCACCCCCTTACCTTCATGGGATTATCTTAGATTAGCCAACTGAGCTGGCTCAGGGACGACTCACAGATGTTTAGGAAATAGACATACCTGGGACCTCACTTTCCCCTTCCTCTGCCCTTTTAGCCTCCCTTGATGAGGCTGGGAAAATGTCAAAACTCAAGAGGGTGCCTGCCAAAGGGGTGACCAACACAGCAATAGCACCCCTTCAGCTGACAGTGACAAGGGAGTATCTGGCTGTTCCAGAATAAACCAGTGCACATCCACAGGGGATGTGGGGGGAGCACAGAGGGGCCCCAGCCCAAACTGGGATGGGGGTGGGGAAGGGAGTCATGTCAAGGGAGGCTTCCTGGAGGAGGTGGCACTGACACCCCTGAGCCAAGCTGTGATACCCCTTCCCTACCTCCTCCCTGGCCCCAGCACCTAACATATAGTAAGTACCGAGTATGCTGTAGGTTCGCAAAGTGGGGTCCCCAGATCAGCAGCCTCAGCAACACCTGGGCTCCTGTTTGAGATGCAGATTCTCCAGCCTCATCCCTGGAACCTACTGAATCAGGAGCTCTGGGGGTGGGACCCTGTAATCTGTTTGATGCTTCTTGCAGGTGACTCTGCCACATGCTCTGAGCAAACCAACCAACAAACGAACATGTCACAGGTAGAATCGAGAGGGGTTTGGGGGAGATTGACAGTGGAGACCCTCTCACACCTGGGGACCAGTGGCCTGGTCCTCGGGAGGGACTGAATAAAGGATGGAAGAACTGGGTGGTTCATGGTGAGAACTGTTGCTGGAATCGAGATGGGAGTATCTCCTACAGAAGTATTGTTTTCCACACTATCCATACCTCTCATTGCCTGCAGTAACTGGGAGTGAATTTCATAAACGGGCCCTCTGTGCCCCCAAAGTAGCTTTTTATGCAGTACTGTTTTAATATATAAAATTAAATTTTACTGAATACAGCAAGCCTTCCCTGAGCACCAGTAACCATTCTCTCAGGCATGACCCTTTAGAGTTTATGAAGTCTTTTTTCAGTCTTCTCCCTTGATCACCACAGAGATCCAGTGTGATACAGTCTGTGACAATCCCTGTTTTACAGACAGGAAAACTGAAGCTCAGGAGGCTGAGAGCCTGTCTGAGACCCCACAGCTGGTGAGTGGTGGGGCTAGCGTGTGCACTTGGGATTGTCTGATGCCAACTACTACCCAGTGGCTCCTGACACCAAGACACTGTGCTGAGCTTTCAAGGGCAGAGAAAGTGGCCGAGGAGCTTAGTAAGGAAGACAGATAAGTACTCAAAATAAGTATATTCAGCATTGAGTCATGTCTGACTACTCTTTTCGCTAGAAGGCAGGCCCATTGCTGGCTGAACCCAGGACACTGCTTTAAAAGTAACTTCAATGGGGACAAATCTCCAGACAGTGAGTCAAAAACAAAATGACTTTGTTTCTCTGAAAAATCTTTTTTTTTTTAATTTGACCCTGCCAGGTCTTAGTTGTAGTACGTGGATCTTTAATTTTCATTGCGGCACGCAAAATCTTTAGTTGTGGCATATGGGATCTAGTTCCCTGACCAGGGATCAAACTTGGGCTTCCTGAATTGGGAGCAGGAAGTTTTACCCACTGGACCACCAGGGTAGTCCCTCTCTGAAATATCACCTTCACCCACTCTCTTGCTGCCCGGCACCTTTAGTAAGCACTCTGATCACTTGCTTCTTCTCGGAGGCAACTGCAATCATTAAAAACATAGCTTTTAACTCAACCCACTGAATTAAAAAGAAATGTTGATCCATCCTCTGTGTATGGCCCAACTGGCTCTGCCATGAGGTCTCCAGCAGTTCCTGTTCCTTCCCTGGGCCTCAGTTTCCTTGGCTGGACAAGAAGGAGTGGGAGGCCATGGTGCGGGGACCCCTCCCTCTGCAGAGCAGGGGCAGAGCACGACCAACCCGTGCAATGGCTCTGGTCATCCCCGTGCAGTCACGAACCTTCCAGAACTTGGGCTGCCACAGGCTCCTCAGCTGGAACCATTTCGAGTGGAAACCTACACCCCAGGCACATATCCTACTCACTGTAGACACAAGGAGAAATTGGTGACATTGCCAACAAGGTCTATCTAGTCAAAGCTATGGTTTCCAGTAGTCATAAATGAATGTGAGAGTTGGACCATTAAAGAAAGCTGAGCGCTGAAGAATTGATGCTTTTGAACTCTGGTGTTGGAGAGACTCTTGAGAGTCCCTTGGACAGCAAGGAGATCCAACCAGTCCATTCTAAAGGAAAGCAGTCCTGAATATTCATTGGAAGGACTGATGCTGAAGCTGAAACTCCAAAACTTTGGCCACCTGATGCGAAGAACTGACTCAGTTGATAAAACCCTGATGCTGGGAAAGATTGAAGGTGGGAGGAGAAGGGGATGACAGAGGATGAGATGGTTGGATGGCATCACCAACTTGATGGACAAGAGTTTGAACAAACTCCAGAAGATGGTGAAGGACAGGGAAGCCTGGTGTGCTGCAGTCTGTGGGGTTGGAAAGAGTGGGACACAACTGAGCAACTGAACAACAACCCAGGGGCTCTGGGAGGGTGAGGGCTCCAGCACGTTACATGCAGTATCTTGGGTAGCGCCACAGAATTGAGACATCAACAGGGTAAGGGCTTGGGTTCTAAGTAGGACTTAATTGGTTCAAATTCTGGCTCTGCAGCTGACTAGCTATAGGATCCTGGGCAACTGTTTCTTCTCTTTGGACTTCAATTTCTGTATCTGTAAAAGGACAAAACTAAGATCCCAGGAGGCGGCTGGGAGGATGAAATGAGATAATGCACGCTAAAGAGTTCTGCAAATACCAGCACTACCAGTACAGTGTTCTGTAAGCCTCACCAGGACTCTCTGCAGCAGACACATTTCCCCAGAGAGAGCACAGGGGCCCCAGGAGAGGTTCTATCCCGGTCCTTCCAGTGGCCCCCAGAGATGTGGAGACTCCACATCCACGCCCCTCCCACCCCCTGAGCCCAAGTCTGCTTTTCTAGGTCACCCACCCAGTCTTCAGCTGCCTCCCCGTGTGGCCACCTCCTGGGTAGGCTCTGTCCCAGGGGCTGGTCAGACCCTCTGCACCAAGCTGTGCCACCCGAGACAGCATGGAATCACTCAGGGTACTTCTCTTGCCCCACACTGGGCAGGGGGCTGCATCAGTGAGGGGGTGGACCTGCTGCCTATGAAGTCTCTCAGGGGGTGAGTCAAAGCAGCGGGGGGAACCGAGTCCAGCCAGCTCTGAAGGCAGGTGAGTCTGCCGGGTGGGCAGGGGGCCGACAGCCTGATTGTAAAACTGATAAGGCATCCGTTTTGGGGGTTGGGATGAACTCAGTCCAGGCATGTGTGCTGAGACTCCACTGCTGGGTGCGTGGGGGCGGGTATCCTGGCTGAGGCTATCAGCAGCTTCCCATAGGGAGGGCGGGCAGGAAACCTCCTTCACCTGCTACAGAACTCTGAGAGAAGGAAAGAATATCATTCCCAGGAAGTGAGGACCACCTCACACCCTGCAATAGCTGTTTTCACGACAACCAGGAAGTGATAATCGAGCCTTCCCGAAAGGCTGCACTGGCTGAGAAGGCCACCTTCTGTGGGGAATGCCGAAGCACCCCTTACAAAAGCCTCCTTTCATGAATGCAGTGCAGGACAGCACTTGAAGGGCAGAAAGCACTTTTGCTTCATAGACTGAATCACAGAGATAGTTCAGAGGGCTCCCCTTCCCCCAGCTTCCGGCCAGCATGCTGGGGTCCTGATGAAATGAAGCATAGAAGGAGCCTTGGAAGTGGGGGGTTGCAGGCCAACCTCCCACCACAGGGCAAAGCCCTCCTGATACCAATGCTGCCTCACTCAAGCTTCTGCTGGCCAATCTCAGTGACAGGAAGCTCATGATACACTTTCAGGTGTACCACTCACCGGGACTGTATATCCCTATGGCTCCTCCTTGGTAGGCCCACCTCTGCCCTTTGGGGGTCCCCACACCATACACCTTTGGAAATCTGAAAACACTGCCCAGGTTCCTTCATGTGAGCTAAATAGGCAGAATCAGAATATAAGGGATGGAAAGAGATGATGACAGTTTTGCCCAGTGGATTTTTAGCCCAGCTGCAGATCCTGTCCCCAGGCTCCCGTGGCCCATCACAGCATCCAAGGGCCCAGGGAACTGGGCAGGGCACTTCAAACAGGTGTTGTGAAAACAAGGACGAGGCCCAGCTCAGCACTGCCTTGCTCCCTGACACCACCAATGACGTGCTAAAGCACCTGCTGCACACTCTACTCATTCAGGCAGGAGGTGGGAGCCACCTTTGTTCCTGAGCAGTCACCCTTCCTGGTTTACAAACGGGGCTCTGGCAGCACTTCAGCAACCCAATCGAGCTGTTTCCACTCATTCTGGTTACCTGAGAGGTGGTGCATCCACCTCACTCCACCTGCACTTTGGGTTAGGAAACAGGAGGGTGCTCCTCACCTGACAATTTCTGTCCAGATGTGGGGAGGGGATCTGGTCAAAGACTCAAGACTGGTGCTCACAGCATCCCTCCAGCCAAGGGAAACAACTTCCTTATATGCCCCAGAAATCAGAACTGAGCCAAAAGCTTCTTGGAGAAAGCACAATCAGTATCCAGGGCTTCCCTTGGGGGCTCAGCAGTAAAGAATCTACCTGCAATGCAGGAGAACTGGGTTTGATCCCTGGGTTGGGACGATCCCCTGGAGCAGGGCATGGCAACCCACTCCAGTATTCTTGCCTAGAGAATCCCATGGACAGAGGAGCCTGGTGGGCTACAGTCCATGGGATTGCAAAGAGTCGGACATGACTGAGTGCCTTAGCACACACCCACAGTGAGTATCCACTCCAGAGCAGGACACACAGTTGATGAGGTGAGTGACTTGATGAGACACGGGTGGGACAGGATTCTGCGTCTGCCTCCGAACAGCAGCCTAAGAAGTTGGCCTACAACGACACACGCGACAGCAACTCAGCAACAGAAAACCAAATCCAGAATGGAGACCTGTGGCTCAGAAGCTTACGTGGGGACCAGCTCTATCTGAGACCTTGTGATCCTCTGTGAAATGTATACTAGTTCTAAAACCAGCTTTGGGCAGAATTGGGCAAGTTCTGGCCTGAGAGCCTTCTGAAGAGATGATGTCGTGAGGGGTAAGTGCTTTTCATTTTAACAAGCCTGAGAACCCCCTGGGGGTCTTTAAAACTTATTGACTCTGCAGGTCTGGGGGCTTCCTTCATGACTCAGATGGTAAAGAATGTGCCTCCAATGCAGGAGACCCAGGTTTGATCCCTGGGTTGGGAGGGCCCCCTGGAGAAGCGAATGGCTACCCATTGCAGTATTCTTTTCTGGAGAATCCCATGAACAGAGGAGCCTGGCAGGCTACAGTCCAAGAGGTTGCAAAGAGTCAGACATGACTGAGCAACTCACACTTTCACTTTCTGCAGGTCTGGTCTGGGGCCCGAGACTCTGCATTTCTCACCAGTTCCCAGGTGATGTGATGCTGCTGGTCCAGGGACCACATTTCGAGCAGTAAAGCATCAGACTAGACCAGAACATCAAAGGTAACATGACCTGCAAGGTGGTCAGTCCAGAATAGGGTGAGATGCCACACCGGCCTGCAGTGTCATCTCTTGCCATGGCCTCTTGGGGTCTAGAACAGTTGTCACACGACACGTTTGGCCCTTTAATCAAACTGGTGTTTGCGAAGAGCCACCTCTGGAACAGCATCGGTCCCATTCTAGCTTCTCCCACACCCAGGATCAACCATGCCAGGGGACAGTCCTTGGCTTTCACTGTACCGAGGGTAGGAACGGCTGTGAAATGCACTGGGGAGATGTGAGGTGACCAAGGACCTCTCAGTTACCCAATTACTTTTGCCCCAGCTCTTGGCTGGCACACACCGCCTGCCAGGAGGGCCCAGCACCTACAGCACTGACTCTATATGGTGAAAGAACTGCCCCACCAGCGCCACGAGCAGGAAGCTCTGCAGGCCTAGAGAGGCAGCAAGGAAGCCCGTGGGACGTGTGGATGTGCCAGGAGGACTCACAGTGGTGGCAAAGGAAGTGCAGGACTTTCCCAGATAGGACACAGCTGGGAAGGGCACTTAGCAAAAGGCAGAGACTGCACAGAGTGCTGCATCCAGGGAACTGAGACATACATGCTAGAGTAGTCAGAACCTCAACTGAGGGAATCAAGACAAGCCCTGGATACCGATTGTGCCTTCTCCAAGAAGCTTTTGGCTCAGTTCTGATTTCTGGGGCATAGAAGGGAGGGCGGAGGAGCCTGATTTCTGGGGCCACATCTGGAGGGCGGAGGCTTCACTTCTGAGCCCCAGAAAGGGAGGAAGGGTCTAATCATGCTTGAAAATGGGAGATTCTAAACAAAATGAATGTTTAAAATAAAAACTCTTCCTTTATGACCTTCAGTGTGATAAGAGTTAGTCACCCCATGTTTCTCTGTTCATATGCCGAAACTCTTAGAAGCATAGAAATTTTTTTGCATCTGACTTTCCCCTCTTAACATTAAACATAAGCATTTCCCGAGGCTGCTATACATAATAAACTCTTTGTCAACGTCACTTTTTAGTGGCTGCTCAATATTCCATTTAATCAATGGCCAATGCCAAACATCCAGGTCATTCCCCATCTCTCATCATGCCTTTTTCTGTGCTTTCGATCATAAGTTTAGATCCTAAGGACTGAGATTAGGATCAAAGGGTGTGAACATAGCTGAAGACAGGGGACACATATGGCACACTGCTTTTCAGAAGGCTGTGGAAGCAGAGAGGCACCTGAGCCATTCAAGGGGCTCCGGGCCAGGGGCGGGTGAGGTCAGCCCCGGAGGTCAGGACGTGCCCACAGCCTGTGCTCTGTGAACAGGCTTGTGCTGAATGAAGCTAGGACAGGAAATGCAGTGGCCCTGGATGTATGCAGGCCGTCGTAGCTGCACGACAGGATGGAGTCACCGGGATCCACGAGGCCCAATAGGAGCCACTCTGCAGACTGATTTTCTTCTAGTTTTTAAAATTTCCTTCCAAAATCTTGGCTTCAGTGAACTCGAGCATTACCAACAGGACCAAGACAGAGTCAGACAATGAGATCATCTGGGCTGTCTAGATCCTGGCCTCCAGGATCTTCCTCATCTTTGAAGGGCTCATCTGCACTAGAAACCCTGTGGCTTACCTGAGCAGGCAGGGACCCGTGCACTTACTTCCTTTACACAGGCGAGTGCCATGCAGGTGAGCAGCCGCCTCTGAGTGGGGCCGCTGGCTCCTTACCTGCCAGAGCGGGGATAGTGACCCGGTTCCACTCCCATGGCTGATCGTACTCGTCGGCGGGCCTGTCGTCATCCTGGGGCAGCTTGCTCTCCCGCAGCCGGGGGCTGATCGTGCTCTCTGAGTCCGAGTCCACGCTTTGACCCTCGGGTTCATAAGGGGTGTCGTATAACTGGATGCCTTTGTGCTGCGACCGGACGCTCTCCTGCCTCTGAAATTCTGCAGTCGGAAAGGAAGGAAGCAGAGATGTATGTACGCACAGCACATGCCTCCTCACCTGGGACCTGCTGGATGATACCCATGGGAATTCAGAGCCGCCAGCCAGGGAGATGGGGACTGCACAGAACAGACCCCTCGTTGCGTTTAACTACTGCCCTCCCCTCGAGGGCAGTGTCCATGGCTCAAGGCTTCCTCACAAAGATATCAAGTTCTGGACCACACAACAGAACCAGAACACGCCCTGTCACCATCCGCTATCTTCAAGGGCAGAGTCCAGACACGAGTGTGATGTCCTGGGTGTGTTCCAACACCAGCCCAGGACACGCAGAGCTCTCAGCAACCCCCCCGCTTACAGATGGGGGGTGGTCTTCCCACTAGGGCAGCTCCCTGGTCTCTGGACTTATCATTCTCCATCTATAAGATGAGGAAAATGAAAGCGAAAGTCGCTCTGTCATGTCTGACTTTTTGAAACCCCATGGACTATACAGTTCATAGGATTCTCCAGGCCAGAATCCCGAAGTGGGTAGCATTTTCCTTCTCCAGGGGATGTTCCCGACCTAGGAACTGAACCAGGGTCTCCTGCATTGCATAGGCGGATTCTTTACCAGCTGAACTACCAGGGGTAAGATGAGGAGACTGCGTCAAACGACCCTCAAGTTTCCACACAGCTCATATATTCATTTTACAGACGTAAGAAGCCAAGAACCACCTCCAGAGAACCCAGGGTCACTGATTTCTCCCCTACAAAGCCCCACGAGTGACCCTTTCCCTGCATTTCTACTTCCCTCAGGGCCTGCCTGTCTCCTAACACGCTGAATACAGCCAAGACACTGGAGAGCAGAGGTCCAGTTTCACTTCTGAATAAGGAAGGAAAGCTCTCAGTCTTCTGGAGAGGATGCCAGGGCCCGGCTTCAGTGTGGACTGAGCAGCGGCCGCCCATCGAGATGAGGCCCCACACAGGGCACGATCCTGTCAGCGACTGCTCATTCCTGAGAAGACAGTGGCGGCTGAATGACAAATACCAGGACGCTATACTCAGGCTCTTCCTCATCAGAAAAGGGGGCATTTTTCTGGCTTTGATCATAAACACCCGCTGTGTGCAGGGGGACAGGCAGGGTTGCTGAGGCTGCTCTCAGCAACCTAAATTAGCATAATACTCTTTTCAGGAAGGGGTCTCCTGCAGGGCCCGTGAGGGATGAGGCAGGAGGAGAGATGATATTTGAACTGACAGCTCTGACAAGGGGAGGGATAGGACGAGGGACAGGATTCCCTGTGGTAGGACCAGGGCAAGCCGAGGCAGTACAGCTGGAGAAAAGGTGTTCACTGCCCACTTTCTTGTTTTATTTGTAAGATATATATATATATATATATATATATATAGCATTTGCCACTTAACCATTCTTAAGTGTGCAAGTCAGTGACAAGAAGTATGTTCACACTGTCATGCAGCTATCACCACCATCCATCTCCAGAACTTTCTCATCATCCTAAACTGAAACTGTCCCCC
Organism: Ovis aries; assembly: GCF_016772045.2. Taxonomy (NCBI): domain Eukaryota; kingdom Metazoa; phylum Chordata; class Mammalia; order Artiodactyla; family Bovidae; genus Ovis; species Ovis aries. The sequence goes on along the minus strand of NC_056055.1, from coordinate 50,814,654 downwards.
ACTAACCCCTCCATTTCCCCTCCTCCAGCCCCTGGCAACCACCATTCCCCTTTCTGTCTGTGAATCTGACTACCTAGGTACCTCATACAGTGGAGTCATATAAGGTACTTGGCTGGGGACACTTGGTCTTCTTTGACAGTCTATTTTCACTTACCACAATGACACATTGTAGCATGTGTCAGAAGTCCATTTCCTTTTAAGGCTGAATTAGTCCATTACATGTCTGTTTGGGGTTTCCCAGGGGGCACTAGTGGTAAAGAACCCGCCTGCCAATGTAGGAGACTATGAGAGATGGCGGTTCAATCCCTGGGTCAGGGAGATCCCCTGGAGCGGGGCATGGCAACTTGCTGCAGTATTTTTGCCTGAAGAATCCCATGACAGAGGAGCCTGATGGGCTACAGTCCGTGGGGTCGCAAAGAGTCAGACATGACTAAAGTGACTTAGCATACATGCAAATGTTTATTTACTGCCTACTTCTGCTGGAGCACCAGGTCCAAGGAGGTGGGAAGAAGGGAAATGGGGCTTGACACAGAAGTGGTGAGGGTTTTGAGAGTGAGCCGTTCAAATGGAGTTATGAGGTGTTCTCCAAATCAGAATTCCAGCACCACAGAGATACAATAGGAACCCATGGGAGTCAGACATCTTGAAGAGCAGTTGACAAAAACACAGAGATGATGTCAGCCCTTCCTAGGAACAGCATTCTTTAGACTAGGCTTCATGATCCAATACCAGCTCACAGGGCCGACAAAAACTCCACCCTATGCATAGCGCCTGATGCAACAGAAACTAACTGATGCTGGGCAGTGACCCTTAGTGTTTTAAATTAAACAGCACTATGGTGATATCTTTCAGTGTCACATCTTTTGGCCTCTTCATACTCATAAAGAAGGCTGAGCACTGGAGAACTGATGCTTTTGAACTGTGGTGTTGGAGAAAACTCTTGAGAGTCCCTTGGACTGCAAGGAGATCAAACCACTCAATCCTAAAGGAAATCAATCCTGAATATTCATTGGAAGGACTGATGTTGAGGCTGAAGCTCCAATACTCTGGCCACCTGATGGGAAGAGCTGACTCATTGGAAAAGACCCTGATGCTGGGAAAGATTGAAGGCAGGAGGAGAAGGGGGCAATAGAGGATGAGATGGTTGGATGGCATCACCGACTCAATGGACCTAAGTTTGAGCAAGCTCTGGGAGATGGTGAAGGACAGAAAAGCCTGGTGTGCTACAGTCCATGGGGTTGCAAAGAGTTGGACATGACTGAGCAACTGAACAACATCAACACCAGGTGGTATCTCCCAAACTTCACTGAGTTACACCCCAACTTCATGATTTTGCCATTTTCTAGTACCACCTGGGTTATTATATTTACCATTTTTTCTTGATGTTGCCTCATTTTTTAGAGTAAATAAATCCACTTTAAAAGTAAACTTTTAATTACCACCCCATAAACCATTACCTTTTACCAAAAAACAGATGCTGAACATAAAAATAACAAACAAGAACAAAACCAGCTAGGTAGGTACATCTCCCAAGGCTTGCTTTCTCTCTGCTGAAAAGGTGAACAGCAAGCACTGGAGAGCTGATGGGGGGTGCAAGCAGCAAACCAATTAGCATCTTTGGCAAATAAGAATAACTTTCTCTTTTTAGAAAGAAAGAAAGTGAAGAGTGAAAACTTCACTATGTGGCCACCTAAAATCGTGTTTCCTGAGATGTCCCACACTTTGGCAACACATGGCTTTATTGGGTACCCTGAGTAAAGTGGGATGATTTATTAGTTTTGCGGATGATGCTTTCATTTTTATGGGGGATTAAGAGAGGAAGAGGTTTCCCAGGTGGCGCTAAAGGTAAAGAACTCCCCTGCCAATGCAGGAAACATGAGATCCAGGTTTGTCCCTGGATTGGGAAGATCCCCTGGAGAAGGGAATGGCAACTCACTCCAGTATTCTTGCTGGGAGAATCCCATGGACAGAGGAGCCTGGAGGGCTACGGTCCATGGGGTCACAAAGAGTTGGATATGACTGAGCGACTTAGTACACAAGAGGAGAAGAGAAGAGTTATAAGAGGAAGGACTTGGCCACTCCCAGGCAAAAACCAACTGGAAAGTACTGGAGACAACTCCACAAATTAGGAAATCTATCAAGCTATTTGAGCAGTGTTTTGTGGGGTTGTCATCATCCGCATCACTGCCGTCCTGGTTCTAAAGACTGCAGTTTTACCTCCTGTCTTTGGAGAATTCCAAGGGCTTGGGACATTGGGAACACAGCTGACAGGCACTGACCTAGGAAAACCACCTTCCACTTTGTCTGCTTTCACAAGGAGGACTGACAACCAGTAATATGTGCTCTATAGTATCCAAAGAACTTCGCATGAAAATTCGCCATTTAATCCTGGGCCTCAGAGCAACTCAAGGATGCTCTGTGGGCTGCCAGTAATCATGAACATCCTTGCTCATTTTCTGTCTTAGAGTGCAGCTGCAAAGAGATATTCCATGAACATGGGTGGGATAAATGAACAACAACTGACAGCCAGAAACTCCTCTTTACCCCAAATTCCAGTTAATTTATGAAAGTCTCTGACTGCAGGGTTAAGGTACCTGGAACAACATGAAAAATGAATATAGTCTAGTGTTACACAATATTCAGAAGAGATAGATATTCTGCATAAACACCAGCCTAAAAGGAAAACATGTGCAGGGAACAGATTAGCTATTAAATCAGAGGGACTCATGCATACACCTCTCAGACAGGATTTATTGTTCTGAAAGCATCTGCGCCTTACCAAAGCTGAGTTAGTAATGGCATGCAGTCAGGGCAGAGGATGTTAGAATGGTAATCATTAAAACGAGCTTCCCCCTGTATTACATGGTGAATTCAAATTTTCATTAAGGCTCCAACAATAGGGAGCAGTTAAGTAAATTATGGCACGCTAACTGGATGGAATATTAAGCAGCCATTAAAATGATAAATCTGAAGATTATGTAGCTACATGGAAAATTGTGCATGAAATTATGCTAAGTTAAAAAGTGAAATATAAGACTGTTTATGTGTTGAGCAGACCCTATCTCGTGGGCTTTCTAAACAAGTCCTGGGCAATGTGAACAAAGCCCCAAAGGAATTCTACTCCTTGTTTAGGAATTGCTGGATACTGTCATCACACATTTTGCCCATAATATCTAAACTCTGATGACAGCTATGTTGTAAGAACTGATACACATGAATAAAGGGTGGAAAATCTGATATGGGAAGGTAAACAGTTACTGTGTTTAGAGGGAGGAATTATTGCATAATTTTTGAAAGTTCTAAATAATGAATAAGGATGCTAGTAAAGAGAAAATGTAATTAAGAGAATCTCACATGAAAGTAAATGTGATTTTAAGCAGGTTGGGTTTATAGGAGCTGTGTGTTTCAGAAGCAGCTGCTTTTGCCTGAGAAAACACCCATTTAGGGAGCATCTCTGCTCCTATTTAGGAAACATCTACTTTCCTCTTTCCAAGAGTCCCAGGAAATCAAGCGCTGTTGCACCATGCCAGCCCATCACTGTCCCCTGCCTAATGACCAGGTCCATCCTCCTTATAACTCTGACTGATCCATGACGGTCCAGAGACTGATCTAATAGGGAGCTGTAACCATATGTTTTAAGTCACGAGTTATATGGTCATCACCATCTATAAACTCATGAAAAATGACCTTTCATATTGGGTGGCAGGCTGTGATTTTATGCCTCTTAGGCAGGGAGCAGAAACATTAAATTGACAGGGCAGGGATTTCTGTTGACCTCTGGAGTAGAAAGATTTTCAAGCGCACTACACATGGAGGAAGCACACACACCAAGCGCACTTTCTTTTAGAATCAGAGACTGTTGAGGAAGCCACCCTGAGCACATTCACCAAGGGCACAGAGTCCAGAGGGTGAGGCTGGTGTGCTGACTAAGGACTGTAGCCCTGAGAGGCAAGGAGGGCCGGGGGTTCCTCTGAGTGAGGAGCCCAGGACAGAGCTCAGTGCAAACCAGGGGCCTCCTAACTGGCTCTGAGAGTTCGGAGTTCCCCAAGTCCACGGGCAACAAGTTACACTTTGCTCTGGTGCTCACCAATTCTGTGCCTCCCCTTCACAGCTTTTTGTTTGTGTGTTTTTATTTGATTTCCTTTGTCTGTCTGTCAGAGTTAATTCTGATGCTTAAACACAATGGCTCGATTAGCTTAGATATGGGTAGATTCGGGTTCACCTGCCCTTCCTTCTAGTATGTGTATCTTGATATCTATTATAGCAGCCTCATTATATACATTTCTTTGTATTACGCACAGCCTCAAATCTGTATTTTGAAAGCAGGTGGATATACATCTAATGAAAAAGACTAGAAGGAAAAAAACCAAACATTTCTTTATCTCTTGACCTTCCTTTCAGGAACAGATACAAAAGGGCAGGGCTTGACTTCACCTTTCGGGAACAGTCTAAAAAAATCAGCGCACATCGCTGGTGTACCCAGCCTTCTCCAGGAGCATGGGTATCCCCCTGTCCACCCAGTCAGCCATCTACTGAATGCCCAGCACGTGAGCAGATTGAGACGAAGCAGAACAGTCCTGGTCTTCAGGACTTGGTCCTCGGGGACAGAGGGTCAGAGCCCCCAACACAGACAGAGGCGGCTTAGTGTCCTCAACAGGGGGGCAGATGTGACCCTACAACTTAGTTGGGGGAAATCTGGGAAGGCCTTAATGAATTTAGACATGAGGGCATGCATGGTGGTGTGGCAGGGAAAATGGGTGTTTGATGAAGGAAGGACAGAAGCAGGGGCACAGCAGCTGGAACCACGAGGTGAACATGGGGAAGGCGGGCCGTCCAGGGGCTCAGGCGGAGAGGAAGCGGAGGCAGGTGGAAGTGGTTCTGGGTGGCCTTGAATGCTGTAGGATGGCACCCCCAGGACTGTCTGAGGAGAGGTGCCCTAGGACCTCTGGGCAGGTGGAGATGGGTGGGGAGAGGCCGGCACAGACGTGCAGAAGCTGAGCTGGAAATGACAGATGCTGGCCTGCAGGCCCCTCATCTCTAATTTTGCCAGCTGGTTTGTCTGAGTATCCACACCAGATCCCAAATCATAGGGTAGCAGAGCTCAACAGAAATATGTGGCCAAGGAGGCCTCCATTCCCAGGCCCCACCATCATCTCTCAGCCCAAGACACCTCTATTCAGACAGTGGTGGGCACGCCCGGCCTGCAGGCCTCCATGGTCTAGGGCTGTATAATGAGGACAGTGCAACTGCCACTGCCCGGGGCTGCCCCACACCAGCCACCTGGGAGACAAAGTCCAGGCTCCAGATAATGGACAGGTGTGCTGGCTGAAACCACGGATCCCCCCAGACTGCTGGGGCTCAAGTTCTGACCCCAGTGGGGGACCCAGAGCAAGCTGCCCCAGTTTCCTCATCTCTGAGTGGGGGGCAATAGTATCCAGGATGTTATAAGGATTAAACGAATCCATGCACCTTCAGTGTTTAGGACAATGCCTGGTCCACAGAAGGTGCTCTGGGAATATTGATTTCATTTCAGTTACCACTACCGGGGCATCTCTGGAATACCATGCCAAGACCCCTCCTTCTCTGAGATCACCCTTCATCCCCCAGAGCCACAGAAGTCCTGCTTACAAACTCTAACAAGCAACCCTGCATTGGAAATGGAAGGGTTTCATCACCTATCTATGAACCTTTCCTTTCTGGATCCACAGCTTCTGATTTCAGCTGCTGCTCTGGCAATCTATTGTTTCCACATGGGAGCTTTGCTCTCAGATCCACTCTTGCACAGAACACAAAACACACAGGGAAAGGCTCTGTGCCCAGGAGTCTAATGACTACATTTTAAAACATCTTTTTATTTTATATTGGAGTATAGCCAACTAACAATGTTGTGATAGTTTCAGGTGGACAGCAAAAGGACTTGGCAATATATATGCATGTATTCTTTCACACCCAAACTCCTCACCCATTCAGGCTGCCACATGACATTGAGCAGAATTCCCTGTGCTATATAGTAGGTCCTCGGTGGTTATCCATTTTAAATATAGCAGTGTGTAAATGTCCATTCTAAACTCCCTAACTATCCCTTCCTCCCATCCTTCCCTTACCAACAACCACAAGTTCATTCTCCAAGTCTGAGTCTGTTTCTGTTCCGTAAATAAGTTCTTTTTGTATCATTTCTTTTTAGATTCCCCATATAAGGGATGTTATACGCTATTTCTCCTTCTCTAATGACTACAGTTTATAGATGGGGAACCTGAGGCCTGGAAAGGCATGAAGCTCTAGGTCCTCTAATTCCTAGACCAGGCTCTTCTTCCTGCCTTTCAGATGCTTCCTCACACCTCTTTTATCAGACTGTCTTGGTTGTAATCTTCTGGAGGAAGGGGCAACTACCTCGGTCAGGTCTGAGGTGTTAAAAGTCACACCCAGCACCACAGCCTGAGGCGTTCAACAGGAGGGGTGGGCGGCTGTTCCCAATTAGACACACAGCCCAAACCCAGCCAAGCTCCGGGCACCACATCAAAGGGAAGGAAGGGGATGCTCTCCTCATCTAAACTGTTAAAACATCTGCTAGAGAAAGATCCTCCTTCTAACCAGGGGTCTTCAGGGCTGGGCCTGAATTCAGGGGTCCCCTGGAGACCGAAGTGACAGCATGGGGCAGCAGGGGTCCTCGGGGTGGATGCCACCAGGCAGCAAGGGCAGGGCAGCTGGGAGACGGATCCTGGACGAAAACCCAACCCAACACCGCCAGAGGCCCCGCCCCCTCCTCCATCGAGTCTGGTTTCCGGAGCTGTGGAAAAGCCAGGCGACTGACTAATTGGTGTTCCTTTACCATCTCTTTTCCAGGCATGCACAGAAATACCCCAGAAAAAGGGTGAGCTCTGTGGAGCAGAGGTGTGGAAAAAGAACAATGGTCACAGCAGCGGGAGCAGTGTGGGCCTGTCACTGCCTGGTGGAACCTGCACTGCCCGCTCTTGGACGCTCAGCCCAAGCTTGAGGGGAAAGCTCTGCTCTGAGTCAGGGAGCTGGGTCTGCTCCCTTCCCCTGGTCATCTGTACAGGGATGGGGGTCTCCCCTAAAGGGCCCTGTTCTGGGGTCCCTGGAGGGAGACAGGCTTGCACACCTGGCGACACCGATTGTGCTTTGCTCACAGTTTAAAAGGCCATGCAGGCCTCTTTGCAGGGCTCTTGGGAGCTGCCCGCAATTACAGCTGGCCCCTCAGCCCTGCCCGTCACTCTGCACTCTTCCGGTGACTGCCTTCGCGTGCAGAGACCTCTTTGAGCTGTATCGCCATCCCCTGTGGAGACTCACTGAGGTGAACTGGCCACCCCGGGATCCCGGCTGCTCCGGGGCTCAATGCAGTACGTGAACGAGGGCCCGTACTGAGCAGCAGCCTCCTCAGGAGACAGCTCTCTTGCCTCCATGTCAGCGGAAGATCCACATTCAGAGGCAAGCAGGGAGCCTGTCTGCTTTTCTTCCTCAGACCCATCATCGAGTCCTCACTGGGTGCCAAGGTGGACCCCAGGCCAGTGCTGAGCACTCGCATGGTATGAGACGAGGCCCGTCAACCCCAAAGAACCCATGGCTCAGCAGGAGAACTGGGACACCAGCAACCATAAGCACTGAGTGGAAAACCATGGCAAGTTACAGAACGCCTGCTTGTGCCAGGCACTGGGTGCTGGCTGCATGTCCTTCCTCATCCCCATGAGACAGAGAGACATGGGCAACTGGCAGCCTCAGAGCCTCAACAGGGGCCAGCCCAGTTCTAAAGTGGTACAGATGCTAGCAGTCAATGGAGGCAGAAAGCAAAGCAGTCCCAGGGATTTCAAGAATCCTTAGGGAGGAGGTGGCACTTAAGAGGAGCTCAAGTCCTAGTGCAAAGAGGCCCCTCAAGGGCCACAGAAGCCAAGGGACCTCCCTGGCATCACAGACATCGAATGGGGAACCCAGGGTAGAATGCACGTGTGAGTACTCAGTCGTGTCTGACTCTTCGTGACCCTACGGACTATAGCCCACCAGGCTCCTCTGTCCGTGGGATTCCCTGGGCAAGAATACTGGAGTGGGTTGCCATGCCCTCCTCCTCGGGGATCTTCCCAACCCAGGGATCGAAACCGCATCTCCTGTGGGTCCTACACTGAAAGTGGATTCTCTACCACTGAACCATTGGGGAAGCCCCTCAGGGAAGAGTGTGCTAAAGGAAAGGAGGAAGATTCGGACGGGTGAAGACAAGGCCTCAGGAGAAAGGGCAACGGGGGCAGGGTGAACACAGGCCAAGTCATGGATGGAGCAGAGATGGGCAGATTGTGAGGCAGAATCAGAGACTGTGAGCTGTCTGAGCCCAGGGCTCCCGAGGAAAGGATGTGGGGCGTGGCTAGAAAAGGAAACTGGGGCTGGGCTATGGAGGGCCCCGAATGCCAGGAGGAGGGGTAGGAAACTGGAAAATGTGGCCAGCAGTCTTCATCAGGTTTGCGCTTTCAGGGGAGAAAAAAAAAAGCCTTTATAGAAGCTGGCAGGAAACACCAGGGCGTGGTGATCAGCTGCTGATGACCTGAAGGTCTGCCCCTCTGAACAATTAGGGCTCTACCCATTCAAAAAGTGGAGGATGCCCAGGGCTCCAGAAGGAAAAACACACTCCAGTGAACAGTTCCCAAAAGGCGAAAAGCAAGCATTTCCACTGGGCTAACAGGCAGAAGTTGGGGTGGTACAAGCACCTTCAGGTCAACCTTGAGGGGGCGGGTGTCTGCTGATCCCTGTGCTGTGGACAGAGGCTGGGGCCCCCCGGGGACTGCCAGGGGCCTCAGACATTAGCCAGCCGTGATTCAGCCGTGATCCAGCTGTGTGTCTTTTGAGTACTGAGGGACTGTACTTAAAGAGAGGGCTTGCCAGCCCCTCTGGTGAGAGATCTTCCAGTCTGCTGGGCATGACAGTGGTCTCAGCTTCTAGAGAGGCCTCAGGCCACAGTCTAATGAGATAAAGCCATGGGGGACAGGCTTTCATGCCAGACCAGCTGGGCTACACCCCTCACCAAGCACCATCATTTACCCTTTCTCAGGGAACCTCCCAGAGTGAGCCTTGGAAGAGCCATGACCACACCCAAGCCCCCTCCCTACCTCACTGATGTGAAATCTGCAACTCAGATAGGCTGTGTGGTTCAGCCAAGGTCTGGGAGACTCAGCTCTCAGTAGTATACTTTAAGAGTGCTTAGTGTGTGTGATGTACCAGGGTCTGTGCTAAGTCCAGTGCCTCCAGGTTCTCATTTAATTCTCACACTTCTGTACAGGGGTGATGGTGGTATTACTACTTTAAACTTGGCCACACAACAAGCCAGTTGATAGAGGCAGCCTGGCTCCAAAGCTCATGCTTTTAACTATGCAGCTGTCTACGCCACCTTTCCAACACTAGTTGGTACTCCCTCCCCTCCACCAGGTACAAAATAATACAAACATGTTTGGGTCTGGAAGGGAAGAAAGCAAGCACTGGAAGAAGTGAGTCCTAGCTCCGGCTAACTTGCTCCTGGCTTCACCATGCTGAGTGATGCCAGGCAAGTTACTTCCTCCTTCTGGTTACCACTTTGCTCTTTAGTCAGGGTAACTCAAGTCATCCTGGGTTTTATCTGACAGGTCAACATACAGGTCCCTAGAAGAATTGTTAGGAAAGCAAAGGGTGATATCAGGAGGAAGAGAGCTGGCCATTGAGGAGGTATTAATAAACACATTCTAGAGCTTTAGAGGGGTGGCCAATACATGTGGCTGGTCCCAGGCTGGCTGGATCTAAGCAAGCGGTTACAAACTGGCAACGGCTGCAGGGTGCCAGCCTCCCAGGGCAGAACCAGGGCCCCCTACCAGGCATGACCCTTTACTCCATCTGTATCTAACAGCCCCCCTTGCCACATGTCAGGTTTGCAGCCAAATTGGTCAACACATGCACCCATCTGGTGGAGGCGGCAGTCCTGGGGCTGGTCATGGCTCATGCTGGGGGGTGTTGCCGGCATTGTGTCCCATGCCCAGCACAGCTGTCTGGCCGGAAGCAACTTGCTGAGATCTGGCACGCTCTCTGCCCCAGCCTTCCTTGCTTTTGGAACTGCTTCAAGAGAGGAACTAATGTCCCTGGGGACTTGTAGACAAGCTCAACCTTCTGGATGGTGATGATGAGGCTGCTGGCCTGGGACCAGCCTGGCCCTCTGCTCACTGGCTGTGTGACCTAGGTCCGCTGCCTCATCCACTGGGGTCTAAGATTTCTTGCAGGCAAGGCAGAAGCCAGTAAAGGAGATGGTCTTGGAGACCTTTCTGGCTCCAGAGTCCTCAGTCTGACTCTATGAAGACCAGATGCTCACACAGGCTTCTTGCTCCACTGCTGTGGCTCCAGCACATGAAGGAAGAGGGGACATACACAAGAGCACCCATCCTACAGTGGGCAGGTTCCCCGACCTCGGCATCCTAACCACTCTCCAGCAAACCCTCCCAAATTCAAGCCCAATATGCAGTTAGAATCCTTTGCAGTCAGAAGCTCTATCAACACAAAGTTTTATTTTCCTGCCTGTGATTAATTTTAGGTGTCCATTTGAGTGGGCCACAGGGTACCCAGATACCTGGTCAAACATTATTCTGGCTATTTTGGGAAAGGTCTTTTTGAATGAGATTAACATTTAAATCTCTAAGTAAAGCAGATTGCTCTCCCTAACATAGTGGGCCTTGTCTAATCAGTTAATGATCAAAACAAAAACAAAAACAGAAAAACCAACCCTCCAATGATAAAGAGAATTCTTCCTGCCTGAAAGAATTTGTACTCAGACATCAACTTTTTTTCTGCATTCAGACTCATACTGAAATACTGGTTCTGCCCGGGTCTTGAGTCTGTTGGCTTTAGAGACCCAGGAACTACACCATCAGCTCTCCTGCTTCTCAGGCCTTCAGACCTGGACTGGAACTAAACCATTGGCGCTATGGGGTCTTCAGCTTGCTCACTCACCTGGGGACTTGCCAGCCTCTATAATCACATGAACCAGCTCCTTGTAATAAACCTCTCCTATTGGCCTGCTTCTCTGGAGAACCCTAACTTACACCTCTATGAAGAGTCCTTTCTCACATGTCTACCATGTAGTCCTAGGGCGGGCTGCTTGTCTGCTCCTTTTCTCAAACAGATCCTGCAAAGACTGTGTATCAAAACAGAGAGCCAGGTCCTTAACACAATGCAGAGGGGACCTGCACTTTTCCTGACCCTGAAGAACAAGGGCTGCAGCCAAGCATCAGCTTCCTAAGAGGAACATGCAGTGCCACGAAATTCCACCCTCAGGAGACCTCACAGTAGCAAAGCCATCACAAGACTGGTGATCTCAGCAGAGATCCCTACTTGGCCCAGGAATGACCACCTGCCAAGAGCCAACCCAAACTTAACAAAAAAGACCAACAGCAAGATTCCCTCATTCCATATAGAACTTTCTGATCCACAAAGCCCTTTGTGCTATTTGGTTCTTATGACCTTCTGACTATAGACAGATTTTAATGGTCAGAGCCAGCATCCGCATTTAACAGGGCAAACAGGAAACACAGAATCAAAGTGATTTGCCAAAGTCAGAGTGAGAAATCTACAGGATTCCTACTGTACTCGTCTTTCCGACTTTACAATTTCATTTTGTACTTCATGGCACAAAGAAAACCCCAATGAAGTGTTTTTGTTTTGTTTGAAAGAGGAGTAGGGAAGGGGAAAGTGTGTGTGAGGTGCTACACACCAGAATTAGGAACCCGAAAGCTACCACTGTTGAGAACTGCCTTCAAGCGGCTCTTTCCTGTCGAGAGCTATCACAGATTACGCCATCCATACGACCATCTCAAGAATTTTTGGAAGGAAACATCTGGATAATGAATGCTTTCATACTGGGAAACGCATAAACAGCCCCTCCTGGGGCCCTAAAAAGGTGTCCTGAAGAGACTGCATACTGTGTGAAAGTTGCCATCAACACCTGGAACGCGAGAACAGAGGCGCCCTGTGATGCTGAGCGGAGACAGCCTTCTCACTGCTGGTGGCCTTTCCCAACCAGCTCCCCTCTGGAGGCCCCAAGCCCCAGTTCCTAGTTTCTATTTGGGTTGGGACCTCACATATCGAGCACTCACTGCGTGTTAGAGAACCCTTACTGTCACTAGCACTCCCCTTCAAGGAGCTAGGAAGGTGCTCATCACTCCCACAATGTTACTGGTGAGGGTCCCTCAGCCCTGGGACCCTGAGACCCTACCACAGTTCTAGCCATCTGCATATTCAGCCCCCACAGTTGTAGCCATCTGCATACTCAGCCCTCACTCCCATTTCAGCTTCTGAGGGCCGAGTTCAAGTCCAACCCATGCTGACATAGCCTCTGAGGGTCCTTTAACACCGAAGGAGGTTCTACAGACCCTCTGTAAATACTGGTGGAAAGAACAACATGCAGTCTTTTGCAAATTCAGAATTTAGCACAGTGAAAAATATTTTTAAAACATCTGTTTACCTTAGGAAGGGAACTAGACTCACAGACTGATGGAGGGAGTATAAACTGGAAATGACCTTTCCAGAGGTAAAATTGGTGAATCTGACAAAAATTAAATACCCTTAGGCCTCCAGTTACACTTCTGAAAATCAATTCTACAGAAATACCCACAAGCAGAAATAAATGCACATGGCTGTTTGCTGCAGAATGTAAGAACAAAATACTTGACACGAGTTAAAAGTATATAAATAGGGGAACAACTGAATATGCTGTGTTACAGTCACATTATGGAACCAGTCAAAAGGTTCTAGCCAGTCTAAAAGGTTCAGACTAATGACCTTGGACAAGATCTGGGATGCAAAACGATGTCTAGTAGGATAGCATTTGTGTAGGAAAAGAATTGCTGGTACTATGTAGAGATGTGTATTTTTGTAAGCCAGCGGGAAAAGGGCTAAAGGAATACAAAACAAATTATTGACAACTCTTGTCTCTGAAGAGACAGTTCATTTTTTATTTTCTATATGTTTTTCCTACCAGAGCACATGGTTTCTTTACTAAAATCATTAAAAAATCTTTTTAAAGGAAATTTCACGTGCAAACGTGGCACTTTATTATTATTGTTCGTGACAGCACTTGCTGAGGGTCTACTTTGAACCAGGCCTGGTGCCAGCAGCTTTATAGTAATTGCAGGACAGATGGGGAAACTGAGACTGCAACAGGAAGAACAGGTGAGTGAGCTCAGGGGTGGGACTGGGACTTGTCACATGTGCCTTCATCAGAGTCCATGAAGGCTGTCCTTCTCGCTCCCTGCTGTTTCCGGGAAGCACCACGTTTGCAGAATTCCTTCATCTCCTACTTAACATTCCCGTGGAACAGGCTTCCAATCAACAGCTTCTGCTTCTGTAACTGTTTTTAAACAATTACCAGTTCGTGTCATGTTTACACATTTGAAGTTTAGGAAATAAGAGTTTAGAGGAGATCATGTTTTGGTTTCTAACATGGAGATGTACATTTTAATTATAACACAGCTCCCAGCTATGCCCCGGTCATCTGGGGAGCCACTCCATGTTTAAAGACACATTAAAGAACTGTAGTTACAGTCTCGGCAACCACAAACAATGAAAGCTTTCCTAAAACACAGCTACAAGGGCAGGCCTGATCACTATTTGGGACCCGTGGTTTCACTGCAAAGGGCCCCCACCCTCTTAGGGGCTTGTTATCTTTTCTTCCAAGTGATGAGTCAAGGCGATAATTCCCTTCAACCAACACTGCTCGGCAAGCGTTGGACCAAAATCAACCTGGGATGTGTGATAGCAAGCAGGCAGCCCTTTTTGGGGGAACAGATACTCAGGGAAGCAGGTCTAGACCTCGACGCCCAGCTGCAAAAAGAGGGAGCCTTCTGAAAGACGGCTGCTTGCAAAGGCATCAGAAGGCATTGCAAGCAGCCTGACAAGTTCTTATCCAGAGCAGTGACACAGGACTCTGCTCCTCCAACACAAGAAAGGTGCTTCGGGAAGGGGAGTGAGATCCTGACACCAGAAATCCACATGGCAAGTGGGCGAGGGTGAAGGTCTGGACACAACCACCTGCTTCACCGGTTCATTCTTTCACTTGCTCGCTCTCCCTACAGAGCCCCTGTGTCATTGGTTTATAGAGAAATACTGATCAGTCAAGCCCGGTCCTGGTCCTAAAGAAGCTCACAACCTAAAATACAGTCTTCTCTGGGGTTCTGTGTGTCACCTGCTTGAGTACCACCAGGCGAAGAGGATCACACTTCAGTGGAGAGGCAATGGGGAGCCATCGAAGCCTTCTGAGGAGGCTAAGAGGTGAGCAGAGCCTCAGGGCTGCCCCACCTCACCTTATCCTGTGCCAGGAGGCTGGGCTAGTCAGCCCAGCGGTGTCGTTTCCTCAAGTGTTAGATTGTGTTCTCACTGCTGCCTTGCCACTGCATGCAGGGGGGCACGAACTAAATGATGACAACATATCATATCAACCATGGGTCCTACTGCAAGTGTCATCTGCGGGGTGCCCATGAGCCAGAATCAAATGCTACAGGTGCCAGAGATGGAAACAGGGTCTGGGGAGCACTGTGTGTGCGTACTTACATGTACAAATATCCACGCATACACATACCTGTACACACACATGCACAGTCACGTGCTCACATGCGAGGCCCTCTAGCAGTCTGGCAGTCCCCCACGCCACTCTGGCCAGTAGGTTTTCTCTGCAGAGGTGGGGTGGGGGTGGAGTGCAGAGGTCCAGAGTATTTCCTATCAAGGGCACACGGGGTGAGTGATAGGTGAAGAGACTCTCAATAAAATGACAGGCAGCAGCCCATGTGACAAGAGATATTCTAGGCTTGCTGAAGACTCTTCTTCCTTTTTCCTGGAACAAAATAAGGCTTAGCACTTGCCTTTGGATTAAGTCTTAGGACCCAGTGAATGAGAGCTGGAGTTGGGGGGTGGAGTCAGAAAGAAAGCCTATTTGAGTGTGTAATAAATTCGAAGAAAAAAGAAATTACAGGAAGAAAAATGAACCAAGTTAAAAATAAGGTAGCTCCAACGTTATTGCTAGACAGAAAATATAACCCCTGTTAGGCAGGGAAGCCAAAGTGGTATGAAAGAGAAAATATAAAGTTTCCACCTAAAAATAACTGGCGGACTAACACAGACTCACCGTTGAGAAATATGGAATTTCTGAAATGAGCCCGAGATTGCAGTCTCACTTGGTAGGGAGGGGTTGCCACCGTCTGGAATTTAAAGTTCTCTTCCAACTATGAAGCTGGCAATAGAGGACGCAGATCAGCTCAAGAGCATTCCTATCTGTTGGCTCAAAGACTCGCAGAAAACTCAGATAAGCCGGTGGGCAAGAGGCAGAACTTGGGCTGAAGGTCAAAAGCCTGGCAGAGCTCATGGCCAGTTAGACCCTGGGGTCCTTGCAGCTTCCACATCGGTAAAGTGACTCAACACTAGGTGCTGACTGACCTCGCTTGTTCATTTGTTTACTAAATCATCCCTTTCCATACTGTTCCTTCCTTCTCACATTTTATACTTACATATGGTTGTATAATATCCATACCCAGTATCACAGAGAATAGAAAGCGTCTATGGGATCTGGATGTGACTCTTATATTCAGGCCACTTCCAAGCTGTGTGCCCTGGTGAGTCTTCCAACCTCTCTGGGCCTCCAGCTCCTCAAGAGCCAGAAGATGTCACTCAACCCACTGAGTTACAGGGGAAGAGTACTGCGCATGAAAACAGTGTTGTCTTCTGCCTTCCCTGTCTTCTAGTGTGCTTCAAACCTCGACACTCCTGGAATCAATGCAAATGATTAGCCTCCCACTTCCCCCAATAATGCAGGTGCGTGGTGCACGCATGCTCAGTAGTGTCCGACCCTTTGTGATCACATAGACTGTAGCTCGCCAGCCTTCTCTGTCCATGGGATTTTCCCAGAAAGAATACTGGAGTGGGTTGCCATTCCCTTCTCCAGGGGATCTTCCTGACCCAGGGCTTGAACTTTCATCTCCTACATTTCAGGCAGATTCTTTACTGTCTGAGCCACCGAGGAAGCCCAATAATGCAGGTACTAAACTTTATGAGACCGACCAGTTGTATCCATTTTGGAACCAGACTCAGCAGCCTTAGGTTCAAGACCTGGTTCTGCCATTTATCAGCTCACAGCCTTTGGGGCTCAACTTGCCCCAGTAGAGCCTCGGCATCCTCTGTTGTGGAGCACGGGAAATATTAATATCAACTCCACGAGCTGCTACAAAATAAAACCAGACAAAGGATATAAAGACAGCCTTATAAACCATAAAACTCTATGCAGACATTACAGATTAGGGCAGCAAATACAGATGTGTGCACACATACACAGCCTTATTTCTGCCTGACATCTGGTATAAATGACTCGCCATTCCATCAGTTTACATCCACAAGAAGATGTCCCATTTCATTTTTCTTTTGTAATTTCAGCCATGTGCCGGGCCTCTCACTGGTGCTGAACAAACAGAATCAACTTCTCCCTCACTATTCAATATTTTCCATTTTTATCCCCCAAAGGAAGACCCCTCCCATGTGTGGCAAGACTCTGAAATGACATTATCTGATTCCAGGGTTCGAAACACGACACATTTTTTGGCCTGGCACCTATCACCGAACAATTCAGAAACACTCTGCGGAAAGGAGTGCCTTGATGTCACAGAGAAAGGCCCCAGTAACTGGAACCGATGCTTTCTTCCTGAGTGTTTCATTAAGTACATCATCTGCTCACGTTTGGCGCTTTTCCACTGGCTAGGAACCTACAAAATCTGATGTGGTGTGACAGCTGAGTTGGTGCTGCCAGACAAGCTTCCTCCCTGGCTTGGAAATGGGGGTGGGGGGCGGCGAGAGGGGAAGGAGTTGGGAGGGGTGGGAGTGGCAGCCGTCACGTTACACGCTTGCACTTCAGATTTCTCTCACATCCCGCCGACAGAAGCACCGGCCACATGACCGCTGGGCTGCACGCTCATCCATCCCGGGGAGACAAAGAGGCCGTGCCTCGCCAGGGATGTCCATGCTCCCGAGGCACTTCTCA
The DNA here is from genome assembly GCF_016772045.2 of Ovis aries. NCBI lineage: Eukaryota > Metazoa > Chordata > Mammalia > Artiodactyla > Bovidae > Ovis > Ovis aries. The sequence continues at coordinate 50,797,625 of NC_056055.1, read as the reverse complement.
ACCCCTTCAGGGCAAGCTCTCCTCTGGCGTTTAAACCTGTTGGCCTCTGAGCCCGGTACCTCAACCATCTGCCCACCGCTGACTCTGAAAAGGCTCTGCACTTCAGTCTTCCTGCCAACTCAGTGGGCTGGCCACTGCATCCTTCAGCCGGTTTGTAAAAACGCTCCCCTGAAGGCAGTGGTCACGGTGTGTTCTGAGCCTGAGGATCGGCCTCAGCAGGGCTTGGGGATCCTGCTGAGGTGCCTTCAGTTACCTAAGTCCATGTTCTGTCACCCAAGTTCATGAAAATCTCATTCATCCTCAGTCAGAGGAAGACTCCCTCCTCCTGGCCTGCTTTCCTCACTGACAAGGTTGGGGACATTAATAGTGGGAGTGACATTGCGGGGGCGGGGGTGGCAAGGAAGGGGGAACAGAGAGACGGGTGCTTGAATTTTTCTCATCTGCTCTATAAGGAAGGTCGCTGCCATAGGACCCTCCACGGCACTCCCTTACATCTGCCAGAAGGAACAGCTCAAGACCAATTACTCTAAGAGCCAAATCATCATCCCAGGCAGACGTTTTTTCAACATCCAACTGGCTCATGTCCAACAAGTCTATACAATAGGTCAAATCATTCTGTTTCCTGGGGGTTTAATTTGCAACTAATTCCTCTTGCAGGGTTCACCAGAAAGCTCCCACTGTTTGAAACAAGATGTGCCGGGTACTTTATGGAGATTGTTCTATGTGGTGGGCAACCTGACATCGCTGTTTTGAAAAATGCCTGAGCTGAAATGACCGCAGCCATTCTGTGTGCCTGCAGCCAGCCATGGTCCATAGGTGGGAGCAGACGCAGGGTGGGCCACCTGTCCACAGGCTTGATTGGCTGGCTCAGTTTTCAGGGGAATCTGAAGCTCACCTCTACCCTCATGCCCTAGAAGAGCTTCCTAGGTTCTTGTCTGCACTGACAGCCTTTGGGCTCAGCTGGGGCTCCCAGCGGAAGTCTGCTAAGGAGGGAGAAGGAACACGTTGGAAGAATAGCCTCACAGGCTAACTCTGCATGGAGAGTCCCTAACCCAGGCCCCGTGGCCTGGCTGTGTGATTACGTGCATAGGTGCCAAGATGGCAGAAACCTGCTTTAAGGACTTTAATAGTGCAGCAGTTCTTCAAAAAATATTGGCAGGTCAGCTAACACTTAGGTGAGAGTCTGAAACATTCATTTCTACAAACACCAGCTGGCTCCCCATCTTCTGAATGCTGGGCACGTCCAGAATCACAAAGTTAGCACATGCACTTTGTGTCAGGCCTGCTCCCTACCCCATGCCCCCCACCAATAATCACCTCTCCTTTCAGCTCCCCGAGGCCTTCCAGACCAAGTTGAGCTCATCTTCTTCAAGTGCTGCCCTTCGATACCTCGGGGAGGCATTCTGCCCCTCTGCTGCCTACTCCAGCACTGATGACTCAGCCTATTCACGCGTCAATCAATGCAAGGCCTCAAGACATTTCTTCCAGTGCTGGTTTTAACTGCCACAGGACTCTGGGTCCCCAACTTCTTATCCTAGACTTAGTTTTCCAACTTGACCTCAGTTTTAGAGCAGAGGCTCAATGGGCTCAATCTGTGTGCCCCAAGGGGCCCACTGACCACCTGGTCCCAGTAGGTGCTCAACTGATACCGGGGAAAGATAAGCTGATGGGTGGGAAGTGGATAAAGGGTGGGTTACAGTTCAATAACTCCCAACAGTCACTAAGGTAAAGCCCAAACCCCTTTCAGGGGCTCAGAAAGCTTCCTGGGGCCTGGCCATCAAGCACCCGCCAGCTGCCCATCTTCCCACATGCTCTCCACGAGCCTTGAAGCTGCAGCCACACCAGCCACTCGGGACTGCTCTCTTCACTCCCAGGGCGGCACAGGCTGTCTCTCCCCCTCCCCCACATAGCACCCACCTCTGAGCTTCCTCAGGGCCCAGCTAAGCACCCATGAAACCACTGGTGGGTCCTCTCCTCCCAGCTGGCTCATCTGTCAAGACTTGGGTCAAGCTTCACCTCTTGGGAAGCCTTTCCTGCCTCTTTCCCTTGGAACCCGAGATATTGTGCCATCTTGGCGAGGACTGCCACCCAACGAAGTGAAGTCCAAGACACGTCGGTGCCTTCCAGGGTCTCATTTATGTCAGTGCTGCAAAATGACTGGTGCAAGGATGAAATGCTCCTGAAGTCCTGCCAGCCCACCCCACCCCCCACCACAGCCATCTTTTTATGGCCGACTCTAGAGGCCCAGAGGGCAATGTCTGATGCCACCCTCCTTTGGCCCCTCTAAGGCCCACAACCCCTCAGGATGGTTTCCGCCTGGTATCCATGCAGCATAACAAAACCAACAGAGTTAGGAGACAGGGAAGCCATCTTGCCACATTTCGCTGGGGCAGAGCTTTTTTCCCTTGTAAAGTGATGCCCCCCGCTCACCTGCCTTCTTGTAAAGGGAAACATGTAAAGGGGATTTAGCATTCCTCTTGCTCTGAGATCTCACCACTACGGTTTCAAGGCACTAGTGACCAGCAACCGGCTGCTCGGAGGGACGAGGAGGCACAAGGGCCAAGGTCAGACCAGACTGTTACCCCGCCAGCCTGGACCTCCAGACCACAAACGGCTCCATAAACTGTAAACTTCCCTGAGCTGTAGACACTCTGGAGACCCGTGATATCTCCCCCGGAGTAAGGCCAACTGTTTTCTGCATTGCCTGTTTTCATATTCAGGAGAATGTGTGCTCTGACAGCCTCAAAATCATTATTTCTCTGCAAATGTTCATTTTTCAGGGACAAACAGGAGCTCTAAGAACCCAACTGATGATTACGTTTGCGGCCATCACACCAACTTCAAAGGCAAGCCTCAGACGCATGCAGAGGAAAGGCCTGTTTTCATCCCATTTCGACAAGCTCTTCCCGAGTGCAGGGCCCCATGCTAGACTCTGGGGGACGACTCAGGCCTGGTCCAGGCTGCTGGAGGAAAGAAGGGCTCAGTTGAGACCCAGAGCAAGAACAGGAAAGAGGGAGTAGAAGCACTGTGTGAGTCCTGGCTGGGGGGGGGGGGGGGGGGGGGGGGGGGGGGGGGCGGCAGGGAGCCAGGGGTGGCTCCTGGGAGAAGGAGATTAAGGTGAGAACTGATGCAGGAGAGCACAGGTGTTGCCTGGAGTCTGGGGTCCCTGGGAGGGGCTGGGTGCAGAGGAAGGCATGGCTTGAGGAAGACCTGGAAAGCCTGGGTCTGTGGGGCTCAGTCAAAGTGTTTGAACAGGGGAGTAACATCATCAGGCCACGTCCAGGAAAATCATCTGGGGACAGCAAGAAGGAGGGATCTGGGAAGGGTGAGCGGGCAGGCTGGCCTGTGGCCCCTCACTTGATCCTCGACAGGTCCCTCCTCTCCCTGAGAGCTCCCCTGATGTGTGCCCTGGGGACACGCGGGGCCCAGGAGCTCAAATGCCCCTCCTCTTTACGGGATGATGTACGTGCAAAATGACAACCTTTTAAAATGCATATTTTAAAAGATTTTTTTTTTAAAAAGTAGGCATGGTGAAATCTGCTCCATTTGGAAGCAGGCCTCTCTGGAAAGACAGCCCCCAGGATCTCTGGTGTGGCTTGAGCTCTGGTTTGCAGGGTGAAACAGGCCGTGCGGAAGTCTGCTGGTGACTGGTGACAGAGAACAAAGGCTGCAGCCCTGCCTGCAGTGCCTGGGAGGGCATCTGTGCGGGGGGTCAAGTGCCGGGGCCAGAGGGCTCTATGGGATTCCACTGTGTCTTATTGCTGCTACTGCCACCACCAATGGAGATTAGCACTTTAATCTTATGACCAGGTCAGAGCTTTGACTTTAGAGATGGGAAAACTGAGGCCCACAGGGGCAGTGCCTTGCCCAAGCTTAAACCAGGAGGTTGTGGAGCTGGAATGAGCTCCGGAGTCCTTCAGCTCACAATCCCCCACCAAACCACAAAATACCCTCTACTCTGGCCCTGTCTAATCCAGTCACTCACAGATTTCTAGCCATAAGGTCACAGCTCTGTGAAACGAACAGGATGAGTCTGCAAGGCTGTTCCCCTGCCACTGACAACTCCCAGAGGAGGGGTTTCTGCTCCTCTCTGCAGCTCCCAGTGCTCAGGACTTGCAGGGAGGGGTGAGGATCGTCAGTAAGATGCCAGAATGGATGTCCATGCCCCTGCAGCAGAGGCAGAAAAAGGAGGCAAGAAGTCAAGGAGCACAATGCTGCTGGAAGACCAGACCTGAGTGCCAGGAATTGAGAGAGACTTCAGGTTAAAGTGAAGCCTCTCAAACATGGGACCATCTGTCCCAGAGTCATGGAGCCAGCTATTAAAAGGCAGATCCCTGGGTCCCAGAGAGAGCGTATATTGGTGCAAGGCCTGGAATCTGCATTTGCAACACCCATCTCCCCTGGCTTCCCATGTTGACTATGACACAAACTGACGTTGGAAGGCCCTGAACTCACATCTTCAGGGCGGCCTGCCCCTCATCTTGACCCAGGGTGGCGGGCAGGGTGTTGGACTGACACTCTTCATGTTTCAGAGATCAGCAGAGGTGAGGGGCCTTTTGGCTTCCAGAGGGCATACCTGGGGGCAGAGAGCGTGGGTGGGTGTTCCATGGAGCCTTTCTGTCTCCTGCATGCTCCTGCCCTGGTGGACCTGCTCTGAGGCAAGCAGGATGCTGTCTGCAACATGGGGCTAGCCTGTCATCTCAGGACTCCAGCATGGTTTGTCCTCCAGAGTCACTGCAAGCTGCCCTCATCACACCCCTCTAATGTGCAAGGTACTCTGGACCAGAACGGCTTCTCTTGCCCCCTGAGTGCCCCAGAGCACCAGGGGTGAAGAAGCTCCTGAAATGAATCACGGAAACTGCACTGTGTGTGCGGAAGCCAGGCTTATGGTCAGATACCGGCCTCCAGTCCTGGTTTCCTGTGTGTTTTCAGGAAAGTGCCTTAACCTCTCTGAATATTCATAGCCACACCTACATAACAGGGATAAACACCACAGGTCCCGTCCTGTCTACCTCCCTAGGGTGATATGAGAATCAAAGGAACAAGGATATGTTCAGGTCATCAACACAAGGGCTATTGTAATGTGGTTTTTGCTATTCTTTTTTTAAGCATTAGGAAGAAGGTGTGTTCTTTTCTTCTAATGCTAGAGATCAAGTCAATGCGAGGTAAGTTGGCGTTTTTTTTTCAGCAGCAGGCTTCCACCTGGCTGGCCACTTTCTCTAGGAAAAGAAGCCAGGGGTCCTTGTAGACAACTCTGAATGAGCCTTTCATAATTCTGAAATCCCAAGTGCGTGTGTGCTGTTTATGTCAGTACTTATAAAGGGAAATGGAACCACCCTTGTCAGGAGAGGAGATAATCGTCCAGTATGTCTCCCTGGCAGAGGCACTGTCGTGTAATTAAAGATGATAATTATAGCTCCCCGTCTAGTGTCAAACCCGGGGCTCTTTCCAGATGCAATTGCGCCTCTCCTTGCGCTGTGTGAGCAAAAACACACAGGCTGTGGATGGGAGGGCCCAGGCAGCCCTGTACTGGAGCCTTGGGCGGCTCCTGTGCGGCCAGTCCTTTGGACGGTGTGACCTGGAAACTTTGTCCAGGACAGTGGAGTCCTCTGCAGTCCAGCCTCACTGCAGGATGAGAACAGGTGTCTGGGGACATGGTTCCCAGACCTAAGAGCAGGAAGGAGGGCTGGCTGGCTCCAGAGGGAACCTGGGTTGGTTCCCTTGGAGGGTACATACTCGCTGGCACACAGAGCTCTCCCCTGGTGTCCACCAACAGAGTCCTCCGAACACTGACTTGAGCACTCAGTATCCTCCTCTGTCCATGGGATTCTCCAGGCAAGAATACTGTTGTGGGTTGCCATGCCCTGCTCCAGGGATCGAACCTGGTTCTCCTGCATTGCAGGCAGATTATCTGGGCTTCCCAGGTGGTGCTAGTGGTAAAGAACCCGCCCACCAATGCAGGAGACACAGAGACTCAGGTTTGGTTGGTTTGGTTGTATGGAACCCTTGGGCTTCACAGCCTCCCCAGGACCTGGTGCCCACAGCTTGGAGTCCATTGGAAGTAGCGCTTCATCTGAAATCTGCTATCCATTTCTAGCTGACTATGACCTGAACTCTGTGTGGTGTTATTGGAGACCGAGGTGACTCCTTGGTCTCAGCCTCAGAAAGAGAGTCTGCCCTTCTCCTGGGAATGTTCAGGACTGAGGCAGGGTAAGGGGCTGGGGCCCAGAGGGCAGCCGGGAACTTTCCATTTGCACTGGGAGCTTCGGGATTTACAGCAAATCTTTGTCCAGATGAAAATTAGTTTCAAGTCTAGGGGGTACACAGGCTGCGTGTATTAATAACAAACAAGCCCTTCCTCCTAATTTCTGGGTGCAAATTATGAAAATCATAAAAACATCGCCTAGTTTCCTTTGAGGCTCAATTCAACAAGATTCCTTTGCATGAAAGCCTAGGCAAAGCTTTGGTAGAGGTGGGTTGCTGAGCTGGGGTTGAAGGCTGGGGTTGAAGGTTGCTGGTGGGTTGAAGGCGGGGTAGAGGTTGGGGAGCCAAGAGCTGGGGCGACTGCCTTGGGTGGGTGTCTTTCACAATTCAGAGGCCTCCCTGCTGCCTGTGGGCCAGTCCTGCAGCTCCTCCTTCCAGGCCTCCCTGGCGCAGGGCTCAGCCACGTCCCCGCTGCCTCTGCTCCCACCATGCTTCTCAGCCCAGCCACCAGGTAGGGGAGTCTGTCCTAACCCATGCCACCCCCCAGCCCAAGCAGACCAGTCCATGCCCTCCTCTGCAGTCACCAGGAACGCACTTCTATGCCCACATCTGACATCCTCAACCCCTGACGCAGTTCCATGGCACGGGCCACCTCCCCCTGGAATGGCCTTCCAGGGGGCAGGCCCAGGTGCGTCCAAACTCCCAGCACCACAGGAGCTCCACAGGTGCTGGGCAAAACCCTCTCCTCAGCTTTACCCTGAAGGGTGGGGCTGCCCCTCCTCTACTTTATCAGGGCTGACACCACCGGCCCTACCCTCCAACCAACCCTCCCCCTCCCCCCATGAGCAGCTGGGCCAGCACTAACTCTTTGCCTAGCAGACTGTCCGCAGAAGCAGCTCTGAGCTAGGGAGTGGGAATAAAGCCCTGGAAGAGGCCAGGGAAGGCGGGGGCGGGGCTGGGGGGTGGGGGTTGGAGTCGTCCACTGGCTGTTTTTCAGCTCTGCTGGCTGGCGCGGTTGTGTCTGGAGCACTGCATCTCCTGCTTTCAGCTTTAGGCTCCTTGTCACTGAGGGGGGTGGGAACTGACCCCCACAGATCCATCCAGTCTGACCTGACAACTGTCCATCCCTCTCCATCAGTCTCAGCCCAGGGTCCTCCCCCTGTCCCCCATGGCTGCCTGGCCTCTGGAACACAACTCCCAGGATGCCAGAAATCTCCCTCATGGCCCCTGGTAGTTACTCAAGGTTTTGTTTCTGGGCTTCCTAGCCAGTAAAATGGAAACAGCCCCAGGTACTGCCTCCCTGGGCCTTAGAGAGGGTGAGGAGGGTGCTCTGCAGGACAAGGTTCCTGATGGAAGGCTGACCGGTCAGTTCTGAATTAGAAAGAAGCTGGTGGGTGGGATGGGAGGGCTTCAGGGGAGGGCGATCCTGAGCTGGCAGGCTGGGCTGGAGTCAGAAGGTGAGGCAGAGCATGAGCAAAGCACCGAGTTAGAGTTGGAGCCCAGTGAAGAAAAGACGGACAGGAGCAGACTCTCCCCCACCTGGCACTGTGCCAGGCCCGCTGGCTGGCAGGGTCGGGTGGGTGAGGCCAAAGATGTCCCTGCTTCGGCAAGCAGGATGCTGGTGCTGAAGAAAGGTGTGAGGAAGGCTGGTCATGTGAGGGAAACCAGGGTTCAGACACTTGGGTGCCCAGCTAGACAAGGAGGGAGAGGGGCAGCTGGTGACACCCTGAGCCAAGGGCAGTGCAGACTGAAAGGGCTTCCAATCTGGAGGGCACTGCGGTCGGGGCCTGGGGACACAAGTGTCTGTGCTGGTCCCTGCATGGAGACCCAAGGCTTGGGAGTGAACCCACAGAGGCACAGGCAGCGGGCTGAGCCCGGGACTCAGTGACCAGGACCAAGGGGTGAGCTGGCCAGGGCGTGAGACCCAGCTCTGGACCTGGAAGCCTATAACCTTGGAGGGAGCATTTACCAATTGTTTCACAACATTCCACCCGAACCAGCACATTCTGACCTGGGGACATTCTTCAACAGAAAGTTCCAGGCCAGTATCTCAAGCACTGGGTGCCAATAGTCTGACAGCAAGGCTTCCAAGCCCTGTGGTCCCTGTGGTCCCTGCCCTCCAAGGGCCCCCAACCCAGCAGATAAATTACAAAGCAATGTGTTAAGCTCTGTATCAGCGAGATTGCACAGAGTGATTGTGGAGCCCACGGAGGGGCTCGGGCCCCGGGAGGTGACCCCTTCTCCAGTACATCACTTTTCAGGCCACCAGGTACAATTAGAAGCATGCATTCTGGAAGGGAGGGAAATGAGACATTTTATTTATTTGTGCTCACACTGCCAGTTTCAGAAAAGGACCAAAAAGGAGGCAAAGTACCATGAAAACACACAGACCAAGCTAGGTGAGAGCTGAAAGGCAGGCTTCCCCAGGAGGAGAAGAGTGACGAGGTGGAGGAGGAATAGATCTCAGGCACCTGCCAAGCTGTCCCACAGACAGAAAGTTTGCATCAAAAAAAAAAGCAAACCCACTGTTACTCAGCATCCTTCCCTCGAGCGGCCAGGCACTGACCCCGCAGGGAGAGGGGGCCTGGAATCGGGCACAATTCCAGGGAGCTTCCATGACTCAGCTTTCCCATCTGCAAGATGGAAATAATGGCACTGCTTCCTCCCGGGTGCCCTAAGGAGATTCTCGGCATAAACTGTAAAAGAGCCCTTTAAATACAGCGCTCTGTCATTGTTACAAACTTGCAGAAAGCCAAGCTGAGCCCTAGTTACAGGAGGGTATGAATTAATTAGTCAAATAATAGGGTGTCAGGGCAAATCACTAATCTCCCTCTTCAGGCTTCTGGAGGGGCAGAAGCTCCGGTGGGCGGTCTCCTTGCGTAGGCCCTGTCAAGCAGCTCCAAACACATGGAACGCAAAGGTGCCACGTCTGAACCCACCGAATCCTCCCCGGAGAAACTTCCTCCCCTTCTCGGATACGACAGGCCCCATTGGGTAACTGACACGCTCATCCTCCCACTCCCTAAGATCACAGCTCCTCCCTCCCTCTCACCCACTGCACCCGACGGGCAAGCTCTTCTATCCCATCCACCTGCTCCCACCCACAGCACCCCACAGCCCCGGCCCTGGCTCGGGCCTCAGCCCCCTGGCCTGGATGACTGTCGCAGCCACAGGACCAAAGAACCAGTCGCCCTGCCTCTTGCTTCTCTTTGCTCTAATCCATCCTACACACCCAGGCGGCGTGACTTCCTAAACAGCTTCCTAACCTGCCCAGGATGGGTGGTGTTTCCCCACAGCCTCCGTGCTCTGCCCACACCCGAGGTACGCTGCTGGGTGGATAGGGGATGCAGGAGCTTTGCTGCCAGCTGCCCGGAGTCTACTTCTGGATAGCATTCCCATCAGTCTCCATGCCTTCAGATCTCTTAATGTCTCTCTGGAATTCAAAAGGGCAAGAGGCAGGGGTGGGGAGGTGAGCTCCTTAATTTCACATTCCCATTCCTTCATTTCCACCTTTGGGAGGATGCCCGTTTCTCTCACAGCTGCCAGGAGACAGAGAGGAATTAGGTGCTGCGTTCCTGGGGTCTGGAACCTCACACCTATGAGGCTGGTGCCAGCACACAGGATGGGGCTTGCTGCTCTGGGAAAATTCATGACATCCCCTAGAGTTCGTGCTCCTGCCCTGAGGCCAAGAAGAGAGAGGAACACAGCAGCCAGCCCCTGAGCCAGACCTGTGCCCTTCTAACCCCAAAGACAGCACTGAGACCATCCGGCCTCCTGAAGGTGGCCAGGGCTCTGGGGACAAGTCTCCATTCTGCCCTTGACTTTGAGAAAGCCGTTGAGCTGCAATGCCCAGAGGCCGCAGAGTGTCTGCGAAACAGACCTCCCAGGACCAGAGTTCCCAGAAATGAGTTTATGGGAATCACGGTTATGTAACACTCCCCTTTGATCCTGCACCCAGAGCGAAAGCTTCACAAGAACAGGGACTCGGCTTGTTCACTGCTCAACCCCTAGAGCACAGAACGGTGCCAACGCACAGTGGGTGCCTGCAAACATCCATCCAATGAACACACGCATTGCACATGGCTCCCTGACTCAGCCCTTGTGACTTCAGACAGCGGTTTCTCGGCAAAATAGAAAAAGTTGTTTATAGCAAGTAGCTGTTTACTGTTTGCTTTCTTTTCATTCATTGATTCTTCACCTAGACTTGTTCCTGGGCTCATTCATTCACCTGGCAAATAGGCACCGGGCCCAGAGGAGATGTGAGGATGGGTAACACCTAGTCCTCACCTTGAAAGAGCTCTCAGCCAGGGAGGGAGCAGAGGGAGGAGGCACCACCAGAGACCCCTGGGCGCCCCGCAGCACGGACACAGAACTGATCTCCAGGACAGAACAAGGCACCAAGCGTCTCCTGCCCGACTCCCACCCAAGGTCAAGCCAGCTCCTTCTCTGCCTCCCCACCAACTCAGCAACTGGTTAAACTGGGACTTCCAGATCTGTCACCCTTCAAGGAGGATGTGATGTCTCTGGGCTCCTGAGGGGGCCCCAGCATGTCTGTCACCCAGCCCCTGGTCCCTGGAATTAATTAACAGCCTTACACATTCAATGACTATTTACTGAGTCCCGACTTGGTGCCACATACAACTTTAGCTACTGAGGTTACAGCAGGAACATAGTGGACATTTCTGCCCTTGTGAAACCCACATCTTAGTGGCAGACAGACTATAAATGGATGAAGTGTGTTAAACAGTGAGCGGAGTTAAGGAACAAAGTCAAGCAGAGAAGGAGAGGCAAGAGATGTTGCAGATGGGTTCAAATTTAAGGTAAGGGGCCAGGGAAGGCCTCAACGGGAAGAGAGTTTCAAGTCAAGATGTCAAATGTGGCTCTGCTTAGCAGCCCCTCACCGTGCAGCCCACCCTGGTCTTCAGGAGCCCTTCCCACCCCTTCCTCTGTTCTCTTTTCAGTGTTCTCTTTTCAGTACTACGGCACCAGTGTTTGAGTCCTTGTCAAGCTCCCCATGCGACCAGGGGCCCCTGGAGGGCAGGGGCTGGGGTCTGGCACACAGCAGGAACGCCATCAGTGACTGTCAGCTGTCCATCAGTGACTGTCAGCTGTCCATGGCCTGTCCCAATCCTGTCGCAACTTTCCTGAAAAGCTGAACATGCTCAATGTCAAGGGTCAAAAGGGCAAGGGGCACGCAGGGTAAGAGAAGAGGAAGTGACTGCCAGTGTGGGCCTGCTGGTCACCATGGGAACCTGGACTTCCTGCTGTCCTCCTCAGCAGCTCCTCTCCCCACCCGGCCTTCCCAGTCCTGGAGCTCAGCAGGTAAGCACCACTGGGTGTGTGTGAGCTGTGCTGTTTCTCAAGAACATGAAAGTCATTGGGTGACTAATCCAAAATCTATTTACACTTGATTATCTCCTTCCTGTCTGGTAGGTAAGTCATTCTGGTAAATGATAGACCAGCCAGGGAACTCTGCACAGTCCATGACCAAGCCTTCTATCTGTCAGGCAGGAGAGTGCCTGGGCAGGTTTCCAAACATTTCGAAACCAGGGCAGGAGCCCTGTGTTAGAAGTGGGGAGACCTGCTCTGTGGCTTGTGGCTGTGTGACTCTGGCCAGCTTGTGCCCCTCTCTGGGCCCCACGTGGAAAGAGGATGCTCAGCAGGAAGACTGCTCTTTAAGGGCAGCTCAACCTGCCATCCCCCAGCCGCTGGAGACCTGTGACCCTCCCCCTCCCCAGGACAGGCTGGAGCCTGAGGCAACTAGGAGAGCAGGCAGGCTGGAAAGGAGCATGAGGCTTGCACAGGGTGAGGGGAATGAAGGGTGCGGAGACTGTTCGGATAGCTGGGCTGCGGAGGAGGCCAGGTGAGAAGGAGAGACAAGTGCACAGATATCCTGGGAGCGGGGTCCACGGGTGCTGCAGAGCTAGGAAGGGCCAGGCTCAGGAGCCCAGACAGAAAGGCCCTTTACTTGCCCACTACTAAAAGGACAGGAAAATAGTGGCTATTATATAGAGAATAGATAAACAACAAGGTCCTACTGTATAGCGCAGGGAACTGTATTCACTACCTTGTGATAAACCATAATGGAAAAGAATATCTAAAAAAGAATGTATAGGTGTGTATAACTGAATCACTTTGCTGTGCAGCAGAACTTAACACATTGTAAATCAACTATACTTCAATTGAAAAAAAAAAAAAGGATTGCCTCAAGTGAGAGGGCAGGGACAACAGTGAACATATAAGGAGGGCAGAAATCTCAGGCAGGAGGCGGCCCCTCTCTCTGAAGGCCAGGCAAGACTTAGAGGGCACCTTCTCTGAGAAGCATTTGCCAGTGTCTGGGGATTTCATTCTGGGATTCAAGAATAGCAGCTCCAGGAATGGCATCTGGAGGTGGCCGTCGTGAGGGTGGAGACTTGAAGCTCCTGGGACGGTGCCATGCCAGCTCATCTTCACAACCTGGCAAGACCTGGGCTGCTGCTATGAGGGGGGCAGTGGCGGCGGGGTGGGGTGGGGGTGTCAGGCCTGTCCAGAGAAGCCCAATGTGACCACAGAGGCAAGAAACCTAAGGGTTTACAATGACCCTCCTCGAGCCCAGGGAAGAAGGCAGAATCTGGTTTTTCAGATGAGGCAACTGAGGCCCAGAGAGGGGAAGCAACCTGCCTCAGGTCACACAGTAGACCAGAGCAGAGCCAGGGCTGGAGTCCACATTCCTGCTTCCTTCCTCCAGAAACAGGCCACCACTGGAATACTGAGACTTGAAAGTGGTACACAACCACCATTCTCTCAGAAAGCACATTGCCAGTAGAGGAGGCCATGCCAGAGGATAAGAAGATATGAAAGGATGCCCCCACCCGCACCTCCACCTTTAAAATCAGTGGCCTCCCTGGCAGTCCCGGGGCCAGACTCCCACACTTCCATGGCAGGGGGCACGGGTTCCATCCCTGGTCCAGAATGCCATGGCCCAAAACAATAGCAATCAAATCAAATCAGTAACTGGCTTTACCTGGAGAGTGCCCATGAGCACAAGGAGTTTAAAAGGGCACAAGGCAAGTCGTGAGCACCAGGGCTCTGTGTGAAATGGTTTAATTTCCTCTTATTATGCTATAAAGTTGATTTTATAATAAAAACATGCTAAGGACTTTTTAATGTATAATTGCTTACATATTAAAAATTATATGAAATGCTTGCAGCTAATGCTTATATGATTCATCCTGTGAGATGACACTTTGAACAATTTTATATAGGATGGGGGGTGGCTGGGGGGAGTCACACCTCAAAATGAGGCCTAAGTAACTATAAAATTCCCAGTTATTTTTGCAGACCCTCTGGGAGTCCAGGACAGATGTGAGTGCATTTTAGCTAAAAGCAGGGGCTCCAGAGGGTGCTGCTTTTCCTGGTTCTGTTGCTTCCTTAACCTTTCTGAGACTTAGTGTTCTCATCTGTAAAATGGGGATGATAGTAGTACTTAAACCTCATAGGTTCCTTGGGAGGGCTAAATGAGCACATCAGGGAAAGGGTTTGGAGCAGTGCCTGACACAGAGGAAAGCCCTCTAAAAACACAAACTACCACCTTCCTTGTCACCACCATCACCATGGGGCACCTCTGGGAATTCCTGGGGTTGAAGGCCTGGGGAGGAAGGATCCCAGGTGAGAAATATTCTGTGCCTTTAGGCTAACAAGGGCCTGATGATCTGATCCGCCTTTACATGCTCTTGCCCCATGCTTTTCCTATCAGGATCCTATCAGAAGCCTCATCTCCTGCCACTCCTCTCGGGCAGAGAGTTCCCACACCTCCATGCCTTTGTTCAAGCTCTTCCTTCTGCCTGGCTGCCAGGCCCAGCTCCCACACCCACCACTCTCACCTCCCACCCAACTGGGATGGCCCAACCGGAAGCTACTGTCTCTGCTCTGAACTCCTGGAGGTTTACTGCTCACCTCCACACACCAACCAGCCCCCGGGTCCATGTCTGTCTCCGTGCTTCTCTGATATTCCCAGAGGCAGAAGCAGTATTTGCCTAGGCTGCATGGTCCAGATGCCAGCACAGCAGGGCTTGGCAAGGGCTCCGGATACCAAGGGTACTGCCGAGGACCTGAGAACCAGCTGCTCCAGCGTCCTGCTTGTTTGGCCACCCACCTCCAAATGGGTTGGAGTTAGAAATGCAACCTGCTCCAGCATTCTTGCCTGGGAAATCCCATAATAGAGAAGCTTGGCGGGCTACGGTCCACAGCATCGCAGAATCGGACATGACTGAGCAACTGAGTATGCATGCATGCACTCCAAATGCGCAGGGCCCCGATGGGGACTGGTCAGAGAATTCAGCAGCACAGAAAACCACATGAAGGACCAAACAGCCCCTCTGCCCCCAATATCAACAATCTCAAGCACAAGTACGAAGTTTGTTCCTCCACCCAAGACTCACATCAGTGTTACATGCCTTGTTTTACAATGCGACCCCCAACATGCTAAGCACCCTGGCCCACACAGTCACCCCAGTGGGTCTGACTCAGCCCAACAGCCTTCCCTCTGCATCAGTAGGTGTCTCTGTGCATCTGGAGCTCTCAATTCCCAGCATCAAGCCTCAGGGAAGGAGTGAACGGGCTGCAAAGCAGGGCTTTGGAGAGAGGTGGCCTGATTCTACCAGCTCAGTGGGAGCTGGGAGACACTAAAGGGGCAGGATGGACATCAAGAGGTGGTATGATCCTTCCTCTTCTGTGCATGCACGGAAAAGGTCAAGACCAGAACCTGACCTCAAGGGATGGGCCAAGGAAGAAGGAAAGGGGAACCAGGACTGAACAGTTGCTGTGAGTTAGGCTGGCACTGAGAAAGGAAGATGCCAGCCCTAACCAGATCCTCTCCTATTCAGTCTCCGGTGCTCCTTTTGTGGGACTGGTCCGAGGTGTCTAATGACAGGGCAGGGCACAGTGAATCAGGACACCCTGGAGCTCAGGCCTGGCACAGACCTAAGAGTAGCTTGAATCAGCCACACATTTGAGACTTCACTACTTTTGTGTCATCTCCCAGTGCTGGTTGTCTTGCCTCTGCTTGGATGAGTCTAGGGATGGGCAACTCAGTACTTCACAAAGTAGCTTCATATTTAACCAGAATGTTTAAAAAAAATCTCAAAAGGACCATGACCTTTTTGAGCTTCAGTTTCCCCACCTATAAAAAGGAAAGCTGGGGCTGGGTCACTAGCTTTCCAACTGGGTTCCATAGAGCCCTAGGTGTTAACTCCTTAACACCTGGGTGTTATCTCCAGAGCTGCTGTTGGGGTGAGAGAGGTGATCAGGACAAAAAGTGAGGTCCAGGCATACATGGGTTCTGAGGCTCCATGGAGACCTGAGCCTCCATTTTTGGAGCCACAACCTAAATCCTGTGGACGACACTAAGGGGAGCCAATGGGAGAGGGTAAGCTGAAGCAGACCAGAGGGAAGCGGGTGAGAGGAGCCCCTGGAAAAACAGGCATGCTTCTCCACGCACTCCATCCTAGCTACAGCCAGTGGGGTGGCCTGAGTTCTCTGTTCACCAAATCATACCTCCCACAAGCTCTCTACCGCTTGCTGCACAGTGCCAAGACTGTGGAGAACAAAACCTTGCCAGTTAATCACAGGCCCCCTACTCCACATGGGCCATGAGGAGGAGGCTGAAAATCAAGCTGGATAGACCATGGGAATAAGTCCTATGTAACTGTTAAACAGGGTATTGGCAGACAGCACCCCCAACTGACTACCTGGCTATGTTGCCTTGGAGCAATTACTAAATATCTCTATGCCTTAGTTTATCAGGGCAATGGGCACCTACACTGCAAAGAGTGATGGTGAAGATCCAGCGAGAATTCACACCAAGTGCTGTAAACAAGTATGAGAGAGCTTGGCAATGGCCTCCACTGCTGCTGCTGTTATTACAGACCTATCCTTCCTTAAACCGGGAAAAACAAGAGCCACAGAATGTGCTACCCAGGATCAAAACAGCTAGTTCACAGCCAAAAGCAGCTACAAGTACTACTGACTGTCCACTCTAAGGCACCTGCTTCTCAGTGAGAAACTGAGGCCCACTTGGTGGCAAGTGACCATCCCAGACCTGCTTGACATCAGCCTGGTCTCTTTTCAGACCAGTATAGAGAGGCATGCCATCTCAGGCACAGAGGCCGTGCTCATCCCAGGAGCATTATTCTTACATACCAGAAAGACCTGCCCCGTTACTAGAAGCTACGTGCACTCACACACATAAATGTTACAGCACCAAAAAAGGAAGGTCACCCTAAAAGGTTGAACGTAAACTTGTTCTGTGCCGCCCCTTGCTCGGCTGCCATCCCTGGCACCCACCTCTGTCACCTCCCCTCGAATGCGAGCTTCACGGCAGCTCAGTGAGCTACTTCCTGGAACACTTATGCGGTGCTGGCTAACCCAGCCCCAAGCCCCGCCATCAGTCACTGCGGCGATGGTGATGTTACACATGAAGAATTCCAAGTCAAAGAGAGCCACTGCAAGGTCATTACACCCAGAAAATGTCCAGTTTAATCACCTATTTCCTTAAAAACATAAAAACGTGGGTAAATTTGAGCATAGTCTCCAAGGTACAAAGAAAGCACGGCGCAGAAAATAGAAGGATGCTCCTTTGGAGAGAGAATGCCTGAGATCTGAACAGGTTTCTGGTAAACTCAAACTGCCCTGCGTGGGGCCTGGCCCCTGCGGGTGTGTCTCATTAAAAAGCCAAAGTCCCTCAGGACAGTTCCACCCGGCAAATCAGCTCCTCACCGCTGCAGTCCACGGCAGCACCCAGGAGGAGCCCGGCTCCACTCCAAAGACGCTGAGCAATTGCAAACTCTCCCCAAAGTCTGGCTCGCCACACATGCTCCCACCCACCCCTGTCAGCTCCCCGCCCCCATGTTCTGAAGATGCAAGTCTGGATCTGTAATGCCTTCTCCCTTTTTTGCTGGTGGGACCCCAGGGAAGTGATTTGTCCAGAGTTTCCATCACCTGTGAAATGAGACAATACCTCCTTTGCAAGGACATGGTGAGGCTTAATAAGCATGTATGTCAGAGTGCCCACAGAGGCTGCTCTGCCAAGAGAGACCAGGAAGATGGGAGAGGGCCTAAGAGGTGGCCCTCAGGAGTCTGACCAGTTGCTTCCTGCCTCAGCCCTTCACAAAGCAGCCAGGTGTTCTGGAGCCTACACAAGTAGCCAGAGTATTGCTTTCTGTGAGCAGGGAAGAACATGAGGCAGAGTCCTGGAAGCAGGGCCTGGACTCATACCCAGACTCTTCAGCAATTATCCTAGAGGGTCTCCACATCCCGAGAGCAAACATTCAACACAGGCCCAGTGTGTGCTAAGAGCTCAGTAACTGGTGCTTCCTTTCCCTTTCTCCTCCTCCTCCTTCTTCTTCTCTTCAATATGTTCTTTTATTTTTTATTTTACTTTTTGGCCACACCAGATGCAGGATCTTAGTTCCCCAATCAGCAGAAGCACAGAGTCTTAACCATCGGACTGCTAGGGAAGTCCCTCCCTTCCTCCTTTAAATTCAGAAGGAATCAGGAGAACGTGCTCAGAAACATGAACACCAAATAAACAATAAGAGGGTCACAGAAGGAGGCACCTGAACCCCAAACCCTGAGACATACAGGGCACCAACTCAACAGGCTCAGAATTCAAGGCCACCATTCAGGAGGATGATCCAGGCAGGGAAGAACACTTGTGGGTTGGCCTGCTCTGCCCCTGCTCACATCACTGTCTTGCTCAGAGTCAAAGCAGGCCAACCCACAAGTGTTCTTCCATGCCTGGACCATCCTCCTGAGCAAGGGGGATCCTCATGGAGGAGTTCTCCCCAGCTTGTGATCTCCCTACCACCCACCCATGCCTGGGGTCTGTCAAGATGGCTGCTATCTGATATCTGTTCATTCTTTAAAGATGCTCTGGAGCTTCCCTGGTGATCCAGTAGCTATGATTCTGTGCTCCTCAAGGCAGGCGGCCCAGTTCGATCCTTGATCTGGGAACTAGATCCCACATGTTGCAACTAACGATCTTGCATGCCGCAACAAAGACAGAAGATCCTGCATGCCACAATTAAGACCCAGTGCTGCCAAATAAATTTTTCTTTTTTTTAAGATGTTCCAAGTATTATTCTGGTGAAAACAGACCCCCCCAGGATACCACATACCCGGCCACATTCTCCTGGGCCCCACACTGCTGCTCTGACCGGTTTCACCATCAAGGGCCAATAGGAAAACAGTTATAGGAGAAAAGTCTCTGTGTTTCCTATAAACCTGCCACAAAGACCATGGTGCTTTAAGCTGCTTCCTGTCCTAAAACAAAGATTTTCTTGGATGAGGGCAGGGATAACTTTGTCCCTAAAGACCTAGTCTGCCCCCTTCTACTAAGTAATAAAAGCAAGGTAACCCCGCCTGTTTCTCTTATTGCCCTGGTTGCTAGGAAGCTCCAAGCTTTCCATCTCAAAAGCTGTATCTTTTTTAAATTAGAAATTCCTAAGAGAAACTCCCCTCACCTCCCCACTTACTTCTTAGTCCCTCTCTTGATGAACTGAATTTAGTACCCTACTATCTCTGGACAGTCACTGTGCCCTGCCGGGTTCTTCCTGAGGTCAGTGAAACCTGAACAGATAACCTGTGGTAAAGATTCAACACACTGCCATCCCCCCAACCACCACCTCCAAAGTACACACCTTCCCCTGCAGAGGCTGCGGATGACCACGTGACCCATCCACCTCCCCGCGGAGTTGCAAGTGCCTGTGCTTACCAGTCATGATCCTCTGGGCCTCATAGGGCTCCATGTAGCCTGTGCTCTCTCCCTTTCCTGCTTTGCTTTTGAGATCATTCTTGGCATCAAAGGGATCCGAGTAGTCATCAGCGATGGTCACCTGTAGGGAAGATGGCAAGGGTGTGAGTCCACCTGGGGCTTTCTACTTCACTTCCGTTCACAGCCAGGCTTTGCTCCAACAAATATAAACTGAGTCTGTGCCAGGTGGGCAAGGAAGGGGAGGTGGAGGCAGGAGTCTGAACTGCCCACCAGCAGGGAGCTCTGATTCTTGCAGGGGTAACAGGGAACCCATGTTGCCGTGCTCCATCCTAAGGGAGGTTCCTGGGCCTGCACGGGCAGGATGGCTGCTCCAGGCACAGTGAAGTGAGAACAGAAGCACAGAGGCAAGAATCTGGAGGGCGTCTTCAGGGGATGTGACTTGCTTAGTGTAATGGAATGAATGGAAAGGGAGGAAAGTTGGAAAGGAGCTCGCAGAAAGCCCAGAAATGCTGACATGCTCCTGGTATTGGCTGAGGCATAGAAGAGTTTGTCTCGAGATAATTATGTCCAGCGTTCCACTTTCCCAAATCTGGAACACAACCATGCCTTGGGTAATCAGACAACAATTCGGTGAGATCAACGCTCTGCAAAGATGACTGAGGCCCCAGCCAGGCCCAGTGGAAAACACAAGAGCAGCTCGGGGATGGCCAGACAGACTGCTAAGGGCAGCAAGGGCCTTGGAAGCCACACATCAGAAGACTCCCCTGTGACAGATGCGGAAACTGAGGTCTAAAGCGGGCGGGGGCTGAACCGAGACCCTTGGCTGGCTCCTCTGCCTCCTTCCTGGACTCCTCATTTGTCTGTATTCCAGAAAACAACAAAAGTTCCACAACAAACAGCAGTCACCTGGGGCTAGGTGGTGGGGGCAGCCAGGGGAGTCCCCTGAGACCATAAAAAAAATCTGAGTTTTGAATACTTCAAAGCTTTCTCTTTTCCCAGGAGAAAGGTAAAAATTCCCAGTTGCAGGCTAAGAGCAAACACAGCAACTTTTCCTCTCATTGGAGGTGCCCCTCGGGGCACCCTCACCAGCGAGGAAAGCACAGGTCCCGTTTCAATGCACCCTCGCTCCACCAAAACTCACTGTGACTTGGGCTCCTTTGGTCCCACATCTGGCAAAGGGCAAGTCCTCAGCTTCCCAGCCAGGGCCACCCAGCTGCCTCTTTGGGGAGGAGGGGGGCAGGTTAGCCTGTCTCTCAACCCTTGGGGTTTCATGAATTGTTATTTAAATTGTAGGTTTAATTAGAAACCACAGGAGCCTCCATTCTCACCCAGCTCCTGGAATGTAAGGCATTTGAGGGGCCTATAAACCCAGGGGAAGGGAAAAATCCCCCTTTGTCTGCTGGTTAAGTGGCACTTTGTGGCAGCAGCCCTGGTCGGGTGAGCAGAGTGACCTCCAGCTGCCCGGAACGTGATGCCCACGCTAGGACCGTGGGCAGCTGCCCTGTCACCAGCGTGCTGCCAGGAGGGCCGGCGGGAGGCATCGCACACAGCAGTCACTGCTCCCTGAACAAGGGCAGGCTTATCCGTGAAAGACCCAGGGCTGGAGCACCGTCTGAGCATGTGCGGCGCCCGCTGCCACCGCTCCGAAGCGGCTGTGGGTCAGCCTGTAGTCCCAGTGGAGGCGCTTCCAGATGCTGACATTGTAATCGTGGCCTTTCTGGGGACTCCCTGAGCTCAAATGACAGCGGGCAGGGAGAGATGGGGGAGAGGAGCGGTAGGGCCTTTCATGTCTTCCATTTGATATTTCTACTCTACCATTTGCAGAACACATTAGGGAGAAAATTAGACACGTGAACCACTGTCCTTCAGAACAGCTCAGATGCAGATCTGGGGTGCACAGGGTTTTGTGTCTCAGAGTTCAAGGGGCCAGAAGTCCAATGGAGAAAATGATGAACCTGCTGTGGATGACATGTAATCTCATTTCTCTCATCCTCACCTTCCTTGCAGTCTCTTTTCTTCGTGAACACCCTCCGACTATTCAGCAACAAGGAAGGGAGCAAATATTTCCCCAAGAGAACAAAATCACTTTGGGGGGATTAGCTGGGGAGGGTGCTGGGCTGCATAATCTAGAAATCAACATTCCAGCTCCTCCCGGAAGTGCTCAGTAATTTGCAAACACGGAGGCAAGCAGGATACAAACCAAATCTTTGTTCGCCCTGGGACGGGAGCTCTGGGAGGCCTTCGGTTCAGCAGGCGCTATCTGTATTTTCTAATTAAAATGAGATCTGAGCTCAGGCTGTCACGGGGGCCCTCAGGCTGCCCGCCCTGCTTGCTTCCGTTTCAATAAGAATTTACAAATCCTGAAACCAGGGAAAGCTTCTGGTCTCTGCTGACATATGGTTCTAGTTATACCTGCTGACAGTTTGAAAATCCTTCCGTTTACAAAAAAACAGTTTAGAATTCTGTTAGTTTAAGAAGCAAATCGGAAGGCTCCTAAAAATGTATAATATTTAATCAATTTCCTTTCAAACTTCAAAGTAAGGTTGGTAGAGGGGAGGGAATTTGAGGTTTAAGCAACGTGAAACTCAGCAAACACTAACTGAGCTGTCTGACCTTTCACAAAATCACGTCCTGGTTTTTGGAGTAAAAATTTAACCAAGAGTTAGGAGAGATGAGTGGGGAGCTTAGCCATGCAATGTGCCACCGGCCTCAAGCGTGGCCACTATCCAAGCTGCCCAGGGACACCGCTTTGCTTTAAAACCCCCCCGTTAGTGGACAAGTACCTTAAATCTAATTAAACAGTTCAAGCAAAAGGGAGCCAACCGGGACCCCTCTGTAGGTCAGGCCACTCAGGTATACGAGAAGCTTTCCTTGATTTTGATCTTGAATTGGCAAACATCCAACAGGGCACTGGACCCTTCAGATGGCCTGCCTGCCTTACACAGGGCAGGTGCAGAGCTGAGAGGGGAACCCAAGCCACTGGGCCCACCACTCCCCCAGGGAGGAGAGCAGCAGAAAGACGGCTGTTGAGTGTGGCTGCCTAACTAGATGTGGCTGCCTAATACATCTTCTTTCACGGTTTTGGCCTCCTGGGATGGGCGTACTGCCTGCCCCTCTCTGAGAAAACAAGCCAGGTATGGCTAAAACCCAGGCAAGCCTTTTCTTGCTTTCAAACAAAATTGCAGATTCCCAGGTTAGCCAGTGGCCCTGAAGGACTTCCATAGGCTTATAAAGCGGTGAAACTGGAGTGGGGTGGGGGCAGGGGGTGGGGTGGGTACTGTCCTCAAGAGCCCTGTCCCAACCTTCCATTTTTGTACATGGCCTACAGCAGCCCCTGGTGGCTCAGACAGTAAAGAATCTGCCTGGAGTGTGGGAGACCCAGGTTCAATCCCTGGGTAGGGAAGAATCCCTGGGGAAGGAAATGGCAACCCATTCCAGGATTCTTGTCTGGAAAATCCCATGAACGGAGGAGTCTGGCAGGCTACAGTCCATGGGGTCATGAAGAGTTGGACACGACTGAGTGACTTCACTTTCCTTTCCTTTCCACAGCAGTCCAGAGGATTCTAGAATCCCAGCATACTCAGTGCCTCTCTGACAAGGCTCTGGAGTTAGCTCCACAGGCCTCCTTTCTGCTTTGCACACACACTGTTGGGTGGAACTGGTCCATCCCTGACAGCAGTCTGAAGCCTGGGTTTTCTCGAGGATTTAGTTTCATGATGGGAGGTAGTCTTTCAATTCACCCCCAAAGGGAAGCACTAGAGGAAAGTGGGTGTCTCCACTTGGCCACAGGCCCACATGCTTTAACGAGACAGTGGCACCTGTATGGAGAACCGGGTCCTCTCTCTCCACAGGCTCTGGGTGGAAAGGTAAATGGTAGAGCCACTGTGAAGGCTAACTTTGGGCAGAATCCACTAAACTCCAAAAATGCACGTGGTTTGACCCAACAGTCTCACTTCTCTGTATTCATTCCTAAATGTGCACGGGGAGACTTGGGCAAGGACGTTCACTAAAGCAAGTAATAAAGAGAAACTTCAAGAACCTTCTATGTCCATCAATAGGGGGATTGCTAACTGAACCGTGCCAGTTTCTACTAAGGAGTATTATGTTTTAGATTAAAAAAAAAAAAAAGGCAGTCACTCTAACGCTACTGCACCAACACTGTGCTCCATGACATAGCTTTGAATGGAAAGAAAGCTGGTTGTAGAATGATAAATACAAGATGATACCTATTTATGAAAGTTAAACAGAAACTTGTATCTCTATTTAATGTAACAAAAATGTCTGGGGAGACAGACTCTTCAAACTGACAGCTCCTCTGGGAGGAGGGAGGGACTGGGATGGGGTGATGAGAGAAAATAAAAGGAGACTTGTCTGTAATATTAATACATTTTTCAAACAAGAAAAACTTATTACTCAATTATATGAGAAACTAAATTTTCCAAACCACTCCTCTTTACAGGTTATTTTTGGTAGAAGGGATAAACTACTTCCTATACTAGCCTGAAGATAGGCGTGGCCTGGAATCCTTGTTTTATAAAACCCAGATTCTTAGCCCTAATAACTTGTATATTTCATAAGTAACCCAGGTGATTCTTATGAGGAAAGTTTGGAAGATCTTAAGTTAGAGCCAGCCTCCTCGCCCACCAATCTAAAGCTAAGCCTCTCGATATGACTCTGGAATTCCACTTTTCCCAGATGTTTCTCAGCCTTGTTCAATAAAGTGAAGCAAGAAGTCAGTGTAAAATGCAGCTTTCTCTTGCTTTCTTCCCTGGGGGTCAAGTGGAGTAAGAGACGATCCAACATGCCTTGATCCATCTCCAGGATCCAAGACGCGGGAGTGATGGCATCCTCTGTGCAATCCTGAGGGCTGGTCAGATTGAGCAACATGCCTGAGCTAGGGGGAGGCCAGACACTGCCCTGCCCCCTGAGGGGAGCCGGGGCCAAAGCTGGGCCCGGCTGTGAAGATGGGCAACGCTCTCTGTTCAAAGCATAGATCCTATCAGAACAAGACTACTGTTCAAACTCTCCAGGAAGGTTACCTGGCTCCAGGGAGGGCTGGTGGGACTGTGGAGAAGAGCTGAAATGCACAGGTATCCCTGCTAAAAGCACTCAAGCCTGCTGAAAACAAGGGACAGGAGACAGGCAGCTCCACCTTCCAGGAGTGGGTGGCCTGTGCTGTCCCCACTGCCCCACAGGCACCTCCTCCAAGCCATATAGGCACCTCCTATGCTCTGCTGCCTGTGAGAACTGGCAGCATTGGGCTGCCCCAGCTCAGCCACTTGCAGGATGAGGCAAGACCAGTATCCACCACCCTCTGCTGCTTTCCTCTTCCTGGAAAGTGAGGGGGCGGCAACCCATGAGGTTCTGTGTCCTTTTCAGGCACATGGCTTTTGTCTGCTCTACTCTAAAGCAAACTGCATGTGAACACACCTGGGAATGTTCTACACGGTCCCAGTTGGACCATTCCTTATCAATTAACTGTGCTGGCTTTCTTCATGGTTTGGGGGTCATGGATCTCTTTGGGAATCTGATAACTGATAAAGTTGTTGCTCCCTCCATCACATTCCTATATGTCTGCAAAGTGTCAGGCACTTCTCAGAAAGGTCAGGAGCCCCAGATTAAATGACTAAGCCTCCCCACTGCATTCGAACCACTTTAAAGAACAACTAAGGGGCTTCCCTGATGGCTCAGTGGTTAAAAAAAAAAAAAATCCGCCTGCCAACGCAGAAGACATGGGTTCGACCCTTGATCTGGGAAGATCCACATGCAACTAAGTCTGTGCCACAGCTACTAAGTCTGTGTTCTGGAAGCCTGGGGACTGCAACTAATGAGCCCATGAGCTGCAACTACTGAAGTCTGAGTGCCCCGGAGCCCGTGCTCTGCCATAAGAGAAGCCACCGCAATGAGAAGCCAGCTCACTGCAACAAAGAGTAGCCCCAACTTGTGGCAATTAAAGAAAAGCCCACGTAGTACAGAAGACCCCTAAAATTAATCAATCAATTTTATTTATTAATAAAGCCAAAAATAAATAAATAAGAGAGAGAGAATAGCTAAGACAAAAGGAGCTCTCTCTGCCTTAGGGAGGTGATGGGTGCTGACTCTAGCATAATTCAACATCCCTGGCTGAAAATACAGGCCAGTGTGTGACTGGCCTGCCTTTGGACTGTGCAGGGGCAGAGGGGCCATGGACAGCCTGGGGTTCTGAGTCTTGGCTTTCCAGCTTGAAACCCAGGAGCCACACGGGCAACCCGGCCCTCCCCTCCACTCTGGGGGTCAGGAGGGCTCCTTGAAGGTGAGTGAACAGCATGCACGGCAGCAGCAGCCAGCGGCTCCCTGTTTCTGCCCCCATCAGGGGACTGGCAGGCAGGAGTCCTGGTCTTCCTCTGGGGCCCAGCGTGACACAGGCCCTGGCAGGCCTGACATCCTCAAGAGGGAGACTCAGCTGCCATGCTGACCAAGAGATGGCATTAACAGAACAGGGATTTGGGGGTCTGGAGAGGGCTTCCAATTATGAGGGGCTGCCTGGAGAAGAGGAGGTAGACAGATGCTCCACACAGACCCAAACTATACAGGAGTAAGCTCGGTGAGTCAGGAAGGACATCTAACAGCCAATGAAAGGAACAGCTGCCTGGGAACTGGAGCGCCTGCCACTCGGGTGCCCAAGCAGAGGCACTGGCGGCTGTCTGGTTTGGTAGAGGTCAGAAAACTGGATACCACCTGTCTGTGCTTTGTTAGTTTGCGCAGTTTCAGCTGTTACACAGCAGAACACCGGCTTCAAGGAATACCCAGTTGGGCGGCTGTCTGCAGAACCCCAACCGTGATGGGTGGTATTTCCAAAGCTCCAGCAGCAGGCCAGAACTGTGCCAAAACACAGAAAAACGAGTGGCTCCATAGAAGGGACCCCACCAAGCAAAAACGTCCCAGACAGAGCGTTCTGGCCAGAGCCGACTCTCCTTCACCCTTGCTGGGTAACTTTAAGCCAGCTTCTTTTTATCTCTCCAAGCTTCAGCAATTCTTCCATGAAACAGGGCAAAACTATTTGCTTTCTCAACTTTACATGAGTTTTGCGAAGAGCCAATAATGTCATGATGGGGACGTGTCAGTAGTTTATAAAGAATAGGCTATGGTGGCACCTCCTGGGAGCCCGGGATCAAGCTGGGGTCTCTGTCCACGGGAAGCTGAAAATCTATTCAGGAAGGCAAAACAAAGACCCAAGAAGAAACCCCAGAAAAGGCCCCAGTGATGATTACAGAGAGAAAATTGGCTGCAATTAGGCATGACAACAGCTGTCACATTTCTCAACCACAAAAAGAAAACTGTGAATGATCCTTTTTTTCACCTTTTACGCTTTGGGGAGGATACACCTAGTCCGGGGACTTGGTTAAGAGGTAGAGAACCTCCAGGCCACCCTCCATGTGCTGACATGGCAGTGTGCTCTGGGTCTATGCCCACGTCCAGGGCTCCGAGGGATCCACAAAACAGGCTGCAACACACGCAGGACTGTGGGGACACCCCGCCCCCATGCGGAGTTACAGGCAAGCAGTCCCTGCTCGCCACTCCCTGTCCCTGGCTTTGACCATCATAGACCACCTCTACTTATAGGTACACCAATAAATCATTTATGACATGGTAAGAAAATTAATTTGGGGAAGATTAATTAGCTACATTCAGGCGTTCAGCCGAAACTCCTGGAAATCAGAGGGTGGGGAGAGTGCTTTTCCGCACCGACCTAGGACAGATTCCCTTTCTCTCCTCTAAGGTCTGACTCAGCCACGCAGAGTCACCTCGAAGTGCTAGGCCCCTCTTTCACTGACGGAGGTCAAGGGTTCTGCCCATAAGGCTCCAGGGAGCTCACAACCCTACAGTTCAGTCATTCAGGACAGTTGTCACTATCCAAGCAGCCGCCATCCGTTTCTTTGTGCAGACCTTGGGTGTTTTGTGGTTAAACGCTTCTCTACAGACCAGCCAGTTAGCTGGCCCGCATGTCAGGAGGCGGTGGTCTCCACTGGTCTTTCCGGTCCTGCCCCTCCCAAGGCCACAGCTGCTTGCCTAGACACCTGCAGGCTCCAACTTGTCAGGAAAAATGCATTCCAAATTACAGCCTTCGTCAGCGCCTCTCCAGCCCTGCTTGCTCGCCTCCCCACTCCTCTCACACGCACACCTCACCCTCCTTCAGTTTCACCTCATGAAGAAGGCTGTGGGTCCTAGGTGGGAGGTTGTTGGAGTGGAGCCTGGCCTGGCCCTCTGTTTATTTACCCCAGAACCTTGCTGTTATGTGGTAGGGACCGGATTCTCAGCATCTCTCAAGCAGTGGGAGGTTCTATTTTGAACTCAGAGATAGCTCAATCCCAGTATTTTTTTTATTGCTTTTAGCTAGAACCTATGGACAGAGAATTCAGTGCCTCCCTCCTGAGGACAGAAGCACCTGGGGGTCTGCAGAATCACTACATGTGGGGTCAGAGTTCAGAGGGCCTCAGGAGACAGTCTAGTCCAGTGGATTTCAAACTTTTATGTGTATAAATTGTGCAAAGGAAATCTCACATGGAACCCCAACATGTTCCACTTTCCATAGCCTAAAAAGCACAAATGCACTGGGGAGCAGGAGGTCTTGGGGAACAGGGAGTGAAGGTCAGTGCCAGAAACAGATATCCAAATGTTTCTTCACTCCCAGGTCCACATGGTTTCTGTGATACCTGGATGGCTATCTAATTTTTCTCTTAAAGTCTTTTTTAAAATTTTGGGGGCATATTTACCACAATCATGCCCCAGGAAAAAACACACTAGCTCCTCTCACAAGAACCTTCATCCATCCCCGCAGACAGCTCCTTGTGGGAGGCAGCCCCAGGCCAGGCTCAGTCCACCTGGGGATACCCACTGGGCATCCCTTTGTCCTCCCCTGAGCTCTGGCTCAGCACAGTCCAGCCCTCCTGCAAACCCCAACCACCCACACCCACCTTCCCAGACAGTCCTCTCTCCCAAGCTTCCTGCTCAAGAGGGGACAAGTGCACCTCCTGGGTTTGGGGCCACTGCCTAGAAAGTGCTCTCAGATCAGAACCGGAACAGGAAGGCTAAGATGGGGATTTTCTTCTTCCCTGGCAGGGCTCTCTAGACTGGAAGTGTAGGAGGTGGCATCATCAGGAGCAGGGACAGGGGACGGTTCTGAAAGTCAGTCACCTCTCGGGGCCTTAGGCCCCTTGTCTATAAAATGACAGCGGGGTGGGGATCAAATGATCCCATCTGAGTGATATACTTAGAACGGGGCTGGCACATGGCGAGTCCTGAGAAATGTCATTCTGATGATCATCATCTCAACCCATCATCCAGCCTGATGGGGTCCCTCCTCTTATTGAGGAGGAAACTGAGGCCTGGGGAGGGAGGGGAAGAGTCTTGCAAGTCACCTGGATGTCCAGTAACAGAATGCTCATTAGCAGAGTGACAGAACCAGACTTCTGGCAAATCCCAGCCGCACGAAAACCTAAGTCATTTGGTGACCTACATACATATTTATAGCCGCCTGCTTCCAAAATGGGTTTTAGATGGCTGAATTGGAGTCATTTTTCGGTCCCATCCGCTGTTTCCTTCCCAAGGAAGGATCAGGCATGCCCGTGGGGCTTTCTCACGGTAACAGGAGGCCGTGTCCAATAAGAACAACTTCTCCAGTGGACTCAGAGGAAAAGTATGTAGAGCAAACGCAGTGTGCAAAGGAAAAGTATGTAAAGCAAAGAAGCCAAGGCCTTTCCTGAGGTCTCGGGCCCTTCTGAAACCCCCTGGAAACCAGGCCTCCATGCTCCACGCAGGGCCCAGGAGAGAGCAGGGGTGGAGAACAAGGGGGCTTCTCCCATCAGCCCGTGCTCTGTGCTCACAGCTGGGTCAAGGGGAGATGGGGCCCAGGCTGGCACAGCGCATTCCAATAATCAGCAACAGTGATGCAGGACCGTACTAAGTGAAGGGTCATTCTCTCTGAATGCAGCCCATTAGGATGATTCATGCACTTTTCCAACCTGGGAGCAGCAAGGCAGGCCAGGCCCCAGCGCCTCTAAGATGTGAGTACTAAACAGCGGCCCCCACCCCCATCCCCGAGTCACTGCCTGTTTATGGAGGACACGCAGCATCGGCCATAATTACCACCACCATATCTGCAAGTTTCCAATTATATTCAGCTTAATAGTGGGTGCTCAATAAACGGTGATTCACTTTTGAAAACAATGCCATGTTCTCAAATCCTTCAGCAACCAAGCCTCAATTAATTCTTTCTCACATGCAGTCCTCTAAGTTAAGCAGCTGTCCTTGAAGCCCAAAGCACTTTTTCTTACATGTACTTGGCACCCACCCAAGGTCCGGGAAAGTTACCAGGGACAGAACATTGCAATGTCATACCTGTCTGTAATGGTGTCAGTGGCTTGTTTAATCAGAGTTACTCTGTGCTCATGATGTGCTCTTTGCTGAGAGGCAGACTCGGGCGGGTCCTTCCATAAGGCAATCAGCCCCTGGGCACAGCAGGGGCCTCACAAGGTGTGCTGGGCAGGAGCAAGGGTGGGCGGGGATGTATAGGGCGGTACTGAATTCAGGGACCTAAGCTTCAGCGCTTTCTGGCTTCTCCCCAGGTGTGGCAGTCTGGGCACATCTCTTTCTCTTCTCTGAGCCTGAGCTCTCACCCCTTCACTGTGAAAACATCTTCCTCCAGGGGTGGGAAGAAACTGAGTCAACGGACCAAGGGATAACACCATACTGGCATGGGCGAAAACACTAGAGAACAGGGAAAGGATGTTGTTCCCACCTGAGATGCCACAGGCCAGGTATTTTAGTCTGGGTTCTCCCAGATGCAGAACCGGAAGCCAGGACTCAGGTGCAAGTGGTGTATTTAGGAGCTGACACTTAGGAAGGATGGGGAAATGGGTCAGGGAGGGGATAGCAGCAGGAAAGCTGGGTAATCAAGTCAGCTACCAAGGTGGACCACCCAAATTCCACCCAATCTGGAAACTTTTGAACACTGTCTACATAAACCCAGTGTTCAGAATCACTTTACCAAGGTGAGGAGGACAGGGGAACGAGACACCAACTAACTCTGGGAGGGCCCTTTGGAAGCTGTTCTTGAGCCCTGACTTCTGGGCTGCCTCACGAGTGTGGGAAGGATGATCACCCCATTGCAAGTCCTGCACAAAGCCTCGGGGAGAGATGTAGGTACAAGCTAGCTGGAGGAAGATGGACTGGTGAGTAGGAAGGATGTGGCGGAGGCCGACAGCATCCGCTGCCGGGGGCCAAGAAGAGCCTCACACCTGGTGAGCTTACCCCCAGCTGCAGCAACAGGAGGGCCCATCAGATGGCCCCAGACTCCTGTGCCACTTGGCCCCTAGCCTGCCCACACCACTGTTCTCCTCAGAATTTCAGGTTCCTCATCCATGCAATGGGAAGAAGGATCTCCAGGTCCCATCCCCTCCAAGGGTTCTGAGCAGATAATAATGGCTTTGAAAAGGTGGTGGAAACTGTACAGACTCATGGAAGCAGGCCATCCCTGGAAACCAGCCTCCCTAACACAAGCAATGTTCCCACACAAAGGCCCTGGGTCATTTTCTCCTGGGCGAGGGCCACTGTTCCAGGGAACAAGTAACCAGCACCTGGACAAAACCAAATGGGGACCCTGATGGGCCACTAGTTCCTTCAGAGGCCTGCAATGTCACCTGGCAGCTTCAGGGAGCTCCTGTTCAGTGGGTGGGCTGGTAGAGCACGTGAGCACCTGGAAAGGCCTTGGGGGCCACAGACCCCAGCAGGGTGAGCCTGTGTGCAGAAGGACCACAGGCCCCCTTGACTGGCTGACGGAGCACCAGACCACTGTGGGACCCACACTTCACCCACCCTGCAGCTGAGGACGCTGGCAGCCCGTGCCGGCTCCTGACCCCACAGGCAGAGAAGTGAGTGGCCTGCAGTGACACTGTTCTCGGTAGAGTCTAAAAATGCACCTCCTTGGTGCAGACATGTATGGCTCAGACCATAACCGAAAGTGCAGGAGGAGAATATTCTGAATTGGCAGCTGAAGTTCTGACTTGTTCCAGGATGGGGTGAGCTGCCTGAGGACCCCCACTATGCAGCCAACAAAAGAGGGTAACAGAATATTTTCAAAATTAATTTTTGATTGATTGATTTACTTTGGCTGTACCAGGAGGTCTTAGTGGCAGCATGCGGGATCTTCGATCTTTGTTGCAGCATGCAGGATCCAGTTTCCTGACCACGGAACCAAGGCACCCTGCATTGGCAGTGTGGAGTCTTAGCCATCGAATCACCATGGAAGTCCCCAGAATCTTTACTGGTTAAAAAAAAGCCTTATCCTTGGCACTTCAGCAACTGACAAAAGTCTGATTTCAACATAGAAACCAGGAAGATTCAATTTTTCTAAAATATAACACCAAAAAAAAAAAAAAAGGGAGAGAGAGAGAGACAGAGTGAGAGAAAGAAAGACGCATATTTAAGTACAAAAAAAAAAAAAAAAAAAAGGTCTGCAGGACTTCCCTGGCTAGCGGTCCAGTGGTTAAGACTCCGAGCTTCCATTGTAAGGAGTACAGGTTCGACCCCTGGTCTGGGAACTAAGATCCTACATTCTGTGTGGATCAGCCTCTGAAAAAAGGGGGGGGACTGGAAGGAAATACAGTAAAATAAGCACACGTGGGCACTGCACACTTGCTCCCTTCATCCCATCACCCATGGCTCTACAAGACTTCTCTCTGATCAGGCCCTCCAGAGCCTGGGGGGTGGACTAGTGGGCTTAGGACCACTGAGTTTTCCAGGCTCGTGGACACGTTTCCCCATTCTCTTTGCTCCTGGATCCCCTACCCAGAGGTGCCAGATTTGTAAATATGTGAGTGATTTCAGGAAGAAGGTACTGGCACCCCACTGCAGTACTCTTGCCTGGAAAATCCCATGGGCAGAGGATCCTGGTGGGCTGTAGTCCATGGGGTCGCGAACAGTCTGACACGACTGAGCGACTTCACTTTCACTTTTCACTCTCGTGCGTTGGAGAAGGAAATGGCAACCCACTCCAGTGTTCTTGCCTGGAGAATCCCAGGGACGGGAGAGCCTGGTAGGCTGCCATCTATGGGGTCGCACAGAGTCGGACACGACTGAAGTGACTTAGCAGCAGCAGCAGAGTGATTTCAGACCTGCAGCCTTTGCCCTGAGAACCCCAAGGTGAAGCCACAGTGCCCAAAGCTTTCAACACAGGGTGGTCCTATTGGCTCTGCCCATCTACATCCCAATGCCCAGTCCCAGCCTGGCATAAAGGGGGCCAAGTAAATGCTAGATGGGTCAATGAGCTAATGAATCAATGGAGGGTTTGTTGGGCCATTCCTCTCCAGGGGGAAGCCTGAGTTCATGCCTATAAGGGGCCACTTATGCTTAGGGTACTAGAAACAAGCACATTTTCACTCAAGCACCTGTACACTTTCTGGCTGGGCCATCAACAGGCTGCATGACCTTAGGCAAGCTACACAACTTACACTCTGTCCCAAGTTTCCTCATTTATAAAGTGGGAATACAGAGATTTACCTTAGGAGATTGTTACAAGAATTGTGTCTTAAATATTTGTCAAATGCTTAGAATCATGCACATAGTACAAGGCAGACATCATTTAAGTGTTTAGTAAATAAAATAAGTAAATATATACACACATGCCTAGCATATGCACCTGCACTTAGACGTGAATGTACAAGCATGTCCATAAAGGCACAACACCCCCAGCTTCCCACATGCTCCAGGAGGCCAAGGACCTCAGTTTTTTGTTTTTTTCCAGATAAGCTGTAAGGGTCAGATGTGTGCCCTCTACCACAGCCAATGGTCAAAGAGAGAAGGGCTCTGGTCTGCCCTAAACCAAAAAAAAAAAAAAAAAAAATCCAACGAGCAAAGTGCAGTTAGGGCACTGACCGACAGCTGTGGCTGTGAACCTTGACCTTTCACGTCAGCTCAGCTACCTGCCTGAGCCAGGCTCCTGTGACAGGTGACCTCAGCCCCCCTGGTCCTCAGTGATGTACAGTATCTCTCCCTGGAGATATGGCACCACCAGAACAAACACTAGCAGGTGAGATGGCAGGAAAAGCCCTGATCACCAGTCCACCTGTCCAGCCTTCTTCTTCCAGGTTTATAAGGGGCATTTCAGTTTTTTCAACACTGTTTTAAAAAATCAAGCCCTCCTTTGGATTTCAATGGTCTGGGATCCATCCACTACTTAAAGGGGTTCGCTTTTCCCGCAGCTTACTCCAAGGGCACATTCCAGACCACCGAGAACCGGTCTCTATGAAATGCCAATACGGTGCAGGACAGTAACCTCATGAATCAAGCCGGAAGTGGCCTTAATTACTGGTGCACATTGTAAAATCACCTTCCAAACAAGGTCATAAATCCCTAGCCACTAGAAACGTTCTATCCTTAAAGAGAGGCAAAGGTATCTTGAACAGAGTTCCAGACTTATCAATTTCAAAAGAGTAAACTTTGATCCACTGTTGCTGTGTTAATCAAGCGATCGCGGAGGCTGAGCGCCTCTCTGACAAGGCACCATCAGGAGATATCCCCAACGTGATATCCCGTCATCAGCTTCCTCGCTTCACACATTTCTCTGCCAGGAAGTGAGACCCTGCTCGACTCCCTGGGACGACCACCTGGAAATGAGGTCCGCTGGTGCCAGGACCTGAGAACCTTAAACCAGACCCTCCAAGAGCCTGAGGGTGCTCGAGGATGAGAACTGGCAAGAGGCTCAGACGTGATGCTGAGGATGGAGGGAACACCCACTGTCAGGCAAGACTAAGATTTTAACACTGTCTTACTTCATCCTCCTAATTATATTGTTTTCAGAGGAGATAAATCAAAGCCCAGAGAGGTTTCCTAGTTTCTCCAAGGTCTCAGCGCACACGAAGTGTTGCAGGGTTCAACTCTGGCCAGCCTCCCTTCCAATCTTTGACTCTCTGTGACACCCACAGCCTGCCGCCTGAGTTTCAAAAATCCTGGGTTCCTTCCCGACAGCAGAACGAAATCTCTGAAGGGAGGTTTGAAAGGAAGAAGAGGAAGCTCTGCCAATTTGGCTCAGATACACACCAAGCTGGGCAAGGGCCACCCCGACACTCCCTCATCAGCTGGGTGCTGGAAGTCTCCCTTCCTCTTCCTCGGCCTACCTGTGACTGGAACACACCTGCAACCTGCCAGGGCCACACCTGGGGAAGCAACCGCTTCTGCCTGGAGCTGTGCTCTGTGGCGGGCTTCTAGCAATTACTTCCCTCCATTGCTTACTGCCTCCTCCATCCTGCCCAGGATCCCACCTCCTCCTACTCCCCACAACCCACCGCCAAAAAATAGTGCGGGCATGTCCTTACACTAGAGGCAATGAGCGCCAGCGTTGTTATAAAGGTGTTCACCGCAGCTGTGAGGCAGTAGAAAGATAGGGGCCCACTTCTGCACACAGAAGCATCAGTCAGCACAGGAGGGGGATGAGAGCCAGAAGATGAACCTGAACACAGGCCCCTGCTTCATTAACAAGAATTAATAACTGGCTGTATTAACTTTGCCAACAATGGTCCGTCTAGTCAAAGCTATGGTTTTTCCAGTAGTCATGTATGAATGTGAGAGTTGGACTATAAAGAAAGCTGAGCGCTGAAGAATTGATGCTTTTGAACTGTGGTGTTGGAGGAAACTGTTTTAGAGTCCCTTGGACTGCAAGGAGATCAAACCACTCAATCCTAAAGGAAATCACTCCTGCATGTTCACTGGAAGGACTGATGCTGAAGCTGAAATTCCAATACTTTGGCCACCTGATGCGAAGAACTGACTCACTAGAAAAGATCCTGATGCTGGGAAAGACTGAAGACGGGAGGGGAAGGGGACGACAGAAGATGAGATGGTTGGATGGCATCACTGACTCAATGGACATGAGTTTGAGCAAGCTCCAGGAGCTGGTGATGGACAGGGAAGCCTGGGATGCTGCAGTCCATGGGGTCACAAAGAGCTGGACACGACTGAGCAACTGAACAATTTGGGGAGAAGGATACGAACCCCAGAAGGATGTACTCCCTGGGGACATTTAAACCATCACCCCAGCCGACCAGCCAATCTGAAGGGGCTCCACTTGAGTGGTGGACCTGAGTGGTCCACCTGAGTGGTCTGGCCCCACTTGCCCTCTCCACAGTTCCGTCATGCCCATCCTCTGATCTGTGAGCAACAGGTCTAAACAGATGGCCCTGAGCTCCCCATCATTCTGGATCCCCAAATTGGAGCTGTCCTGACCTGGCGGCCCTGGCTTAGGGACCAGCTTGAGTGAGCTGCTGCCGCTTTCCCAGCACCTCTGGCCAGCTGTGTCAGCTTGGTGAGTAAGGCAGGGAGGGCCCTCAAAAGCTGCCCACAGCCCCTTCCACCCAAGAAAAAATTAGCTCTAAAATATCGACACCCTCCCCAGAACTGCCTCCCGGATTTAAGAAGGGGAGAGGTTGCTTGGCTTTAAAAAGGAAATTGGATTCCCATTCATGAACTTCCCACACCAGGACACCTAACAGGTAAAACGGGTTCTGCCATTGATTAATGAGCTGGGGTAATAATGGGGCTCACCCTTTTGCCATTAAGAATATTAACCTCGTTCCTGGCCCAGGGATGTCATAAACCCAGGGCCCACGAAGCTCTCTCACAACCACACTACACGTCTGCCAGGTGAGGGGGCTGGGTGCATGTCTCTAACCTCCAGAGTAAGCCAGGAAGGGACAGAGCCCTTTGGGAAGCCCACAGACACTCCACCAGGCCAGATGTGGGCAGAAGGAGAAATAATGCCGTAACTTGCCATAGATATGCGAGAACCCAGGGATCTCAGCTGCCTGGGACCTTTATAAAAGTGATGCTGTGCTCGCATGGCCTAATGGCTTCTCAAAAGCCAAGCTGCCCACTGGTGGCATTGACAGTGGTGTGACCTTATGACTTCCACCAGCAAGGAGGGACTGTCTCCCTCCATTCTGCACAAATCCAAGGGATGCTGGAGAATCACGTCCAGCTCTGGGCCCTGCACTTTAATTAAGAGCTGCCACCAGGATGATAAAGAGCCTGGACTCCATGTCTCATGAGCACAATTAAAGAGGCTGAGAAGTGTGTCTGTTCTAGGTAAGATTTAGGGGCATGTGCGCACAGTGCAGGATGGATAGTTAATTCCTGGAACCAGATGCAGACATGTTCTGTGGGGCCAGAGACAACAGAATGAGGACCAACTGGTGGAGGTTACAGAAAAGATTTCAACTCAAGGTTAGGAAGACTGTTTGATCAAACACAGCTGTTCAAAATAGCACAGGATTATTTTAGGAGGCAGTGAGCTGCCTGCCATAGGGATCTCTGGGCAGAACCTGGGTGAGCCAGCAGGACCTAGACTAAGATCCTCTGCCACTGGGATCTCTGCTCCTTCTGTGATTTTTATGGTACCCCAAAGCAGGGGACTGGGGGTGCCAGAGGCAGCAGCTGGTCCAACCTTTTAGAAGTATAACCCCTTCTCTCACTTCCTCAAGAAGCCCCCCAGCTCTGCAGTACAACTGGCTCATTTCCTAAAAGTAGGTGAGGGTGGGAGGATACACAAGCCTGCCCGCTGAGAGGCAGCGTCACCATCCAGGAAAGAGAAGAGACATATCTCCAGATTGGGACCAGGTCACTTAGTGGGGGAGGGTCTCAGCCTAAGCTAATCAGGGCCTCTTCTCCCAATTGATGGGCTGGGACTGACCCAGGCCACTTCTGTTTTGGAATTCAGCAACGCCCATGGTGATCTAGAAGGGGACAGAAGGACAAATAGCTCAGTGTCTGCCCTCAAAGAGGGGAAGAGTCTAGCGAGAGATGTCAGCAAATTTCTTCTGTAAAGAGCCAAACAGTGGATAATATTTTGATTAGCAAGATATACAGTTTCTGTGGCAACAACTCCACTCAATTGCCACTGTAATGCAAAAGCAGCCACATGTACAACTAAATAAATGTGCACAGCTGGGTGCCAATAAGACTTTATTTCAAAAAACAGGCAGCAGTTGGATTTGGCCCAAGGGCTGCAGTGTGCCCACCTCTGGGCTAGTCCTATGGTTCTCAACAAGTTGTGCTTTAGAATCCCTCAGGGAGTTTTCACAAAGCACCAATGCCTAGGTTCTGCCCCAAATAACATTGAAATGGTGTAAGGTGAGGTCTGGGGTCAGTGTTCTCTAAAAGCTCCCCCAGATGATGGTAACATGCAGTCAAGACTGAGAATCACTGATCTCTAGCAGAAGAGAACTACGTGAAATCCCACTATAATCTCACAATAATCTATAGGATTTGACAAACCCAGCCCAGGTGAAGTGACTGGCTCAGGCTCATAAGTGAGTCAAGAGGCAAGGAATCCCAGCCCATGAGCTTCCCCAGCACACAGCAGACAGCATGGGCACACACCCCCAACCCAGTGCTTGGGATGCAGGTACTTTCTAGTGCATGACCCACAGTTCCAGGAAGACAAGACCCTACAGACAGAAATCAATACCAAACACGTTCACAAGACACACTCTAATGCATGAAACTGGGCCCTCTCCCCAGACCAACCTCGATGACCTCGGACTAACAGGGGAACAGAAATCCCCAAACAACTTGTTTGTCTGTTTTTGAGAAGCAGCATTTAAACCAAATTTTAAACAGTTTATTAGCATCTGGGAAGAACAAAAGGGGACTATAAAAACTGTGTTTCTTCAATCCTAACAAGCGCAGCCACAGGAAACTCTTTACCAATGACACCACTGAGGACCTGCCAAAACGTGCTGACTGCCTGGAGCTCTACCCACACAGGACTGGGGCACAAGAAACCCCCAGTTTCTGGGGAATGTTGCAAGAGCTTGGCTGAGACTGCGCGGCCACTGGCAGCGATGATCTCAGCATCTATAGTGCAAATGCGCTTGGTAGATGGGGCAAACCCAGGCATCCCTGGCCTTGCAGCAGCTCTGTGGGTGGCCAGAGAGCCTCTGAGCCCCAGACCTTCCCCTTCCACTGAGTCATGGGGTCAGTCAGGGGCTGGAGACAGCAAGGATGGGACAAGCATGATCATAAGACAATAAATACTGAGAGCAGAGACCAGGGGCTTATGTGCAGTTCTTCTCATGTTCCCAACAACTCCTATAGAGCAGATTCACACGTTGTCCCCATTTTGCAGATGGAAAAACTGAGCAAGCAAGTAGTTGAGTAATGTGTCCATAGTCACTATGGCAGCAAGTTAGAGTCAGAATTCAAACCCAGCTCCTCTGTCCCAGATTCTGACTCTCAATGTTATGCTCCAAGGACTTAAAAGGGACTCCACTAAGGCAACTCTTTCCCTGCAGAGGTGATGAAACACAACCAGAGAGAGAAAGGGGCTGGCATGGGGCCACACATGGGGGGCTGGGGCAAAACCAGTTCCATGTACCACCCTTTCTCTCTGTAGAGAAGGGTCCTGCCAGTTTCTCTGAGGATGGGCTCACTAAGTTGCTGAGGGCCTGCAGAACTGGAGAAAAAGTCAGCTTGCGGGCTCCTGTCTGCTAGCCTGTGTGAAGGAAAGCCTGTGAGGAGACCCCACATCACTCAGGATCTTCTGTTCCACCTGCGTGGCACAGAGGCCTGCTTGTCAGCCTCTCGTTGTCCACCACGGTCCACACTCAACTGCAGGAGCACCAGCCAGCTTCCCAGTCATGGCTCTCTGCCCAACCAGTGCCCACCAAAGCCGCTCCATTCTCCAGATACTGCACGTTCAAATTCTACCTAGGCTCCAAGGCACAGTCCTCGAGAACATGAGCTCCAGTTATAACTCCAGTTATAGCTGAGCTCACATCCTAGCTGTGTCACTTTGGGAAACCTGTTCAACCTCTCTGGGCCCCAGTTTCTTCATCTAGGAAGTGAGGATAATAATGGAGCCCACCTCAGGCTTGCAGCAGTCAGGGTTCTACCGTATTATCATCATCATGGTTCAACCTGCACGTACCTTCCTCTGAGAAACTCCCCCTCCATGGTTAGACGTGAGCTCTCCCTCCTCTGAGCCCCTAGTTCTGTCTGTACCCTCATTCAGCCCCGAGGGCTGACTCTGGGGCAGGTCCCATGCTGGGCTCTGGGACAAGCAGAGTGAGACACTACTTCAGTTCTCTAGGAGTTCCCAGACCAGTCTGGGGGACAGACACAGGCTCACAAAGAGCTATGAGAGCTAAGAAGTGACATTTCATATCCTGTGACACTCTAACAAGAACTTTTTTTTTTTTTTAATCTGGCTCACTTCCCACTGACTAAAGGCAGTTTCACTAACTCCTGATGAGCTGTATAAGAGTTTTAAAAAATCAGGTCAAATCACAATTGGAGAATTCCAAATGGCTCCCAGAATTTCCCCCTTCCCTTACTTTACAGTCTGGATTTAGCCCTTCAGGTCCCTCCTTCTCCACCTCGGTACCCCCCTATATATGTGTGACTAGGCCCAAGCATTCTACACACGCTAGGGCTTGGATGCCACAGAACAGGGTGGGTGCATAGGCACCAGGCTTGAAGGGATCTCCAGACTCAAGAGTGGCATTGTTCTGTTATTAAGACCTCCTAAATTGGGGTTCTAGGTCAAGGTTTATGCCTACTTATCTTTCTGGTACCTGTGTTTAACACAGCACCCAGCACATACTAAGATGCTCAGTAAGTAAAAAAAAAAAAAAATACAAGTGGGGAAACTGGTTCAGAGAGATTAAAAAATTTGCTCAAGGTCACACAGCAAAGGAAAACAGCTGATCTGCCCAAGGGCAAGGAGAAGCTGAGTGTAACAGAGCAGGACAGTGGGCAAGGGGCGGGTGAATGAAAGGTGGGGTGGAAAAAGGCAGATGAAGCTCCAGGAAGGGAGTGTCTGACCAAGAGAGAACAAAGACAGGCCCTGGGAGCAGGATGAGAGGGGCCAGAGGAAGTGAGGGGATGGAAGTTTCTGAGACAGACTGTCAGCCGCGAAGAACAAGTTTCTGAACTCCTGAAGCTTATCAGGCAGGCTGGGCTGACAGGAGGGTGTGACAGCCCTGGATGATACAGCACAGGAGAGGGTTCTTTATAGTTGGCTTTATTCTTTTGAAAAATGTGGATAATTTGTTGTTAGAATGATGAAAAGCTGTCTTAAGATAAAGTGCTCTGTCAAATGTCAGGCCATTTAGACCTCCAATACAGTCCCCAAACCAGGCAACGGGAGTCTTTAAAAACTTCAAAACTATTCCTGGTTTGTCACTGCATCTAAATAAGAAAATGAACAAGCTAGGCTCTTTTACCAAAAAAAAAAAAAAAAAAAAAAGGTGCACTTTAAATGAAAAGCCCAAGAGAAAGCCAAGTGCAAGACTTTATTATAGCCCTGGAATCACTCTGTCATCAGCCTATTTGCGCTACTGCAGATATCAAGGCTTCAAGATCCAGAGAAAGGGGGTCATGGCCCCTGGGCCAAAGACTCCATCCTATTTTTGCGGCCCAGAGGTGTGTGAATAAATGGATTCCATGATTCTTGGCTCAAACCTCCTGATTTTACAATCCCCTGTCCCTCCCCCATCTACAGAGCTGAGGTCACAAAGCCACAAGGTTCCCTTGTAATGCTCCTTCCTGTAGATGCCCAGGCTGGCTTTCTGAACAACCTCTTTAATGTGACCATACAACCCGCATTTGTCCAGAAATGACTTTTACAAGAAACATCTCAGGGAAGCTCAGGCACCTCGCGAGTCCGAGACGTCTCTGGCTCGGGGCCTGCCATCAACCACTCGCCCTGGCAGGGGCCATGTCCATCAACTTGGTTCCAACAGCCCAAGAGCCCCACCCCTCCCCTGCCCAACCCCAGGGTAGCTCAGGGCTGACTGGAGCGGGAGCGAGGGAACAGGAGGAGGAATTCTGCCAGTGGCTCCTGACAGAGGATCTGGCCTTTCCCTGCTCTCCACAATCCCTGGGCCACATTCTTATTCTGAGCCAGAAAGGCTGATTGGGGTTCTGAGGTCACGTTCTAATGCTGCACCACAGACGGGAGTGTTGATAGCAGCCTGAGCCTCACAGAGTGATTATTCTCAGAGGACAAGACTTATTATCTGTCCTCAGAAATTCCACCCTCTCCTCTCCTCCGAGTTCTCTCATTGGAGGCTCAGCTCCCTCAGAGAAATGCAAAGAGTGACTGAACTTCCAGGTTCCGAAAGGCAGAGAGAGCCAGGAGAGACTGTGGTTCCCATCTGGGCCGCCGGCTGGCAGTGTGACTGACCTGGGTGAGGCTCAGCTACTTCTCAGGTAAAACAGAAACCGTGGTCACCTGAGGGCTGTCTCAGGCGGGAATGAGACCACGTGTGACGCTGCACAATGGTTGGCAAGGCTGTTCTCACCGAAGCCGACTGCAGAAGGGTGGCCTCAGACGTGCATTAGCCCCTACGGAGTGGGAGGAGGGTGGAGATGGGGATGCAGAGAGGGGACCGGCCCACAGGCCCCAGCCCCTCTGCTTAAGGAGATGAGACATGGTCACCAGAGGGAGCGGGCAGGCAGGCGGCACTGGTGGGGGTCAGGTGGCCTTCTGGAGGAGGCGCATCTCCTGTGGGCTCAGGCGGGAATGACTGCACTTGAGGCGGGTGGATCAGTGGTAAGGCATCTGGAGGGGGCGTGGAAGTGAGGGAAGGAAGAATAGTGATCAGGCTACACTGCTGAAGAGGTTGTATGGCGGGCGAATAACAAAGACACATAGAAATGGAGGTTTGGTGGGGGGTGGATTGAGGGCTCTGCTTTGGGGCTTTACTATAAACAGAGAACGTGTTAACATTCTGAAGCAGAGGGGTAACCAGCAAGGTGAGGGGTGATGGAGTGTGCAGGCTGGGAGGGGAATGCAGCTGTCCCAGGGAAAGGAGACAGTTTGATGTAGAAGATTCCTGCTCCACAGGTGCTTAGGGGGCAGTTAACTTCCAGAGGACCTGGCACTTGGGAAACTGGAACAGGTGAGAGCTTATGACATTTATCCTCATTCGAAACCTCTCTTAGAACGTCCAGCCAGAGATGAAAGGCGTAAGTACAGTCACCACCAGGTTCACTGTTTTCTACACAATCAGAAATAAGCCCTTCATGCCTGATACCAAGAAAGCCCTTTTCGCTAACCAGGAACCTTCATTTGCCTTTGCCCACAAAGGCTCTATTTGCCCTGTCTTTCCCCTCACCATGTATACAGGTGAATCCATCACCCAGCCAGGAGCTCTGCACAGGGGAGGGGCAGTCACAGCACCACACAATTACCTGTGAGGCAAGTCAGGCCATCACAAGCAAGGCCCAGAAGTATGACCCATGGTGGGGGCGGTGGGGTGAGGGAGCAGAATAAAGAGACTGTGTCCATGTTCTGCCAAGAGGCAAGATCTGAGCTGAACCTGTATTTGCCAGACAGGATGGAGTGGTGGGAGGGAAGATGGGCATGCTAGCCTTGGAATAGCCAGGGGCAAAGCTCAGCGGGGTAAAAATTCAGTGAGTTTAGGTAAGGCTGTTCCTGGCATATCAGGAAAAGGACTGGGGGACCACCTTGTAGGAGGCCTTGAATGCCAGGTTAAAGCAACTTCACATTACACCAAAAGGCAATGGGAAGCCACTGGAGGTTCTGAGAAGCCAATGACCAGGTAGGAATCGTGCTTTTACTGGAGTGACATGATGTCAGCTGCCCCCCATAACAGGGTGGTAGGTGGGGCTGGTATGGGATGCACCAAGGACAGCAGAGGAGACAGTTATTGCGGGAGCCAGCTAACTGCCAAAACGGAGGCGGCTGAAGTCGGCTTGCAAACATACTTGTTAAAAATAGCGCTTTGGGCCTTAGTGGAAACAACCTCATTCTATACCTATTTCCTTTCTTGTTCTTGAATATTCTCCGGAGCGTCTGAATACGCATCTCATGAGGAAGTCATTAGCAGAAGTTCAGTCTGTTCTAATTATAAAGCAGGCAAGGAGTCTGCTGAGGCCAATGAGGGGCTCATGCCCGTCTGGCCTCACAGAGACACTAGGGCATGGGCTTAGAGCAGGCCCGGGGGTAGCACCATTAGGGCTCAAATGCCATGTCTGTCCTGTGCTGGGTGTTATGCAAGTTACTCAAATTCCGGTGCCTCAGTTTCTACTCACTGGGGTTTAGAAAAAAGTATCTACTGGGAACTTCCCTGGTGGCGCACAGTTAAGAATCCACCTGCCAATGCAGCAGACACAGGTTCTATCCCTAGTCAGGGAACTAGATCCCACATGACGCCGAACAACTTAGCCCACGCTCTGCAACAAGAGAAGACACGGCAATGAGAAGCGTGTGGACGAAGAGTAGCCCCAGCTTGCAGCAACTAGAGAAAGCCCGCTTGCAGCAACTTGAAGAACCAGCGCAGCCAAAAAATTTTTTAAAAGTACCCACTGACAAGGTTTGTCGCAAGAATGAAGCA
Organism: Ovis aries; assembly: GCF_016772045.2. Lineage (NCBI taxonomy): Eukaryota > Metazoa > Chordata > Mammalia > Artiodactyla > Bovidae > Ovis > Ovis aries. The sequence goes on along the minus strand of NC_056055.1, from coordinate 50,754,278 downwards.
AAAAAAAAAAAAAAAAAGCTTAACACAGCACCTGGCACACAGTAGGAACTTTTAACATGTATTAAGTGAAGCCAAAAATCCCCCACCATCTTCAGCTGTCTAACTGCAAACCTCATCTCCTAACTGTGCCAGTGCCCTTAAATTACTGAGGACTGTGCTGAGTGGTGAGTAATACACTGGGCTGGGAGTGGGGAGGCCCAGCCCTGTTCGGGGTAGGGCGGGTGGGCCTCCCTGACCTTGCGGGGGTGCTTCAAGCAGTTCACTTCCCCATCCCTAAAATGGGAACTGGAAATGCCCACCCCCACCTCCTGTGCTCTCTGCCTCCTGGAGCAGCTGAGACAATACTAGTGTGAGGGCCCAGGGCAAACCAAGTGCCCGTGTGAGGGTCAGCACTCCCCTGCTCCACAGGAGTGGCCCTTCCGTCCTGCCCATCTGCTGGCTTGCCTCAGAAGTCACTGTGACAGGCTTTCTCAAGGCCAGCCCAAGCAAGCAGATGCCACAGCCAGAACAGCAGGGGCTCATTTCCAGCCTGGCCAAGCACGGGCTTTCCTGGGGTGACCAGGCCCAGCCTAGACGTCCAATTCCTGCTAATTCTCACCATGGGCCAGGCCCTAGGTCTTCCCCATGTCCCTGAGTGACAGAGGGACGCAGCCAGGGGTCCTTCAGACCCATTACTACAATACAGAACCGCCTGGCTAATTCTGGCCAGGCCCTCAGAGCCCATCAGAGGCCCCCATCGTCCAGATAATCGTCCAGATAACCCACAGCCCCACCTGTTCCAACTGTGTGCTCCAGCCCCATGACTTTCCCACCAGACGCCAGCTGTACTTGGTGACTTCCACGACTTTGGTCAAGCTGTACCCTCTGCCTATAGTTCTCAATCTCTTTGCAGCCACTTTTCAGGGCCAGACTGGAGCCTCCCTCACACGCCCCTTAGTATCAATGCCCCTGTGACGCTGATAGTTTTGCTGTGTGGTGGAACGCTCTGTGCCTGTGGCCCTGCCCCCCAGCCTCTCTACCTACTCCACAATGCCCTGTTCTGCATACTTCACCATGCCCACACCAGGGGGCTCACCCAGTACACATGTAGGGACCTGAACCACTGAAACAGCCCCCTGTGAACAAGGTAATGGTTCTGCAGACTTAGATTCCAGGGACTGGTGTCTTTTTTATTTTTTCAATTGGAGGACAATTGCTTTACAATATTGTGTTGGCCTCTGCCACACATCAACATGAATCAACCGCAGGTATACATATGTCCCCTCCCTCCTGAACACCACCCCCCTCATCGGCCTCCCCACCCTACCCTTCTAGGTTGTCACAGAGCACTGGGCTGAGCTCCCTGTGTATGTCACACAGCAAATTCCCACTTGCTATCTGTTTTACATATGGTAATGTATGTGTTTCCATGCTCTTCGGTCAAGTCGTCCCACCCTCTCCTTCCCCCACTGTGTTCACAAGTCTGTTCTTTATGTCTGCAGGACTGATGTCTTAACTGCATTTCCCAAGCTAAAAACAATGAGTTGCATCTTTCCTGGAAAAGTGGTCTCTGGGGGATGAGGGGGGTGACAGCACTTAGCTGCGGGGCCAGCTGCCTTCAGAAGGGAGAAGCCCAAGGTGACCCAGCCTGGGAATGCAGAGCTGGACGAGTGGAAAGAAATCAAGAGGCAATGGTACTCCCTGCTCCCCTGCCACAAGAACCATCAACTGAGTCAGCAAGTCCTGGGAAGAGCCGGTCTGCTGCCTTTAATCCTCCCAAAACACGCTAGCAGCAGGGAAAGCTCAGAGGGGCAGACCTTGCGTCAGGGCCGCAGCCCCTGTGCTAGAGCCAGCAAGCCAAGGCGGCGACATGGAGAGGCAGGCAAGTCCTGGCTCTGCCTGGCAGCCCACTCCAACCTGCCACTACCCATGAATTACAGGGAGGAGGCTGTGGCCAACTGGCTTCAAGGCCGGCCCTACCTCTCTCGGGCACAAGGAAGCGCTTTGTGCAGCCCAACACCTCATTATCTGGCATCTCAGCCACACCGGAAAGGGCAAATAATGGGGTAAGCGTGACACATGTTGCACAGGTGCCCCTCCCTGCACAAACCTGTCCTTGAGTCCCCACTGCCTACGGAGCAAGGGCTCAATTAATTCCTTAGTAAGGCATTTGTGGCCCTTCCATCTGGCCACAACAAATCCTTCCAGAAAAACCTCCTTCTAGTCTAATTCACTTATTCATTCAAAAAATATTTGTTGAGCACCTAGGTGCTGGGCACAATGATGAAAGAGCTGAAGGATCCCTAAATCCTACCGCCCTGAGCCTGTGCAGATCACATGCAGGCCCCCGGCTGAGAGCTCTGCCTATGGAGGGTGCTCAAGGTTGGCTACCTGTTATGATCATCACCCCCACCTGTCTCTGAGGAGGGAGGAAGCTGCTCTTCTCACATGCCCACCTACCTGCCCTCCAGTGTCACCACCACACCAGAAAGGTGGGCACAAAAGTTACTCTGACTGTTGGAGGCCCAGCAGGTGCCATAATTTAGAGTGTGCTGGCTGCTCTGGGGCGCACTGGGCTTTGGGGGTTTCCCTGTGCTGGAGTCACAGGAGGTCTGGAGACTCTGAGGGGTTTGGGGCACATTGGGTCCTGAATCAACCTCGCTGAGGCCACTCATCTGACATGCACTTTTGGGTTCCTCCAGGTCGGGCCCTGTGTAAGGTGCTCCAACTGAGAAGGATGAAGAAGTAAAGGTTAAAGATGCACAACAGGTGAAGGGCATGGAGGTAAAGTCCTGGCGGAAGGCAAGTAGCTTCCAACCAGCTAGCCGGGAAGCACGGAACAAGAGGGAACCTTTCACAGAGGTAAGGGTCAGCTTGAACATCAAGCTATGAGTAAAGACATGGAAGCTATGGAGACTGTTTAGGCCATAACATGTCTGGAGTCACTTTTGAAAGACAGAAGATGAAGGACTCATCTGGGGCTTCCCAGGCAGCGCTGATGGTAAAGAACCCTCCTGCCAATGCAAAAGACATAAAGAGATTTGATCCCTGGGTCGGGACGATCCCTTGGAGAAGGAAATGGCAATCCACTCCAGTATTCTTGGCCTGGAAAAGCCCATGGACAGAAGAGCTTGGCAGGCTACAGTCCACAGGGTCGCAAAGAGTTGGATACAACTGAAGCGACTTAAAACAAAAGAGTGGCCAGAAAAGTCAAGACTCAAGCACTGTGGAATGTCAGGGGTGGAATTTTTCTTCTGACAGCATTTGAGAAACGTATAAGAGTAAGCATCTGGACGCTCCATCAATTTCTTACATCTTTATAAAGAGCCAGACAATACAACAAGAGATCTCACATAGGACTACACAGTTGGAGGCAAAAGTAATACACTTTTAAAAGACATACTTTTTGACATGAGAATGTGGGCTACTTCTGTGCAACTAAATATTGATGAAAGCTCTCATAGCATGTTTAGGTCAGAGAGAGCTTGCAAGAAATCCATGAGTATGGGGAGGAGTGGTGGTGGGGAACTTCCATACAATCAGGAGGTCAAAATAAGTATGTACAAAATACAGAAGGAACAAGTCAACATGAGCTGTGATTATGAAGAGATGTGCCTAACATTTTATGCTAGAGGTCCGCAAAGTTTTCTCTTTATTTATTTGTTTGATTACGCTGGGTCTTCGTTGCAGCACATGGAATTTTTTATCTTCACTGCAGCAAGTGGAATCTTTTTTTTTAGTTGTGGCATGGGAGATCTTTTAGTTGAGGCATACGGGATGGGATCTAGTTCCCTCCTGCATGGGGCGGAGGAGGGGGTGGCCACTGGACCACCAGGGAAGTCCCTGCAAAGTTTTGTTTGTATAAATAAAGTTTTATCGAAACACAGCCATGCCCATTCATTTGTATATCCTCTCCGGGCACTTTCTAACAAAAAGGAAAAAACTGAGAAGCTGCATGTTGTCCCTCAAGCCTCAAATACCACCTGGCCCTTCACAGAAAGTTTGCTCTGTGCTGGGAATGGACACATGCAAACAAGAACAAGAGCCTTCACCCCTACCCTGGGAGGAACAACCTTGTCCCCAAGGCCCCTCTGGGCTCCTCTCTTAGTAGGGCCCCCGGTGAAGGCCACATACTTCTTTGAACATCTTAGGGTGGTAAATTTTCCATCCTTTAGAGTGTATTTGATTTCTGGAAACTGCCCAAGGCTTTTCAAACCAATTCAGGTGAAAAGGTGGGTGATCACGCCAAGGAATGAAACACGAGAGCTTGCCAAGGGCAGGACGCGTGCCTTAAACACTGGGTGAATTGAAATGGTAGTGAGAAATGTGGTTTCATTATAAAGTTGCGTAACTTTATTTCTTGTGTCTTGTTAATTGGGGACAACAGTCATCTGCTGTTCGGGCCTCAGCCAGATAGTAAAAGACCTCTTATAAGACCAACCGCATTCCACAGGCATCTGCAGTCTGGGATGGCTATCCTAAGTCTTTAACTTCTGGAAAGACCAAGCCTGGTATCAGAGAACGCCTGGCCATTACAGATGGAGACACTGTTGCCCAGAGAGGAGACGGGACTTCTCCAAGCCACCCAGCCATGGAGCCTCAAGGTTTAATTCATCCAGAATGGTTAGAGTGCTTCAAGCTTTGAGCCATGAGTTAAAAGTTTAAATCAGAAATGTGTACATGCTGAACCCCTGGTCTCCAATGAGACAGGAATGTCAATAAAAAAATGGAAATTGGACAGGCCTTGGCCATGTTCCCTGACCTGAGTCTGTTCTCTTATACAAAAATGGACAATAAACTCCTTGTAGAGTTCCTGGAAGGATTACAGTTTAGTGATACACCTAAAACACTCAGCAGAGTACAACATACAATGCGTTCTCAATACAAAGGAGCTCAGAATCTCTGATGCAAGGGCAAGTGCAATGGCAGCAACATTCCACCATCTTTACCCACAGTGGGTGTGCACACACACCCTCCCATACAGCAAACTCCAAGAGTGCACAGCTTCAGTGGGCCCTGCCCGTGCATGGCCTAGTTTGGCCTGCCTCCAGCAAGGAAGTTTACAGGGGGAAACTGCCATCTGCCTCTGGAGGAGCCATGTTCCCAGCTAGAGGGAACCGTCCCCTCTTTCAGGGACTAACTCCCATCAGCAGGGCCACAGTTGTAAACACAGCACAAACAGGAACCAAAGCAGAGGAACAGCAGGTAAATCTGGTTTTTGGAGGAGGCCAGGATCGATGTCTTCTGAAGGGGCAAGGGAAAATCCCCACACCTCCCCTGGTGAAATAATGCCAGTGAATCCCTCCACGCTGGCCTCTCTCCTCACATGTAATAGCCAAACATGCCAGCAGGTGTGCATTGTGGCTTCCGGTGCCTGGCTGCACAGTTCTGATAACAGGACTCTGCCCAGACGAGGGCTGTGACCACAGACACAGACAGACGATGTCCTGATCCAGCACCAAGGGCCAGCGCTGGCACCATCGAGCAAGACTGGTGAGCTTATATAACAAAGGGCTTGTCATCACTTCCTGTGAGCCTCATCGCCCACATTCCAACACAATGAGACGCTCTCTCTGCCCTGGCTTTGAAGTTCAACAGCTCATTCACAAGGCTGGGCAGAGCTCTGCTGGGAGGCAGACAGCCTGCACTGGCTCACCTTCCCATTCCCCTTGCCTTTGCCATGTCATTAGTTTACTTGGGAAAAAAATGTACCTTTGTGATTAGTGTTTGTTTTTTAAAACTGAAAAATATCCAACCTTATAGTGACAACTACTATTCACACGTGGGTCTATTTACTTCTGGCCCTTTTTCTACCTTTGTAAGTGGGAATGGAGTAGAAGCAGAATACAAGTATTTGGTTTTTTAATATCGTACTTTGAAAAAAAGTCTTCTGTGGTGAGCCTTTCCTCCACAGAAAGGCCTTTGACCCTTTGCAGTTGAGTTACTCAACCCAGCTTTGGATAGCCGCATTCCTTTTCCACCATATGCGTGGGCCTTTCCCACAACTGGATACTTAGGTGATTTCCGCTCTTTCATTTTTCCAAATGCTGTAGGATACTGGTAGCTAAATCACTGTGACTCTCTTCACTCTCTCCTTAGGATAACTCCTAGTGAGGCCACAGAGTGGCAGCTTCTCTGTGTTATCCCCTCAGTTTCCCATCACTCTTTCTGACCGGGAACCAAATCTATAACATTTTTGAGGCAACTATGATTTATAAGGTCCTTGTGTGTGTATGCACACAGGCTAAGTTGCTTCAGTCATGTCTGACTCTTCTGGGAGCCCACCAGACTCTTCTGTCCATGGGATACTCCAGGCAAGAATACTGGAGTGAGTTGCCATTTCCTCCTCCAGGGGATTTCCCAACCCAGGGATCACACCTGCATCTCTCACATCTCCTGTACTGGCAGGGCGGTTCTTTACCATGAGTGCCATCCAGGAAGCCCCATGAGGTCCTTTTCAGCTCAATTCAGTTCAGTCGCTCAGTCGTGTCTGACTCTTTGCGACCCCATGAATCGCAGCACGCCAGGCCTCCCTGTCCATCACCAACTCCCGGAGTTCACTCAGACTTGCGTCCATCGAGTCGGTGATGCCATCCAGCCATCTCATCCTCTGTCATCCCCTTCTTCTCCTGCTCCCAATCCCTCCCAGCATCAGGGTCTTCTCCAATAGTCAACTCTTCACATGAAGTGCCAAAGCACTGGAGTTTCAGCTTTAGCATCAGCCCTTCCAATGAACACCCAGGACTGATCTCCTTTAGGATGGACTGGTTGGATCTCCTTACAGTCCAAGGAACTCTCAAGAGTCTTCTCCAACACCACAGTCCTTTTACATTGGGCTTATTGACTGACCTCATGATAGGGATGAACACCCTCATTTAAAGAAGGGAAAATGGGCTCAGGGAGGTGAAATGACTTGCCCAAGGTCACAGGCCCTCAACTTGAACCCAGACTAAGCCTGAGCAGCCAGTGCTCCTTCACTGCTCCACACCACTTCTCTCAGGCCCCCAGGCCAGGGTGACAGCAGGCATGACAGGCGTAGTTTAAAACTGAGTGCACGGTGATCTACAATACACACAGCTTGCTACAAATCCCAGGGTCCACCTGTCTATGCTTGTCAGTCTTGACCATCTAACCACAGACCAAAGAAGGGAAACATCCATAGTTCTTTGACCACAGGGTTCAAGCGGTCTTTTGTTCAGCAATGGGGAAGGTTCGTTTTTACCACTAAAGAACTAATGAGTAGAAAATGGCTACTAGTGGCTGCAGGGATAAACTTGATAATGGCAATCTAACTCACTTCTTGATTTTTAGTTGTGAATGCCAGATGACCTTAGATTTAACATTCAAACAAATCTCTGAAATTCATAAACACAGATCCTCTAAAGAAACCTGGCTTCTTCCTAGGAGGGATGCCCTGATTTCCCTTCTCAAATTTTTTTTAAAGAAAAGTCTGGGGAGCACAAGATGGCATGAATTTATTTCATTTCAGTACCCTTTGCAGATGTAAAATCTCTTTCCTACCTATCAGCAATGTCCCAGACAAAATGATTCTCTGATTGAATGAAGGCATACAACTAATATTTACTTGCAGGATAAGAAACGTTTGAGCACAGACAGAACTACATCTGCCGAACTTGAAAAAAAATGCAGTGCTCCAAAGTATGCTATGTTGTAGAAAAATAGGTAAAACCAGAAGAAACCATCAAAAGCCAAAGGGGTTACGATATTTTCTGGAATAACCATTCCCCAAAGGATCTGACGTGTATTTTAAAAAGGCATTTCTAGGAGAGGAATTAAAGAGTTGTGATGCTGTTTAGTCACTAAGTCATGTCCTACTCTTTTGTGACACCATGGACTGCAGTCCACCAGGCTCCTCTGTCCACAGGATTTCCCGGGCAAGAATACTGGAGTGGGTTGTCATTTCCTTCTTCAGGGGATGTTCCCAATCAAGGGATCAAATCCTTGTCTCCTGCATTGGCAGGTGGATTCTTTACCACTGAGCCACCAGGGAAGCCCAGTACTTCCCAACAGGAAAAAAAAAAAAAAATCAAGAATGTTCCCTCACTCCCATCCACTGATTTCTTACTTCCAAATTCCTTATCCAGGGCTTCTCTGTAAGCTGTTACTATGAGCAATTTCTGCTTTATCTGGAGGTTTCATGTCTGATCATTTAAAGGACTCTCAACACAAAGCGTTTGCCTGGATGGAGAAGAGTTCCTCAGCTTTTTAAAAACCAGGCCCACTTCTGCCTCAGTCTGTGGGTGATAAAGAACCAGAATCAAGGGTGCAGACAAAACTCAACCCCAGACACACATCTAGGGTGGGGCTCTGCACTTTGACAATGCCAGGCCCAAGGCCTGCACGTCTGATCCGGGCCTTGACAGTGTTGTCAGCTGTCCTGCGGGTGATTCGGAAGTGATGACACCGATTCCCACCATCTTGTCACTTTACAGTCACGCCACAGATGGCTTTCAGACGGATCCTGAGCCCTGCAGAAGCTCAGTGAGCAGGAGCCGAGTGACAGCTGAATTCCCCAAGCGTGTGCCCCAAGCATGTGGCAAGAGCCCCCTGAGCTGGCCTGATGGCACATTATTCCTAGATCTTATTTACAAAGCATCTCTTTGGGAATTGGGAAGCATGCTCTGGGCCAGAGGGGCCCTCAGATTCAGCAGTGAATGAGGGAGGAATTGGCCAGGGATCCTCAGGGGGCCCTTCAACTGAGACCAGCAACATCTTCATCTTCAACGAAGCTAATGTTTCTTCCCCCCAGGAACTCAAAGGCTCCTGAGCACTTACTGCTTCTCAGATCTCCTCCCATGGGGGACGTCCTCTGAAGGTCAGCATCCCAGTGGCAGCCAGAGCGCTGGCGCTCTCTGTGTCCCTTCTGCATTCCTTTCTTCTAAAGGCTCCAACTGAATCAGCAGCAACTTTACTGTGGCTCCTTTGAGCTGCTACAGTGTTTGCCTGGACATCCTGGAATGCCTCCAGCTACCCCCCCAACCCCCCCCCACCCCCAACCCAGTGCTCTCCCATCAGATGAGAGAGCTGAATCTTGGTCTCAAGGTCAGGTGACTAGCTCTGCAGTGCCCCAAAACAAACACTGAGCACTCCCCTACCTCCTTCACCATGCACAACTTCCCTCAACAAGTAGCTGAGGTGCTGTCTGGTTCATACAAGACCTCTACCCACCTAGCTCTCTGGAAAGGCACACATGGAGATGCCCCTCTGTTCCTGACCCAGGCCCTGGGACACACGATCCATCTGACTCTGACAGAACGTGGACGAACACTCTGCTGGCCTGGGTAACTTACAAACTCCACAGAGGGCACATTCCAGCTACTGATGACAGTGATTCAGAGACTCTATTCCCTAGACTCAGTTGATTTCCTTCCATTGACCATTGTCATCTGAGAGCCCCTTGAAGGGTCAGTCACAGTCGTTCATGGCTGAAGGATGCAGACTGGGGCCAGGCCCTTGCTGCCACTGCCTAAAGCATTTGATGTCCTCTTAACAGGGCTCCCCACCCTTAGACCCCACACTCACCCTCTCTAATCTGTCCTCTCTAATTCATTTTCTTAAGATGCGAATGTCACTTCCCTGGCTCGGATGGTAAAGAATCTGCCTGCAATGCAGGAGACCCGGGTTTGATCCCTGGGTCTGGGTTGGGAAGATTCCCTGGAGAAGGGAATGGCTACCCACTCAGTATTCTTGCCTGGAGGATTCCATGGACAGTGGAGCCTGGTGGGCTACAGTCCATGGGGTTGAAAACAGTTAGACACGACTGAGCGACTAACACTTTTCAAGAAGCAGACAGATAGGTCTCCCTAAAGCAGAGATCTGATCTTATGTTCCACCATCTTTCACTACGCACAGAGGACAGACCCAATTCTGCTGCTCGGACCTTCAGGCTTTCTGACACCTGGCTTCATCTCTCTATTGTGTCTTTTCCGTCTTCTCACAGCCTCTTCTTCATTCACTATGGACCACTCACAAGACCCCTCCCAGGAAGTCCTCACATCCACCAGTCTCTAAATATCCAGATACTCTATCCAAGAAGACCCGCCTCATGCAGCCCCTCCTCCATGAAGCCTTTCTGATGCTCCTTTGGCAGCATTATCCTGAGAAGACACATGGAGCGTACCTGGTCCAAAGCAGATGCTTTATCATCAGTAGAGAGTTACAGCTTTTAAGCGGCTCTGGCGTTGTGGTTTTGGGACCACCAAATAATACAAGAACTGACCTCTGTCACTGTTCTCTATAACTGTGCAGCACAGAGGTTATGGGCAGACAGAAGCCAAACTAACTTCCTGGGCTGTACACCTCCATCTGCAGCTCTGCCCATTACTCGATATGCCACCTATGACAAGGCACTTAATAAAACAAACAAACAAACACACACATCTGTTTGCCCCAGTTTCTCCATCTATAAAATGGGACTCTTAACAGAACTTGCATTCTGGGGTGTGTCACAAAGTTCAGTAAGTTAATATTCATGAGCACTTAGAACAGAGTGGCAATCCAGGTAGATCCAGGTAGTTATTACTTCTACTGCCCCACTACAGAGAATCATGGGTCAACCACAAACTGATTGTCAAGGACAGGGTCACTTTTTGAGGACAACCTCACCAGGCCAGAAAGGGAAGTCCCACTAGCTTGACTGTGGGTGTAGGAAGCCCAGAGTTTGAGGCTGGGCTCAGGTCCAGAACAGCCTGTGGCCCGAAGAATTCATAAAGTTCTTTCCACACACCAAGCATTGTGCTTAGCCGTTTAAACAAATAATTTTATTATGACCTTATGTATTGCCCTTGAACCTCATCTCCAGAATGTTACCTCATCTGTAAAAAGGGGATTCTAATGGGACCACCTCAAAGACCAGCCCTGAGGCTCACACACAGAAAGTGTTCCACAGGTGCGAGGCACAGAGTGAGCAGTCAGGAAACACCACCTATTATTATTACACCCACGTCAGGACAAATGGGGCATTCCAGGCCTGAAGAAACTAATCACTTGTCCCAAAGTACTAAGCTTCTGAGACCAGGAGCCAGGATTGGAGCCCAGACTTCTGACTCCAAAGCCAGTGCTCATTTCACATCGCCACAGTGGACATCACTAGGGTCCTGCTGTGTCTGAATCAACAGCTCTGGGCACTTGTGGTGGGTAATGTCACTGGTGGTTACCTCCACAAAAGGCGAAGAACCTGGACCAATAATACTGGGTCCCCAGCACCACCCCACTCTCAGCTGGGCAGCTGCTGCTCCGTTTGCTGTCTGCTCAACATTGAGGTCCTGACGGCAAGATCCCCCTGGCCCCTGCTCCCTGGGAACACACTCCTGCCTGCTGCTTTCCTGTTCTCTTTGCCTTAAGAACCACCCCCCACCAACTCCCCTGCCCCACTGCCCTGCTCCTAATCCACCTGGGGATTGAATCCAACCATGCTCCACATTTAGTCACACTACGGCATGATTAACTCCTCAGTGTCGACCTCAGCCCACCCACTCAGAACCCACTCTGCGGCCTGCCACTTCCTGCCCAGGAAGCTCCCGGACTGGGGTCCACCAACGCCCTCCACACTTGTGATGCTAAAGGGTACTGGCCCTCAGCAGTTGGTGTCCTGGCTGGGAATCCGGCTCTGTGGGGAAATAGTACAGCCTGCAGCTTCCGTCTGCCTTTGAAGATACACATCTGAGGGTCGTCATGTGGAAGATGTAAGGTTAGACTGGTTCTGCTTGACCTCAAAGAGCCCAAGTAAAACAATAACAGAATCCACAGAGAGAAACAAGTCAGCCAGCAGAGTGCCCATAAACACCAAGTACTCAACAAACCTGTACTAAATTGGAGGGGATAGCAAAAAAAACTTGAAGGCCCAGCTGTGCAAAGGAGTGTCTGGTTATGTGACAAACCCTCTCATCACTGCACATATTCAGGCATGGGTGTAGGAGGGCTGCACTGGGTGATCTCCAAGCTCCCTGGGAACCCCAAACCAAGCCTAGGATAGCAACCTGTAACTTTAGCTCCATGGCAGAAGCATTGGGGGACCTTTCAAAACTACTGATGTCCAGGCTCTGTCCCCAGAAACTGTGGTGTCATTAGTCTGGGGTGGAGCCCAAGCAACGAAAACTTTTGAGAAGTGCACTCCCAGTGATTCTAATAGGCTCAGGGCTGGTCTAGGTAGGGCCTGTTGACGTGGTGACACCCAGCACAGTGAATCAGGCAGACACTCTCAGCTCCTTAGAACCATAGAGATGTTATTTGGTGTTCCAAAATCTGCATTTTTTTCCCCCTGATTTATTCACCATGAATACTCCTGGGTTTAATCTGTTCTGTCAACACCGATACATTAATGTCACAAACCCCACTGCAGAATGGATTATCCTGACACTGGCCTGAGCCAGGAAAAAGAACATGCCACAGAGATTGGGAAAGGCTCTCTCACTAACTGAAGACATAAGGACTTCTGGGTTGAGGGGACAGGAAAGGCTGGGGGTGGGAAAAGAACTCTGTAAATTCATGTTACTTGCACTGGAGTTGTGGGTATGAAAAAAAATTTATATGACTAAAATAATATAGTACCCACACGCCACATCTTGAAGTTCTCCCCATCCTTCCAGTCTGAGCTCCGCTACTCAAGGTCTATGCTAAAATATGTCTGCTGCACGAATGACTGAATGGGGTACACTTTCCCCACAAATGTCACCAGTGTGTAAAAGCTGAAACGGACACACTCAAATAAGGCTGCACAGGCAGGGCAGACAGTAAGTGGCTGCCCCAAAATACATCTAGGCAGCCAGCCCCCTGGTCCTGGAGGGGGAAACTGACTCCATCAGAGGTGAGGTGAAGGTTTCCTGGCCTCATCCCAGAAAACCTCTGGCATCAGATCTGGCATCCAAAGTGAAGTGCTATTACCCAGTTACTCTCCTAAAGTGTGAGGAGTTGAATGCATAATAAGTGCATGGGTATCTACAGATGAAACGTGTCATTTTATAAAGACAGGTGAAATCATCATTATCATAATAGTTGATGAGAACATAACGCAGTCAGGGTGAGACGGAGTCAAAATATTGAAATCTAAAAAGGCACCTGAAGAAATACAGATAGCTGATAGATCAACCACAGAGGAGAGGATGTCCAGACATAGACTGGTCATTCAGAAAAATAAAATTACCTACCTTGTACTCTGAAATCAAACTCCAGATTAAAATGTCAATGTTACAAAAAAGAAAGAAACCATCAAAGTACTAGAAGAAAACACACTGGAGTACAGAAAACTTCTCTAAGCAGCACACTGGTTACCCTTTGTTAAACATCAATAATGATCCAGGAATAGAAAACAAACAATTCAGTGTAAACAACCAAAGCAATCGCTGGATACAGGGGGGGACGGCAAATTACAAACTTGTAAAAAATATCCTGCAATCTAAATGGCAGGTAAGGGGCTGCCATCCTTAATCCACAAAGAGCTCGTATAAATCAACAAAATGATAAACCCTATGGCAGAAACGATGGACAGAAATACACAGTTTTGGAAAGGAGACACCAGTGGTAAACATGCATATACACTAGTAACCCAAGAAGCTGCAAATTAAACTCAACTGCATTACAGTAAAGCAGGCAAAACTTGTAAGGCCTTTCTAGAACACAATTTGAAAGCCTGTATCAAAATTTGTACCTTCCTACTCAATTCTCCTCTGGGAATCAATCCCAGGGAAATAATCACAGACTTATTTATGCAAAGAATTAAGTTACAAAGATGTTCATTATAGCACTGTTACATTAGTGAAAACTAGGAAGAGCCTAAATAGGCAAATAGAATACTATACAGACATTAAATTTTTGTTGTTGAATGCTTAAAACAATGTAGACATCTTTCCATGTCATTAAGTGAAAAGTATGTAAATAGATACACACAATATTGATTTTTGTGAAGGAAAATACATACATACATACAAGCACTGAAAAAGGTTAAATGGAAAAACAGTGAAATGTTAAAGCTGTTTCTTTGAATTGTAGAACTGAAGTTGGTTTCTATTTTAGTTTTGCTTATCTGCATTTTCTATACCAAACCTTGTCTTAGTTTTGTTGAAGGGGGAAAAAAAAGTTAACACAAAGTTAAAAGAGTTAACATTGGTGGTGGTCTAGTCACTAAGTCATGTCCAACTCTTGCGACCCCAGACTCCTCTATCCATGGGATTTCCCAGGCAAGAATACTGGAGTAGGCTGCCATTTCCTTCTCCAGGGGATCGGTGATCGAACCCACGTTCTCCTGTAATGCAAGCGGATTCTTTACGGCTGAGCCACTGAAATTTATTTTAAAAATCCAAGCTTACTGTTCTGAGGAACTGCCCAGAACACAGGCAGCTGGTATGTGCCCCCAACAGGAGGGCAGGTAGGGACATCATCATTCTGAGAATGCCACGCAGGCCCCAAACCACATGCATGGCTTTGGAATGCACCGGGGGGATTACAAGGCTGTCTGGCTTTCTGAGAGTGCATGTCCCAAAAAGCAAAGAAGCTTCACTTTGAAGAACTTTGGGGACATTTTCATTTTTAGAATTTAGCCTTGGCCTGGAGAAGCCAGGCAAGTTCCATTCCTCCTACTTCTGTTTGCCTCTCCCCCATAGCCCACGTCCTGGTGAGCCCCAGACAAGAAAGAACTTTCCCAGCAATCACAAATACCCTGCATTGAAATGTTCTGCTGAGCAAAACAGGCACGCTCCAGCCTCATATTCATCCTGCCCTAGTGCCGAGCTGAGGCAGACAACACCGCAGGTGGCCTCCTAGTTTAGAGAATTGGGGCAATTTTCAGCCAGGAGAGGTGGCCCTTCACACCCAAGCCCCTGCCTCCTTCTTTTATCACGAGCAATTCCACTAGGTAATCTGGAGGCTCCGGCCACACCTGCTTGAACCCAGCAGGGCTCCCTTCCCTATTGCAGTCACTGCAGACGGGACCCCTTCTGTCTGGGATGCCCCATGTGCACCTTCCTCTGGACCCAGCTCCCAGATGACTTCCTCTTCCTGGTGGTTCTTCCCAGCCCCTGACAGAGGCTACTATGCTTCAGAGCATTTATGGCTCGTAGTCCCGGACTCACTTGCTGGATCAACCCTAGCTGGACTGTGACTGTACCGCTGGGGTCCTATTCATCTTGGCTAATGGCAATTCATCCTTCTAAATGCTCAAGTTAAAACCTGGAGTCATCGGCGACTCTCCTCCCCCATCAGATCTCATACTTCCTCTGTCAGGAAACCCTTTAGGATGCGTCCTGAATCTGGTCTCCTCTCATCACCTATCACCAGCGCCCCAGTTCCTGTGGCTGAAGGTCACCTTAGTTGGCCCCCCGGCTGGTCTCCTCCCATCTATTCTCCACTAGGCCACCAGAGTGATCCTTTTGAACCCCAAAAGCCAGATCATGTCATTGCTCTGTTTAGAACCTCCACTGACTTTCCATCTCACTTAGAGTTAAAGCGAGAAACCCTTTCAGCACCTCCAAGACCCAAAGCTCTCAGCCTTCCCATCCCGACTCATCTCAGACCTCTCATCTCCCCACTTCCTCCCCACCTGCTCCACTCAGTCATGCTGATCTCCCTGAAGCAGCCAGGCATGCTCCTGCCTTGGACTTGTGCCCTGACTGTTCATTCTGCCTGGAATGTACTTCTCTCTGCGAGCCGTGTGAATCACACCATCACACCCTTTAGCAAAGCCCTCTGAGCATCCATCTGAAGCAGTTCTCCACCCCAAACTCAGGCCCACCCCAGTTTTACTCTTCTCTACACTCTACCCGACATACTATATTTGCTTGAATCCTCTCCTGAGAGGGCAAACTCAGGGGAGCATGAATGTTTATGTTTTCTCCACACTGTAGCCCCAGCATCTAAATAGAACAATAGCCAGCACGTAACCTACTCTCATGGAGAAGGCAATGGCACCCCACTCCAGTACTCTTGCCTGGCAAATCCCATGGATGGAGGAGCCTGGTAGGCTGCAGTTCATGGGGTCAGTAAGAGTCGGACACGACTGAGCAACTTCCCTTTCACTTTTCACTTTCATGCATTGGAGAAGGAAATGGCAACTCACTCTAGTGTTCTTGCCTGGACAATCCCAGGGACAGGGGAGCCTGGTGGGCTGCTGTCTATGGGGTCGCACAGAGTCGGACACGACTGAAGTGACTTAGCAGTAGCAGCAGCAGCAACCTACTCTCAACAATGTCTGTTGAATGAATGAAGAGAAAGGACTTGGCATGGCCTCTCATGGCCCAGCTGAGGACTTGGAGTCCAGCCTATAAGTGAAGGCCCAGCAGTGCACCAGAAGTACCCATCTCCCCGCCAACCCACCCACCTATCAAATCATTTTTCCACTCACTGGCCTCGGGAAACCCCTTTCTGACCATTACTCTAAAGTTTTGCTTGGAAAACTCAGGGCCTGAGTCATTCCCCAGGGCTCTGACTAATTCTCGCTCCACCCCTTGAACCCACCTCCAAGATCCTTCCTCTACAGCATAATGGGAAATCCAGAGAGAGTTCCCCTTGGAGAAAATGGAAAGGAACTGAATGATTTAGAGGAAAATTCAATTCTTCCTAGCTCATCAGTTGAGAAAGCGCAAACTCTCAGGAAGCCACTGCCTCCGAAAGTGAAACATTAATAGAAATATTACTGGAAAATACCAAACAGGAAGAGAAGGAAAATTCCATTGTGGAAGCAAGGTCCTCTGTCGATGTTCCTTAATGGTCTCAGTTACTTGTTTCAGAATCAAAACACAGAAAGAGCCGGAAATCAATCAGGCTGTCACCCTTCCTCTGGACTGGAGCTTTGGCCAAAACATCTCCACATCACCCCAGCACAAAGGGCATTAGACTCAGAACACAAGGTCAACAGCCTGGCCGCTGCGTTGGCTAGTACCTGCTATGAGGCAGGGCAAGCTCCATTCCTTCTGGGACCCTCAATATTTCCATCTATAAAATGGGGGTTACAGCACCTTCCTCAAAGAGTAACTGACAATTAAGTTAATTATGGGTGTGAAAGATTCTTTTAAGCTTTGGAATACTTATGCAAATGTAGGAATCTGTAGATCCTACAATGCTATCAGAGGAGATTTTTATAAGAGTTTAAGTCTAGCCACAAATAAAGCAGAGAAAATTAAGGCATGAGATTGTGCAGCCTGAGGTGGTATGGCACAGTGGTTCAAAACAAAGACCCTAAATCTGGCTTCAAGTCTCACCTCTGCCATTTACTGGCAAAGTGACCTTAGATAAGTTACTTAACCTCTCTGCCTCAGCTCTCTCATATGTAAAAGGGGAATGTCAATAACATCTACTCAAAGGACTTTGGTGAGCAGTATGACTAATTCTGCTCTTATGGAAAGCTCCTTCAACTCGAGTGACTACTCCTCCTTGATTCAAGTGCCTCCTCCTCCAAGAAGCCTTCCCTGCTTCTCTCAGTTGAAATGAACCTCCTCCTGACCCTACTTCTCCTTTAGTTCCATGGAGTCAAGGTTCTGCTCAGGACAGCTTCTGTGCCAGGATGGCTCCCAGCTCACCCACACCACTCTGCTTACAGATAAACTGCCACACAGAGCTGTGTGGTCCCTGTGTCCTCACCAGAAGATAAGCTCCTTTTGGGCAGGCACTACCCCTCCCCTGCTCATCCCTGTTATCCACACAGCTTCTGACAGTGGCCTGCATATGCAATTTCCCAGTCAACACAAGCCAAGCAAGGTATAAGGCAGGCAGGGTGGCAGATACCGCCGGCAGCCTGTCTCCATCCTGCAGGAACAGCCCCTGCTCAGAAAGTGGGCGAGATGCCACCATCAGCCAGCCGGCAATTCAGCTTTCTGCTTCAAAGCCACATATCCCAATTTATTTTCTAGGGCGCCGCCTGACCTCTCCCTTCACCACAGGCCACTACCACTTGGCTCTCCCATCACAAGAGGAGAAAGTCAACCCCAAGTGAAACTGCCCAAGGGAGCGCTTGACCACAGGCATGTTCAGCTTTGCTTAAATGACCAGAGGAACGCACACCTTTTCAAGTTTTCCTTTTAACCCCTATTTTATGGGTCAGAAATGCTTTGGGGTTGGGGAGAGGAAAAGATCAAGGCTTGGGGGGTTAAGTCTGGGGAAATCAGTTATGTTCTGAGGTGGTTAGATTAGAAGACAGTCATCTGCTCTCCTTCAAGGACACTTAGATTCTTTGTTGACAAGGGCCAAGGTACTGGGTTTTGGTTTTTTTTCCTTAAAAAAGCGCACATGCAGGTTCGCCAGTCCTTCAATGAGAAGACATGACAGTTACAAGACACACGTTTTGTGCAGCTGTCCCTTGGGAAGTGCCAACTCTGCATGGAATTTCTCTATGAAATAACTCGGGTGCTGCATTAACATCTCATTTAGGGGACTCAGAGTGAGATGAGGGAAGGGGAGAGAAAAGCTGGCTCTGGGGCCCCTTTGGGGACCACCAAAGCCCAGACTGAAAGAGATGGGAATTGGGAGGGGGTGGTATAAGAGGAGGAACATTAAGAGGAAGAGGAGACATACAATGCACATTTCAGTAAATATCAGAGCTTTACTATCTCTATCTAAATCACTGAAAGGAGTTGAACAAATCGATAAAAAGCATACAGGCTTGTAATTCAGACTGAACAGGTGTAATTCTGGCCCTGTCATTTAGTAGTTTTGTGACATTAAGCAAATCAATACCTCTAAGCCTCAGTTTCTTTATCTGTGAAATGGGGCAATAGTACCCATGGTAGAGGAATAGCACTGAACTCCCTGATTAATGGCCTGCCTGTATCCCTACCCTCTGCCACAGGACTTCACAGCTTCCCCTCTCTCCCTGAATACTGGCTGGCCTTCTAACTTGCTTTGGTCAACAGAATGCAGCAGAAGGAACAGTAGGCCAGTTTCTAACTTCAAGAAACTGTATGGGTTTCTGTAATTTCTTGGAACCCTGCCACCATCATATGAACAAGGCTAACTTGCTGGACGATGAGAGATCACATGGAACAGAGCTGAACTGAGGCAGCCAAGGCCATCCTAAACCAAACAAGTATTACAGCCCAGCTAGGACTGGCAGGACTGCATACCCACTCCACACTGACCATAGATGCCTGAGTGAGCCAACTGAGGCCAGAAAAACTACTCAGTTGACTTGTGGGTTCATGGATAATAATAAAGACTTACCATTTAAATCAGGGGTTGGAAATTGCAGGCCACAGGCCAGCTGCCTATTTTTATAAATAAAGTTTTATTGAAACACAGCTATACTCTTTAATTTATATACTGTCTGTATGCTTTCAAGCTACAATGGCAGAGTTGAATAGTTGTGATGGGGGCTGTCTGGCCTACAAGCTAAAATTACTCACTAACTGATTCTTTTGCTAACCTCTGGTTTGCAATCAACGACTTTGGAGTAACTTGTGATGCAACGATAGCTAACAGATACAGTACCTAAACCCCTTCTAGGGTGACTGTGAAGATTAAATGATCAATTAAGTGGTCAGCCTGAAGCCTGGAGAATATATTTCTTTTCTGAGGAATTGATGGGAAAAACTGGATCTGATATGCAGCTTTTCTCTCACACTACTTTCAACGGACAGGACTTCAAAGTGCTCCAAGCCAAACCACAGCTACCAAGCTTGGTCCTTACTTTTTCAATCAATTACTTTCTAAGAACTGGAGAATGTGGCTATTAACCAAATGGAAAATGACTCTCAGCTTATGCTTCACCCTGGCTTCAATCAAGCTACACATCAATGATTTGATGTGAAAAGGACACAAAGACCCCAATTCCCAACTCCTCCAAAAGATACATGAGACATTCTCTTGTTTTGCGGCTCCAACCTCTCTCTACAATTCCCCCCACACCCGCCTTTCAGAGCCTCCATCCACTCTCTTGGCACCAGCTTCTACCTGGAGAAGCTCAAATGCCACCACCTCATGAAAGCCCTCCTTGAATTCGTAGACAGAGTTGTGAATTCCTCAGCCCTCTGCACGCACTGCTGTTCTGGCATGCCTCACATTGTGACACTGCTTCACTGCCCAACTGTCTCCCAGGCTAGATCTTAAAAAGCTCATGTTCAACTGCAGACTGAGAAGCTTCCCTCTTGGAAAAACTCGCCACCACTTATTTCTCTGTGAGGTTCCCCCTGCCTCGCATGCTGCTCAGAAACTGTTTGCTGAGTATTGAAAAAAAAAAAAAAGTTGAACGTGATATTATTTATTTCTTTGGAAGCATGTTATTTAACTCAACTCTGTGGATGCTGACAAAATACAAAGTGTTGGTACACATCAGCATGTATTTAAACTTGGGAAACTGATGTCGGTGCATCTCAACTTTCTCAGTTGCAATGGAAACATTTACTTAATTATGATAAAAGAAACAAGACTTCAGCAGAAAACATAAGTGGATAACACTTGTCTGGCTGCACATAAGGAGACCTACCAAGTTACTGGCCTCTTTGTCATCATTATTTTTTTTTTTATAAAGACAACCTGAGGGAATAATATTTCTACCTACTAAAGTTTTGTATTTTCTTCCCAGGAGCTCAGGCCCTCCCTGTCTCTCACTGGGACTATATTGTAATTGCCTCCCAACTCCAAACCCATCAACCTCAGATTGCAGCAGCTTATAGACTGGGATGCTCCTCAACCATGGCTCTGAGCCTATTCTTTTCCTGATTCAACAGTCTTCCAGGCTTTCCCTGTGGGGTCCAAACTCAGGCCCCCACCTATCTCACACTGTCATCTCTCATTTCTCAAGTGAGGCCCACTGCAAGAAAGCTTTCATTTCCAAAAACACTCCCCCGTTAAGGTATTATCTATATACATGCACACATATGCCAACACACAGACATACATGCATGCACACACAGATGCATGTACACAGCACATACACCTAAGGGCTCCCATAGGCTGCAGTCAGCCTTTCCTTGCACTGAAATTCCACTTCCATCCCTAGATCCAACTCAAAGCTGCCTCCTAGGTGAAGATCTCACTGAATTCCCAAAGACAAAAACACTGGGAAACAAATGATGAAAAGGTGACGGGTGTCAGCAGCCTTCAGAGGCTTAGGCCAAAAATTTCTGCCAAGTCTTTTTGCAGCCTTTATTCCTTCCCCCTAGCTTGTCCTTGTACTGAGAGATCTCTGAGCGCAAAATATGTGCTGGGTAAAAGTTGGTTAAATTGAAAACAGACTCTGTCTTCCATGTGAGTCTAAAAGGGAAACTACTCTAAACTGGAGACTGGCTGGTAGCAAGGTATATGTAGCCAGGTGTGTATGCGCCCCGGGATTCACCTAGGAGAACAGGAGGATGCCTAAGTATGTGTCAGAAGGGGGCACAGGTACTGAGGGGGGCAGAAGGGCCCCCAAGATAAAGGTGGGTGGGGGTTGGCGATGGAGGCCCTGAAAGGAGGATTTGCGGACACAGCTCCTAGTCCCACGCCACAGTAACTCTCAACATAGGCCGACATTAAAACACAGGTCCCCACACAGCTGGGGCATTCAGCAGCCCTATGGGTACTTGTTCTATTCCCTAACAACTGATAAGAGGAAGCTGGGCTAGAGATTGAAGTGGGCTAGGAGTACGTTTTCCTGGATCCGTGGGTGAGCGGCAGAAGGCGGACTCTAGTGTGTTCAGGGCTGGACCTGCAGTGTCCCTGACTTCCAAAAGCTGTCTGGCTGCAAATAATGTGAAAACCAGGCTACCGCCTGGCAGTTTGACCAGGAATGCAGGGTAGGTATTGGCCCCCAACTAGGTGGCAGCCCCACAGAGGGCAGAGATGAAGAGGGCACCCGGAGTCTCTGTATCCCAAAGCAACTCCAACCAGAAGACCCAGAGGGAGGGTTGGTTATGAAGCCACTGTTGCACGGGTGTGGTCCCAGGATCAGCTGCAAAAGATCACCTGAGAATTTGTTAAAGATACACCTTCTCAGGCCCCATGTGTTTTAACCAGTCCTCCAGGTGCTAGTTTGAGAACTACTGCATAGTATGACCCTCTCTGTTTCTTCCTCTTACTCGCGAGAAAGAACATCTGGCAGTTGCAATCCCTCTGACTCGGAAGATGGCAACAACCTCTTAAAAGATCAAAGGGCTCAAAGTCACAATCTAGTAGGTGAAGAGCACTCCAGAGAGATATTTTTTAAAGAAACCATATCTACTCATATGATTCAACAGCTAAATCTCCTCGCTGTGCTTAGGTAACAAGGTTCTCCCCGACCCAGGACCTCCTGCCCCTCTGGGGTCCTGCCCAACTCTAACCTTTCAATTCCTGCCACAAGGCCTTTACCTACAATCCCCTAGAGCACCAGGTTCTCTTCTGCAGCCAACCATAACAGTGGTCCTCCCTGGCCACCTCCCATTAAGCCCTGCCATCACAGCATTCAACATGTACACCGCAGCCTGAACCACAGTAGTCACTGGACCCTACTCCAGGGCCCAGCAGAGGGGAACAAAGAACTGTAAGAAACATCTGGTGGAACAAAGCCAAGTTTTCAACACACTTAACACTCCAGCTATTAAACTTAGTATTCCTCAGTATTTGAAATAGTCTTATTTATAGTTAGGAAAAAACATTTACTAAAGTTTTGAAAACCATAAAGGAAGATTCTAGTGAGTAGGCAGAACCACAAGCAGCAGGAGGGAAAGGAGATTTGCCCACCTGGGAGGTGGTCATGGAATAACAAGGGAATGGTGGGATCTCTCTGGAGAGCTAGGTTAGGCCATCCTTCCATTTCCAGGGACTCCAGGTTCTCCCAGATCAGCACCTAGCCAAGCCTGGGCCACACAGAAGGCAGCAGGGAGCCTCTCTGTTGTCTCCCTTACAGATGCCCCACAAACCCATAATCCTGGGGGCTCTCGGAGAAACCTCCTCTGCCCACAAGGCAGCACCAAGGTGGCCACCCGGCTCCTAGCTCTTGTCATTTAGGTGTGGCACCCCAAGTGCTTAGGAAGCCCAGAGTCTATGCAGATGCGTCCTCAAACTGGACCCAGAGGGAAGTGGAATCCATAGGTTACCCATGCTGCCTTCAACAGACCCAGCAGGAGGCAGAGGTATGCTAGGGGGACCTGGGACCCTGGGGAGGGGAAGTCAGGCAGAAAAATTCAGGAGGGGCACCGGCTTCCTTCTCCTGCCTGGAAAACAAAAAGTTCCCTTCCCAAGTACCAGCTGGGAGGTAGGGGCCTGTCTCCCTCCTGTCTGGAAATCCAGTCCTAAAAGAAACTCAGACTCTATCAGTTTCCCCCAGCCCACATCTGGGTGAAAAGTTTACCTTTGGGAGAAAGCAGGGCGGTGCCGGAGAACGAGAGGGACAGCCGTCTGATAGCCATCACAGGGCACTGGGCCTCAGATGTAATGAAAGCACTGCCTTCCACCAAAAGTAGACAGAACAAGTATTATTTTATGGGGGAAAGGAGGGTGTCACAGGAGTGTGAAGGGGGAGGAGAGGGCCCAGTCTGGCTGTAATTAACTAGACTGCTCCAAAGGTCCGGGGGATCAAGATAGTCTGATCTGTTAGGGAGGAGAGTGTACAAAATCGTCCCCCTCATCCTTGGGGCTATAAAGGGTAAGGTCAGGAAGGAAGATGAGGATGGGAGGGGTGGTCTCCTTCCAGCTGGCCCGGTAGGCGGACCCCTCCCGGGCCGGGCTGGAGGAACTGACAGGTCGAAGTGGAGCGCTCTTGTAGACCAGCGCACTTCAACCGGAAAAGCACGCGTGGGGGTTGGAGGGTGGGGGGCGTGTTTCCCGGTACAGCTCCAGTACAAAAGGCTGCCCCATTTGGAAACCTGGCGCGGGGGGTGGGGCAGGGTAGGGCATTTAGAGGGATTTACATATATCCGTTCAGAGACAGCCGGTCTGGATCTGCCATCGAAAATGTGTAATATCCGGCGGGTCCCTTCCCAGCTCTAGACTTCAGTTCCCATCTATAAAGTCAGGGGCGGGAGGAACAGGGGTAGACAAGAATAAACACTCTCCTAAATACTTGGAGAAGGAAATGGCAACCCACTCCAGTATTCTTGCCTGGAAAATCCCATGGACGGAGAAGCCTGGCGGGCTACAGTGCATGGGGTCGCAAAGAGCCAGACATGATTGAGCCACTCACACTTTAAATACGTAAGGGCTCTGACTCTCTGACTTTCCTCCTCGAGGGGCTGGTTGGCTGTCTCTTGGACCAGGCTGGGCAGAGAGCTCTCTGGTCAGGATACTTCCAAGAGGGCACCTGGCTGGGAAGCAGCAGCGTTAAGACACTGTCAGGAGGCCAATGATCGGGGACAAAGCGGGTGCAAGGAGGCAGAATTTGGTAGCATCGTGGGAGGCCTGACCTCGGGTCCTAGCTCGAAGTGGACGTAGGAACTCAAAACTAGAGCGGTGCCTCAGTTTCCCCGTGCGCACAGTGGCTCTGGAACCTCTAGTGAGGCCAAGGGCGCCTTACCTTGTCCTTCTTGCCGGCACCGCTCTCCTCCGCGGCTGAGGCGCCGCACTTGTTGAGCAGTTTCTTGCCTCCGCAGGCCGTTGGGCTCCAGGTGCGGCCGCCGGAGCAGGCGCCCCCTGGGGGGTCCCCGGCACAGCCCGCGGCGCTCTCCACCTTAATGAGGCGATGCTTCGGGGAGATGTAGCGCACTTCGGCCGGGGTGGTGGGCCGCCGCTCGCTGCTGCTGCGGTAGAGGTGCGGGGAGCCAGAGGACGAGGACGAGGACGCGGCGGCGCCCGCGCCGGAGGAGGCACAGCAGCAGCCCGCGGCGCCCGACGCGGACGACGCGGAAAAGGCGCGCTGGCTCCCACCCGGCTCCCCGCCGCCGCAATAGTCCAGGCGGCACATGGCGCGCAATTTGCGCAGCGACGAGCCGGGCCCGTTGTAGGGGTCCTCAAAGTCGCGCTCCTTCTGTGCGCGGTAGGCGCGGATGAGGTCGCTGGTGCTGCCGCTGTCGTCGGGCAGCGATCCCGACGAGGCCGAGAAGCAGGAGGCGGCGGCGGTACCGCAGGACGCGGAGGCAGCCGCGGGGGCCTGCGGCACGGCCTGGGGGGGCTGCGAGGGCCGCTCGCCTCGGCGCCGCTGCTCGCGGTAGTCGGGCCGCGGCGGTTGCGGGGGGCTCTTGGTCTTGCTGTTGCCCAAGCTGAAGTACTTGTTCAGCCACTTGGCCATGGCGAGAGGCCGCCTAGGGCCGCGGCGCGGGAGCCGGGTCCGCCGCCGCGGCCATTCGGGGGGCAGCGATGCCGCCCAGGTCCCTCGGCGCCCCGGCCCCGGCCCGGGCGAGGGGCGTCCGGGGCGCCCGCTCCCGACGCCAAGTTCAAGTTCTCTCCGCTGCCTCCTGCCGGCCGCTCCCCGGCTCCGGCAGCTGCAGCACCGCCCTCCGCCTCCGCCGCGCGCCGCCCGGGCTTTGGATCTCCTGCCCCTTGAGGGCGCGTCTCATGGGATCCCCGCCGCGGCCCCACGGATAGCAAAAGGCCCGGGCGCCCCCCGGCTCCTCAGACGCTCTGGCCGTGCGCTCTGCCACGGAGCGCGCTCCTGTCCCGTCGGAACCGCAGCCTCCGCCTCGGCCGGGATCCGCGGCTGCTGCTGGAACTTGTCGGCGTCCTCAGCGCCCCCGGCCCCGACTTCCTTCCCGAGAGCGCTGGAGCGAGCTCGGCCCCTGGCCGGCGAGCAATCGGGCCGGAAAGCAAGCGAGCGATGGAGGGAGGGAGGCAGCCGGCGCCCGCCCGAGCCCGCGCGCCCGTGCCCGTCCCGGCGGCGCCTGCCGCTGCCGCTGTCGCCGCCTCCCGAACCGCCGCGTGTGTGACACTCGGGCCGCCAGAGCCCGCCCCGCCCCGCGGCCCCGCCCTCCCCGGGCCCGCGCGCGCCCCGCCCCCAGCCCGCCCTCTCAGACCCCGCCCCGCCCACCCCCACGCGCCCTGCAGCCAGACCTCGGCCCTGGCCCCGCCCTCTAGCGCCCCGGTTCTGGACAGCAGCAGCTCTCCCCCTTCAGCACGCGCCACCTCCTGCGGCCGCCTCGGCGCCAGCCCCTGGGTCGCGCCTGAGGGCGCCGGGGTCCCGCGGCGCAGCTGGCCCCGCCTTGCTTGCCGCCCGCCACCGCCTTGGGCGAGAGATTGCCAGCCTAAACCTGCAGCGTGTAGAGGCCAAACCTTCCCCACCCCGGCACTCGAGCGTTGTGTTCTCCAGGGATCCCCACTTTAGGGGACAAGGGGCATTTTTAGTCTACGGCGTGACCCTCTTAGAGGAAATGCGGTGCCGAGACCCTTAGGAACAAGGTGTCTATTCTCTGCTTAAACGGAAGAAGACTTCGGTTCAACTCTCTGCCAGACCTTCGGAGGATTCTTTATGCAAATGAGCTTTTTAGCCATCCGGACAGCGAATGCGACCTGGATCGTCTGCAGGGGCCTGGCCCCTCACCAGTTGGAAAGCCAAGCTTAGGGGAGATCGGAATGTTTGCTTACCTTTTCACCTCTGAGGAAGTCTTGGCTTTTACCCTGATCAGTGTCAATCTGGCAGAGCTAGCTGTGGGAATGTTTAATGCCTAAAATTGTAGGAGCTAGCAACACTCCATTTAATCCAGGGCCCTCATTTTACTGATGGAGGAATTGAGGCTCGGAAGGAGGTCACTCAGGTGGGTCTGGATGTCAGTTTCTGGTCTGGTGGTGCCAAAATTGTGTCATTTCCACTCGTCTCTACTTTGCAATTTAAGATCGTCCTTTGATTATTAAAATGAGGAAACTGAGGCCGAGGGAGGAGCACAGTTTGCTCAGGAAGGCTTTTCCCGAGAGGAGAATATGTTTTGTGGAGACAAAAGAGTTAACTGCCTCTAGAGCCGGTGCTCCTTTGCCGGTGCTCATTTGAATTTGGCTGATCAAGCCCCAGACTATGACATACAGTTAAGGTGTAAGACTGAGAAATTCTCAAAGAATGCTGATTTATTAGGATGATAGTCCAAATCATTATCTCCACTTGCAACCTGCATATTACAAATGGGCTTTGGGGAAATCTGTTTCCTGTATCCTGCAGGAAAAGCAGGACCTTTTAGGGCAGGGAGCAAGGTCAGTGGCTTCTCTGGCCAGGACTGGAGGTGGAGTTCAAAAGAGCAGTTTGAGGCTCTTAGGTAGGTAGGGCCTCTTCCCCTGCCTAAGGCCACAGTGGGGAAGTGGCAAAACCAGGAGTCCAACTGGGATCTTACTCTGAAGCCTGAGCTCTATCCACTCAGCCACCCACTGTAATCCAGTGGAATTGACTGCAAACTGTCCCTTTAGGATCAGGCTATTCACTCTTGCCCTCTGGTGAGACAGGACTGTAATCATCTATGAGCCAGTTAAATTTTACAAACCCAATATATGACACACAGCCATATATTACCAACTACACAGCCCCTTCATTGCCTGAGATCTACCTATTTGGAATTTCATAGGAAATAACCTAGGATGTGGGGTGTTTGTGTATGGTATCTGGGGATGGTGGGAGGACCCAGAAGTTGACCTGGACTAAAATGTTTATTTTAAATGTCCCTGGATTTAACTATCTCAAATTACCCTTTAAATCATTCCTCTACTTTATAAGCACTTAATTATCCCGCAAGTAAGGGAAGCTCAAATAGAGAACCTGAGGGGTGAGGATATCCTCACTGTGAATCCCACCTTTCAACCAACCACAAATCCTCTCCTACTCCCTCCCTTCCTATCTCTGCTTCCAGTTTTAGGAAGGAGGAATTGTCAGATGCTGGCAACAGGCCAGGCCACCCTGGGCAAGACAGGCTTCTCCACCATCTAGAAACTTGTTGCCTGCATGTGGGTTGCACATGGAAGAATTATCTCTGCCTTTTCCAAAAGTTTAGGAAGAGAAGTTATATTTCACAACCTATTTTTTCCATTTCACTTTCAGTGGGCCATGGGGTCAGACCCGCTTTTCCATGTGATGTCTCTGCTGGGGTATAATTTGCAAGCCAGAATTATTATAATGCTATGGTATTATGCCAAAAACTTCCAGAGCACTTGTGTATCTGCTTAGCCCCTACACATTCTGTATATAATTAACCCTCCTCAGCATCCCTACAATCTGGTATTATTCCCAGTTTACAGATGGGGTAACTGGCCTAAAGTAGTATTTATTTCAAGCAGGCAAAAAAAACCACATGGGTGTTTTTCTTTGGGAACTAATAGCGACATCTTGCAAAACTCAGAGTCAGAAATAATCACTGTGAAAAGAAACAGAAAATTTCCTGAAGGATGATGTTGGAGAAGCACTGTGTCAAATGGCTAGAGGAGAGGGGAACTTGTAAGAAAAGGATCAGAGCACTACAGATGGTTAAGCTAGATAGACTCTTTTTAGAAAGCCAGTGACCCCATTTCACAGGGAGAAACCTGGGACCAATGAAGAGAAGAGATTGAATCAGGAGGCACCACTGGGATTGACACCCAGTCTCTTTGGTATCACAAATTTAACCCTATGCCTGTCATTCTTGGCACTTTTTCCTTCAAATCCCCCTGCCTGCCTCCTTGTCCCTAGTTTTCTTATTGGAGGGGTTGGGTATGCTCCTTTCTGTTTCTGCCCTGTTTCAATTTCTCACTTTTCTCTGCACCCTCAATATCTGGAGGTATGCTCTGCCATTGGTAAAGGCCTGGAAAAATGGTGCCACCAACCCAACAGATTCATCTACTTTTTCAGTTCATTTCATCAAATGTTGCTATGTACCTGCCCAGGAGTCTGAGCTAGAAGCATGGATTCCAGAGTCATTAATCCTCAGTGAACATCTGAAACAAATCCCTCAGTCATTCTTGACACCTTTTTTTTTTTACTCCTGCTCCATCCAACCATGAGCAAAGAATATGCAGAATCCTACCATGTTTCACCACCTCCACTGCTTCCATCCTGGTCCAACTCCTAAATCTCTTGACCGAATCATTGCAAGTGTCTCTCACCCATTTCCCTGTTTCTCTCTCAGAACAGCAGCTGGTAATCCCATTAAAAATGAATCTGGGGAGTTCCCTGGTGGTCCATTGGCTAAGACTCCATACTCCCAATGCAGGGAGCCTGGGTTTGATCCCTGGTCAGGGATCCCACATGCAGCAACTAAAAGATCCTGCATGCTACAACTAAGACTTGGCACAGTCAAATAAGTAAATAAAAATAAATATTTTTTAATGTATTAAAAAATGATCCTGATTATATCTCTCTTCTCTCTTCAATGAGTAATGAGTTTATGTACTCAGTCATGTCCAACTCTTTGCAACTCCATGACTGTAGCCCACTAGGCTCCTCTGTCTGTGGGATTTCCCAGGCAAGAATAGTGGAGTGGGTTGCCTTTTCCTTCTCCAGGGGATCTTCCCAACCCAAGGATCAAACCCGTGTCTCCTGCATGCAGGCATTCTTGACCTGCTGAGCCACTGGGAAAGTCCTCCGCTCAAATCTCCCATCAAATCCCCATTTCCCTAAGAATAAGTGTCAAAATCCTTATAGTGGCCCATAAGACCTCAGATGACATAGTTCTCTTAAATTCCTGACTTCATCTTCTACTGTCCTCTCTCTTGCCCCAAACAGGTAGCCTCTTGGGTATTTCTTGAACATCTCTCAGGTTGGGTCTTTGCACTACATCTCTGCCTGGAATAGCTTCCTCCAGCTGGCCTCTGGTTCAACACTCATTCCCTTCTGGTCTTTATTTAAATGACAGTTGCTATGAGACCTCCCCTAGGCACCATATCCAGAGTTGTCCCCACTTAACACTTTCTGTCCTCATCTCTGCTTTATTTTTCTTAGTATCACTCATTCCCTTTTCACATACAACATATTTGATGTACCTTTCTTGTTTATTCTTTATCTTGCCCCACAATGGGGAAGGGATCTTTGCTTTTTGTTCTCTGTATAACTTCCGTGTCCAGAACAGGGTCTGACACATAGTAGACTTGTGATAAATATTTGCAGAATGAGTGAATGAACGTGAGTGGCTGATTGTGGAGGGTAGAATGGCAGAGGGCTAAAAATACATCATCTCTCTGCCTCAGTCCTGGTGCTCCTGGCTTGGGCTTTGGTCTGGAGGTGGGAGCATGTCTGACTTGCTGCATTTTTAAAGAAAATGTGCTGGAGTGTTCTGTTTCCAGATGATGTCTCCTCCTTGAAGGAAGCAGAACGAGATTCATCCCTGTTTTCCCAGCATCTGCAGGGGCCTCCAGGAAGGTTGTGGAGTCCGGGTAGCCTATTCCGCACGAGTCCCAGTCATCCTGACACATAAGCCTGTCCGTGGTGTCGCTGAGCCGCCTCTGTTGTTCTCTCCACCTCAGGTACGACTAATCTTAGGAATCTCATTCCTGGTTGAAAGATAATCCTCTGTATCTAGATTAAAGGCTGTGTTTTGACCATTACTGCGCATTGAACATTGAGCCGACAGTTTAATTGAGCTGTTTATGCCGCTGCCTTGATCTCTTCCCAGAGAATTTACAACTAATTCCAAGTGTCTCTGTGAATTAAGTGGGCCTCTCCCAACATTCTCTGCCTGTCGTTTGCCTGTGCCAAATCCCACTTGTCCTTGTGTTACCCAATTATGGTCTCTCGCTCATAGCTGTATCTGGCCGGGACCACTTCCAGCCCGCTTCCTCCCTGAGATGGCCATTAGTGACATGCCCTGAGCATGACTATACCCCAGGACAGCCTCTGTGGTATCTGCAGCAGTAGAAAGGGGGGTGTAGGTGAGGACTGGGACAGTAGCAGAGAGGACATAAATCAGACTCAACCCTTTGAAGTCACCTCTAGGCGACTGATAATAACCCCCTAACAAGAGAAGGGTGTAAATGTCTTTAGCACAGTTCGGTGTGATGGAAGGAAAAGAATTCTAGATGGAGGTCAAGACTCCTGATTTCTTATCCTGGCTCTCTTCTGACTTCCTATATGACCTCTGGGGCCTTGGTGTTACTGTTTATACAATGGAAGCTGGCAGATCATTGTTTCTCATTCTATGTAATGGAGCATCTAAGGGCAGAGTTGCCAGAATTAGAAAAAAAACAAAATAACAACCACAAAAATGGACATCTATGCAATGTTTGGAATATTCCTATAGGAAAATATTATTTGTTGTTTATTCAGAATTAAAATTTAACTGTGAAATGAAAGTCACTCAGTTGTGTCTGAAGACTCTTTGTGATCCCATGGACTGTAACCAACCAGGCTTCTCGGTCCCATGGAATTCTCCAGGCAAGAATATTGAAGTGGGTTGCCATTTCCTTCTCTAGGGGAGCTTCCTGACCCAGGGATTGAAGCTGGGTCTCTGGCATTGCAGGCAGATTTTTTACTATCTGAGCCACAGGAGAAGCCCCAAATTTAACTGAGTGTTCTTTATTTTATCTGGTGATCTCAGGTAAGTGTACCCACAGAAGATAAAGGGGGCTCCCCATGCCTAGTGCAGCCTCTACTGATGAAATGGACCAGAGCAGACTTCTCAACTCACACTGAATATTAGAATCACCTACAAATCTTATGCAGTGCCTAGTGTCCAGTCTCCTGTTGTTTAGTCCCTATGTCGTGTCTGACTCTTTTGTGACCCCATAGACTGTAGCCTGCCAGTCTCCTCTGTCCATGGGATTTTCCAAGCAAAGAATACTGCCGTTTCCTTCCCCAGGGAATCTACCCAATTCCTGAATCTACGCTTCTCCTGCTTTACAGGCAAGTTCTTTACCACTGAGCCACCAGGGAACCTCCAGTGACACGTCTGTATTTCAGACCAGTTAAATCAGAATTCTGAGGGTGGACTCAGGCATTAGTCTATCTTTTTTTTTTAACTCCCCAGATGAGTCCAATGTACAACCGAGTTTGAAAACCACTGAACTAGAGCAAGGATTCTTAAAGTGAGGTCCCTGGAGCTTTCCTCGTGGTCCAGTGGTTAAGAATCCACCTTCCAATGCAGCAGACACATTTTAGATCCCTGGTTAGGGAACTAAGATCCCACATTCCACAAGGCAACTAACCCCATGCACTGCAACCAGAGAAAGCCCCTGTGCTGCAATAAAGACCCAGTGCAACCAAAAAAAAAAAAAAGAAAAGCTGAGGTCCTTGGACCAGCATCAGCCTCAGCTGAGAACCTATTAGAAATACGAATTCTAATTTGCAGACCTTCAGAATCAGAAACTGGGTGTTGTGGCACAGCAAGCCCTCCAGGACCTCTGCTGTAACTGAAGTTTTAGAGCCAGTTCAAAAGTTCCTTTGTTGACAGTAGGGCACCTGATCAGCAAGTGGGTACTAGGAAACTGAATTAGTTGAATTACTTTGCAGTGATGCATCTTAATGGAGAAACTGCCTGAGCTCTGGCAATTGCAGCCTAAATTATGGTGTTTGCAACCTACCAAGTACAGTGACTGTTTCAGTCTCAAACTTTGGTCTGACGACACTCTTGGAGGCTACCACACCTGCCAGCATGTCAGACTGGGCCAGGAAATGCCATGAGTGGGCTGAAGAAGTCTGAGGGCATAAAATTCTGGGTCAGGGAGAAGAGGCTTGGAGCCTGTGGACAACGAGGAAGCAAAAAGTGTGATAGAAAAGAACCAGACAGGGTCAGAGAGGCCGGAGGTCAGTCCAGGTCCCAGAGAGGCCTTGAGACACAAGGATAGCTCCAGGGCTGGTTAGACTCAGGCACTACTTCTGCAAGGAGCCAGGGCCAGGGCAGGCCAGAGCTGAGCTCACCCGGAGGAGGTGGGGAAGGACGGCTGGTTTTGCTTTGTGTTAAGAAGCAAGTGATGATTCAGAACAGGGCAGCATTTTTCTGCTGCCGGGGAAGTCTAAAATATAAGCCCACAAGCCCCGGCAGGCCTTTGTCCCACAGTCCCTGGTTGATCTGTTTTGGGGGTGCCAGGTGTCCAGGACATGTGACTCTCATGTCCTGGAGAGAATTCTGGAGGGCAAGGAACAGGGGCTGTGCACAATCTATTGCTGCCCACTCCTAGGGTTCGCTGAGCGCCGGGCAAACGTTAGGCCCTGAGTGACTGTGTGTGGAATTGAATCCAATAGAGATTCAACAAAGCGGGGGGTCTTAAATATGAGTTATCACCTTGTGCCTTAATGAACCACACTGATGAGGAGCCACAGACATCCCACATGCAAAAGGGCACTTGTTACCCCTGGAGTATCATTGCGACTCTCCTCCTGGCTGGCTGCCTGCCTTTCTCCCTTCTCTCTGCTCAGCACCCTTCCTATACGAGGCTCCGCTCCACCACACTGCAGGGAACATTTCAAAACCAAGGCACACAGGCAGCAAACACTGAAACCTCCCAGGTGACACTTACCTGGGTTCTAATGCCGATGATTTTGTGTGCCAAACTCTAAACCTGAGGTCTTTAATCTGATTCTCCTTATCTCCATAATACACTTTGGAGTTCCTGAAAAGGTACATGCGTGTGTGCTTGCTAAGTCGCTTCAGTCGTGTCCAACTCTTTGCAACCCCATGGACTGTAAAAGGTACGATATTACTTTAAGTCCTACAGTTGGGAAAGGGTTTTATTTCTTCAGTGTTAAACTGCACACACACACACATGTTCTTCTGATGCAATTTCCATCCTTTCACTTTGATTGTAATATTTAAAGACAATTTTTAAAAGTCACTTTCTTTCCATGCATAATTTTCTCCTGCTACATTTAATTTTTTTCTGGAATGAAAACGGTTGCCATGCTGCCATGTGAGACTTTCCTAGGGGGTGCATTGTTCTTAGCCAGAGCCAGGAAAGAGTTAAAGTTGTAAAGGACAGTCTGTCTTGTCTCAGTTTGAGGGTGGGGTGGGGGTGGAGACTACCCAATTGTCGGTCCTTCTTTTCCCCTCCCTGGGGCTGAGTGCAGGATGTTGAATCTCCCAAAATAACTCGGACCCTGTGAGTAAATGCCTGCTCAGAGCCTGCTTGGAATAGAAGATTCTCAGGGTCAGAGAAGAGCTTTCCCAATTAAATAATATGATCTCCTGGCTGGAAGAGAGAAGGGCCCAGCACCTTCCAAACCAGATGTCCGCTACCAAGTCGTCACTGGACCACAGGAAAACCAGGTGACAGTTGTCAACTGCTTTCCCCCAGGTGGCATCCCATAGAGGACTGTCCCCAAGGAGAGGTCTACAAGGCCAGAGGGAGAGGTCCCATCAGACCCTGGGCAGAATCTAAGTGAGCCTCTCCATCACTGGAATTCCTGGAGATTTGGGGGTTTATGTGATGCTGTAGGATCACCGCTTACTGCACATGCCCAGAAGTGGGAACGATTGGTTTTTGCGGCTTCCCAGAGTCACAGTGAGTGGACGGGCTCCTTCTGCCCAGGCCTTGAGCCCCCTCTGATCCCTCTCGTCCCAGAGTTCAGACAGTTATGGACTCAGAACAGCGTTTCATTCATATACTTTGAGTCTGGAGCTGGCAAAGCCCAGAGAGAAACATTGCTTTCCTTAGTGTCCTGCTTTTATCTTTATGCACAACTCCATTCATATTTCCATTTGTTCCCATTTGTGGACATTTTTGTGGCAGACATAAACATTTTATGTTATTATTAGGCTCTAACCACAAGAATCCACTTCTCCAGTGGACCAATTTAGCTATAAAGTAGCACGTTCACTGTGGCCACGATGTGGGTCAGAGGAGCTTAAACTCTTAAATGTGCCTTAGGGTCACCTAGAAACTGTCTTAGAATTAGAGTGTGCACTGGCAACACATTGGCAAGAAGCTGACTCAGAGCCTCAGGGGCCCAAGAATCTGCATTTTTACATGAACCACAGCCGATTCTGCTCAGATGGGCCAACTGTCCCACTTTGAGAAGCTCATGGCTCCCACTTTGAGAAGTTCATGGCTAGTCTCTGATCCATAATGTAAACCAGCAAGTGGTGGGTAGAGGCATTTTTGACTTTTGTCCCCAAGACACGATGTTCAGAGGGTTGGACTGCCTGTTTCTCATGCAATAAATGTCCCTGCAGGGCGCCATGTCACCTCAATTGTGCATTCTACAGGACACACAGTTGTTCTTATTTATACTGAGCAAATCTCCCTCAGTGGCCAGTATAATGGATTCTAAGAAGTGGGGCTTAGGCAGGAGGTAGGGAGGAGAACAAATGTGAACACAGAATACAAGAGGATGCTGTGCCCAGTGGAGGACCTGAGGACTCAGGGGTCACAGGGCCAGTAAGTGCTGGACTCAGGTATGTTTGACTTAAAGCCCTCCTTTTTTCTATTCCTTGGTTGTTGTTGTTGTTGTTTGACTGAAATGGGTGCATTTTCAAACTTTTTCAACTATTTTTGGGAAAAATTTCAAACTACAGGAAAACTGCAAGAATAGTACAATCAACTCCATAGACCCTTTAATTGTTAAGGTTTTGTTGCATCTGCACTCTCCCTACTCCTGGCAGAAACACAAAAATGAAAACCCCTTGACATGAGAGCTGTAAGTTCTGAAACTGGGGACTTACTGAGGACTATATCCCCGGAGACAGCCTCTCAGATAGCTCTGAGGAACTGCTCTGAAGAGGTTGGTGGTGGGGGTGGAGGGGGGGAGGTCATAGGATTTTGATGAAGGGGGTGCATGCAATTGAGAACACATCTCTACAGAAGGTTGCTGCTGGTCACAAGGAGCAAATGTCTCCATCAAGGATTACAGTGCTTTTCTAGCTATGAGAAGATGTAGGAAATCAGGTTTGTAAAATTTCCTCCGGAAAATATCTCACCCTCTGAAGGCCTGTTCTGCCAGTTTTCCAAGATCAGAGTGTCTCATTCCTGATCTCCATACTGAGCTCCTTTCAGGCTGTGTTAAAGGTCAGTGACTGCAGCGGCTAGTGACTTCATTCTTGTAGAGCCAGATGGTGAGCAACATTTTTTAGTTGTATCTATCCATCCATCTATGCATCCGTCCATCAGTTATGCTAATCCATTTGAGAATGACTTGGAAGTATCTGATCTACTCTCAAATATTTCAGCTCATCTCCAAAGAGCAATGGCATTCTTCCACAAAACTACAATAAAACGATCCCACTTGGGAAGTTTAACATTAACACATGATATCTGGTTTACTTTAACAATTGTTTATAAAATGTGCTTTGTAGTTTTTTTTTTTTTTTTTTAAGCATCCAATTCAGGATCATTCATTGTATTGAGCTGTTGCATTTCTTTAGTATCTTCTCATCTAGAGCTTGGCTTTCCAGTCATGATTTTTTGTCTTTTATAACACTGACATGTTTTAAGAGACCAGGCTAGTTGTTTTGCAGAAATCCCTCCATTTGGATTTGTCACGTTGCTTCCTCATGATTATAATCTTCTTAAGGCTTCATGTCAGAGGGACACAGCCTTTGCCCTTTTGATTATTCTCCACTGCCTCTCACCAGGTGAGGGTCAAAGTTGGCCTTTTGTGCTGTTGTAAGGACCAACGTTGGAAGAAAAGCAGCACAGAGTGGTGGAAATGAGTGCAGGCCTCGATGAACAATAGAACTGATGTTCAAGTCCTGGCTCTGGCCTCTAGCTGATTTACCTTGACATATCAGTCAATATTCCTGGCCCTTGGTTTTCTCAGTTGTAAATGTAAATGGTTCCTGCCTTGCAGGGTTTTATCTAACATAAATAAAAAATTTAGCAGATTATCTGATGTATGCTGCTGCTGCTGCTAAGTCACTTCAGTCGTGTCCGACTTTGTGCGACCCCATAGACGGCAGCCCACCAGGCTCCCCCGTCCCTGGGATTCTCCAGGCAAGAACACTGGAGTGGGTTGCCATGTCCTTCTCCAATGCATGAAAGTGAAAAGTCAAAGTGAAGTCGCTCAGTCGTGTCCAAATCTTCACGACCCTATGGACTGTAGCCCACCAGGCTCCTCCGTCCATGGGATTTTCCAGGCAAGAGTACTGGAGTAGGGTGCCATTGCCTTCTCCGTATCTGATTTATAATTAACTATAATTTCATAAATGGCAGCTATTATTAAGTCCTTAAATGTGACATACCAAAACACCTGATTTCCTTTTCCAACACGTCTTTCAGATGCACCTTTTTTGTGCTTTCACCTCTCTCCCATTTTAGGGCATCTCTGTTGTCACTGTCTCCTTTTGGTGCCCACACCCTGACTTGCCCCATAGATGCCACCACTGCTTGCCCTATAGTGTGGCCCTTGCCCTCATATTCGCCTGGCTCCCTGTTTCTTCAGTGCCTGAAATCTGCGTGCCTGGCATTCAGTGCCTCCCATCAGCTCACCTCATTCCACCCACCTGAACTTGCCTCCCACCAGTTTTCACAGGGAAATGTGGCTGCTCTTGATTGACTGCTAGCAAATTCTTCCTCTCCTCTGTCATCAGAGTTATAGATCCTACGCTATGCTCCACCCTTGGGGTGTATGCTTGTATCAGTTAGGATATGGTCATAAACACGAACTGCTCAAGGTATTTTAAGAAGGAAAGGACTTAATAAACGACATTAGGTCCTTAAAAAAAATCATTGGAAAGCCTGGACAAATGTCAAGGAAGGCCACTAGCTTTTACAGACAGGAATTTGAAGGAACTCAGGAAACCAGTAGGAATGATCATAGCTGCCTCCCATCCTGAGGCCCGAGATTTTCAGGAAAATACTTAGAGACCACTGCAAAATGTCATGTCTGCCTAAGCCCAAAGTTTGACAGAGCCAGAGGCAGGAAAATCTGGCTTCTGCCTTATTTTGCCTTTCACATCTTGATAACTGCTTCTCCTTGAAGAACTGCTGTCTCTGAAGGCAGGGATTCTGGGACATACCCCCTCCCAGGCTTCTAGCCCCTTGATAAAGGGAAGAGCATAGAAGGGTTAGGCTTCCCTGGTGGCTCAGCTGGTAAAGAATCCACCTGCAGTGTGGGAGACCTGGGTTTGATCACTGGGTTGGGAAGATCCCCTAGAGAAGGGAATGGCTGCCCACTCCAGTATTCTTGCCTGGAGAATCCCATGGACTGTATATCCATGGGGTCGCAAAGAGTCAAATGGGACTGAGTGGCTTTCAGTTCACTTTATAGAAGGGTTATTGCCTCCATCACCGGCCAGTGGAAGTCTTCCCTGGGGACTCTTCTGATGGAACTAGTGGGGAAGTTCTAGGGTCACATCTAGAAGTACATGAAACTGGTTACCTTGAAGGCCATCGT
This sequence comes from Ovis aries, assembly GCF_016772045.2. Classification (NCBI taxonomy): domain Eukaryota; kingdom Metazoa; phylum Chordata; class Mammalia; order Artiodactyla; family Bovidae; genus Ovis; species Ovis aries. The sequence goes on along the minus strand of NC_056055.1, from coordinate 50,716,264 downwards.
CCCTGACTTTTAGAGGAAACCAAGCTATGGTAGAAGAGAATGAGGCCCTCAAAGAGTGGAAAAGGAGTGAAAAGTGAAAAACATAGGTGCAGGTGGAGGGAGAGGGAGAACAGGAGGAGAGAGGAGGAAAGAGAGCAATGCTTGTGAAAGCTGATGACACTGGGACACTGTGTCAGCACTGGGTTTGGGCATACCCTTTGCCGCTGCTGTCCATGTTCACCTCAATTATTTCAATTCATACCTTTCTTTTTTGTCTAAGCTCATTTATGTTGCAGTTACTTGCAACCAATAGGGTCCTAATGAATAGTAGAAAAGAGATTAGTAAATATTACAGAGTCTGAGGGCAATGTATGCTCTGCAAAATGGTAGGAAAGTGCTGCTGCTGCTGCTAAGTCATTTCAGGCATGTCCAACTCTGTGCGAACCCATAGACAGCAGCCCTCCAGGCTCCCCCATCCCTGGGATTCTCCAGGCAAGAACACTGGAGTGGGTTGCCATTTCCTTCTCCAATGCATGAAAAAGTGAGAAGTGAAAGTGAAGTTGCTCAGTCGTGCTCGACTCTTCGCGACCCCATGGACTGCAGCCCACCAGGCTCCTCCGTCCATGGGATTTTCCAGGCAAGAGTACTGAAGTGGGGTGCCATTGCCTTCTCCGAGGAAAGTGCTAACAGCGCCCAAAAAAGATAATAAGAGAGTTTATCTCTCTTTAGTCTTTTATCTTGGAAATATTGTTTTAGCCATAATTTTTTTCTTGGCTGTTACTTCCCTCCAGAATACTCCTTTTTTTCCTTCTTGTGATGCTATGATTTATAATAAGAAATACATATATATTTGGTCTTTGTCGTGTTCCTGCCACAGAGCTCCTAAATATCTTAAGTGTTATATCTTAAGTGTTAAGAGCGCAAAAGTAAGATGGGTATCTTTTGTTATTCTGAAAAAGCTCGTTTCAACCACAGCAGAGTTTATGTTAATGAGGTGACTTTTGAAAAGCTCCTCGGGCTGCAGACTGGTTGCCAGACGGACTAACCAGGTGATTAGAGTGTTGAAATTTTCAGCACCCCCTTCCAGAAAGGTGAGAAGAGCTGGAGGTTGAATTAATTATCAGTGACAAGAAAATGGCAACCCACTTCAGTATTCTTGCCTGGGTAATCCCATGGGCAGAGGAGCCTGGCTGGCTATAGTACATGGGGTTGCAAAAGAGTAGAACACAATTTATTGGCTAAACAACAACAGCAATATTTAATCAGTCGTGCCTATGTAGTGAAAACTCCTTAAAAACTTGAAAGAATCGGGTTTGGAAAGCTTCTGGGTTAGTGAACACCTTTGCAAAGGCTAGTGTCCTGGAGAAGGCATGGAAGCTCTGTGCCCCTTGCCCTATGTCTCTTCCATCTGGCTATTCCTGAGTTATAATATTATTTTACAATAAACCAGTAATCTAGTAATTCCTGAGTTCTATTTGCTGTTTCTAGCAAATTAATCAAACCTGAGGAGGGGTTGTGGGAGCCTCCAAGTTATAACTGGTCTGTCAGAAGCACAAGTAATTGGACTTGCAATTGACCATCTGAAGGGCTGTTCAGTCATTCAGTCGTGTCCGACTTTTTGCCACCCCATGGACCATGGCATGCCAGGCTTCCCTGTCCATCTGAAGGGGGAGAGGTACAATTTTGTGGGACTAAGCACTTAATTTATGGGATCTGATGGTGTCTCCTGGTAGAGTCAGAACTGAGTTAAATTGCTGGATACCCAGTTGTTGTCACAGAATTGCCTGATGTTTAGAAAACCCACACATCTGGTGCCAGAAGTAGTGTAGTGGTAAAATGAGATTACAGGAGACACATAAGAGTATTTTCCTTTATTTTTGGCTGCACTGTGCAGCTTGCAGGATCTCAGTTCCCCAATCAGGGATTGAACCTGGGCCATGTCAGTGAAAGCCCAGAATCCAAACCATTAGGCCACTGGGGAACTCCCAGGAGTGTTTTTTTCTTTACACTTTTGTTTCTGAAATACTTCCTGTCTTCTAAACATTAGTTCAAATCTGCTGTCTCCAGGGAGTCCTCAACTATTTGACCTCAATTCTGAATTCTTGAAGTTCTTGGCACAGAATAGTTGAACATTAAATTATTAAAATTTTTTTGTGTATTTTGACTCTTTTTATTGATTCTGAACTCCTCAAGGTCATGGGCTACATCTTACATCCATTCTGTAATCCTCCATCTCCAGGCTTATCACCATTGACCTGTGCTCAATTAATACCAGGGAGTTGATGGAGTGATTGGACTGACTGCTCAATGAGGATGCTGAAGTTCCCATGGGCAATAGACTGGAAGAGTAGGCGTGGAGGAGATGAATCCTGTCCAGGTGCCAGCCATCCAGGAATAAAGAAGTGTTTCCAGAAAGAGTAATCAAGCTGACTCAAAAGTACTTGGCACACAGGTGTGGACCTTGAGTCCCAAGCAGCGCACCTCTTGTAGTGACCACAAGGGGGCGGCAGAGGGCACAGTCCAGGTATCAAGCTGTAGATAATGGCACCTGGTCAGCTAACAGCCCTGCTGGGAAGGAGATATTGGCCTATGTGATTTGCACAGGATAAAGTGGGCTTCTTACTAGAAGTCCTGAAAGCAAGGTGCCTAGACCAAGGTTGGGAAAGCCAGAGGATGAACGAGTGTTTGGCAGACATCAATAACTAAGAATATGAGCTGGATTCTCCAAAATCAAAGCAGTGAGTGATCTTTAAAGATATCTAGATATTCTGCTGGAGAAGGCAATGGCACCCCACTTCAGTACTCTTGCCTGGAAAATCCCATGGACGGAGGAGCCTGGTAGGCTGCAGTCCATGGGGTCGCAAAGAGTTGGACACGACTGAGCGACTTCACTTTGACTTTTCACTTTCATGCATTGGAGAAGGAAATGGCAACCCACTCCAGTGTTCTTGCCTGGAGAATCCCAGGGACGAGGGAGCCTGGTGGGCTGCCGTCTATGGGGTCGCACAGAGTTGGACACGACTGAAGCAACTTAGCAGTAGCAGCAGCAGCAGATATTCTACTAAGGATACAGGAACTGCCTCAGTGTTTTGGCAAAGGAAAAAGGACATCCAGGCATGTTATCGTGGACAAGAAAAAGTCCAGGGGGGGGGGAGGTAGTAGAGTCTCATCTCAAAGCCCCTAAGTCCTCAGCACTTGATGAATGCTATTGCTGTGTGACCTATGGGATGATCCACCCCTCTCTGAGCCTCCAGTATCTCTTCCCATTCAAAGAAGTTTGGTGTCTAGAGATTCAGAGACTGGGCGTGGTTTTGCACTGGTTTCCACCACGGCCAGGGATCCTTCTAGCTTAGATGGTCTCTGGATTTACGGGAACAAAGAAGTTCAGTTGGCTACAAAAACGTTTATTACCGTGTCTGTGGCCACTTGTTTTCTTTAAACATTTTGATGGGCCGCATGGGACCAAGGCTGTTTTAGTACCTTTGTGGGAGCCAAGCAGTCTAACCTTCAGAGGCACCACCCCATGTCATAGTACATACCAAAATTCCCCCAATATTGCGCTACGAATGCAATTATTTTGCTTTAAAATAGTCTTGAGCGCATTTTTAATAATTCTGTTTTCAAGATTATTTTGCCCATTTAATTTTCAGTGACTGATTTCTCAGAAATCATTAGGGCAGTTTTAGGGATTCCTTGAAGTGAAATAATCCACTAATTGTTTTCAAATACTGTATAATAACATTTCTACAGATACCAAGTCAAACAATTTAGGGAGTTGGCATGATAACTGTATTTCATGGACATGTATTTAAATTTCAATTTTGGAATTTTCATTTTGTATCTTGGAGTTGATGAGAATGTTTGTGATGTGCAAGGATTTTTCTAGGGCCTTAAAAGGCTTGCATGTCCTCAATCCTGTGTCTGCGGCACCTGATGAATAAAACCCTCCTGCCTGCAGCAGCTGAGACAGGGTTGGGGGCGGGGGTGGCTTCTTTCAGTGATTGTGTTTTGTCTCGTGTCTTCTGGCCTGGGAGCCTGAGCAGGCTTTGAGTGCCTTGACGAGAAAAGGACGCCTCTTCCCACTTCCCTTTAAGTCAGAAATTTCACTGTTACCACCGTTTCTTTCAGCCGAGTCAGATAGGCAGGCTCCAAGGTGGCAGAGTCTCCCTGCTCGGGGATTTTTGTAGAGCGGCACCTCCCAGTCCTCCCAGACAGACCACATTCAAGCCAAACACCATCCCCATTGTCAGTGCTTCCACAGAAGTAGTTATCTCACAAAGGGCAATATCTCGCCAGAGAATTTGTTTTCTCTTGCTGATAATTTCTCTCCATAAACATTTTTGAGAGAGATGAATAGGTGTACCTTTCTGGAACAGCGGGCAGATGCTGGGGCGTGAAATGACTTTGTGAGGCATGTTTTATGGATGAGGGAGGGGAGAATCCTGAGAACCACCTTTTGTTTCCCCAGCCTCCAACTTGGTTGCGGATGGCCAGGTTCTTCTTCTGCAGGTGGTAATTCTCTTCACTCCACTGCTGCGCACCTGAAGATTTAAAGGCCCAGCTTGGGTGGAAGCTACACAGAGAGACTCCCAAAGTGTTGGCACAAAAGGCCAGTAACACTCTGGGTCCACCATGGAGCCCTTGGTTCTCTTGGGACATTTCACAGCCAGGCCTATAGTCTTCAGATACTCTGTTATGCTGGTATTTAAAATTTTTTCCTGTCTCTCTCTCTTTTTTTTTTTTTTTTCTGTCTCTAACAGCAATGAAGGGAATGAATTCTTTTCCGTCATAGAGTTAATGAATCTCAAATGAAAAAAAAAAAAGAAGACATGATCTCAGAAAAATAAGGAAACTAACATAAAAACAGCAAACCCTGTGACCTTCAACAAAATGAACAAATGTGGGATTTTTCCATCATCTCTGTCTGGGAGATGGGGAGGGTGATTGTTGTTAACAAAGTGGCACCAAATGATTCACCAACAGCTCACTAGAGTCTCTTTGGAGCCTGGAGTCAAGAATGCCAAGTGACTCAGGAAGGTGGCAGACCACACACGGGTGAGGTGGGGCACAGCATCCATAGCCCCAGGGCACAGACTTCCAAAGGGTTTATTTTCTCCCCGGGGTCAGGATGCCAGATTCAGCCAAAATAATATATGGCGCCCAGTTATATTTGAAGTTCAGGTAACAAATAGTTTTTAAGTATATTTGTGACATCCTTGTGCTAAAAATTTTTATGTTTATCTGAAATTCAAATTTAACTGAGAGTCCTTAGTTTTCCCTGGCAACCCTACCTCAGGGACACAATACTTCTCTTCATTTCCCAAGTACATACCTATTTCTAGGTTCAAGCTCCGCTAGGAAGAGACTCTCTCCAGTCTCAGCGTCTTGAATTTTGTGCTGTCTTACAGGGTTCAGTTCAAAACCACACTTCTATGAAGACTTTCCCCCTAAATCAGCTCCTCCTTTCTCTCTGTCCCTTTGCCGCAGAGCATTTTATTTCCTGTTTTGGTTTATTTTCAGTTGCTTATAAGTCTGTTTCCCCCACTTGATGGGGAACAACTCAAGGGTACTTGGTCTAGAGTTTTTTTTTCATGGCCTCAGTATAACTTTATATAGTAGGTAGTCTGAATATTTGATGAGTGAACGACCACACCTAACATACTGTGAGTGCTGACCATACGGGCTTGGGTCTCAGCATTTTACATGGACATAAGTCCTTTTCTCTTTGAGTAGTCCTTTGAGGTAGGCATTCTCTTTATTTTCACTTTAGAGATGGTGAAATGGAGGCACAGAGAGGTTAAGTAACTTGCCCATGATCACACAGCTAGAAAGGGGCAAAGCTGGGATCTGAACCTAGATAGTATGACTCCAGAGTCTGTGCTCGTAACCTCTGCAGTGTCCGGAATGATTAGGCGACTAGAGAATGTGTGGAAGAGCAAGTGAAGGAATGCACGAGCAGAGGCAGCAGACAGGTGTTAAACCTGGAAGACAGAACGGTTGGGGATCAGAGTGGGTGATGAAGAGCAGAGGCTGGAGGGGTTGGAGAGATATCAAGAAACTGCGCAGGAACCGCGATGAATCCGTGACTTGCACTCGGAAGGCAGTGTGCAATCCGCAGTGGACGGGCTGATTTCTTCTGGTTTCTGCTTTGGCAATCAGTTCCTGATCTCTGCAGGGGCCTGACTGTGAGTCTTTTTCTACTGCACAGCCCTCTTCCCAGCGTGGAACCTACAGAAGAGTCTTAGGAGGCTCAGCCCAGACAAGTTCTGAGGCCAATCCTTTCTCCTCCCCGTACCCCACCCCTCCGGGGCTCTCAGCTGGAAGTCAACAGACTTCATTCTTGGGCTCCAGTCCCTCCGTGTCTGGTGCACCTCTGCCTGGCTCTTGCCGTAAGTGTGGCCTGTGTGTTACATGGAGGAACTGATATGATCCAAGAAGGGTGATGGTGAACTCGAATGAGCACGCTGCCCAGGTTATTATAGTAATGTAATAACTTTTCCTTGTCAAGTCTGTGGGAACGGTAGATAGTAACTTGCTAATGCCTTCAACCTAGTTATTTACTTATTTTCACAGTGGCTTTTTAAAAATAAAGGTTCTAGTATTTTATTTATCTATTTTTATATATTTTCTTGGCCATGCCACATGGCATGTGAGATCTTTGTTCCCTAACTGGAGATCCACCCCCATGCTCCCAGCTTTGGGACACAGAGTCAATCACTGGATTTCCAGGCAAGTCCCTAGTCTTTTTGTTTTTAATTGTGGTTAAAAAAACAAAGATACACACATAACATAAAATTTACCATCTTAACCATTTTCAATTGTACAGTTCAGTAGTGTTAGATATATTCACACTGATATGAAACTGATCTTCAGGACTTTTTCATCTTGTGAAGCTGAAACTATACACATTAAATAACTCTCTTTCTCCCTCTCCCCCCAGACCCTGTTAACTACCATTTTATTTCTATGTCTATGAAATTTACTTCTCTACATACCTTTTTTTTTTAAGATGGCCTTTTTTTTTTTTAAAAAAGATTTATTTATGTATTTTTTGGCTGTGGTGGTTCTTCACTGCTGGGAATGCTTTCTCTAGTTGTGAGCAAGGGCTACTTTTCATTGCAGAGCACAGACTTCTCATTGCGGTGGCTCCTCTCGCAGGGGAGCAGGGCTCTAGGACACACAGGCTTCAGCCCACGGGCTCAGCAGTTGCGGTGCACAGGGTTCGTTTCTGCGAGGCATGTGGGACTTTCCTGGGCCGGGGCAATTCTTAACCAGTGGACCATCAGGGAAGCCCTAGATACCTCTTATAAGTGGAATCGTGCAGAATTTGTCTTTTTGTGACTGGCTTACTTCACTTAGCAGAATGTCCTCAAGGGTCATCCATGTTGTAGCCTGTGTCCGAATTCCCTTTTTTGTTGTTGTTTTCAAGGCTGAAGAATATCCCATTGTATGTATAAACCACATTTTGTTTATCCATATATCTGTTGAAAGGCATTTAGGTTGCTTCTCTATCTTGGCTTTTGTGTATTATAGTGAATAATAGGTGTACAAATATTTATTCCAGTCCCTGCTTTCAATTGTTTTAGATATATATCCATAATTTGGATTGCTGGCTCATATTCTATTTTTAATTTTTTGAGGAAACTCTATACTGTTTTCCATAGGTGTTGCACGCATCCCATCAACAGGGCTCCAGTTTCTCGAATCTTTATCAACACTTGTTGTTTTCTGTTTTGTTTTTTGATAGTAGCCATCTTAATGGGTACGAGGCTGCCTGGAACCCAGTGTTTATCAGGAGGCTGTGTTTCTGAGGTGCCTTAGGACATTATTCACTGGCACTCAGCAACGGGGAAAACAGCACAGAGCTCTAGGCAGACAACCTGATAACCTGCAGATAGAGCATATCATAAATTCGCCAAAGACTTTGCGACTCTGGGAAAGTTATGCAAGCTCTTAATTTCTATCTGCCCACTGGGGACGAGGCTTTCTTGATGACTTAGCCTCCTCCCTCCTTTCCCCAATGTTTGCTCCAGGAAAAGACAGGAAGTGAGAGATGGGAAATGACTCGTAAGATAAGCACCTTCATCTCAGCTGCCGTCACCCTGAGTGCATTTTTTCCTGTCTTTTTATTATAGAAACAAGTCATGATTATTTTTAAAAAATTAGCTCAGAAAAGCCTTAGAATCAAGGAAGTTTTTATCCATCCCTCCATCACTTGGAGGCAACCCCTGATAATATTTCAATCTGTTTCTTGTAGTTTTTTTTTCCTAAATGAGGCAAACTTCTTTAATCTTTGAAAGTCCCTCTTTTCCTAGAGATGAGCACCTCATTTTCACAGCAATCAAAAGCGAAGTTAACTGAGCTCTCAATTTCTTAAATATATCTTTCTTTGTGTTATTTCACGTCTTAAATGTGTCACTTTGAGTGAAAGGCAATTAATTACAGTGGAAACGCTGCTTCGAGACGTCTTATGAAATTGTGTTAATATGTGTAGAGAGAGGGAAAGGAAGGGGAGAGGGAGCTGATGGGCAAAACTAGTTTAGTTAAATGGATAATTTCTCTCCCTTTCAAGTTTCAGAGTGGAGGGTCTCTTTATTAATGAAAGGATCAGAAAGTTATTATGGTTGTCCCAGTTTGTCAAAATTAGTAAAACTCCATCGGAAAAGCAAAGTTGATCAACCAGTAAAAAGGTAACAAACAACAAAATATATTTTAAAAAGAACACTATCAGTTCAGAAAAAAATCTGAAGATACAAAAAAGATGTAGTGTGGGACTTCTCTGGCAGGCCAATGGTTGAGACTCTGCATGTTCAATGCAGGGGATGAAATTTCAGTCCCTGGCCAAGGAACTAAGTTCCCACATGCCATGTGGTGTGGCCAAAAAAGAGGAAAAAAAAAAAAAAAAAAAAGGAAGGAAGGAAAAAGGTGGAATGTGGGAGAGCCTGGAAGGTAAGGCACTTTCTTAGGAATTTTTGACCTCAGGATATTATGCTTGAGGATCTTCTGAGCTGGTGTTGTCTAATGGAATTGGGCTGAGGGACTGTAGGAGACCTAGATGTTTCTATCTTGGTAGCTTGGCATGACTGGGGCCACTGAGGATCGCAGACCTGACTCCTAGGCTGGTAGAATAATGCATGAGAGGAGTTCAGTACCAGGCACAGAGGAAGTACTCAAGAACCGTTCTGTGTAATTGCTGTTATCTGGGGTGGAGGAGGAAGTGAGCTTTTGGATCTTCTTGGCAATGTGCTAGGGGTCAGAAAGTGTCATACTTGGAAGGCAGGCAATGGTGGCGAGTGGCCTGGTCCTTCATCTTCTTTCTGCATGCATGTGTGCTAAGTTGCTTCAGTCATGTCATGCTTCAGACTCTTCGCGACCCAATGAAATGTAGTCCACCAGGCTCCTCTGTCCATGGGGATTCTCCAGGCAAGAATACTGGAGTCGGTTGCCATGCCCTCTTCCAGGGGATCTTCCCCACCTAGGAACTGAACCTGCCTCTCTTTTGTCTCCTGCATTGACAGGCAAGTTCTTTATCGCTAGCACCACCTGGGAAGCTCAACTTCTCATTCCTCTTTAATCTAGGCTTCCAGGTCCTGGTTGGGAAATGCACGTGTGCATATATGTGTGTGTGTTGGGCATGTAGGATGAGGAAGTCTCCAGGAAGTGGAAGAGTCGACTGATATAATTAAGCTATACACCAGACACCACAATCTAAGTGTTAAAAAGCCAAAAGACACCAATCTTGCAAGAGAGTTTAGGTAACTTGACTGCACATTTGGACCAGGCTTGTGGCTCAGAGTTTAAAGCATCTGCCTGCAATGTGGGAGACCTGGGTTCGATCCCTGGGTTGGGAAGATCCCCTGGAGAAGGAAATGGCAACCCACTCCAGTATTCTTGCCTGGTGAATCCCATGGACGGAGGAGCCTGTTGGGGTTGCAAAAAGTAGGACACAACTGATTGACTTCACTTCACTTTGTCTGTCAGAACCTAAAGCTTGAGCAGAGACATTCTCTCCATTTTCCATTTTAGAGAGATTTTTCTCCATTAAGTTTCAAGAGTTCAAGTCTAACCTTGCCTTGGGTAAGGTTGCAAGAGGCAGAAGTTTTCCCATTTGGGGAAAATCAGATTTGGGGAAATCAGAGGCTCTCCAGCTTGGGATGTTGAGGTTTTCTGCCAGTGACAAGGAAGCACACCATTACTGGCTCCCATTAGCACTGAAGGCCTCTCCTCAAAGGGGCTGAGTGGGCTGTCCTGATATAGGCGTGCCAGAAACCTCCTCCTGGGCCATGTGGGAAACCAGGCAGCCCCTGCCTGGTCTGATGCAAGCCCTGGGTAGAAGGGAAGCAAGCTCCAGCCTGCAGGCCAACCCTGGCACACAGTGGGGCAGTGGGCAAACAGCCATCCTTGGCGCCACTGGAGCCAAATTCCTTGCCAAATGGGCTTCAGTTTCAATGCGCTGGTAGAGCCCAGGAGCCCAGGAGTGTAACTGCCATCGACCCTGATGCTGAGCCAAAGAAGACCCCAGAGAGTTAGCACAGTGGGTGGAAGGTATGGCATGGACACTGGGCTCTCGGGGACCCAGCCCTTCCTTGGGGAGTGTGCTATGCCATCCACCCCCAGGGACCTGCTATGACAGGGGTATGTCACATGCCATCCCAGGGTGGAGGTGGGCTTTCATCACCTGTTCTACCTGTGAAATCTTAGAACTTAGACTAGGAAGTTAATGATCTCCCATTCTTGTTCAGCCTGAATCAGGAAAGGAGGTGAATTATAATTAATAGATCTTTTTTTTTAAGAGAGCAAGACATTTTATAGTGTGCTTTATAAAGATTTACATTCAAAATGATTGTAGTTCTTAATTTATATCCAAACTAATGATAATTTTTAATATTTTGGCCAATGGAAAGCTTCAGTTATCAGCAAATTTCATTTAAGTGGAATGGAGAGTATCAGATTTTACTGGGTAATGATAAGAGTCACACTTACTGAATGTTTACCATATCTCAGGCCCTATTTTAAGCGCTTTACTTACATTAACTTCTTTGATCCATGTAACAACCCTATGCAATGGTATACATAGTCTTACTTTTGAAGGAGGAAACTGAAACACAGAGGAGTTTAGTAACTTATTCAAGGTCACACAGCTCATAAGTGGCATACTTGGATTTGAACCCAAGGAGTCTGGCTTATGAACCTATGCTCTTAAAGCACAGTTCTAACGTGTCCCAAATAATGAAGACTTTTATTTGGATATTTTATTAAGTGATCATTTACGTAAAGTTTTCATGGGAATTTTCACAGCAACAGTTCAGGGGTCAGAACAAATTGGGAAGACTAGAAACTTGACATCTTAATCCCTTCCTGCCTCCCATGCAATATTACAAATGAGAAAATGAAAGCCCGGAGAGGTATTAGTGTAATCTAAGATTACACCATGAAATCTAACCGGAAGTTAGAACTTAACATCCAAGCTGAGTATTTCCCAACATATCATTCTTTGTGATTTTTTTTTTTTTTGACCCCCCCGACCAGGCACTGAACTCGTGCCCCTTACAGCAGAAGCATGGAGTCCTAATCACTAAAAGAAGGGAACCAACCAGGGAATTCCTTATCATTCTTTGTTCTGAATGATTTCTATGTCAGTTTCTTAGAGTTCTGAATTCTGCCCTGAGCCCCTCTTTTTCTCTCCTCTCTTTCACAGCCCAACTTCTTGTCAACCAGAAAGTGTCTACACTTTCCTCTCCTGTACACATAATCCCTCGTTCCGATTCCATCACAAACACTCCTGAAGTCCCCCATGTCGGTCCTGCCTGTTTTGCAGGGGCTGTGTCTGAAGGAAGAATACAAGGTCTGTTTTCCTGTTAAAGTCAGGATCGAAACAGAGTGGCCAGGACAGGAACTTTAAGCAGTAAGGCCCAGACCACGTGATTGGGTGATGGACACCAGGGCCTGGCGACAACAGCCACACCCATTACCCCATCAGCTCTTCCCTCAGCTATTTATCACATCACTAACTCTGCTGAGATGCCACTGACTCAAATGTACTAAAAGAAACAAATATTTGAGGGTCATGGCTAGATGCTGGAAATACTGGAAGAGTTCTAGACTAGTAATCAGGAAGCCTGGCTTCCAGGCTTGGCTCTTCCACTAACCAGTGGTATGGCTTTGGGCAAGTTGACATGCCTCTCTGGGCTTCTTGTTTCTCATATGTTACATGGGTTAATGAGCTGCTTGTCCAACCTCACAGGATTTCTGTGAAGCTAGACTAAGAGAACAATAATGCTTTGGAGATGACATTACAGTGTGAAGATGTAAGGAATTATTGTTGCTACACTGAGCTAGATCCAAACGGCCCAAGGCTCCGGATTCCCTGCCCTGATCAAAAATAGTGGTATGAAAGACTTTATTCACTCTCATCTACCATATTAGGACTTGTTCCCTGGAAGGGATTTGGGAAGTAGAAAAACAGAGCCCAGTCTGGGGTTGCGTCCAACCCCACGGGTTAGTTCTTTGGAGCACCGTGCCAGGAGTCAGGAGCCGGGGCTCTGGACACCACCTGTGCGCCCCATGAGGCTCTTGGCCTCCCTGTGTCTTGGCTGGTTCTGAAACTCTGATGCTACATTGTCAGTTTGAATTCAGGGAGTTGGATCAACTCTGGGATCTGGGGAAGGAGGAAAATGGAAAAATATACCTAGTAAGTGCCAGGTCCTTCCCATGTTATCTGTCCCCTTTCATTCACTCAGCCCCTGATGGTGCCAGACTCTGTGCTAGAGGCTGGGATCAGCTGTCAGTAATCAAGACAGACCCAGCTTTCTGGCAATTCCGATGAAGCAAAAGACACAAGCATAAAGCCAAAGTGCACACAAATATCGAAAGAAAATTGCGAGAAAGGATAAGAAGGAAAATAACTATTGGGGAGACCAAACCAGCCCATTGTGGAGCTGAACTTGACAGAAAACAAGAAGATGGCCAGCTAGAAGGGGACAAAAGAATATGCCAAGGGAACAGGTGTGAAGGTCCTTAGGTTGAAAGGAGCATGGCATGGCCCAGAGACGGAGGGGCACGGCAAGTGTGACCAAGGAGCAGTGAGCGCGGGGTGGACTGTTGTTGGTGTGGATGCTCAGGAGCTGACCAAGCCCTTTCTTACAGGCCATGGTCAGAAGCAGAGGTCTTGATCCAATTTTTGAATGTGAGCTCTGCTGACCTAGGTCTTCTGAATACAAGTAGAATTTCTTGTTTTCTGGACAATCTGACTGATCACATTCAACAAATTTAATAAACATTTACTGTCCTGTGCCCTAGAAAGACAGGACAAAAACAGAAGCTTTGTCTCTGTCCCTTGTGTTGCCATCTGGACCTCAGGCTGGGTACAGGGCAGCAGGACAGGACTACTTTATTAAGTAGCCATAAAACAAGAGAGTCGGAGATGAGTGCCACAAAGGAAGCGCAGGGTCTACAGTTCAATGAATAGAGCTGGCAGGTACAGGAACTTATCATGTTAATGGCCGCATCTTTGAAATGCTTGTCACACCCATTGGGAGAGTTTCCAGGAAAAAGCATAATTTCAACTGAGCCTTGGACAGTGGTAGGACTTAATATTTTTTTCCCATTTAAAAATAATATATACTTCTTAAAGAAAATTTGAGAAATGCATAGACGAGTGAAGAAGATAATTATAACCACATCTAATCTGGAGAAATCATTGTAAATGTTTTAGTGAGTAACCTTCAAGGCTCCTTACCTGCGTTTTAACAGTGCTGAAAACATCATGTAGCTATAACTTGGCAGCTCTCCTTTTTTCATTTCATGTGTTAAGTCTTTTCCTATGTCGTTAAATATTCTTCAAAAACATGATATGGAATGGCTGTTCAGTATTTGATTTTTTGGATTTGTGTAACCAATTCATTATCATCGGATATTTTTGTAGTTTCTAAATTTGTTGCTTCTGTGAATAATGCTGGAGTGAGCATCCTCATACATGAAACCTATGACAGCACCTGGGTATTCCCTTAGGGCAGATCCTGAGGAGTAGAATTCCTGAGGGAAAAGGGTGTGGACATTTCTCTGGCTTTGGATTCGCACTCCCACCAGTAACATAAGAGCTCTCCTATCTCACTGCATATTTGCCAAAACTAGTTTCTGATGTAAATCCTTACCATTTTGACACGAGAAGGAGAGGAGCTGCGTTCTCTTGCTGTTTGAGATGATCCTGACCTTAGCCAGCAGAGGAGAGGGACTCAGGAGGTGGGGAAGAGCACAGAACAGCTTGAGGGAAGTCCTGGTAGGTCTCCTCCCCAAGCCGCTCTTCAGAAGTGTCTGGAGTTTAAGGGAATCACACAAAGTTGCCTTGCTGTAACTCCTCCTCAGCTGTCTGTGGCCCATGAATCAGGATATTTCACCCAGAGGACAGGTGACTGCCTGAGACACTGTTTGTCCCAGGATTCACCCAGAAGGAAGTGCATCTTGTCCACACTGCTCCCCTATAGAACAGATCCCTCACCCCAAAATTTCCCCAGCGAGGGGAGAGTCTACTTTCAATCTCCATAAAAAGTGAAGTAAGGTGAGGTGTGATGTGGGAGTAAAATTTTTTTGGCAAATATCTTCAAATTTAGGACTTTATTTATAGACTTCTGCTGCTGCTGCTGCTGCTGCTGCTAAGTTGCTTCAGTCATGTCCAACTCTGTGTGACCCCATAGATGGCAGCCCACCAGGCTCCCCCATCCCTGGGATTCTCCAGGCAAGAACACTGGAGTGGGTTGCCATTTCCTTCTCCAATGCTTGAAAGTGAAAAGTGAAAGTGAAGTCACTCAGTCATGTCTGACTCTTAGCAACCCCATGGACTGCAGCCTACCAGGCTCCTCCATCCATGGGATTTTCCAGGCAAAAGTACTGGAGTGGGGTGCCATTGCCTTCTCTCTATAGACTCCTAGAGGAGCATAAATTAGTTCAACTCTTTTGGAGAGCAACTTGGTAATCAAATCGTAAAGTAGGAGTACTCTTGAACTCAATAATTTTACTTCAAGAATGTGTCTGAGGAAATAAGGGGCTTCCCTGGTGGCTCAGTAGTAAAGAATCTGCCTGAGAATGCAGGAGACATGAGTTTGATACCTGAGTTGGGAAGATTCCCTGGAGAAGGAAAAGGCTACCCACTCCAGTATTCTTGCCTGGAGAATCCCATGAACAGAGGAGCATGTCAGGCTACAGTCCACAGTGTTGCAAAAGAATCGTATCAGTTCAGTTCAGTTTAGTTGCTCCATTGTGTCTGACTCTTCGCGACCCCATGGACTGCAGCATGTCAGGTCTCCCTGTCCAACACCAACTCCTGGAGTTTACTCAAACTCATGTCCATTGAGTCAGTGATGCTATCCAACCATCTCATCCTCTGTTGCCCCCTTCTCCTCCCGCCTTCAATCTTTCCCAGCATTAGGGTCTTTTTCAATGAGTCAGCTCTTTGCATCAGGTGGCCAAAGTACTGGAGTTTCAGCTTCAGCATCAGTCCTTCCAATGAGCACTCAGGGCTGATCTCCTTCAGGATGGACTGGTTGGATCTCCTTGCAGTCCAAGGGACTCTCAAGAGTCTTCTCCAACACCACAGTTCAAAAGCATCAATTTTTTGGTACTCAGCTTTCTCTATAATCCAACTCTCATATCCATACATGACTACTGGAAAAACCATAGCTTGACTAATTGGATCTTTGTTGGCAAAGTAATGTCTCTGCTTTTTAATATGCCATCCAGCTTGGTCATAACTTTTCTTCCAAGGAACAAGTGTCTTTTAATTTCATGTGTGCAGTCACCATCTGCAGTGATTTTGGAGCCCCCCAAAATAAAATCTCTCACTGTTTTCACTGTTTCCCCATCTATTTGCCATGAAGTGATGGGACTGAATGCCATGTTCTTAGTTTTCTGAATGTTGAATTTTAAGCCAACTTTTTCACTCTCTTCTTTTACTTTCATCAAGAGGCTCTTTAGCTCTTTTTTGCTTTCTGCCATAAGGGTGGTGTCATCCTCATATCTGAGGTTATTGATATTTCTCCCAGCAATCTTGATTCTAGCTCGTGCTTCCTCCAGCCCAGCATTTCTCATGACGTACTCTGCATATAAGTTAAATAAGCAGGATGACAATATACAGCCTTGACGTACTCCTTTCCCTATTTGGAAGCAGTCTGTTGTTCCATGTCCAGTTCTAACTGTTGCTTCTTGAGCTGCATACAGATTTCTCAGGAGGCAGGTCAGGTGGTCCAGTATTCCCATCTCTTTAACCATTTTCCACAGTTTTTTTGTGATTCACACAGTCAAAGGCTTTGGCACAGTCAATAAAGCAGATGTTTTTCTGGAACTCTGAGTTGAGGAAGGGGCTGATGCCAGCTAAGAAAACACATATCTGGAGACTATCTGCAGGATCCCCTGCCCAACACCCAAGAGGTGCCCCTCCTCCCAGCATGGCACCTAATACGGTAGTCACACAATTTGGGAAGGGTACCAGGCTGGCTCACTTCAATCTGTGTCCATAAACAGGGAGAATAAGTCATTCTGCCAGGAAGGTGAGGGTCCTGTCAGGCTACAGTCCCTCCTGGTGCCTCTCAAGCTGCTAACATGGCCAATAGGAGAGCAGTTCATTCATCCTGAACTGAGACATTCCAATAGGGAGTGGAATACCCCCTTCTCAGGTGTCTTTCATGAGGTTAAAAACAATCCTAATCAGGGGATCAATTAGACTAAATGTCTTTTCTGGAAAGAGATACATCACAAAGAATAAAAGAAAAAAATATTTAACTACAAATGACAGCAAGCTTTGAGAGGACATCATTTATTCATTACAAAAAGTATGCAGGGACCCCCCACCCTGGGCTACAGTGAACAAAGCAGGCACAGTCCCTGTCCTCATGGAGTTTGCTTCTAGGGGGGCAGTAGGTAACAAACGAGGAAGCAAGACATATGTGGTGGCTATGTGGAGTGCATGAACGGAGACCTGATGAGACCTGATTGAGAGTGAGCAGCCCTGCAGGCAAGGGTGCTCCAGGCAGAGGGCACGAGTCTTGGGACAAAACAGGGGCCAGTGTGGCTTCTGTGCCGGGCAGGGAGAGTAGTGTGGGCTGGGGGTGGGGTAGGGTGGGTCACGAAATGTCTGATTCAATCTGAAAGCAACTGGCAATTATTTGTTCAGCCGCTCAGTCATGTCCAACTCTTTTCGACCCCATGGACTGCAGCACGCCAGGCTTCCTTGTCCTTCGAGTTTGCCCAAACTCATGTCCAAGGAATCAGCAATGCCATCCAACCATCTCATCCTCTGTCACCCCCTTCTTCTGCCCTCAATCTTTTCTAGCATCAGGGTCTTTTCCAATGAGTCAGCTCTTCGAATCAGGTGGCCACAGTATTGGAGCTTCAGCTTCAGAATCAGTCCTTCCAATGAATATTCAGGATTGATTTCCTTTCGGATTGACTGGTTTGACCTCCTTGCTCTCCAAGGGACTCTCAAGAGTCTTCCCCAGCACCACAGTTTGAAAGTATCAATTCTTCAGCTCTCAGCCTTCTTTATGGGCCAACATTCATATCTGTACATGACAACTGGAAAAGCCATAGCTTTGACTATACAGACTTTTGCTGGCCAAGTAATGTCTCTGCTTGTTAAGATGCTGTGTAGTTTTAAATAGGAGAAGGAACAGATGACTTTTTTTGCTGACCCTTTCCAATTGGGCAACAGCAAGGGTCCTCCTCTCTGGTGTCATTCAAGCCCACAGAATGAGAGGAAGTTCAGTTCAGACACAAAATTTTATTCTTTTCTTTTTCAAATTTATCCTTTAATTGAAGGAAAATTGCTTTACAATGTTGTGGCAGTTTCTGCCATACAACAACGCTATTCAGCCGTAACTATACATATATCACCGCCCTCCCCTCCGCAGCCCCTCTAGGTCTTCACACAGCTCCAGGCTGAGCTCCCTGTGTTATATAGCAACTTCTCGCCAGCTATTTGTTCTAGTCAAGTAATGGACAGCTGCAAGCCTATACTCTAGAGTACACGCTTCCCCAACAGGCTGAAAGATGTCTAGGGGGCTTTATCAGGTTATCAGTCAGTGGCGAGGGGGTGGAGTTCTCCTGAGGCAAGAGCAGCTGTACTGCTCACGCTCCAGGTCTGAGTGCTGGGTGCAGCGTCTCTGCACATGGCTCGCTGCCTCCATTTTGAATTACGTGTCCTGTGCAGCTTCTGCACGTGGTCCTCCAAGCTGAGGTATCGGCAGAGCCATTTTGTCCTCGGAACTTTGTTTTGAGGCATCAGGCGCAAGGTCTCTGCTGTTGTCCTGTGAGCAAGTGAAACCAGACAAAGAACAAAGGAAAAAGAGGTTAGATTTTTTATCCAAATTCTAGGGGTTTTTTGGACTGTGTTGCTCTGCATATGGGATCTTTGTTTCCCTCCTGCTGCTGCTGCTAAGTTGCTTCAGTCGTATCCGACTCTGTGACCCCACAGACAGCAGCCCACCAGGTTCTCCCATCCCTGGGATTCTCCAGGCAAGAACACTGGAGTGGGTTGCCACTTCCTCCTCCAATGCATGAAAGTGAAACGTGAAAGGGAAGTCGTTCAGTCGTGTCCAACTCTTAGTGACCCCATGGACTGCAGCCTACCAGGCTCCTCCATCCATGGGATTTTCCAGGCAAGAGAACTGGAGTGGCTTGCCATTGCCTTCTCCTCAGTTCAGTTCAGTTCAGTTCAGTCACTCAGTCATGTTCAACTCTTTGCAATCCCATGAATTGCAGCACGCCAGGCGTCCCTGTCCATTACCAACTCCCGGAGTGCACTCAAACTCATGTCCATCGAGTCGGTGATGCCATCCAGCCATCTCATCCTCTGTCGTCCCCTTCCCCTCCTGCCCCCAATGACTACTGGAAAAACCATAGCCTTGACTAGACGGACCATTGTTGGCAAAGTAATGTCTCTGCTTTTCAATATGTCATCTAGGTTGGTCATAACTTTCCTTCCAAGGAGTAAGCGTCTTTTAATTTCATGGCTGCAATAACCATCTGCAGTGATTTTGGTGCCCCCAAAAATAAAGTCTGACACTGTTTCCACTGTTTCCCCATCTATATCCTATGAAGTGATGGGACCAGATACCATGATCTTCGTTTTCTGAATGTTGAGCTTTAAGCCAACTTTTTCACTCTCCACTTTCACTTTCATCAAGAGGCTTTTTAGTTCCTCTTCACTTTCTGCCATAAGGATGGTGTCATCTGCATATCTGAGGTTCTTGATATTTCTCCTGGCAATCTTGATTCCAGCTTGTGCTTCTTCCAGCCCAGCATTTCTCATGATGTACTCTGCATATAAGTTAAATAAGCAGGGTGACAATATATAGCCTTGACGTACCAGTGGTCATGTATGGATGTGAGAGTTGGACTGTGAAGAAAGCTGAGTGCCGAAGAATTGATGCTTTTGAACTGTGGTGTTGGAGAAGACTCTTGAGAGGCCCTTGGACTGCAAGGAGATCCAACCAGTTCATTCTAAAGGAGATCAGCCCTGGGATTTCTTTGGAGGAAATGATGCTGAAGCTGAAACTCCAGTACTTGGCCACCTCATGCGAAGAGTTGACTCATTGGAAAAGACTCTGATGCTGGGAGGGACTGGGGGCAGGAGGAGAAGGGGACAACAGAGGATGAGATGGCTGGATGGCATCACTGACTCGATGGCCATGAGTCTGAGTGAACTCCAGGAGTTGGTGATGGGCAGGGAGTTCTGGAGTGCTGTGATTCATGGGGTCACAAAGAGTCGGACATGACCGAGTGACTGAACTGAACTGAACTGAACTGAGATACAAACTATTATATACATTTAGAATGCATAAGCAACAAGGTCCTCCTGTATAGCACAGGGAATTGTATGCTTTCTCCTGGGATAAACCATAATAGTAAAGAAAAAAAATTTTTAAAGAATGTATATACATATATATATGTATAATAACTGAGTTACTTTGCTGTACACTAGAAATTAGCACAACATTGTAAATCAACTATACATCAATAACAATTTTAAAAAATTCACGCTTTAAAAGTGTGCAAGTCAGAAGTTTCTATTGTATCATATATTTGTGCAGCCATCCCCATTGTCTATTTCTAGCACATTTTCACCACCCTAAAAAGAAACTTCATATCCATTCACATAACTCTCAATTTCCCACTCCTGTCAGTCCTTAGCAAACACTAGTCTACATTTTGTCCCTATGAATTTACCTATTCTGAATATTTCTCAGAAACAGAATGATACAATATGTGGCTTTTCTGACTGGCTTCTTCCATTTAACATGATTCCAAGCTCATCCATGTTGTAGCTCGTATCAGTACTTCATTCCTTTTTATGGCCAAATAATACTGTAGTGTATATAGATATACCACATTTCTCCTCTTCTCAATTGGTGGATATTTGGGTTGTTTCCACATTTGGGCAGTTATGAAGAATGCTGCTATGAGCATCATGTATGAGTCTTTGAATGAAGAACATACGAACATATGGTTTCCCTGAATAAGTGTTCCTTGGATTGCTGCAAGACTTTGATTAATTTTCAGAGTTCAGAAAAAGTAGATTTTGACAATTTTTGCCAGTTTTGACAATTCTCACTGCGTGTATGGAGAGGATTTTTGGAGATCCTTACTCTGCCATTTTGCCAATGTCACTCCGAATCACTTCATTTTAAACCCTATATTAGTATTTGATGAATCAAAATAAACTGAATTTTAAAGGTAAGTGACCCCAAAGGTTGTCTTCTAAGACCTCTGTTTTTAAATTTATTGTTTCTGATGGGCCAAATATTGAGTGAAATAAGGGGCCAACTAAGCGAGTTAGACCTTCAGTCAGCCTCTGCGTAGGGCTTCAGGGCTGGGAACAGTGCAATTGTGTTTCTTGAAGAGATGGCCGGGTTCCCGCAGAGCAAGCTGCTGCATGCTCCACTCTGGGAAGGCCAAGGATTTCCAAGTTTTTATGGCAACTCTTCAGGACTCTTGGTTGTTATGGGGACTCTTGGTTGCACGTGAGGACACTTTTGCACATCATAACTTCTGTAGAATTTCCTGTTCAGATAGGCTGGGGGTGTTGTCTGGCAGCAGCAGGATGTGTAAGTTGACCTCCTTTGTTCCCTGGGGATGGGGTCTGGTCACTTCTCTTGGGTTGGCAGGAAAGCAGATATTCATGCCCATATGGAAGATGGAGGAGCTGAGGCCAGAGCAGGGCCAGACTATTTCAGCTGCCCCTCACTTGCCTCTAAGTCCTCAAAGGGGCTTGGCTGGAGCTCTTCGTGTTCCACTTTCCAACTGGTTAGTCCTATAGATGGCTCCATGGCAGGGTGGAGTTTGTCCAGGTCAATATCAAGTCTTACGCTTGGAGATAAAAATCCAATTGCAGAATTCTGGCTCAACAGAGGTAAATGAGAGACGGGCTAGGTGATGGAGTTGACGTGCTAATGAAATAATGTGTAGAAGGAGGGATGTTAAATTTCTACATACTCTGGGTTGCGTCAGACTTTCCTGGGGTTTTGTGTCCTGGAGTATGTCTAAGGTAGGGAGGGCAGCCTGGGAACTATATTGTGTTAGAACAAGTGAAGGATTAAAAACTGTCTAGCTGAAGAAGGACAGATTCAAGGGACATGGTCTACAGATCTCTAATGGGCTGTCCTGGGGCAGAGAAAGCCAATTAGAGAGAACCCTCTGAGGGCCAAGTTGGGTTCAGTGGGGGAAGTCACAGGGAGGTAGCCTTAAGCTCAGCATTGAAAAGACCTCTGTTACAGGTTGAGTGTCCACATAGGTAAGTGTGGGTTCAAGTCTGTAGGCAGTAATCCCCCAGTCAGCCCTAAGGGGCCAGAACAAGAGAGTTCTAGAAAGTGTTCCGTACCACATCTGAAACAATATTCTCTTAAAAACATGTTGAAGCTGGGCGAGGTCATTGTACCTTCAAATCTAGCCTTCCTATATTCCAATCTCCAAAGGGATGTCCCTAACCCCTCCCCGCCACCCCCAATCCCCCACCAGTTTAGCATGGATCAGAAACCAGGCATTCTCCTAGACTTCCCCCCTTCTCCC
The DNA here is from genome assembly GCF_016772045.2 of Ovis aries. Taxonomy (NCBI): domain Eukaryota; kingdom Metazoa; phylum Chordata; class Mammalia; order Artiodactyla; family Bovidae; genus Ovis; species Ovis aries. The sequence continues at coordinate 50,694,229 of NC_056055.1, read as the reverse complement.
ACTCACGTCAATAGATCAGTCAGTCACCAGATTCTGATGGAGACAACCTCAGGATAGCTCTTGCATCTGGCTACCTTTCTCCATCCCACTGCTGCTGTCTTAACTCAGATTTTTATCATTTCTTGTCCTGTCCTTTGTTACAGATTCATGTCTGTTCAGGGGTAATCTTAACTGATGATCCTTAAATGTAGTCTGATCATTTTAGCACTTTGAAATATTTACCATCTCTCCATACTCTCAGGATAAAGCATAAACAGTTTAACATGATATTCAACTCACCTTTCTGGGACCACTCTTCTCCAGGTGCTTCATGCTCCAGCCACAGTTCATGACCACCCGGCCTTTGTTTATGCCGGCTTTTTGTATAAAAAATTCTCTTTCCTGGCTTTTTTTTTTTTTTTTTTGCTTGTTTGTTTTTTAGGTTTTCAGAAAGATTGATCAGAAAGTGCCGAGTTCTCACACACACACAACCCCCTCCAATTTCCCCTGTTATTTACATCTTGTGTTAGTGTAATATATTTTCCCGCAACTAATGAACCAATGTTGATACATTATTATTAAGTCCATAGTTTACATTAGGGTTCACTCTGTGCTGTACATTCTGACAAATGCATGATGACATGTTTCCACTATTACTGTATCATAGAAAAATTTCACTGCCCTAAAAAGCCCCTGTACTCTTCCCTCTAATCCCTCAAAACCAGATCAAAATCTATCCATCTTATAGGATCTTATGTAGATACTACCTCCTCCAGGAAACTTTCACTAATTCTATCAATTGAAAATATTTACTCTCTTCTCTTAATAATCAGTAGCATATATGGCACATCTTTTCAGTCCTGGGTGCTATACCAATCCTCTCTCTCTCTTCCATATACCAACTCTGCTGGATAGATTCTAACTTCCAGATGAAGACACAGAGGCTCCTTATTGAAATGACTTGCTTAAAACCTTACAACTAGCAAGTACGAAGACTGAGATGTGAACCCAGGTCTGTTTGCCTCCAAACCTGCCAAGAGGTCTTTTCAGTCCTTGACCTCGTTCACTGTTTGGTTTCCACCCTGGACTGAGAACTTGAGTTCAGGTGCCATCTCTGGGTCCTTAGAATCCAGCACAGAGCCTGAAACAGATCAAGGTTTTAAGGTAAATGTGAACAGATTGAAAAGTATTGTGTTCATGGGAATTCTGATAAACTCCTAGCTGGAAGTGCCAGAGGAAAAAATCCGAAGTCTTTGGTCTGTCTGCAGGAAAAATTTGCCCCATTCACTCCAGCAAATGCTCTGGGCTGAACCTCTTGAGTGAACCTGTTAATTCCAGTGACGATGAACTGAAGTTGTGTGTGAGTCTGTTAGTGAAGGAGATCCCTCTCCCGCACTCCTAGGACACTCTTAGGAGGGAAATGGACTCCTTTCATCTCAGCGTGGAGAGGGCTGGAGAGGCCCAGCCTTCCCGCTGGGCTCTGCTGGAGATGGGCCAGGCCCCGAGTGTGCTCACGTGTGTGCACTTGAACTCCTGCGTCTTCTCTTCTTTGAGATCACACCACCAGATGCGTAGTTCTCTCTGCTAATGCAATTTATATGTCTGAACATGAACGGAGGATTTGTGAGCCTTCAAGGCTGGGGCTTTGGAAATTACCTCGGCAGGCCAGGGCTGCTGGGTAGAGACCCAGGGTTTTAGTAGACTTTGGGGGAATTATTTTCAAAGGTGCTGAGGCTCCTCCTGGTGGGAGGAAGGGCCATCCCCATTCCTAGTGTCCGTTTTGAAACAAACCCAATAAGACTTTCTGGTTTAACAGTGATCACAAGGGAGCTACACAACGTGGCAGAACAAAGGCTCATTTAACAGGTCAGCTGGGCAGGGAGTGAGGGGAAACGGGAGCGGGTTGAGCTTGGGCTCTCATCCAGCATTGGGCACTCACCAGCTGGAAGCGTCAGTAAAGTTTTAAATCTCTGCCTCAGCTCCTACCTGAGGAAGTTGAGAGGGATAAATAATGTACACCAGGAGGCTGTCTCATTTTGCAAAAAGACTCAGGCTTTTATATTGGAAAAATTTGTGTGGTCTCAGGCAAGCTATTTCACCTCTCAGAGTCTCCTTTCTGTTATTTGTAAATTTGGAAATAATAATGGTTACCCTGTAGGATTTTTTTTAAATTATTATTATTGTATTTAATGTTTTGGCTGCAGCACATGGGATCCTAGTTCCCTGACCAGGAATCACACCTGCACCCCTTGCAGCGTACATGCAGAGTCTTAATAACCACTGGACCACCAAGGCGGTCCAGTGCAGCATTGCTTTGAGGGACTAAATGAGATAGTATGTAGGAAGTGCCCAGAGTAGCGCTGGTACCCAGTAAGGGTTCAGCATCAGTTGCCTTCTCTCTCTTTGGCATGTCAGTCGCGCTCTCCCACCCACTGCTCTCCCACCCACTCACCTCACACAGTTCTCCAACCCCCATCATCTCTCTTGACTGACAATCCTGAGTCTGTCGATTTTCTCCCCACTTGCGGGGACCTTATTGCCTTCTGTTCTGCCTACAAAAGGCTCTCTCTGAACCGTTTTGACCATGTCTTTTTCCTGCTTATAAAACCTCTTACGACTTCCCTTTGCCTACACAATAAAACCTAACCTCCTTTCCACCTTTCACCTTTCCAGTCTTACTTTATCTCCCTTTAAGTAGATGTCATACTGCTGCATCAGGTCCAGTGACTGTGGCTCCCTGTGTTAAGCATCTGTTATCCCTGTTCCTTGGGTGTCATTGATCTTTCTGCCTCCCAAGTTGAGGATGGTTTCTGTACTGAATTTTGAAGATGATGATTGCTTGATCTAGTTTAAGAAAGTATTCTATGGAAAAACAAAATAGCAATTTTTTTCTTTATACCTCAGAAGCCACCTGAGTTTTGCCATGGATTTATTCACTGTTTTCCTATGAGCCAGCTGTAGAAAGATCAGGACATCCCATTTCTTTGTAATTTCCCTGTGCTGAGCTGTAGGCCTGGAAAATGATAGATGCCTAAAATTGATCAGGGTAATCGATGCTACGTGAAGTATTTACACATGATGGATGTATCATCTGCCAGATGTGAGTCTTGGCAACGGCTTGCTTGTTTATAAAACCCCTGAGATCTCATTTGTATTAGTGACTAATGTTTGCACATGGAGCTGTTTGCAGTGTTTTAGAAATGACTATTTATTCGACATGCCCACCTTTCTCCTTTACTTTCCCATTTATCACAAGCCTTGCTGCTCTTTCCTACATAACAAAATTAGGGTTTTCTTCAACCTTCTTTCTCCTTGACCTTGCTGATATATGGGGGTGTTTTTACTTTGCATTTCCAACTGGGCTTCCATTTCCCCTCTTCCTCTAATTAAAAACTTATGTGTTGTTGGTATTATCTCCTGAGGCTCTGACTACTCATTACCCATTGCTGTACCTACAAATAAACTCCAACACCCCTCATGTGGCATTTAGAATCCTCCCCAACCTGGCCTCTGCTGATCTTTCCAGCTGTATGTCTTACTGAGGATCCCAGCATTGGACAGGGATATTCCTATAAGCGACAGAAACGCAGCCTGCCCAACCAGCTTATACCCACAGAAGTATTTATTGAAAGATCCCCATCTATGAGGAAAGATCCGCCTGAATGAGCGCAGTTCTGGGAATCTCAAAGACAGGAACCAGGGTCTCCAAGACTGTCATTAACTCCCGTAACCCCATTTCTGCTTCCTCTCGTTTTTGCTTGCCCTGTGTGTCATTCTTTCCTGCAGCCACTGTCAGCTGAACTCCTCAGTGGGGAAAGTATACCTTTTCCCGGTTGCCCTGGGGGAGGAACTCTGAATGGCCTGGCTTGGGCCCCCCATATTCCTGGGTGAGTCTCACTGTCTGGGGCATGGGGAGTGATAACTGGCCCAGCTCGCACTGCTGGCCTGACTCTGTGGCCAGGAGGGCAGTGCTGGCTCCTAGAGAAAAGGGTGGGAGGGCACACTGGGCACACAGAACTCCAAGGCTACCATTCCTGCTTCCTGGACTAGCTACAGCACGTGTTCCATTCAGTCACGACCAGCGCTCTGCGCCAGGTTCCCAGCCCTTCTGTCACCTGAGCTCACAGTCTGGTGGAGGAAACAAATACTCAACAGGTCATTACAAGGTAGAGTGTAGTGTGGGGCGATAGAGACAGACTGAGAACGCTGTCAGAGCACAGGCGGGAGGCCTTGAACTCAACCTGTCTCAGGCAAGGAGAATTCTTTTGGAAGAGTGACAGGAACCTGAGAATACCAGATTCTTATAGAACAGCAAGAGGGAATGAGGTAATGAGGGAGGGAGGGGCATTCCAGGTGAACAGCTGCGTGAAGGCCTGAAATGGCAGACTGGCGCCCAGAAGTATAAGGGATTCAGGAAGGAGGAGCTGTGGTTATGGTGATGGGGGTGGAGGTTGGAAAAGCGGGTAAGGCTCTCAAATGCTCACTTCTGGCTTTGTCTCCCCTCCTCCCCCTGAACTGAACTCCAACTTTTGCCTTAAAGATGAACTGCTAAAGCTGTCCTGTCTTTGAATCTGGAGACAGTGAACTACAGCTTATCACAGCTTCCTTGGGGACTCTGAGGTGTCTCAGGCCCCTCTCTGCTAGGCTTCTGTTCTGCCTCCTTTCAGTTATTTATTTACATATCTGAGGTCCTTTACCATATCAAAAGACCCTTGGATGCAGTAACCCTGCCCTAAATGTCCTTCTCTCTCACACAGCATGGCTTAGCACAGGTCCTTGTTCATTATCCAAAAAATAATTCTTGAATTGTGATCACTTGGCTAATTGGGCATTTTCCCCCCTTGGGATCAACTAGCAAAATGCTATTGGCTTCATGTGAGTAGAAAGAATCTTTAAAATGATCTATCAACAGTTTCTCAGCATAGCCAGTTTTTTTTCCTTCTGCCAAAAAGAGCTTTATATATTTTAGTGATTGTAAAGTTGATACATATGCATATATATAATGTAAGTAATACATAAAAGCATTAGAATAAATTTAAAACTACACAAGATACCATCTCCCAAAGGCAACCACTGTTGATATTTCAGATAACAACTTTCCAGACATTTCTCTATAAATCCAGCTGTAATTAACATATCACTTTGTAAGAAGGTAGTGCAAAATACAACGTAAGCCTAAGTTTCAGAGTTATAAGTTTAAAATAATTTAATAGTTGAGTAAAATGTTCTTTTCTAGATTATCTAAATGAATTCTTGATGTTCTCTGAGGGATTAAGCAACCACTGAATATTTGTTTTGGAAAGTTCTACCTGTTCTTTCTCATTGAAGTATAATTTACGTACCATAACATTCACCCTTTTAAAGTGTATAATTCAGTGGATTTTAGTAGGCTCACAGACTGTACAACTCTCACCAGAACATTTCATCATCCCCTATACCCTTTAGGCAATCACTCTTCATTCATCTCTCTCTTTAGCCCCTGGCAACCACTAGTCTCTCTGTCTCTATGGATTTGCCTATTTTGGACATGTCATAGAAATGGAATCCTATAATGTGCTGCACTTGGTGTCTAGTTTCTTTCATGTAGCATAAGCGTTCAAGGTTCATTGCGTTCTAACAAGAGTCAGTAGTTCAGCCCTTTTTAAGGCTGAACAATATCATATTGTATGGATATACCATATTTTGCTTATCCATTCATCAGCTGATAGACATTTGAGTTGTTTCTACTCTTCGGCTATTATGAATAACATTGTAGTGAACATTCTTGTAAAAGTTTTTATCTGAACATATGTTTTCACTTCTCTTGGTAGTATACTTTTACATTTTACATTTTAGGAGTAGAGTATATGGTCATATGGTAACTCTTCGCATAATGTTTTAAGAAACTGCCAACTATTTTCTAAGGCAGTTGTATCCTTTTACATTCCTACTATCTATGTATAAGTTTATGATTTCTCTACACCCTTAACAACAGTTGTTATTGTCTGTCTTTTCTATTATGACCATTCTAGTGGTCATAATAGAAAAGACAGTGGGTATGAGGGGGCTTCTCCAGTGGCTCAGCTGGTAAAGAACCTACCTGCTAATGCAGGAGATACAAGAGATGTGGGTTTGATTCCTGTGTCAGGAAGATCCCTTGGAGAAGGAAATAGCAACCCACTTCAGTATTCTTGGGGGCTTCCCTGGTGGCTCAGTTGGTAAAGAATCTGCCTGCAGTGCAGAAGACCTGGGTTCAGTTGAGGGGTGGGGAATATCCCCTGGAGAAGGGAACGGCAATACACTCCACTATTTTTGCCTGGGAAATCCCCTGGACAGAGGGGCTTGGCAGGCTACAATCCATGGGGTCACAAAGAGTCAACATGACTGAGCCACTAACACCTTCACTTTGGGGGTGCTCTGGGGGCTCAGATGGTAAAGAATTTGCCTGCAATGTGGGAGACCCAGGTTTGATCCCTGGGTTGGAAAAATCCCCTGGGGAAGGAATGGAAACCCACTCTAGTATTCTTGCCTTGAGAATTTTGTGGACAGAGGAGTCTAGTGGGCTACAGTCCATGGGATTGCAGAGTCGGACACGACTGAGTAGCTAACACACTCAGTATTCTTGCCTGGAAAATTCCATAGACCAGAGCAGCCTGGCAGGCTACATTCCACGAGCCCACAAAGAGTAGGACACAACTGAATGCACATGCATGCACAAACACACACACACACACACACAGTGAGTATGAAGTAGTGTTTCCCTGTAGTTTCGATTTGCATTTCCCTAAGAATTAATAATATTCATGTGTTTATTGGCAATTTATATATCTTCTTTAGAGAAAAGTTTATTTCTTCAAGTCCTTTATCCACTTTTTGTTTGGGATATTTATCTTTTTATTGGTGAGTTTTAAAAGTTCTTTAAATATTCTGGATACTAGACCTTTATCAGATACAGGATTTGCAAATATTTTCTCCCATTCTGTGGCTTATCTCTTTAGTTTCTTGATACTGTCCTTTGAGAAGCAAACATTTTTAAGTTTGATGAATTTTAATTTGTTATTTTTCTTTTGTGGCTTGTGTTTTAGGTGCCATTCTAAGAAATCACTATCTAATACAAGGTCATGAAGATATACACCCATATTTTGCTATAATTGTCTCACAGATTTCGCTTTTACATTTAGATATTTAGTCCATTATGAGTTAATTTTTGTATGTGGTATGAGAGAGAGGTCCAACTTCATTCTTTTACATATGGAGATCTTGTTCAAGGACCATTTGTTGAGAAAGCTATTTTTTCCCCATTGAACTGTCTTGAGGAAAATCAGTTGATTATAAATATATGGGTTTATATCTGAACTCTCAATTCTATTGATCTATAGGTTTACCCTTATACTAGATCCAAGTCATCTTGATTAGTATAGCTTTGTAATAAATTTTAAAATTAGGAAGTATAAGTCCTCTAACATTTTTCTTCCTTTGCAAGATTGTTTTGTCAGTCCTGGATCTCTTACATTTCTCTATGAATTTAAGGATTAGATAGTTTCTTAAAAACAAACAATCCAGCTAGATTTTGGTAGGGATTGAGTTGAATCTATAGATTAATTTGATTGAGTTGAATCTATAGATTAATTTGAAGAATATTGCTATTTTAAGTTCATGAACATGAGATTCTTTGTATTTATTTAGTTCTTAATTTCTTTTAATGATGTTTTAGAATTTCAGTGCATGGATCTTAAATTTCTGTCTTGAATTTATTCCTAAATGGTTTATTCTTTCAGTACAACTGCACATGGAGTTGTTTTCTGAATTTCATTTTTGGATTCTTCATTGCTAGTATACAGAAACAGAACAGTATTTTGTATATTGATCTTGTATCCCACAATCTTGCGGAATATATTAGTCTAAAATTGTGTGTCTGTGAATTTCTTAAGATTTTCTTTATATAAGACTAACCATCTGATAGTTTTACTTCTTTCTTTCCAGTCTGAATGTCTTTTATTTCTTTTTCTTGCCTAATTGCCCTGGCTAAAAACTCCATTACAATGCTGTGAAGTATTAAGAGAAAATCCTGATCTTGGGAGAAGGCTTTCAGGCTCTCACCATGAAGACTTTTTCTTATTTTAATGTTTGGCAATTTCTTCAGATAAAAATCCTATTTCCTAAAAGTTTTCAGATTATCTGCATTTCAACTGTCTGGAGAGGCGGCTCTTGTGGAGGCAGCTAGCGCGAGGCTGTGGAGCGCTGACAGCGCGTCGTGCTCTGCGCTGCCCAGACTAGAAAACAATACAGTCAAGATGGCTAAAGGTGATCCCAAGAGACCAAAGGCAAGATGTCTGCTTATGCCTTCTTTGTGCAGACATGCAGAGAGGGACATAAGAAGAAAAACCCAGAAGTCCCTGTCAATTTTGCTGAATTTTCCAAGAAATGCTCTGAGAGGTGGAAGACCATGTCCGGGAAAGAGAAGTCGAAATTCGATGAAATGGCAAAGGCAGATAAAGTGCACTATGATCAGGAAATGAAGGATTACAGATCAGCTAAGGGAGGCAAGAAGAAGAAGGACCCTAATGCCCCCAAGAGACCACCGTCTGGATTCTTCCTATTCTGTTCTGAATTCCACCCCAAGATCAAGTCTACAAACCCTGGCGTCTCTTTTGGAGATGTGGCAAAGAAGCTGGGCGAGATGCGGAATAACTTAAGTGACAGTGAGAAGCAGCCATACATCAACAAGGCAGCGGAAGCTGAAGAAGTATGAGAAGGATGTCGGAGACTCTAAGTCTAAAGGGAAGTTTGATGGCGCCAAGGGTCCTGCTAAAGTTGCCCGGAAAAAGGTGGAAGAGGAAGACGAAGAGGAGGAGGAGGGAGAGGGTGAATTAAAAAAAAAAAAAAGCAGTTGATCTGTCTCCTTGGGAATACCTTAGAATAGGGAGTGCCTTGATTGACACACCTCTCACCCAAGAGGTGTCTGTTGCCCTCATTATGTGTAATTACCCAGCTGGATCATGATCATATCCTAGTCTCTCAAAGTGCTCCAGCAACTGTCAGTGGTTTACATTAAGCAGCCATGGGTGTCCAGAGCACCTGGAAACTGTTTCAAAGTTGTACATATTTCCAAACATTTTTAAAGTGAAAAGGCTTTCGTGTTCTCCTCACTCTGTGCACTTTGCTGTTGGTGTGACAAGGCATTTAAAGGTGTTTCTGGCTTTTTTTTTTTTTTTTTTTTCTAAGGTGGTGTGTTAATTCTATGGTCATTGGCTAGAAATCCCGAGTTCTCAACTGTACCTATCTATAGTCTGTAAAAAGAACAAAGCAACCGAGACACACTCTTGATGCTCCTTGCTTGGTATGGAGGCTGTGGGGGCAATGCCTTCCGGAGGGGCCGTAGCTCAGGGCATGCACTGTGGGGCTGGACCTGTGGACACTGCAGCGGGTATCCATTTAGCTTCAGATTGTCTTGTTTTTATATACGGTGACATAGCATCTTGCTGTCATTCTTAGCTGTATAAAAGGTGGGGGGCGGCAGGGGCGGTGGTCAGTAGGCATGAGAAGTGTTTTGGATCCTTCTTAGTTGAAGTGTGGTAGTTTTAAACATTTTTTTTTTTTAAAACAAACTGTAGAGCTGTTCATTGTCAGCAAAGCCAAGAGCCATTGCACCAGTGAAAGTTCAAGAACCTTCGGTACTAAACACGATCTGCAATGTTGGTTTTTTTTTTTTTTTTTTGTATGTTTAGAATGTTGAAGTGTTTTTGAAGTTAAATAAACAGTATTACATTGAAAAATAAATAAATAAAATGTCTGGAATCTCGAGGCTATAGCCTTGGTACTGCTGCCGCTCTCACTCCAGGGTCTGCTTGATGATTGCCTCCTGCAAACAGTGCCGCTCCCCCCGCCCCTACCCCTGCCGCCTGTCCTTGATGCTGTTCTGTAGCTCAATCCGCTGCAGCTCGCTACTGAATCAACTCAAATGCCTTTCAATTAATTCACAAGCATCTCTCTTTGAATATTCCACTTTTTTGAGGTTCAAGATGATTTTGAAACCACTGCAGTTTTTCACCAATAAGGTTGAGATGCAACACCTTTTCATTCTTCAGTTTTCCCTTTTTTTCTTGTTTCTGGGCCTCTTAATTTGAGTTGCCTTTTTTTTACTGTATATATGGATGACTTTTACTGTGTCAATGCAGGGACATGGTAAAAATACCTGCTCCAGGAAGATTCCGCAGGCCTTGGGGCAACTAAGCCCACAAGTGGCAACTGTTTAAGCCCCTGGACCTAGAGCCTGTGCTCATGATAAAGTCCTCATGGTGAGGGACCTCTAGATCTCCGACTCACATGCCTGCACTCACCTTCGGTGGCAGCAGCAGTTCACAAGGTGACTCGCTCTTTTTAAACTCACTTTAAAAAAAATTTCTCTTCTTCAACTGAATCATCTCAATTGACCTAACTGCAAGTTTGCTGATTCTTACTTCTGCCTGCTCAATTCCGCTGTTGAGTTCCTTCAGTAAATGTTTTTATTTTGGTTATAGTGTTAATACTTTTCAACCTCGAATTTCTATTTGTTTTGTCTTTATAATTTCTATCTCTTTATTGTTATTCTCTATTTGCTGAGACATTATTCTCATTATTTTATTTAATTCTTTAGATATGGTTTCTTTGCCTTCTTTGAACCTAATTGTGTGTGTGTGTGTTAGTTGCTTAGTTGTGTCCGACTCTTTGCAACCCCATAGACTATAGCCCACCAGGCCCCTCCGTCCATGGGATTCTCCAGGCAAGAACACTGGAGTGGGTTGCCATTTCCTTCTCCAAAAGGAACTATAGAAAGAAAGAAAGTCAAGTTGCTCAGTTGTGTCCGACTCTTTGTGATCCCATAGACTGTAGCCTACGAGGCTCCTCCATCCATGGAATTTTCCAGGCAAGAGTACTGGAGTGGGTTGCCATTTCCTTCTCCATGAACATAATTAAAAGAGCTAATTTAAAATAGCTGGGTTTCCTCAGGTAGAGTTTCTATTGATTGCTTTTCAATTGAAGCATATTGTGTCATATGCTTCACTATGTAACACAGTCTCTCTTTTTCTTTGCATATCTTCTATTTTTTTGTTGTTATTGAAAACTGGACATACCTAATAATTAAAAAAGCTACCCTGGAAATCAGATTTTCCCCCCATCCTCAGACTTTGTTTCTGCTATTCCCTGGAGTGTGTCAGGGCACGTTTCCTGATATGCCTTTGTATAGCTGATTGTTTTAGCCCTGCCCTAACTAGAGCTCTCATCTGCATTCTGACTCTCCCTTCTGAGTCTTGCAGGCAACCCAGACACCGACAAATATTGGGATTTCTTGTTACCCAAGGTTCCTCTGTGGTCACAGCACATTTTCACACGACACTTTGGATTGACTTCAAGATTTGTCTTGACATTGGGCTGAAAACTTCCTCCAGCTTTGGCTTCTGTGACAAAGACTATTTATTCTCCCTCTACCTCTTTCCGCTCCTCTTTGACTCTTTACTGGGCTCATGGTCTTGCTTGGGGTTTGCCATACTCTCACTTTCCTCTTTCTCCTCTCTCCCAGTGTACCTAGTCTTCTTCAACTCTCTCCTCTCTGCAGCTCTTCCATGATGAAGCTGGAACGCAGTACTAATGAGAGTAAGCTTTGGAGTCAGCCAGACCTGGGTTTGATATCTGGCTTGGACATTTACAAGCTGGGGAATCTTGGACAAATTTATTTACAGCTCCATTTCTCAGTTTCTCATCTATCCAATAAGGATAATAATTATACTGCCTCAAGGAGTTTCATGAGGCTTAAAACTTTCATATGCTCATGATAGAGTAAGTGCTTCAAAAATTAGCTTTGGGGTTCTACGTCACTTAGACTCAGTCTATCCAAACCAAGCTCATAATTTCACTCCAAATAAACCCTTCTGTCTTCCATGCTCTCCAGCCCTCTAGTCTCCTCACTTTGTGAGTCACCTGTAATCTGGGCTTGTTCACTAAGGATGATGACTTCCTACATGCATCTAATATCACCAGAGCTTTTGAATGCCCAGTTTTTTTGTTTTCTTTATTCTTGAAGCATCATTCACTTACTCCTGCTAACTTTTCCGTCAAACTATCCCTGTCCCCATCTTTTCTTTCTACCTTCACTGACTTTGCCCTAGCTCCACTCTCATTGAACTCTGAGTGGAGTGACACTCCCTGATACCACAGCTTCCTATCTGCCTCACAGGAGCTAGATTCCAGGCAGCTTCCTGTGGTCACTGTGGCTCTTGTCCTTTCTTCTGGCAAGGTGGAGCCACACACTAGCCAGGGAAACTATGGGAGGGGGTTAACTGTGGAATTTGAAGGCAGGAGTTCTTGATTCTAGATGAAGCTCTGCCATGGATTTACTAGAGAACACAGGCAAGCCCTTCATGTTCTTTGGATCTTGGTTTCCCCATCCATGCAGTGGGGATGCAGAATTGAACTGTTCTGAGTGCTCCTGCGAGCTCTGACGTATGCTGATTTATCACATGTGATTTCTTTCACATGCCAGGCTCATTCATGGGGCTTCTGGGATATTGTTCTTCCTTCATTCTCTCTCTACTTTGATAGGCTTGTCTTCTAAGGCAAATTCTCCTTTGCCAAGTTTTATTCAGACCTTGTTTCCTGCCCCTGACTCATTCTTGGCTTCTTCCCCTACCCTGCAGCCTAGGGTGTATATGCTGATACACAAATTTACTCTGATTGTTGGCGCAGCTTCTACTTCTGTTGTCACTTGTCTTTCCAGAGAATCTCTGCAGTGTGCCTCTCCTTTTCCATCCAGCTGCTACACTGATACGTATCAGACTTCATATCTGATACATATCTGATATATATCAGCCACATATCCGTTGGCTCAGATGGTAAAGTGTCTTCCTGCAATGCGGGAGACCTGGGTTCGATCCCTGGTTTGGGAGGATCCCCTGGAGAAGGGAATGGCAACCCACCCCAGTATTCTTGCCTGGAGAATCCCATGGACAGTGAAGGCTGGAGGGCTACAGTCCATGAGGTCACAAAGAGTAGGAGATGACTGAACAACTAAGCACACACACACTTGGCAGATAGGTGGTGCTCAGTAAACATTTGTTGAAAAACTGAATAATTTTTCTCAGGTTATCTGGCTTTAGACTCACTCCCCAACCAGGCTACTTGAGAGGCCACCTCCAATTCATCTATCATAGAAAGATCTTCCCAAAGGGCAGCTTGGTTTATCTGCTGCCGAACCCAACTCCTGTTCATCTACATTTAAGCAAAGGAACAGGAAGAAGCAAGGATTAGCGCAAGATCCTCATCACTGAGTGCAGAGACACCTACTAGCATGGGGAACTCTGGTGGAATTCCCTGCCAGTGTGCACAAAAGCAAGTGGTTGATGATGTCCACAGCTAGGATTTGCACTGGTTGAGCTGGGGAATCTGAACATTTGGATCCTTCCAAATACTAGGTTTTCAGAGCTGGAGCTGGCCTTCGAGATCACCATGTCCAAATAGACGCAGAAGCTAAAGTCCCATGAAGGCTTCCCTAGGTCACACAGCAGGTTGGAGCAGGGCTGAGAAAGAATCCCAGGGCTCTCACTCCTAGAACTGAGCTCCTCACTCTCCACTAGGCTGTGAAGTTTTATAAGAATTGTTGTAACTCCTGAATGTCTTATTTCATGAGCAGGGATTTTCCTAGAGCTGGATTAATATGACCTGGAAATTGGCACCAGTGCTTTAAATTGCAAGAGCAAAAACACTCATGGATGAGAGAGAGAGAGAGAGAGAGAGAGAGAGAGAGAGAGAGAGAGAGAGAGAGAGAGAGAGAGAGAGAGAGAGAGAGAGAGAGAGAGAGGAAGGGTGGGAGAGAAGAGAGAATAGGCAGACAGAGAGAAATACAGAGGGAATGAGACATGAACAAAGAAAGAGACAGAGGCAGAAAGAGAGATGAAAATGATCAATGATCCACAGGCAAAGAGGCCAAAAGAGAGTCAGAAAGAGACAGTGTGTGTGAGACAGAGGAAGCAGAGATGGAGGAAGGCTATGCAAACAGAGGCCTCCCTCTATTCTTCCTATCTCCTCCCTCTACCCAGCCCTGGGAAATGCTTCAAAGGTGAATACAGCTGTTTACACTTTGGGTTCTCTGAGACTTATAGGATGACATGGCCCCAGACATCCTAAGACTTCTTTATTGGGAGCTGCAGCTTCAGCTCTTTGGGTGGCATATGCATATGAGGTGAGGATTCAAGAAAAGTGTTGGGGTTTATCCAGTAGCTTCTTCCAGGTTTCCTGGGGCTGCAGAAAGAGCTCAGCGAAGCAGGGATGTCAAGAACTCAGGCTCTGGTTTGAGTTTGGCACTGGCTGGCTGGGTGTCTTGAGGTTTTCAACCCAGGCTTTGGACCAGCTGATCCCTGAGGCCTTCTAGTTATAAAATTGATGACTGAGCCTTTGGATTTAAAGATAAATGGTTCTAGCTCTTCTTGGATGCTCAGCCATTACTTTGGAATTGTGTTTGCCATCAAGGATGTGAAAAGAGAGGGATTATACATCCAAGGAGACAGACTCCACATGTTGATACCTCCAACAACAACAACAACAACAACAAAATCTGCTTGGTAGAAATGTTAAGTTACAGACCATCAGAGCTGGAGAGTACCAGACACATCTTTACTCATTGCTCAGATGGGAGAGAGACACAGAAAGCTATTGTCAAAGTAGAAGCTAGAACTTAGATCTTCTGGCTCCCATCCATGTCCCAGGTATCAGACTAAATGTTGAGTGGCAGGGGGTGGGGGAGTTGGGAGAACACAACTGGGGTTTCGTTGGCAATGAGAATAGCCAAGGTGCCAGAAACATCCCCAGATTTTGGGTTGGGCAGCACTTCTTTACCTTCCCACTGCGCACTTAAATTATGGTGCTATTCAGAGCTGGTTGTGTAGTCCCACATCATTGCTCTAGTAGCTGAGAGGCAACTGGCTGCACACTTACCCTTCATTCACAAAGAACTCGACTTGCAGCTCCTGTGTCTCAAAGCCTTGCCAACTGTTTCAGCACTATCTTGGAGGAGGTTGCTTCAAGCTTTGGAGAGTGCTTGACAGTGGTCGAAGAAGGTAGCAGATGGGATAGTTGGGAAGGTGAAAGGGATGTTAAAAAGATGAAGGCCAGTAAAAACTTATTTACATTACACACCACAAATCACCACGTGATGGAACTGACTTCCAAAGGCATGCTGGGGCTAACTTTTTCTTCATTCCCTTACTTACTCATATACTTATTCATTCATTCATGTAACAAACCAGCCAGTCATTATTGATGTACATGCCCAGGAGTGTTGATGGTGGTGGAGATGGGTGGCACTGGTGGTGGTTGGTAGTGGTAGGGGGTGCTTTTACCGGTGGGTGGTATTGTTGGATGTTAGTAATTGTGGAGGTACTGATGTGGTGGTAGTGGGTGGTAGTGATAGGTTGGTAGTGTTGGTAATGGTGGGTCCTGGTGATGAGAGATGGGTGTTATTTGTGGGGGTATATTGATGGGCAGCGGTGATTGCAGTGTTGTTGATGGGCTAACAGTGGTGGTGCCGAGTGGGTTGTGGTGGTGGTGAGGGGGTAGTAGTGACAGGTGTTATTTTAGGATAAAGGTGTTTTTAATGGGGGTAATGGTAACAGTGATTTGTTGTTTATGATGATCATGGTTTTGGAGATGGTTATTGTGATGGTGTTTTTAAAACTAATTTTAAAACTGTTTATTTTGGCTGTGCCGGGTCTTCATTGCTGGGCAGGCTTTGCTCTGGGTGTGGTGAGCAGGGGCTACTCTCCAGTTGCTGAGCTTGGGCTTCTCATTGCGGTGGCTTCTCTTGTTGCTGAGCATGGGCTCTCGGGCATGCAGGCTTCCGCCTTTGTGATTCCCAGGCTCTAGAGCACAGGCCCAGTGGCTGTGGCACATGGACTTACCTGCTTCTCAGCATGTGGGGTCTTCCTGGACCGAGGATTGAACCTGTGTCTCCTGAACTGGCAGGTGGAGTCTTTACCACTAGCAGAGAAGCTGCCAGAGAAGCCTTGTGATGGTGTTTTTAATGATGATAACGGGGTGCTGTTTTGAGGGGTAGTGATGGTGGGTGAGTGGTTGTGACTGTGGCAGTATTGTGATGTAGGTTGTATTCTCTACTGCTGTCACAAGTTACCACAAATTTAGTGGCTCAAAGCAGCACAGAAGTATTGCCATATAGTTCTGTAGGTCAGAAATCCAATGCAGGGCTCCATAGGTTAAAATGAAGGTGTCAGCCAACTGAGTTCCTCTCTGGGGGCTCTAAGGGAGAATCTGTTTCTGGCCTTTTCCAGCTCTTAGAGAACACCTGCATTCCTTGTCTCATGGCCCCCTACTTCCCTCTTCAAGGCCAGCAATATCACAGCTCTCCGACCCTCCTTTTATTGTCAATCTCTAACCACAGCCAGGAAAGAGTCTCTGTTTTTATGTACTCAATGGTTAGATTGAACCCACACAGATAACCCAGGATAAATTCCCCATTTCTAGGTCCTTGTCCTTAATCGCATCTACAAAGTTCTTTTGCTATGTAGGGTAATATATTTATAGGTCCCAGGGATTAGGCTGTGGACCTCTTTGGAGAGTGACTGTTCTATCCTAGGGCTTATAGTCGTGGGGGTGGTGATGGTGGTAGTGGTGATGATGATGGTGGTGGTGGTAACTCTGGTGGTTTTTGTTGACTGAGGTGTCAGTGGTAGTGAGTGTCGTAATGGGGGTGGGTCACAGTGGTTGTAGTGATGGGGAAGAGGTGATGGTGATGATGGTCGCGGGCAGTGGGTGTGATACTGTGGGCAGGTGGTGGATGCGAGAGAGTATTTTTGAAAAAGGGAATGGTGGTGGTAGCAATGGAGATATTGGAGGTGGTGAGCTGGGCAGTGGAGACAAATCACCCAGTGTGGTTCTCAGTGCGCTGGTAGTCTGGTTGGGAAGAAGGTGTGACCTGGCTACAACACCATAACTGCAGATGTACAATGCTCAGGGATGTGGAGGGGGAAATGAAGAGCTTTGGGGGCTTGGAAGAAGTAGACGTTTTTGCTGTTTAGGGCTTAGGAAGTTATTCTTGGATCCTGAAGTGTAAGTAGCCATAATTAAAGAAGAAACCTACATAAAAACAATAGTTTTCTTGCTTTTATATTTGTAATGACTGCTAATTCAACAGAACCAAGATGTATAGAAAAGTACAAATGAGAAAACTTTTAAATTAACCAAAGTCTCACTTCCTAGACATGATGATGGGGGAGACAGGTCATTTTCACATTCAGAAATGGAGGTTTAGAGGTTCTGGACTCAAGACATTCCCTTCCAGATGGAAGAAGCAGTATGAGTGACGGCCTGAAAGTGCCAGAAGGTAGGGGTTTTTCCAGAGCAGCTGTACCCATCATCAGGCGTGAGGATCCTGCCTTCTGCTGGGGAAGAGAGGGCACCTGGGGCGATGGAAGTGGAGATGCTGCTGACGGAGTTGGACGGGGTGCTGGGGTAAGAGTGGAGCAGAATGCGCGCTCCCTCTCCCTGCCCTTTGTCCTGTGACCCGCCTGGGTGAGCAGATAAGCTTCGCGGACCATTGCGTTCTGTGTGTCACTCCTCAGGAGCGTATTGAAGTGTATCGAAGCAGGTTGCTGCAGCATCTCAATGAGCAAGGGAGATCTGGAAAGGAATAAGATCATAGTGCTTTTCTCTGCTCCCTTTGCACCAACCCCTCCCCTTTTGTGCCCATAAACAGAGCCTCCCAGAATCCCTGACATTTCTGTTTATCTGTGGGTCTGTATGATGTCAAAGGAACATGCTAAGCAATGACCTTGGGGAAAAAGATCTCTTTGGGTCCTACTGAGATTTAGGGTTATTTGGTAGTTTTCAGTGCGGTTTGAGAGCAAAAATGTGTCAGAATTTTAAGAGCCTTTAAAAAAATTATACATTTTTAAAAATTGAGAGGACAGCATCATGTGGCATGTGGGACCTTAGTTCTCTAGCCAGGGATCAAACCCACATCTCCTGCAGAGTCTTAACCACTGGACCCCAAGGAAGTCCCTTAAGAGCCTTTTAAGGGTGATCAAGACCAGATCTTTCCAGCCCTTCCATCCTTGTTATAAGTTGTGACAACCTTTTGTCAAGCAATATCTTCAGTGAAAATCCAACATGGAGAAGCCTCCAACAAAAAGGAGGCTTCTCTGGTTGAAGCAAAGGAAGAATTTCTTGCCTAGCTGAATCCTCGATCAACGCAACCCCAGCCAAGGATTGAAGTGTGAGATGGGGATGATCACATTTGTCTTTCAGGGCTGTAGGAGGATAGAATGTGATAATGCATGTAAAGCTCCCAGGATGATGTATGTGGAGCTCCTTGGCACTGTTCTAAGGCTTCCACATGATATCTCATTTGGTGCTCCAAAAACAAACTCTTCCAAGGCAATATTATTATCCTACCATTTTATACACGAGGAAAATATATCACAGAGAGGGTATGATTTGCCCAAGGTCATGCAGGTCCCAAGCAACAGAGCTGGCATTTGACGCAGGCACCATTGCGCTAAGACCCACAACCAACAGGGCCTTCTCCATTCCTGAAATCTCAGTTGTTGCATCTCACTCCCTGGCTACAGCTCCCCTCTGCCCTTGCTCTTCCACTTTAGAGACACTTATAGGTGCTTTTGTATCCTTTCCCATTTCACCCCCTTCTATTAGCCCTTCTTATCTTCGCTTTATCATCTCAAATGCTTAGATTCATACTGGCAAACTCATCGGCTCTCTGAGCCCCAGACTTACTACTACATCTGATGAAAATTTGACTTTGCCTATCTGGAATGAGACAAAAATCTCTTGTTTGATAGCTGGCTACTTTGGAACCTTCTATAAGGACTGTCAAAGTCTTCTTCCAGGTAAAATTGCTCCTTTGCTCAGAGAAGCTCTTTTAAGAGCCTTTGGGTGAGACAGAGGGGGTGGGTGGAGCTGGGGCTGTTGGGGGAGGTTACTCTCAGGTCATGACTTGTGTGCCTCTAGGGGCCTACTCACAGTGCTTCTACTTAAACGGGACTCAGCACACTGTGGAGCATGTCCTGCTCCCTCCCGCCACCTGCACCCAGAAGAGCCTTAGCGGGAGAGATCACAAAGGGTGCTTTTCAACACTACCTCTGGAGTATGGGAGGAAGTTATACTCTTATCTTAAAATCCTCAACCATCTGTAAAATGGATTCCAGTGTCCTTACTTTGGACTCAAGGCCCTACAAAATCAGGTCCCTGCCTATCTTAATGGATCACACAGCTCCACCCACACCAACTTCCCATCTCCCCTCAAACACCAAGCATAAGACAGCCTCAGCCTCTGCCTTTGCACCCGTGTCCCCTCTGCTGGGCCACAGACCCCTAGATACCCAAATAGCCTGCTCCTTGATTTCATTGTCTTTGCTCAAATGTCACCTCCTCGGAAAGGCCTCCCCTGACCTAGCTAAAATTGCATGCTGTCACTTTCTAACTCCTCACTCTGCTTATATGTCCCTCAAGCCCTGATCATTATCTGATGTCAAAGTATAATTTCCAAAGAATCAAAAACATGACTTTCACACAAGCATCCAGTGGGATGTGCCAGTGATTTATTTAACTCACAGTGAGGGTAGCGACAGGATGACAAAATTGGTTCAAAGAAAGTATGAGAAACTGATATATGTGATCAATGGAGAAAGAGAGCTGGAGTAAGATTGCAAAGTTAAGATACTAAGTTGGTTGATGTCTGATAACACAATGAAACTGCAACCTTTGGGGTTATCCTTTCCTCCAGACAGAGGAAAGGATACTTTCCCCAAGACAGAGGAAAGGATACTTTCCCTTTGCTTCTCTGCTGGACAAAAATCACTTGCTGCTTATCAGTCTTCTTTAAGTTAGCATCATACTTCTTAGAGTCTGGGCCCTAATCAATAGTAAATAGTAAGTCAAACAAAAGTTACTTTCCTAGAGCAGTGCTGTCCAAAAGGACTTTCTATTATGAAGGAAACATTCTGTTCAATATAGCTATGCCACCCCCACATGATAGCCCCTCATGGGACTAGTCAGTTCTTGAAATGTGGTTGGTATGACTGAGAAGTAGAATTTTAATATTTAATTAAGTTAAATGAAGTCTTAGTAAATTTAATTGATACATTAAATAAACCTTATGTCTTTGTATATACCAATGCACCCTGCTTATTTAACTTATATACAGAGTACATCATGAGAAATGCTGGGCTGGAAGAAGCACAAGCTGGAATCAAGATTGCCGGGAGAAATATCAATAACCTCAGATATGCAGATGATACCACCCTTATGGCAGAAAGTGAAGAGGAACTAAAGAGCCTCTTGATGAAAGTGAAAGAGGAGAGTGAAAAAGTTGGCTTAAAGCTCAACATTCAGAAAACGAAGATCATGGCATCTGGTCCCATCACTTCATGGGAAATATGTGGGGAAACAGTGGAAACAGTGTCAGACTTTATCTTGGGGGGCTCCAAAATCACTGCAGATGGTGACTGCAGCCATGAAATTAAAAGACGCTTACTCCTTGGAAAAAAAGTTATGACTAACCTAGATAGCATATTGAAAAGCAGAGACATTACTTTGCCAATAAAGATCCGTCTAATCAAGGCTATGGTTTTTCCTGTGGTCATGCATGGATGTGAGAGTTGGACTGTGAAGAATGCTGAGTACTGAAGAATTGATGCTTTTGAACTGTGGTGTTGGAGAAGACTCTTGAGAGTCCCTTGGACTCAAGGACATCCAACCAGTCCATTCTGAAGGAGATCAGCCCTGGGATTTCTCTGGAAGGAATGATGCTAAAGCTGAAACTCCAGTACTTTGGCCACCTCACGTGAAGAGTTGACTCATTGGAAAAGACTCTGATGCTGGGAGGGATTAGGGGCAGGAGGAAAAGGGGATGACAGAGGATGAGATGGCTAGATGGCATCACTGACTCGATGGCTGTGAGTCTGAGTGAACTCTGGATGTTGGTGATGGACAGGTAGGCCTGGTGTGCTGTGATTCATGGGGTCGCAAAGAGTCGGACACGACTGAGCGACTGAACTGAACTGAATGTAACATATAATAATGCAATATAAATATAATATAAATAATTTAATATGATATAAATATAAATTACATGTAAGTATATAATTTATTATATTAAATATATTCTATTAATTAATATAAAGTTAACAAGTTAAAATTAAATTTAGATGTCCACCATAAATTTTAGTGGCTACCCTATTGCCTAATTGTACAGCACATCCCTGGAAAGTCAGATGACAGCTTGTTAGACAATGTTGTAGCTGAAAGGGAGTTATTTTTGTATTATGAATAATTTTTCTTAACTTTGATATCATATATTTGCTTTTGTCTTCTGTCCCTACTAGAAAGTAAGTTTCAAAATAGTGGGCACTTAGTGCTGTTTTCTACATGTCTCCAGTACATAGGAGGGGTGCCCAGAGCATAGAAGTCAAGTCAATAAGTAAATGTAAGGAGGCTGGAGTCTTACCAGAAGCTGAAACAATAAGGGACTCCCCATGGTATGTTTGGCTGATAAACTTTAGCAAGAGTGATGCCTGATGTTTAATTTTAAATGATTTTCTTACTTCATAAAGTAATATTCTTCCATGACCCTCAGACCTTCAGTGAACTTACATGGCTCTAATAGTTAAAGGTTTTGGGTGGAGGTGGGGATAAGGGCTGTGGGGAGAGGGCCAGGCCTGGAGGCAGGTGATGACATGCTGGGGATAAGGAGGTGGTTGATTTGGGTGCAGACAGGTGGCACTAGAGTGGACAGAGGACTCCCCAGAGAATGGGAGTGCCTCCTGGGGATCCTAAAAATACCAAGGAGAACCTCAGGCACCATGAAGTTAAAGAAAGATGAATCTAGTTACTTACTTTGCATGATGTATTAATATTAGAGTGAGTGACCTGTAGTAAGAAATGTCTTACAGTCACAGTGATTGAACATCAGCGAGGTCTCAGGACAGGGTCCAGATCTTAGAGGACAAGGTCTAGTGGGAGTCGAACTAGACCTTGTAGTAGATTTACACAGAGTGAAGGTGTGGTTCATAAAATTCACAAATCACTTTTTCCATCTTTGGGCTGCCTTGGGTCCTATGTCTAAATGGGGAAGTGTTTACTTAGAGAGTTTACATGCGGTCTGCCAGGAAGTTCTGATGCTCTGGGTGCAGAGAAGCTGGGAGACCACAGCTCCCCTTTCTTGTGCCTCCCCTTTCTTGATCCCATGCATTCCTCCACTTTTGGCCACCCTGAGACCACACAGCTGACTCTTAGATCAGCTGAGTTGCCTGCTCTGCTGGCTTCCCTTCTCTGCCCAAACTCCTCTTGCCCCACTTTTCTGAGCCACCTAAAAAATGTGGCCTGTCTCCTGAGGGTGGGAATGGTGGCAGGGTTGGCATGGGGAGTGGCGCAGGTCTCATCTGTAAGGCACCCTGGCTGCCCATGGATGGCTAAAGTTTATAAATGGAATGAAAAGGACTGTTTCTCTCTCCTATTCAGTATGGTCATCAAATGCACTGGTAAATGTGATTATGAAGTTATCAAGCTGCATCATCCCTTTAAGAATGAGACCTGGAATCATTACTGGAATGCCTCCCAGAAAGACAGAATGTCAGATATGGAGGGTTTTCGCCTCTCATTGTACAGAGACCTGGGCCTGGAGAGGGGACGGGACTGCAGGGGGGCCCGCAGCAAACAGGGCAGAACTGGGCCATGAACCAGGGTCTCCGGTCTCCCAGCCAAGCACTTGTACTCTCTCCCCTAATCTCAAAGCCTCCCTCAAATGTGCCTGTTTTATGGACTTGTCCCCTGGTCCTCCCTGCCCTTCTCCCTACCATCAAAAGGGCCAAGATGAAATGGGATAGGAGACACGGTGGAATGCAGGGAAATGCCTTTTTAGGCTGCAGGGGCTTCCATTCTGGGACTGGAGCTGAGAACTTGTTTATGAGGGCCTTATCTCTGGGTATGGGCCCCCCGTGTCACTCTTCTGTCTGGACTGAGGGGCTTGGGTGGGGTGGGAAGTACTGGTTGCAGGCTGTGCCTGGGACTGGGATCCCAGCCTGCCACGTGACTCCACATCCCTGATATCTGTGCTCTATACTCTCTTCCCTGCCTGGGAATTCCCTGTTACCTCTCCCTTTCCATGTAACAGGGAAATCCACCAACATCAGAGTTAGAAAGGCCCTTAGAAATCTTCCAGCCCCGCTCATTTTGCAGCTGGAGAGAGAGGGGAAGGGGCTTCTGCTTGGCTACATGGCCAGTCAGGGCAAAGCTGGGACTAGAGCCTGAGGTTTCTGAACCAGCCTAGAGTTTTCTGGTGCTTTACCTTGCCTCCTGCTGATTAACTTGTCTTGTCTCATCTTGTCTCATCTCATTAAGGATGAGGGGCTAGAGAGGCAGCACTGAGATGGGATCCTTAAATTGACTTTTGAAAGCTCTTGGCTTGTATAGCGAGTGTATCATCTGAGAGAAACCCGTCCCATGCCCCTTACCCAGACTCCCTCCTGGTGGCTCCTCCGTTGGCCAGGCTGCCTGTGTGGGGTTTCAGGACAAAGGCCGCACAGGGGAGGAGTGAGTAATAGTGAGTATGGTACTCCTCTGGGCTTGTGCTCTTGGAACGAAGGAGGATGGACAGGCAGCCCCGGTTAGGATAGGTCCTTTGGGATTTCATGGAATTCTGTAGAAGGGAAATTAGAGCAGGTGAAGAAGCAGCAGAGATGTGGTTTAGCCCTCTTGTTGCCCCAGCTAATTGAGGGGTTTAATGGCACCTCTTCCTATAGGAATCTCTCCAAGCTTGACTTCTGGATTCCTTAGGAGAGAGGCAAAACACAGAATGTGCTTGGTTCACTCTGTCAGGATGCTCCTGGTTATCACAGAAACCCCGTTCACGTAAGTGTAGGACAAGGGGGAGAGGAGGTTATTGGGAAGAAGCTGGACTTTCCCATGCCACTAAATCATGAAAGTCCTTTCTCACCTTTACAGGTTCACTTCAGGGACACGGGAACTTGAATGCAGCCCAGCCCCTCCTCCCATCTTTCATCTCCACTTATCTATATGTCAGCCCTGTTCTCTAACAGCTTCTTCCATGTTAGGGGACACAGCACTGACCATTCTCCAGGGTCCCATGACTCAGAGCTTTGCTATGAGGGACAGATGACTCCTCTGCCTTTGGGTCCGGTTGGGGGAATCTCCAGGAGGACTTAAACCATCCTGGGGCCGGGGGAGAATCCATCCACGGCCTGAACCATTATGGTGTTGGGATCTGTCTTCAGAGAACAGAAACCATGGTGAGCTAAGGGAACCTCCTTCCAGGAGCCTATACCAGTTGATTTCTTCTGAATGCTCTTGATGTTTCCTATAAGCCATACTCAGGTGGGGCTGAGCTGTGAGCAGCCTCATTCAGGGCCATTGCAGTTGAACCCAGTAACAAAGCAGAAGGCAGGAAGTGCTCCAGGGCTAAAAGAGACAGAGGTGGTGCTCTGGGTTGAGAGCAGTTTTAGAATGAGAGAGAGCAGAATACATAAAAACTTAGAGGAACCAGGAGCCTCTAGTGTTGGGGCAGGTAGAATGAGATGAGGCTACAGAGTTCCAGATTTGACCTGGAGGCAAGTGGAGACTACAGAGGACGGGAAAGTGACAGGGTCAGACTTGTGTGACTGCCTGATGTGGCTTAACGATCTGTCTGGCATAGGGTTGCTGAGTGGCCTGTTTAGGGAACTCGCTTTCAGTGATGTGTAGAAAGAAGGGACTGAGGTTGAAATCAGAAGAGGGGGTGGGTTGCAGCCATGGGCTTCTCCTAGGATGGCCTCAGCACTCCTGTACCATTATGGAAAAACTGTATTAGCATAATTGAGCACCTTTGTTCTGTGTGGCTGTTTCTCCAAGGAAAGGGAAAAGGAATTGCTCTGTGAAACTTAATTAATCAACCAAAGAAACTGCTTTTGGTCAGATTCTAACATCTCACTTAACTTTCCTTCCCTGGCCTTGGCTCTGCCATCAGCTTGTTGAGGGAGGCAGAGTTAGGTTCCGTCCTTTAGCGGCTGGAGTAATCTGAAGTTTTGGCCAGTCACTGTAGTGAGGGGGGAAATCTTGGCAGCTTGGCTGGGTGACAGGAGAGCATCTGAGGCTCTGGGGATGGGGGAGGGCAAGGAAGGGTCAGACACATGGCCTCCCCTCATAGGGATTCAGGTGTCTGGGAGTCCCTCCTGGGTCAGAATAAACAGAGCACCTTCTTAGAGCATCAATTGTCATCAGAGATTTTAGAAGAGAAAAATCATGTATCATTTTTATATTAAAGTCAGATGGATATATTATGGAGTAAAATGCACATTTTGAATACTTAAAAAATTTTTCTGGTAAAATACATGTAACATAAAATTGACTACCTTAACCATTTTTAGATGTACAGTTCAGTAGTATTAAGCATATTCACATTGTTGTGCAACCAATCTCTAGAACTCTTTTCATTTTGCAAAGATGAAACTCTGTACCCATTAAGTTAAAACTTCTCATCCTTCCCTCCCTGCAGCTCCTGGAAATCACTTCTACTTGCTGCCTCTATGAGTCTGACTACTCTAGATACTCTGTATAAGTGGAATCATACAGTAATTGCCTTTTTGTAAATGGCTTACTTCATTTAGCATAATATCCTCAAGTTCCCTCTGTTATAGCATGTGACAAGATTTCCTTCCTTTTAAGGCTGAATAACCTCCCATTGTGGGTTTCCCTGATGGCTCAGTGGTAAAGAATCTGCCTGCCAATGCAGGAGACATGGCTTTGATTCCAGGGTGGGGAAGATCCCCTGGAGAAGGAAATGGCAAATCACTCTAGTATTCTTCCCTGGGAAATCCCATGGACAGAGGAGTATGGTGGGCTACAGTCCATGGGGTATCAAAGGAGTCCAACACGACTTAGTGACTAAACAACAGGAACAATAACATCCCATAATATGAACAGGCCACACTTTGTTTATCCATTCTTCATCTATGGAATACATGGGTTGCTTCTACCTTTTGTGAATATGCTACTATGAACATGGCTGTGCAAATATTTGAGATCCTTCTTTCAATTCTTTTGAGTATATTCCCCAAAGTGGAATTGCTAAATCATATAGTAGTTCTATTTTCTATTTTTTGAGGAACTACCATACTGGTTTGCACACTGGCCGTATCATTTTACATTCTCATCACAGTGCATAGGTCAGTTTCTCCACATCCCAGTTAACCCTTGTTATTTCTGTTTTCTTTTACACAGTAGCCATCCTAATGGGTGTGAGGTGGTACCTCCTTATGGTTTTGTGCAGACATTTTTAAAAGGAAAAGAAACATCTCGCCTCTGATGGCTACTTTGAGCCTCACTCACAGGGCCTGGGACTAGTGCATTCCAGCTCCTCAGCCCTCAGGAGCTTTCAGATCAGAGGCAGAGAGAGCATCCAGGCCTGGACTCAGCATGCTGTGTGGGTCTGCAGGAGTAGCTGCCCTTCCTCCTTCCCGCCTGCTGTCCATCTTGCTCTCATAGCTTAGAGGGCAGGGTAGACCGTACGTAACTGTGATGTCCAGCAGGATGAATCCCTTTTGAGGAGAGTCAAAGCATTAGGCTCAGAGGATAATCCCTCAATCCCTCCCCTCTGGTGATATCCAGGGAACAGCTTTATGGGGAGGTGATATCAAGCTGAAGGTAGAGAGGATTTTGCAGGTGGAAGAAAGCGGCATTACAGAGTTTCTCCTTTTATTAGTTACAGGAGCAGGTTTGAAGGATTTCAGTGTCTCCACACTTTCTTGCCCTCCCCATCCCTCCTGGCCAAACTGCCCCTCCTGTAGGTCAGGGGAGCCAGTGTCTTCAGGCTCCTTCTCCAGCCCTCTCCTCCAATGTGGCATTTAGCCCTGCAGATCACTCTCTTTTTCTTGAAACTCTCTCCTTGGTTCCTCAACACCTGGCTCTTTTGATTTTTCTCCTCTTTTCAGACTGCTCCTCCCTGTCTTCTCTGATATTTCTTCTAGCTCCTGAAGTGTTTCTAAGGGCGAAGCCTTGGCAGCTTTCAGTGTGATGGGCTTGTGCAAACCTGCCATCAGGATCCCAGAGCAGGGGCTGTCAGTGGTTGAAGGGGTGACCAGCCTGTGCATTTAGCCTTGATTCCTGGTGTCCCCGGAGGAGTCCCACTGTGTCCTGTTGCCTCTCCTGCCCTAGATAAAGTAGCAGCAGCAGCTCCTTTCTGGTTGAGTTCAATTGATTTAAGCTCCCACAGGCACCTGGGCATCTGGTTAGGGGGACAACAGTAGAGGACACCAGGCAAAAGCTTCAGGGGTCATTCTTGCATCTAGTCTTGTCATGAAGACATAGATGAATCTTCCTGGCCCTGCCCTTTAAGAGGAGAGCCGGATTTGGTAAAAGGTAATGGCAGTCACTGTGATAGGCGGTGTGAGAGAGAGGTGCCCCATTTTAGTGGGAGCTGGAGGAAGAAGACATCCATCCAGCCTCAGGCAAGGCTTCAAGTGGACTTGACTGCCTCCCTGGAGAGATAAGCTGTGTGAACACCCAGTAAAAAGGCAGTATATTCTCAGAGGCATTAGAGAAACAAACGAATACTTTGAGTTTTGGGATAAGAAGACATTTACCCCAATTTGGGCATGAGGTTGTCACAAAGACATCCTGATGAGACAGAGATTGAGCCACACCCTGGGAGAATGGAAGCAGAGAAGAGGTGGTAATAGAAGGATGAGGGACAAGAGTCAGAAAGGCCCCAGGGGCAGGAACCTGTGCATTATGTCCAGGAAATGGCATGAATCTTGCATGACGGGAGCATTTTGGTGACGGAGATGCACAGATTCTAGAAGAGAGGTGGGAGGGGTTGGGAAGTGTGCAGTGATTAGCAAGTCACTTCTAACGACAGAGTTGAGACTGCCATTAGCTAAAGTATCAGATTTGAGAAAAGTGAAATCCAATCTGTGTGGACTCATTAGCAATGATTTCTAGGCCAGTGAAGTGGGAGCAAGTCTAACCTTTTGGAAAGCAGTTGCTTGAGGCATCAACGCACAGCTCCTGTTCAGCAGATCCTCAGTCTTTCTAAGGATGCCATTTTAACCTAGTTTCCTGGAGCTTGTACAACTGAATATTTGATGTTTTAACAATTGAATCAGAAAACCTCAAACAGGTTAAAAAGGGCTGTCATTTTAAGCTTCCTGTTGGCTCAGTTTTTGCCTGGGTGTCTATCGGCTGGAGAGGCTGAGAAAAGAGACACAGATGGAGGAGCAGGTCTGCTGGGGGAGCGGAAGGCATGTTTAGTTCTGGCCTGAGGTGCACAGTGACTCCCAGGTGGGGATTTCCAGCAGATTGTTGTGTTTATGAATGTGACGTCTCGGGTATAGATTTGGAAGTGTATTAGACAGGGTATTTCTAGTTGTGAGAGACATAATCCTAATTTTAACTACATGAAGCCAAAAAGGCTTTTTTTTTTTTTTTTGGCTCATGTAAGTGGAAAGTACAAAGGATGGTTGCCCCTGTTAGATGTGGCTGCATTTAGGGGTTCAACAATGTTGTTAGAGCTTTGTCTGTCTGTCCACATTCTCAGTTCTGCTGTCCCAGCCTTGTTCTGCAGGGAGCTTCTCTCTATCAGACAGGTTTTAGTATCACCAGTGGAAAGAGGCTAATTTTTTCCAGCAGCAAAGTCCTTTGGCCAGGACAGATATGAATAAGGGTACTAAGCACTGGGGCAGAGGGAGAAGTGATATTATGATTGGTATTTCCACTCTGGTCATGTGGAATAGGGAGAGAGGAATTCTCCAAAGCAGACGTGGGGCACTGTTGCTGGGGACGCACTTGGGCCAGCGAAAGCTATGGCATCCATGGGCTCTGTCTGGGCAGCTTCATTGCACAGGTGGTAATTCTGAAGCTAGAGGAGTGGATGAGATCATCTTGGGAGACTGTGAATAGACGAGAGAAGAGAACTAAGGCTCAACCTGCCCAAGTTCAGGGTAATATTAGAGGCAGAAGATTGGCCCATAAGAGTCTTCCAGGAGCCAGGACAGGCAATAATCTAGAGATCAACGCAAACCCCAAGAGGAGACATTTCAAGGAGGAAACAAGGATCGGATTCACTGCAGATAGCTCCAGCAAATCAGCAGTGGAAAACTGTCCATGATTTAGCAATTAAGCCGCAGATGAGCTTGGAAAAAAGCTAGGGAGGGGTGGGGTTGAGCTTGGGGCTATGAAAGGAACTAGAGAGTGAGGGAACCAGAGAGGTTGGTGCATTTTTTCTTTTGTTTTTGTCTTAATGAGGAGACATTGATCTTGTGTTAGTGCTTAAGGGAGGGGTTAAAGTTTGGGGACAGGGAGGAGATGCTGGAGGAGATGGGCAGGGCTGGAACTAAGGACAGAGGCAGCCGGATTATCTTTGTCTCCAAAAGACCTGCATACAGCCGTGCTACATGAGTGCACTATTTATCTTACTTTTCAAAATTGTTTTAGGGATAGTATTATATCGTATGAATTTCCCATTTGCCTTACAGTACTATACTTATGTTTTAAAATTAATTTTTTAATTGCAAAGATAACATTTGTGTATGATAAAACAGAATTTAAATAATTCAGAAAGGAATAAAGACATAAAATAAAAGTCTTCTTCATTTTCCTTCAGGCTGCCTTCCTCAAGGTAACTGCTTTTTAAAGTTTTCTCAGGAATTTTTCCAAAAACGTTTCATGCATATGTAAGTGTATATGTGCATATATTTAAAAATAGACACGTGGGATCCTACAGTGCATTTTGTTCTGCCCCTTGCTTTTTTCACCCAGTGATGTGTCTTAAAGATACCTCCTCACTAGCATATACTGAGATTACTCATTTTGTTCCAGAAGCAGGATGGTGTTCTGTTGTGGAGTGGAGCAGGGTCTGTTCAATCAGTTTTCCACCACATGAATTTACTGTTGTCTTCAATCTATCGCCGTTAGAAATAATATTTCAGTGTACATTTTTACACAGGTATCTGCACACTGAAAGAACTATATTTGTCCATTAAATTCCTAGGAAATGAATTACTGGAGTATACGCACTAGTGGTAAAGACCTTACCTGTCACAGGAGACACAGGGTCAGTCCTTGCGTTGGGAAGATCCCCTGGAGGAGGGCATGGCAACCCACTCCAGTATTCTTGCCTGGAGAATCCCGTGGACAGAGGAGCCTGGTGGGCCACAGTCCACGGGGTCACAAAGAGTCGGACACAACTGAAGCGATTCAGCAGGCATGTAGCAGGCAGGCGGCACACAGGCATAACAACATATACATTCAAAGAGAATATATATTATTAAATTGAATTTTTGGAGTACACACGAGAATATACTTTTAAAAGAGTGACAAGGCTTCCCTGGTGGCTTGGCAGTAAAGAGTCCACCTCCAGTATAGGAGACACGGGTTCCACCCCTAGTCCAGGAGGATCCCACATGCCTCGGAGGAACTGGGCCCCTGCGCCACGACTATTGAGCCTGTGCTCTAGAGCCCAGGAACTGCAACTATTGAGCCCACATGCTGCCACTGCTGAAGCCTGTGTGCCCTGGAGCCCATGCTCCATAATTAAGAGAGGCCACCACAATGAGAAGCCTGAGCACCACAGCTTGGGAGTGGCCCCTTCTCGCTGCAACTTGAGAAAAACCCATGCAGCAATGAGGACCCAGCACAGCCAAAAATAAATGAATAAATTTAAAAAATTAAAAAGAATGATAATGACAAATTGCAATTCAGAGAAATTCTATAGATTAAAAAAAATTTATTTTTGGCTGTGCTGGGACTTTGTTGCTGCGTGGGCTACTGTCTAGGTGTGGTGCTTGGGCTTCTTGTCGTGGTGGCTTCTTTTGTTGCTGAGCACGGGCTCTAGGGTGTGTGGGCTTCAGGAGCTGTGTCACATACGCTCAGTAGTTGTGGCTTCCTGGCTCTAAGGCACAGGCTCAATATTGTGACGCATGGGCTTAGCTGCTCGGTAGCAGGTGGGATCTTCCCGGACTAGGGATTGAACCCTTGTCTCCTACATTCGCAGGTGGACTCTCCACCACTGAGCCACACGGGAAGCCCTATAGATGTTAATATTTCAAAAGCTGAGTCAAAGATATACAGATGTTTATTATATTTCTGTCCGTACTTTTCTGTGTGTTTGGACAGTGTACACACACACACACACACACACACACAATTATTTATATTCCCATGAACAGTAAATGAGTATGCTTCCATTTTCTCAAGAGGACATTAACAAAAATTTTAATCTTTGCGAGTCTGAAAAATGAAAAATGGTCTATCTCTATTGCTTTAATTGCATTTATTTAATGACAAGGGTGGCTGATCATTTTTCAATGAATTGCTTTTCCATTTCTAATGAGTCACACTCCTTTAAGGCCTACAGAGTATTTCATTGTATGTGTCCTAATTTACTTAACTATATTCTTATGAGTTATTTATGTTGTTTCCAAATGACTGTCAACATCTTTGTATATAAAGTTTTTTCTCTTTTATTTTCTAGACTTTTTTCTTTAGTGTACCATTTCAGAAGATGAATTGCTGGGTCGATAATGTGGACATTTTTATGCTTCAAAACATACTGTCAGATTGCTTTCTCAAGGGACATACAATACATAGTACCCCCAATTTCATTATACTCTTATCAGATTGGGTTTGTTAATAAAAATTAATTTTTGCTAATTTTATAGGTAAAAATAGGGTCTTAATTTCATTTGTATTTTATATTACCAATGAAGTTTAATGTTTTCTTTATGTTTGTTAATTAAATGAATTTCACTTCTCCAAACAATCTGTCCTTTTTCTCTCTTCACTTGATGGATAGCACATCCTTGTACAAAGAAAATAAAATTATGTGTTATCAGGGAAACCCTTATTTCCTCAGATTATCAAGTTAGCCTCTTGCATGGGAACACAGGGAAGGCAGTGGTTGAAAAGCCTTGGACTAGGGACGGGGGAGCCTGGTGGGCTGCCTTCTATGGGGTCACGGAGAGTCGGACACGACTGAAGTGACTTAGCAGCAGCAGTAGCAGTGTGGCCTGAGCACTGCATTGCCAGGACTCTAGGTATAGTGGTTGCAGAGAGGTGAGAAGGAATTTGTCAGTTAGGGTAAGAGTTCATGGTCAGCATAGAGAACATGCTAGACTTGGTGTTCTTCACCTCTGAGCTTCCCGGTGGAACTCTGGGTGGACTGGGTAGCCATGCCTGTGTTTCAGAATTCCAACCAGGTCATCGTTTCTGCTTCTTGAGGCCTTCTCCCAAGGCCAGTGCTGCAGAGTAGTTAAAAGATTGGAATAAGGGAGATTATTGTTACTGTTATCAGTTATTGCGTGCCCTCCCCCAGCTTTATCCAGATAGTTATTTACTTATTTATACATATATATTTTTTAGAAATTTATTTTATTTTGAACTATAGTTGATTTATAATGTTGCATTAGTTTCAGATCAGACAGCTATTTATTGATAGTTTCACCATTATTGAATAATCTTTGTCAATTAATTTAATGTCTAGAGTTGTTTTAATTCTTATTTCTTTTATACTACTTTTATATATAGAGATATTTTTATCAGCTTTCATATTTAGGTATGTATATATAAATTATATTTATATA
Organism: Ovis aries; assembly: GCF_016772045.2. NCBI lineage: Eukaryota > Metazoa > Chordata > Mammalia > Artiodactyla > Bovidae > Ovis > Ovis aries. The sequence continues at coordinate 50,661,641 of NC_056055.1, read as the reverse complement.
TCCATACCATTTTATTACTTCTTTTCGTATCTGTGTGTGTGTATGCATATGGTGTGTGTGTGTGTGTGTTTAGTCTCTCCAAAAGAGAGACTGTTCATATTCACTTTGTTTTCCTTTTAGGATGTTAATTTTATTTTCTTCCAAATAATCTTTATATATTAAAGTTATGAGATTATCATTTTTAACTAACATTATTTCTAATTTTTTATCTTCCAATTTTATTTTTTTCACTTTTTACTACTGAGATGCACAGAGTATGTTATGTTTGATGAGTTTTAACAAACGCATATACCCGTGTAACCCACATTTCTATCAAAGTATAGAATATTTCTATTACCCCAGAAGGTTTCCCGGTGACCCTTCCCAGTCAACGCTCAGCCCCCGCCTGCTCTGCCAAGCACAACCACTATCACCATATACCAGCCCTGCTTGTGCTAGCCTTTCATGTGAAGGGAGTAAGACGTGTGTACTTTTCTGTCTGGCTCTTTTCACTCAACTTGAAATTCAGCCATGCTGTTCCTGTTGGTACACTCTGCTCCTTTTTATTGCCTAGTGGTATTCCTTTGTATGAGTGGAGCACGGTTTATTCATTCTCCTGTCCCCTGACATTTGGGTTGTTTTTAATATTTAGCTGTTATGAAGAATGCGCCAATGAACATTCTTGTACCAGTCTTTTTGTAGACATATGTTTTTATTTTTCCTGGATAAATATCCAAGAATGGAGTTGCTGGATTATATAATATGTATGTTTAACTTTTTTAGAAACTGCCAAACTATTTTTCCAAAGTGATTATACCATTTTACATTCCTATCAGCAATACTTGAGGTTCCAGTTTCTCCACATCCTGGCCAATATTTGCTGTTGTAAGTCTTTAGTGGGTTAGTGGTGTCTTATAGTAATAATAAGTTTCACTTCCCTAATGACTTAGGTTATTGAACACTTTTTCATGAGCTTATTAGCCATCATATAATAATAAATTTGACTTAGAGACTTAAAATTTAATGTAGGCAGGTTCATTAATTATTTTATGAATTTTAAAGCTTTTACATTCAGAAATTCTTTAAAAAATACCAAATATTTTTACGTATATATCCTTCTACTACTTTATTGATGAAATGCGTAAATGTTAAACTCTTTTTAATATACCTATAATTTTTTTAAGTTGAAAGGAAAGTATTTGTCCTCATATAATTAACCAACTGAACTATACATTAAATAATCACTTTCTTCTTTATCACCTTATTTGATTTAATATATTTATCTTAAACCAATCTTTAAATATACTTGGATATATTTCTATGCTACTGTGTTACAGGTACTTTTTCTACTCATAGTATACTTTCAACAATTGGAGTTTTAGAGTTTAATTACCAAGTGAGCAAGTTTACTTTCATTCCTCTTTATTTCATCAAAAGTTTCCTAGCAATTCCAATTCATTTATTTGTCTAATCTAACAGTCTAGTCAAGGCTATGGTTTTTCCTGTAGTCATGTATGGATATGAGAGTTGGACTGTGAAGAAGGCTGAGAGCCGAAGAATTGATGCTTTTGAACTGTGGTGTTGGAGAAGACTCTTGAGAGGCCCTTGGACTGCAAGGAGATCCAACCAGTCCATTCTGAAGGAGATCAGTCCTGGGATTTCTTTGGAAGGAATGATGCTAAAGCTGAAGCTCCAGTACTTTGGCCACCTCATGCAAAGAGTTGACTCATTGGAAAAGACTCTGATGCTGGGGGCAGGAGGAGAAGGGGACGACCGAGGATGAGATGGCTGGATGGCATCACTTGCTCGATGGATGTGAGTCTGAGTGAACTCCGAGAGATGGTGATGGACAGGGAGGCCTGGCGTGCTGCGGTTCATGGGGCCGCAAAGAGTCGGACACGACTGAGCGACTGAACTGAACTGAACTGACCTGTGTTGTTGTTTAGTCATTAAGTAATGTCCAACTCTTTTTCGACCTCATGGACCGTAGCCTGCCAGGCTCCTCTGTCCATGGGATTTCCCAAGGAAGAATACTGGAGTGGGTTGCTGTTTTCCTTCTCCAGAGGATCTTCCCAACCCAGGAATCGAATCTGCAGTTCCTGCATTGTAGGTGGCTTCTTTACCACTGAGCCACCAGGAAAGCCCCTGAATCTAACTATAGCCGACTGAATAACAGCCTCTCAAAGATGTCTGTGTCCTAATCTTTGCAACCTGTGAATGTTACCCTACATGGCAAAGGGGATTTTGCAGATGTGATTAATTTAATGACCTTTCTATGGGATGATTATCTTGGATTATCCAAGTGGACCAAGTATAATCACAAGGCTTCTTATAAGAGGGAGACAGGAGTAGTGGAGAGAGAAGATGATGGGGACACAAGCCAAGAAATGTAGGCAGTCTCTAGAAACAGGAAGGGCTAAGGAGCAGATTATCTCTTGGAGCCTTCAGAAGAAACAAGCCCTGCCAACATCTTGATTTTATTCCTTAACCTTCACCTCAGCCTTCTGACCCTCCAGAACTGTAGGAGAATAAATTTGTATTATTTTAAGTCCTTACATTTGTGGCAATTGGTTATAGCTGCAACAGGAAACTGATACACTAACTTAACATTCCTTTTGAAAACTAAGTTCTAATTGTTGTTCTTAGATTTGATTGGATTGTGTTTTTGTTTGGATTATATTAAGCAGAGACTTTAGTTTGGGAAGGACTGACATGTTTATACTATTCAGACCTGCTCTGCAGACTGCTCCAGAAAGGTGCCCCCACAATTTCTACCCATTGACTGCTATCTTTGTTTGGGTTCCCCAGAGGTAGACATGAACGCAAGGAGTAGGGAGAAGGGAAGTCAGGGGAGGGAAGGCAGCCAATAGAGATTCGTCATCAAGCGTGCACCTCTGGGTTCCCTAAATCTTTTTTATTTAATTAAATTAATTTATTTAATTTGTTTTTTGATTGCACTGAGTCTTCATTTCTGTGTGAGGGCTTTTTCTAGCTGTGGTAAGCAGAGGCTGTTCTCAAGTTGGTGTGTGGGCTTCTCATTGTGGTGGCTTCTCTTGTTGCCGAGCACAGGCTCCAGAATGTGCAGGCTTAGTTGACCTGCAGCATGTGGAATCTCCCAGGAGCAGGGATTGAACCCATGCCCCCTGCATTGGCAGGTGGATTCTTAACCACTGCACCACCAGGGAAGTCACCCCAGATCTTCTTGAGGCGGTAAATGTATCACCTCAGCCTTGGGAATGGAGGGATATCAGGGTGAAGAAAGACCTTCAGACCTGGTGACAGCAGCAGATGGAGACTGTCATCATTGTCGTTGTTCTGTCGGTCAGTCGTGTCCAGCTCCTTGCGGCCCCATGAACTGCAGCTCGCCAGGCTTCCCTGTCCTTCACTATCTCCCAGAGTTTGCTCAAACTCATGTCCATAGTGACTGGCTATTAAGGCACTCACTTTTTTCCCTGGGGCCCAGCGTCCACACATTCCCTGCTCCCTCACATGGAGGCAAGGTTACAAAAGGGATCAAGCTGGCCTAACTCTGCACAGGACATGATAGCCAGGCAGCTTCCCAGGGGAGGTGAGCTGCTTGCCAAGTGCCTAGCAAATAATCCCTTCACCCTTCCCATTGCGATGAACATCTGGTTTCCAGTGTCAGCGTCTGCATCTCTTTTCCCAGGGGCTTATCCTGCTGGCCAGAGGCCATGGGAGATCAGAAGTACCAGAGAACTAAACTTCCTTGCCAGCAGCTTCCAACCAATGACAAGGGGGGTAGAGAACTCTGATCCCCAGTGTGCCCCAGCGAGTTGACACTGGACCATGTCGACTTACTGGCTGCCTTTCCCTCCCTGCCTTCAAAAGGTGCTTCCTGGGTTCATCTCCCAATACGTATTTATGCCTGAATTCTTGTCTCATGGTCAACATCTGGGAAAATTCAAGTAGCACAGAAGGCAATGGACCTAAGTGGCCAGAGGGGTGAGATGGAGGCATTCCAGGTGTGGGAACAAAAGGCAAGCCCCTTATAGCTGAGACATAGAGATTCTGAGCCCCGGGAGGCAGCTGAGAGGATTTTGACCTTCTTTACACTTGATGTTTTTATGGCTTCCCTGACATGATATTTTTATGGCTCCATCATTATGGTGCTTGGCTGGTTAGTCACTATGGCTGCTCTTTGGGGGTCTGGCCTGAGACTGGGATCCTAACAGTGGTTCTGGCTACTGGGCTAGCCCATTTGAAGGGTAAAAGTGTATGTAAAGTCATTCAGTTTCATTGAGGCAGCAGGACCCACAGGCCACCTAGACTTCATTTTGGCAGGAGAGCTGAAAACAAAGGCTTCTGGTAGAAAGAACTCTCCATTCTGGAGGATTTAATGCATTCCCATGAGGGGAAAAACATCAGTGGAGAGTGAGCTAGTGCTCCAAGGAAGACATTCCGCTAGGCCCTCCCTGGTAACCATGGGGATGGAGGAGAGTGGGAGCCAGGCAGGATCCATATCCCATAAAAATGTTGGCGGCTGGATTGCAAGATGAAGGGCCTGCAGATACCCTCTGACACCATATAATTTATGGGGTAATCAGAAGTCCTCCTGAAGGGCTGTGAGGGAAGAGGAGCTGTGATTCAGAGCCTTCGGGCCTTGAACATTTAATGAGGCACTGAGAGCCCATAAAGATTAAGATCAGAATGATTTGCCCCTTTAGGGTGCTGATTTTATCTTAGCATTGCCCCTGAAGGATACCACATCTTCTCTGAAATGCCTGGAAGTCCGAATGTGGAAATCAACAGCCCAGAATTTGCGGGGTATCTTGTAAGGATATGGTTGGGGGATGCTGAACTCCTGGAATTTCTGGATGCTGAAACTCTTCACTTTGACACTGGAAGCTGCCTACTGCCAAGAAATTGAGAGAACCTAAGAATCTCAAGCTGGACAAGCCCTTACAGAAAAGGATGCGGAAGTCCAGAGAGGTCAGGTGACTGGTTTAAAATCACACAGTACACCAGGAACTGTTGGTACCAGCTATAATATCAGGTGGAAGAAAAAAGAACCTTCAGTCCGTATAAGGGAAGTAGCTGGCATGATTCCTTTTTAGAAGGCAAAGAGCAGTCTACAATGTGCAAAAGGCACAAATAGCATCTTTTGGGGCTTTAAACCTTGAACATTTAAATTGGTTTCCTAAGTGCAAAATATGTATTACAACATTTTCAGAATCTCTAATGGTTGGTTGAGCAATTAAGAGACAGCTTATTAATATACAGTGACTGACTCATGAAATTGATTTAAAATGGCATCTGTGTGCCTTTAAGCTGAGATGTTTCCAATGTCTGGAGACATAAGGGCCTGAAAAAAGATGCTGCAGGAATATTCACTGAATCAAAGGATAAATGAGACTTGGCCCTCTGAAGGGGACCTGGCCCTGGTCAGGGAATCTTAATCTTTTTCCCTTTCTGATTCTAAAGTTTATTGTAGAAAATTTGAAAAATACAGAAAAATATGTAGAAGGAAAAAAAATCACCTATTAACCAGCCCCTTCAAATATTTCCAGAAATAACATTCTTAACATTATGATATGTTTCCAACAAGCATTTTTTTGGGTATACATTTATTTTTAAAAATTGTATTTAAAAATCTCAGCTTTAAGAGATTTGCATTTTGCCTTGATTCTAACTTACCGTTTAACAGTCTCCAAAGAGATTAATTTAGGTAGCTGCATTATATTCCATGGAAAGGTTGTGGTATAATTTATTAACCTGTTTCTAGGTCATTTCCAATTTTTCAATATTATAAATAACACAATGATAAACATCCTGGTGCATAAATCTTGGATGCCACCTCTGACTGTACTCAGAGTCTATTTCCAGTGATGGGAACTATCGGACAATCCTCACCCTCCCTGGATGTCTGGCCCCAGGGTCTTCAACTCCAGTAGGGAAGAGACAGGGTGCCATGAAGGCACAGCTGACTGTACTGTACTAAGCTTGATACCATTAAGCACCTACTTTTTATTATATTAATTATTTACATGCTTGGTAAGGTAGCTTCTGCATTAGTTGCATTGCCCCAGGCTCTGTCCCTCCTAGGAACAGCCCTGCCTTCTAGGAATAGCCCTGCCTGGTTGCACCATGTCTAGTGACCCCTGAGCTCTGGGGTAGCTCCTCAGAGCCCCAAGGCCCTGCAGACCCAGTCTGAAACCTGTGGCTTCTATCCATTCCAGGGACACCACTGTCGACACCACTCATGCTGCTGTTACTTCTGCCAGCTGCTCTTGTCCCCTGAGTTCTCCCTGCTCACCAGGTACCATGCTCAGTGCTTTATGTGTGTTGACTCACTCAGTCCTCGCAGCCTTTTGGAGGTGGTGCCTGTCATCATCCCCATCTTACAGATGGGAAAACTGAGGTTCAAGGGTGTTAAGCCCCTTACCCGAGGTTATAGTCCATTTGCCTCCAGAGCCCATGCTCCTATCAACCGCACATACTGCCTCTGCGAGCTCCCTTTGATGCCTCAACACACGGCAAGACCCTCCCATTATTGGCTTGTGCCCAGCCCTCTGCAACCCATTAGCACATCCACTTGCACTGCAAAGAAGACTGAGAACGGGGCCTGTTTAGGTGATGATGCTCATTCCATGTGGGGCAGCCATGGGTCTGAATGACTGGATCTGAACAACAGTATGAGTCAATAGCTGAGAGACGCAGATTGCCTGAGTCTACCTGGAATCCCTGACCCACCCTGAGCCCTGCTTGATGCTCACGCTACCTCCCCTTTGTGGCAGAAAGCTATTGGCAGCTTTCTCCTTTCCTGCCATCTCAACCCAGGATCGCAATGGACCTCAAAATAATTCCTGGCAAAGACTAACCAGGAATTGAATCTAGGGTTCTCAGAGAACTCTGGTTAGGGAGATCTGGGTCCAGCTTCACCACCTACTGCTTCTTGAGCCCAAGCTTCCTTGTCTATGAAACGTGAGGCTGACTACCCTCCTCCTCTTTGTCAGGACTTTGGGGCTCAGAGAGATGCCCGATGAGAACATGTTTTGTGAACCTGGAGTCTTGCACTTGTAGAAGGAAGCCCGGCTGTGGCTAATGGAATGAAGCTACAGGAAAGGGTGTTCACAAATAGACGGAGTCCCGCAGATCCTTAGGGTAATGCCAAGCCGCCCCCTTCGGGCTTGCAGAGCTTGGTGATTGGCCAGCGGTGACCCCTGTAGCCCTTCTTTGACTTGAAGTCTCCTTATCTGGAAAATGGAGTCATCCTACCCACCCCAGATGAAAGTCATGAGGGTGAATGGAGACAACAGGCAAGAAGGTCTTAGCACTAGCCCAGAACCTAGTAGGTACACAGGAAGTGGGAGTCCCGACCTCTTCCTCCCCTTCCCTAAGATTCGTTCCCAGATGGAAATGCCCAAGCAGGTGACAAGCCCCTGGGGCTGTGGGAACAGGTGTGAAGGTCAGTGGCCAGGTCCCCAGGCAGGCCCTGGTTTAGGCTGGGTGTAAAAGCAGTGGCTACACCAGGGCTGTGGCTACTGTCCAGTGGGCCTGGGGGTAGGGGGGTGGGTGTCAGGAATGGGAGCCTGGAGCTCTTTTGTCTGTTGCTCTCCAAATCTCAGGAACCCTGAGAGATCAGGTATTAAATCTTCAAGATTTCTGCCTTCTAAACAAGGGAGAGGGGTGGGATGTGAAAAGGGAGAGAACACTTGGTTTCCTGTCCTGGTTCTGCCACAGACTGTGTGACCATGGGCAAGCCCCTCCCTTCTTTGGCTCACAATTTCTGTACCTGTGAAACTGAGGTTTGGTTAAATGTGTGTTTTGCAGTTGTGACTCACAAATCTGTCTCCCCTACCTGGCTCCTGGAGATGCTTTGCCAGTGTCTGAGTCTTGGGTGTTAGTGGGGAAGGGATGGGCCTGCAGCTCACGGGTGCCCACTGACCTGTGAGATCCCCAAGGATAGAGACTGTGTCTGATCCATCTCATCCATGCCCTCCAGGGCCCTGGGGCTGCTCAGTCGTGTCTGGCTGATGAGGGAAGGAAAGCCTCCTGTGGCGGAGTGGAGGGGGGCTGGCCACCCAGTGTTGCCATCTGCCTGCCCTCCCCCATGACCAGTCAGGCTCCAAGTCTGGGGGTGGGGGTGGTAACTGTCGAGGGGACAGGCAGGTTTTATATGATTTTATTATTATTTCCCCGCATAGTGGGGTTTGTCTGGATGACACTAGGTAAAGCACCCAGGGTTTCTGTTATCAGCTTCCAGATCTGTCTACTTGGCCAGGCTGGGCTTCCAGAGGTCAGGGGCCTGTTGGATTCCTCTCTGCGTCCACAGTGTCTGCACAGGGTCTGGTACAGCGGTGGTGCCCAGTGAATAGTCAGAGAACCTACTTCATGGCTGGACTCCCTCTGACTCCATTTAAACCTTCATTTGATAGCCCCTTACTAACTGTCAACAAGAGCCAAGTCCATGGTCAGGCTGTCCCGTGGGGGGACAGAGGTAAACCTGACTCCTGATCCTCAAGGCACTCCCAGTGTAACTACGAAGAACCAAGTGAGCAATGTGCAGGAGGGGTCATGGAGGACAGCCCAGGGCTCTGTGAGCACAGAGGAGAGAGAGCACATGGCCTGGCACCTGAAGCAAGCTTCTGAAACCGCAAGCCCTGGAGCCAGCCTGTGTGTTCACAACCCAGTTCTGTCCTCTCTCAGCTCTGCAGCCTTGAACAAGCCATTTCATCTCTCTGGGTCTCAGTTTCCTCATCTGCCACACAAGTACCGGAAGTAGTGCCTTAGAACAGTGCTTGGCAGATAGTGAGTAGTCAACAAATATCAGCCAAAGGAAGACAACCAGCGGCCAGCACTTCTTAAGGCAGGAGAGGGACTCAACATTCTCCCTACAGTTACGAGGACTGTATGCTCCCTGGGTGTCTCTTCACAATTCTGCCACCCAGTTTTAACACTGCTGATGTAGGAGGAGACAGGACCAGAGAGGGGCAAGGACTTGCCCTGGGGGCTCAGCAGTAAAGAATCTGCCTGCAGTGCAGGTTTGATCCCTGGGTCGGGAAGACCCCCTGGAGGAGGGCATGGCAACCCACTCCAGTATTCTTGCCTGGAGAATCCCCACAGACAAAGGAGCCTGGCGGGCTGCAGTCCATGGGGTCGTACAGAGTTGAACACAGCTGAGTGACTCAGCAGCAGCAGTAGCAAATAGCCAGTGGCAGAGCCATAACTGAACTCATGAGCTCCTGCCTCCCAGCCTGAAGGATCGTCCTCTTTTGCAGGTCACTTCCCTTGTAAAAACCCCATATCTACACGCTTGGATTGATCCCTTAAGGCCCATGTGAAATGCAGCTGGATGCTCTTCAAAATTTGGCTCAAAAGGGAGTGTACAAGCTGGCTTTCACTTATCATTGGACCAGCCAGAATCTTGCTGGTCTTCTAGGAATTTAAAAGAATTTCTCTTTTTAAAAAAGTGAAGTATTTTGGTTGGCTTTTGCCATTTAAAAACATATTCAGGGAGGAGTAATCCAATGACTTCTTTTTCGTATATATGTCATCTGAATAAGATGGAACCTGGACTGTTCTTTTTGAAAATCACCTGCTCTCCTTCTGCGTCCCTTCTCTTCATGTTCTCTGCCAGATTTAAGGCCTTTGTGAGCATCTCTTCACCTGACTGCTCTTCCAGGATCCATTCATCTTTCTCTCTTTCAGGTGTTACTGTATAACCACCTTTTTCCTATATCCTGGCATATGGTTTTGTACTTCCCACTTCCTTCTCTACTGAACTGAGGTGTATTTTTAAAAATCTACTTATATCATTTTCCCTATTCTAAACCTATGGCTTCCCAGAATCTTCAGGAAAAGGGCCATAGTTGTCATTTAAGGTCTTTTGTGATCTGGCCTCAGTTTACCTATTCAATTTCATTTCCCTTCTTCCTAGACACAAATTCTTTATCCCCCTATAGATAAGTCATGCATGCATGCTAAGTTGTTTCCGTTGTATCCAACTCTATACGACCCTATAGACTGGACTGTAGCCTGCCAGGCTCCTCTTTCCATGGAATTCTCCAGGTAAGAATACTGGAGTAGGTTGCCATGCCCTGCTCCAGGGGATCTTCTCAACCTAGGGGTTGAACTTGCGTCTCTTGCATTGGCACGTGGGTTCTTTACCACTAGCACCACTTGGGAAGCCCCATAGATAACTAAGGGCAAAACTAATTACCCAAACCTCTGAGGCTAAGAAAATTGCTGTCACTGAGGTCAGGTTTCTGGCAATCAGGGCTTGTCTTGGTTTCCTGTGGCTGCCCTGACAAATTACCTCAAATTTAGTAGCTTAAGAAACAGAAAATTATGCTCTTAGAGTCCTAGAGTTAGGAATCTCACTTGCATCTTATCAGACTAACCCCCACTCTCTCAGGATGCTCCACGTCCCTGCCTCTTCCAGCTGCTGGTGGCTGTGGGCATTCCTTGGCTTGCGGCTCCGTCACTCCAAACTCTGCCTCTAAGTTCACGTTGCCTTTTCCTGGTCAAACATCAAATCTTCCTCTGCTTCCCTCTCAGGAGCTTCCTTATGATCACATTTAGGGCCCACCTGGATAATCTTCTCAACTCAACATCCTTAACTCAATCACATCTGTGAAGCCCGTGTACCATATCAGGTGACATTCCCAGACTCTAGGATGAGGGCCTGGATATCTCTAGGCTCATTCCTCAGCCAACCACAGAGGGAACCAGGCTGCATCTCAACAATTTTCCCATGTATGAGACAGACTTTTTTTCTGCCACTCTGAAGATTGTTACTTACTTGCTGTGTGCAGCTTTCTCTCCTTTTAGCTTGGATTTTATGGGATGGGAGAGATAAGAATTACTTCTTTAAAGTGCACTGGATTGGATTTTGGCTACCACTGGCTATGCAATGATGGAATTATTGAGAAATTAATTGGTGTCTTGTTTTCTTGACTCTTGTGGGCTTTGCAGAAGGAATGGAAGTATTTTCTCCCCAGGCTCTATCATAACTCTGCATATCTCTACCCAGGGAGGAAACGGTCTGTTTTTCCAAAGGTCTGGGCCTTTTCTTTCTTTAATCATTCACTGGGGAAGGAAGCAGGTTTCCGGGTGTTTTCTGGTCGGAGTGGAAAACTGGCCTCATGGAGGTTAGCTGAGGATCTCCTTGAATGGGGATGGTTAGCCTGGGGCATCCGAGGACAAGGTGTGAGGTTTTGTGCGCTGGGAGTTAGGTTACACTGTCTGCCTGTTTCCCTTCCTCCGTTCTCTATCCTAGGAAGGGTGGTGGCGTGGTGGGTTCCTAATGGCATGAAGAAGCCTGAATCTTACCACAACCTGGCTCCTAGGGGTATGGCCTGGGGTGGAGATGTCCGCATGGAAGCCAGGAACCCCAGGAGCCTCAGCATAGACTGTCTCTCCACCCTGATGGGTTTTCTTGGGGCAGAGAGGAGTAGGATGACCAGCAGAGTGGCCTGACTTTGGATGGCCACACAGGCCTGAGCAAAAACACAGGCAGCCGTGACCATGAGGGGCAGCAGCCCCAAGACCAGGACTAGTAAACCTGGGGGCTTCCTGTACCATCCAAGGGAGGAGGAGGGACTTCTTGTTGACCCTGGACATGTGTAGGCAAATAGGCTTCATTATGGAAAGTATGACATAGTCCCTGACCCCGTGAGCCATGGAGCAAACCGCAGGCCTGTTATCCATGTGGGAGGTGAATGGGGCTAGCACGCTCCCTTTGAAGCAGAGTGGTGATTCATGCCGGTGCAGCAAACTAGAGGCAGATGCTGTCAGGGGCAGCTGTGCTCTCCAGGGCCTCTCCGTTGGCTGGGGCAGATGCAAACAGCTGTGAAGCCATGGTGCAGACTAGGACAAAGAGCTGGAGTGGGTGAGGGGTGGAGAGGCATGGGGCAAGGGCATGGTTATATCCCCAGCTGCTAAAATCAGAGAGGGCTTCCTGGAGGAGGGCCCATTTCTGCTGAACCTCAATGGAAGAGAATTTTGGCCCAGGAGAGACAGAGTTGGGAAAATGATGTCCCAGAAAGGGGATGGGAGTGGTGTGGGAGCCAGAGGGATTATCCAGAGCATGAGCCACGTTACAGGGTGACATGAGGGAGAAGTCAGGACAGGAGGTGGGAGTTGGCTTTGGAGGGAATTGGATGCCAAGCCAAGGAGGTAACAAGGGGAAGGCAAGAGTGTTGTGACCAGTTCCAGCGATGACTAATGCTAAAGCTGGAAATAGCCTGGCCAGGCGTCGCTTTTAGGAGTGTGGCACTTGGGAAGTCACCCTCTAAGGCATAGCTGTGGTTACCTGCCTGTACGGCCTTCCTCACCCTTGCTGTCGTCTCTGAGGGACTCTCTTTTTCTAGATTCTGTGCTATATACAAGTATCATTTCCTTCAATCCTCACAAAAATCCTATGAGACAGATACTAGTTCCATCCTCATTTAACATTTGAGGGAACTAAGCAGAGAGAAGTCAAGTAACTTGTCCAAAGTCTTCCAGATCATTTTGGCAGGATGGTCGAGCTACCAGTGGAGCTTGGCATCAAGGTGCCAGGTCAGTCAACAGCACTAAGAACAAAGATTCTGAGCAAGTACCTGCTCTGACCACATTTGTACAAATGGAGAAACTGAGGCTAGGGGGAGGCTGACCAAAGTCACCCAGTAATTAGAGGCAGAGCCAGAAACCCAGGGGCCCTGGCTTCTGGGCCAGAAATCTCCCTCGGGAGTGCCCATGCCTGAGGATGCAGCAAACAGATAGGATGCCTAGACATGGTGCTGGATGGAAGTGGATCTATCCAGTGGAAGATGTTCTATCCACTCCTGGCCCTCAGCCACAGACATGTTTGTGAGCAGAGCCCACAGAGACTGCCTGAGGACACTATTTGTTGGTCATAAGCTAGTTTGTGATTCAATTTTTCAAGATATTTATTATGTAATTATATGTATATATATATGTCTATACACACAGAAAGAAACCAGTATTTGTGATGTATATGTTCATGGCAAAGCATAATAGTAAGATTAGCACCTGTGACCCACTACCTGCATTCGAAATCAGAAGCTTCCTGGCATTCTTGCATGTGTCTAGATGCATCTTCCCTGTCTTACCTCCTTGCTACCCCAGGTGAGACCATGACCCAGATTTTGGTGTTTGTCATTTCCTTCCTATTTTGTAGTAGTTTTAGCACACGTGTATAGATTCCAAAGCCATATGTTATTTACTTTTGCTGGCATTTGAACTTCATAAAGGTAGTATTATAATCTATATTGTTGTTTAGTTGTTAAGTCATGTCTAACTCTTTTGCGACACCATGGACTGTAGCCTGCCAGGCTCTTCTGTCCATGGAATTTCCCAGGCAAGAATACTGGAATGGGTTGCTATTTCCTTCTCCAGGGGATCTTCTCGACCCAGGGATTGAACCTACCACTCCTGTATTGGCAAGTAGACTCTTTACCACTAAGCCACCAGGGAACCTCTAGGCTACCAGGCTTCTCCATCCATGGGATTCTCCAGGCAAGAATACTGGAGTGGGTTACCATCTCCTTCTCCAGGGGATCTTCCCAACTCAGGGATCAAACCCGGGTCTGCTGCATTGGAGGCAGACGCTTTAACCTCTGAGCCACCAGGGAAGCCCCTGATAAGCTATATTACCTTCTATGAATTCTTTTCTAAACTCAATGTTTTTTCTAAAATCCATCTATATTGATGCACGTAGCTATAGTTAGCTCATTTTCCCCACTGTATAGTATTCTGTTTTACGGAATGCTGCATATTATTGGTCTATTCTTTTACTGTTGGGTATTTAGTTTGATTCTAGTAGTTTGCTATCATGAATAGTGCTGCTATGACCATTCTTGGACATGTCTCCCAGGGCACATGGAAGAGTTTCTAAAAGACATACCTTGGAGTGGGACTTCTGGATATATATAGTATGTGAACAGTTAACCCTATTAGCTAAAGCGAAATCAGCAAATGCTCCTATCTGCCCGGTGTGCTTCCCTTTCTCTTTTACCTTGTGGTCTCCCTCTAGTGCCCCCTATTGGCAGAAGCTAAAAAGGTTCCAAATGGCCAAGCCCTGCAAAAATGGAGTCCCAGGTCCGGCATTACAATGCAGGATTTAGAAGAGTAAGGTTAGAGATGAAAGGCATAGCAACTAATTTAGAGATGTGTGATCATTGTGTTTACCGGATAAAAAACAACAAGGCCAGTGTGGCCCAAAGGTCGTCCGTTTAAAACCTCTTCAATGTAACCTGATCTTTGCTCCGTCTTTCTGCCCTTGCCAAAAGGAATGGCTAATCTTTCCCCAAACATGTTGCCCTTCCACCTCCACGCTTTTATTTCTATTTCTTTCCATCTCAGTTTCCTTCTTTGCCTGGATATCTTGCTCCTTGTTCTTCTTGGTGCTAAAAGCCCATATCAAATGCTGTGTCCTTCATGGCTTTTTCTCTAATCTCTCCAGTGGAGGTAATAAAAATACTCTTCCCTTGGGTTCCATGGCCTGGTATCAGCCCTCTGTCTGGGCAACAAGCACCGTTTCCCTCAGCATCACAGTTGTTTGGTTTGTGAGTCATCGCCTTACTCAGAATTTTTCTTACTATTAAGAAAAGCAAGGCAGCATATGATAATAGAGAAAATAATCACTTAATATTCTACTGCTGGCATGGTTTTTACCACTTTTGTGTGTTCCTTGCTTGTTTTTCTGTCTGCGTGCTTTGAATAGGTAGCACACTTGTAACATCGTAGCGGATTTCTTTTTTATCCGTGTTAGGTCAAAAACTTCTCTCCTTTGTTTCTATAGTCTTCATCACAGTTTCTAATAGTTATGCATCATTCCAATGTGTGTTAATAACCTTTTGGCTCTAAGTGACAGAAACTCAGTCTAAATGAGCTTCAGCAGAAAGGGGATCTTCATGCAGAGTATACTGTGATCTCACAGTAACCAAGGGTAGCCTTCTGGCTGGACCTTGGGGACTCCCAGAAGAGGTGTTGTCCTACATCTGTGTCAGCTTCATTCTTTCTTCCTTCTCCAGCTGATCTGCTCTCTCTGATTTTCCTCCACATGGAAGAAAACATCCACACACCAGGCCCCAGCTTTACCTGTGATAGTCCAGCCAGCTCTTTGAGACTGGTCCTTCTTTCTCAGGGGCAGACTCCACTTGTATAGCTGCTGCTGCTGCTGCTAAGTCACTTCAGTCGTGTCCGACTCTGTGCAACCCCATAAACAGCAGCCCACCAGGCTCCCCCGTCCCTGGGATTCTCCAGGCAAGAATACTGGAGTGGGCTGCCATTTCCTTCTCCAATGCATGAAAGTGAATGTGAAGTCGTTCAGCCGTGTCCAACTCTCAGCGACTCCATGGACTGCAGCCTACTAGGCTGCTTGTATAGATAGGGACACATTTTACCAAGGTCAGTCATACTTGAACAACCAGGCGGGTTGTGTAGAAAAGGGATCCTGGTAAGAGAACCCTATGGTGAGATTTTTATACTTCCTCCAGATAATTGCTACAGTAGTCATTGCATGTATTAGCATATACATTTTCCCTAATTTTGAATTATTTTCTTTGGTCCAATTCTTAGAAGTGAGATGACCAGATCATAAAGTTCGTACATTTTTATATATGATATTATTACCAATGGGATTTCAAAGAGTTATTCAATTTCACTCCCATTGTGTGAGAGAGCCATTTCTTTGTACCATCGAGAAAATTGGGCATTATGACTGGAAATGGATTTTTTACTATTTTAATAATCATAAAAAGATATCTCTGTAATTTTTGTTAGCATTTTTCTGGCTACTAGTGAGACTGAAGTTTTCCCCGTATATTTATTTTATTAGAGTATATTCCCTTTTGTAAATTATCTTTTCCTAGTTTTGCCCGTTTATCTAGTGGCATGTTAATTCTGTTCAAATTTAATTGCTTCTTTCTTTTGTGTGTGCATTTCACTTCTACCTTTTTCTACCTTTATGCATGGTCTAGCTTGTATTATAGTTACTTGTCTGATCTTTCTTATTAGACTATGAGCTCCTGGTGGACAGAGCCAGCCCTGAGCACTAGCCTAGCATGGAATCCTAGTAAAGCCCTCAATGATGGCTAATTGGATAAAATAAGCCTACAGTTATGGTCTCCATGAGCTTCTCTAGTGGCTCAGAGGGTAAAGCGTCTGCCTGCAGTGCAGGTAGACCTGGGTTCAATCCCTGGGTCAGGAAAACCCTCTAGAGGAGGAAATGGAAACCCACTCTAGTACCTTTGCCCGGAAAATCCCATGGACAGAGGAGCCCGGTAGGCTACAGTCCATGGGGTTGCAAAGAGTCGGGCACAACTGAGCAACTTCACTTTCCCTTTCCTTTCACTTTATGGTCTCCATTATGCAGAAGTAATTGTGCAGCCTGAGTGGTGAGCATATAGGTTATAAGGATGCAAGAAACATACACTTCATTCATTTAGACTGAAGATCTGCTACATGCTAGGATCTAGGATGCCTTGGAGCCACAAGACAGTGGAGAAGGGAGAATTAAACATCAATTACACAGCTGTGAGAAATCCTACTTATCCTACAGAATTCCAGAGAGTTCTATGAGCTTTAAAAGGGAAGGAACATAGATCCAACATTAAAGCAGAAATCAGCAAACCTTCTGTAAAGAGCTAGATAGTTTTTAAATTAATTTTATTTATTTGGCTGTGCCTGGTCTTAGTTGTGACATGCGGAATCTTTTATTAATAGTTGTGTCATGCAAACCCTTAGTGGCAGCACCTGGGATCTATTTCCCTTACCAGGGAATGAACCCAGGCCCCCTGCATTGGAAGTGCGGAGTTTTAGCCACTAGACCACCAGAGAAGTCCCTAGATAGTTTATTTAAGGTCTTTCAGACCATATACTGGAGAAGGCAATATCACCCCACTCCAGTACTCTTGCCTGGAGAATCCCATGAATGGAGGAGCCTGATGGGCTGCCGTCTATAGGGTTGCACAGAGTCGGACACGACTGAAGTGACGCAGCAGCAGCAGCAGCAGCAGCAGCAGCAGGCCATATACGGGCTTCCCAGGTGGCACAGTGATAAGGAATCTGCCTGCCAATGCAGGAGCCACAGGAGATGTGGGTTGGATCCCTGAGTCAGGAAGATCCCCTGGAGTAGGAAATGACAAACCACTGCAGTATTCCTGCCTGGGAAATCCCATGGACCGAGGAGTCTGGCAGGCTACAGTCCGTGGGGTCACAGAGAGTCAGACACGACTGAGGACACATGCATGTACAACGCCATATACAGTTTCTGTCACGTGGCCTTCCTTGTGATTTTCTTTCTTGCAGACACAGCTATAGGTTTGATTTGGTCTGCAGGCAATTGCCAACCAGGTCCAGACTCCAGAATTAAACAGTACAATAGCTTCCTCATTACTATACAGATGGGGAAACTGAGTCACAGAGGGCCCAGTGCCTGCCTGTGGTGAGATGGGCAGCTAAGGGCTTTGTTTGGACTTTGGCAAGGTCCTCTCTGGCTGTCCTCTGGGATAACCTGCTCCCTTCCCTACTTTTGTGCTGGGGCTGATACTGTCCCCGGAGGTTAGAGGGCAGTCTGTTAACAGAGTACCCCTCCCTGAGGGATATCTCCTGTCCCTCGCGCCATGGGATTCTTTGACCCTATGTTTTCCCATTGAATTGGGGTTGAGGGTGACAGAAAAGATGAAATGGCAGCATGATTAATTAATGCATGTGTATCCTGAGGCTGAGAATTTTGTTGAGCATAGAAGTATGTCCCTTATTACAATTGATTTTTACAGGGAAGGTGGCATTCTTTTCTCAACTGAATCATGTATGGGGCAGAAAATGCTATATATAATTGCTTCTTCTCTCCCGAGATAACTCTTCTGATCAAGTACACATAGCGACAGATGGGACCTGAAGCTGCTGGCTCAGTCTCCAGAGGTTTCGGCAGGCTGAGGGCCTCACTGGCCACAGAGTTGGAGGGGCTGTGGGGCTGTGGGGCTGTGGGGCCTTCCCCCACCCTCCCCACACTATGCAAAGGGAGACAGACCACAGGGGCATCCTCCTGGAATTGTACCTGAGTGTTACGTTACTCTAGGGCCACAGGCCTGGGCATTTGAGGTGTGCACTGCCTGAAAGGGCAGGCCTCGTGGGAACCAGCACCTGTTCAGCCACACATCTCTCCCAGGCTCCCATCTCTGCTATCAATGGGCTGTTTCCTGCAAGTAACAGCTACCACCCTCCCCAATCCTGTGCTTTTACCATTCTACATAGGAACATCTTGATACCCCAGTTTGGGATGGATAGAACTTGCAAGCAGCAAGGAATGATTCGATTTGATAATCAGATGATGAGTTAAGGGGCTAAGGTTCTGGTGTTCACACTTCTTCTGCCAGCAACATGACCTTGGGTGCATCTCAGCCTCTCTCTGGGTCTCAGTTTCCCCTTTGGTGCTATGAGAGGACTGACTTTGTTTTTCTTTTTTACACTATTCCTGGCAGCCTTGTGATGAGGCTGACTTAGGATCAAATTCAGCCCTGAGGACCACCAGAGTGCTCCTGGGACTGAGGCTGCCCTTCCCCCATGTTGCCCTTCTCCTGCCTCCCTGGTGTCTTTGGGCTTTTCTTCTAACTCCTCTCCTCCTACATTTCTGCCCCACTCATGATCCAGCAGGGCTCTCTCCCCTCCTGGCTTTTGCCCTCTTCCTAAAATGCCCTTCCTCCCCCCTTCATAGGATAGCTCCTGCCAGCCTTGCTGGGGTATGCCCTCCTCTGGAAAGGAGCCTCCACCAAGTTATTGCTCCTCCTCCCATGCTGGGTTGCGGTGATGGGTATTGAGGGGAGGTTACTACCAAGGTTCTCCAAGCCAGGCTTCAGCAATACGTGAACCGTGAACTTCCAGATGTTCAAGTTGGTTTTAGAAAAGGCAGAGGAACCAGAGATCAAATTGCCAACATCCGCTGGATCATCGAAAAAGCAAGAGAGTTCCAGAAAAACATCTATTTCTGCTTTATTGACTATGTCAAAGCCTTTGACTGTGTGGATCACAATAAACTGTGGAAACTTATGAAAGAGATGGGAATACCAGACCACCTGATCTGCCTCTTTGAGAAGCCTATATGCAGGTCAGGAAGCAACAGTTAGAACTGGACATGGAACAACAGACTGGTTCCAAATAGGAAAAGCAGTACATCAAGGCTGTATATTGTCACCCTGCTTATTTAACTTATATGAAGAGTACATCATGAGAAATGCTGGGCTGGAAGAAGCACAAGCTGGAATCAAGACTGCCGGGAGAAATATCAATAACCTCAGATATGCAGATGACACCACCCTTATGGCAGAAAGTGAAGAGGAACTAAAGAGCCTCTTGATGAAAGTGAAAGAGGAGAGTGAAGAAGTTGGCTTAAAGCTCAACATTCAGAAAACGAAGATCATGGCATCCGGTCCCATCACTTCTTGGGAAACAGATGGAGAAACAGTAGAAACAGTGTCAGACTTAATTTTGGGGGGCTCCAAAATCACTGCAGATGGTGACTGCAGCCATGAAGTTTAAAGACGCTTACTCCTTAGAAGAAAAGTTATGACCAACCTAGATAGTCTATTTAAAAGCAGAGACATTACTTTGCCAACAAAGATCTGTCTAGTCAAGGCTATGGTTTTTCCTGTGGTCATGTATGGATGTGAGAGTCGGATTGTGAAGAAAGCTGGGCGCTGAAGAATTGATGGTTTTGAACTGTGGTGTTGGAGAAGACTCTTGAGAGTCCCTTGGAGATCCAACCAGTCCATTCTGAAGGAGATCAGCCCTGGGATTTCTTCGGAGGGAATGATGCTGAAGCAGAAACTCCAGTACTTTGGCCACCTCATGGGAAGAGTTGACTCATTGGAAAAGACTCTAATGCTGGGAAGAATTGGGGGCAGGAGGAGAAGGGGACGACAGAGGATGAGATGGCTGGATGGTATCACTGACTCAATGGCCGTGAGTCTGAGTGAACTTTGGGAGTTGGTGATGGACAGGTAGGCCTGGCGTGCTGCGATTCATGGGGTCGCAAAGAGTTGGACGTGACTGAGCAACTGAACTGAACTGAACTGAACCGCCTCCCCAGGTTGCCAGTCCCCAGCTCTGACTCCTCTTGGTGCCCTTGTCATGGGTCTGGACACCAGGCAGGGAGAAAGGGTAGACCTGATGGGGCAGAGCAGGCACAGGGTGTTCATGGAATGACTGAACTATATTTTATTTTCTAGAGAAAGGAGGTGCTGGAGCTCTGTCTGCCTCCTTGCCTGCCTCTCTGCCTGCTCCTTCTCCTGGGTCCATCGCCCTGAGCTCCAGGGACCTGGGAATGTGGCTCATTTGAGGAACCTGCATGTGGACATGAGAGCAATGGGAGGAGGCCTCTCACAGGCTGGACAGCAGTACCTCTGGCCCCTCTTGACTGGTCAGCAGGTCACTGGGCACTCCTGACCACTCATAGCTGTGATTGTGTGCTGTTTTCCCCAACTTTTCCAGGAGGACCCAGCAGTAGGATCAGGACTCCAGTGCGAGAGAAGGGATTCTTTTGGGGGCCATGAGACAGAACGAGCCCTGGCCCTAGAGTTAGGGTTCAAGTTCAGCTCTGCCTTTGCTGGGTGACTTGGGCAAATCCTACCCCTTTCTGGGCCTCATCTCCCTTCTACACATCGAGGAGGTCAGAAGGGATGATCTCTAAGACACCTTTCAACTGAAAAAGGATGCAACTCACGTCCTGCGAAGGAGGGTAGAGGTGGAAGGTACTCAGTGGCAAGATGACAAGCACTCTGGTGATTCGCTTATCCCGAGGCTGTTCTGGGAACGAGTTGCCACAGATGAGCAGGAAGGCGCAGCATAATTCCAGCAATCTGAATGGGAAGATGTGGAGATAGCCACGTACTGGCCATGATAGCAACACGTGGCATTATCATGCCTGGAAATGAACTTCCGACCACTGCTGACATGGCATGTCCATGATGTCACTCAGGAGATGGGGCAGATGTAGTATTCAGGGCGTGGGTGTACATGTGGGTGCTTGTGAATATGTATGTGTTGGTGAGTGAGTTGGTGTGCCTGTGATGGTGGCCCTCTGTGTGGACCTAGGCCACTGCTTGTGCACGAGAACTTGTGTGCATGAATGAATGTGAACTGAGTGTGCATGTGTATATTGAGGACAAAGCCTTTCAATTAGCTTGGCTCTATCCAGACACATCAAGATCTACCGTTTCTCTGTTTATTTTCGCATACCTGTGTGCATGCACATATACACATACCACACCACACCACACACACACACACACACACACACACACACACACACACACACACAGAGCTTCAAGGGGTCAGCTTCAGCTGGAACAGACAAATCCCCAAATGCCTATCTCAGAGTGGTAAGTCACTTTTGACACGAACCCATTTGCAGTCTAGGTTTTGAAATGCACATCTCCTGAGATGGCCAATTTAATCAAATGATTGATGTGGAACAAACCACATGTTAACAGATTATTTGCCAGCCTGACCACTTATTCAAGACAGTAGCCAATAAACAGAGCTGATGTTAGAATTCTCTAGCTCATCTTTATCTTCTTTGCCTGCATTTTTTGGTTCAATTCTCTTCTTCCCTCCTTAAATATCTATCAAACTCCATATCATAAAGGGAATTGAATGGGGTGATTAAAAGTTTCTACTTAATTTTGTGGTTCACAAGAAACCCCTGGAGTTTTCTAGATGAGTGAGTAAAGGGTTCAGGGTTTTGGGCCCTTGCTGTTTAGTGGTTTGGATCTTGGCCTTGAGGAGATGGCGATTGGCCTCCTTGAGACCTTTTTTAAGGTGATGGCCATGGTGATGTGAGAATTGCTGACACTTACGTGGCTCCTGTGAGCTGGGCATCATTTCAGTTGCTTCGAATCCATGAACTCCTTTACCCTTCACAGCCCTCAGTGATAACTGCTGTTATTATCCGCTCTTCCTGGATGTGAGAACTGAGGTCCAGAGCAGTTAGAAGACTTGCCCTTGGCCACACAGCTACTAAATCAAGCCAATATTGGCAGTTGAGCTTCATAATGCACACCCTTTGCCATATACTCTCCTGTCTCTTAGGGTGCAGGGGGAACAGAGGGAAGAATTTGGGGGGCCTGAATAGGACTTATGACTGCTGGGGTGTGTGGGTAAGGGAGAGGGCAATTCTGACACACTCCAGCTTTCTGGTTTGGGCTACAGAGGACGACGGGATGATTTGCTTCAGTCTCCGAGGTTTCAGGGCCTGCCTTGGCTTTGGCCTAGAGCCGTGGACCTCAACTCCATTAAAGATAGAGTGTCCGGACATCATTATACCCTTTGTAGTTCCTGGAAAAACTCAACACATTTAATTTTATCATGCAAATGAGAAGCAGAAGCAGTTTACCTGTAGGAAGCATGGCTCTGTTCTATGTGTGCAAAAACCGCAGTAAAAACCATATGCTCATGGAAAAGTTGTTGAATTTGCAATTTTATTCTGTTTCCCATTAATATTCATTACTCTGTTTGCCATTTGTTCACTTGTTTTTGTTGAAAAAAATCTTTGCTCAAAAGTAGACAAGTAGTTGCAAGCCCTAGTTTTAGGAAAAAATGTATCAAATGAAAACTTTTAATTCAGAAAAATTTCCCTATGAACTTAATGTTATTATCATTATTTAGAAATCATTGCGGAGATGACCCTTTCCA
Source organism: Ovis aries (assembly GCF_016772045.2). Classification (NCBI taxonomy): domain Eukaryota; kingdom Metazoa; phylum Chordata; class Mammalia; order Artiodactyla; family Bovidae; genus Ovis; species Ovis aries. Next base: position 50,639,003 of record NC_056055.1, on the reverse strand, counting down.
ACACCCACAGCATTGAAGTTAGAAAACTGTGTCTAACTGTCTTATTTCCTGTAGAGAATGAACCCCTGGAAACAATCTCCTTAATTCCCTGGTCCTAACTCACTGTAGGTGCAAAGAAAGTTACATTAACAGTAACAATTTAAATTCTGCTGGTTCTTCAGTCTACCTCTTAAGTTCTCTCCAGGTTTTTCCCTGAGTGTGTCTCACCTGTGTTCCCACAATGGGATATAAATAAAGATGGTATGTAAACCTTAAAGAAGTCCTTTCAAAGTAGGAAGATTGCTCTCCTTTATTACTTCTTGCTTGCTGGAAGGTAGGTGTAATGGCTGGAGGTCTAGCAGTCACATAGGATCATGAGTCAACTTTGGGAATACAGTGTAGAGTAACAAGATGGAAGGAACATGGGTTCTTGATCCTGTGGCATGCCATACTAGCTCAGTATTTCTTATTGCTGGACTTCTCAAAAGCAAGATAAATGTTTATCTTGTATAAGACACTAACTTTAGGGTTTTTCTTTTCTGCAAAGCTGAACTTTAACTCAACCAGTACTGATGCCAAAATGGAACTTGTTATTCTCAGTCCTCCTGACCAGAACCTCTCTGTGTCCATGTTGGGGGGAGATAGTATGTCTCTTCCCAGATCTGCTGCTTACTGTCTTACTTGGGCTCCACAGCAAAAGGTCTTTAGCTCCCCAGAGTAGCCCTTCTCCTTACCTTCTTTTTCTCCCCTTGGAATGTGTTATTCTAGGCTTCTCATACTTCAGGGTATGTGGATCACCTGGGGACCTGTTAAAATGCAGATTCTGATTCAGTAGGTCTAGAGGTGGGGCCAGACAGCCTGCGTTTCTAACATGTTTTCAGTTGGGATTGCAGCTATTGGTCCAGACCAGGATTTGAGTACTAGAGCTGTTAGAATGCTCGGCTGTGAGCTGCTTGCAGGCGTGGACACCATGTGGAATCTCACCTGTTTCTGTATCAATAACCTCAGATATGCAGATGACATGACCCTTATGGCAGAAAGTGAAGAGGAACTAAAAGCCTCTTGATGAAAGTGAAAGCGGAGAGTGAAAAGTTGGCTTAAAGCTCAACATTCAGAAAATGAAGATCACAGCATCCGGTCCCATCACTTCATGGGAAATAGATGGGGAAACAGTGGAAACAATATCAGTCTTCATTTTGGGGGGCTCCAAAATCACTGCAGATGGTTATCACAGCCATGAAATTGAAAGACGCTTACTCCTTGGACGAAAAGTTATGACCAACCTAGATAGCATATTGAAAAGCAGAGACATTACTTTGCCAACAAAGATCCGTCTAGTCAAGGCTATGGTTTTCCTGTAGTCATATATGGATGTGAGAGTTGGACTGTGAAGAAGGCTGAGCGCCGAAGAATTGATGCTTTTGAACTGTGGTGTTGGAGAAGACTCTTGAGATCCCTTGGATTGCAAGGAGATCCAATCAGTCCATTCTGAAGGAGATCAGCCCTGGGATTTCTTTGGAAGGAATGATGCTGAAGCTGAAACTCCAGTACTTTGGCCACCTCATGCGAAGAGTTGATTCATTGGAAAAGACTCTGATGCTGGGAAGAATTGGGGGCAGGAGGAGAAGGGGACGACAGAGGATGAGATGGCTGGATGGCATCACTGGCTCTATGGCCGTGAATCTGAGTGAACTCTGGGAGTTGGTGATGGACAGGGAGGCCTGGCGTGCTGCGATTCATGGGGTCGCAAAGAGTCGGACGGGACTGAGCGACTGAACTGAACTGAACTGGTGCAAAGCAGACGCTCAGTGTGTGTAGAATGACTGACAATAATAGGCCATTAGTATGCAAGATGCCAAGAAATCCCGTGGAAAGGAAATTGACTCTCTGTTTACTATGCATATCTCAAATTTATTTTCACTGCAACCCTATTTTCAAAAATACCTATTGACATCCCATGGAAATAGTGCTCTGAGAAACCCACTTTGACTGATCCTGTAGCTAGAGTGAGGCAATTTCCATAGGGGACCCTTGTATCCAGGATTCTATTTGGGTGTCTGCTTCAGCAATTAGGAGAAACTGTTTCAGCTCAGACTCCCTGTATCCCTGAGGGCCTGCAAACTCCTAGCGGGGACATATTTGAATCCATTAAAGCATAGGTGCCTGGTGCTATTGCCAAAGTGTTCATTTTTTTCTCTTCCCCTGGCAGTGCCCAAAAGGCCTATAATCCCCTCAGGGCAATGGAGAGCTTGAGTTGTTTGCCAATTAGCATGTTCCCGTGGATTTGTACAAATGTCTTTGTTCCCAGGCTGAGGCACGGAGGAAGTGCTGGGGAGAAAACTGAAGGAGTTTGAAGGTAGGGAAACAGCTGAGTTTCCCTCCAGGGATGATGTTGACTAGGTGAAGCCCTAGAGCTTTTTCCTGTAAAAGAACTGTCCTGGGCTCTGGCAGGTCTGTGTTGCCAGCTTCAAGGGAAAGAAGGAAGCTAGGAGGTGGGGCTTTGTCATCCCTCTGTGGGAGCTTTCTCAGAGGTACAGGCCTGGCTGCCCAGGAGCCCCAGGAATAGTCCTGCAGCCCCCAAGGAGAGATTCACAGGAGCAAGTTGTGGGGTCTACAGAGCTGCACCCCCTGAACTCGGGCACCCAGAGTTTCACCCTCATTTTGGATCTTAACATCAACTCTGGATCAATAAGGAAAAGCCTATTCAACGTTCTGTTACCTATGTCAAAAGATATGTCCCCTATTAAATAAAGTAATAGGAATAGAGAGACAGACATTGTTTAAAAACCGCAGAAGGACAATTAAAAAAAAATTAAATGAAAAAGGAATTAATGAGAAAAGGAAACTCTGTGATAGAAACTAAAAATGTAATCATAGAATTAAAACTCACTATTAATCCCTTGGTGAGATTAAAGAACAGAGCTGGTGCCATGAAATACTAAATCAGTGCTGTAGGGGTCAAGGTTGAAAACTCTCATCAAAAATTCAGGGGTAAAGATAAAGAAATTAAAATGACTAGAGGAAAGTTTATAGGTATGGAGACCGGAGAATAAAGCAGTGCCAAGCAGACATTCCATGTTTGTGTGGATGAGACTGGAGAGAAGCAATCATCCAACAGACAAGAGATCACCACACGAATCCTGAGTGTGCAGCTCAGAAGAGATCAACGTGTGCCAGGCAAACATCACTGGAGATGGAACAATACCTAGACATCTCACAAAATGTTTGAAGGAGCAGGATTTTAAAAATCCTACAAGCATATGCACAGAATAAAGAAGAACCTATGAAGGAAGAAAAATCAGACAGGCTTCAGACTATTGTTGCCATCAATTTCAATGGAGTACCTCTATACAGGTTTTTAGAATAATAAAGAAAAAGATTGCAATACAGTTATTTGATACCCCACCATGGTTGTTTAATGTTTGACATCTCAATAAAGATACTCTCAAACAGAGAACTTGAAAAAGTATTAAAAATTGTCAAGAGATGAAGCAAATTTGAGAGCTGCGAGTGGTGAAGCCACTCCCTTGTACAAGCTACTCCCTTGTACTCCCTGTACAAAAGGACAGCGAACAAGTGCCTATTTAACAAAGAAAAAATACAAGTTGTGAAAGTGGCACGAAGCAATGAAAGTTAAAATTATTCTCAAAAAGAGGCAAAGAGGACTCGGGAAGTACAGATTTACTCTTGTTTAATATTTAGGAAAAATGTGGATTAAAGAATAGTTTTAAAACATTAAAAAGTTGAATTATAGACAGAAGATATATTTAATATATATTCATAAACATAATAGAAAATATATTAAAATGTATAATAATGAGATGTAATGTAATATGTATATATGTTTACACACACGCACACACACACACATACACACTCCCCCTCTCTCTCTGGAAGACAAAAAACAAAGAATACATAGTCCACCCCTAAGAGCAAGGAAGTGTTATAATAATTTAGGGATTTCAAGATCTACTCTCTCTGTAACTTTCAAACAATCCAGTATTATTAATTATAGCAATTGTGCTGCACATTGCATGCAGTGACTTACTTATTTTATAACTAGAAGGTTGTGACTTTTGACAAGGAGAGTAAATCTTAAAAGGTCTTATCAGAAAAAAGAGATTTTAATCATCTTTAGGTGATGAATATGATATACTAAATAAATGTTACAACAATTAATGTAAAGGCATTACATTTCTGTAAGATAAAACTTTTTATGCTATCTACAAGAAAAACTTTCAAAACAAAGTGAAACAGCAATTAGAAAGCAAATGGAATCCAAAATCCTTGATATGTACCTAAAAGCTGGAAGCATGAACCAAGACTTGTGCGCCAGTGTTCACAATAGTGAATGCTGGGTGGGAGGAACCCAAGTGTCCATCAACAGATGAATGAATAAACAACATGTGGTGTATAAATATGAAAGAATATTATTTCTACTATAAAAAGCAACGAAGTTCTGATATACGATACAACATGGATGAGGCTTGAATTCATTATGCAAACTGGAAGAAGCCAGACATAGAAGAACAAATACTGTATTATTCCATTTACATGTGTTACCTAGAATAAGCAAATTCGTAGAGACAGAAGGTAGATTAGATGTTGGCCAGTAGATTTGGTGTTCATAGTGCCTTTAAGCTGGTTCCTGTGCCTCCATCATTCTTTGAATACTTCCTTACTTTCAAGCATGACAAGATGTTCTAGGCTCATTTGTAGTTTCCCTTTCTAAACCCTGGACATTTCTCCAAGGAGTCCTTGTTCCTTTCAGTGGAGGCTAGTATTAAGAAGTCAAGATGTGAGTACTGGGTATGCTTATTGCTATTGGAGTGTTGCAGCTCCCAGGGCTTGCTTTGGAATTAGGAAATTAGCCTGGCCTCTCAACAGTGGGGTCCCAATGGCTCTCGCTTGGTTGAATGCACTAGAAAAGGGGGGACATGCACCAAATGAGCTTTTTTCTCAACTTGTCTCTATAAATGGAACAGTTCTGACAAAAGCTTCCATTTGAGGCACCCTCCACCCAGGAGAAGACTAAAACCTCCTAGATCACTGCCGGCTATTGACAACTCCGCTTACCTATCCTACTCCTCTTAAGCTCTGTCAGGGCCCTTACGCTTGCCTTGCCTAAACTCTTTTCTCTTCTAGTTGATGTTCACAGAGCTAAGGCACAGCAGGACCCAGGCCTCTTCCCAGAGGGAGTGGGATGTGGGGCAAGGGTGAGGGTCATCAGGGAGCTCATGTCCCTCGGCATGTCTTCATTCCAACCAGAGGCAGAGAAAGGAAAGACATTCCAACTCTGGAGTTTCTGCTGCTCACCCCCAGTGCAGGGAAGCTGCTGGCATATGGGTGCCTGCAGCACAGCCAGGGCTGGGAAGAAGCTCAGATATTGCAAATCCAGAGGGAAACATGACTTCAGAGTTCTTTTCTAAGAAGCAGCCCTTTTGCTACCACAGGGAGGTACCTGCAGACAAAAATTATTATCTTTCATAGAAATAGTCCTTCTCAGTCTCCCTTTCTTATCCCCAGAAAGAACCGAGTGATTCCCAGAGAGGGGAGGGCAGGAAGAGGAGTCCTGTGAACTGGGGGGCAAGGGATACCCTTAAGCCTGAGTGCCCTAGCAGTCATGATCCCCTTCCTCCCATACTTCTGAGGTCTTGGATGTGCTCTATGCCATGTCATCATTGATTTGAACCTTCCCAATTGTGCCATTGCATGGGTCAGATGGTCACTGAGAATTTAGACATCTCACGCTTCAACAGGGACCTACTGTGCCTTAACAAACTGCTTTTCCTATATGCTGTAGCTGGGAGGGTCCCTCTCTCTCTCTCAATAACTTCATTAAAAGATAATTTGCATACCATTCAATTCACCTCTTAAAAGTGATTTGAGAGAATAGCACTGAAACATGTACATTACCATATGTGAAATAGATAACCAGCCCAAGTTCAATGCATGAAACAGGGCATTCAAAGCTGGTGCACTGGGACAACCCAGAAGAATGGGATGGGGAGGGAGATGGGGGTAGTTCGGGACAGGGGGACACATGTACACCCGTGGCTGATTCATGTCAATGTATGGTAAAAACCACCACAATACTGTAAATATCCAATTAAAATAAATAAATTAATTCTTTTAAAAAATGTGTACAATTCAATGGTTTTTCAGTACATTCATAGATATGTATAACTATTGCCATAGTCAATATTAGAATATTTTCATCATCTTAAAATAGAGAAATCCTGTACCCATTAGCTATCGCCCCTCTATCCTCCCATCCCCTGCCCCAGCCCTAAGAAACCACTAATCTACTCTGTTGCTGTAGATTTCCCTAGCATGGACTTTCAGATAAATGGAATCTTATAGCACACACAGTCTTTTGTGACTGGTTTCTTTCACTTAGTATGAGGTTTCCAAGGATTGTCCATGTTGAAGCCCATATCAGGGCTTCATTTCTTCCACATTCCTCTTGAGAGTAATGAGCAGGCCAAGTGTGGATCCATGGAATAGGGGACTGTCTCCAGAGGCCCCCACTTTCAGACTTGTGGTGAAGGTGGCTCATTTCAGAGCACTTCATTTGCTTCCTTCTTAGGCTGTTGGTGGGTCAAACACCCTTAGCTTCTCCCAGAAACAGCCTGTCATTCTGGTGCAGATTGTCTTTGTACTCAAGGCTACCATGGTTACCACCTTTATTTTGCCAAAGGACATTGGCTGGTTCCAGGTGTTTTGAATGTCCTCAGCCTGCTGTAACTCACACTGGTAATGAAGAGAATCGAATAGTATTTGTAGGTGCCTGCACACTTCTGAAGCTCTTCTGTGGGGTTCCAAGTCTTAAATTTTTCTTGGCAATCATAGGTAAGGAAACATTCTTGACAGGCTTGGACTTGAACATAGGCTGCCCACACTGTAACAGAGGTTTTAAACTTGTAATAGGTTGGCCTGGACTTTTTAAAACTAGAAGTAACCAGAAAGCCACGTGATCTGTTCAAATGTCAATATGGGGCAGAAAGAAGAGCTCAGGCAGAATCTGTTTGAAAGCTAGTGAACGGACAGAAATGTTTATGCCCTGTTGACTTCAAACTGTTTGATAAACTGGTTCCAAACTAAAGATCCTAGAGGCAGAAATCCCAAATGAAATAGTGGTCAATCCAGTGGTATGTTAGAAGAGTAGTATCTTATAGTTAATCAGTTTTATTTTAAGAATGTAAAGATGACTCAGATTGGGAAGTGCATTGATTCAACTGATCACAACAGGTCAAAAGTCTTGACAGTAGTTTGAAAACCTGTTCATACAAGGCATTTTTATTCCTCTAGCACAAGTGCCAAACAGAAGCCAATGGACAAAGGTGATGTCTGTTTGCCGCTGCGATAACCTCAAAGATGCCATTTGATTTTGGGGGTGATGACAAAGGTGTTTCATGTGACTAAAAAGCCACCTTGCTTCATTCTGTAGCAGCAGAGGAAGTTCAGTTGCGGGTGAATGATTTCTTTGTGTGGAAGAAAGTCCCAAAGTTAAGGTGACAAGAATTGCACTTGAAAAATTCTTCAGGCTCCATCTATAATTCTCAATGGAGTTTTACAAAGGTGCTTCCAAGACCAGGAAAGGGAAATTGCTGAATACTGTAAACAGCTATATATATATATATATACACACACATATATATTTACTGCAATATATATATAAAATCCAGTGCATGTGAGGCCAGAGTTTAGCAGGGCAAACACGGACATGGCTTCTAGACATCTCAAGGCTACAAGTGATTTTGTTGCTTGATTTATAGACAGTTCTATTGTGATATAATTTACATACAATATCACCAGTTTTAAGTGCAGAATTCAATGGGTTTTTGACAAATATTTTCAGTTGTGTAATCATGACCACGATAAAGGTATAAAACTTTTCTGTCACCCCCTAAACTTTTCTGGCATTTCTTTACAGTCAGTTGCCTTTGCACAACTTCAGTCATGAGCAGCCACTGATGTACTTTCTAGTACACCTGCTATGGGTCTCCAGACCTCCCTCGGAACATCTCTGCCATCTTCAGCATTCTATACTGCAGATTCTAAGTGCCTCCACCTCCTTGAACTCTAATCTGTTCTTCAACTCAATAGGTTTGCTGGTCTCAGTTTGGATCCCCCTCCCTGTGCTGCAGCTTGGAAATTCCCTCTGGGCAGACAGCTAGGACAGCTGTAGCCTCATAGGTAGTTTTTCCTGAGACCAAAATCACAGTCCTGTATCCTGTGTGATATGTGTATGAGATATTTCTGCCTGGTTTTTAGTTGTTTAGGCTAGGATGGCAATTTCTGAAGCTGTTAATTCTTCATGAGCAGAAGGGGAACTGCTCTGACTCAGAGTTTACTGTTTGGGTAATGATCTCATGTTATCTGGAGTCACCAGAAGGTACATTCAGGCTGAAGGCCACTCCCTTGTGGCAGGTGTACAGTTTCAGCTAAAATGGAAAAATTGTGTTTCCAGTTTGGAATCCATTCCCTCCTCAAGGCATGAAGAAGTATACAGATATGTTTTCAGTTAAGTTCAGTCACTCAGTCGTGTCCGACTCTTTGTGACCCCATGAATCGCAGCATGCCAGGTCTCCCTGTCCATCGCCATTTCTCGGAGTTCATTCAAACGCACATCCATCGAGTCGGTGATGCCATCCATCTATCTCATTCTCTGTCATCCCCTTTTCCTCCTGCCCCCAATCCCTCCCAGCATCAGAGTCTTTCCCAATGAGTCAACTCTTCCCATGAGCTGGCCAAAGTACTGGAGTTTCAGCTTTAGCATCATTCCTTCCAAAGAACACCCAGGGCTGATCTCCTTTAGAATGGACTGGTTGGATTTCCTTGCAGTCCAAGGGACTCTCAAGAGTCTTCTCCAACACCACAGTTCAAAAGCATCAATTCTTCAGCGCTCAGCCTTCTTCACAGTCCAACTCTCACATCCATACATGACTATAGGAAAAACCATAGCCTTGACTAGACAGATCTTTGTTGGCAAAGTAATGTCTCTGCTTTTCAATATGCTATCTAGGTTGGTCATAACTTTTCTTCCATGGAGTAGGCGTCTTTTAATTTCATGGCTGCAGTCACCATCTGCAGTGATTTTGGAGCCCCCCAAAATAAAGTCTGACCCTGTTTCCACGGTTTCCCCATCTATTTCCCATGAAGTGATGGGACCATATGTTTTAACTTTGCCCTAAAAAATAACAACAATAGAATAATAGCTGTCATCCAGCGAGCATTTGTTATGTGCCAGGCACCATGCTAAACATGTTTCATATCATAATTTAATCCTCAAACATTGTGAATTAGCTACCACTTTTATTCTCTTTCACAGACGAGGAAACTGAGTATGTGTGGTAATGATTTGGGACACACTGGGTGCCACCTGGGGCTTTCCAGGTGGTGCTAGTGGTAAAGAACCCACCTGCCAATGCAGGAGACTCAACAGACGTGAGTTCAATCCCTGGGTTAGGCAGATCCCCTGGAGAAGGGAATGGCAGCCCACTCCAGTATTCTTGCCTGGAGAATCCCACGGACAGAGGAGCCTGGCAAGCTACCGCCCATAGTGTCGCAAAGAGTCAGACATGACTGAAGCGACTTAGCACATATGCAAATGCCACCTATTCAGTCTTCTTGACTAAAATACATTTCCAATTATTGACCCCCAAACTGTAAAAGACATTATATAAAGAAGAATTAAGAGAACTAAACAGAAGTGGTTTGAATTTCCCCCTTGTATCTCAAATAGTTCTGTTTTTGGCAACTAATGACCCAGAGGTCCCATTTGATTGCTTTAGTAGATAATACTCCTTCAAATCTGCAGCCAGTTAAAAATTGGGTCAAAGATATTTATTTAAAGCCAGCAAAGTTGTCAAAAATAAACCCCACTAAACCTTATTACTTTACTAATGTTTAGGTCAGGTCATAAAAGGAAAATAAAAGGTAAAGACTAAAAATGCCAACCTAGCCAATGCCTTCTAGAAACTTGCCAATGCAGGGACCAACCCCAAAGAGACTTAGACTACTGTCTCTATGTACAAAGAGAAACCCTATCACAGACATTATTAAAATATGAGAACTGATGGAGCAATTTTGATGTTGGTAAAAAATTATGACACTAAAAATATTTTCAAATATCCTTGTGAAAGGGACCATAATTTTCTCATGAATTAATTATAAATTAAGCACTGTCTATCAGTCTCTGTCTCAGTGCTTAATGAGTATTTTTATCTGAGTTCATTTTTATTGAATCTCCCATGGGAGAAGAATGCTGGATTTACAGATATTTCACTAGGGCCCATTTATCATGGGCCATTTGCTGCGGCCATAAATTTTGTGGTTGAATGACAACGAGTGAAGAAGGAGTAGAGCAAGAAGTGGATTGAGGTTGAGAAATAGGATGGGATTGAAGGTGGGTTTACACAGAAAACAGTTTTTACATTTTGATACAGCTCAAAATGACCTAGTAAAAGTACCATGTTGAAATGTCTTTTGAATGAAAATAGCAACATTAAAATGGACTGCTTCACTTATATGCTCATCCAAACCCTCACCTCAGCTCAGAAGATTCACAAGCATAGCACACATTGTTTTGGCTTTTGCTGAAAACCCTAAAAGCTGTGATTGGAATCCTGGGTTGTGAGACCAATGTGCTGAACCAAGATCCTGAGCTAGTGAGTGAACCTAGATGACTCCTGGGCGCTTAATTCCCACTGAGGTTTTGATGTCCTCAATTTATCACTTAGGGAATGACTCTACCTAAGTGATACACACTTTGTTTTGTTTTGGGCTTGTTATATGTGTATTTGTGCCCATGTATGTAATAAACAGAGATAAACAAAACCTTATTGAAATCTGCAAAAGGCAACTGATTAGTAACGGTGATACGGAACAAATGAGAATGGTAAATACTAGTGTCATGTTGGAAATGTGATTCCAGAAATCATGAGCCTACATATCTGAGTTCATTATTTTGGTGATTCAGAAGTATTTTGGAAAGTGTGGCATAATGACTGATTTTTCTTTCTTGTATATGATAGACTGTTGTTTAGTCGCTAAGTTGTTTCCGACTCTTTTGCAACCCCATGCACTGTAGCCTGCCAGGCTCCTCTGTCCATGGCATTTCCCAGGCAAGAATGCTGGAGTGGGTTGCCATTTCCTTCTCCAGGGGATCTTCCTGACCCAGTGAATCAAACCTATGTCTCCTGAATTGGCAGGTGGATTCTTTACCACACAGCCACCTGGGAAGCCCATATAGCAGATAGCTGCGTTTTTTGCTGAGCACATGGCTTCCCAGAAGAAAGACTGCATTTCCCAGACTTCTCCACAGATAGTTAAGAGTTAATAAAGCTTTGTAACAAAGTTCTCTCTATGGGATATAAGTCATGTGTGCAACTTGGAGGTTGTGCCCTTGAAGGGAAGAGGCATGTTCTCCCCTGGCCCTTCTAGCTGGCTGGAATATGGACAAATGGCGGGTCATTTTGAACCAGGTGAATGAGGAAGCCCCAGAATGACAGGAGAGAGGAAGCCTGGCTCCTGACACCTTCACAGCCAGGACTGCCATCCTGCTCAGGTTTACGATTTCTGGCCGATTTCTTAACTAACACTGTAGTAAGTCAAGGATCCATTGTAATTGTTTCATGCTTGTCTCCATTACCAGGTCGTGAACTCCTTATGAAGATCTCTCCCTATATTTCCAGTTCCGCAGTGTAGCCCCAGAACTACTCTGGGTCCTGGCACAGAAAAGGCCCTTGTGAATGTTTATTGAATGAATGAATGTTCTGTGACATATACCAGCTTGTGACGGAAGTCGTGACAGCTGCATCAGAAGAACTGTGGAGGAAGAGCCATCTCCCATTTGAAATGTGTGTCTAGGAAATTTCTGTTTGGCTGCTTATAACAGAAAACCCAAATAACAGTGACCTACAGCATGGTCATTCATTTTCTTCCCATGGTGAGGGTTTGGGAGTGGGTGATTTCTAAACTGGGTCTAGTGCTATCAGGCCTGAGTTTCTGCCAATCACTTTGCCTCTTCCTCATGGTGCCAATATCGTAGCCAAACTCCAACCATCACGTCTATTTTCCAGAAAAGCAGGACTATCAAATGGTGAAAGGGAAAGCCAGCCAAGCCTGTCCCCTCCTAAAGGGCTCATGCTGCTCCAGATATTTGCAGGGACCAGGACAAGAGTATGAAGGGAGACCCAGCTACTATATGTTTATCTATTTAAAAGTTGTTAATTCAAGTCAGCAGACTATTAAATAGCATATCTTCATCTTATTGCTTTGACAAAAATACCTTCAAAATGACAAAATCTAGAATATATGTCAAGCTATAATTTCTATATGACTGAAAATCAACAAAATACCAAAGATGAATTTAATTATGACTGAATATATCTGTGTATTCTTTTGATGAGTTGGCAAAGTCTAAATGAATAATAAAATCAAGGTACACATAATTCATAAGTTATATATATTTATTCCATATTTTTTGCTTTCATCTCAACAAAATTAAATAATTATCAAAGTTTTCACAAATTTGTATTCTACTAACAATAATGATATAATGATCTAAAGCAGAAGTTGGCAAAATATGATCTGCAGGTCTGTTGCCTGTTTTTGTAAATAAAGTTTTATTGGCATTCAGCCAGACTCATTTTTTCACGTGTTGTCCATGGCTGTTTTCATGTTAGAATGTCAGAGCTGGGTAGTTGTGACAGAGGCCGTATAGCCTATAAGCCTGAAATATTTACTCTCTAGTCCTTTAAGAAAAAGTTTGCCAACTTTTGATCTAAAGGATTAAAACAGAAAATGTAATTGTAGTGAAAATATACAGAATTTGAACACATTTTTATCAAAAAGTGTCAAAAATAAGTGAACGTAGGGAATTCCCTGGCAGTCCAGTACTTAGGATTCTGTGCTTTCACTGCCAAGGGCCCAGATTCAATCCTTGGTAGAGGAACTAAGATCCCGCAAGTTGCAAGGTGTAGCAAAAGAAAAAAGAAAAAGATGACGGCAATTAAAAACAAATGACCATAAAAGCCAAATAATTAAGATCATTTTTCATATACATGTTCTAGAGAAGTTTTTTCTAAAGAAGTCATAATTATTTAAAATTAAAAGGTAAAATAGAAATTATAATTCATGTATAAGAGCAGTATTATTTAAATGCATTTATTTTATTTTTAAAAATTTAGCTGAACAAATCTTATTAAACATCTCTATATTTCTATAAAGATAAAACTTGGCACTCTGTCATTCAATAGCCACATGATTGCTGAGGTTAACACCTCATATCATGTTTTGTGTCTAGACCTACACATATACAAATTTGAGAGTAATATGAATTGTTGAGTATGGCAAAATGTTCTTAAGCTGCTATATACAACTGCTGTGAACAGTGAGCAGTAATAGTAATAGTGAGGACCCCCAGGAAGGGGACTGAAACTGGGAAAGGAGCAAGAAAATGGATGCATGGCACTACAGGGAAATGAGATACTTTGGTCTGTTAGGATATGATATTCATGCCATGTACTGGGAAGGAATTAACCATTTTTCCTTTTACCTAAGCTCTTCTGCCGTTTGATCCTTCCTGATTTTGGAAGCAGCATTCATCTCCAGGGTCATCAGGCACAGGCACAAAATTTCCAGACTCAGGATCACTTCAGGGAAACAGGCAGGGGATGTGGAAGTGTATTTCCCTGGGGCCTGAGTGGTGTTTGTAATGGGAACAGATGTCCAGGGCATAGATTTCTTGTGTCAGTGTTAAGCATGTGATCTCAAATGATAGAGAACATCTTTGTGTTCATTAAGAAAAGTGTGTGCTTATATATGCCTGTGGAGAAGGCAATGGCACCCCACTCCAGTACTCTTGCCTGGAAAGTCCCATGGACGGAGGAGCCTGGTAGGCTGCAGACCATGGGGTTGTGAACAGTCGGACACAACTGAGCGACTTCGCTTTCACTTTTCACTTTCATGCACTGGAGAAGGAAATGGCAACCCACTCCAGTGTTTTTGCCTGGAGAATCCCAGGGATTGCAGAGCCTGGTGGGCTGCCATCTATGGGGTCGCACAGAGTCGGACACGACTGAAGCGACTTAGCAGCAGCAGGCATGCCTGTGCATGTGTGCGTAATATGCAAGGCCCACTAAGTCATGGGGCCCAGAGTGGGGTCTGAGGACAGACAATACTAAAAAAGCTTTCTTGGAAATCCACCCAAATGACTTCTGCTTACATTTTATTGGCTGTAACGATATGCTTTGTCCATTGATGGCTGCAGTGAAGCCTGGGCACATTGTAAGTTGGAAAACCAGGGAGAAGGGGAAAAACTATAAAGCTGCCTGTGAGTAGTCTCCGCTACACAGCCCTCTCCTCTCTGCTCTTTCTATCTGGCCTCGACCTTCTCCAACATCTTTTCCCTGCCCCCATACACAGGTCTTCCCTGGAGTACCTCTGTCTCTATGTCACTCAGCTCAAGCTCCCTGCTTGAGGGAGCTTCACTCCCAGCCGGGACTGAAATGCTCTGGACAAAGAAACTGAGAGTGGGAAACCCCAGGGGGCTCCTCAGTTCTCCCCCAAGCACGTCATCTGAGCCCCTCCAGAAGCACGTCGTTGTCTGTGAGTTGTCACAGAGCCAGCTGGCATGAGCAGTGCAGGGGCCAGGTGCCACCTGCCTCCCTGCTACCTCTTCGCCCAGGTGTGGAAGGACCTTATCACCAACTGGTTATGGGCTATTGTCCTCTGAAGAGCTGCCGGAGGGTTTTGCTGCATTCCTGTAGATCAGTGAGCTGTGTCTCTGCAGGAAGATGAGGGCCCCACTCAGGCCAACCACAGGGATCCAGCTCCAGCTGGGGGGTGGGGGTGGGGACCTCAGTTAGGGGACCTCTCCTCCCCTCTGGAACCCTGCCCCTTTCAATGTTAATGTAATAAAGAGAAGGAGATTTTGGGGAGCATGACTCAAGTCTGGGAAGGAAAGAGATATCTTTTTACATAATTTGTTACTGGAGGTATGCCAACAAGAATCACCTTTTGTGGGTGCAGAAGTATGCCAGACTTTAGGTATTTTACCTGAGGCTAGATCACAGTGATCTCATCTTGCTCCCCTTTACCCCTGAGACTTGGAGCATCTATTACTCCACTGAGTGGCAGAACTCAAGCAAAGTAAGTGGTGACTGACAGCTGAATCTGGAGGCTTGGATTTAGAATGAAGTAGGAACTCTGGTGGAAGAAGTGGAGCTCAGAGGAACCAGGAACTGTGGGGGAGAGAGTGGGCATGTGTGGGAGGTTGGCTGCGGATAACCCACGTGTATTTGCCTGCCGAGGCAGTGGCCAGGCCACTTCTTCCCTTGTAACTTCCTCGTTTTTTGAGGACCTGCAATCCTTGAGATACACATGTGGGCAGGGCAGTGAATTTCCTGGGTGTCTTGATAGGCAGCCTTTTCAGAAATATTAATATATCTGTGTATGTGTGTGTATGTAAATGTGTGTAAACCCATGTTGATGGGCATGTCCAAGAATGAGTGTGCGAGTACCTGTGGGTGCCTGGGTGCAGTCAGGCCCTCCTGCCTTCTTTGTGACTGCCCTCTATCAATTTCATCTTTCGCTCTGAATGCACAGGTGGAAGAGCTAAGGTCCCTAAACTGCCGCCACTCAAAAAAATTAATGTACAGAGCAGCAACTCAAGCCAAAGCCTCAGGGAAGCAGCTTTGCAAGCTGAACACCCTGCAGAAAAATAAGCCAAAGAGCTCATGCCAGCCAGTGGCTGGTTTTCACTTCGCACCGGGGAGACCTGCCAGGTGTCACTGATGAATATTAGTGAAGCACAGAATGGCCACAGACCTTGAGGGGCTAGGGAGGGGGTAAAATGAGCTGCTTGGACAAATAAAACAGGGAGACTTTTCTTGTGACTTCCTGGCTACATCTTGTGCAGAGGAGCCAACAAAGGTCTTGTTATTTCTGTAGGAAAATTTTGTTGTGTGTATAGGTTTAGGTATGTATGGTATCAGTGTAAGTATGCACGTGTGCACACAGAGTATGTGTGCAAGTATAGGCACATGCATGAATGTGCGCACAGGAGTGCATGAGTTTGTGTGCATGAGTGTATGTGCACACACATGTGCATGTAGATGCTCAACTGTCATAAAGGGTCAGTTCAGTTCAGTCGCTCAGTCGTGTCCGACTCTTTGCGACCCCATGAATCGCAGCATGCCAGGCCTCCCTGTCCATCACCAACTCCAGGAGTTCAGCAGACTCATGGCCATCGAGTCAGTGATGCCATCCAGCCATCTCATCCTCGGTCGTCCCCTTCTCCTCCTGCCCCCAGTCCCTCCCAGCATCAGAGTCTTTTCCAATGAGTCAACTCTTCGCATGAGGTGGCCAAAGTACTGGAATTTCAGCTTCAGCATCATTCCCTCCAAAGAACACCCAGAGCTGATCTCCTTCAGAATGGACTGGTTGGATCTCCTTGCAGTCCAAGGGACTCTCAAGAGTCTTCTCCAACACCACAGTTCAAAAGAATCAATTCTTTGGCGCTCAGCTTTCTTTACAGTCCAACTCTCACATCCATACATGACCACTGGAAAAACCATAGCCTTGACTAGATGGACCTTTGTTGGCAAAGGAATGTCTCTGCTTTTCAATATGCTATCTAGATTGGTCATAACTTTTCTTCCAAGGAGTAAGTGTCTTTTAATTTCATGGCTGCAGTCACCATCTGCAGTGATATTGGAGCCCCCCAAAATAAAGTCTGACAGTTTCTACTGTTTCCCCATCTATTTCCCATGAAGTGATGGGACCAGATGCCATGATCTTCGTTGTCATAAAGGGTGGGGGACCCATATTATGTTTTAGCTCGAGAGTTCATACCAGTGTCCATGCTTGTGAATCCCCTGAGGTTACATGCAAAAATGTGTTTGTGTGTGTGTGTGTTTCTTCAAACAAAGCCCTGGTTTCCCTTAGGTTCTCCAGCTTCCCAGATGATGTAGAACTGTGATAGGCAGAATAATGACCTCCAACATCCTAATCTCCAGAACCTGTGAATATGGTATGTTATGTGGCAAAGGAGAATTAAGGTTGCAGATGGAAGTAAAGGTGCTAATCAGTTGACTTTGAGATAGAGAGAGCGTCTGGACATCCAGGTGTGCCAAATATAGTCACAAGAGTCCTTCTAAGTGAAAGACAGAAGCAGAAGAGGCATGCGAGAGTAGCAACACATGAAAAAGACCCAACCAACCATCATTGGCTTTGAAGAAGGAAGGGGACCATGATCTGAGGAATGTAAATGGCCCCTAGAAACTAAAAAAGCCAGAAAACAGATTGTCCCTTAGAGCCTCCAGAAAGGAAGGCAGCCTGCCCACATCTTGATTTTAGTCGAGTGAGACTCATTTCAGAGTTCTGACCTCAGAGCTACAAGAAATTAGTGTTGTTTTAAGCCGCTCAGCACAGAGTCGAGTCAGACACAACTGAAGTGACTTAGCAGCAGCAGCAGCAGTTCAGTTCAGTCCAGTCGCTCAGTTGTGTCCGACTCTTTGTGACCCTATTGAATGCAGCACACCAGGCTTCCCGGTCCTTCACCAACTCCAGAGCTTGCTCAGACTCATGTTCATCAAGTCAGTGATGCCATCCAACCATCCCATCTTCTGTTGCCCCCTTCTCCTCGTGCCCTCAATCTTTCCCAGCATCAGGGTCTTTTCAAATGAGTCAGCCCTTCACATCAGGTGGCCAAAGTATTGGAGTTTCAGCTTCAACATCAGTCCTTCCAGTGAACACTCAGGACTGATCTCCTTTAGGATGGACTGGTTGGATCTCCTTGCAGTCCAAGGGACTCTCAAGAGTCTTCTCCACCACAGTTCAAAAGCATCAATTCTTCGGTGCTCAGCTTTCTTTTTAGTCCAACTCACATCCATCCATGACTTGGGAAAATCATACCTTTGACTAGACAGACCTTTGTTGGCAAAGAAATGTCTCTGCTTTTTAATATAGTGTCTAGGTTGGTCATAGCTTTTCTTCCAAGGAGCAAGTGTCTTTTAATTTCATGGCTGCAGTCACTATCTGCAGTGATTTTGGAGTCCTCAAAAATAAAGTCTGTCACTGTTTCCATTGTTTCCCCATCAATTTTCCATGAAGTATGGGACCGGATGCCATGATCTTAGTTTTCTGAATGTTGAGCTTTAAGCCAACTTTTTCACTGTTCTCTTTCACTATTATCAAGAGTCTCTTTAGTTCTTCTTCACTTTCTGCCATAAGGTTGGTGTCATCTGCGTATCTGAGGCTATTGATATTTCTCCTGGCAATCTTGATTCTAGCTTGTGCTTCATCCAGCTCAGCATTTCACATGATGTACTCTGCCTATGAGTTAAACAAGCCAGGTGACAATATACAGCCTTGACAAACTCCTTTCCCGATTTGGAACCTGTTTGTTGTTCCAAGTCCAGTTCTAACTGTTGCTTCTTGAACTGCATACAGATTTCTCAGGAGGCCACTCAGTTTGTGGTAATTTGTCACAGCAGTCGCAAAGAGCTAATACAAAGACTGTTTCTTTACTTAATCTTGTTACTTCACACTTCCAGGCCCTGTGCTGGCCTCCCTAGTCCTCCTCACGACTCTGGGGATGGGCCTTGCTCCTCCCCTTAGAGCAGGAAGGAAACTGGCTCAGTTAGGTGAAGTGGCTTGCTGAAACTCATTCAGATGTTAAGTAGGGAAGGTCCCTTATATACCCAAGATTGACAAGGGGTGGATTTAGCCAAGAGGCAGTGTGGAGCGGTAGGCAGAGCTGCACTGGCAATGGGGAGACCTGTATCTTAGCCTAGGCTCCATCCTAACTTGTTGTAGGACTTAAGGCAAGTCACCCACCCCTCTCTGGGCCTCAGTTTACCCATCTTTAAAGTGAGAGAATTGTAACAGAGAACTCTCAATCCTGAGGCTCAGTGACTCCAGGCAAGAAGATATATGTGTATACATAAATACATATATGTATGTATATATATACTAAAGTGGCTTATTAAGACTCTAGGAACAACCAGAAGGAAGGAGGCACTGCCCTTCCCCACACTTCACATCTTATTGCCTGGGACCAAAGCAGCTGGATGGGGCCCAGGAGTGGTGGTAGTGATCCTGCTGAGGAGAGAAGAGAGTGGAGTAATTGGTTGTGTGTGTTAGTGGCTAAGTCGTGTCAACTCTTTTGCGATACCATGGACTGTAACCTGCCAGGCTTCTTTGTCCGTGAGACTTCCCAGGCAAGAATACAGGAGTGGGTTGCCATTTCCTTCCAGGGGATATTCCCATCGCAGGGATCGAACCTGTGTCTCCTGCTTGGCAGGCTAATTCCTTACCACTGAGCCACCAGGGAAACCTGAAGTAATTCGTTAGGGTATGAAATTAGAGCATGAGAAAGAGCAAGCAAAGGGAAGAACCCCAGGTGTCTCCCCACCTCCAAAGTTCCTGAGATGCCACCTGGGATTATTCTGGTTCTGCGGTTTTGATGGTGAGGTTGCTTTCATGAGCAGTCATATGTACTTAGGAAATGACTTGATTTCCCAGAGATTCCTTGTGGCTCAGAGAGTAAAGAATCTCCTACAATGTGGAAGATTGAGATTCAATCCTTGGCTTGGGAGATCCCCTGGAAAAGAGAACGGCAACCTCTCCACTATTCTTGCCTGGAGAATCCCATGGACAGAGAAGCCTGGAGGGCTACAGTCCACGGGATCATAGAGATCGGACACGACTGGCACTTTCACTTTCTCCTGCCCCCAGGGTTTGGTGGTCCCAGTATCAGACAGACAAAGAGCCTGGACTTAGAGTCAGGAGGCCTGAATCTGCCAACCTGCCTAGTCACTGCTTCTGTGGGCTGTAGGGAGGACCTGTGAGCTGCGGAGGTGAGAATGATTTGGCCTTATGGGAACCTATTGTTCCTGAGCTCTTTCCCTCATTCTGGAGAACCATAGCGCCCCATGTATTTTACTCATCAAGTGGCAAAGAAGACAGCATGCTGCTTATATAGTGTCCATCCACCCTCGGACCTGAGCCTAGCACTCCAGTCCCTTGCTACTCCCAGGGTGGTTTGCGGCCAGCAGCATCTGCATCCCCTGGGAGTGTTTTGTCTTGTTTCATTTTTCAATAAATGCAGGGTCTCCTGATCCATGTGCACACACGTGTGAAAAGCCCTCCTGCAGAGACTATAGCTCTGCTGCCCTGGTCCTCCCCACGGGTGATGAGGACCACCCAGAACCCAGGCCCTTTCTGGGCCTCATTCTGGCACTCTCCATCCTGGGATGTCCTGCCCGAACGGACCAAGCCTGCATGCAGGACTTGTACTGCCCTCTTCTGCAAGGCTGTTGTACCTCTAGCCCCAAGGGATGGTCAAAGAGTGACTGTGGGAGTAGAAAAGGGGTTATGGGGGTGTAGGGTGGATCTTTGGCATGAGGGTTTAAACAAGAACCTCACATGTACACAAGATCCTAACTGTTCAGGATGGAGTAAGGCAGGAGGGTAGAAAGAGGGGAGCAGGCACTGTGAGCTGCAAGATTCCTCTTTTGCAGTACTGGGTTCTTAAACTGTCAAGAGTGGGCCTGTGCAACTTTAAAATAATTGTCCTAGCAACGGATTGGGTACATATCTGTCTATGACAGTCTATGAGTTGACTTTTAAGGTGGGGGTAATTAAAAGATTTCTTCTAAGAAAGGGCATTGGAGCTGGGCTTTGACAAGATAAGTAGGAGTTCAGTTGGTTGAGACTGAGGGAGATAGAACTATGTGAGCAAAGATGTGGAAGTAGGGAAGGATGAGGCATTTATGGGAAAAGATGAACTTTATGCTGCAGTATTTTTACTTTGGGACCAAATCATGTAGGAGAGGAGTCTGGGGACTCCTTGAGGATTATGAGCTGGGAAACTGCAGGGTAAGGACAGCATTTTAGGGGAAGTTTTGGGTGGAAGCACCGGGAGTTTGCGGGAGGGATATGAGCAGCAAGGGGCTTCACTGGTAGCTCAGCTGGGAAAGAATCTGCCTGCAATACTGGAGACCTGGGTTTGATCCCTGTTTGGAAAGGTCCTCTAATGAAGGGAATAGCTATGCACTCCACTATTCTTGCCTGGAGAATTCCATGGACAGAGGAGCCTGGCAGGCTATAGTCCATGGGGTCGCGGAGTCAGACACGACTGAGCGACTGAGCGACTTTCCCTTCACCAGCAGCAAAACGCTGAAATGTTCTCCTGTGGCTCCTCCTTCTAAATTTCTTCCTGCTAAGTGGACAGGATAACATGGATCACAGATCAAAGTGTGAAGATTTGCAGACCCCACACCTACTTTCTGATCCTTAATCCGGATCCAGGAAATAGGCTGAGAGAATCAGAGGAATGGCTGGGTCATCACCAGACCCTCAAAGCATCTTTGAGGACTGTTGCAGATTGCTCTGTCTGTATCGGAATATTAACGCAAGGGGAGAGGTCACATTTGTAATTAATCAAGCAATAGCCAGAGCAAGTGTAGGGAGCTTGCACTGATTCCGAACACATCAAACAAAATGGCGCCCAGCAGCCAGCGATAGCAGCCTTGGAGAGGCTGGTCAAATTGGATTAGCAGACCAAATGTCTGTTCTAATGCCTGAGAGATGGACGAGGCACTTATTAAATGGTCCATAGGCGGGCATGTTTCGAGTACTTAATCAACCCTTCATTTCCCTCCTCCAGGGAAGGGGGAAGCCTCAGTGCCACCCATGGTGAAAAATTACCCATCCCTGCAGGATCTCTCCCTGCCATTTCCACTGTACAATGTACATGAATTATAGAAAGAGTTCAGGGAAGACAGTGTAAGGCCAGCTGGCAATGGAAAACGCATAGGTCTGGGATCAGGAGACCTGGGTGCAGGTCCTGTCTCTCCCACCTGCTTACTATGCGGCTGTGGGTCTGTCATTCCCCTTTCTGGGCCTCAGTGCTCCCTTCAAGGCCTCCTTGCTTTTATGAGCTTGAAACAGTTCTCTGAGGATGCTTATAGGAGGCAGCAGGCAAAGTGGCTTGTGGATTTTCTGGGGTGAAGATTTGCTCTGGGTGCCCTTGGGTTTTCTTTTTGTGACTTGAATTCAACCTCAGCCTACAGGGTAGAAAGCCGCTTCCATCCTCTCATCACCTCCCCCTCCTCTTTTCTCAATTAAGAGGCTTAAATTTTAGAGCCAGAGAGCACCAAAGAAGCCTTCAGGGCCCCTCTGTCAGAGTCCCGGAGCCACCCCTTTCTATTCTCTGTTAAGATCGCCCCCAGGGTGGCTTTTGAGGTGGGATCCCCCTTCCCTGGCCCCACTGCTCTTGCCTAATGATGAAACCCTTGATTAAGCTCATTTTCCTTCTCAAAGGAAAAACAAAAGGTAGGGGGAGATGGTTCCCTGTTAGACTTTGCATCAAGGCCCATTACTGCCAGCTACATGGTGACCTTGACTTCAGTGGCCCAGGCCCATCCTTTTATGGTTCGGAAAACTGAGGCCCAGACATGGGAATGGCTTTACCCAAGATCCCAGGGTGAGTTTGCGTTTGCTGTGGAGCCAGGGTTGGTCCTCTCCGGTGCATTCTTTCCTCCCCTTCCCCATAGACCTGCCCTAAGCCAGGGGTGGGGCCCCCACTGGGCCTGGTTGGCAGAGGACATAGTCACAGTGGAGCCCACCATGCTTACCTAGAATGTCTTTCTCTCAGTCCTGAGGCCTGAGATCCTTTCTTGGTCACATGGATGTTCCCTTTGCAGGCTTCGTGTGCACCAGGAGAGTACAGTCTATTCCTTTCCTCCCAGAAGCATTTCCTACAATTAGAGTAAGCGCTCTCACCCCCACTCCACCCCACTGGGACCCACCAGGTTCTAGGTGGGTCTACTTTACTGCAAGGAAGCTTAGTAAGCCTTCTCATAACTATCCTTATTAAGAGCCAAATATAAACATTAAAGAAAGCAAAATAAAATCTGGGGGAAAATGCCAACAATTAAATCCCACAAACTTCTAGTGAAAATTTGGGCTCCATCACTCTAATTCTACTACCCATCAGTGGGCTTCCCTGGCAGCTCAGATGGTAAAGAATCCATCTGCAACGCAATGGATGAAGCTCCAATACTTTGGCCACCGGACGTGAAGAGCTAGCTCATTAGAAAAGGCCCCGATGCTGGGAAAGATCGAAGGTAGGAGGAGAAGTGGACGACAGAAGACGAGACGGTTGGATGGTATCACTGGCTCAAAAGACATGAGTTTGAGTAAGCTCTGGGAGATGGTGAAGGACAGGGGAGCCTGGCGTGCTGCATGCAGTTCATGGGGTCGCAAAGAGTTGGACACAGCTGAGCGACTGAACAGCAACAATCCGTCAGTGCTGAACCTCATCCCACGATCATCACCGCAGTTCAGTAGAATGCTCCTTTCAAGCTGGCCAGAACGTTTTTTCAGGCAGAGTCAGACATTTTAATCTTGATGATCCTGGTAGCAGTAAGGATGGGGTACTTAATCTCTACTGATGGAGTACCAGACATGACCTCCACCATCAAGCCTCTCTGACTCCACAAGAATGATGGACAAAACAGTTGGATAGGGGAGTGAGACAGCATCCCCCTTGGTCTCTAGCCACCCCTCCTTCCGCCTTTAAAGGATCAAATGGAGGGATGAGTTATTGCCTCAGCAGGTTGGGGTGGCCCTGCTCCTTGTCCTTTCCGGTAGGAGCCCATTTCTTAACTGATATATTTACCTCCCTGGCCCTTTCTTCATCTGTCTGATTAATAGTTTGGTTGGGGGTTCTGGGAAATTTACATTCAATTGTTACCATAGCAACCAGCTCTCTTGCACAGGATCCCATAGAAAATGCATTTTGGGCCTTCTGAAGGAGCTGGGTTTATAAGGATCTCAGCATATACCAAAGCAGAGTGGGAACGATGATGTTCTACAGATATGAGCAAAAATTATGAGCAATTATGGTCTCCCCATACCATAAATTGGGTGCCTTCCCTCTCCCCTTTTCTTGTCTCTCTTTCACTGGACAACCCTCCTCCTCAATTATCTCTTCTAGGTCCCCAGAAGGTTAGTTCCCCATGGGACAAAGGCAGGACTAGTACATGGAGATCATGGGGAGGCTCATCTTTAATGGAAGAATTTGTAGCAGGCAGAACCATCTGAAGGTCCACTTGGCCGCCTTGGGAGGGAGTGCTCTCCCCATCGCTGGAGGTGTGTGAACAGGACTTGATGCGGGGTTCTAGGGAAGCTTGCACGGCATGAGGGGTGGCATGTGTGGAATCTCTGGGTCCCCTCCGCCCTGGGATGGGAGAGTTAACTTGAGCCTGCTTGTGAGTCCAACTCTCACCTTCCCCCAAGCTAAGCAGAATGTCAGGCTTGAGCATTTTAGTTCCTTGGGCACCTGGGGTGTCTTCTGGGTCCTCATAAACTCAATGCCTAGCACCTTGCCTGGCCCATGGGTGAATGAATGAATTCCTTATGGTTTTAGTAAGTGTATGGGCAGAATCTACTGACTGTTGATGTGTTCTTTAATTATGATAATACAAATCTACACTTTAAAGCATGGCCAAATAACAACTTGAACTGGAAACAAAAGAAAAATGACATTGCTTGTAAAACTCCATCTCTTATGCTGGAGTCATTCTCTGAATTACAGTTGAGGCATGAAAGTCTTTGTCCTCTGCAACCATTTGGAAATGAGGAAGCTATGTGGTGTGGGGAAAAGCTCTGCCCAAAGGGACAGGAAAACCCTCTTTGGACAAGTCCCTTACCCTCCCTGTGCCTCCATTTTCTCCTCTATGAATTGGGAGGAATGGAAACCATCAGGACTGACCAGCTGCTTTTCACTTATGGCTGACTGACTAATGGGTAGAGGCTGCCCATGGTGCTGTGTACCGGAGGATTCAGCTGTTTCTCAGCTTAGCCAAAGAGTGTGCGGTAATAGATTAGCAATGTCTGCCCTGGGCACCAGATGGGAGGGGGGCAGTCTGTGTGTAATATATTTTCCACCCCTGAAATAGGTGATCCCAGAAGGCCCTGATGGCTTCAGATGCCAAGACTTAATGGTTCTAAGTCACTTCCATCATTTCTCTGCCTTCAAGCCAAACTTCTTGGCCCTTCTCTACTCTTGAGTTTGTAAAATTATGAGAAAGTTGAGTGTCTACTGCTGCAAAACTTTGTTACATTTTTTGTTCTAAATAGACTAGTCTGTGGAAGACCTCAGAATTAGTTTGTAGATGATGCAGATTTGTGGAGAAATGCAGGAATTAGATTCCCAAGGAACACTCAGTTTACAGCAGCTTGCAGGAGAGCCATCTGCAGTGGGGGGACAGTTGAAGTCTTTGGGAAAAAGGACAGTGGATGGGCTACTGCAAGGAGTGGATGGAATCAGGTCTGTGGGCATTTATTCTGGGTGCACAGCTGTGTTCCCAGACTGAGACTTCTTGGTAACAAGTGGCCATAACCTGCAAGGGATTGAGACCTGGCTGCCTTCTTGGGTAAAATACCCTCTACTATTTTTCCCCAATATCCTCTCTGGCCTCATCTACCTCCTCTCTCTCCAATGCCCACCCTTTCCCCCAACCCTGGGCTCCAGTTACACTGTCCTCTGCACCATTCCCACTTTTAATGTCTTTTCATAACTCCATACTTTTGCCAGCGCTGTTTCTGGCACCTGGCATGTTTTCCTCCACCCAGCAGACTCCTAATGTTAATAGGAGTTAACATTCAGCCTTAACATTCTCTCTGAGATGCCTCTCAGCCTTCTGGACCATGTAGAGCCCCTGCATCCCCATCCCCGTCTCTGTGTTTAGACTGGCAATGTTGTCTGGTTTCTTGGCAAATCCCTACTTTGTTTGGTTCTGGGTAAGCCTGAACATAATGGCATGAAACATCTAATGAAATCATTTTGTGATAGAAAATAAAGATGGCTTAATTCTCTGATGACAGCAGGAAATTCAGTTTCTGTAAGAGCTCTCCCTGGAAGTTCACCCCTCAGCCAAGGGCTGCTTGAGGGTGTAGGATGGATTCCTTTGGCCCTTGCACAGACCTCTCCTGAGGGCTAGGCTATGTTGGGGGATGGCAGGGGGCCCTATGGCTGGGTTGATGTCATGAAAGCTTTCATATTTCATCTTTTGATGCTATCTCCAAGGCAGGTTATGTGGGTTATATATCCCATCACAGGGGTAACCTGACCTGATGAAAGCAGAAAATACTCAGCCAACAAAGTAATATTTGCATCTCATTATCAAACCTTACCACTTGTGGTTTACTATAAATTAATATGCTTTTAAAATAAATGTGTGATTATCTTGTGATCAGCAATTATACTGCATTGCCTTTTTCTTTGATATTAAAAGTGATAACTTAATACATGTAAAAATTTAAAATGTCACCATTTGTGTAATTGTTTCTTGATATCTTCATTTACTAGTATATAAAGCACCTCAAAAACTGGAAGTGGCCCAGGACACTCTTAGCCTCTAAGAAACCCCACTTGTCTTAGGTTAAGAAAACAAAAGCTGCGGAGAGACCTTCATCCTGGGACACGGGGTGCAGCTGAAAAGGTGGCCGCCCCTCATCCGTCACATACCACACTTTCATGGGGAACCTGGTGCTAAACCATTTGTAGACAACCTGCTTCCGGGTCGGGGTTTACTGTGATCTACTGAAAGTCAGTCCTCGACATAAGGGTTTAAAAATAAACAAAAACTAAAAATGCAAAAAAATATTAAGAAATTAATAATAATTAAAAAGATGAGAAAACAATAGCTGTGTGACTTTGGGCAAGTTGCATAAACTATCTTCATAGCCTCAGATTCCTCATCTGCTCCACTTGCAAAATGATGAAAATAACTCTGCCTTGCCGAGTTTCGATGGTAAGATAACACTGCACGGAATCCATAAAGTAGCCAGCAAAGTTTCAGATACACAAAGTTCCCAATAGACAATAGGTACTCAGTGATTGGTAGTGGTGATCATGTTTTTATGGAAGCTTATTTCCAGCTGCTTTGATGCAGAATACTCCTATATCTGTTCTCTATTTCTGTGTAACAAATCACTTTACAAATTTGTGGTTTAAATTAACAGCCATCTATTAACCTCAAGATTCTGTAGGTTGGCGGTTTAGGTTGGGCTCAGACAGCAGGTTTCCTAGACTCAGCTGGCATTCCTCCTGCTTCTGGGGTCAGCTGTGCTGGCTTTGCTGACTTTGACTGAGCTCTTCACATGTTTGCAGACCTCTGCTGGGACAACTGAGCTGACTCATTAATCTACAGAAGCCTCATGTGGACTTGTTCACATGGCAGGGACGAGTCTTAAGAGAGCGGCAAAGATAAAGGCCTCTTGAGGCTAAGGCTTCAAATTAGTACAATGTCATCTCTGCCACAGTCCATTGGTCAGAGCTAATCAGTCTCATTTGGTGGGGAAACAGGCTCCATGACTTCTTGATGGGAAGAGTCACAAAGTCACATCTCCAAAGCAGCACAGATACAAAAAGGAAAATAATATGGGGGTCACTTTTTCAAACAATCTACCATAAATCCCCCCTTTTTAAACAAAAACCAGAGCCTTGAGCTTATTCCCCATGTGCTCAAGTGAGCAAGTGGGAACGATTTCTGTTCTTTTCCACTGTCTGATTCAAGCCTATTTTTAGATCTAGCCTAATAAAATGAATTTCACACCTGGGTTACTCACCCACCAACAAACACTCAGTTGTTATCAGTGCTTGGGAGAAACACCTAGGCAGCTGGGATTTGTAGTTCCATTAGCTCCAAGCACAATAATTGTTAATTACTTGCTTTATTTGGTTCTGTTGCATTTGCCAATAGTCAATTATGTTAGGGTTTCTTGTGATCAGTGGGGCTTATCCAATATTGCAGCTCAGCTCTGTTTTTGTCTCAGAGATGTCTTTCCAAGAGGGTTAAAGAAAACTCTTGTTCACTAGTTTATTGAATATTAGCCTTTATCTGCTTATTTCAAAGGCTCCTTATTCATTGCTGAAAGTACCAAAGTGCTCAGGCTGAGCTCTTAGATTTGAACAAAAGACTAAAGATAAGCCTCCACTTTGCCTGATCTGGCTAAATCCTGGTACATGGAATAGAGGAGAGAGCGAATCATGGGATCCTGGGGCACTCATTTAGCTCAGGCCTGAATCTCTGAAACTGCTGTATCCCCAGGCAAAAAGGGAGATACGGAGGCAGGAGAAGAAACTGGACCCAGATGTTGCAAGGTTTCACCTAGACTTTATGCTTCAAGCTACAGGAGACCAGTGTTGGGGTTTAACCATGAGAATGATGAATCAGCTTTTGTCACATAATAAACCACCCCAAATTGCAGTGACTTAACAATTAGTATACATGACTTACCCATCTGGAGTCAACTGGGGGTGGCTGGTTCTGGCTGGGCCTAGAATCCAAATCCTAGTTTGGATTCAAAGGTATGCACCTGCAACACCCTTCACACTGTGGCCAGGAGATCTAACACAGAGATCCGATCATATTGCTTGTGCTAGAGTGCATTGATGGATGCTATTCCTCAGTGCTCCCTACGCTCATGACTTGCCTCATACAGTTTTGCAAGTGCATACCTTTGAATCCAAACTAGGTCATGTGATGTCCTCTGGGCAACAGAGTGAGGTGGAGGTGACAAGTGCCAGTCTGAGCCTAGACCTCAAGATGCCTTGCGTATCTCCTTTTGCATTCTTCTGCCCCTGCCATTGCCATGAGCAAGACATGCCAACGCTGGCCTCATGGTCCCAGGAGGAAGATAAGAGGCTCACGAAGAACTGAATCAGTTCATCAAGGCCCAGCCAGAACCAGCCACCCCCAGTTGACTCCAGATGGGTAAGTCATGACTACTAATTATTCAGTTCAGTTCAGTCACTCAGTCGTGTCCTACTCTTTGTGACCCATGAATCACAGCACACCAGGCCTCCCTGTCCATCACCAACACCCAGAGTTCACTCAAACTCATGTCCGTCGAGTCGGTGATGCCATCCAGCCATCTCATCCTCTTCCTGCCCCCAATCCCTCCCAGCATCAGAGTCTTTTCCAATGAGTCAACTCTTCCCATGAGGTGGCCAAAGTACTGGACTTTCAGCTTTAGCTTTAGTCCTTCCAATGAACACCCAGGACTGATCTCCTTTAGGATGGACTGGTTGGATCTCCTTGCAGTCCAAAGGACTCTCAAAGTCTTCTCCAACACCACAGTTCAAAACCATCAATTCCTTGGTGCTCAGCTTTCTTCACAGTCCAACTCTCACATCCATACATGACTACTGGAAAACCATAGCCTTGACTAGATGGACCTTTGTTGGCAAAGTAATGTCTCTGCTTTTCAATATGCTGTCTGGGTTGGTTATAACTTTCCTTCCAAGGAGTAAATGTCTTTTAATTTCATGGCTGCAGTCACCATCTGCAGTGATTTTGGAGCCCCCCAAAATTAAGTCTGACACTGTTTCCCCATCTATTTCCCATGAAGTGATGGGACAAGATGCCATGATCTTCGTTTTCTGAATGTTGAGCTTTAAGCCAACTTTTTCCCTCTCCACTTTCACTTTCATCAAGAGGCTCTTTAGTTCTTCTTCACTTTCTGCCATAAGGGTGGTATCATCTGCATATCTGAGGTTATTGATATTTCTCCCGGCAATCTTGATTCCAGCTTGTGCTTCTTCCAGCCCAGCATTTCTCATGATGCACTCTGCATATAAGTTAAATAAGCAGGGTGAGAATATATTGCCTTGATGTACTCCTTTTCCTATTTGGAACCAGTCTGTTGTTCCATGTCCAGTTCTAACTGTTGCTTCCTGACCTGCATATAGGTTTCTCAAGAGGCAGGTCAGGTGGTCTGTATTCCCATCTCTTTCAGAATTTTCCACAGTTTCTTGTGATCCACACAGTCAAAGGCTTTGACATAGTCAGTAAAGCAGAAATAGATGTTTTTCTGGAACTCTCTTGCTTTTTCCATGATCCAGCGGATGTTGGCAATTTGATCTTTGGTTCCTCTGCCTTTTCTAAAACCAGCTTGAACATCTGGGAGTTCACGGTTCACATATTGCTGAAGCCTGGCTTGGAGAATTTTGAGCATTACTTTACTAGCATGTGAGATGAGTGTAATTGTGCGGTAGTTTGAGCATTCTTTGGCATTGCCTTTCTTTGGGATTGGAATGAAACTGACCTTTCCAGTCCTGTGGTCACTGCTGGGTTTTCCAAATTTGCTGGCATATCGAGCACTTTTCACAGTGTCATCTTTCAGGATTTGAAATAGCTCGACTGGAATTCCATCACGTCCACTAGCTTTGTTCATAGTGATGCTTTCTAAGGCCCACTTGACTTCACATTCCAGGATGTCTGAGTCTACTAATTGTTAAGTCACTGCAATTTGGGGTGGTTTATTATGTGGCAAAAGCTGATTCATCATTCTCATGGTTAAACCCCAACACCGGTCTCCTGTAGCTTGAAGCATACAGTCTAGCTGAAACCTTGCAACATCTGGGTCCAGTTACTCCTCCTGCCTCCATACCTCCTTTCTCACTTTACACTTTAGTAGTGACCCCCAAATGGCTTGCAGTTCTTCAGATTCATCATGCTGGTTTCCATGCCTTTGTGCCTCATTTGCGCATGCCTGGAATGCTCTTCTCCTCTCCTTTGTCTGCTGGGAAAACTCCTATTCAGCTGTCAAAACCCAGTTCAGGAATTGTCTTTTCTAACAAATCTCACTGTACTCTCCTCTGTGGTGAATCATCTGCACTTCTGCAAGAGGTTTGGACTCAAATTTGCTACCATGTGACATAGTATTATGATACGGTCGTTTTATTTTGTCTTTGCACATTTTTGCCATCTATTAGACTGATTCACTTGAGGACTAGGGTGACCCTCATTCATCATTGTATCTCGGTGCTTAAAGCACTGTCTGGTTCCAACAATGCTTGATGACTAAAGGAGGTGTTAGGATCCCTCCTAGCTGGGGGAATTGCCCACGGTGGGAAGATGGTTATTTCTTGCTTCCTTCCCACCTACTCCCAATCTCACATGGTGGAATTTACCTATATTGTGTCTCTGCACTGAGGTTCTGACTCCACTGTAGGGGGCGCTCAAGTGCTTGGTGAACAAATCAGTCCTTGGTCCTGTGAGATCCCTCCCGACTAGGCTATGAGCTATGAGTTCTGTGAGCTGCTGTTAGGTGATGACCAAGATAGACACAGCTTTCCCACCTCCAGGCATCTCAGTTGGGGAGACAGGAAAAAGAATAAATGATTTCGTTAAATATGTTCCCGTGGCTGTAGGTTTTTTCTTTGCATTTGGAGGTTATTGGTGAGTAGTGTCCAACTTAAAAAATTAGCCATTTGTGAATAGCACTTGGGATGCTGAAGGGCATCTCAAAGAGAGAGGAGTTAGTTGCTCTCCAGAAGAGTGAGCTCTGAGATACAGCTAGAGGTCAGCGACGGCTGACGCTACTTCAATGGCCAGGGTGCACCATGAACAGAGAAGGGGTGATGGTGTGGGGGGAGGCCGCGAATATGAGCCCCTGTGCTGAATGGCTCTAGGGCACATTCCAAATCGCAAGTGCTGATTTGCAATCGGGCTGTTTTTCACTTGGACAACTTTATATATTGTGCTCCAGGGTGAGCGGTAACGGCGATGTATTTACTTAATGATGTGGGGGAGGCCAACCAGTAAATAAAATAATTACAAAGTGTGACAAGCACTTTATAAAGGAGCCTGAGATGAAGTTTCAGGGGAGGCAAAGGCCAGATTATGTGGAGCGTTGAGACTGTGGTGAGGGCTTTGGATTTTAATACAAGTGCATCAGAGAGAAGGGGAGAGATAGGATCTGACTCATGTTTAAAGAATATCACTTCTGCTGCCATGTGGAGTAAATTTTTGTTTAATCAATTGTTTCTGGAGAGCATCCCAACAAATTGGCTTCTAGTTCTTGAAGCCATCACCTCCCCTTGCTGAATTTCACTACCTCATAGAACTTGGGACCCTAATTTTTGAAGGAGACAAACACTCAATTTCTGCTTTGGATTTGCATTAGAAAGAGACCTTAATTACTCTGATCTCTAACACCTCTGAGAAGCTGATTTGAGCTTTTCAGATGCAAAGAGTGTTAATTGGCTGAGGGGCCCAGCTGAGCGGAAACCCTCTGCCACCAAGTGGGTAGGGAGAATGAGGCTGGGAGATGGGGAGGGGGCTTAGAGAGACAGAAGGGGATGCCTCACATTTGTCAAGTTGCCTTGTGGTCTGCAGAGGGGAATAAGGGGAATCAACACACAGCAGTTTTCTCCTTGTCCTTCAAGATCCAACTCACTCCCACTTACTCCCATAAGTTCCCCGACCCCGTCACTGTTTCCCTTGCCCCCAACTGCTTCCTGGGTGGCCAGTGCCTCCCTGGGATCCTGGTTTCTAATCACAGCACTCCCGCTTGTATTGGATGGTCGGTTAATAGGGCAGCTCTTCCATTTAGAGGACAAAGACCCATCTCATGCAGCTCTGCATCCGTGCATAGCTCCCAGTGGGTGCTCAGGAAGTGTGAAATGAATGAATAGAACAAATAATAATAATAATGTTAATAATAACATAATAATAGAAACCATCATTTATACAGGGCTTCCAGTTTCTATGGTGCTTCCCTGATGGCTCAGACAGTAAAGAATCCACCCGTAATACAGGGAACCTGGATTCCATCCCTGGGTCAGGAAGATCCCCTGGACAGGCGAATGGCTACCCACTCCAGTATTCTTGCCTGGTGAGTCCCATGGACAGAGGAGCCTGGTTGGCTACAGTCCATCAGGTCGCCAAGAGTTGGACACGACTGAGCAACTATCACTTTCACAGTTTCCAGTTTTTCTGCCATTAGTCTCAGAGTTAGAAGACATTTAATCCTGTTCTCCAGTTTCTGCCAGAGTACATGTCCTATATGAATCACTATTGATGATTGTAGATTTGTGGGGTCATTTAATACTTACCACCTCATGAGAACAAGATGCCAGTCTTCTCTATTCACGGCTTGATCCGCAGTGCCCAGGCCAGCATCTGCCATATAGAAGCTCAATAAATATTGCTGGATGAGTGAAAGCTTGCATACCTCAAGTGTCAGGGAGCTCACTATCCCTTGATAGTCTTGTGCACCTTTGGCACCTTTCCCTGTTATTGTCCCTTTTATGGAAGCTACGTTTGTTCCCTGGAGCATCTGTCTATCTAGTCCTGGCTCCTGGACTCTCCCAAAGACAGCTTCCCCTTCCTCCCTGAGGCTGGAAGGCTATGACCTATAAATGTATCTTCTTAACCCCCGCTGCTCTTCCCTGGGTATAGCACAGCCACTTCCTCCCTCATATTACTCATCATCCAGTCACAGCCTTGTCCTGGTCATCCAGTCTCAACACAGTCCAGATTGTCCTGCTGCCTCTCGCAGTAATGAGATGTATGTAAAGCTGGGAGTCTCATTTCCTCAGTTCTGAGAATTACATTTTTATTACTGCAACCTTTTCAATGTGTTTGCCTCTACCCTGTTTAAATCAAGAGACGAGGCATCTGGTATGGAAGGTGGGTTGACCAAATGAAGTCTTTTTATTCCTTTCTATAGGAATAGAAACCGTTGATGGTAGACATACGGTGTTCCCTAAAACACTCTTTTGACTTTTTGCTATGTTTGACATTTTTCATAATAAAATGTTGGAAAGAGGAAAAAATTCAACAGAGTAATTAAAATGGAATGCTAAAGATATTTTAACTCCAAAGAAGATAAAAGAAAACACAGAAAAAGAAAATAGTACAAGTAGAAAGTAAACAATAAAGTGGCTATTCTAAAGGTGGCCATACAAAAAATAACACTATATGTAGAACTAAATATTTCATTTAAAGGCACAGGTTTTCAAACTGGTTAAAAGAAAAATAGTTAATTAACTGCTGTTTACAGGTATCTGCTTTCTGTGGACATTGCTGTCCACAAGTGAGAGAAAGATTGAAAGTAAAAGGATAAACAAAGATGTACTCTACAAAAGCACTAGTTACAAGAAGGCTGGAGTAGCTATATTAAAATCAGACAATACAGATGTCGAAGCAAGAGGTTTTATCAGAGATAAAGAAGGAAACTTCCTAAAGAAAAGTTGGTCAATTCCTCAGGAAGACAAAAGAATTTAATTATGAATATGGGCAAAAACAGACTTTCAAAATACATGAAGCAAAAATTGATGGAGAAAAAGATAAATCTACAATCATAGTTTTTACTCTCCTGGTAATTGGTACAGTTACTAGAACAATAATAGGATATAAAAGATCTCAACAACATTATCAAGCACTTTGACGTTCAACAAGGTAGAATACTTATTTTTGTCAAGTGCCCATGGAACATTCATCAGGATAGACCATATGCTGGATCAGAAAATATCAACAAGTGTTGATAAATTAAAAAAAATCAAAAACATATAGAGTATGTTCTTAGATTACAAATAGTGATGAATAAAAAGGTATAGATTAAGAAGCTCAAGGAGCTCCAAGAATAAGAAAAATGAAGAAAATGACATCAAAGCATAGCATGATATAATTGCTCAAAAGCATTGATAAGGAGAAACTTTAAAGAGCAACAAGAGAAAAAAAGACATGTACAGAGAGCTAAGATGAGGACAATAGCAGATTTCTTATCAGAAACAATATAAGCAATAGTGCCTTTGCATTCTGTATGATTAAAAAAAAAATCTGTCAACCCAGAGTTTCGTATTCAGCAAAAATATTATTTAAAACCATTGGCAAAACAAAGACTTTTAAAGACATATAAATGCTGAGGGAATTAATCATTAGTACGCCCGCACTAAAAAATATTCCTAAAAGAAGTTGATTAGACAGAAGAAAAATGACACAAGATGGAATTTTGAATCCACAGAGAGTATGAATAGTGTTCAAAATAGTAACTATATGGTAAGTATATGCAATATATATTTGTATTATTTAAAATTCTCTTAATGATATTTTGCTGTTAATATGAAAATAACTACAATGTAATGTAAGATTTTTAATACATGTAAATGTAAAGTACATAAAACAGTAGCTCAAAAGTTGGCAGTAGAGAAATGGATGTATACTATTATAAAAATCTTTTAAATTAAATTATATATTACTTGAAGGGAACTGTGATAAATTAAAGATGTATTCCATAAACCCTAAAGCAACTACTAAAACGATAAAAGACAAACGTTATAGCTAATAAATCAACAGAGGTGACAAATGGAATCATAAAATATTTCATTAATGAAGAAGAGGCAGGAAAGGAAGAAAAAGGGAATAAAGAACAGCTGAGTAAAATAGAAAAATATCTAGATGATAGATTTAAACCTGACCACATCAATAAGCACATTAATATAATAGGTCTAAATGCCTAAACTAAAGGGAAGAGATTACTAAGTTGCATAAAAAAGCAAGCCCCAACTATATGTTGCCTTTGAGGAAAACAGTTTAGGGAATTCCATGGCAACCCACTCCAGCATTCTTGCCTGGAGAATCCCGTGGACAGAGGATCCTGGTGGGCTACAGTCCGTGAGGTAGCAAAGAGTCGGACACGACTGAGCGACTAATGATATGCAGATGACACCACTCTTATGGCAGAAAGTGAAGAAGAACTAAAAAGCCTCTTGATGAAAGTGAAGGAGAAGAGGGAAAAAGTTGGCTTAAAGCTCAACATTCAGAAAACTAAGATCATGGCATCCGGTTCCATCACTTCATGGCAAATAGATGGGGAAACAGTGGAAACAGTGGCTATTTTTTGGGGCTCCCAAATCACTGCAGATGGTGACTGCAGCCATGAAATTAAAAGACGCTTACTCCTTGGAAGGAAAGTTATGACCAACCTAGATAGCATATTGAAAAGCAGAGACATTACTTTTCCAAAAAAGGTCCATCTAGTCAAGACTACGGTTTTTCCAGTAGTCATGTATGGATGTGAGAGTTGGACTGTAAAGAAAGCTGAGTGCCGAAGAATTGATGCTTTTGAACTGCGGTGTTGGAGACTCTTGAGAGTCCCTTGGACTGCAAGGAGTTCCACCCTGTCCATCCTAAAGGAGATCAGTCCTGAGTGTTCATTGGAAAGACTGATGTTGAAGGTGAAACTCAAATACTTTGGCCACCTGATGCAAAGGGCTGACTCATTTGAAAAAACCCTGATGCTGGGAAAGATTGAGGGCAGGAGGAGAAGGGGGAGACAGAGGATGAGATGGTTGGGTGGCATCACCAACTCAATGGAAATGAGTTTGGGTGAACTCCAGGAGTTGGTGATGGACAGGGAGTCCTGGCGTGCTGCGGTTCATGGGGATGCAGAGTCGGACACTACTGAGTGACTGAACGGACTGACTGACTGAGCGACTAACACTTTCACTTTCACTGTAGTTTGCCAACCCTAGTTTAGATTTTTTTCGCAATATTTGTGCTAATTTTCAGCTCAGTCATGGTTGAGGAGCAGCAGTCCCACAGAGCTGCCTTCTAGTCTTTTATTTTGCAATGAATGAATGAGATCAATGAATGAAGCACAGAAAGATGGTGTGGCTGGTGGGGTAAGGTTGGGGGTGGGCACAAGGAATGGGCCGGCCCCCATCATAGGGCTGATCACACAGAGCAATTTCAACCCTTAGGGTCACTACGCAATGTTCAGACACGTCTTTAGTTGGAGGAATGCTACTGGACCTGGTGAATGAAGGGCAGAGATGCTGCTCAACATCTCTCAATGTGCAGAATGGCCTCCACCGCAAAGAAGTGATCTGGCTCCAAACATCAACAGTGCTGAGGTTGAGACACCATAACTTAAACATAAGCATGACAATTTAGAAAGCCTGTTTAGGGACTTTCCAGTGGCTAAGACTCCATGTTCCCAATGCAGGGATCCCAAGTTCAATCCCTGGCTAGGCAACTAGATCTCACATGACTCAATGCAGGAGACCCAGGTTTGATCCCTTGGTTGGGGAGATCCCCTGGAGAAGGAAATAGCAACCCACTCCAGTTTTATTGCCTGGAGAATCCCATGGACAGAGGAGACTCGTGGGCCATAGTCCCTGGGATTGCAAAGAGCTGGATACGACTGAGCAACTAACACCAGTGGTTAGGACCCTGCACTCTCACTGTGAGGGCCCAGGTCTGATCCCTGGTCAGGGAACTAGACGATCCCACAAGCCATGGTGTGGTCCAAAAAAAATATTTTTTTAAAATATAAAGACACAAATAGATTAAAAGTAGATTGATGGGGGGAACGTCTATGCTAATGCTAGTCAAAAGAAAGCTAGAGAGACTATGCTAATATCAAAGTATATTTCAGAGCAAAAATTATTGCCAGTGATAAAAAGGTCATTTTACGATTATAAGAGAGAATCAATTAATCAAGATAATATAATCCTGAATGTTGCTGCTACTGCTAAGCCTCTTCAGTCGTGTCCAACTCTGTGCGACCCCAGAGACGGCAGCCCACCAGGCTCCCCCGTCCCTGGGATTCTCCAGGCAAGAACACTGGAGTGGGTTGCCATTTCCTTCTCCAGTGCGTGAAAGTGAAAAGTGAAAGTGAAGTCACTCAGTCGTGTCCGACTCCTAGTGATCCCATGGACTGCAGCCTACCAGGCTCCTCCGTCCATGGGATTTTCCAGGCAAGAGTACTGGAGTGGGTTGCCATTGCCTTCTCCAAATCCTGAACGTTAGGTGCGTAATAATAAAGCCTGAAAATACATAAAGCAAAAGTAATAGAACTAAAAGGAGAAATAGAAAAATAAAAAATTATTGGAGATTTAAATAAGCAATCTCAAAAACTGATAGAATGGGTAGACAGAAAATCAGTGGGAATATAGACAAACTTGAGCAACACTATTAAGCAACTTAATCCAAATGACATTGATCGGCTCCTCCTAGTAACAGCAATAGAAAAGGGAGAGCAAATGAAACCCAAATAAACTAGACAAAGCAAAAAGTGACAGTGGCTCAGTTGTGTCCAACTCTTTGCAACCCTGTGGACTATACAGTCCATGGAATTCTCCAGGCCAGGATACAAAACGTAGAAAAGCAGCAGAGAATCAATGAAACGAAAAGCTGTTTCTTTGAGAATCTCAGTAAGAATGATAAGCCTCTAGTTAGACTGGCCAGGGAAAATAGAGCAAAGATACATATTTCTAACATCATGAATAATAGTTGGTATCACTATAGATTCTCCAGATAATAAAAGGATAAGAGAACATTTTGAACAACTTTATGCTGATACATCCAACTTAGATGAACTGGACAAATTCCCTATAGGACACAAATTTGCCAAAGCTTACTCAAGGAGAAATAGTTAACCTGAAAAACCATCTGTCTATTGCAGAAATTGAATGTACAAGTTATAAAAACTTTCTCATGCTGGTGAATTCTACAAAACATTCATGAAAGACAAAATAACAATTTAACACAAATTCTTCCAAAAAGTTTTAAGAGTAGGGAAAAAAGGGGACGAAAAATTTTCCAATTCATTCCATGAAACCAGCTTTACTCTGATGCCAAAAACT
This sequence comes from Ovis aries, assembly GCF_016772045.2. Lineage (NCBI taxonomy): Eukaryota > Metazoa > Chordata > Mammalia > Artiodactyla > Bovidae > Ovis > Ovis aries. Next base: position 50,600,557 of record NC_056055.1, on the reverse strand, counting down.
GACAAAGGCATTATAAAAAAAGAGAACAACAGTTCAATAATTCCCTATAAACACAGATTGAATCCAACAATAGATTAAAAGGATAATCTATTAAGAGCAAGTAAGCTTTCCCCGAGAAATGCATGGTTGGTTTAATTTTTAGAAGTTAATCAATGTGATTCACCATGTTAACAAACTGAAAAAAAGAAAAAAACCATGATTATCTCATAAATACTGAAAATGCATTTGACTAAGTCTAACATCCATTCTTGATCAAAAAAAAAAAAAAAACTGTCAGCAAACAAGTAATGAAAGGACTTGCTTACCCTGATTAAGGACAGACATTTATAAAATCTCAATAGATTTTTAACATTGTACTTAATCGTGAAAGACAATGCTTTCTCACTAAGATCAGGAATAAGGCAGAAATATCCTTTCTTGCCACTTCTGTTAAACATCGTACTGGAGTTTTAGCCAGTGCAATCAGGCAAAGAAAAGAAATGAAACATCCAGATTGGGAATGTAAAACTGTTCATACAGAATATAATCATCTATACAGAAAATCTACTGGAATCTACAAAAAAGCTACTAATAGTAATAAATAAGTTTAGCAAAGTTGCAGGATACTGGATCAACTTATAAAATTAAAAGATGCTCACTCCTTGGAAGAAAAACTATGACAAACATAGACAGCGTATTAAAAGCAGAAACATCACAAAAGTCTATATAGTCAAAGCTATATAGTAGCTTTTTCCAGTAGTCCTGTTCAGATGTGAGAGTTGAACCATAAAGAAGGCTGAGCACCAAAAAATTCAGGCTTTTAAACTATGGTGCTAGAGAAGTCTCTTGAGAGTCCCTTGGACAGCAAGGAGATCAAACCAGTCAATCCTAAAGAAAATCAATCCTGAATGTTCACTGGAAGGATGGATGCTGAAGCTGAGGTTCCAATACTTTGGCCACCTGAAGAGCTGACTTATTGGAAAAGACCCTGATGCTGGGAAAAATTCAGGGTAGGAAGAGAAGGAGGCAATGGAGGATGAGATGGTTGGATGGCATCACCGACTCAATGGACCTGAGTCTGAGCAAACTGAGGGAGATAGTGAAGAGCGAGGAAGCTTGGATTGCTGCAGTCCATGGAGTGGCAAAGAGCTGGACATAGCTTAGCAACTGAACAGCAACAATGTGTTTTATAATACAAATGAGCAACAAACAGTTGGAAAAAGAAAATTTAAAACTTACCACTTAACCGTAGTATCAAAAGATATAAAATACTTAGGAATGAGTCTGAGGAAAGTTGCGAAAGACCTGTACCCTGGAAATTATAAAATATTGCTGAGAGAAATTAAAGAAAACCTAAAAAAGAAAAGTTGAAAGAACCAGTTTTGTTCAGAAATCAGTTCTCTCCAAATTGTGGTCTATAAATGCAACATACCCCCAATCAAATTCCCAACAGGACTTTTTGGCAGAAATTGATATGTTGATTCTAATATTCATACTAAAATGCACAGAGTCCATAAGAGCTAAAATAATTTTTGAAAACGAAGGGCAAAACTGGAGGGCTCACTCTACATGAAAGCAAGACTTCTATAGTACTAAAAATCATGATTTTGACATCAAAGTAAATAGATAAATGAGACAGAATAAAGAATCAGAATAGAGTCCAGAAATAAAAGTATACTGACAACTGATTTTTGACCAAGGTACAAAGAAAATGCTGTGGAGAAATGGTAAATTTAACAAAGGCTAGAAAAACTGGATACCCATTTTTTTTTTAAAAAACAAGGCCAAAACCCCAAAGATGGATTTATATTTTATACTATACAAAAATTAATTTGGTGGATCATAGAACTAAGTGTAAAATCTAAAACTATAATTTTTAGAAGGAGGCATAAGACGAAATCTTTATGACCTTGGATTAGGCAAATATTTCTTAAATATGTCACCAAAAGCACAATTCACAGAAGCAAATTTGATAAATAGGACTTGATCAAGTTATTGTTATGAGAACAAAAAGGTAAACAGACTAGCAAAAATATTTGTAATTCATATCTGACAAAGGACCTATATCTAGAAGGTAGAACCCTCAAAACTCAGTTATATGAAAATTAGGAATCCAGCTTAAAAATGGACAAAAGAGTTGAACAAATGCTCAATCAAAGAAGATACAGGGGTGGCAAATAAAAACATAAAAAGATGCTCATCATCAGTGCTTATCAAGGAGATACAGATTAAAAACTACAATGAGATATTGCTCATTGGTGTTGAATATAATACCCTCTGGCTTGCATATAAAATGGTACTACTATTTTGGAAAATAATTTGGCATTTCTTCTCATTTTTTAAAAACTATTTTTGGCTGCTCTGGGTTTTCATTGCTGCTCAGGCTTTTGTTTACTTGTGGCGAGCGGGTGCTACTCTCTAATTGCTGTGTGGGGCTTCTCGCTGGAGTGACTTCTCTTGTGGAGCACGGGCCCAATAGTTGTGTTTACCGGCTTAGCTGCTCTGAAGCTCGTGGGATCTTCTCAGATCAGGAATCCAACCCATGTCTCCCGTGTTGGCAGGTAGATTCTTTCCTACTCAGTCATCAGGGAAGCCCAATTTGGCATTTCTTAAAACTTATACTACCATATGATTCAGCCATCCTACTCCTAGGTAGTTACCCAATACAAATGACAGCATACGCCTATTAAGACTTGAACACAAATATTCACAGCAATGTTATTTATCCATCAACTGGTAAATGGTTAAATAAAATATGGAACACTATTGGAACACTATTCTAAAATAAAAAGGAATGAATTATTTCTACAAACACATGTATCTATCTCAAAATGAATCTTAGAATAATTATGCTGAGTGAAAGAAGCCAAACAAAAAAAGTTTATTTATTATATGCCATTTATAAAATCTTAAAGAAATGCAATGACAGATAGCAAATCAGTGAGGATGGGGTTGGGAAGGAGGGATTTTGAAGAATATGAGGAAACCTTTGTGAACAATGAATGTACTCTCTCTTTTGACTGTGGCAGTTTCATATGTGTTGTGTATCTTAACCTTATCAAATTTATACTTAAAATATGTACAGTTTATTGTATGCCAATTATATTTAATAAAACTGTTTAAATACATTTGAGCCTTAGTAAGATAGGCATACACTCACACACACACAAAACCCCTGAGTCCTGCCCTAGGTCTACTGACGATGTGGGCAGGAGGCCTATGATCAGTTTTGCAGTTCTGTGCACACGACTGAGGCCCCATCAGGCTGAAAGTAATTCCTGTGGCCTGCGAGGTTCCCCTCTGCTTCTCACTGCCTCCTGTGAAAGCCTCACCTCTCCTACTCCCCGTCTCATTCTCTGACCTCCAGCCAATCCAGCTATCTGAGGTTCCCTAATGGGTGCATGCATTTATGACCTTGAGCTCTTGCAGACACTTTCCTACCTGGAATACTCTTGTGCTCTTCTTCAGTAGACTAATTCCTACTTGTGTTTCAAAACCCTACTCAGGAGGCACCTCCTCTGGGAAGCCTTTCTAGCTACCGCACTGTCTGTCTGAGGGTCCCGCACATATGCATTTTCCCCTGGGGACCTCTCTGAACTTTCTTTTCTTGACCTGTAAGACAAGTTTAAGAATAATGCTTATCTTGAAGAGTTGTTTCTAACTCGATGAGCTAACAGGAAAACTATTTCGTATACCTCTTAGTGTATATTCAGTTCAGTTCAGTTCAGTCGCTCAGTCGTGTCCGACTCTTTGCCACCTCATGAATCACAGCACGCCAGGCCTCCCTGTCCATCACCATCTCATGGAGTTCACTCAAACTCACATCCATCGAGTCGGTGATGCCATCCAGCCATCTCATCCTCTGTCGTCCCCTTCTCCTCCTGCCTCCAATCTCTCCCAGCATCAGAGTCTTTTCCAATGAGTCAACTCTTCCCATGAGGTGGCCAAAGTACTGGAGTTTCAGCTCAGACTTCAACAAATAGTGGGCGCTGTCGTCATGACCATTACTGGTATTTCTCACCACTGGTGCCAGAGTCTTTGGAGCCTGTGCTGCTTACTTCCCAACAGCTTGGTGACTGCTGCTTGATCTTCTACCTCTGGATGGTGACTTCCCTGAGTGTGTTACAGATGTTCACTTAGTTCAGCCCACAAGGATTTGTTGAGCACCCTCCAGGTGTCAGATACTATCACAGGTGCTGGGGACAAAGATTAGGAGGAAGAGAATGGACAGCAGAAGTGAAGGCAAAAGGGAAGTGCCAGAGGGGAGTGTGAGGGGCACAGACTTCTGAATCATCTGCTCTGTTACATGTAGCTGTGTGATCTCGGGCAAGTTTGTTAACCTCTCTGTTCTTATTTCCTCGGCTGTAAAATGGGGATGAAAGATTACCTATCTTACTAGGTTGATGTATCATTTTACTGTAACATCACATATGTAGTTTTGCTCAAATGAGCTGATATCTATAAAACTCTCAAAACAAAGGCACTGGAATTGGCCGTTAGCCGGGCATCGGAGGTGCGGAGAGAGTTGCCTTAGAGAAGGTGGTAGCCCAGGTGCGGAAGTGGAAGAGCGAGTGACCTGAAAGGGTGACAGGGACATGGGGAGGGCTCCTGAGAGCTATTTGATAGGAACGGGAGGAGAGGAGGGAGCGGTAGAGGGTGTGCAAGGGTGCCGAGAGGAGTGTCATCAAGTTGAGGAGAAGGTTCCAGCAGGAGGGAAGTGACTGCAGACCCAAGGAGGACCGAAGGACAGAGCACGGAGGAGGGACTGCGTGCATGTACCGTGGGAGGTAAGGAGTGGTCGCTGGTGCTCCTGCCCTGCATGGTCTCATCCCAGTGGAGGAAACTTGGCGGTGGAGGGGAGGCGCGTGGTGGAGGGAGGGTGTTGGGGCTGGCGGGAGAAGTGTGAAACAGCTCTCGAGGGTGTGGGGGAGGGTTACACAAGACTGACAGGCAGCGCTAAGCAGAGACCAGAATTTGGATAACTGCCAGTCTACGGGGACTGGGGAAGGGAGGCTGATTCACCTGCAGCTGCAGCCACTGGGTGGAGGACAGAGAAGGTGGAGGGAAGCGTTGCTTTAGGACTGGGCTAGAACACCGGTCAGAGGGCCAGCTTGTCTCTGCTTACTTGGGACTGTCCTGGTTTTAAAACTGAAAGCCCTACATTCCAGAAACTCCCCCAGGGTGGTTGGTCACCCAACCAGGCAGGCAGAGTGGTGACAGCACGGGTATCCAGGGGCTATGAAGTTGCTGGTTTCCGGGATTAGTGCCTGGATGGAGGGCTGTGCAAGGGACGGAAACATAACCTGGACACTCAGAATATGACACTGGGGGTTGGGAGGGAGGTTAAGGGCCTAGAGGTGTTACTCACCTGTCTTCCCAGGGCCTGAATAGTGCCTGGTTCACTGCTGAGACTCAAAATACTTCTCGAGAGACTGCAAAAGCAGACATTCACATGCTACTTTTAATTTTTGCCATCGTCACACAACTTCTGCATCAACTTAATATTCTTCAAAATCAGCTCCCTAGCAAACATGTCTTAAAAGGAAACAATTTCTACCCTACATGGATTAAAAACAAACCACACACACTGCTACCGAACAAGTGTTGGATTCTATCTGGATCTGCTGCCTGACAGAGGATCTGGGTCTGAGAATGCTCCTTCTCAGATAACCTGGGAGGGGTACCAGCATTAGGGAGGCATTTAAGATGTGTTGTGCCAGACAGATAGTTCTTCTCAGGGGGATGGAAGACTCCAGAGGGACTTAGCACTCCTGGGGCACTCAAGTCTGTGTCCCTTTTCTACCTAGAATCATCTTGCCTACCTCATTTTGAAGAATGCCGTGGTAAAGCAGTGAGACTGTTGACCCTCTAGATAGTCTTGAGAGTCAACAATAGCTGTGCATTTAAATACCGAAATGTCACTTTGGTGACATTTCCCACGTATAGATTCGGAGAACGTCGCGGCTGAAAAGGTCCAAGAGGACTGAGCTGATCTGACGCCCCTGTCTCATCCCCACCTGCATTTTTTCCCCTCAGAGGTAGACACTGAAGCCCCAAGAGAGCAAAGACTTAACCAGGGCCGTGCAATTGGAATGAGGACTCACCCCCACCCTCCCAACTCAGCCATCACCCCAAGTTGGCTGCTTTTCCCAATCCTTCCCCATTTTGCCTTCAGAGACAATTTTGTTTCTTAATTTCTGACTTCTTGTCAGCTGTGATTAATGAGGAAGCCTCCCACATACACGATTTTCAGCTGTACCCAGTTTACGACAAAGATTAGACCATTTAAGTCAGAATAATGCTATTTAGCAAAACTGGATTTACAGCTGGCAGAAATTAAGAAGATTAATTTAAAGGTAAAAAAAAAAGGGAGGGTGGCAATCATAGATCAACACCTGAAAAATCTCACTGCCTGTACACATCCCTAATTGAGAAGTATGTGGAAGATTCCATCCGTGAAATTCAATTATCATGCAAGCCAGAGGAAGCAGCGTCCCTGGGGAAGAAACGAGGCAGCCCAAATCAAAACGACTCCACCTGTCTGTTTTCATGTCAAAAAGTGAGAAAAACCTGCCTCGGTGAAGGTGAAATACTGACGGTATGCATCAACATTAATCAAAATTTCCAGGGTCCCTTTCTGTAATGGGATTACCTCCCTAGCTCTTCCTTCAGAGGTCAGCCCAGAAAAACCTCCAAGGCTCCACAAAGTCTCTGGATACCAGACCAAGGACAGAAAGGGTGCCACGGGCACCCCTTTCCTGTCATCCCCCTTCCCCCCAGCTTCCAGGCAAGACTGAATGGGGGCCGCAGACAAAAGGCGCTCTCAAGCCCCCACACCTCTTCCACTGATTACGGGCTTCTTAACACAAGCAATCAGCAGAGAAAACTCGAGACAACTATAATGATTACAAATAAGCCAATGGTAATTGACCCGCCTTTTAACTGCAGGGAGAGGGGGTGGGGTGGCAGATTTGACAGCACTTGCTTTGTCTCTCCAATGGCTAAGATGCACCCGGGAGCACACTGCAACCCTCATCTGCAAAAGGGCTGGACCGAATTCCTTTTCTGTTAACTGTTTTGAGTGGTCGGGGTACTGTGCTTAGAGTTTTGCGGTTTGAAAAGTGCTTTCACATTCATCAACTCAGGAAACCCTGAGGTACTGTCTCCCATTATACAGATGAGACCAAGGTTAAGTGACTAACTTTAGCTGCTTTAAAGATCGTGATTGGAGTCCAGTCTCACATATGTTTGGTGCTATGCTGGTTAATACAGAGGAAGGCGCAGTCTCTTTAGAAGCTCATGATTTGGAGGGAAGGACTAGACACAGACTGGGGAGATCATCACTGAAGGTCAAATGTGATATGATCATCAGAGCCAGTGCTCAGGGAGAGGTCAAGGATAGAAGAGACTGCATAATGAAGAGAACATCCCCAGGGACAGGGGTCAAGTCTGTCTTTATTACCACTGTAGTTCCAGTGTCTGGTCATAAATATACTCACAAAGTAGGTTTCAAAATTATGTTCTGAATGAATGAATGAATGATGGTGATGCCTCTTGAGAGGGATATAAAGAATTTGAGGGATTTGGAGGTGAGCAAGTGTGATGTGAAGTTATTGATCAGGGGAATGGAACATACAAATTGTAGGATATAAAAATTATGATAATATTGGGTTTGATGAATCTGGGCTGCGTACAGACAAACTAGCTGATAGCAATGTGGTTTTGCTAATCTACTGAAATCAACAAATCTTTGCAGCATTGTCTCATGGAGGGTGACAGGCAGGTCTCTGGTTCGTGTGTATCCTCTTCTTTCAAAGTCACTGAGAGCATTGCTTCAAGGATCACCTGTGCCTCTTCCAGTGACTTAGAGCTTCCAAGTTAGTAGTTCTCTCTAGGGATGATTTTGAATTCCAGTGGCTGGTCCCAGACTAGAGCAGGACTTAGGGGAGAGGAGAAAATTCAACGAGAAGGGGAAAGGTCTGTGTTTAATTGGAGACTCGTGTTATTTTCAGTGTAATGAAAATCCATGAAGACTGCTCTTTCTGTTGACTCTCTTTCAAGTCCTCAGAGGGACTTACAAAGGGAATGTCTAGAGTCAGGGCAGACCCTGGTGCCACCCAGGATAAGCTCATTGGCCTGGAGGGGATGGCGAACGTAGTCTCCAACCTGAACAGTGATCTTCACATTTGTCTGAGATAAGGGGGCCCAAGGGGCTCTGGGTCAGTGTGAGAGTCAACAACTTTCTAGAAGCATGAGGCAGTGAAGCAATGTGCTTGCTCCTGACTTTCAGGTTCCCATTTCCGCCTCTAAACTAAATAAGAATGGGTTTGTCAAGCTCTGATCAGGAGGGTTTTGTGGGAGAAATCTGAGGTTTCTTCTGCATTGCAATTCCCCTTCATTTCCAGCCTCTGACCTCCATGGAATATACTGTCTCCTTTGCCTCCAGCATCTGGTTAGATTCAGTCTAGGGAGGCAGAACAGGAGATGGGAGGGTGGAAGACAGGAGAGGTTAGGTATTTCTTGCCCACTCCTGTCCTGCTCTGACATCATCTCCGTGGCAGGGTCTGAGTCCTTCCATGACTGCTTCGAGCAGGTAACTTCAGCTTCAGCTCGTATGAGACTCTGCGAACACCATTTCTCCTCTCCACCCCTCCAGGCCCTGGGGTGGAATGACTCCTGCTGTCATGAGTCTCTGGGTCCTTCACCATCCTGCTCACATCTCTGCACATGGTCTCTTTGCCAGAGTCTCTTCAGGGAAGGCATTTAGGGATCTTGCTCCCAAGATCCTGACTGAGAGGAGATTTCAGGCTGGAGGTCAGGGTTCCTGCCTTGTTCACCTCTGGACTCCTCTGGTCTGATTGCAGAGCCTGGTCTTAGCACCCTCAGGAAATAGATGCAGAAGTCTTTATTCTTCAGGAACCTATATGGTTTGAGAGAATCCCTGTCCCCCACCTTCTCCATCATCTCTCAGACTGTAAGGATGGCCCTTCTTCTGGGCTGCTTTGTAACAGGGAGTCTGGGCACATCAGGATGGGAAATGCTCACACCTCCAGGGCCCTCGGCTTAAGGTCTTGGCTGCTGGTCCGAGTGTGTGGTGCCTCTATGTTTCACCCCCTGAAGCCCTGCCGTAGGGACTCCAGAAATGACAGGTACATCACGTGGCTCATGTGGGGCAGGTGAGGAAAACTACAGGGTCAGTGACAAGAAATTCCTCATCCTACCTTTAAGAATAGATGGGAAAACAGTAGAAACAGTGTCAGACTTTATTTTTGGGGGCTCCAAAATCACTGCAGATGGTGATTGCAGCCATGAAATTAAAAGACGCTTACTCCTTGGAAAAAGTTATGATCAACCTAGATAGCATATTGAAAAGCAGAGACATTCCTTTGCTGAATAAGGTCCGTCTAGTCAAGGCTATGGTTTTTCCTGTGGTCATGTATGGATGTGAGAGTTGGACTGTGAAGAAGGCTGAGTGCTGAAGAATTGATGCTTTTGAATTGTGGTGTTGGAGAAGACTCTTGAGATCAAACCAGTCCATTCTGAAGGAGATCAGCCCTGTGATTTCTTTGGAAGGAATGATGCTAGAGCTGAAACTCCAGTACTTTGGCCACCTCATGCGAAGAGTTGACTCATTGGAAAAGACTCTGATGCTGGGAGGAATTGGGGGCAGGAGAAGAAGGGGATGACAGAGGATGAGATGGCTGGATGGCATCACTGACTCGATGAATGTGAGTTTGAGTGAACTCCATGAGATGGTGATGGACAGGGAGGCCTGGCGTGCTGCGATTCATGGGGTCGCAAAGAGTCAGACACAACTGAGCAACTGAACTGAACTGAACCTTAAAGAATATCACGTCCAGGAGGAACCTGGTTTCCAAGAGAAGAAACAGCTGACTTTTAGGACTGGCTAGACTTGAGTTTGAATCCTGGATTCTCCTCTTTTACACACTGGATGGCTGTGGGCAAGTCACTTCGTTGCTGAGTCCCTTTCCTCATATGTAAAATGAGAGTGAGAATAGCCGCCAGGCTCCAAGGTTCCCATGAGGATTGCACATGGTATAGATGGGAAGGGCTGGGGTGTGGTTTGGTCCTATGACCCATTGTGCTCATCCTCAGATCCTCTCCACTTGACTCCAGTACTCCTGGAGAAAGCAGTTTCCCTATCTCCACCTTTCACTCTCTCTCCTACAAAATGAACTTCATAATTCTGTGCTGCCAATACAGCCTTTTACGTTACGATCAATTCAAACCCCCAACCCCTAATTCTGACGGGGATCCAATGGTCCCTGAGATTTCTCTAAATTCTGAGGGGACTTCTTTAACCGTGGTCACCTTTAGCTCTGAGTTAATCTGATTTCTGGATCATCCTTTTCTCTCTCCTATGTTGTTTCTTTCCTGCGCTGTTATTGAGATGTAACCCTTTCCACAAGTGTTGCAAAATCAGACTTCCCCAGAAAAGAAAAAAAAGCTTGCACTTTGCTAGTGCAGGCTCTGGGCTTCAACTCCTCAGTCTGTGTCCTTTCCTCTCCCCTTCTTCCTGATTGTCCTGGGGAGCTCCAAATTCTCACTGTTGTGCTGAGCTCCACAATCTGGGGTAGCCCCTGCTCCCCAGTTCTGCTGCAGCCGCCTGTCCTGCCTGAATCTCTCCAGTTTACCCAGGAGAACAGAAGGGTATTTTACCATATGCTCCCCTCCCCTTTGAGTAGCCGCCCATGTACACAGTACTGTTTTCCATCGTTAAGCATTTTCCTACTGTTAAGCAGGGTGGGGTGCTGCGAGATCTAAAACCTCTGCCACCAGAAAGACCCCCTGTTGTCTCTTTCTTCTACCTGGGCACCTCCTCAGGGTACAGGGACAGAGATGGAGGGGAGCTGCCCTTCGCAAACCCCCAGTCCTGGACTGGAGCCACTGTCATTCATGTGCTAGGGACCTTGGGATGTTCTAGGCATGAAACACTCTTTTGAAAGCCTGCCTGGAGAACCGTTAGCATAGGCAAGCCAGGGCTGAAGGTAGACTTCTGTAAGAACGTGCGGTGAGATTGGGGCAGAGGGGAAAGCCCTGGGAGCCAGCCCACAGGCATCACCCATCATGTGTACATGTACCCGTACATCATGTGTACACGATGGGTGAACGTACACATTCACTGCATGGAGTCAGGTGCCCTTTGAGCGCATGACCTGGTGACCGTCTCTGGGCCTCAGTGTCCTCATTGTCAGGTGACACTGTGGGGCTAAGCCAACTGGAGCCCCAGCCCAGCACCCTGAGCCTGGCGAGCTGGCCGGGGTACTGACGTCCTGGCACAGGAGCCCGTGCACACATGCTTTCACGTGGAGCCTGTGTTTTCTCTTGATCGTGCTTTCTCTCACCTTGTCCTTGTGCCACTGGATAGGATCCCATCTGTCACACTGAGCCATCTGCTTCCTCTCCTGCCATCTCTCCTGCCCAACTCTAAGTAAATTAAAAAACAAAGAGGCAGGAAGCCGCTGACAGCCGCATTTATCCTCATTTCTACGCCTGGCAATGGGAGCCGAAGGGCCAGCTTTATGGGTCTGAATTAAAGATTAGTTCAGGCTGGTGAGAAGGGAACAGTCCCATGGTTGTAACATCCTGACCTGGGACAGCACCACAGGTGGCATGAACGTGGGCTGGGGCTGAGGAGGAAGAGATTGAGGTCAGATGAGGGCAGTGGCAGGACACGAGCTTCGGAGCTGGGCAAAACTGGTTTGGTGTTCAACACTGGAGTTTGGAGAGCTCCCGTTCCAGCTCTGCTTTATAAGTTACTGACCTCACAGGGAGACTAAGTGAGCATCACATGGATTGATAGCAGGCATACACCAGTGTTCCAAAGAGAGCAGGTATTTCTGGAGACTCAGGGTAGGCAAGAGTGAGGATGGGGTAGGCAGGGAGCCCCTTGTCTAGGAGAGGCATTAGGGAGGAGTTGGTGATCTGAGGCTCCTTTGCGGGCCTCAGTCTCCACATCTACAAAATGGGACTAGGACTGCTGGGCCAAACCCTGGGGAAAGTTTATAAGGAGCAAGAGAAATGGGACAAACCTGGAGGATGTGTAGGTCAGAGGAGCAGGAGACCCAGCCTGGGGACTGCTGCTGTGGCTTCTGATGGGATGGCTCTGTGGCAAATTGTGTAACTGTTTCCCTTGTTTACCGCCCTCCTTGTGAGATCACGATTGCCCCACCTCACTGACATCTGATTTGGCCATGTGACTTGCTTTGGCCACTGAAACTGAGGGGAAATGCCATATGCCAGTTCTAATAGCAGCTTTAAGAGCTGTCAGATACTTCTGTTATTGTTCTTTCCCTTCTTCCATGGGACTAAAGTAAGGTGTTCTCAACTAGTCTCAGTCTTAAAATGAAGATGGGATGGAAAAGAGCCAGAGCTGACCCACAGTGGATACGTATGTGAGCCGGAAATAAATATTTGTGGTGAGTCAATGACATTTCAGAGCTGTTGGCAAAAGTTGACTGATTTAGCCCCTTTCAAATGCAAGTTGGTCCCAAACCCCATCTTGGAAAAGGGATGCCGCCTGCTCCTGCCTGGGTTCCTGCAGTCTCTAGTTCTCACTATCTATGACTCTCTCTGGGTCTCAGTAATTTTGCCTGAGAAATGATTGGTTGTGAACAGTTGGGAGTCAACCAAGGAGGGGGAGAATGGAGGGCAACACAACTGTGTCATCCCAGCTAGAAACTGTTTCTTCTGCTTGCCAGTAGGAGTCCTGATACTTATATCACCTCCAGAGAAGGCAGAGTAGCATCTAGTCCCAGATCAAGCAAGCTGCCAGGGGAATACTTTCCAGGCATGCATGGCTCTATCTTGAGGAACAGTCTAGGGATAATTTTACTTATACTTCCAGGAATTTTTTAGTGCCCCTTATAAATTACCGCCCAGAGAGCTGGTTTATGCCTTATTCTGGTTCAGAGCATGGCTGGCCCCATTCTCAGGAGGAAGGCATGTTGGGGTGGAACATAGATGTGGTTTGAAGTGGATCCAGTCACACAAAAAAGCCAGCTCCCATTCTGGGCATTGGATGGGGTGGCATCTGTCACAGCTCTACAGGTGTCAGTCCCAGAGGCCCCCTTGAGATGATATCCTCGCTTTTGAAGATCAGTCAGGTAATCTTCAATATGGTGCTGGTAAACCAACTGTATCAGGATCACTTGAGAAGTCTGCTGAAAATGCATGTTCTAGCATCCCATCTACTGAACCAGTGAAGCCTGAGGATCTTCATTCTGATGTTCTAATCCAACACCTCAACGTCATCACAGGTGAGGAAAGAAGAAGCTGAGTCTTATGACCCTCAGGTACTCACTAGCCCCTCTGCAGCCCTTGAAATAGATCCCACCCCTCCTATGCAGGAAAGCATGATCCAGGTAGACTGTCAGCAAGTCCAACCTGATGGGGAGGGGATGCTGCTTCTGGAATAACACTGTGATGAGTATGGAATTTATAATCTGGCTATTTCAGCAAATATTTGTGTACTTTGCTGAAAGCTGCACTTTCAGATCAATTCTGCCTGTGTCTCTTTCAAGTTATTATTGTAAGCTTGCAAAATTGAATTTATTACTGATGTAAAAATAATAAGCTCAGAAATCATTCATTACTTTACTTTCTACTCTCAGGAGTCAGCTCAGTTTCTGAAAAGTCAGGAAGGCCCATAATAACCCCAGGTTTCCTAAGTAAGTGACCTGGGGTGAAGTAGAAACTCAGTAGAGGGAGAGATTTGGGGGACATGGGACATATTGATTTTGTGGTGCACATGGAATCACCATAGGCATATTGGTAGGCAAAGGCCGAGCAGGTCTAGAGCTTAGGAGAGAGGACTGGTTTGAAAGCAAAAAGTTAAAACTTTTAGCACAGGTGAGATGGTTCAGAGACATTGTTTTCTGAGATAAATGAGATCAGGCATCCTCAGCCCCTTTGTCTGTTAACAGAAAATAGGGGTTGGGTAAGGAAGGAACAGGCTTCCCAGGTGGCTCAGAGGTAAAGAATCCACCTGCCAATGCAGGAGAATCAGTATCCCTAAGTCGGAAGGGTCCCCTGGAGAAGGAAACGGCAACTCTCTCCAGTATTCTTGCCTGGGAAAGCCCATGGACAGAGGAGCCTGGTGGGCTGCATACAGTCTATGGGGTCGCAGAGTCAGACATGACTTAACAACTAAACAACAACAGGAATAGGAAAGGAAGGGTGAGTGGTGAGATGCTGGGACAGATGGTTTATAAATTTCATCAGCACCAACATTCTGCTGCTCTGTGCCATCAACATTTGTGAATTTAATTCAACAGACCCAGTCACTGTGCTAAGCACAACTCGATCCATCCACTATTTACAGATACCCTTATCTGGCTGCCCAGTCACAACAAATGATCCCCAGGTCCCAAAAAACTAGATTGTTTCACAAGGCTTTATCTTGGGACAGGCTGTTCACTCTTCCTGGAATTTCACCCTAGGCTTTCTCCCCTGAGAAATTTCTCCCTAACCTTCATTTTAGCTTTAATGTCACTTCCTCCAGGTGCTGCCTGAGTTGTGCCTGCATCAAATCTAGCCTTTCCATCTAATAAACAGAGACACACTGCCCTGTCCTCACTGACCCACAAGTGTCTTCCTCGATAGGTTGTGAATTCCTTGGGGCAGAGTCTGTGTCTGGTTTATCTGAGGACCTGGGACGCAATATGTGCTCAACAAGTACTAAATTGCTGAAGCAGTTAGCAAAGGCCCCAGTGTTCACAGGAGAGCTCAACTGGAGGGATTATTATTCAGAGGAGTTATTATCCAGAAAGGTTATTCCTCATAGTCCCTGCCTCGCTGCTCCCAGGTGAGGACCCTGTCTGCCATGGAGAGTCCTCAGAGAATCAGCGCGTCATCACTTCAACACTGCTAAGTATACAGCCGCCAGTGCCACCGCCAAGAAATGCCTCTGTCCTCAGAGAGTTTCCTGGATCCTAGGCCTTTTCCAATTCATCTCATTTTCACAAGCCTGCTATGTGTTGGGCTTGACTCCTAGGAAGCTGAAATAGAGCAGATCTATTTCTTTCTCTGGAGAGTTCACATTCTGGTCAGGAGTTAGGCTCAAATGACTTGTCAACAGAGCCCTGGAGGTTTGGTGGAGGGAGGTCCCCACAGCGGAGGATGTCGTTAGGCAGGGTCAGGGCAGGGAAGGTATCCAAAGCAGAAGGAGCAGCTTGAGCAATGGTATAGGGAATGGTTATTTGGCTGGAGGGGAACCATGTGAAGCAAGAGGCTTCAAAGGTAGACTGGGGCCAGCTTATAGCAGGAAGGGCCATCAATGCTAAGAAAATACATTATCCATGGGGCTCCCACATGTGGTTATTCAGATGTATACTGTACAAAGCTGTCATGTCTTAGGGTGCCACTTGTCTTGCAAGCAGCTTCATTGTTCTGAAATTAGAAAATATTATCATTATAATTTTTTTACTCTAAATATGAGTAGTATAAATATTTTCATGACAATTTTCTGGCAGATGGAAGTAAAATATCTTGTTCTAACCAGGTTGATACCTATTGTTCCAATTCTACTTTTGAAGAAGAAATGTGTTTTATAATCAAAAAGCTTAGTTTGTAACAATTAGACTGCAGAATGCAAACTCAGACATACTCTAAAAATACCCACTTTTCATTTTCTTAATACCAATTTGACACAATGTTTTCTGTAAAATTACTAGTATAAGTAAAAGGATGCAGGAACCAAAATCAGTATGCAAAATGCTTTAAAGCATCAAAGGAAATAAAACATTCCTTGAAGAAAAATTAAATGATGATGTTTAAGAAGAATATGTTCTTGATGCTAAACAAATTAGAGACCAATGATGCCAACTTTTCTAAAGAGGGGAACATGAAGAAAAACAATCAGAAAAAGACTCATTTTAACATGAATCCATGATTAACCCATTTGCGACCTATATAACATTTCGAAGTCATTTTCTTTTTAAAAAGAACAAAGTTTTGTAATGCTGAAAAATATCATGGCCTTTCATCCTTCCAAATGACATATGTAATTTGAAGAGTTGTGATGAGCTTGAACAACTGTAACTGTGTGAAAATTTACAACAAATTGATCGCTATACTATTGATGAAGCATCGATCTGTGGGGAACTGAAACCTTAAACTGCTTTTAAAGTCTCCTTTTGCCGCTTAACAATACACTTGAATCAATAATTTACTGGATGATTTCCTGGATATTTTTTGCAGCTCTCAGAATATATTTAACTTTGACAACATTGGTTGCCAGTGGAGAACATAGCTTCTTGAGATTAAAATGTATTCTATCCAGAATCAAGACTAGAGTATGCCCATTGGGTTTGTTAAAAAGATATTAAAACACAAAGACAAAAAATAATAGGAAACATGCCACATAAGAAAAGAGAGATGGGTGCTTGCCTTATCCCTAGGTAAATTTTATAAAAAAACAATTGGTCAAATAAATATGGACTTTAAATTACTCAAGATTTACAGTGGGTCAAATCTAATTATCATTTCTAGAGAAAACAAGATATGTGGACAAGTGGTGTTGGAGAAGACTCTTGAGAGTCCCTTGGACTGCAAGGAGATCCAACCAGTCCATTCTGAAGGAGATCAGCCCTGGGATTTCTTTGGAAGGAATGATGCTAAAGCTGAAACTCCAGTACTTTGGCCACCTCATGTAAAGAGTTGACTCATTGGAAAAGACTCTGATGCTGGGAGGGATTGGGGGCAGGAGGAGAAGGGGACGACAGAGGATGAGATGGCTGGATGGCATCACTGACTCGATGGAAGTGAATCTGGGTGAACTCCAGGAGTTGGTGATGAACAGGGAGGGCTGGTGTGCTGCGATTCATGGGGTCACAAGGAGTCGGTCACGACTGAGCGACTGAACTGAACTGTACTGAAGCATTAAAATGATCATAAGTACTTTTTTCTGTGAAAGAAAGATGCCTGTCTTGGCTTGTGCTGTGCTTAGTTGCTCAGTCGTGTTGGACTTTTTCTGAACCCATGGACTGTAGCCCACCAGGCTCCTCTGTCCCTGGGGATTCTCCAGGCAAGAATACTGGAGTAGGTAGCCTATCCCTTCTCCAGGGGAACTTCCCAACCCAGGAATTGAACCAGGGTCTCCTGCACTGCAGGCGGATTCTTTACCAGCTGAGCTAACAGGGAAGCCCATGTCTTAGCCTGTATTTCCATAAACGGCAGAGGTTGGTTCATTTGGGGAAACTGGTGCCAGGGAACTGGGAAAAGCGAAACGGGAAGGGAGGTCCCTGCTATGTAGTGGCATCTGCTGTGAGCACCTGGACTCCATCTGGCTGGGACCCTGAGGAACCATGAGGAATGCACGCCATGGGGCAGAAGAAGGGAGTATTTCTCCACTGGTGTCCATGCCCCTTGGGTCAAGGGTGGTTAACTCTTGAATTACTCTTGAATTAACCCTCTTGGACTTCAGAGTTTGCACAGTTGTCTTAATGATCTCTGTGGCCACATCAGAAAAGTCCTAGAGCAGAAAACAGGAGACACAGGGTAGTTCTCAGGTGACGTTTCAACACAGCTTGTTGCCTCAGAAACAGCTGGAGTAAACAAGTGACTAAGAAGAGGTGAAGTGGGATGGGAGATATATCTGATACAATGTATAACAACTTAAGAACAAATAATTTTAGTGTAGCTCTAATTATTGTGAATAAAAGCTCAAAATTTCTATTTACTTAGACCTTTTCATTTTGGTTTAATGAACACATGGTACACAAATCTTAGGTGTACAGCTTAAGTATTCTTTTATATTCTAAAACTGATTTATTTTTAAATTGACTTTGTTGTAATTATTATTTTTAAGAAGTAAATAAGTGAGTGATAGTCACTCAGTTGTGTTCAACTCTTTGCAACCCCATGGACTGAGCCTGCCAGGCTCCTTTGTCCATGAAATTCTCCAGCAAGAATACTGGAGAGGGTTGCCATTTCCTTCTCCAGGGGATCTTCCCGACCCAGAGATCAAACATGGGTCTCGTTGCAGGCAGATTCTTTATCATCTGAGCTGCCAGGGAAGCCTACTATTAAGAGAATTTTCTAAGTATAAAGACAGGTCAACTTAAAAAGTATCGGCAGATACAAGCTTGACTTTGTCTTATAATCTACAGACAATACATTAGAATATGTAATGAATCTATATACCTTTTCCAAAGGAAAGTAACAATAGGGTTATAAGTATAAAATATAAAAGTAGCAGAAGTAGCAATAAGGTTATAAATGACAATCATCAATCAGATGAAATAATTTGGATAAAGTTTACCTCTCTTGACAAGATGGGAACTGGGCAAGTGATCAGGAAGGACACACAATGTTCTTTTAACCTTGTATGAAGAATAATGTTCAGTTCCATGCTGCTGAGCATAGTTCTGTTTTTGCTAAATAAATCCTCTATTTCGAATTTCTATCTGAATTAGTGTATCTATTTAAAACTGTACTTGGGCGAGGGGCGGCTTGTTCTAATTTGCATTAAGGTGCCTATGGACTTCCGTGGAGCCTCTGAGAGACAGTGCTGTGTGTCTTACGTAGGGAGGAACACTGCTTCACCCAGTGGGTGAGACTTGGATAATTGGAGCCAAACTGACATTTTGTAATTGAATGCTTTTGAAGACTCATCTTGGAGAATTTGACATTTTAAGGGTCCTTACAGCAATAAGGGGACATTTTAAAATCAGGGAGTCTGTATGCTTAGCTTTTGGAACATTGAAATTCCTTCCCTCCCTCCCTCCTGGACCTTCTTGAAGGTGTTCCTACTAGAGAAGACGTGGAATCACAGGGTCAAGAGTAAAACCAAAGCAGGTACCAGAGCAGGGCTTCTCAACAGAGGGATGACTGATGTTTGGGGCCAGAAATCCTTTGTTGGGGTGGGTAGGGGAGGGCTGTCCTGTACAATCCAAGATATTCAGCAGCATTCCTGGCCTCTACCCACCAGATACTAGGAGCAATCCACCTGCCCCTTCACCCTGTGTGGCAACCAAACCTGCCTCCAGACATCGCCAAATATCCCTGGGGGGCAAGTTAGCCCCCAGGGATGAAATGAAAACTTCACCAAATGAAAACTGGTGAAGGATCTGTTTGTGCAGCTAATTATTTTTAGTACTTCTTCCCATAAGTTCCCATTTTCTATACTTGCTTTAAAAATATATATATGTATATATATATATACATATACGTATGTATGTATGTGTGTATATATATATATATATATATATATATATATATATATACTATTTCCCCTGTTGGAGAATTTAGTGAAAATCACAACTCAGGGGCCTTCAAGATAATGTAGCCAGGCCAGTATCTGAGCACGCCTAATTTCTGAATGTTGGAGCTGGGCGGTGAAGATCTGGAAGGGGAGTCAGGAGAGTCAGTGACTAAGCAGATTACACTGAAGAAATGGCAGGTGCGCGGGGAGCTGGTAGAGAGAGAGGCCTGAGGAGCCCAGCCCAGCATACGTCCACGCAAGAGGGACTATGGTGTAAAGAGACTGAAGCTGCCGCATCTGATCATGACTTTGGCTGCTGCTTGAGAGAAATGGCTTCTGTTTCACTTCTGCCTTCCAAGAGTTCCTCTCTTAGGCAAACTCTAATCCCACAAACCGTACAGGGAAGGAGATTCTGGGAAATGTAGTTCCCAGTCTGATGATAATGGGAGCAGTGGTTGCTTGGCATGCATACACATTGCTTTCACTAAGACTGATTTCTGAGTAGAAGCGGTAAGGACAGCACACTCCCACCTGAAACGATGCATCGCTCCTCGGTACAACTGAGGACAAGTGCACTGCTCATTCCTCCCGCCAAAAGAGGAAACACAGAGTCCCAGAGGAAATTGTATCCATCTCTGGATGATGTTTGCTCATCTAGCTGGGTCACCTGCTGTAACTTAATATGGAGATACAGGATTAAACACTATTAATGCACTGCATATTAGCTAAACAAGAAAGGGAGAGGGGAGAACAGAAAAATCAAAGAAAGAAGAAAGTAAGTAGTTCCCATTTTATGATTAACGCCATATAAATACACTCATATCAAAGCAAAGAAAAAAAGCAACTAATTCCCATTTTGGCAACGGGTCATGTGGTTGTAGCAGGAATTTGACTTCTTTTTTTAAACTACCCGTCCCTTAATCCCTTTTGCTCTTAGCAAGCATTTTGACTAGTTATGGTTCCTTGTCTGGTGGAATCGTTCAAACTGTCCTTCCTGAGGAGTCTATGTCATTAGACTATGCTGATGTTTTCCATGCACTTCTACCACAGGACACGAGAGTATTAGAAAACATCCAGAAAGTCTCCTGGGTCCCAGAAGTAAATAAGTAAAGTAAAGTCACTCAGTCGTGTCTGACTCTTTGTGACCCCATGGACTGTAGCCTACCAGGCGTCTCCCTCCATGGGATTCTCCAGGCAAGAGTACTGGAGTGGGTTGCCATTTCCTTCTCCAGGGGATCTTCCCAACCCAGGGATCGAACCCGGGTCTCCCATATTCCAGGCAGACGCTTTAACCTCAGAAAGACTCCTCTTAATTCCTTGTCTTAGCCTATTTGGGCAATTGTAACAAAATGCCCATGACTGTTGTATGTAAACAACAAACATCTATTTCTCACAGTTCTGGAGGCTGGGAAGTCAAAGATCGTAGTACAGGCAGATTCAGTGTCTGGTAAGGACTTGCTTCCTCATTAATGGCTGTATTTTCATTGTAATCTCACATGGTGGAAGGGTCCAGGGAGCTCTTTGAGGTTCCATTCATAAAGGCTTCACCCTCGTGATCTAATTACCTTCCAAATGTCCTACCCCCAGAAACCAGCACCTTGGGTGATAAATTTCAACTATGAATTTTGGGGGAAACACAAACATTTAATTTATAGCAGGACCCATTGTCCAAAATCACTGCGGATGGTGACTGCAGCCATGAAATTAAAAGATGCTTACTCCTTGAAAGGAAAGTTATGACCAACTTAGACAGCGTGTTAAAAAGCAGAGACATTACTTTGCCAACAAAGGTCCATCTGTGGTTTTTCCAATAGTCGTGTATGGATGTGAGAGTTGGACTATAAAGAAAGCTGAGTGCCAAAGAATTGATGCTTTTGAACTGTGGTGTTGGAGAAGACTGTTGAGAGTCCCTTGCATGCAAGGAGATCCAACCAGTCCATCCTAAAGGAGAACAGTCCTGAGAGTTCATTGGAAGGACTGATGTTGAAGCTGAAACTCCAATACTTTGACCACCTGATGTGAAGAGCTGACTCATTTGAAAAGACCCTGATGCTGGGAAGGATTGAAGGCAGAAGGAGAAGGGGGCGACAGAGGATGAGATGGTTGGATGGCATCACCAACTCAGTGGAGAAGGTTTTGGGTAGACTGGGAGTTGGTGATGGACAGGGAGGACTGACATTCTGCAGTCCATTGGGTTGCAAAGAGGTAAATATGACTGAGCGACTGAATTGAACTGAACTGAACCATTGTGAAGTAGCAACTTAACTTCCCCTTGGTAATCAGGACTAATCATTCCAGTAATACACAATGGACCACTGTTGTATTCTTTGAACGAAGTCATCCTCCTTTGGAAAACAAGATGTCTATGCCAAAGAGCCAAAGTCACGGGGATCGAAGCAAATATGTATCCTTGAGTTGGAAACTTAAAGCCTAAAGTCATCATTTTCTATTTTCAAATTCTTCAGCACAATTAGAAATAGCCAACTAACCCCACAGTCCTTATAAGCTTTATTCCCACTATAATGTTCTATTGCAGAGCTAGTTGGTTCCCTGACTTTCTACAGAAACCTGACTTCAGATGATGGCAGGTAATAATCTAAGCAAATTTTATGTCACTTTATGCCATGGATCACAATGAGATAGCAACAGTGTCATTAATGCCCTTAATTCTAATGTTAGTGAGAGATTTCCATACGCTCCTCTTTAAGAGTCTGTTTTTCAGACCTCTAGTGATTTCAGTCAGGAAAACATAGCCATAGCAAGTAGTACAAGAATAAGAGGTTTAACATAGGAATTGGTGTGCTCAGTTGTGTTGGACTGTTTGCAATCCCTTGGGCTGTGGCCTGCCCAGCACCTCTGTTCATGGAACTTTCCAGGCAAAAAGTACTGGAATTGGTTGCCATTTCCTGCTCCGGGGATCTTCTTGACCAAGGAATCAAACCTGTGTCTCTTAGGTCTCCTTCATTGGCAGGCAGGTTCTTTACCACTAGTGCCACCTGGGAAGCCCAGGGCTTATACAAATCTGAGAGTGAGGAGTGAGGTTCTAGAAGGAGGAAGTTGAAGGGTCTGAGAAGCAGTTGCTAACCACTTCCACCTGAATTATAGGTGGCACAGGTGGTACAGATAGCACCTGTGGGAAAGTCCGAGAAGCTGTAT
Organism: Ovis aries; assembly: GCF_016772045.2. NCBI lineage: Eukaryota > Metazoa > Chordata > Mammalia > Artiodactyla > Bovidae > Ovis > Ovis aries. Next base: position 50,578,197 of record NC_056055.1, on the reverse strand, counting down.
TCACATGGCCCACAAAATGGGTCTGTGGGATGGGAGCTCACGAAGAGCTCTGCAAAGCCACTGCATCTATTGAACCTGCCATGCCCGGCGACTCTGCCATTATGTCTGACTACCATGGTGTCCCAATAACAACGGCTTCCTGTTGGCATCTCACTTGCAAATTTTGCACAGGTTGCTCTCACTGGCAGTCTCCATCCTGGAACCATTCAGGAAACAGCATACTGGGAGGTGTAGCTCCAGGCTGTAAGTGGGTTGATGGTGCCAAATTGACAACAAGACAACTCAGTACAATATCCAACAACAGGGAACTGGTTAACTAAATTATGATATAATCATGTAATCAAATCTGCACAACCTGTGTCAGTCAGGGTTCAACCAGAGAAACAGAACCAGGAGGAGGTATATGTATGCAGAGACTTATTGGCTTGTGTGATCTGGGGCTCTGGTCAGGTGAGTCTGTAGGGCAGGCCCCTGGGAAGGGCACAAGCTAACGCCGCTGTCCATGGGCACAGTTTCTTCCTCAGTGAAGCTTTAGTTGTGCTCTTTAGGTTTCCGGCTGGCTGACTCTGGCCCTCCCAGATTATCTAGGATAGTCTCCCTTACAGTTAATTAGGGACTTTAATCACAGCTACAAAATAATACCTTCACAGCAATACCTAGTTTAGAGTTTGACTGAATAACTGGGGACTGTAACCTAACCAGTTTATCAAGCTGACCATCCCACGAAATGAAAGAGATTATGTAGCATGACAATTCATGAGGCTCTAGAACATTTAATGATACCAGAAAGTGTTCATGAAATATGGAGTTAAAAAGGCAAGTTATAAAACAACATATAGCATATTCTATTTGCGTGAAAGAATATCTATTTAAGCATAAAGAAAATAAGCTAAAAAGGCACATGAGAATGTTTCGGGTGGTAATTACTGAGTGCTGAGAGATTGGGTGATGAAAATTTCAACCTTTTTGCTTATGTATATTTCCTAAATTATTTACAATGAAAAAATGATACTTTATAACAAGACAAATTTTAATATTCTATTTTAGACACATTAGGAAACCTTGGTAATTAAATACCAGGAGGTTCTTCCTGAGATGTGAGGGGTTTCTCTCCCCTCCCACTCCCTAAGGCTTTCCTTCCCTGTCTGCTTACAGATACCAAAGGTACTTGCAAAATAGGAAGCTCTCAAGTCTTAGGATGAAAATGCTCTCCTCTTATGCCTCTCTTTAACAAGTACAGGTGAATGTGGTGGGTGAGATGTTGAAAGTAAGCGTTTAATTTAGTATACACGGTGGAGAGAATCTTTAATATAATATTAATTCCTTGTGCAAATTAGCAAGGTTTAATAACCATGTGAGCCATCGGGAATCCTGGTGTGACTCACAATGACATCTGCATTAATGGTCTAATTAATAATGTATATGTTAATAAGAATCTCATTAAAGCCAGGGCACAATTATCAATGTAGGATGCAATTCCTTAGTATCTGTGGGCCAGGGTAGTGCTCTGGTGATTCCAGTTGCAATTTCCAATGATAAATGACCTTTTAAGTCTCATTAATTGATTAAGGAGGCAGCGATTAGTGTAAAAACTTAACTGCTTTAGAAGTACAAAACCACTGGTAAGACAGTGATGATTACAAATCAGGAGGAACTGGGCCAACTCATCACAGGCAGTGGGGCAAGTGCAGAGACAGCACGCCAAGCCCACTCATCCATGTCTCCCCCACTGCACCCCCAGTCTGGGCATTTGACTCTGCTCTTATTAGTATTTCAATAAGAATCATATCAGCACTAATTAATTTTATGGACAAATTACTTTTCAAAGCCAGCACCTTAAAGTTAATGGAATTCTTTGGTCCATTTTTCTCTTTATCTTTTCTCAAATCTTATTGAAAATATTTCAGCCAAGGCCATTGTTTCACCATGAAGATTTGGTTTATCAATCAGTTTTCTTTCTTTTTCTTTTTTTTCCAGTTGACTCATGGTACCATATGCCGCTGTAGCTTTTCTTTTCTTGGTCACTGTTTCGACCAAGTCCAGGTTTCTTGAGTTATATTTAGCAAATCACCATCAAGAAGATTTGATGCTTTGGTCAATTTTTAGTCAATGAAATTTCCACCAAGCGGAGTTTTAGCCTTTGTCAATTGTATTTTATGCTGATCATTGCCACCAGTCATCCTGACTGTACACTAGGTAAATAACTGAGAGCTAATCTTTATGTCTAAGCTAACCCATGGGGAAAAAATGTGAGCAAGTTTATGAACGAGAGGCAGATGTTAGGGGAAAAGGAGGAGGAATGGAAGTAGGGGTGGACCCAGAAGGGAGGGTATCCGGATGGGGGAGAAACAGAGAGATGGAGACAGACAGCAAGAGATAGTAGCAGTTCTAGCTTACTGGCCACTCTGCTTTAGACTTTTCATCAGAGTCAAAATATCTACTTCTCTACTCACCTAATTCCAAGATTTCAGAGCCCTTGCTTGGGTGGATCCTGGGTCATGGGGAGTGGGGCTGAATAGTGTAGGGATTCTGCCCTGTAAGATCCCCAGTCAAGGGAGCCAAGCATGGAGGCTGAGGATGCTAAGCCATAGGGGTAGTGATCCAGGACAAAGGAATCACACAGCTGCATCTCTGCTCCCCCAGCTGCTGGCACAGGGCCTGGCCAGGGAACATGCTCTAAAATAAAAGAATCTGTTCATCTATTAACATGGGTTGACACTTCACTATGCCCCGCGTACTACATTAGGGTCTGAAGGTACAGCTGAAGAACAAGCTCTGCACTGGAAGAATGAGAAGGAAGTGCTGAGAGGAAACAAGCACGTAGAATATATCAGTGTACAAACTCGGACTCTTTAAAAAGTAGGCAGGACTCTAGTAATTAATTTTTAAGATCAAAGCCAGTGATGCTAAACTAGGGCCTGTTTGGAGAAGGGACAACACCTGGCATTGGTGAGCAGCATGTCTGGTGGGGGTGATGTTTGTGATGGTTTCTTCTTTCTCAGTTCTTGGGTCTGTGTGCCCAAAGCTGTTACCCAATCCTTCCTCCTGGTTTCCTCTCCTTAGAGGCCCAGGAAGGACTCAGGAAACATGGATTCTGACCCTGCCTCTGGATGCTTTTCTCCCGGCGGTGGCCCTGCAGTTTCCCCATTTGTAGCTCTGCCCAGGGCCCCTTCTCATGGGGCCACCAGTCATTGCCATGAGGAAGTGCCAGCTGGGCCCTGCTTAGAATCTGGGGCTCTGCCCACTGGCCCTTGACCTCTAGAACTTAGGTCTTGCCTGCTCAGGGATGCTTGCAGACAATTGAGATACCCTCTGGACTGGAGCCCAGCGGGACTCACAGTCTTGAGGGATTTTGGGTCCCCTACCCCCGATACAAATTTTCTTCAATTCTCCTTCCTACACTCACCGTCCTATACCTGCTTGTCTTCTGAAATGAGTTTCCCTGAGACTATAGACTGTGGGGCTGGGGTCTTTCCTGTTGAAGGTAAAACCAAGTTCCTGGAGTCTACAGAACTCTCCGGGCTTTGTTAAAAGGCTGACCTGTTCATATCAGATTAAGTCTCATGAGACAGAGACCTAATGTTTATTAGCCAGTTGCCATGTGCCAGGTTCTCTGCTGGACTTTTAAGTGTCATAATCTTAACTACCCAGAATTGCATATATTTTTCACATCTTGCTGATGGAGATACTGAGGCTCAAAGAGTGTTAGTCCAGCAGTCCAGAGTTAAGGTCCAGCAGGTACTAACTATCTCAGCCCTGCTTTTTGCTGCTCTGGGAGTCATCTTGGGGTCTGCCCAGTGTCCAGATCTCCATCAGCCTAGAAGCATTTGGGGCCTTCAGGACCTCACCAAGTGATCACCTCCAGGGGACGCAGGGGCAGGCGGGCTAGTGAGTTTCAGGTGGTAGCTCTTGGCTTTGCCCTTTCCCTACTGGAGGCCCCAGAGAGAAAGAAACAGCCAGAAGTCAGTCATGGTGGCCGCCAGATCACATTAACCAGGGATCCTGTAAATCCCATTGATTGCCACACAGCATCTTATTTAGAAAGAAAAGACCCTGGGTGGTGATCTGGTTCTGCCCCTTACTGTTCAGACAGGGGAAGGCACCTGCCCAAAGTCACATCAGAGCAAGTCAGGGGTCCCACCTTTGCCTCCTGATGGCACCAGCCTGCTTTCCATGGCCCAAAGGTCAGCAGAGACAGGAGAGCTTACAAAGGCTTTTCTTTCTTCCTTTAACTCTCCCTTTAAGAGTCACTTTCTGCTTTCCTCTTGATAAGAATTTCACAGCAATTCACACACCCTGAGGGGTGAATGCATAGCAGATTGCTAAAGCCAGGCTGTAATTATCCATCCTTCTGCTCCAAGTGAGGAATTCACTTGGGATGAATGCTGCCGGATCTGTCAGCCATGGTATTGTTTCCTGAACACTCGCTCTGGACTGGCTTTTTTGGGGACCCTGCATAGGAGGGCATAGAGATGAATCAAAGATTGCTGTCCCCAGGAGTCTCCGGTGCAGCAAGAGACTGGAGATGGGTCACAAATAGCTAGGAACAGAGAGAGCATGGCAGGTTTCCAAGGTGGAGTCCCCATAAAATCCTGCAGACTCTGGTGGGATTTGGATGATGCAGGAGGCAAGGGCGGAGCTTGGCACAGCTTCAGGTGTGGGAGCTGCAGGAGTGGAGTGGAGGTGTAGAAGTGGGAGCTGAAGAATGGGGTTTGCTGTGTAAGAAGGCAAGCTGTGGGAGATGAGGTTGGACTGGTGATTCAGTCTGACTGTAAGCCCTAAACACCTCTGATGTTGGCCTTGCTCAGAGGTTATAAACTGCTGCTCCATCAGACTGACGCCTCTGATGAGTTTTTGTTTTAATTTTTAACATTTCAAGTTAGTGACCAATCTTTAAAAACCAGAAGGTTTAACATGAGAAATAGATTTCGAGTTCTTTGGAAACATTAAAAGAACTAGCAACCCTTTAGCCTCCTGAGTCTCCCTAAGCTTTATCAGATAGAGACTCCCTTATTGTACAAATATTTATTGTGTACCTACCATGTGCTGAGCAAGCCTCAGTAAACAAAACAGACAACATGCCTGCTCTCAAGCAATTGTACTCGAGTGTGATGGTCATAATTCCTGCCCTGCCATCCCTCCCAGAGACAGCAGACATGAGAGTGCTTTGCAAACTGTGGTGTGCCTGTGAAAGGCTGTGGTCAAGATCTAGTTGGGCTTATAACTCAGCTGATTTTTTCCATTCAGAAAACTGTGTTCCTGCAACAGTTAGATACCTGGCGTTAATGTCAGGAAGTCTTCCTTATACTTTAGTTAGCTTTTTTTTTTTCTTTGAAGTGTGGTATCTAATTTTATTTATTTATTTTAAACTTTTTTAATTGGAGGCTAGTTACTTTACAATATCGTGTGGTTTTTGCCATACATTGACATGAATCAGCCACGGATGTATATGTGTCCTTTTAAACGTTGAGTTGAATCAAACTGGTAAAGGTCGTATGTTTGGAAAAAGAGTTAGTTGTGAAATTAGTTGATGACAACCTCAACTGATGATCTCTCAATCAACTTTCAGGCAAATATTTGGTGAACACCTACCAGGGATCCGAGGTAGAGATGGAGAGGAGAGTGCTGGCAGGGTTGTCACAAGCTAGCTGGGCATCAGATGACCATTTAGCCAATTATAATGTTCTGTGATAAAGGGCAGGAGAGGGCAGGGACATTCAGGTGACCATAGGGCCCCTAACCTGGGCTGGAAGGGGGTGGTCAGGGAAGGCTCCTTTCAGGATGTAAACTCTCACCTGAAACCTAAAGTTTAAGGAGATGGGAGTTGGGGGTGCAGAGAGGAGTGACAACCCTGAGCCATGCCTGGGTGGAGAGGTGGAAGCGCTGAATGGAGAATCATTGTACAAAGGCAGGAATATGAGCAGCGCACTGGAGAAAGGCCCTTTTGTGGTCTAAGTTCCAATTTTGTAAGTGGAGAAACCAAGGCCCAGAAAAGTCTTAGGCTTTCTCAAGGGTAAAATGGAAGCTATGTGACCTAAATGTTAACTGAGAGCCCTTAAAGCTCTAATAATCACAAGAATCTTGTTCTAGAGACATTGTTAAGATTCCCATCTTTCTTTGAGGAAATTGAGGCGAGATAGTGAACGACGCCCACATACTTTGTTAGTGGCAGAGTCAGGATTAGCAATCATATCCTAGATTCTGAAATGCCATATGAGTCCTACCGTGTCATGATGTCTCCACACTAATTCTGAAGACCTCTGAGGCTGTCTACACTGATGGTCCTGGGATTTTGTAGCTCATTAGAGCCACATAGGAGGTCTTAAAAACCCATGTTCATGCAGAATCTAGACTTCAAAGCCTCTGGGGGTGGGACACAGGCATCAGTGTTACTAAAAAAAAAATAAAAAACCCTACAGATGATCCCAGTGTTCCTGTGCCTGTTTCACTTGAGGACCTTGTTCAAATGCAGATTCTAGAGTGTAACTTGGGCTTCAGAACTTTTTTTTTTTTTATTAGAGTGTACTTGATTTACACTATTGTATCAATATTTTCTGCTGTACAGCAAAGTGACTCAGTTACACACACACACATATAATTGTTCATATTCATTTTTTTAAAACTGTGGTTTATCACAGGATATTGAATATCATCCCTGTGCTATACAGTAGGACCTTATTCTTTATCTACTGTCTGTATAACTGTCTGTTAACCCTAAACTCCCAACCCATCCCTCTCCCATCCTGCTCCCCTTTGGCAGCCACAAATTTGTTCACTATGTCGTGAGTCTGTTTCTGTTTCATAGATAGGCTCATTTGTGTCATCTGTTGCCTTCCACATGTGTTATCATGTAGTTCTTTTCATTCTCTCTCTGACTTGCTTTACGTAGTGTGATAATCTCTAAGTCCATCCATGTTGCTGCAAATGGCATTATTTCATTCTTTTTATGGCTGAGTAGTATTCCATGGCATATATGGACCACATCTTTATCCATTTACCTATCTGTGGGCATTTAGACTGTTTCCATGTCCTGGCTATCATGAATAGAGCTGCCATGAACATAGGGGTGCATGTATCTTTTTGAATGGTAGTTTTGTCCAGATACATACCAAAAAGTAGGATCACTGAATCGTATGACAGCCCTATTTTTAGCTTTTTAAGGAACCTCCATACTATTTTCCATAGTGGCAGCACCAGTTTACATTTCCCACCAACAGAGTAGGAAGGTTCCCTTTTCTCCACACCCTCTCCAGCTTTTGTTATTTGTAGACTTTTTAATGATGGCCATCTGACCAGTGTGAGATGGTAGTTCATAGAAGTTTTGATTTGTATTTCTCTAATAATTATCAATGTTGAGAATCTTTGGCCTTCAGTATTTTTTAAAGCTCTCCAGCTGATGCTGATGCTGCTGGTCCAGGAGGCACACTTGAATTACCAGGAAGTTTACACATCGTTGTATGCCCTTGCAGGACTCTTTCTCTGACACCATTTCTGTTTTGTCTCTCCTTCAGACACACAAAGGCACATAGACAAACTCTCTCTCTCACACACACACACACACTCATACAATATGTCACTTCTTCCTGGCCCAGGATATTAAATACCCTGCTTTAAACCAGGAGTTTCGCATGGACACTGAACCCCACAGAAGGCAGCTGCTCATGAAAACACTGGCTGCACTGCCAACCTACCAGACTGGGGGGGGGGGGCGGTAGTGGGTATTGTCAGTCTCCCAGGGGAAGAATTGAGCCTGGTGGAAGCAAGCAGTCACTAGGACACATTGCAGGAGCCTGAGAGGGACATCTCCTTAAGTTTTGTTGCCTAGGCACCTTGCCTCACCTAGTCTGAACCTTCGAGTTTTTTCAACTGGATCCTTTCTGCTTCTTTCCAAATGACAGTTGTAACCCTGCCTCCTTGGCACCATGTTCTTGGGTTCCGAACATGGGTTCTAGGCACAAGTGAAAGTGAAAGTTGCTTAGTCGTGTCTGACTCTTTGCGCCCCCATGACTACACAGTCCATGGAATTCTCTAGGTTAGAATACTGGAGTGGGTAGCCTTTCCCTTCACCAGGGGATCTTCCCAACCCAGGGATAGAACCCAGGTCTCCCACATTGCAGGAGGATTCTTTACCAGCTGAGCCACAAGGGAAGCCCACGAATATTGGCACAAGGCAGCCTCCTAAAACAACAATTTCCAAGTCTGATCCCCAACTAGCAGCAATAGCATCGTCTGGGAACTTGTTAAAATGCAAACTCTTAGGCCTCACTCCAGACCTACTGAATCGGAGCTGGGGATGGGGCCATCAGTTGTTAAGGATGAGCCTTCCAGGTGATTCTGATCCCTGCACAAGTGTAAGATTCTGTGTGTGTTTGAGGGGGTGGGGAGTGGGGATAGGGTGGTCAGCAGCCCTAGATTCCAGGCCTGGCTGTGCCCTCTCCTGTACAAGGAGGAGGTGGGTTGGCACATATCAGCAAAGACTCCTCCAGTCCTGACTCTCAAGACCTGGGATGTGCTTGTCAACTTCATTCCACTCCAGGGTCGCAGTGCCTCTGGCAAACTGCTTTCCCCGGGGCTGACACCTAGGGCAAGGCCATACGTTGCAGCCTCTGCTCTCTCCACGGACATCATTAGCTGAAGAGTGTCCTGACTGAGAAGGGTTGACTTCAGAAGCAGTCTTAACAAAGAAGAGTTCTGGGCTGGCAGGCAAGGCACTGAGGGCTGTAGGAAAACTCAGCTCCACAGTGGCCTGCCTACAGCTCCACCAGCCAAGGGTCAGGGCAAGAAGGAAGGGGCTTGAGTGGTGCACGTGGCTGGAGGCAGAGGTAGCTCCAGGGTGTCACAGACTCTCCTCCTCTCAAGTTCTGTGCTCATGGAAGACAAGACTTCCAATGACCTCCATGCATTCATGAATTTTTGCATTCAGCAAACAGTCCTGAGCACTTTGCAACCTTGGATCCACTGTGGGGGCCAGAATATGTGCGTTACAGAGAGGAATTGGGCACAGGGATGTGGGCCTTGCCCCTTAGACTATGGGAAGAGACCTCATTGTGATAGTTAATTTTTATGGAACATCTATATGCTTTAGGGGCTTCCCAGGTAGTGCTAATGGTAAAGAACCCACCTGCCAGTGCAGGAGACTTAAGAGATGCTGGTTTGATCCCAGGTTTGATGCAGGATTGGGAAGATCCTCTGGAGGAGGGCATGGCAACCCACTCCAGTATTCTTGCCTAGAGAATCCCATGGACAGAAGAGCCTGGTGGGCTACTGTCCGTAGGGTCAGAGATTTGGACACGACTGAAGCGACACAGTGTACACATAGTACAGGGCCTCCTGGAATGAAAAGAATGGAGACTCTCAGGCCTTCCCCATGACTATTGTAGTTAATGAAGTGTACTTGGTGGCCTGGTGACTTGACCAAGATCAGATGACAAGACTGAATGGGGAAGAGGACCCTGAGAGAGAATTCGCTCCTGAAGGGAGAGTGATGGCACCTGCAGGCTGGCATCTCACTGGGGCAGAGAATAGGAGGGGACTTGGGCCAGGTCCTGGTAGGGTCTGGGTATGGGCAACACTAGGATTTTCTTAGAAATCTAAACATTAACCTACCCTATGGACCAGCTAATCCAATCTTAGGGATTTACCTAAGACATATGAAAACATATGATCTCAAAAAGAATTGTCTAAAAATAATTTTTAGCAGCTTTATTCAGAAATAGACAAAAACTGGAAATATCCCCAAATAGTCCATCAGTGGGAGAATGGAAAAGCAAGTGATGGTATATCCATACAAAAGAATATGATACAACAAAAAATAAGAAACAAACTACTGACATATGCAATAATTTGAGTAGATCTTAAAAACATTGGGTTGACTGAAAGAGGCCTTACACAGTATGCCGCAATTTAGATGATGTTCTAGAACAGGCTAAGTTCTGGTAGGAAAAATTCAGAACAGTGTTTGCAGGTGGAGGTAGTAACAGAGAAAGGCAATGACAGAAGTGTATTCTATATTTGATGACAGTTTTTAGATTACACAGGTGGATTAATTTGGCAAAGCTTATTAAATTGTAGACAAAATTTCGATTTGGTTATATGAAAATTTACCTTAAAAAAGAACTGTAAACAAATATGGAATTCTAGTTAATGATATACATGTTAAAGTGTTTCTAGGTAAAGCATATTTCTGTCTGCACCTTATTTTGAAATGCATCCAAAAATAAGATGGATAGATATATGATAAAGCAAGTAAGGCCAAGTTTGGGTATATGAGTATTCACTTTACAGATTGTTCAATTTTCCCATATGTTTGAAATTTTTCTTAACAAAATGATGTAGGAGAAAATAGCTGCTGCATATTTTATCTCTTGACTGGACCCTGACTGACACAATCTATGTATGTACTATAATTTATTCACAGATTCTTTTTTAACTTTTTATTTTGTATTGGCATGTAGCTGATTAACAATGTTGTGATAGTTTCAGGTGGACAGCAAAGGGATTCAGCCATGCATATACATGTATGCATTCTCCCCCAAACTCCCCTCCCATCCAGGCTGCCTCATTGAGCAGAGTTCCCTGTGCTATACAATAAGTCATTGTTGGTTTCCATTTTAAACATAGCAGTGCGCACCTGTCCACCTGAACTCTCTACTATCCCTTCCCCTTGGCAACCAAAAATTGTTCTCTGAGTCCGTGAATCCATTTCTCTTTTGTAAGCAGGTTCATTTGTATCATTTCTTTTTATATTCTGCATATCAGTTCAGCTCAGTGGCTCAGTCGTGTCCGACTCTTTGCAACCCCATGAATCGCAGCACGCCAGGCCTCCCTGTCCATCACCAACACCCGGAGTTCACTCAGACTCATGTCCATCGAGTCAGTGATGCCATCCAGCCATCTCATCCTCTGTCGTCCACTTCTCCTCCCGCCCCCAATCCCTCCCAGCATCAGAGTCTTTTCCAATGACTCAACTCTTCGCATGAGTGGCCAAAGTACTGGAGTTTCAGCTTTAGCATCATTCCTTCCAAAGAAATCCCAGGGTTGATCTCCTTCTGAATGGACTGGTTGGATCTCCTTGCAGTCCAAGGGACTCTCAGGAGTCTTCTCTAACACCACAGTTCAGAAGCATCAATTCTTTGGTGCTTAGCTTTCTTCACAGTCCAACTCTCACATCCATGCATGACCACTGGAAAAACCATAGCCTTGACTAGACGGACCTTAGTCAGCAAAGTAATGTCTCTGCTTTTAAATATACTGTCTAGGTTGGTCATAACTTTTCTTCCAGGGAGTAAGCGTCTTTTAATTTCATGGCTGCAGTCACCATCTGCAGTGATTTTGGAGCCCCCAAAAATAAAGTCTGACACTGTTTCCACTGTTTCCCCATCTATTGCCCATGAAGTGATGGGACTGGATGCCATGATCTTCATTTTCTGAATGTTGAGCTTTAAGCCAACTTTTTAGCTTTCCTCTTTCACTTTCATCAAGAGGCTTTTTAGCTCCTCTTCACTTTCTGCCATAAGGGTGGTGTCATCTGCATATCTGAGGTTATTGATATTTCTCCCAGCAATCTTGATTCCAGCTTGAGTTTCTTCCAGTCCAGCGTTTCTCATGATGTACTCTGCATAGAAGGTAAATAAGCAGGGTGACAATATACAGCCTTGACAGACTCCTTTTCCTATTTGGAACCAGTCTGTTGTTCCATGTCCAGTTCGAACTGTTGCTTCCTGACCTGCATACCGATTTCTCAAGAGGCAGGTCAGGTGGTTTGGTATTCCCATCTCTTTCAGAATTTTCCACAGTTTATTGTGATCCACACAGTCAAAGGCTTTGGCATAGTCAATAAAGCAGAAATAGATGTTTTCTGGAACTCTCTTGCTTTTTCGATGATCCAGGGGATGTTGGCAATTTGATCTCTGGTTCCTCTGCCTTTTCTAAAACCAGCTTGAACATCAGGGAGTTCATGGTTCATGTATTGCTGAAGCCTGGCTTGGAGAATTTTGAGCATTACTTTACTAGCATGTGAGATGAGTGCAATTGTGCGGTAGTTGGAGCATTCTTTGGCATTGCCTTTCTTTGGGATTGGAATGAAAACTGACTTTTTTCAGTTCTGTGGCCACTGCTGAGTTTTCCAGATTTGCTGGCATATTGAGTGCAGCACTTTCACAGCATCATCTTTCAGGATTTGAAACAGCTCCACTGGAATTCCATCACCTCCACTAGCTTTGTTCATAGTGATGCTTTCTAAGGCCCACTTGACTTCACATTCCAGGATGTCTGGCTCTAGATTAGTGATCACATCATCATGATTATCTGGATCGTGAAGATCTTTTTTGTACAATTCTTCTGTGTATTCTTGCCACCTCTTCTTAATATCTTCTGCTTCTTTTAGGTCCATACCATTTCTGTCCTTTATCGAGCCCATCTTTGCATGAAATGTTCCCTTGGTATCTCTAATTTTCTTGAAGAGATCTCTAGTCTTTCCCATTCTGTTGTTTTCCTCTATTTCTTTGCATTGATTGCTGAAGAAGGCTTTCTTATCTCTTCTTGCTATTCTCTGGAACTCTGCATTCAGGTGCTCATATCTTTCCTTTTCTCCTTTGCTTTTCGCTTCTCTTCCTTTTACAGCTATTTGTAAGGCCTCCCCAGACAGCCATTTTGCTTTTTTGCATTTCCTTTCCATGGGGATGGTCTTGACCCCTGTCTCCTGTACAATATCACGAACCTCATTCCATAGTTCATCAGGCACTCTGTCTATCAGATCTAGGCCCTTAAATCTATTTCTCACTTCCACTGTATAATCATAAGGGATTTGATTTAGGTCATACCTGAATGGTGTAGCAGTTTTCCCTACTTTCTTCAATTTGAGTCTGAATTTGGTAATAAGGAGTTCATGGTCTGAGCCACAGTCAGCTCCTGGTGTTGTTTTTGTTGACTGTATAGAGCTTCTCCATCTTTGGCTGCAAAGAATATAATCAATCTGATTTTGGTGTTGACCATCTGGTGATGTCCATGTGTAGAGTCTTCTCTTGTGTTGTTGGAAGAGGGTGTTTGCTATGACCAGTGCATTTTCTTGGCAAAACTCTATTAGTCTTTGCCCTGCTTCGTTCCACATTCCAAGGCCAAATTTGCCTGTTACTCCAGGTGTTTCTTGACTTCCTACTTTTGCATTCCAGTCCCCTATAATGAAAAGGACATTTTTTGGGGGTGTTAGTTCTAAAAGGTCTTGTAGGTCTTCATAAAACTGTTCAACTTCAGCTTCTTCAGCATTACTGGTTGGAGCATAGACTTGGATAACTGCGATATTGAATGGTTTGCCTTGGAGACGAACAGAGATCATTCTGTTGTTTTTGAGACTGCATCCAAGTACTGCATTTTGGACTCTTTTGTTGACCATGATGGCTACTCCATTTCTTCTGAGGGATTCCTGCCTGCAGTAGTAGATATAATGGTCATCTGAGTTAAATTCACCCATTCCAGTCCATTTTAGTTCGCTGATTCCTAGAATGTATGTTCACCCTTGCCATCTCTTGTTTGACCACTTCCAATTTGCCTTGATTCATGGACCTGACATTCCAGGTTCCTATGCAATATTGCTCTTTACAGCATCGGATCTTGCTTCTGTCACCAGTCACATCCACAGCTGGGTATTGTTTTTTCTTTGGCTCCATCCCTTCATTCTTTCTGGGGTTGTTTCTCCACTGACCTCCAGTAGCATATTGGGCACCTAATGACCTCGGGAGTTCCTCTTTTGGTATCCTATCATTTTGCCTTTTCATACTGTTCATGGGGTTCTCAAGGCAAGAATACTGAAGTGGCTTGCCATTCCCTTCTCCAGTGGACCGCATTCTGACCCACCCGTCTTGGGTTGCCCCAGAGGCATGGCTTGGTTTCATTGAGTTAGACAAGGCTGTGGTCCTAGTGTGATTAGATTGACTAGTTTTCTGTGAGTATGGTTTCAGTGTGTCTGCCCTCTGTTGCCCTCTTGCAACACCTACCATCTTACTTGGGTTTCTCTTACCTTGGGCGTGGGGTATCTCTTCACAAGGGATGTCATACAATGTTTCTACTTCTCTGTCTGACTTCATTCAGTATGACAATCTCTAGGTCAATCCCTATTGCTCCAAATGGCATTATTTCATTCTTTTTGATGGCTGAGTAATATTCCATTATATATATGTACCACTTCTTTTTTTTTTTAATTTTTAATTTTTACTTTATTTTACTTTACAATACTGTATTGGTTTTGCCATACATTGACATGAATCCAGCACGGGTGTATATGCGTTCCCAAACATGAACCCCCCTCCCAGCTCCCTCCCCATAACATCTCTCTGGGTCATCACCGTGCACCAGCCCCAAGCATGCTGTATCCTGCATCGGACATAGACTGGCGATTCGATTCTTACATGATAGTATACGTGTTACAATGCCATTCTCCCAAATCATCCCACCCTCTCCCTCTCCCTCAGAGTCCAAAAGTCCGTTATACACATCTGTGTCTTTTTTGCTGTCTTGCATACAGGGTCATCATTGCCATCTTCCTAAATTCCATATATATGTGTTAGTATACTGTATTGGTGTTTTCTTTCTGGCTTACTTCACTCTGTATAATCGGCTCCAGTTTCATCCATCTCATCAGAACTGATTCAAATGTATTCTTTTTAATGGCTGAGTAATACTCCATTGTGTATATGTACCACAACTTTCTTATCCATTCATCTGCTGATGGACATCTAGGTTGTTTCCATGTCCTGGCTATTATAAACAGTGCTGCGATGAACATGGGGGTATATGTGTCTCTTTCAATTCTGGTTTCCTTGGTGTGTATGCCCAGAAGTGGGATTGCTGGGTCATAAGGTAGTTCTATTTGCAATTTTTTAAGGAATCTCCACACTGTTCTCCAAAGTGGCTTATGTACCACTTCTTTATCTATCCCTCTGTTGAGAGACATTTAGTTTGCTTCCATGTCTTGGCTATTGTAAACAGTGGTGCAAAGAACTTGGTTTCCCCAGTGGCTCAGGCGGTAAAGCATCTGGCTGCAGTGTGGGAGGCTCGGGTTCGATCCCTGGGTTGGGAAGATCCCCTGGAGAATGAAATGGCAACCGACTCCAGTACTCTTGCCTGGAAAATTCCATGGACTGAGGAGCCTGGTAGGTTACAGTCCATGGGGTCGCAAAGAGTCGGACACGACTGAGCGAGTTCACGTTCACGTTCATCTCCTTTCAGACCATGTTTTTTTCTGGATATATGCCCAGGAATGAGATTGCAGGGTCATATTGTAGCTCTATTTTTAGTATTTTAGGGACCGTCCATATTGTTCTCCATAGGGGCTGTACCAATTTACATCCCCACCAACAGTATAGGAGTTCCCTTCTCTCCACACCTCTCCAGCATTTATCGTTCTATTCATAGATACTTTGACATTGTTTGCTGTTGCTAGTAAGGCTAGCATTCTAAATTGTGTCTTGGTGCACAAAGCTGCCTAGAAGCTCTCTTCGGGGCAAAGGGAAATCAGGCCTAGAGAGGATGATGATTTACTCAGGCTCACACAGGAAGCCCATGATGGAGCTGAATCTGTGCTCTTCCTCCCTTACTTTTGCAACAAAAGATGGAATCCTGTCCTTACTTTCTTAGCCTCTAGTCAATGCTCATCTCTGCCTTAAAGGATACAGAAATGGTTGAGATAGGGCTCTGCCTTCTAACAGTTTAGAGTTAGGTTGGGTGACAAGATCCTTGGAGGAAAGTCATCAGCAGGGGGAAGATCCAGAGGAGGCAGTTACTGTCACCCTCAGCCTCTCCAGGGCCTTCACACCAAATCAGTAGGAGAAGCAGATGGGCAGAGAGAGGAGACTTCATCTTTCCTAACACACACTCACTGGCCAGTGACCACCAACAGTAAGTCTCCAGCAACTGCGCTCATGGAGATGACATTGCTGTCTTAGGCAGGAAGCTACAACTCTGACCAGGAAGGACCTAGAGACTTCTGGAACTACTAGGGGTCAGCAGATGTACAAAGGCAGCCAGAGTCAGGCAGGCAAGAAATCCCCTCTTCTCTTAGTGTCTTCTTGATTGTCATGAAGGAAGAAAAGAAAAAGGTGAGAAGACCAGGGGAAGGGAGACCCCATAAGATGGACCTAGGTGAGTGGAGGGCTAGTCTGAGAGGCAGAGGGAGCCAGGGTGCAGGTCCCATGATATGAATGGGGTCTAGATTGCTGGGAGCTATTTAGATGTAGGGGCTTCCCAGGTGGTGAAGTAGTAAAAATTCACCAGCCAATGCAGAGACACAAGAGACATGGGTTCAATCCCTGGGTCAAGAAGATCCCTTGGAGTAGGAAACAGCAACCACTTTGATATTCTTGCCTGGAGAATTTCATGAGCAGAGGAACCTAGACCTAATATTCTTGCCTGGAAAATTCCATGGACAGAGGAGCCTGGAAGGCTATAGTCTGTGGGGTCACAAAGGGTTGGATAAGACTTGGAGCAACTGAGCATTTAGATGTAGAGAGGTGAAAAGTGAGGGCAATCTGTCCCAGGACCCTCACCTAGACACCTGAGTGCTGTTCAACTTCTGGAACCCATGTTTGGAATGGAGAAAAATGATGATTCCTTTTCAGACATGAGTGTCAGAGGGAGTTCTTCATGATCAAAGATAATTTTTGTTGTTGTTGCAAAAAAAAAAAGTGACAAATTTTAAAAAACACACATTTTCCCCTAAGTCTCTAAGTTTAAATTCAAATTTCACTATCCTAATTGTAAATCCAAATTCCCTTAAATAGTCTCATTTACAATTTATTTCATTAGGTTCCGTTAAGCATTTTGAAGAGCATTTATAAGCTTGATGCATCCTGTTTTCATTCCGAGCACTTTACATGCTTGACCTAACAAGCAAAACCTTTTCAAGCACTTAAACTACTCTTGTAAATTTAATAAATCAAAATCCTAAATATGGTGATTCTTAAGTTCTCATAAACATTCTAGTACTGTTTACAAAACTAATCAAATTCTCTTACAACCATTAATTTAAAATCACAAGTCTAAAATCAATTGCTCAATTATGCATTTACGATGAAATCTCAGATATGCCAAATTCTCATATATATCACAAAGCCTGAAAATATGTACAGGCCACTACTGAACTAAACATAAATGTATTAATATTATGGGTTCTGTTAACTTCGTTGTTTTTGTATTTAATTTATACCTTCCAGGGGTTAAAAAGACCCCTCTTCACTAAGGGAACAGCTTTCTCAGCTCAAGAAAATTGAAGTCACCTCTCTGGAAATACCACTCTCATTTTAAGTGAGCTGAGGTTCCTGGTCACTCATTCATAGCCATGCTCTAGTCATCATCTCAGAGGGCAACCTCTGCTGGTTGTTCAGAGGTGTGGCTGGCACAGGAGACTTAGAACCATAATCACGCTGGATGATACCTCTCATGTGACATCAGGGGACTCTGAGTCCACGTGGTTCGAATGGAGCTAGATTCATAACCGAGGCCCCCCAGGTGCAAGTTACACCATTACCTAAATTATTTATCTGACTTGAGTCTATGAACATTACCCTACTCCACCCTGCCAACCATGCTGCATCTAATTTAATCCAATGAATCACTTTGTTCAATACCTAATTGAATCCCCAATTATTTTCCTATTTTTCCTGCCTGACAGAGAGGTTGCTCTTTAGGAAGAATGGCCCCCAAACACCACAGTGAGTTCACACAGTGATGATTCCTCCTTCAAGGGCTCTGCGCCCATTCACCCAGGTGATTGTAAACTGGAGAGCGTCACACAAATCGCCTGACATGAGTACTCATCTCTGCCACTGTAAGGTGTAAGTAGCTGCAGGCAATACGGAAACAAATGAGTGGCCAACAGTTCAACAAATCTTATTTATAGACACTGAAATTTGATTTTTATATCATTTTCACATTTTTATTTTTCCAACTATTTAAAAATATAAAAACCATATTTAGCTTGCATTCAGCACAAAAATAAGCAGTAGGCTGGATTTGACCCGCGGGCTGTACTTTGGTGACTCCTAGTTATTTGTCAATTTCACGTTGTTAATTTTTAAAAATTAGTATTACCATCAAAGAAGCTGTAACTTTTTGGAGAGTCACTAACTGATTCTCTCTCCCTTGGTCCATGCTACTCGTGTTTCTCCTGCTTGGGGACAAAAGCCTTTTCTCGTGTCTTCTCTCCCACATCTCAAGTTCCCCTCAAAATCTTGCTTTTGAGATCTCGAGAAATCTGGAATCAGTTAACTTCACAAACTCTTTACCCAAGTATGACCTAATTTTGCTGTATTATGTATACTGTGTGTTATGTATTAGGGTTTTGTTTCCATTCATCCATCACAACCTCCACCACCATCTCCCACTCTCCAAAACCAAGTCCTAGCTGGGCCTTTACTTTAGGTAAAAGGTCAAATGATGTGTTTTCCCAAACAAAGCAATCATCTACTAAGGTGAATTTAGCTTTCATCTCTGAAAGGCACTGATTCTGGCAAGCGGCCTTTAGAATAATAAATTTAATCTCTGCCATACATGACCATGCTGATCCTCACCACAACTCTCTGTGAATGGGGAAATAAGGAAATTGAGGCCATGAAATTGCATAGCCAAAGCCAATAGCATCAAGCCAAATACTTCAATGGATAGAAAATGGTTGGTTAAACTGGAAGCATAAAACGAATGTGGCTGTTATTGTCTTCACTTTGACTATCCTATCCTTAGCAAATAATTTGACTGGCACCAGGGGCTGCAAACTCAAATGGCTTCAGAGGCCAGACTGATCCCCAAGAGGACCAGGCATCAGAAAACAGGGAATGATGGGGGCTGGGCCAAACTGAAACAGGTATTATTAGGTTGGCACAAAAGTAATTGTGGTTTTGTATTATTCAACTTTGTCATTTGATATTGGAATACATTCTTAAATAAATGTGGTTATGTAATACATCATTTTAATGTACCTGTATCGCTTTTTTTGCTAATGACTTATATTACTTGCTTTTTAAATATTTAACCTACATAAATGATGTTAGACAAAAAAACAAATTTGAGTGATTTTTAAAATTTGAACTCAAAATGAGTCATAAAGCAGTGGAGACAACTCACAACATCAACAATGACTTTGGCCCAGGAACTGCTAATGAATGCACAGTGTAGTGGTGGTTCATGTTTTGCAAAGGAGATGAGAGCCTTGAAGATGAGGAGCGCAGTAGCTGGCCATCAGAAGCTGACAAGGACCAACCGAGAGGATCATCGAAGCTGATCTTCCAGCTGCAAAAGAAGTTGCTGAAGAACTCAGCATTGCTCACTATGGTCATTCAGCATTTGGAGCAAGGTGGGAAGGTGAAAAACTGGGAAGTGGCTACCTCATGAGCTGACCAAAAATATAAAAAATCCTTGTTTTGAAGTGTTGGTCTTATTTTATGTAAGAACAATGAACCATTTCTCTTATCAGATGGTGATGTTCAATGAAAAGTGGATTTTATAGAATAATTGGCAATGACCAGCTCAGTGGTTGGGCTGAGAAGAAGCTCCAAAGCACTTTCTAAAGCCAAACTTTCTCCAGAAAAGAGTCATAGTCACTGTTCAGTGGTCTGCTGCCGGTCTGGTCCATTACCACTTTCTGAATCCTGGCGAAACCATTACATCTGAGAAGTATGCTCAGCAAATCAGTGAGATGCGCAGAACACTGCAATGCCTGCAGCCAGTACCGGTCAACCAAAAGGACTCAGTTCTTCTCCATGACAGGGCCCAAGTGCACGTCACACAACCAACGCTCCAAAAGTTGACCAAATTGGGCTACGAAGTTTTGCCTCATCTGCCATATTCCTGTAACCTCTCGCCAACTGACCAACACTTCTTCAAACATCTCAACAACGTTTTGCAGGGAAAGCACTCTCACAACTAGCAGGAGGCAGAAAATGCTTTCCAAGAGTTCGTTGAATCCTGAAATATGGGATTTTTTTATGTTACAGGAATAAACAAACTTATTTCTCATTGGCAAAAAATGTTGACTGTAACGGTTCCTATTTTGATTAACAAAAATGTGTTTGAGCCTAGTTATAATGATTTAAAATTCATGGTCTGAAACCACAATTATTTTTACACTGACCTAATACTTCCCATTGAAATACATAAAAATAAAAATATATCCCCATACAGCAGTATATTTGTTAAATAAAACACATCATGAGACAGATGCAACTCTCAGGCCATCAGCTATCATCTCTGTATCTGTCATTTCCATTTATGAAGCTCATTCATGCATGAGGCTATGAAGAGTGACATCCTGAGACGTGCCTCCTTAAACTCCTTGCATCCAATCTCTTCACTGTAAAAACCAGCAAACTGAGCTCCGGGTCAGAGAGGGGACTTGTCTAGAGCAATACAATCAAGCTCCTGTCACTAAACCAGAAGTCAAACCCAGTTCACCTAAATCACCACCCCCTTACAGAGTTAAAAACAGGAGGATGCTTAGGCAGGCAAAGTGAAGCCTATGGCTGCTCATTCTGGCTGCATTACTTAATTAATTCATCCACCAATTGGCCGAGAGGATGAAAAAAATGAGTCAGCTGGCATTATGAGTAAGTGGCTCCCAGGTGCCTCCCGCCAGCCAGAGCTGCCCTATATTTGAAGGTCAGACATCAGAGCCCTAGCTCTGCACGTGGAATTTAACCACTGGGGTCCACATGACTGCAGGCAGCCACACTGAGGAGGAAGGGAATGGATAGTCACAGACTTGAGATTCCAGGTTCTCAGAGCTGTGCAGCCACCTCCCCACCTTCCCATGTGGGCCTCAGATGATTTAAATATCACAGCCACAGGAGTCAGACACACATTTCAATGTCACCCCAATTAGGGGACCTGCAAGGTTGGATGGGCCCTGAAGGAAGCAACAGGGATGCCTGCTAAATGAGGGAATGAGGCCCTACAGCCACAGAGACCCAGCACCCAAGTGTTCTTCTAAGGAAATGGAAAACTTTGGAGTCCAGCTGTGCTGTGGGATCTTAAGTGAGTCCCAGTCCTTCTGCTGCTAAATGGATTGATAGGATCCTTACTGTGTATATTGGACAGTGTTCTCATGAGAACAAGAGGCAAAAGGAAAGTAAAAATACTATGTGAATAGCACGGCAGTGAAAAATTGGGGCTGTTATTAAGGGTCCATAAGGTAGCAGTTGAATGGGAAAGACTAATAGAAATCTTTTCTGAGGAGTAAGGTGCTATTAGGCTGTTGGTACTATTGCCATCTAAAGGGCTCTGTTCCAGAAGAGGGGAAGAGCTGTGTTCTGTGGGTTCCCAGAGGCAAAGTGAGAAAGTTGAGTGGCAGGCAGTTTGGGGACCGATAGGAGGGAGACGTTTGTAACAGAGCTCTATGAAGTCCAGATGGACTTCCATGAGAGAAGAGGCCATGAGCCAGCCATGGCTGGGTGAGTCCCAAGTAAGGCAGGAGGATGGGAGAGTGCCCAGGCGTGTGATGGCAGGAAGAGGCTTGCACTGCATCACCTCCAGGTCTATTCAGGCCTAATGCTTTGAATTTCAGATTTGGGGGAGAGGAGTGGAGGGGAAGGACAGTAAAGGAAAGGGAGCTAAACTGGAGCCAGGAGCTCTGGTCCAGGCCAGGCTACTCACCAGCTTGCTGGACCCTGCTCTGCCCCCACCAGGCTCTGCAGCCTAACAGAAATGGCTTGACCAGGTCAGTGCATTTAGAACTCTGTTCCAGTCACAGATGTCTTCTCAGGTGGCTTCTGTTTGGAAGGCCATACTCCGGAGAGTGGACAGAGCTGCTTGCCCCTTCCCTCCTGAGGATTTAGCAGTCCTTTCTTACAAAGCTGGGCTTAGAGGAGTCCCATTTGGAAGCCATGGCTTGGGAACTAACAGCCTCTTAGTTCTGATAGCCTGCAAGCTTTCCACAAGTATTAGGATTGGGTGTCCAGATTCGTTGAGAATACAAAGTCCCTGTCTGCGGATTCTCAATTACGTCACCTAAAGATAGCCTTCGTAGCACCCTAACTCCCCCGTTCTTCTCCCATTCCGGCCCCTCTACCCCCAAACCAAAGGTGAGAGAATGGAAAAGACTTGATTAATATCCCAGCTCTGCTAGAGATGTGAGATGAAAAGAGACTGTCAGAATTATGAAAACACGTCTATGTCCCTGGGGAAATCAGTCCATTTGATATCCCTGGCTTGCAATTAGTCTGTGGGGAGCTGGAGCCTTGTGATTCCTGGGTTGTCTTAACCATCCCGCGGGCAAAAGGCAGACCGCAGCGTGATTTGGGGGTGGGGAGTGGAAGATGCAAATGAGGCTTGATAATGCTTCAAGCTCAGTGCCTCCCTGCCTCCCCGGGCACGCTTCAGTTCCTAGTTTATAACTCCTCATTTTGCCAGTGATCTTCAGGAAACTGGAGACTATTGATGACCCCAGATCACCTGTAAATATGAATTGCCCTTTAGGCAAATAAATTCCCTCCCCCCACCCCCGTGAGCTCCTGAATACAGGGACAGCGCTAGTGTGGAGGGTGGGCAGTGCAGGGGCTCCACCCAGTGCTCCCCAGATACCTTTTGTTGGTTCTGTGCTCCCTCCTCCCCGCCGCCTGCGCTCTGCTTTCAGTGGGCCACACCTGTGACTCTCCCTCAGCAGCCTGCTCCAGGCTACTGGAAACTTCCCACAATGGCAGATAGACTGAAGTGCCTGGGAATTCAGCCTCTCCTTAGCTAATGACTTGCAGGTGCAGAAATGAGCCCAGCTCTCTAGTCTTGGGACAGGACAACCCTGAGATGTGGCTTGTACTTCCAAGCACCCTATGGGATTGGGCCGAAGCCACTTTCCATGAGACTTAGCTAGAAATCACTTCTTCCCAGTTTTCCTGCTTCCCATTTCCTTACTGCTTCTCCTTGGAGCACCTTCTAAATAAATCACTTGTACATGAATCCTTGTCTCAGGGATGCCTTTTATACCCCTAGCACCTAGGACAGAGCTTGGCATGAGGAAGGGATTCAGTTATTGGGGTATGCAGCCAACAAACGAAGCTCTGGAAATTACCCTGGAGACAAAGCCTAGCTCCTCATCCCCGAGATGAAGAGACGGAGGCCCAGAGTGAAGGTACTTTGCGAAGGTCTCACAGGGAGGCAGAGGCTGGGCCCGAGTTAGAATCCAGTTCACTGACCCCCAGGTCAGGCGCTCTCCCCACTTCTGAGCGCAAGGGACATGGAGAGCAGAAGGGCTTATTAGAAATGCAAGTTCTTGGGCATCTCCTCAGACCTATGAAATCAGATACTCTGGAGATGAAGCCCAGATTTGTGGGTTCACACAGACCCTCCAGGTGACCCTGGTGCTTGGTGGAGTTTGAAAACCACTGCACTAGATGGCAATTGTCTATTGGCTTGAGGGCTTGGCGACTAGTATTTGGTATTTGCAGTTTGTAACTGGCAATCAAGTGTTATTGATTAGTTCAATGCATTCTGGAGTTAGTTTTATTTCACTGTCTGCTGCTTGATTTATTGGTCCAACTGTTACTGACTTCTGGTCTCCTAGCACACCCCTCTGCCTGGCTCCAAACATGAGGTGTTTTTGAGCACCTAGTACATGGTCCAGGCAAAGCTCCCGATCCTTTGTTGGCCTCAGTTATTTCACCTGTGAAATGAGCCAAGCTGTTGGAGTGCATGAGTTCTGATGTTCCGGGGGCCAGTGGCTGTTCTCAGGGGGCTTCTGAGCTAGTCATGCCTTGTGGCTGGTGGGTCCAGAGTCCAAAGTAGAGGGCAGGGAAGGGCACAAGCAGGAGCATGTGGAGCCCAGACGCAAGCTCCACCACAAGATGAGGACAAGCTCTGTGCTCAGAGCACCCAGGAAAAGCAGAACTTCATTGTAATGGAGTGAGGAGATGCTTTAGCTCCCCATCACCTCCATCAGCCCCACAAAGTCAACCCAAATAAACACACAATCTAAGGAAAGACAGTGAACAAGTTACGCAGAGCTTTTAGTCATCTCCTAGTCCCCCTGCCCAATCCACCTGCCCTGAGCCCACCCACCAAATACAGTGCTGCCCTGTAGAACTTTTCTATAGGAATTCTGGGGTCTCTGCTAGGAGGGATCATAGCGGGCTTCTGGGAGGAGATAAAATAAGGGGCAGGCCCTGAGAGGGGAACAGGAGTCTTTCTTCAGGCCTAGGCAGCATCACACACATGTATATGGAGGCCTGAGTGGGCAGGGCAATTTGGGGGCAGTGAGAGACTACTGCGGTGGGCATGGTGGGCATATGAAGAGGGGTGGAAAAGGCTGAAAACTTCAAATACTAGGGTAAAAATATTTTAAATTTATGTTCTAAAGCCAGGGTTTTTTTCCTCCTGCATTCCTTAGCAGCCAAATCTTTCTTAAAAAAGGACATCTTACATCAATCTCTTCTTGTAAAATGGATAATAAAGGCTAAGAGTTATTGACTACTTCCTATGTGCCTTACATAGATTGGTTCCTAAATTCTCACAACATCCCTCCTTGGCAGGCAATATTGCCATACCTAGTTTAGGTCTAGTAAGAGGGGGAGGTGGGCTTTGAACCCAGGCACCCCAGTGTTAGAGTCCTCTGTGCTCTGCACTCAGCATCTTTGTTTGGGGGGATGGTCCACCGGACTGCTCCACAGTGGAACTGACAAAGTGGCTCCAGGGAGAGGAAGTGGAACCTGCTGTTCTGATTCACCCCCCGCACCCCCCCGCCTCCCCAGGGTTTTGAAGGAAAGAACTTAATCACAGCTTAGCCCTGGGTGGAGAAGGGAGGATGGGAGAGGGAGGAGATCTGGACCAGGTGGAGGCAGGAGACGGCACTGGGGCAGAGCCCTGATGGCTTCGGTACAGTTGGAGGTCAGGGGATCCCGCTTTTAAGCCAGACCACTGCTGACTCTGGTTCTGAATGAACGGCTTCTGCGCCTGCCTCTCTGGAGTGTGTTTCCCGATTTTATCATGATGGGCTTAGAGTAAGTCAGTGGTTTCCTACCATTTCAGCACTAATATTCAAACACATTTGTTGGTAGAAGTCCATTACATAAAGCTGACAGGAGTGACTTATAAATGTATCTTTCAGTTTAAACGCACAAGCACTAGAGTCAAGCAATGAGAATAATGAAGCTATTTCAATAACCTAAACAATTTGAAGTTGGGCATTATAAATAACAAGTGCAACCCAGTATCCAATTTATTTCAGTATTTAGATTTGGTTTTGCTATATTATTAAAATCCTGATCCAGCCCCAAAAACAGTTGCACATGGTAACAGATTTTCAAAATACTTTTCAATCTCAGAACATTCTGTAATTAAACTGATCCAGGAATGTTAAGAAGAATAATAGGCAATTATTTTATTTCAGGATTGAATTATTAATAATACCTAAGCCCAACTCTCATTCCTTAAACTGTGAGTATTACATTTGGAGGGAGATGATGAATTGGTTTCCTAGTTTAAATATTCATTGTTTGGCAAAAAAAATACTTTTCAAATGTACCTTGAAGGATGTTCTGGGTTGTCATTTAAGAAAATCTCCTGCCTGCAGAGATGAAGTGCAGTGCTTCATCTCTGGTGAGACATCAGACGTCTCTGATGCACAGAGATGTCAGTGCCCATCTCTGACAGCCCTTCATTCAAACTCTCTGAACAGTCAGATTTACTTTGTATTGCACATGAAGTCCAAACTTTAGGGTGCAACTCCATGCCAAACATGTTATCTAGAGTTGTGAGCAGAATGACAGTGGGACCCTACATGGCCAAGCAAAGTCCATTGAAATGAAAGAAAGTTGAACAAGAAGTGCCAAACTTACTCTGAGAACTAAAGGATTTTTTCCCACATGATAGTATCAAGATTTCTGGCACTTTTACCCATTCCCCTGATAGCACTAAGCCTTTCTGCAGTGTCAGGAGCAGACCTTTAACTGAGAAAATACTTGAGTATTTCTCCTGAGTCACCTAGGAGTGGGCTTGCAGGTCATTGTGACATGTGAGCTCGTGTCCAGGCCTGTATTACCGGAGGTGGACAGTGCAGGTGAGGCAGGTGAGCAGCCTTCCCAAGCAATGGAGCTTCTGCTTAGAATCCACAGGGAGGCCCAGGCCACAGAAGCTTAATCCTGAGGTTAACAGGGAATTGCACTGCACAGTATGCTGGCGGTCCCCGTGAGCTAAAATTTGGGTGCCTACATAGCATTTTCACTTCAATATTTAAAATAATTAAAATAAATTTTATTATAAATAAATTAATTGTTGAAACTAATATATTTAGACAGTGCTTGGGGAAGTTACTAAAGGTTTTCTTTGGATCCTACAGTGCTCCCCAAATTCCAGTTTGGAAACTGTAAGTATAGGCAGTGTTGCAGGGAACACCTGGGCAGACAACCGAGGGTCTTCCAGCCCTCGCTCATCACTGGCATTGCCAGTGACTGATTCCATTTTATCCTCACATACCCAACCCTGAATGCTTCCAGGAGTAGAAAACCAAGCCCTCCTGGTCTCCCCCAACCCCCAGCCTGTGGGATTCCCTTCTAGGAAAGTCATTACTGCCTCTCTTGGTCGTCTGCCAGCTCTAAAGTGTCTTTTTAATTGCATCTAATTTGGCCTCATCTCATTAAATCCTTAATTTAAACCGGAGCGATCCCTCCAGCTCTGGCTGCCTAATGACAAAGGGGCCTGCAACGCCCTTCCCCCTTCAGTGTAGCTCCCAGTCAGGGCTGGTCTCATTTCCAGGTGGTCTCTCTGGGAAGCTTCTGACAAGTGGCTGTCGTCCTCACCATGCTGAGCGTGGAGTCGAGCCAAGAGGGCTTCCTGGGAGCGGTAATTACTGGTAAAGGCTCAACCCTCCACCCCACTGGTGCCCCGCTCACAGGCTCAAAGTGGATGTGGCAACAGCATCCAATTCTAGTGCAGGAATGGGAGCGCAGTGAGGAGAAGCACTGAGATTAAGCAATAATACTCACATGGGAATCACAGCAGCCACTGTCATCATTCTCACCAGGAAAGGTGTCACTGGCCTCATGCTGAAGGTGAGGAAATTCAAGCTTATAAATGGAAAGTTACAGGCCTCAGGGTGCACATACAGATTTATCTGACCTGGAACAGAGGAGCTTCTGTCTCCCCCAGTCCAACCTCACCTCCTACCAAGCTTACCTTTGTCACTATTCCTTATCCACCTAACCATCTCAATGCTCCTAGAACATGCTAGCACCCTACCCCAGGGCCTTTGCACTTACTGTCTGTCTATCTGGAATGCTCTTTACATATAGTTTACTGACGCACTTTCTCTTTCCATCAGACGTCAGCTCAGACCTACTCTCTTCAGAAAAATCTTTCTTGACCTCCACCATCACTCTCTGTGTCTGAACCCAGTTTGGTTTTTGTGGTTTTTATTTTGTTTGTTATTGTTGGTAGCACTTATTACTAGCTCTTACCAAATCATATATATATCTTTGAAAAATGAAGCACTATAAGAGCAGAGAATTTTTCTGTTTTCTTCATTGCTCTGTACCTAGTGCCTAGAATACTGTCTGCCACAGCTGTGTCTTCAAGAAGGAAAGAACAGCTTTTAGCCCACTCTGCCAAAGCTGCCCCTCCTGGCCCACACATGGTCACTGCAAGCTGCCCTGTGGCCACTGAGCCTGGATGCTGATGGCTGATGAGGCAGAATTCAGCCCTTTTGGAGGTACTCAGCCATTCCCCCTCTGAAGTCTGTCACCTCCCCTGGCACTGCGGGGAAGTGGGTCTGACCCATGGCTTCCTCACTAGGCTACTGGGGAATTTCCCTTCTCCCAGGCCAGCTCCTTTCTCCCTTCCTCCCTGGCAGGAACTCCTCAATCAGCTCAGGTTTCTGGAATAAAAGACTAAGAAAGAAATGATGCCACAAGCAGCTCCTCCAGGCTTGAGGGAGAACAAATGTTGGGTCCTTATTGGAACCGAGAGGAAAATACAGTTAGAGGAAATATACAAATATCTAAATGTATTATCTGCCAGAGGCATGCATATATAATTAAAAAAAATAAAACCACAAGCCCCTGCCTAATTCCAGTGACAATGTAGAGTGAGCCCCTTTCCTTCCTGAGGCTGGGTAAACACTCAGAAAAATCTATCATCTTTTTTTGGATCCTCCCTCCACTAGCGGGGAAGCAAAGACTGAGCCCCCCTGCCCTGCAGGCTGATGAAGAGGTAGGTAATGAGGCTCCAGGCAGCAGACTCGATTTCACACTTATTCCTGATAATTGGTCACCCTTTTCAAGAGCAGGTGGGTCCTGATGCAATAATTGGCAGGGGACAGGGCCAGTCCCCAGGGAATGGAAAGGTGTTAATTGCTCTTTCCCCTCCCCTAGATAGATCCCTATTAGAGAGGGAGCTTTAGGGTTATGGGATGTCCAGTAGAGGCCCCAGGATGCAAAGGGCAAAGTGTTAGCACTTCCCTCTGTTACTGCAAAGAGGGTAAGTTTGAGGGCCGGTCTGTAAGAACCTGCTGAGATCCCATGGCTGGTGAGAGGCTGAGCTGGAACTTAGAAACCAGGGCTGCCAGAGCCCAAAGCTTGTGTCTTAACCACTCCGGTGTCCTGTTTCTTACTGAATGGAACTGATTGGAAGGGAGGGATCTGACTCATGTAACTCTCAAGTCCACCAGCCAGGGGAACCGGAGCAGGGTTGGGGACTGAGTCCCTTTCACCACAGGCTCCCCCTGCGAGGAAGGGATTGTTCAGAATATTCTCCTCTCTTAATAACACACCACACCCAACACAGCGGATTCATTGGAAATCACCTTCAGTCCAACATTCTATCAGCCTGACCCACAGAGAAACTGGAAACGTGGATTTCCCTCCGGTGAATATCAGTCCTAGAGAGTGTGAATTACCTCTCCTGGCAGGATGAGTGGGCCTCGCTTAGCCTGCAGCGTGTGGCAGTGCCAGAGGCTGTTGAGCCTGGGTGCTCTGTTCTATGTGGGGAGACTAGCCCGATCTGGAGTGGAGCAGCCAGCCCTGCCCCAGTCATTGTGGGGACGGCAGTGTGAGAGCAGCTGACAGCGCTCCAGAGACCCAGACTGTAGCCATCCTGAAGAAAGGACTTAGAGATAAGATGGCTGTCTTAGTTAGGGGCCCCAGCTCTGCCCTGCACCCAGTCACCCAACCCGGAGTCCTGGGAGTAATTCAACACTTCTCTTTTCCTTCACCCAATCAACTCTGTCCCTGCCAATATCATATTCGGGTCTCCTCATCTCATCTGAATCACTATAGCAGCTTTCTTGCTGGTGTGTCTGACCTAGGTTCCCCCCTTCCTCTTGGTCCCCTACCCTGTAACCAGAATAATCTTTATGAAATTCAAGTCTGATGTGACTGCTCCCTGGTCTAAAATCTCTCTGTGGTTTCCTGTCACTGAAGCAAGCCATATGAGGCCTTCCTTATCCCCACCTCTGCGGAATTCCCTTCCTTACTCCTGTCTCAGTCATTTATTTCCAAGCATGGTGTTCTCCAGACATTTTGTGCCGTCTCCTACCTCAGACCTTCACTGCTATTATTCTAAACACCTGGAATATTCTTTGCCCTGCTCAGAGTCCTGAATCCTGTGCATGCTTCAAGGACAACTTCTTCTTTTTTTTTTAAATTGAAGTATAGTTGATGTACAACATTGTAAAAGTTTCAGGTGCATGGCATAGCGATTCAGTTTGGGATTTTCTTGCATATTATATTCCATTATAGATTATTAAACATTATTCTTATTATGTACAATATATTGTACATGATTCCCAGTGCTATAAACTAAATCTTTGCTATTTTTCTATTTCATGTATGATAGTTTGTTAATTCCATGCTCCTAATTTGTCCCTTCCCCACCTCTCTCCCCTTTAGTAAACAGAAATTTGTTTTCTATGTCTGTGAATGTGTTTTTGTTTTGTAAATACATTTATTTGTATTATTCTTTAGATTACACATAAAAGTAATAACATATAGTATTTGTCTTTCTCTGTCTCACGTATTTCACAAGTATAATATTCTCTTGGTCCATCCATGTTGCTGCAGATGGCAATATTTCATTCTTCTTTATGGCTGAGTATTTTCTATTGTGGGGATTGCCCAGGTGGCTCAGTGGTAAAGTACCTGCCTGCCAAAGCAGGAGACACAGAAGATTCAGGTTTGATCCCTCGGTTGGGAAGATCCCCTGGAGAAGGGGCAACCTACTCCGTTATTCTTGTTGGGAAAATCCCATGGACAGAGGAGCCTGGAGCCTGATGGGTTACAGTCGTGGGGTTGCAAAGAGTTGGACATGACTGAGGGCACATGCACAGAATATTCCATTGTGCTATATATGTACCATGTCTTTTTAAGTCAGTCATCTGTTGATTGGCACTTGGATTATTTCCATGTCTTCCTTCAGTTCAGTTCAGTTGCTCAGTTGTGTCCGACTCTTTGCGACCCCATGAATCGCAGCACGCCAATGTCTTCCTTAGCTATTGTAAATAGTGCTGCTATGAACATTTGGGTTCATTTTTTTCCTGGATTTTTACACAAGAGTGAAATTGCCGGATTATATGGTAGTTCTATTAATGTGCTCAGTCACTGCAGTAATGTCCGACTCTTTGCAACCTCATGGACTGTGGCCCACCAGACTCCTCTGTCCATGGGATTTTCCAGACAAGAACACTAGAGTGGGTTGCCATTCCCTTCTCCAGGGCATCTTCCTGACCCGGAGACTGAATCTGTGTGTCCTGTGTCTTCTCCATTGCAGGTGTATCATTTACCCACTGACCATATTCTCACTAACAGTATAAGACGGTTCCCAAAGACCACTTCAAATGGAAACGTTAAGTCTTCCTGAGAAAAGTTACTCCTAATCTTCTTTTTATTCCAGCCTTGGAACTTTTATGTTTGTAATGGGTAGAATAATGACAACCAACATCCTACCCCATCCCCAACCTGCCATAAGATGTCCAGGACTCAGTCCCTGATATTTGCGCATGTATTATCTTACATGGCAGAAGGGATTTTGCAGATGTGATTAAGTTCAGGCTGTTGTAGTGAGAAGAGCATCCTGGATTATTTTAGTTCAGTTCAGTAGCTCAGTCGTGTCCGACTCTTTGCGACCCCATGGACCACAGCATGCTAGGCCTCCCTGTCCATCACCAACTTCCGGAGTTTATTCAAACTCATATCCATTGAGTTGGTGATACCATCTAACCATCTCATCCTCTGCCATCTCCTTCTCCTCCCGCCTTCAATCTTTCCCAGCATCAGGGTCTTTTCAAATGAGTCAGCTCTTCACATCAGGTGTCCAAAGTATTGGAGTTTCAGCTTCAGTATCAGTCCTTCCAATGAACACTCAGGACTGATCTCCTTCAGGATGGACTGGTTGGATCTCCTTGCAGTCCAACGGACTCTCAAGAGTCTTCTCCAACACCACAGTTCAACAGCATCAATTCTTTGGTGCTCAGTTTTCTTTATAGTCCAACTCTCACATCCATGCATGACTACTGGAAAAAAATTATCTAGGATTTTTAACTGGATTATCTAGGTGGCTCCAATTACTCGTAGGTTTTGTAAGAAGGAGGCAGAAGTGTGAAAGACTGAAAAGGGATGTGACAATGGGTACAGAGGTCAAGCGATGTGGGGCCATCATCCAAGGAATGCAGGCAGCCTCTAGAACCTGGAAAAGGCAAATAATTGAATTCTCCCCCACTACCTCCAGGAAGAACCACAGTCCTCCTAATACTTTGATTTTAGTTCATTGAGACCCATATTGGGCTTCTGACCTCAGAACTGTAAGATAATATATTTGTATTGCTGTAAGTCACAAAGCTTGTAGTTGATTTGTGATAGCAGTCATTGGAAACTAATGTAACATACTACTAGAAGTGATTGTTCATGTGTCTGTGAGTCACTGGAAACAGAGGACAAAGGGCAAAAGATGAGGACAATTCGCCATTGTCCACAGAAAATCTGGACAGAGGAGCTTGGTGGACCATAGGCCACGGGGTTGCAAAGAGTCAGACACAACTCACTGGCCTTCCCTGTGTCTCTCGCTCCCAATACAAGGTCTGCCATAGCGATGATGCTTAGCAAACATGGGATGAACGTATGAGTGAGTGAGTGAGTGAGATACTTCCTTCTGTACCAGCAGACCAACTGTGGATATCAGGCATTTGAGAATTCTTGGGCCAAAATGAAACAAAATTGATTTTCTTTCACACCGAGAAAGTATGGTTCCCTACTCCCCATCCTACCATGTCCACAAACATTAGTTATTTTATATTAAAGGCATCCTCCCTTGGGCTTTGAGGTCACTTAGCCTTCCTGGCCCTGGCTCACTTTTAGTAACTCCCATGCACATCAGCAAGGATGTTAAGCTCTGCGGCTCATGGGACAGCAGGGCTGCAGGAGCCTTTCCAATCGACTCATCTCACCCTTCATTTACAGGTGGAGTGACTGAGGCTGAGAGAGGGAAGGAGCTGAAGTAGTCAAACTGTGGCCCTGTGGGGCCTTGAGGAGAATCCAGGCCAAACCTCTTTCATCTGCCCCTCCTGAGGACCAGATGCTACTACCAATACCTCCATTTTGCAGATGAGGAAATGGAGGCACAGAGAAGGTAGGTCACTTGCCCACAATCAGGTAGGGGGCGGTGCTGATTTGAACTGAGCCTAGTTCCATAGTCTTTCCTCTTCTTCTCTGCACTATGCTGCTGAATAGGGAAACTGAGGCCAAGGCAGAAGTGGCTGGAGAGAAAGCAGGTTACAGCTGAAGTTCAAATCAGAGCCCTCCAAAACCACAAGGTGGTTAGTGCCTGGGCTGAAAAGGAGGCCTTGGGAGTTTGCCTTCTTCAATTAGGCTGTTTGCTTCTCTGAGTCCAGGGGATAATTTAACTAATGGCGCTGGTTTTCTGACACTATCGATCGGTTGAGATTAAATATGTTTGTCACAGTCAAGTGAACTAATCACTTTATTGTATTTCAAGTACTAATTTCATCAGATAGATGTAGGGGGGGTGACCCGGGGGAGGTGCAGGGAGATGCACACGTGCACAGATTGGGGTAGGCATCAGCACAATTGATGCGGCTGGTTTGCCTGGAGGTATCTGGAATACTAGGCTTCCTGGACGACCACAGCCATGCTGCTCAGACAGGAGGAATCTGCATTTCCCCCCAGCCTCCTCCATCACTGTTCCTGGGCCCTCTTGAAATTTCTCAGGAGAGGCAGTTTCTCAAGCATTATTGGAAAATGGTAGCTGTTTTCAAATAGCTATCTTAAATCACCCCCGGGCCACGCTGACCCTGCTGGAGGCAGATGCTGCCTCTCTGAGCCTTTAGCCATTAGCCATTTCAGGAACCACCGGATCATGGCAAAACCTGAAAAGGAACTACTCTGGATTTCAGATTTGGAAAGGCGTTGCCGTTTCCACAGCTCAGCATGTAGGACAAGGAGACCAGGGCTGATTAAATTATCCCCTGGCCCTGGTGCAATTGAGCAAACCTCCTTCCTCATGAGACGGAGTGAATATATGTGCACACACGCAAACATGCGAGTGCACACATGTACATGGATACAAACACACACATACACACAAATGCAAACGCATACACATACATACCCATGTAGTATACACACATACATGTAATGCACACTCCACAGATGCACCCTCTGCGCACAAAGGTGCACACACACATAAGGTTCAGAAATTCTCAAGGTACAAGGTGTTTTCTAAACACAAAAGACAGGTTTGTCCCCTGTACATAGAAGCATGAGAGATAACTTGACTGGATGACTGAAGATGAGGCCAATTCTCTACTTGGACATAAGCCGCCTCCCCCCCATCACATCTCTTTTCTGCATATTTAATCACATCAAACATAGGCCATCAATTCTAGCCCCTTTTAGTTCCTGCAACCAAAGAAAGTCAGGTGTCTCTTTTCTGCACTTGGGCTTCTGAGGCTTACTCCTGTGGTGATGAGACGGGGTGGGGGGTGCTCTGGTTCCCAGCTTAGCCCCAGGCACTGAGAAATAACCCAGCACAATCTTCATGAACACTTGTTTAAATGGAACGGCCTCAATAAAAAGAGTCCTTTCCATAGGAAAACACGTGCTTCTGCTCAGAAGAGTCTTCTGTAGCTGCCCACGGAACCCCACAGGCTGTCTGGACGTGCTTAGCCAGAGCCCTGTCACCAGAGGACCAGTTCTTTCTCACATCTGTACAGCTTTCAACAGCAGCCCTGGAAGCACATAGGGCTTTGGAATTTATCATCCTTAGCCTATAGATGTGGAAACTGAATCTCAGAGAGGGGAACAGGCTCTCAGTTCGCCCAGACAATCAGTGGTGAACTGGAACTGGAGTTTGTGTTTCCAACTCCAAGACCGGTACTTTGTAAATCTCTGGGCAAACTCTGCCCAAGCTTTCAGAGCCTTGTAAAGCTCCTCCTTTGTTATGTCCCTGTTCTGTCTCCAGCTTTCTACTCATCGCTGGACTTCTGACTGCTGCTATGCCCGTAAGCAGAAGTCCCCAAACATTCTTCAATATGGGCTGCTCTTTTCAGTGATCTGCAGACCTGACATCAAGACAAAGGCTGCCTGTGGGGCTGGGTTGAGTGGGCCAAGACCTTTGTTCTTGCCAGCAAAGTCTATTTTTAGAAACATATTTTTGTAACTTAGAATCTGCGAGATCTGGGGCTTTCCTGTGGTGTTTGTTCACGCTCTTGGAGATACATCCTTCCCTAGGAATCCTACTGGGTTAAACAAGACAGAAAAAAATAAATGGCGGCTCCCCAGGGAAACATTGAAAGTCAGAGCAACAAACAGATTTGCTGAACATTCTGAATCTTTGAGCATCATTAAAACCTGAGAGCTGTGTGTTGAGTGTGTAACCTGGCCTTTAGTCTCTTTTCATGCTACGTAACTCCAGATGTTTTACCCCCTAAAAAGACATGTTTTTCTACATGATGGAGTACCCAATTTGCAAAAAATAACCTGGTACCCATCCCAAGCCAGCAAAACATCGGCAGCATGCCAACCTCCAATGTGTTTGTTAAAAGCCTGACCTAGGAAATGTTTCAGGCGTGGGTTTTGAGGCCTGGGGAGATTTGGAATCACAAGGCCTGGGCTCTAGCCTCTACTTTACCTTCAGCTTGTTGAGTAAGTTGCTTGAGGCCCACAGAGCATGAGGCAGAGTGAGGGTTGAGCACCCAGTTATGTCCCTTTTAAGCAAAGAATCGACTCCAACAAGACCAACATGCACATCTGAATACAGGCTGGGAGCAGGGAGAAAACATGTGCATAGTAACCACATCCAAAATACCTCCTGGTCAAGGTGTCCGAGAACAAAGCACTCTCTTTCCATTGTCCTCTCTATGTGGATTCCTGGGAGCTGCAAGGCTCTGAGGTGGCCGTGGTCCTACCGAGGGGTGCTAGGGACACAGTGGGGTCCTCTGGCACACTGGCACCGATGTTTCATGAGGGTTCATCAGGCTGTCCTGTCCCTGCAGCTCCCATCAGGATCATCACCAAGTCCTCTTCTCTGGGATTGACCACTGACCCTCGGTCATGTATACTCCTAACCACTTCCGGAGTCCCTGTCCTCCTCTGGTCCCCAGGATCCCAGTTTCCAGGTGTCCCCTTTCTGGCAGTTCTCTGCATGTGCAGTTACCTTTCTTTCAGCCTATTCACTGAAGACTGATGTTCTCCAGGACCATCTTCTTGTGTGTCTCTGTATCGATCTATCTATCATCTATCTACTTCCTGAGTCATCAAACCACCCCCGCAGCTTCCATCACCAGTAAGTATGTGTTCATGAATCTCCAGAGCTCCAGACTTATCCATCCACCTGTCTACGTAACTTCTCCATTTGATGTTCTACAGCATCCCCACAGGGACTTTTCTCAAATAATGAGCCCTGAAGCAGGCAGTGTTTGGCATTGACTCAGCAACTCAAGCACTTCAGAATTGAAGTCTGTGTGGTTCTCTTGACCTTTTCCTTGTGGTTGCACAAAGGCAGCTGTAGCATTAGCATCCCAACTGCATTCTACACAGGAAGAAAGAAGACATGGAGAAGGGCAAAGGGACTTCCAAGAAACTGCACCAACAGCTTCCATCATTTCCTTGAATATGCCAGAGCAATGGAGTGTCCTATCTGTATATAGTTTTAGTTGGCATCATGCCAACTTATTGTTCTCATTGCAGGAATAATAAGGAACAAGGAGAGACCTCTCCCTGACTGAATCAGGCTTCTCCCTACAACCCCCAACTTGCACCCTCATTTTTCTCCTTCCCTCCGATGAATCCTCATCCACAGCCAGAACGATCTTACTAGCATGATTCTCTGGTTAAATCACCCTCCCCAGCACCTTCATCAGGGATCTGCCCCATCCTGCATGCCCCTAGGTAAGACTCACTGGCCTGTGGGGTAAAATTCTTGGCTTGACATTTAAGATCCTAGAGAGTTGTAATATCTTCAGAAACCGAAAATTCTGCTTCTTTACTGCAGTGTTCCTGGTGGATTTCAAACAAGTGCAGCCATCCTTAAGGGGGATGGGTGGGTGGCTGATAACAGAGGATTAAACAAAAACAAAAACAAATACATTAGCTCTGGGCTGCCCAGATAATGAATAGAGGAGAAGGTTATCTATCTCACTGATTTCTATTGTTACGGTTTCTTCCACAGACCAACATGGGGCTGTCTTTACATCTCCCGCCCTCCACATTTGCTGAAGCAAGGAAATCAAATTTTTCATGAACCATGGGAATTACTGAATGGTAGTGGTTTTATTTGTTAAGGATTGAAGCTGGCCATTTCTTCTACCAGGAGCTGAGTCCTGCTGTTATGCACAACTTCTCACCCAGAGAGACACCAAGGAGAATAAGTCAGGAGCAGGACTCAGCGTGATAGCCACAGTCTGGTGGGGCTCTGAGGTGTGGGGGCTAATAGGGTCTCACGGCAGGGAGGAAGTGTTGCCAGCCAAGTTGGGGAGAAGAGGTGACGTTGAGACAATGAAAAACAAATGGAAGAATTTTGCCACTTTGTAAAACTGATGTCAGTGGGTGAATCATAGATTGTACAGGGATTATGAGAGCTGGCAAGGCCTCCATGATTGGTGAGCTCTGGGCTGTGGCTAGGTTTTATGGGGGTCTCTGAACCCATGAAATTGTGTGTAATTTTTCAGTGCATATGTGCCTCTCCCTGGGGTTACAGTTCAGAGCTTTCATCAATTCTCAAAGATTAAGAACCAGTCGCCTGATTCAACCCACTCATCATACAGAGGAAACAACTATGGAGTCTTTGGAAGAGAAGGAAGGGACCAGTTGAGCTCTTCTAGTAAGAAAGGGGCAGAACTGGAGTTAGGAATTAGGAGACTCAGATTCCTGGTCAGATCCTGGCTGTGTGATGTTGGGCTGGTTGCCTCAGCTCTCTGAGTATTTTACCATACATACAATGAAAGGATGTAGAGAGGATTAAACTAAAGCAATTAATGGTTTTAACACCTGCTCACAAAGTTAGTATGTAATTGATTGTCAATAAATATTCTTTGCATCACTGAGTAACTTTGAAAATCATTCGTTTCAGTTATCCTTCATTTATCCAGCAAATATTTATTATCTTTAATACACCAGGATGCTAGATGAACAAAGCAGGCATAGTTCCTGACCTCATAGAGCTGGGAGTTAAGTAGGAGATACAGTTAAGAAAACAGACCATAGTTATTACTATAACAAAGAACTATTATATTGTTGATGTAATTGCTGTAATACAGTGTGATGAATATCCTTCCAGGATCAGCACAGAAATCTGGGGGAGCATGGCATGGGGGCATCTAGCCAAGGGTGGGGTGAGGGGAATCAGGAAAGGCTTCCCAGAGGAGGCGGTAGCCCTAAAGGAGAAGTAGGATTTGGCCAGGCAAAGAGAAACCTGGAACGCTGTGCAGACAACAGCGTATGCAAAGATCCAGAGGCAAAAGAAAGCTTGGTACATATCTTTAGGGAAGTAAAAAGAGATCAGCCTTGCTGTTTGCAGCTGTTGCAAGCAGCCAGGAAACGCCACACTGACATCAGTGTGCGTACTTGGCTCCTCTGCATCCTCTTCACCTTTGATCATCTATCTTTGCATCCATTTATTTAATGTTGGCACCTTTATGCATGATAACATCCTCCTTGTTGATCCAAATGGTCCTGCTTCCCTTTAGCTAGCCTTGGGAACTCTGTCAAAGCCCTCTGTTTAGAGGTGAGGAAGCTGCCTGGGTGACTGACTTACATCAGATGATGCTGGAATTAGAACCCAGGCAGCGCAGTCTGGTGAGCTCATGTTATCCAAGGCAGACAATCTTTGTGTGGTTTGTTGGGCCGTCCCAGGTGGGCTGAGCGTCTTGGGTCGCCGTCCTGCCAGGGACAGTCTGAGTGATCACCCCGGAGATGATTAATTCCTGCCTTTCCCGGCGGGCCCTGGGTCTGCAGCCAAGTGCTGCTGTCATCTCTTTATTCTTCTGCTCCACTGTTATTGAAAATCAATAAGCCGTCCAAGCCAAATGAAGTTCAGTGACTGGGACTGAGTCCATAAATCAAATAAAAACTAAATTATATTTAAAAAGGGAAATAGGAATAAGGAGGCTGCTTTGGAGTAGAGGTGGGATCCCTAGAGTCTGTGATCACAGAGGCAAAGAGATGACCAAGAAACTGGTCCTACTTGGCCATGGTGTAGGGTGTTGAGGCTAAAAGGGTCTCAGGAAACACTTTGTCTAGCCCCTTCTTTTCCATATCAGAAGACTGAGGCCCAGAGAGGAGAATTTTCCCCTCTGGTTGCTGAGTGATAGGTGGAGCTGCCTCCAGAGCCAGGGCCCTTTGATGTTCTCCATCAACTGGCATGCAAATCAATGAGAAACAGCAGCTGAATTGAAGTGAATTTAAGAGAAAAACAAAGAGAGAGGCTTTAAATTTTTCTGTTGTCAAACCCACCACTCTTTTCCTTTACAATTTCTTCCTTTAATGTTATATTTGAAGTGCTAAGCAAAGACGTCTGCTTTCAGACAAGGTAAGGCAGAAGTGTTCCTGGAGTTCGTGTGGTACTAGGAATTCTTTATGTTCCTATCAACCAGAGTAGAAAGACCTTCAAGTAGGGTCCTAAGAAGGCTGTTTCTTGATAGGGAGGCCAAATTAACCCTAGACTAATGGCTGTTCTTCAAGCCTTGAAAAGATCCAACTAATTTGGGCTCTGGAACAAAATCCAATGGTATTTAAAGGAATACAACAAAATCCAGCAACCAACAATGTGACACTGGTCATGTCCAGCATCCAATAAAAAAAATTTCCAAGCAGGCAAAGAAGTAGGAAAATACGTTCTATAACCAGATGGGAAAGTAATCTTTATGAACAAATCAAGAAGTGATAGAGATGGTGGATTTAGCAAAGAACATTAAAATAGCTATTATGATCCATATATTTGAGAAAGTAGGGGGAAATGTGACCAAGATGAAGAGAAAAATGGAAGCTTTAATAGTTTCATATCCAAATGAAATTTCCAGAATTGAGAAATATAATGTCTGGAATGAAAACACACAGGATGTCATTAATACCAGGTTAGACTTTGAAGAAGGAGAAATCAGTGAATTTGAAGCTGTAGCTTTAGAAACTATCCAAAATGAAACATATGCTTACCATACGATCCAGAAATCACGCTCCTAGGCATCCACCCAGGAGAAATGAAAACATACTCACATGAAGACTTGAATATTCATAGCTTTGTTCATAATAAAGAACTGGAAACAACCCAACTGACTGATGAAGGAATAAATATAATGAGATATATCCATTCAATGCAAAGGAATATAATACTCAGCAATAAAGGAATTAACTACAGCTACTTGAAATAACATGGATAAATTTTAAAAACATGATGTCGCTTACATTTGTATGATATTCTAGAAAAGGTAAAACTATAATAGAAAACAGATCAGTGGTTGCCTAGGGTGAGGAATGAAGGGAGGGAATGGACTGCAAAGAGGCATGAGAGAACTTTGGGGGATGATGGAAATGTTTTTTTATCATAATTGTTGGTTTGTTGTTCAGTCACTCAGTCATGTCTGACTCTTTGTGACCCCATGGACTACAGCACGCCAGGCTTCCCTATCCTTCACCATCTCCCAGAGCTTGCTCAAACTCACATCCATTGAGTTGGTGATGCCATCCAACTAGCTTGACCTCTGTCATCCCCTTCTCCTGCCTTCAATCTTTCCCAGCATCAGGTCTTTCCCAATAAGTCAGTTCTTCATATCAGATGGCCAAAGTATTGGAGCTTCAGCATCGGTCCTTCTAATGAATATTTAGGGTTGATCTCCTTTAGGATTGACAGGTTTGACCTCCTAGCAGTCCAAGGGACTCTCAAGAGTCTTCTCCAACACCACAGTTCAAAAGTATCAATTCCTTGGCACTCAGTCTTCTTTATGGTTTAACTCTCACAACTATATGTGACTACTGGTAGAGATGATTACAGGACTGTATATATTTGCCAAAGTTTATTATATTGTGTGTGCATGGAGGGGATGGATACGTGTAGTTATAAAATGGCAAATTGAAGGATCTTTGTGGTGATGGAACTGCTCAGTATCTTGACTGTGGTGGTGGATACAGCAATCTACACATGGGATAATATTGTATAGAACTAAGTATACAAATGAGTACGAGTAAAACTGGGCAAATTTGTATAAGAACCAAGGATGTTATCAACATCAGTATTCAGTTTGTGATATTAATTGTAGTATGAAAAAATGTTATCACTGGAGGAAACTGGGGAAAGGGTACATGGGATCTCTCTGTAGTATTTCTTACAATTACATGTGAATCTATATTTATCTCAATAAAATTTCAGTTAAAAACTCACTGAACTTGGATGAACTTGGAGGGCATTATGTTAAGTGAAGTAAGTCAGAGAAAGGCAAATACTTTATGATATCACATATATGGAGTCTGAAAAATACAACAA
Organism: Ovis aries; assembly: GCF_016772045.2. Taxonomy (NCBI): domain Eukaryota; kingdom Metazoa; phylum Chordata; class Mammalia; order Artiodactyla; family Bovidae; genus Ovis; species Ovis aries. Next base: position 50,537,253 of record NC_056055.1, on the reverse strand, counting down.
ACTAGTGAATATAACAAAAAAGAAGCAGAAACACAGATATGGAGAACAAAGTAGTGGTTACCAGCGGAGTGGGAGGGGCAACATAAAAGTGAAGAAGTGGGAGGCACTAGGCTCAAGGACGTATTGTAAAACAGGAAATACATTCAATATTTGGTAGTAATGGTAAGTTGAAAGTAACCTTTAAAATTGTATAAATTTTTAAAAGTTAAACTCATTATAGAAGTAAAATTGCTAAGTTTTATTTATGCAAATTATTCTTTAATAAAGCCAATTTTTTAAGGAGTTCTGTACGACCCTTTAAAACAAAGTTGTGTTTTTGCTTATAAACTGCTCTTTCATGAGAGCTTCAGTGGGACTTTTGCTCCACTTGTTTGAAAAATTATAAATTAGGAATATTTAGGAGTTTTGTAGAATTTTTCTTAACATGCAGCAAAAATGATGATTTGTCCATCCCTAAAAATATAAAGATATTATCTTAAAGTCCTAAACTACCTGAGGAAAATATACATCATCCAGCCATATTTTCTTGTAATTTCATGTCTTCCATTTAGACCTTGTCAACAAATGAACACATTTTGGTTTATGCTATTTTTCTCAAAAAGGATTTTTTTTTTTCAAAATGGTTAGCTAACAGTCCTGACATCACTTATAATGTAGTCCATTTTCCTGAAAACCCAATATACATGTTCAAAAATTTACCTTTATCATATACTAACTTTGCATCTAAACTTGTATCTATTTATGGACTCCATTCTGTTCCTTTGAGCTGAATATACCAAATGTTTTGTTGCTCTTGTTTTTGTTTTTAACCAGTGTCTCCATGTTTTCCTTATTGCAAGTTTATATTAAGTTTTAGTGCCTGGTAATATTAGTCTTCTCATCTACTATTTATTTTCAAAATGTTTTTGGTTATCCTTGCACATTTGTGAAATTCAAAATCATTTTGCCAAGTTCTCAAATATTGTACTGGATTTCAACTGGTATTTTATTAAGTTTACACATTTGGGGGAAATGGATTCCTTTATATTACTAAACCTTCTACTCAGGAATATGATATACCAAAGACTATCACATTGCACAACACCAGGGGGCTATATTATAGTGGAGTAATGAAGTATTCAGCCTGTGTGGCAATAGGGGTTGAAGGAGTTGTCTTGCATCTCCCAGTAAAATATTACATCTTTTGTCATGTGCACCTTTTGTCTTGTACATCTCTTATTATGATAACTTCTAGGTCATTCATATTTTTGCTACTATTGTGAGTGGGCTCTTTTTATCCTCTGGATTTTCTCCTGTGTTTATTGCAAATGAATTTTTTTAAAAGGAGGTAGCTGACCACTTTCTTGAATAGTCTCATTCATTCTAGGATCACTTTTTAGTTGATGCTTTGGATTTTCAAGCTAGAAAATTATATCAAATGCAAATAATATCTTTGATTCTTTTTTGTGCTATTCATACTCTTTGTTTAAGAATCAATCAGCTGTCCTCAGTTAAATTAGGGTGGTAATCGCAGGCATTCTCATCTTGTTCTTGCCCACAATGAGGCATTTCACTTTGGGTGTGAAGTTGGCTCTTGGTAGAAGATAGATATTCATTTCAGTTAAGGAAATATCTTTCTATTCCAAGTTTACTACGAGTATGTAAAATTTGGAATAAAGATTCATTGTGTTCTTTTGTTGCATTTTCAAGATAATCATGCGGTATTTCTCATTTGACCTATTAGTGTAATAGATTACATCAACAGATTTAAATTAAGCCATTCTTGCCTTCTTGAAATAAACTTTATTTGGCTTGGCATATTATTATTTTAACATACTTTTGCATTTTACTTGCTGTTTCTTTATTTGGGATTTTAAAAATCTATAGGCAAGCATGCTGTATTATGACATTTCTGTTGAGCTGGGATTCGGTGCTATGCTGGGTTTATAGAAAGAGTTGGGAAGATTTCCATATTTTTCTTTGGTCTGGAACTGTTTAAATAGCATGAGAATTATTTGTTTCTTGAAGATTTAGAGAAATTTGCTCATAAGACAGTGTGAACTCAGCCTTATTTGGTAATCAGACTTCAATAATTGTGTTTTCTTCCCTAGTTTCTCATTTTCTTTCTTTAGTTAATTTTGCCAATTTCCTTTAGTTAATCTGCCAATATCACAAGATTATCCATTTCTCAAAGTTTTAAAGATATTTAGCAGGGAGATATACATAGCAGCCTCTTATAACTGTAAAATCTCACCCATATTTTTGGTTTTGTCCCTCCTCTCCATTGTGATGCTGCATTTTTGTTTTTACCCTGTTCACCTTTATTACATTTTGTTGCAGTTGTATAATTTATTACTTTAAAAAAAAAACAATTTTCTGTATTTATTTTGGGCTGTGCTTGGTCTTCATGGCTGGGTGGGCATTACTCTAGCTGTTGAACGCGGGGGCTACTCTCTAGCTGTGGTGCGGGGGGCGGGGGCTACTCTCTAGCTGTGGTGCGGGGGGCGGGGGCTACTCTCTAGCTGTGGTGCGGGGGGCGGGGCTACTCTCTAGCTGTGGTGCGGGGGCTACTCTCTAGCTGTGGTGCGGGGGCTACTCTCTAGCTGTGGTGCGGGGGGCGGGGGCTACTCTCCAGCTGTGGTGCGCGGGGGCTACTCTCTAGCTGTGGTTCATGGGGGCTACTCTCTAGCTGCGGTGCGCGGGGGCTACTCTCTAGCTGCGGTGTGCGGGGGCTACTCTCTAGCTGTGGTGCGGGGGACGGGGGCTACTCTCTAGCTGTGGTGCGCGGGGGCTACTCTCTAGCTGTGGTGCGGGGGGTGCTACTCTCTAGCTGTGGTGCGGGGGGCGGGGGCTACTCTCTAGCTGTGGTGCGGGGGGCTACTCTCTAGCTGTGGTGCGGGGGGCGGGGGCTACTCTCTAGCTGTGGTGCGGGGGGCGGGGGCTACTCTCTAGCTGTGGTGCGGGGGGCGGGGGCTACTCTCTAGCTGTGGTGCGGGGGGCTACTCTCTAGCTGTGGTTCACGGGGGCTACTCTCTAGCTGTGGTGCGCAGGGGCTACTCTCTAGCTGTGGTGCGGGGGGGCGGGGGCTACTCTCTAGCTGTGGAGCGCGGGGGCTACTCTCTAGCTGTGGTGCGGGGGCTACTCTCTAGCTGTGGTGCGGGGGGCGGGGCTACTCTCTAGCTGTGGTGCGGGGGGCGGGGCTACTCTCTAGCTGCGGTGCGCGGGGGCTACTCTCTAGCTGCGGTGTGCGGGGGCTACTCTCTAGCTGTGGTGCGGGGGACGGGGGGCTACTCTCTAGCTGTGGTGCGCGGGGGCTACTCTCTAGCTGTGGTGCGGGGGTGCTACTCTCTAGCTGTGGTGCGGGGGGCGGGGCTACTCTCTAGCTGTGGTGCGGGGGCTACTCTCTAGCTGTGGTGCGGGGGGCGGGGGCTACTCTCTAGCTGTGGTGCGGGGGGCGGGGGCTACTCTCTAGCTGTGGTGCGGGGGGCGGGGGCTACTCTCTAGCTGTGGTGCGGGGGGCTACTCTCTAGCTGTGGTTCACGGGGCTACTCTCTAGCTGTGGTGCGCAGGGGCTACTCTCTAGCTGTGGTGCGGGGGGGCGGGGGCTACTCTCTAGCTGTGGAGCGCGGGGGCTACTCTCTAGCTGTGGTGCGGGGGGCTACTCTCTAGCTGTGGTGCGGGGGGCGGGGGCTACTCTCTAGCTGTGGTGCGGGGGGCGGGGGCTACTCTCTAGCTGTGGTGCGGGGGGCGGGGGCTACTCTCTAGCTGTGGTGCGGGGGGCTACTCTCTAGCTGTGGTTCACGGGGGCTACTCTCTAGCTGTGGTGCGCAGGGGCTACTCTCTAGCTGTGGTGCGGGGGGGCGGGGGCTACTCTCTAGCTGTGGTGCGGGGGGTGCTACTCTCTAGCTGTGGTGCGCGGGGGCTACTCTCTAGCTGTGGTGCGCGGGGGCTACTCTCTAGCTGTGGAGCGCGGCGGCTACTCTCTAGTTGTTAGGCACAGGCTTCTCTTGTTGTGGAGCATGAGTTCTAAAGCGCAGGTTCAATAGCTGTGGCCCCCAGGCTTAGTTGCTCCTTGGCATGTGGGGCCTTCCCGGATCAGGGATTGAACCATGTCTCCTGCACTGGCTAGCGGATTCTTCACCCGTGAGCCACCAGGGAAGACCCTATTAGACGTTTTGAGATCTAATTAGACTGTTCTCGGTTTTATTAATCAGTCTACTAGGTTTTTGTTTAGATTTTTGTTGTGGTTTTTTTTTTTTTCTATCTTCTTGAGTTAAATGCTTATGGAGACAAATTTTTATTGTTGTTTTAAATTTTTTGTTTTTTTACTTTACAATATTGTATTGGTTTTGCCATACATCAACATGAATCCGCCATGGGTGTACACGTGTTTTATTGTTTTTGTAAAAAAATACTGTAAAAATTTTCTCTGAGGACAATATTGACTCTAAGCTTTAATACGTAATATTTTTATTTTTTTGTTTCTTTGTATGCAATATACTTTAATTTCCATATTTTTTCCTATTTAGAATTTTATTGCTAAAATAAATCCTTTATAATAGGGACTCCCTCTCAGTTTGACTGAAGCCTCAAAGCCTGGGAATAAACCTCCCACATCCTGGACTTCCCTGGTGGTTTAGTGGTTCAGATTCTACTTCCAATGCAGGGATGCAGGGGTTCAATACCCGGTTGAGGAACTAAATACCCTACATGTTGCATGGCACGGCCAAGTAAACACACCCCCACATGCTAAAGTGAGAAGACAGACCACCTCTACAGGTCTTGCAAAGGAAGCATCTGGAAACCTAGTTTTGCTGCCTTAGCCCAGCATCCACCTCAACTATATAATAGGGTTGAGAGTGAAGAGTCTGGGAGGGAACATTTCTCTGAGAAAGTTCTTGCAAGTATTTACCCTTCCCTCACCTGGGAGCCTAGGAATATCTCCTCTCATCTCCGTATGTGTACCCTTGAGCCTAGGGCAGTGAACTGGGAATGACTGACTCCTGGAAGATGCAAAGCCGTGAGGCCAATACTGCCCACCTGAGGGAGCAGAAAGAAAGAGGACTGCATAGAAAAGAGTTCACTTCTGCCAACAGAAAGAGGCAAAGATGCACATGTTTCCTCATGGACCTGCTGCAGGCCACATGGGGGAAACTACCCGGGGCCATCTTGATAAGACTTTGCCCCCAGTTCAGTTCAGTTCAGTCGTGCAGTCATGTCCGACTCTTTGCGACCCCATGAATCGCAGCACGCCAGGCCTCCCTATCCATCACCAACTCCCGGAGTTCACCCAGACTCACATTCACCGAGTCAGTGATGCCATCCAGCCATCTCATCCTCTGTCGTCCCTTTCTCCTCCTGCCCCCAATCCCTCCCAGCATCAGAGTCTTTTCCAATGAGTCAACTCTTCGCATGAGGTGGCCAAAGTACTGGAGTTTCAGCTTTAGCATCATTCCTTCCAAAGAAATCCTAGGGCTGATCTCCTTCAGAATGGACTGGTTGGATCTCCTTGCAGTCCAAGGGACTCTCAAGAGTCTTCTCCAACACCACAGTTCAAAACCATCAATTCTTCGGCCCTCAGCCTTCTTCACAGTCCAACTCTCACATCCATACATGACCACTGGAAAAACCATAGCCTTGGCTAGACGGACCTTAGTCGGCAAAGTAATGTCTCTGCTTTTGAATATGTCATCTAGGTTGGTCATAACTTTTCTTCCAAGGAGTAAGTGTCTTTTAACTTCATGGCTGCAGTCACTATCTGTAGTGATTTTGGAGCCCCAAAAAATAAAGTCTGACACTGTTTCTACTGTCTCCCCATCTATTTCCCATGAAGTGATGGGACCGGATGCCATGATCTTCGTTTTCTGAATGTTGACCTTTAAGTCAACTTTTTCACTCTCCTCTTTCACTTTCATCAAGAGGCTTTTTAGTTCCTCTTCACTTTCTGCCATAAGGGTGGTGTCATCTGCATATCTGAGGTTATTGATATTTCTCCTGGCAATCTTGATTCCAGCTTGTGTTTCTTCTAGTCCAGCGTTTCTCATGATGTACTCTGCATAGAAGTTAAATAAGCAGGGTGACAATATACAGCCTTGTCGTACTCCTTTTCCTATTTGGAACCAGTCTGTTGTTCCATGTCCAGTTCTAACTGTTGCTTCCTGGCCCCCAGAGTCCCCTTAAAGGATTGATGTCCCAATAATAAGTGTGTTGGACCACTGGATAGCACAGGGCTCAGGACTGAAGACAACTGGAGTCAGCTGGAGATGTAAGCTACCAGTCAGAGATGGGCTTGACCCTGTCCTGGAGATTGTAACGGGAGGGGCGCAGTTGGGGAGATCTCTGTGAAACCCAACAAGAGCCACCAGGCCCAGAGAACACTAACGTTGACACACACAGCACCAACCACACCAGACTGCAATTTCCCTGATACCCGCTGCGTCTGGGCCTCACCTGAGGGTTGAGGAGCCGCAGGCCAGGAAGCTGGGGGCGGGGGTCAAGTAATTAGGGGAAGGGTGACAGAGGTGCCTGTGCCACCTTGGCTGAACAAGGGAGGAGAGGAGCTTTTGGTTGTTTCTTGGAGAATCGTGACTAATACAATGAGGCGAACAGAAGAGGCCCAAGAACTTTGCCAATTTGGACACTGCCAAGTGGCCTGGATGCCTCAGGTCTCCTCCACCCACCCTGCTGAGACGCCTGGCACAGGTGGGTGCACACCTTGGCCTCTCTTGGCCTCCACTGTCCTGTGTCATCTGGGAGGACTTGGACTGCATGATCCCTGAGGCCCTTTCAGCTCTAATCTCCTGGGTGCCTTGAGATGCCTCGTTACTGAGAAGTGAACAGAACCAAACCTCCGCACCATTTTCCACTTCCCTAATCAGAAAGGGCAATGGTCCACTCTGCCTCCACCCCCCAAAATAGGATAAGAGCAGATGTTGGCAAGGATAGGTGGGAGAAGACATTCAGAGAAGGGGGCACAGCATGAGCCAAAGCACCAGGAGGGACATTACTCCTTATACTCAGGGAAGGCAAAGTGACCTGGGCAATAGGATCACCAGGTGTGCAGAGGGAGAGATACTGATGCGTGTGCAGCCCTTTGTGGTTTCTGAATCCCCTTAATACCCTCAGAACCACGCTATGACATTAGCACTTTATGCTGATCTTACAGGAAAGGACACTGAGGTTCAGAGGTCAGTAGCTGCTTCTCTAGGGTCAGACACCTGAAAATTTGAATTCAAAACTGTCTGTGCTTTTCCCCAGACACCACAGAGCTTTAAAGGCTGTATGACCCAGCATATCTAGTCAACTAATTTGGCATTATCCTAATGACAAGTGAGGGTGTAATTCATTAGACCAGCCATATAGCCGTTCTGATTCCACTGTCAAAGTGGAGGAAAAGCAAATCCATCATATTCGATCTGAGGTGATTTTCTTGTGATTCTGCCTCCCACCCACCCCCTGCAGAGCTGAGGAGGAGACATATTTTGATTCTAACAGCCTGTGTACATCAGCGTTAGCCTGCACGGGTACAAGGTGAAGGAGAGACTATAGCTTTATTCTTGCTTGGGGGCAACTGGTTATGTCTGGAAACATTTGAACATCCCATAAAGCTCATTTCTTTTGCAAATGAGTCAGATAACACAGAACACTTCAAAGTGAGATTCCGTTGGGCTTTCCATCTGGCTGGCCTCTGGGGGAATGCCTCTCGCTGCCTTTGTTAACCAGGTCCTGAGAGCTAGAATTTCATGCTGAAATACAAATAACTGTGCATTCGTGGGGAACAAAGCCAAGATATGATCTCAACTGCATTTGGAGTGAAATTCCCTGTCTCCCTCTACAGCTCTCCATCTTCCACACATTTTCTGGCTCCAAGCAGCTGTGTGCTGTCGCGCCCTGCATCTAGGAAGGCAAGCGTGGTAAGTCCCGGCTTACTCGCAGAGTCTTGGAGTGCCATGTGCTCTTGAATAGCACCGTCTGTGTGGGCCTCACTTCTTGTGTATTCAGTCCCAGGGCCTCCATGTCCCTAGAACAGTGCCCTGAAGAGTCTCCACCCCGCTACTTCTAGTTGGAGGATCTGGACACCTTAAGGCCACATTCTTCACACATTTTTGTGGTGAGAATTGTGGGTGTGAAGTGGGTGTCATGCATTCTGTGCACCTGTGTGAGTTTTGGAAGTCAGAGGGAGGAAGCCCTGCCCAGCCTACTGTTCCTCTGGCCAGCCAATGGCAAGGTTGGATAACTCACAGTCTCCCTGCAGCTGGGCACCCTGTCTGTTCCCCAGTTCTTTAATACATGGGGCCTTCTGTGACAGTGGTGACAGCATTGGCACCATCCTCAGCTGTTTTATTTAAGCAGAGTTGGCTGGTGTCTCTGAGGCTATAGTAATCTAGGGGATCAGGTCTGAGGGTCCTGAGGATTCATACTGAAGGTCAGCCTGGAGTCCACCACTACAACCCTCCCAGTGACTGCATAAGGAGCTCCTGCGCCTGGCCCAATCCCTTCCAGCCTAGGATGTCTAGATTTGTGTCCCCCCATGCTGCCCCTTGGCTGAACCTGCCTTGGGCACTGTTAGTCTGCCTTTGATAAGAAATTCGGTCTCCTCCTGAATGTTTCTCAAGATTTTTGTATGCAGGGAGGGGGATTTACACATGCTTGTCTTTGCCTGCCACCTATGGTTTCAAACTTCCATATTAGCTTCTACTTGGCCCCCGCTGGTTATCTATTTACTATATATATATATATATATATATATATATATATATATATATATATGATAGCCAGGGTTCTCTGGAGAGATAAAACCATATATGTGTACATATATGTGTGGTGGGGGTGCTGTAGAGAGAGAGAAGTTTATTTTCAGGAACTGGCTCACATGATTGTGGATACTAGCAGTCCACTGTCTGCAAAGGTAGGCTGGCAGGTTGAAGATCTAGGGATGAGTTCTAGTTTAAATCAGGAGGTAGTCTGCTGGCAGAATTCCCTCTCCTCTTGGGGGAGGTCCATCTTCTTCTTAAGGTCTTCAAATGATTAGATGAGGTCCACCCACACTATGAAGCATAATCTCCTTCAGTCAAAACCTATTGATTTAAGTGTTAACCTCTGCTGTTAACCTACACAGCAACATGTTTGATCTAAGAACTGTGGCTCACCCAAGTGGACATAAAGTTGATGATCACACCATGTCTCCATCACACTTTGGACTGCTCCAGTCCCAGGTACCGCATCTCTCTCATTCCCCAAAGCACCACTAGCGCAAGCTGAAGAGACATCATAGAACAAGAGACAAGGTAAAATTGGCTGCCAGACATTACTGGCGCTCAAGTTCATTGATCATTCCTGCACAGGAGGCCCTTTTCAGCCATCTTTCTCCTTTGTGTCTATCCATCGCCATGTGGATGAGTCTCATAACTCCTTTCTGAGTCCTTCCCTCCTCTCCACACTCTCAGTACACTGGAAATTCTCACTGCTCTCTTATGTGGAGAAATTTGGTTCCCTTAGTCTCAAATTTTCCATTCCAAATTATGCTCAGGGCTTTACCTGTCACAAGTGAAAAGTATAGTATTAAGTCCCCCCAAAAAGCAGAAACCGCTTGGAAAGATACTTAGTAACACTCTTGTCCAGCTTGGGCACAACCCTTCCTTGGCTGAGAGCATCTGCCCCATGGCTCACCGTATCCAGAGGCACAAGTCCTGGTCGCACGGGGTTTCTACGATCTGCCCCACCCACCTGTGGATTCCTGGTGAACCATATTTCTCCTTTGTGCTGCCACCACCCCAACTCCTGCCACAGAACAGAGGGTGCAGTCAGACACCCACCAGGACCCCAGGGCTTCTCAGGAGAGCCTTACCTGGGGCTTCAGTGATCTCCAGGCTCCAGAAACTTGCATGTCGAATATCAACTTCAAGATGACGAATCAAACCAAACTGAAGCCCCCTCCACATGGCCACCTGGGCTCCCACAACTAGTTCTAGTTCTAACACCCCTCTGTCTCCCTCCTCCTGTTAGTATTATGTGAGACTCCCCAGCTTCGACAAGCAGCCTGAGCTTCTGGGAGGGAGGCTCCAGCAGTCTCTGCTCAGCCCCCTTCAGGACTGCCCCTGGCAGCTCCCTGCTAGTTCCTGTTTGCAGAGGTTTCTTCCTCCTTTGTGGTGCTGGACAGGGGTCTGGGTAGTTGCCACCCCTGGTGGGAGTGAGGGAATAGCCAGGTTGTCTGTGGGGTATGAGTCCAGCAGAGGTCCCACATGGGGCCGAGGGTCAGAGTAAAGGCAAGTTGTGCAGTCGGACAGTGGAACCCTGGGTGGAGTATACTCTGTCCGCTTCTCTGGATGCCCAGAGTCCTGCGCTCACTCTATTCCTTCTTGCAGCTTGGCGTTCTAGTCATAACAGCTACCATGGCAGCACATTGACTTACAACTGGGCTGACTCACCAGTGTTTGTGGATATGCACGGGGCAACCTGACCTCATCCACCCCTGCTACACCTTGCTCAGCATCGTTGACAAGGGCAGCCTGAGAGGAGAAAGGGCCTTGCTTCTGCCCCAGATCCTGAGTGGTTTCTCTACGCATTTTCTCCCTGCTGCCGAAGTCCCATCAGTCTTGCGGTCCTCAGGGACAGCTCTGACCTGGTGTCTGACCCTCTCAGCCTCTAGTCATAAGAGTCACGGATGCTGTTGCATGATCTCAGAGACAGAATGGACAGTAGGAAGAGGCTTGGCCTTCTGGTGCTTTCTCCTTGAGAGCAGAGTGCTGGGGTTAAAAGGCAAAGATCAAGAGTCAAATCTGAGTTCAAATTCTGGCTACATTTAGAATGCATGTGGTTACATTCTCTGGGCTGCCTGATCTCAAAGTAAATGGCCAACCCCTAGCTGGCAGGGAAGCTCATGGATATGATGAGGGGGATTTTGAGGAGTACTCCATTGCACATACCCACACCCTGGGCCCATAGGAAACTTGGGATGGAGCAAGGAGCACCCAGCCCTGGTATATAATGAGAACAAGTGTGTGAAAGCCCTCAGCATAGCGTAGGTACTTATACTGAATGGGCAGAAGCCGAGGGCACCCACACCTGGCACCCCAGTCCTCTACCTCCCAGGCCAGAGCTTGCTCCTCTGCCTGGTCCTGCATGGTTTGCCAAACACTGGCCTATAGAGATCTCATGACATGTGTATTTGATCCAAAACATGTGGCATCCCCACCCACCCACAGGCTAGTATCTGCTTGGTCTGTTTCTTGGCCCAGGAAATTTCCTTATTACTTAGCTCTTCCCAAAGGGCCACAATTCTAGGCCTCTGTGGATAATGACAGATTCCCCCATTTCATGAATGCTGCACTCCTGCTGGCCTTGGTCTGTTGAGGCTTGAAGAGGGAGCCCTAGGAGGCTCTCTGGTGGGGCAGGGAGAGGAGCAAGCCAGGCCAGACCCCAGGCTACCACCCTGACCTTGCCTCCAACTTGTTGTGGAACCTGAGGCAAATCACAGCTTCTGCCTCAGTTTCCCTTTGCCACTGGAGAGGTTTCAGGTCTCAAACACCAGCCTCTGAGGTATTTGGTCCCCTGGCCTCCTGGGCACAAATAAAGAGAAAACTCACCTGAATCCTTAGGAGTCCTGCTTATACTTACACACCGAACTAATTAAGATGCTAGTCTTGTGAGAGCTCCTCTTAGCACGGCCTGCACTTCACCATCCCCCCATTTGTCACAGTCCCATTTAGAATGCTTGACCCAAACTGTCTCACAAAAACCTAATCCCCAGGACAGGGGATATGTAGATGAGCAGAAACCCATGTGAGAAACTGGAGGGATGCAACCCAGCTTAGGGTTGTGGATACAGCAAGAAGGGGTGGCACTCATGACCATTCCCAAGGTTCGGGTCCATAAATCCTGGCTCTTCAGCTGTCAGTGTGAACATCCACGTGCTCATGCAGAAGTATCCTGTACTTTTCTAGCTGTGCTTCAGCATGACTTCAGGACCTCTGGCCAGTATTCCCACCCTTTGCTTCAGAGACACTGCTAAGCTACTCTGTAATTACAATGATAAAAAGACCTGCAGATATGCTTTAACATAACCCTAATGAAGTGCATGCATTTCTCAAATCTCCAACATTAAACAGACAATTCTTTCCCAGCTGCTTAGATCCCACCACCTCACTTTCCAACAGCTGTTTTGACATATGAAGAAATGCCGAGGGGTCCAAGATGAGCTGAATGATTTCCAGGCTCAAAAGAATGAAAAGGATCCAAAATGTGGAGAGGATAATTGGAGGTCTCAGCAGCTGGCTGAACTATCTGCAGATTTGGGAGACTTGTGAGAAATGGGAAGATGTGTCCTGTAAAGCCTGGGCCCTGGAAATTTCTCTGGCCCTGAACTGATTTGCTTTTTCATCATCAGCCTTCCAGAGGTGGGCTCACAGGTTGTGGAAGTGGGAAGAGAATTTAGACTCATGGGTCCAATTCCTTCATTTTGGAAATGAGGCTCAGAGAAGGAAGACACTTGGTTTTAAATGTCAGTACCCAGAGGCTTCCTGACTTCAGACCAACTTTATATCAAAAGCCCTTCTAGGACATGCTCTTTGTCCTAGATTTCTCTCATTGCTAATAAATTGATGGTCCTCCTTAACAGAGAAATCTTCCCTCCACTGCAGGGCCCAGGGAACTGAAGATAATACAATGACCCTCTGCCAACACCAAGCGCTTCTCTCACTATAGTACCTAGTTCAAGCTTTTGAGGGAGGAGCTAAGACCCAGAGAGATGGCATCATTTGCCCCAATGGTGTAATGAGTATGATGAACTAATTGAAAGAAATCAAAGGGCTGTCTCTGACAGCCTTTTCCTACTTTCCCTCTCCCCCTTTTCTCCTCCTTCCTTCTTCCCCTCCTTCCATCCATTCTTCCCCCCCTCTTTCCTTCTTTCTTTCTCTCTGAGGAAAAAAAAATGTTTAACACATTTCAAGAATTTTTATGCTCAAAAGTTGCCCAAGACATCTGGACCTTTAAGAAGATTATTACAATTTCAAAAATCAGAATTCATTTTAAAATATTTAAAATGAGATTCATTTTGTTAAGGTAAATAACTTGTTAAATAGCCTTTAAGATCATTTCTATATTATGATATTTTAACCAAGCTTAATTTCTAACTTTAATTGTATTATTTCGACATGGTACTCCATAATTGGAGAAGGAAGTGGCAACCCACTCCAGTACTCTTGCCTAGAGAATCCCATGGAGGGAGGAGCCTGGTAGGCTACAGTCCATGGGGTCACAAAGAGTCAGACACGACTGAGCAACTTCACTTTCACTCCATAATTACATACAGTTGATGCTTTCTAAAACCTTAGTAAAATATCACTGAAAATATTTGTCCCTTTTTGTTTTCTAACTGTAGCCCATATTCAGCAAACATTTAGCAGATGCTGATCTTGTACAAGTGTGCAGGCGTGGAGGTGAATAGGGCTCAGCTGTCACCTCTGAGAGGCTCACAAGCTAAAGGATATATGGACAGGTGAATAGCGGAAGGAAGCAGGTATCCCAGGGGCTACAAAGAGGATGAAGGTGTGCAGAGGTAGGTGAATTCCACTGGCAGGGAAGAAGGGTGCAGAGATCTTCATGGAGCTTAGCCTGAATCTTGAAACAAGCAGGAGTCAGAAAGGGCAGCTCAGTAGCAGGAGCACAAGGGAAGGCTTAGTGTTGAAGAACATCATTGCATGTCTGAGAAAAAACATGTGCCTCATTCTCAGGACCAGAGAACAAGGCACTGGGACAGAGAAGGGGAGTGAGAAAAGTGAGATACCGACGTCACACAGCAGAGCTGATATTCAGTTCCAGAGCTTGGATTCACCAGCCAAGCTGCTTCTTTATCAATTCCCAAAGTCTCATCAACCTGCATCCCACTCCCCTCCAATCTGCACCCACAGGGGTCCCCAAGGAGCAGACCATTAGGGCTGGTCAGTACTAAACTCCCACCAGACCTGGCAGATCCAGCGCCAGCCCCCAGGCTCCCAGCCAATGAGCACAGCCCTCTAGAGCCTGACTCCTCTCTGGGCTTCCGGGACTGTGTCTAACAGAACCAGCCAGGCTAGCCTCTCTCCAGAACTTCTTTGCAGCAGGATTCAAAAGGCAAAGCAAAATGAAAACTTCATACTCTGTGAGCCGAGCAGGTTGCCAGTTTACCACCCAGCTGCCTAATCTGGTATTGGTGGCTTGACCGGCACAAGTACCTGGCACCGGTGGAGAAGGGTTTGGGAAGAGGTTCTGGCAGACTGGCTCACCCGGCCTCCCAGATGATTTCCCAAGCCCACATACCAGTGGGAAGCCAATAGAGGCATTGGCTTGGGTGGGTGGCCTGGGAGACAGAGTAGGTGGCCCTGGCACAGCAGGGCTGGTGCTGTTCAGGTCAGGCTACTGGATCAAAAGCAGAGAGCCCAGGCGGTAGTTACGTGCAGGGCACCAAGGCAGCCAGGGGTGGGGGTGCTGGGTCCGGCAGGCTCCACGGAGCCTGGGACTGTGTCTGCAGACTGGACTCAGGGCATCTGGGGCCTTAGCCAATCCCCAGGTCAGGTGCAGGCCCTGTGGTATGGAGGGGAGGATGATCTAACCCAAAGGAGGGGAGGGGTTGGGGGACAGAAAGTTCACCACATGCGGATAAGGGTGTGGGGTAGGAGGAGACAAGCCCTGAATAAGAAGGGAGGGAATCCAGCCTCACACCTGTCACTAACTTCCCGAGTGACCCTGCGCACTTTCCACATCCTCCCTGGGCCTCAGTTTCCACAGCAACATGATGAGGTAACTCTTCCCTATTCCCACCTTACCCACAGGAGTATTGTGAGAAGACAGAATCACAAGCCTGCTAACAGATATGAAATGATTCATAAACCATCAAGCCTAGGCTGAGCCCGTGGCCTCAGTGAATCCCAGCTTGTGGTCACTCTGCCATCTCTGATTCAGGATTTACTGGTGGGGAGGGAAGGGTGCAGCAGTGGTGGCCTGTTTTGAAGCTGCATTTCCGTACCACTTACAAAGAAAAACCGAGAAAGTGTTTTAAACTGGGCAGTGAAGACTGGATACCTTCTAGTGACTTCTAGATACTCTATATTTCGGGCTCTCTGCTCTTCCATTGTTTCTGAGATCCCTTATGACTTTATAAATTATAGAAAACAAATAGTAACACATGATACCTGTCTATAGAGATGCAAGTGAATTTTGTCCACTACCATTGCGATAATGATTGGTCTATGGGTAATGACTACTTTTGTAACTATTTCAACATTCCCAGTTGCCTACATGTGCAACTCTGTGAATTCTCCTTTGAACTTGTTGCAGCAGCTTACAGAGTCCCTCATTAATTAATGAGTTAAAATATTTGATAAATGTTCTGTTTATATCTGCATAACAATCACTGTGTTGGTTTCCTATTGCTACATAACAAATCACCACAGACTAATCACATTTATGGACTCACAGTTCTGTAGGTCAGAGATCCCAGTACAGCATGGTTGGATTCCCTGCTCAGGGTCTGCTGAAATCCAGGTGTGAGCCAGGCTGCACACCTTTCCGGAGGCTCTGGGAGAAGAATCCACTTCTGAGCACATTCAGGGTTTTGGCCGATTTCTACTGAGTGAGCTCGTAAGACTGAGACCTATGTTTTCTCTCTGGCTGTCATCTGGGGGTTGCTGTCAGCACCTGGAGCTCGCTTCTCTCCACGAGGAGATCACAACACAGCAGTTTGCCTTCTTCCAGGCAGGTCTCATTGATTCTTTCCTCTGTGACCACCCAGAAAAAATGCTATGCTTTTAAAGGGATCTCCTGATGAAGTCAGGAGATTATGGGGGACCACCCAGCATAATCTCTCTTTTACCATATAACATAACATAGTTGCAGGGGTGATATTTATCAATTCCACTCACACTCAAAGGGGAGGAAATTATACAAGGGTGAGGGTCATATTAGAATTCTGACCATCAGAGATAATTTTACCTAACAAAAAATATGTGAATGCAATTTACAAAAACTGAAAGTCCATCAAAGAATGGGAAGGGGCTAGTAGAGATTGGGAGGGGGCTAAAACCCTCTTCTATAGACCATCCTTTGGTTTTGCCACTGACCCATACCCTGCCCCACTTTATGGTCAGCTTATCAGTGATACTGAGTTTGACTGTCTGTCAAACAGTTGAGCTATTTCAAATCCTAAAAGATGATGCTGTGAAAGTGCTGCACTCAATATGTCAGCAAATCTGGAAAATTCAGCAGCGGCCACAGGACTGGGAAAGGTCAGTTTTCATTCCAATCCCAAAGAAAGGCAATGCTAAAGAATACTCAGACTACCACACAATTGTATCCATCTCACACGCTAATAAAGTAATGCTCAAAATTCTCCAAGCCACACTTCAGCAATACGTGAACCGTGAACTTCCTGATGTTCAAGCTGAATTTAGAAAAGGCAGAGGAACCAGAGATCAAATTGCCAACATCTGCTGGATTATCAAAAAAGCAAGAGAGTGCAAAAATATCTACTAATGCTTTATTGACTATGCCAAAGCCTTTGACTGTGTGGATCACAATAAACTGGAAAATTCTGAAAGAGATTGGAATACCAGAACACCTGACCTGTCTCTTGAGAAATCTGTATGCAGGTCAAGAAACAACAGATAGAACTGGACATGAAACAACAGACTGGTTCCAAATAGGAAAAGGAGTACGTCAAAGCTGTATATTGTCACCCTGCTTATTTAATTTATATGCAGAGTACATCATGAGAAATGCTGAGCTGGATGAAGCACAAGCTGGAATCAAGATTGCTGGGAGAAATATCAATAACCTCAGATATGCAGATGATACCACCCTTATGGCAGAAAGTGAAGAAGTAAAGAGCCTCTTAATGAAAGTGAAAGAGGAGAGTGAAAAAGTTGGCTTAAAGTTCAACATTCAGAAAACAAAGATCATGGCATCCAGTCCCATCACTTCATGGGAAATAGATGGGGAAACTGTGGAAAGAGTGGCTGACTTTATTTTGGGGGGCTCCAAAATCACTGCAGATGGTGATTTCAGCCATGAAATTAAAAGATGCTTGCTCCTTGGAAGAAAAGTTATGACCAACCTAGATAGCATATTCAAAAGCAGAGACATTGCTTTGTCAACAAAGGTCCATCTAGTCATGACTATGGTTTTTCCAGTAGTCAGGTAGGGATGTGAGAGTTGAACTATAATGAAAGCTGAGTGCCAAAGAATTGATGCTTTTGAACTGTGGTATTGGAGAAGATTCTTAGAGTCCCTTGGACTGCAAGGAGATCCAACCAGTCCATCCTAAAGGAAATCAGTCCTGGGTGTTCGTTGGAGGACTGATGTTGAAGCTGAAACTCCAATATTTTGGCCACCTGATGCAAAGAGCTGACTCATTTGAAAAGACCCTGATGTTAGGAAAGATTGAAGGCAGCAGAAGGGGACGACAGAGGATGAGATGGTTGCATGGTATCACCGACTCAGTGGACATGAGTTTGGGTGAACTCCAGGAGTTGGTGATGGACAGGGAAGCCTGGTGTGCTGCGGTTCATGGGGTCACAGAGTCAGACACGACTGAGCGACTGAACTGAACTGAACTGTCTTCCCAGCCAGACAGGAAACTCCTCCCAAACCAAAATACAGTCCTCCCCAGGTCTTACCTAATCTGTGGCCCATAAAGCAAGCCCTGACAAGTGGTTTGGGGTCAAGATGGGAGAGATTTTCTTCCCTATCTTGATTCTCACTTTTGTTGACTTAAAAACTGAATAACTCTAACACCCAAACTCCTCTTGGGTCTGGGAGTAGGGTGCAGTGGAGAAAGGGATGTAGAGAGTCTCCAGCATTAACATAGAATTGGTCAAATGGGAACAAGGGACTCATGTGGGCCATCAGACCAGGTCCCCAGAAGATGGAACAGGATGGTTCTGATTCCTATTTGCTGTGACGGTTCAACTTCAGGGAAGGCAGAGAACAAGACAGAATCCCCGCGTGTTCCATCTGGTCTACCTTCATGGCTTCTACCACGTCCTCCTCTACTGGAGAAAACTTCAGCAACCTGGAGCTTCACAGGCTTCTCCCCCAACCACAACCCCAGACAGCTCATTACATCATTGCCTCTGTACCTTAGAATATGCTTTCCCCCTTGCTTGGCATTTCCTCCCTCTCCCAAAACTCCACAAGGAAACTTCCTTTCAATTTTTAACTTCCAACTCAAATATCAGGTCTTCTGTGAAAACTTCCTTCAGAGGCATCACAGCAGCGGAAAGAAAGTAGGCTTTGAATTTAGTTAGAATTTTGCTTCTCTCCCTTCCAACCTGTGTGACCTTGGTAAAATTGTATAAGCTCTCTGAGCTTTTATCTATAAAATGAGCACGGTGTAATCTTTCTTTAACATTCTTTAATTGGAGGATAATTGCTTTATAATGTTGTATTGGTTGAGCACAGTGTAATCTTTGATGACAAAGCTCATCTTAGTGACTGGTCACAGAATAATAATAAGAACAGTGACCACGTATTCCTTGCTTGTCACTTGTTGGACATTGCTGGACATAAAGCATTTTTCATTTAATCTCCCAAGCAACCCAACAAAGGAAGTTCTGTTATTCCATTTTGCAGATAAGGAAACTGAGGTTTAGAGAGGTTGACCTCAGTCTTTTCTGTCTAAAAGCACAGGCTCTTAGTAATTATGACACGCCTGCAGGCTTGCACCTGCGTGCATGTGCCTGCGTGCGTGCTCAGTCCCTTCAGTCGTGTCCGACTCTTTGCAACCCCATGGACCACAGCCCACCAGGCTCCTCTCTCCATGGGATTCTCCAGGCAAAAATACTTGAGTGGGTTACCATGCGCTCCTCCAGGGGATCTTCCCAACCCAAGGATCAAACCCACATCTCCTGCATTGCAGGTGGATTCTCTACTGCTGAGCCACCAGAAAAGCCCCCATTATGACACTGTACCTTCTAGAAGGTACTCAAGAAATTGCCACTCTCTTTCTTCTTTCTCTTCCCTGCCATGCTCACCTCTGGACTATCAAAATTGCTCTCTTCCTCTGTGTCCTCGGAGCCCTTATACATGCAGTGACTTTATGATGCTGAGGAAGAGAGAGAATTAGTTATTTTCATCTGTTTCCATCTGCTCTAGCCCCCAGCGTTGGGTCTGACATGGTGCAGACGCAGACCACCTATTATTCCAGTGAATTAATGAATCATCTTGAGTCTTTTTAGAAAGTGACCAGGGTATCATTTACGTAATAAAATGATTATGAACGATACATAAATTACAGAGAGAAGACTGCCCCTTCCACTCCATTCCCTTCTCTCGTGTTTTCTCAGCTGAAGCCATAGGACCCGCAGGAACCTGGTGCAGACAGATAAAAATATCAAGGCCTGTTCCAGCTTCACACCAGCCCCTTGAATTTAATTTAACTCATACAGACATCAGTGTTGACACTCTTGGGGGCTCCCAGAGAAGCCGCAGAGAACAGCTGGTAACAGCTGTTTGCCTTCACACTTCCAATTGAATCACTGAATCACAAGGGAATCCCAGGGAGACAGGGCAGGGGAAACCATTTTAGAGAAAGATACTCATTGACTCCCAGGACCTCTGTTTCAGAAGGAGCTGCCAAGTTCACTGTGATCCCTTTATTTTTAAAAGAGCCAAACCAAGAAGGCCAAGGGATTTCCCCAGTCACATGGCTTTCCCAGGTTTGGATGAAGCAACCTTAACCATGTAAACAACTACAGCATCTTATACATTCAAGTATGTGGTTCCTGTGCTTAAGATGCTGCCTTTTGTACTCTTTCCCATGTATCCCGTGGTTAGTGGTTAGACCACCACCACCAGCTGGGGCAGCCCCAGAGTAATTAGCACCGGTAAAGTTGTTCATCAGGCATGTGGTTTACACGGGGTCTGGATTATCATCTGAACTCCCCACTTTCTTATTTTTATATTAAATTCTGACTTTCTATATTAAGCTGTGACTATTCTTGTATTGAACTATGACTCTTTCCTATTAAACTCTGATTCTGAGAGCAGATAACTTGGTGACAAAACCAGCTTTTAAAATGGAACAAATATAGAACACATTTGTTGTGATCCTTTTAATGATTTTATATCACCAGCTTAATTTAACCCTGATCTTATTCCACATATTGATTGAAATTACACTTTGTAACTCGCCATGCATTTTGGTTTGGAGGCTAACTTACCTTCAAGGATTTCCTTCAACCTTAATCATAGAATTAAATTTTCTATGCCTATTTATTTCATAGCACACTGAACTCTGTCCATGGGATTGCTAACAATTGGACACGACTGAGCGACTTCACTTTCACTTTTCACTTTCATGCATTGGAGAAGGAAATGGCAACTCACTCCAGTGTTCTTGCCTGGAGAATCCCAGGGATGGGGGAGCCTGGGGGGCTGCCATCTATGGGGTCACATAGAGTCGGACATGACTGAAGCGACTTAGTAGCAGCAGCAGCAGAACTCTGTCAAAAAGGCAAAATGATAGGACACTGAAAGATGAACTCCCCAGGTTGACAGATGCCCAATAGGCTACTGGAGATCAGTGGAGAAATAATTCCACAAAGAATGAAGAGATGGAGCCAAAGCAAAAACAACACCCAGTTGTGGATGTGACTGGTGATGGAAGTAAAGTCCGATGCTGTAAAGAGCAATATTACATAGGAACCTGGACTGTTAGGTCCATGAATCAAGGCAAATTGGAAGTGGTCAAATAGGAGATGGCAAGCGTGATCATTGAGATTTTAGGAATTGGTGAACTAAAATGGACTGGAGTGGGTGAATTTAACTCAGACGACCATTACATCTACTACTATGGGCAAGAATCCCTTAGAAGAAATGGAGTAGCCATCATGGTCAACAAAAGAGTCCGAAATGCAGTACTTGGATGCAATCTCAAAAACAACAGAATGATCTCTGTTTGTTTCCAAGGCAAACCATTCAATATCACAGCAATCCAAGTCTACAACCCAGCCAGCAATGCTGAAGAGGCTGAAGTTGAACAGTTCTATGAAGACCACAAGACCTTCTAGAACTAATACCCAAAAAAGATGTCCTTTTCATTATAGGGGACTGGAATGCAAAAGTAGGAAGTCAAGAAACACCTGGAGTAACAGGCAAATTTGGCCTTGGAGTACGGAATGAAACAGAGCAAAGGCTAATAGAGTTTTGCTAAGAGGATACACTGGTCACAGCAAACACCCTCTTCCAACAACACAAGAGAAGACTCTACACATGGACATCACCAGGTGGTCAACACCAAAATCAGACTGATTATATTCTTTGCAGCCAAAGATGAAGAAGCTCTATACAGTCAGCAAAAACAAGATCGGGAGCTGACTTTGGCTCAGATCATGAACTCCTTATTGCCAAATTCAGACTTGAATTGAAGAAAGTAGGAAAAACCACTAGACCATTCAGGTATGACCTAAATCAAATCCTTTACACTTATACATTGGAAGTAACAAATAGATTCAAGGGATTAGATCTGATAGAGTGCCTGAAGAACTATGGATGGCAGTTCGTGACATTGTTACAGGTGGCAGTGATCAAGACCATCCCCAAGAAAAAGAAATGCAAAAAGGCAAAATGGTTGTCTGAGGAGGCCTTACAAATAGCTGAGAAAAGAAGAGAAGCGAAAGGCAAAGGAGAAAAGGAAATTTATATCCATTTGAATGCAGAGTTCCAAAGAGATATAAGAAAGCCTTAGTGATCAATGCAAAGAAATAGAGGAAAACAACAGAATGGGAAAGACTAGAGATCTTTTCAAGAAAATTAGAGATACCAAGGGAACATTTCATGCAAAGATGGGCTCTATAAAGGGCAGAAATGGTATGGACCTAACAGAAGCAGAAGATATTAAGAAGAGGTGGCAAGAATACACAGAACTATACAAAAAAGATCTTCATGTCCAAGATAATCATGATGGTGTGATCACTCCCATAGAGCCAGACATCCTGGAATGTGAAGTCAAGTGAGTCTCAGAGGAAGCATCACTATGAACAAAGCTAGAGGCGGTGATGGAATTCCAGTGGAGCTATTTCAAATCCTAAAAGATGATGCTGTGAAAGTGTGGCACTCAATATGCCAACAAATGAAAACTCAGCAGTGGCCACAGGACTGGAAAAGGTCAGTTTTCATTCCAATCCCTAAGAAAGGCAATGCCAAAGAATCCTCAAACTACTGCACAATTGCACTCATCTTGCACACTAGCAAAGTAATGCTCAAAATTCTCCAAGCCAGGCTTCAACAGTATGTGAACAGTGAACTTCCAGCTGTTCAAGCTGGATTTAGAAAAGGCAGAAGAACCAGAGATCAAATTGCCAACATCCGCTGGATCATTGAAAAAGAAAGAGAGTGCAAAAAAAAAAAATCTACATATGCTTTATTGACTATGTCAAAGCCTTTGACTGTGTGGATCACAATAAACTGTGGAAAATTCTGAAAGAGATGGGAATACCAGAACACCTGACCTGTCTCTTGAGAAATCTGTATGCAGGTCAAGAAACAACAGATAGAACTGGACAAGGAACCATAGACTGTTTCCAAATAGGAAAAGGAGTATGTCAAGGCTGTATATTGTCACCCTGCTTATTTAACTTATATGCAGAGTACATCATGAGAAATGCTGGGCTGGATGAAGCACAAGCTGGAATCGATTGCCGGGAGAAATATCAATAACCTCAGATATGCAGATGACACCACCCTTATGGCAGAAAGTGAAGAAGAAGTAAAGAGCTTCTTGGTGAAAGTGGAAGAGGAGAGTGAAAAAATTGGCTTAAAGTTCAACATTCAGAAAACGAAGATCATGGCATCCAGTCCCATCACTTCATGGGAAATAGATGGGGAAAGAGTGGAAAGAGTGGCTGACTTTATTGGAGGGGGGGCGCTCCAAAATCACTGGAAGAAGGAAATGGCAATCCACTCCAGTACTATTGCCTGGAAAATCCCATGGACAGAGGAGCCTGGTAGGCTATAGTCCATGGGGTCGCAGAGAGTCGGACACGACTGAGCAACTTCACGTTCAAAATCACTGCAGATGGTGATTGCAGCCATGACATTAAAAGACGCTTCCTCCTTGGAAGGAAAATTATGACCAACCTAGACAGCATATTAAAAAGCAGAGACATTACTCTGTCAACAAAGGTCTATCTAGTCAAGGCTATGGTTTTTCCAGTAGTCAGGTATGGATGTGAGAGTTGGACTGTAATGAAAGCTGAGCACCAAAGAACTGATGCTTTTGAACTGTGGTGTTGGAGAAAACTCTTGAGAGCAACTTGGACTGCACGGAGATCCAACATGTCCATCCTAAAGGAGATCAATCCTGAGTATTCATTGGAAGGACCGATGTTGAAGCTGAAACTCCAATACTTTGGCCACCTAATGCAAAGAACTGACTCATTGGGAAAGACCCTGATGCTGGGAAAGATTGAAGGCAGAAGGAGAAGGGGACGACAGATGGTGAGATGGTTGGATGGCGGCATCACTGACTCAATGGACGTGAGTCTGAGTAGGCTCCAGGAGTTGGTGATGGACAGGAAGGCCTGGCATGCTGCAGTCCATGGGGTGGCAAAGAGTCGGACATAACTGAGCAACTGAACTGAACTCGACTGACCTTTGTCAATTTGATAACATTAAAATGTGTTTATTAAGCACTCATCACAATCGAGGCTAGGAGTAGTGACTTCTGGAACAAGATCCACAGATATATGAATAAGAGGTAGCCTCTGCCCTCAAGGAACTCATGATTAACTATAGAGAGTAGAATCATTAATGGAGACTTCCCAGGTGGCGCGAGTGGTAAAGAATCTGCCTGCTAATGGAGGAGACACAGAAGACACAAATTTGATCCCTGGGTTGGGAAGATTCCTTGGAGGAGGAAAGGGCAACCCACTCCAGTATTCTTGCCTAGAAAATCCCATGGGCAGGGGAGCCTGGCGGGCTACAGTCCACGGGGCCCCAAAGAGTTGGACAACACTGAGTATAAAATTATTAACATCAATTGAAAACAAGGTGGTAAAATTAAAATAAGTCCAGAAATCATGGCAGAAAAGATTTAACTACATGAATATTTAAAATTTCTGTGAGGCAAATGACATCATAAATAAAACTGAAGTACAAATGACAAATCAAGTAAAAGCATTTTCAACATTTATTACATACTAAAGGTTAATAGTGTTAATGGATAAAGAACTTTTCACAACCCAATAAAAAAGAAAAACAACCCAACAGTAAATGTGCAGAAGACTTAGACCAATAATTCACTTAAGGAGAAATAGAGAAACATAGTGCTCAAAGAAATACAGATTAAAATAACAAAAATATTTTTTCACCCATCAGATTGGAAAAGCACTTTAAAAAATTGATTATGCTTAGTGCTAGCAAAATGGTAGAAAAATACATACCCCGTTGGGAAGGGGGTAAATTGAGAGAATATTTTAAAGTCAAATTGGCAGAATCCATCAAAGATTAAAATGTGAATATCCATTGACCCAGACACACCACTTCTAGAAATTTATTCTTCAGATTTGCTCACTGAAACGCACAGAGATTCACATCCAAAGTGGTTCACTGCAGCTGCTTGTACAAGTAGGAAATCTGAGACATCTTATATGTCCATCAGGAGACATATTAAATGAATTAAGATACAGTTATAAAATGTAATACTATGCACATGTTAAAAAAAGAAATCATAGGAAAAGACACAATATGCATGGAGTGAAGAAAGCAAGAATATATAATATATTCACAACTGTATAAATGTCTAAAATAAATACACATATGCCTAAGATTATATACATTTAAAGGGTCTGAAAGGATGTATACTCTTACAGGAATTGTCTTTGAGGAACTGGGATCTTGACTTTTAAGATTTAATATATACATTTCTTTTTGTTTGGATTACTTACAGTTAGAAAAATAACAAAAATGTAAGAGAATATGTGCTAACTCCTCCTGCTGATTCCTGTCCTCTAAGCTACTCCCCAGACAGCACTCATCTTGCCATGTTTGTTTCCCATGCAAAGACTTGTGGACATTGGACTATGGTTCACTTAAAGACTCTTGGTTTTATAACTTGAGTGATGGGTTGATTATGACAGGCTCACATAGTTGGGGAACACAAGAAGAAGAGAATATTTGTGGAGAAGGAGGGAATGAGCATGACTTTGGGTAAGCTGAGTGGCAGGTGCCTGAGACCCTGATGGAAACGGTAACTCTTACTTTTTGTTGTCTTGCCTGAATATCACTTATTGAGGACTGATAATCTATTTTTTTCTGTAATTTGTGCTATACATACATCTGTTAGCTTCATCTGTGGAAATTAAAGGCACAGACCAAGACAAACAAATAAGTGAATTGTTTCTTGTCCACTTTTCATCAAGGGTTTGGCCCGTTGAGTCCCATGTTTACTGAGTGGGAAGGCAAGGGAGTTATAGATCTAACTTTCTACCACATCTGAAATAAAAATCTTGTTTCCTGTCTCCAAACAGAGCAACAGGGTCACCTGAACCTAAGGTTGAACCTCCCTCCCACCATCTTCCTAATTCCCATTTAATTGACCAAAGGGATATAAAGTAGAGAACAATCTGCATGAGGGATGAATACTGACAAAGGTTGGCACTTGCCAGACTTTTGAGATGTTTATATGAGAAAAATTGCAACAGGGAAAGGCTAACTGGGGTGGAAATCTCTATGCTGCTGCTGCTGCTGCTAAGTTGCTTCAGTCGTGTCCGACTCTGTGTGACCCCATAGACGGCAGCCCACCAGGCTCTCCCATCCCTGAGATTTTCCAGGCAAGAATACTGAAGAGAGTGGGTTGCCATTTCCTTCTCCAATGCATAAAAGTGAAAAGTGAAAGGGAAGTCACTCAGTTGTGTCCGACTCTTAGCGACCCCATGAACTGCAGCCTACCAGGCTCCTCCATCCATGGGATTTTCCAGGCAAGAGTACTGGAGTGGGGTGCCATTGCCTTCTCTGAGAAATCTCTATATGAGACCCCAAATCTCACCTGAGGAATAAAGACCCTGGGTGTATTTCACTGACCCCCTTGAAGTTAGTGTGATAACTTCCCAAAGAGAGAAAAGGAAAGGAGAGGAATTGACTTCTCAGTCCTGCAGACAACTCTGAAGGTCAACTGGGGCCACAGCTTATGCTCAGCCTACAGTTGGCCCAGCCAGCTCAACAAACAGGGCAGGTGTGCCCAATGGTCTCATGAGGGCCATTGTGCAAGTTGTTACGTATTTGCTTCAGGCTGCCACAGCAGATCCAGAGAAGGCAATGGCAACCCACTCCAGTACTCTTGCCTGGCAGATCCCATGGACAGAGGAGCCTGGTAGACTGCGGTCCATGGAGTCACTAGGAGTTGGACACGACTGAGCGATTTCGCTTTTGCTTTTCACTTTCATGTATTGGAGAAGGAAATGGCAACCCACTCCAGTGTTCTTGCCTGGAGAATCCCAGGGACAGGGGAGCCTGGTGGGCTGCCGTCTCTGGGGTTGCACAGAGTCGGACACGACTGAAGCGACTTAGCAGCAGCAGCAGCAGCAGCCACAGCAGATCAGAAAAGATTTGTTGCCATGTGGCTCTTTTTTGCTGTTTCTCTCAAATCCTATGGAAATTATACCCTGGAAAGGTAAAAACATAGCAAATCTAATCTTCTTCCTTTTTAGTTCATCTGGAACTGAAAGATTTAACCAAATAGTCACACAATCTCTGATCAAACTCATCTCAGCTCTCAATTCTGAACAAAACTTAGCTTCCCCATCTGTTAGGATGAGCAAATAGAGAAAATTCATCAGATATGAAAAGAGATTCAATAGTTCAAAAGAAAAAGACTCTATCTGCGGCATTAAGAGAAAATTGCTCCCTCAAATTAGACTTACTGCAAGAAATAGAAGGAAACTTAGATAAAAATCTAATATGCATTTTCAGTTGCCTTCAGGAAGACATTGCATCTATGGAAAAGATTGGTCTGAAATAATATAAATTTGTTTTCAAAAGAAAAGCATAATTGCTAAATGAAAAGGTTACAAAGTCCATAAAACTCAGGCTGGATACTGTGGAAAATCAAATGAGCAAATTATATGTATATAATTTGTGCTTGGTAAATTCTCCAAGAACCCAGAGAAAGCAAATAAAAATGAAGTGAAGCACAGTAAAAAGATGCAAAGTCTATGATGACCTAGAGGGATGGGAGGGGACCTTGAAAGGAGGAGATATATGTATACATAAGCTGATTTACTTTGTTGTACAGCAAAAACGAAGGCAACATTTTAAAGCAATTATACTCAAATTTTTAAAAAGATAAGAATTGTGGGAGAAAGATCTAGGGTCTATTGTACTTCTACAGATTATAGAAATCCTCAAAAGAGAGTGTTACAGATTATCAAAAATGGCCACTAATGAGTCTTGCCTCCCTGTGTCCATACTCCTCTGAAATGCGACCTTGACATTCCTCCTGTCAAGAGATGGAGTCCATTTCCCTATTGAATCCAGGTTGACCTTGTGATTTGCTTTGACCAACTGAGTGCAGCAGAAGTGACATTCTGTGACTTCTGAGCTCAAGCCTGTAGCTTCCACTTTAACTCTTGGAACCCTGAGACCGTTGTGTAGTGAAGAAACTCGGTCCACTGAAGCCTGTGGGAACATGAGAGGCTCATGCAAAACAACCAGCACCAACAGTCAGGCATCTAAGTGAGGTTGTTTTGGCCCCAGTTGAGCTGTTTCAGATGATTGCAGTCACACAAACAAATGATTAAAAACACTTTTTTGAGGGACTTCTCTGGCAGTCCAGTGGTTAAGACTGTTCTTCCACTCTCAGTCCCTGATGAGGGAACTAAGATCCCAAATACCGTACATTGCAGCCAAAAATAAATAAATAAATAAAAATAAAAACCATTTGTACATACATAGGTTTAGAGACGAAAACTACAGCAGAAGAATCCTTCAGGTTACTAATTCACAGCATTGTAGGCAATAATAAATAAATCATGAGTGTTGTAAGCCACTGGGTCTTGGGCTTTCATTGTTATGCAATGAAAACAGAGGAATAATAATTAGGGAAATTATCATGATAACTTTAAATTTAATGATAAATTAAATATAAATTTAAATGTAGATTGGAATACAATCTATAAAAATATCGAATTACTATGTGGTATACCTAAACTAATATAAATCAACTGTGCTTCAATTTTAAAAAAGAAAAAGAAGGAACCCTAAGAGTGTCCAGAGTCCTCTTTTCTCCCACTGAATCTTCTCTAGTATACACCAGTCCATCACCACAATGAGGAGCTCAGTCTTGTCCCTAATTCACATAATGCCCAGAAAGGTTATTACAGGAAATCCCTGGCTGTGGCCAGTGGAGTGAGGGTAGCACTGACTTGGTGGCTTGGCTTTGGTGGGTCATCTCAAAAACTTAGGAGACACCTGACTCACACAATAGCCAGAGGGGATTCTCAAGCATCATCTTTGGCCCTGTCTCTAACCCGCACAATGACTGTATAACACTGGGGGCAGGGGGTCAAGTGATGATGAATGAGGATCAGCCTGACTTGGAGGTAACCCTGAGTCCTCTGTTCTGGCTTTGCATGGCACAGGCCACACATGACTCTCCACTTTCTACATTCATCTGCACCAACAACTGGGGCTGTGACCTGGGTCAGGAAGAGCTCAAAACTTGATGATCTTCCTTGTCCTCAAAAGCCTGGTGCTCACCTACCTGGGTAATATATACAATGGTCTCAGTGGTGTTGGGAGGGGGACTTTAGCAAAAAGGGTTTCCCTGCCTCAGAGACAAATCAAACTATGGTAGGTGACAAAGAAGTCACCCTTTGTGCCACTTCCCTCTACTCTGAGGGGGAGAAAAAAGCTTAATTTTGACAGTGATACCTGCCTACTGCACTAGATGAAAATTGCCCTAACCTAAAGAATTGCATCTTTTGATAAAAAGGGTTCATTGGCCATCAGAGAAAAGCAATGAAAGGAGATGCATATCTAGACCCACTTTGTGATTTTTTTTTTAATTTCAAGGATAAGGAAAAAATTGTACAAATATTCAGACAGAAAAATTAAAAAGGATATCTATAAGCTGGTGAATGGAGTTGTATGGCTCAAATCTCTCCTCTGAAACACTAAATACCACTAGACAATTGTGCAGGGAGTCCCCTCACTCCCCCAGTTTGATGCACTGGGAGGACCACAGTATAACTCTACGTAGAGAGAGTTATATTCATGACTGTGATTCATTACAGAGAGGAGACAAAGCAAGTCAACAGGGGGGCAGGGGGAAATGCATGGAACGAACACCAGGGAAACCAGGCACACACTTTCAAGAGCCTCTCCCAGGGGAGCCACACAGGACATGCTTCTTCCCAGGCAGTGAACTGTGACAACACATGTGACAGGCCCTGACTAGACACTCAGGGCCTGATAGTTTTACTGGGGGCTGGTCCTCTAGGCACCGTCTGCCTACCATGTACCAGGATTCCAGACAACTAGAAGGAAAGAGGATGTGCAGCATCAACCATGTGGTTTGTACAATTTGGACACAGTGATTCACCCTTATAAGTTCCGGAAGCTATGGGAACCCTTCCCAAATTCAAGTTCCCAGATACCAGCCAAGGGTCAACCTAGCCAGCAGGCCTTTCTAAGAATAACAGCCTCAGGTCTGCTCCATTAACTCTTTTCTGCACGACAATGAGACAACATCTGCAGATTTTTAATTTAAAATATGGCCCAATATTTTTTAAAAATATAAAATAGTTGATTTTAGATATTATGTTAGTTTTAAGTGTATACAAGCTGCCCTATGGCTCGGTTGGTAAAGTATCTGCCTGCATCGCAGGAGACCCACGTTTGATCTCTGGGATGGGAAGATCCCTGAGAAGGAAATGGCAACCCACACCAGTACTCTTGCCTGGGAAATCCCATGGGCAGAGGAGCCTGGTGGGCTACAGTCTATAGGTCACGAGTAGGACAAGACTTAATGATTAAACTATCACTACCACATAGTGATTTAGTTTTTTTGCAAATTATACTCCATTGTAAGTTATTGCAAGATAATGGCTATGATTCCCTCTACTATAGGGTATATGTATTCTTGTTGCTTATCTATTTTATACACAGTATTTTGTATGTGTTAATCCCATGCCCCTAATTTGTCCCCCACCTTCCATCTCCCCTTTGGAAACCAGAAGTTTGTTTTCTGTATCTGTGAGCCTGTTTCTATTTTTCAAATACATTCATTTGTATTATTTTTTAGATTCCATATATAAGTAATATCAGATAATATTTATCATTCTTTGATATATTTTACTAAGCGTAATATTCATCCACATTGCTGCAAACAGCAGAATTTCATTCTTTTTTGTGACTGAGTAATATTCTGTTATATTTATACCGTATCTTCTTTATCCATTCGTTAGCTGATGGGCACCGGGGTTGTATTCCTGTCTTGGCTATTGTAAGTAGTGCTGCTATGAGTGTGTGTATCTTTTCCAATTTGTGTTCTCATTTTTTCTAAATATATACCTGGGAGCAGAATTGTAGTTCTGTTTCGAGTTGTTTGAAGAATCTCCATAATGTTTTCCATAGTTTCCACCAATTAGTTTCCACCAATTTACATTCCCACCAACAGTGTATCATGGTTCTCTTTTCTCCACATCCTCTCCAACTTGTGACTTGTAGACTTTTTGATGATAGCCATTCTGACAGGTGTGAGGTTATATTTTGTTGTTGTTTTGATTTGCATTTCTCCAATAATTAATGATGTTGAGTATCTTTTCATGTGCCTGTTAGACATCTGTATTCCATTTTTGGAAAAATATCTATTCATGTCTTCTGACCATTTTTTATCACATTTTTTATATTGAGTTGTATGAACTGTTTATATATCTTGGATATTAATCCCTTTTCAGTCACATTATTTACAAATATTTTCTCCCGTTACATAGGTTTTCTTTTCTGTGCAAAAGCATATAAGTTTCAGTTCAGTTCAGTTGCTCAGTTGTGTCTGACTCTTTGCAACCCCATGAATCGCAGCACGCCAGGCCTCCCTGTCCATCACCAACTCCTGGAGTCCACTCAAACTTATGTCCATCAAGTCGGTGATGCCATCCAACCATCTCATCCTCTGTCATCCCCTTCTCCTCCTGCCCCCAATCCCTCCCAGCATCAGGGTCTTCTCCAATGAGTCAACTCTTTGCACGAGGTGGCCAAAGTATCGGAGTTTCAGCTTCAGCATCAGTCCTTCCAATGAACACCCAGGACCGATCTCCTTTAGGATGGACTGGTTGGATCTCCTTGCAGTCCAAGGGACTCTCAAGAGTCTTCTCCAACACCACAGTTCAAAACCATCAATTCTTCGGTGCTCAGCTTTCTTCACAGTCCTACTCTTGCATCCGTACATGACCGCTGGAAAAACCATAGCCTTAACTAGATGGACCTTTGTTGGCAAAGTAATGTCTCTGCTTAGGTCTAATTTGGTTAATTTTGCTTTTATTTATTTTGCCTTAGGAGACAGATAAAAAAATATTGCTAAAATTTATGTCAAAGAGTGTTCTACTTATGTTCTCTTCTAGAAGTTTTATGATTTCAGGTCTTACATTTAGGTCTTTAAACCATTTTGAGTTTGTTTGTATATGGTGTCAGAGAACGTTCTAACTTACTGTTTTACATGTAGCTGTCCAGTGTTCCCAGTACCGTTTATTGAAGAGACTGTCTTTTCTCCACTGTACAATTTTGCCTCCGCTGTTATAGATTAATCGACCATAGGTGTGTGGGTTTATTTCTGGGCTATCTGTTATGTTCCATGGATCTCTGCGTCTGTATTTGTGCCAGCACCGTACTGTTTAGATTACTGTAGTTTTGCCATATGGTAGTCGGAAAAGGTTATACCTCTGGTTTTGTTCTTTTTTTTTCTCAAGATTCCTTTAGCAATTTAGGGTCTTTTGTAGTTCCATATAAATTTTAGGATTATTTGTTCTAGTTCTGCCAAAAGTATCACGGGTATTTTAATGTTATTGCATTCAGTTCAGTTCAGTCACTCAGCCATGTCCAACTCTTTGCGACCCCATGAATCACAGCACACCAGGCCTCCCTGTCCATCACCGTCTCCCAGAGTTCACTCAGACTCACGGCCATCGAGTCCGTGATGCCATCCAGCCATCTCATCCTTGGTCGTCCCCTTCTCCTCCCACCCCCAATCCCTCCCAGCATCAGAGTCTTTTCCAATGAGTCAACTCTTTGCATGATGTGGCCAAAGTACTGGAGCTTCAGCTTTAGCATCATTCCTTCCAAAGAAATCCCAGGGTTGATTTCCTTCAGAATAGACTGGTTGGATCTCCTTGCAGTCCAAGGGACTCTCAAGAGTCTTCTCCAACACCACACTTCAAAAGCATCGATTCTTCGGCACTCAGCCTTCTTCACAGTCCAACTCTCACATCCATACATGACCACGGGAAAAACCATAGCCTTGACTAGATGGACCTTAGTTGACAAAGTAATGTCTCTGCTTTTGAATATACTATCTAGGTTGGTCATAACTTTTCTTCCAAGGAGTAAGTGTCTTTTAACTTCATGGCTGCAATCACCATCTGCAGTGATTTTGGAGCCCCCAAAAATAGTCTGACACTGTTTCCACTGTTTCCCCATCTATTTCCCATGAAGTGATGGGACCGGATGCCATGATCTTCGTTTTCTGAATGTTGAGCTTTAAGCCAACTTTTTTGCTCTCCTCTTTCATTTTCATCAAGAAGCTTTTTAGTTCCTCTTCACTTTGTGCCATAAGGGTGGTGTCATCTGCATATCTGAGGTGATTGATATTTCTCCCAGCAATCTTGATTCCAGCTTGTGCTTCTTCCAGCCCAGCGTTTCTCATGATGTTGACCCAGTAGTTTTAGACTCAGCTGAATTGTTGTTCAGGGGCCATAGCAAGAGATAGACGTTCTCAGATATGCAAGGTCTCAGAAACGCACTTCATACCCTTCCTGAAAAATTACTTGAGTAAGTGTATTAGTTTTCTAATGATGCTATAACAAATTACTACATGTTTCATGGTTTAAAACAACAGAAATTTATTATCTTACAGCTCTAGAGGTCAGAAGTCCAACATGGGTGTCTCATGAGCAAAAACTAAGGTATCAATAAAACAAGGTTCCTTCTAGAGACTCTAGTGGACAATCCCTTTCCTTGCCTTTCCAGCTTCTAGTGACAACCTGGATTCATATTCAAAGCCAACAAGGGTGGGTCAAGTCCTTCTTAGGCTCCCCTCTCTCTTACCTGCTTCCATAGTTATGTCTGTCTCTGATCACAGCCAATAGGTTATCATCTGCTTCTAAAGATTTCTATGTTTAGATTGTACTTACCTGAATAATCCAGGATACACTTCCTATGCTAATGACCTGACTCTAATCACCTCTGCAAAGTCCCTTTTGCCAAGTAAGGTAATGTATCCCCAAATTCCGGGGATAAAAATGTGCATATCTTTTGAGGGGTAGGGGGATTATCCTGCCAACCTCAGGAAGTATTCCAGGCCACCAAGGAATAAGTCAAAATAAAGACCACAAGACTGGTGGAGGGGATGGTACAGGGGTTCCCCAGATGGAAGAGGAAGAGGGAAGACTAGAACCACATGTTTGAGGGAGGGCGTTTGAAGACTGTCAACACTTCAGTAGTGGGAGAACAGACCATGGAGGTGGAAGTGAGGGATGATGAGTAAGATGGTTTGGATCACAAAGGTCTTGAGTACAAGGCTGAGGTGTTTGCTCTCCATGTGAAGGCCGTGAGCAGAATAGAGATGTCTATATACCTTAAAAGTTAGCATTGTAGCAGACAGATGGGAAAGTAGCCACAGTGGCCTTGAGACACATAAACCCACCGAGTTTGGCTCTGAAGAGCTGGGAAGCTAGGGCAAACTGGGTAACATGTCAATTTCTGCCCCTTTATTTTCCCTCATGCGTGCATGCTAAGTCACTTCAGTCGTGTCCAGCTCTTTTTGACCCCATAGACTGTAGCCCACCAGGCTCCTCTGTCCATGGGATTCTCCAGACAAGAACACTGGAGAGGGTTGCCATGCCCTCCTCCAGGGGATCTTCCAGACCCAGCGATCAAACCCGCATCTCTTATGTCTCCTGCATTGGCGCTTTACCACTAGTGACCCCTGGGAAGCCCCTTATTTTCTCTCTTTAGATCTTAAAACCAATATCCTCAGGAGCCACCTGGATGGCTTTTTTGATGAAGGAGACAGCAATGAGTAAGCAGAGTAGGCCACTGTTTGGGGAGGTGCCCAGTTCACCCCTCTTCTATAGAGGTGAAGAGAACCAGCTCCCCTGCTTCTTGCCCCCTGGCAGCTAGGGCACTTGGCTAAGTAAGGACTGCTGCCTGGTGATCTGATTATAAGAGTGAGTGACGTAAAAATGAAGCATGTTTAGAATTGCCTCATGGAAGCAGTGTCCATTAGCAGGACGGTCATTCCCAGCTAGATTGAAAGATGACTGTTCTGCCTCCTCCTCATTTCCTTCTGCAGCTGCTTCGATTCCTGCCCATATTCCAAGTCTGATCCTCCAGCTTTCCACTGATTTTATAAACTTTGCAATATCCTCCTGATAGATTCTTTTTACAAATGTTTGCTAAAGACTGTTTATTTTGCTTGCAACTGGCAACCCTGATCGAGTCAGTAACTCTTGCTATAAGCCTTTGCTCAACCCAAGGTGTCTCTTTCATGCTACATAAGGCAGAACCTCAGGTTCCTCAAAGGTAAATGTTTTTGTGAAGGACATGGGCACCCCACCAAAGGCAATTTGTCTTCTCTCTGGATGAGAATGCAAACTGACCTCTGTGTACTATGTGCTAAGTCTCTTCAGTCGTGCCTGACTCTACGCAACCCTATGGACCATAGTCTGCCAGGCTTCTCTGTCGACGGGATTCTCTAGGCAAGAATACTGGAGTGGGTTGCCATGCCCTCTTTGGAGGATATTCCCAACCCAGGGATCAAACCTGGATCTCTTATGTCTCCTGCATTGGCAGGTGGGTTCCTTACCACTAGCGCCACCTGGGAAGCCTTCTCATAAATCCAAAGACATAATTTTCAGACCAATGCTAGCAACAAGAGCTGTCCCTTTAACTAGCTGCATGGAAGGCCTGGGCTACAAGCCCTTGTCAGAGAATCTTGTTGCAAACTTCCAGGCATGAGCCATGAATCAGTGGCAAAACTGCAGCTGCCTGAGCCTTGATGCAGACCACAGATATCTGGGGCAATCCAATGGCCAGGTGTATGCTCTAGTCCTCGGCTCTGAGGTCTGTCTCTGAATTCGGTATGTGGCCTAGGTTTTCTTAACTCCTCCACCCTATAAAATGTGTTCTCCTCCAAGCTATGATAGTCATGCTGTCTCCACCTTTACAGAGCTTGCACACAAAATGCTGCTTGAACAGCTAATGGGGCAGCTGTTGACCAGTTATGTAGATGAACCAGATAATTTCATAGAGCCTCACTGTTCTCATCTTTAGACTGGATGTAACAAAACCAACATCCCAGAGAACCTGTGAGACTCAGATGAGTTAATGAATTTAAAAGAATTTTGTAAAGAGCTGCACAGACATGCAAGAGTATAATTCTGTTACTTGATGTCTTTCAGTAGGAAACAAGGCAATAAAGTCCTTCTGTGATTTAGTGCTAGGAAAAAACCATCTCTGCCTGAAGATTGATCCAGGTGGTCCCTGCTCTCTGAAATGAGAGAGAACTTTAGTAACCAGCACTCTTTTGTGGCAAGTGATGGAAACCCAAGTTGAAATACTTTAAATCAAAAGAGGGGTTATTGGGTCATTAAGAAGGAGAGACAGGAGGGAGGCAAAACACAGGGATGGCTTGAAGAGGGGATCCATCAATCAGCTGGCATCTCTTTCAATCTGCTCCCCATTCTTTTACCTTCATTTCTCTCTGCCTATTGGTTGGCTTTGTTCTTTCTGCACATTATTTCCCATGTGCTGGGGTCTTCAAACCTTCAGACTCTTATCAGCTCAGTAACCATATGAAACAAATCTTCCCCGTCAGCTTCAGATTAGAAGGCCAAACTCAGATTTATCAGCCTGACCAAAATTTTTAGCCAGGGAAGTAATATTTGATGTATAGCAGAGCATTTTCTCCCAATACCCATTCTGCTCTTCTTGCTGGAAGTTCCATTTTTGAGCTGAGCATACTTCTGCCCAGTTCATTTCCTGGCCTCCTTTGAAATTAGGCATGGCCATGTGTCCCAAGTTCTGATCAATGAGGTGTAAGTGGAAGTATTCTGAGTTATTTCTGGAAAACTTTAAAGGAAGAGGCTGCTCTTTTCTCCTTTCTATAACTTGGAATGTGGATGCAATGGCTAGAGCTCCAGCAGCCACCCTGTATCATGAAGAGGCTTTAGGCATGGAAGCTACATATGGCAGAGGAATAAGATAGAAAGAGCTTTGCTCTCTGTTATCATGTTTCTTTCCTACCACCCTTAAACTGCCTCCTCTTTTTATTTTTATGTGTGATAAAAAATATATACTTTAGTGTTCTTGCCTGGAGAATCCCAGGGATGGGGAAGCCTGGTGGGCTGCCATCTGTGGGGTCGCACAGAGTCAGACATGACTGAAGCAACTTAGTAGTAGTAGTAGTAGTAGTCTACCTTGTTTAAGCTGTTGTTGTGGCATCTTTGTTATTTGCAGCCTAACTTAATCCTAATGGAAACAGTGACAGACTTTATTTTGGGAGGTGGGGGGGCTCCAAAATCCCTGCAGATGGTGACTGCAGCCATGAAATTAAAAGACGCTTGTTCCTTGGAAGAAAAGCTATGACCAATTTAGACAGCATATTAAAAAGCAGAGACTTTGCCAACAAAGGTCTGTCTAGTCAAAGCTCCAATAGTCATGTATGGATGTGAGAGTTGGTCTATAAAGAAAGTTGAGCACAGAAGAATTGATGCTTTTGAACTGTGGTGTTGGAGAAGACTCTTGAGAGTCCCTTGGACTGCAAGGAGATCCAACCAGTCCATTCTAAAGGAGATCAGTCCTGGGTGTTCATTGGAAGGACAGATGCTGAAGCTGAAACTCCAATATTTTGGCTACCCAATGCAAAGAACTAACTCATTTGAAAAGACCTTGATGCTGAGAAAGATTGAAGACAGGAGAAGAAGGCACAACAGAGGATAAGATGGTTGGATGGCATCACCGACTCAATGGACATGAGTTTGAGTGAGCTCTGGGAGTTGGTGATGGACAGGGAAGCCTGGCGTGCTGCAGTCCATGCGGTCGCAAAGAGTCGGACACGACTGAGCGAGTGAACTGGAACTGGACTAAACAATACACAACTCAAGTTGAGGAGAGAACATCAACGGATAGAAGAAGGGGCTAGAGAGAAAACATCCCAAGAAACACAAAACAATAACTGTTGGAGTGGCTCACTGTCTCCCTCCTGCTTTGGACTTTAGGAGCCTTTTAGCTGTCTGGAGTTGTCCACTCTTCATGCTCCCTTTAGTCTCAGCCTGCGGTGTCCTCCTTTTCCGTGCATTGGTTAATGCCAATCTTGTAAGAGTAGGCAGAGTTTAACATGAAAACCTCCTTCTCAACAGTGTGCCCCATGAAACATTCATCCCCTGAGGTGCTTGGAGGAAAATGGACCCATGGTCAGAAGAGTCACAAAACATATTAGCATGATAAAGGATCTGAAAGGTTCTTCAGTTAAAGAAACCCAATTAATTTTCTGTAATTCAGCTTTTCCCCAACTTTATTGCAGAAATTTCCTTTCTGCCCATATAGCACCTATTAATATCTCACGGGGAAAGATACTTTGAGGACATGTTTGATTAGATAACATAACAGTAAAAATAGTATTTCCATGACCTTGGAAAGTGCCTGGGTGAACAGGTCACACACCAGCCATGAGGACCTGCTTGGTGCTGGTGGTTCCTGGATCATGATGTCTAGTTGTGGCCGTGGTGGGACTGTGCCCTTGCTTGCTCCAGACCCAATGTTTCAAAGTCCATTTCCTATGTCTATTTCACAAGGAGGTTGCAGATAGCTCTGGGTCAGGTTTTGGTGAGATCAGCGATCTGTTTAAACCCCAGAGAAGAGAAAGGTTGTTTGCTGAAGGCTCCACAGGTAGAAACCTGCCTTCAATACAGACCAAAAACAGGATGAAAATTAAAGCAAGAGACATCCACCTAAGCTGGGAAGGAAAGTTCTCTGCAGTCTTGGCCAAATCGAAGCCAAAGCCTCCTGTAGATTAAAAGCTCTTCCAGCTCTCTGAAGAGTGTGAGTCCTGCTCTTGAATAGAGAAACCAAGCAGGCTGTTTGTTGCTGCTTATGATGGATCTGTACAAGCAGACCCCTGACAGTCTGCTGAAGGCTGGGCTACCTGTCCTGCAGGCTGTTTGGGAGGAAGTTTTCAGTCCTATTTTTCCTGGTCTGGGAACACAGCTGTGGATTGTTGGTTGACGTATCCCGTACAAACTGAGAGACCAGGGACTGCCAAGGAGAAGGACTGAGGACAAAGTGAGGGAAAGAAACCCCCAGGCACGTCTGTGGGGAGAATCCTCCCTTCTGTCACAAAGACAGGCAGCAGCAGGCACCTCCTGCTGTTCCTTCGAACTGAAACCTCTCTCTCCTGCCACCCTCTCCACATATCCAGTTCTTTTGGGGTTCATCCCAGACACAGAAGAGACTGACCTTGAAACTAATAGATTTGAACTCCATGAGCTGCCCTTTATTGCCCATGTGGCCTTGGGAATGTCCCTTTGGCTCTCTGTAGCACAGAGAATATGGGAAGAAATGATGAGTGAGAGAACCACCTGATTCTGTACTAACTGGTTCAGTACTATGCCTGGCAGAGTATTGAGCATGCTCCAAGTGATATATGTGTGTGTATATATATATATATATATATATATATATATATATATATATATATACATACATACATACATACATATATTTGCTTGCTGCTTTTCCTGATTCTTCCAACATGAGCTTTCCTACCCCAAGTCTTTCTTACACAGAATCTGCCTTAAAGTGGGATTTTTCTCAGCTTTTCCACGTTGGGTACAAGACTTTACTATACCTGAAACCAAAAGTGAAGGGAGTCACAGCAGACCCATTGGAGGCAATTTTAGAATGAATGTTGATTGGTTTGAGAGGTTGATTCTTGGAGATGATCTCCATGAATTCTGTTTTCAGGGGAACTTGGTTTTATTTTGTCTTATGTTTTTCCATGAATGTGCTTCCAGTCTTAAATCTGTGAATGATTATCCTGGACCAGGTGCAATTCATTCTCCCTTTGTTGTGGGGATTTCCAGAACAAAGAGATACCCAGTCCCAAAGTGGAGTGACTTCATATACTGCAGAGGGAGGGTGGGGCGGAGAGAGGGAGAGAGTGAGAATGCCACAATGAGTGGGGAGGGTTGAGGAGAGGGGGAGGTTGGTTTTCAGATCTGTCCTGAGCCTCTCAATTTTATTCATAGAAGTCACAGCCAGCCTTGATTGGAAAGCAGCAGTTAATGCAACTGTAGGTTCTGCCAGCCACTTCCTCATAATCTTCAGCAGGGCAGCTGCTTATGCTGAAAGAGGGAGATCAGGCCCTGTTTGTATATGCGTGTTCTCCCCTTTTCTTGGTACTAAAAACCAAAACCACGTGGGAGTGGGTTTCAGCATTCCAGGTGCAGGACACTGAGTTCTCTGGTGTGGGTCTCTCCTCCCCAGTGCAGCAGAGTCATATTCCTCAGATGCACATGGCACCTGGACCCCCAGTCTTCAAGGCCCTCCTGTTGCCACAGAAATTGAAGTCCACTCCTTGAGGGCTGTCGCCTTAGCACTCCTCTGCAGAACCCTGAGAGGAGCAGGCATCTCTGCAGCCCACCCCTCATCAGGGGGCCCCCAAGGCCTAACTGCAGGAAGGGACTAACCCAGCCACACCTCGGGGGGAGTCCCACATCTGCTCACTCACCACTCCCCAATACAAGGCAGGACATCCATGCCCATCAGAGACCCCAGACAGACCCAGACACTTGAAAGTCATCTAATACGCAATGCACATTGACATAGTAATGGTACTGAGAAGTCCTGCAGTGAAGTAATACATTTAGCTTTAAGTAAGTACATTTCATGCTTAACTCACCCTGCACCACCTTTCTTATTTTAGAAGGCCCGTTATCTCACTGAGAAGCACTCCATGAAATGCTGGAAAACAATGCCCTGGAGCCCCTCTTAGCTGTGTCCAGCCCCCTGAAGAATAGAGATAATCTCTGATCCACTTTTGGGTCCACAAAGCCTAGCACAGGACTTAGAAAAGAGTGTTTGTGGAATGAATATATGAGTGAATGAATGAAATCAGGTGAACCTAGGAGTTATCACTGTGTGTCAAACTCACTTCCAGGGCAATTAACCCTATGACCAATGCATAGCTTGGTTAAGACCAAGCGTTTTTATTCCCCAACATTTACACCAACTACAAACTGGCAGGCCTTGAACCAAATCTGTCTAACATATGAGTTTTGTTTGGCCAGCAAACAAAACTGGCTTTTTTAATGCCTCAGGTAGAGTCTGAACCCTGCAGCACAGCCAGGTTCTGCCTCTTCCTGTCTCACTCCAGCCTCTTCCCACAGTCTTGTCACCCAAGAGCTCCTGAAATCTTTGAGTCTGCCGTCTCGGTTTAAATCTCCCTGCGAAGTCACTTTTTCAGTCTTTCCATGAACATCATAGGTTTATTTTGAAAAGGATATTCCTAGGTGAGAAATCATACAGATCTTTAAACTTTAGACCCTCTACAATGAAAGAGCTATAGAGCCCAACGTGGCACAGGCCCTCATACACTTCAGGCAACTCCCTCAGCCAAACCAATGATACGATGGGGACGGCGTGGTCTCCCCACAAAGGTGATCCTCAAGCTTGGGAGAGTTTGTGAAAGCCCATTTTGCCAGGTCCACCTCTAGAGCTTCTGGGTTAGTGGGTCATCCACGGGGCCAAGAATTTGCATTCCTAACAAATTCCCAGATGATGCTGTGGTTGGTGGCCCCGAGACCACACTTAGAAATCTATTACTCTACTGTCTACAAACCTCTCTCACAACTATTATCTTATTGGACCCTGACAACCAACCTATGGTGTGACTGGGGCAGGAATCACTACTCACAGACCACAAATGAGGAAAGGGAGACTCAGAGAGGTTAACCGATGACCCTAGGTCATATAGCTTGATGTGAATTAGTCTTCCAATGCCAGGTCAGGCAGCCTGAGGATAAGGATGTGGTCAAAAGAGGCCATCCAACATCATTCTGCTTTAGGACAAGGCGATTGGACTGGTAAACAACTGAGCTAGCATTACAGGAAGTTACTCTTCTGCAGGAGAGAGCTCTGCCTCCTAAATGGAAGCTGACAGCCTCTCTCAGGACCCGTCTCAGGACTAGGACTCCATGCTGTGGCTCTATTTGCACAAGACTTGAGAGGATCCAAAGCAGCCCGCTGCCTGCCCCTCTCCGGGTCCCGACTGCCCCGGGCTTCTGGCCGTGTCGCAGTCCCAGGCCAGGCAAGGAGAGGAGCCAAGATGCCCCTCACTGAATTTGCTGTGTAGCAACCAAAAAGGAGAGTGAGAGACGGGCACAGACTGCGGCTTCTGGGAGGGGAGACGGGAGGTGCGGGGGGAGCACAGACCATATGGAGCAAGAGTGACAGAATTTGGCAGTGCAGGCTCTGCAGACGGGCTTACTTATGTCCAGACACAATCTGAGGCCAAAGACTGAATCATCTCTCCAGCAATTTCTTGTTTCCAAACACGTCTTTTGAAGAACGCAGGGATGCTCTGCACAGATATGCAGACAACAGGAAAGAAAAGTTGCTTTTGCTGGTGGCAGTGGGGGTGAAGGGAAGAGGGGGGAGCTGCAAAATGTGCCCCTTGAGTGGGGTGGATGTCAGTGGATGGTGAGAAGGGCGCCTGATGGTTTGGGTAGCATTTAGAAAGTCCGTAACAAGTTTTTTACATGTGTTTTCCTGTGTGATCCTCACAACACTGTAAGAGGGTTAGCATTACCATCCCCATTTTATAAGAGGGAAGACTGAGATTTTAGAGGGTGATTTGTCAAGGTCTCCCAGCTGGTGAGGGCAGAGTTGTGAATGAGGAAGAACAAATGGGACACCCACACACATCCACGGATTCCCCCTACCCCTTGTGCCCAATACCATAATCCTTGTACCAGTCTCCTAGGTGGTCCTGTGCCCCAGCTGCTGGGTTCTCAATAGGACTCCCCATTTTCTGCCTTGAGAATAAAGTCTGGCTGCTCTGCCTGGCATTTGAGGTCCTGTGAGGCCAGGATCCAGCCTGCCTCCCTAGCCTTGCCCCCCACCCTGCCCCACGTGGCCCCAAGCTCGGGTCCAGCCCGGCAACTTGCCATTTCCTGAAGGCACTCTTCACTGCCTGGCCTCCAGTCTTGGCTTTGGTGCCTTCTGGCCACATTTCCCCATGGCATTTCTACTTTGTTATCTTTTCTCTCATTTAAATGTCTGATCTTCCAAGACTATCACCTCCCTCTCCTCACTGCTCATCCCTACACCATAACAAACATCCTTCATATGTGCATTCTGGGCTGTGCTTAGTCACGCAGCTGTGTTCAACTCTTTGCCATCCCGCGGACTGTAGCCCTCCAGGCTCCTCTGTCCATGGGGATTCTCTAGGCAAGGATACTGGAGTGGGTTGCCATGCCCTCCTTCAGGGGACTTTCCTGACCCAGGAATTAAACCAGGATCTCCCATATTCCAGGTACTTTCTTTACCAGTTGAGCTGCCAGAGAAACCCTCATATATGCATACCAGCTTATAGTTCCCAGAGTGCCATCCCCCTGCAAGATGACAAAAGCGCATCAGCCCCATTTCCAGACTGAGGCCAGAGAAGGGACAGGACACCTAATCAGCAAGGTCACAGTGACTGAACCCAGGTTTCCAGAGTCCAGCTCCAGTCTCTTCCCACTGTGCCCCAGTATGGGGAAGGGGACTTTATTTACTGAAGAACAAGCTGCTGCCATCCACAAAGAGGTGGTGCCCATGTGCCTCAGGGTTACCCTTAGGGAGAAAGTGGACTCTATCAGTTTCTTGTTGTTGCTGTAACAGATTACCACGCGCTTAGTGGCACAAGGCCTTCCCTAGTGATTCAGACGGTAAAGAATCCACCTGCAATGTGGGAGACCTCAGTTTGATCCCTGGGTTGGGAAGACCCGCAGGAGGAGGGCATGGCAACCCACTCCAGCATTCTTGCTTGGAGAATCCCCATGGACAGAGGAGCCTAGTGGGCTACAGTCCATGGGGTCACAAAGAGCCAGAAACAACTGAGTGACTAAGCACACTAGTGGCTCAAACACTTCCAAAGGATGATGATCTTACAGTTCTTTAGGACTGAAGTTGAACTCAGGTCTTGCTAGGCTACAGTCCACGTATTGTGGAAGGCTCCAAGAGGGCTGCACTCCTTTCTGGAGGAAGTCTAACTCAAGTCTTGCTAGGCTACAGTCCAGGTATTGTGGAAGGCTCCAAGAGGGCTGCACTCCTTTCTGGAGGCTCTGGGGGAGAATCTGTTTCTTGCTTTTTCCTACCTTCTTGAAGCCACTTGTATTTTTTGGCACGTGGACCCTTCCTCCGTCTTTAGCACCACAAAGAAAGCTGGACAAGTCTTTCTCAAGTTGCACCTCTCTGACCTTCTCTCTTACCTCCCCCTTCTACTCTTAAGGATACTTTTGGCTACACTGGACTCATCCAGAATCCAGGATACTTTCCTCCCCCTTTTTGGATCACCTGATTATCAACCTAAATTCCATCTGCAATGTAAATTTCCCTTCATCATGGAACCTAACATACAGCCTTCAGAGATTAGGGCGTAGACATCTTCGGGGGCATTATTCTGCCTATCACAGGACAAAGAGAAAATCCCTGCCCACAGAATCCAGCAGTGGGTTACTTGGCAGAGTAGGCGACTTGGGCTTGGACCAGACATGCCAGAGCTTCAGTGACCTGTCCTGGGATGCAGTTCTGCAGGACCTTGGAGAGTTCATGGATGAGTGCTATGCTAGTGACAGTCTAGTCCTTTAAAACCTGGAGCAAGCCCCCTAGTGCCAAGTGGCTCAGGGAAACTGAGGCTACCCTCATTGGCATTTAACAAGCTTCCCACATTTTATTAACCTCTCATCCACCACTTATGCGTACTGCTAGCCTAGTATCAGGACAAGGCAGTACCTCCAACCAAACCCCTACTACCACTCTCAACCCACCACATGCTCAGAGATCTGGCCTGTTTACAATGAGCATTGGATCACTTAGAATAAAATCTGAAGTTCTTACCAAGGCTTCCAAAGTCCTATACACTCTAACCTCAAGATACTATCCCCATTTTCACTAAACTCAAAGACAGGCCTCCTTTCCCTTACCTTCCTGTCTCGGGGCCTTTGCACATGCTATTCCCTCTTCCTGTGACTCTCTTTTTCTACCTTTCCTCTGGCTGATTCCCGCTCATTCCTT
Organism: Ovis aries; assembly: GCF_016772045.2. Lineage (NCBI taxonomy): Eukaryota > Metazoa > Chordata > Mammalia > Artiodactyla > Bovidae > Ovis > Ovis aries. The sequence continues at coordinate 50,492,757 of NC_056055.1, read as the reverse complement.
ATATCTCAGCCCTTTTCAGAGAAGCCTTCTCTGATACCTCTCACCTCTTTTAATTAAGTTCCCCATATCCTTGTCTCTCTCTTCCAGAACCTGACTCTTTTACTTCACAGCATCTATGTCATTTTCTCTGTCATGTGCAGGACAGTGTACACTCAAACTCTGTGACTGCAAGAAGGTCACTGTTTTCACCAAAATCATTAGGATTAAAATATGCTAAACTCTGCAATTTCGTCTTCTCTTTTCAAGGAACAAGAATGAGTCCAGCCGTAGAAACTCAGCACCTGCAGAGTGATTTTTTTCATGGACTTTGAGGTCAGGCAGACCCCTTTCTTCTCCCTGCTCCTCCACCAACTGGCTGTGTTCCTCTGAGCAAGTAAGTCCCTGTTTCTTTCTGGGCCAATAGCTCTGCCTAGCTGACTCTGGCCCAGGAGGGTGGAGAAATCCTCTCATCTGCAGGCCACAAGAAGGCCAGAGGCCACCTAGACAGAATCTGACCCTGAATAGAGATGAGAAAAGATGCACATTGTCCCTGGGATGCCCTTTCTGACTCCCTTGTCTCCTATATGCCCTTAGCATTCTGCATCCTCTGGACAGGATACATGCTGCCAGAATCAGTCCAGCAGCTTCATGAGCACTGCTCAGAAGACCCAACTTTCCCATTAAGGATTTCAAAGGTTTCCTCAGAATACTCTAGGATTGGTCTCAGACACCCAGGCTGAACAGGAGCCAGTCCACTGAGAATGGCTGTGGGCCCAGGGTCTACTTCTGCATCTCAGATGCTTCTCCACTAGCTGACTTCTTCTCTCTGCCCTCTGCCCTCGGTTCCTCCAGAGAGACACACTTGGCCTACAGATGAGATCAGGCTGGTGGTCCAGAGCTCTCAAGGATGACAGGCACGGGCCTCTCTGAAGATGGCTGAACAAGTGCCCTTCCTAGTCATCTCATTTAGAGCCACAACGATGAATCAGAAGGTCATGATTTTTTTTTTTTTTTGGAGTGCCTAGTGCATGATAGGCATGGACTGGGTATATTATCTGCATTTTCTTCTATTCTATTCTTCTTCTCCCAACAAGCACATATTACAGATGAAAATGTGGACAGAGAGCTTAACTGATTTACACGAGGCCACCTGGGCTTTGAGTCAAGAAGCTGAAATGAGAACCAAGTTCTCCCTAATCTCTGATTGAGACAGTCATATTCACAAAAAATGCAGTCTGTGTCCATAGCATTTTATAGTCCATGGAGTTCTTTCCCATCTGCCATTGTCTCTGACCTTTGCAGTAACCCACTGGGTTGTGTATCATCAGCCCATTTATTCAGATGAGAACACTGAGATTTAGAGTAAGGAATCAACTGGCTCAAATCAGACAGTGTATGAATTATCTATTACCAGGTATATAACAAATAACCTCCAAACTTGGCAGCTTAGGACAGTACATATTTATTATCTCATAGTTTGTATGGTCAGGGATCCAAGCATGACTTAGCTAAATCTGCTTCATGGTCTCCCGTGAGGCTGCAATCAAAACATCAGCCCAGGGTCTGTGGTCTCATCTGAAGGCTTAACTGGAGAAGAATCTGCTTCCAATCTCATTCATGTGATTGTTGGCAGGATTTAATTAGTTGTGTGTTGTTGGAGTGAGGGCCTAACTTCCTTGCTGGCTGTGGACCAAATACCAGCCTCAGTTCCTTATTGTAAGGGCCTCTCCAGTATGACAGCTTCTTTTATCAACGTGCACAAGCCAAGAAGGCGCTAGAGTCTGTAAACAAGAAGGAAGTCATGATCTGGTAACCTAATCATGGAAGTGACATCGCACACATTTGCTGCATTCTATCCTTCCGAAACAAGTCACTACTTCCACTCGAGACTCCCACTATGGGGGAGGGAATTGCGCAGGGCATGATTGCTAGCAGGTGGAGACTATTGGAGGCTGTCTTAGAAGTCTGCTTATCCCAGCAGGGCCTGGGCTGGAGCCCGGGGTGTGCAGCTCTGAGTCTGGCCCTTCTTCCTGACTTGGAGATGTGCTGGCACGGTGCACGGAGGTGGCAGGTGGCTATCTTCCCTTTGTCCATGCTCTAGGGAGGCTCTCGGGGCCATGCAGCGCCTGGGCCAGCCTCCTGCATCCCAGGAAGAGGGCCGGCCCCATTTTAATTACATTGTCGCCCCCAGGGAAGCCTGCGCTCTTCTCCAGATAGTTTGCTCCCCCTTTACTGCTATTCCTGTCTCTAAATCAAAGCCGCTCTCTGTTCAAGGGCTCCCGGCCCCAGGCAGGATGAGGATTTATGAGTGGGTGATCCGGAAATGTAATATAAAGGAGTCAGGACCCAGAGAGTAATGTAAACTGAGAGGTCCTGGAGAGGTGGGTGACCAGGGCCCAGTGACCTCTTAGGCTCAGCAACCATCCCAGCCTCCCCTTTATGAAACTCTTCCATCATCCGGCCTTCCTTTCTGCCTGTCCCTACTGCCCCTTCTTACTGCCCACGCTGCAGCCTCCCACCCACAGCCAGAACTCAGGGCACCTGCGCTTGCTTCAGCCTTCCATTCTAGACCTGCGTCTGCTGTCCTCCCGCTCCTGCCTCCCTTCTCAAATCCTTCTAGGCTCCAGTCTACAGGAATAGACTTATATTTCCATGCCTTTGTGCAGGCTGTTTCCTCTCCTGTAATTATCCTCTTCCCCAAGTCCTGGAGGTGAAACCTCCTTTAGGATGCCTTCCTTGACCTGTCACTCTCTGTCCCTCTCTCAAGGCACTGAGGACTGTGAGTCTTAAGAGTCAGTTATGTCCACATCATCCTCCATGAATTAGACTGAGACCTCCATAAGGGTAAAGGCTGGATCTGGGACCCACCAGGGTTCTACCACTACTGGGCTCATGGGAGGTGGTCAGCCAATGTCGGAATAATGGAAAGAGTCAGCATCAGAAAAATGAAAGAAAGATACAGGCGCCTCAATATTCATTGCAGCATTATTTGCAATTGCCAAGATATGGAAGTACCATAGGTGCCCACTGACAAAAGAACGGATAAAGATGATGTGGCGTATATATATATATACACACACACACATACATGTATACACAATGGAATATTATTTGACCATAAAAAAAGACCGAAGTCTTGCCGTTTGTAGCAACATGGAGGGACTTGAAGGGTATTATGCTAAGTGAAATAAGTGGGGCAGAGAAAGACAAATACTGTATGTTTTCACTTATATGTGGAACCTAAAAAACTGAACAAATATAACAAAGCAAATAGACTCACAGAGAAAAAAGACTAGTGGTTACCAGAGGGGAGCAGGGGAAGGGTGAAATATGTGAAGGGGATTAAGAGGTGCAAACGATCAGTTATAAACAAACAGGTCACAGAGATGTAATGTACAGCATAAGAAATATAGTCAATATTTTGTAATTACTTTATATGCCGTGTAATCTGTAAAAATATTGAGGCTCTATGTTGTATACCTGAAACTAATATATCATAAGTCAACTACACTTTTTTTTAAATGGAAAAGCAAAGAATAATCATCTTTGAGCAAACAGTGCTTTCCCTTTACCCCCTCCATGTGTGGCCAGTGGCCAGCCCCCTGCACCTTCTCTCTTCCCTGGGGTGCTCTCCTGGGTCAGGCCTGCTGGGTATCTCCCCAACCCTGCCACGTGTCACATGCTCCAAGAACCTATTCTGCAGCTCCCACACAGGTTGGGGAGACTACGGGTAGGAACAGAGGACCACAAGGTCTTCTTTGCCCAGAGCAAAGTCACTTCGCTAGATACATGTGTGGGGCCACAAATATCCCGAGGGACATAGACAGCTGTGCTCAAAAAATACCACCTCACCCCCTCCTGCTTTCTGCCTGACTCAGTTGCCCAGCCAAGGGCCAAATGGGTGGCCTGGGTGGCACCTCTGACTGCTGCTTCTTCTGCACGCTCCAATCAGTCCCATGTTGCGTGGGTTCTACCATCTATTGAAGGTGCTCTTCCCATGTGGACCCTCTTCTCCAACCCAGCTGCCACTGCCCCATCCAGGCCACCAAGGATCCCTCCTGTTGCTCTCCCTGCCTCTGCTTCACCCTGCTCATCTATCCTCCACTCAGGTGGCCAGAGCCATCATTCCCTGGCTCAAAAACTCTGCGGTTTCGCACAGTGCCTGGGAACAGCCCTCATTACCAAGTCGCGTGGGGCTTCTCTGGCCTTAATCTCCCATTGCCCATCATCTCCAGTGCACATTGGGCCACCTCCCATTCCCCAGGGCTCCTGGTGCTTTCCCACCTCCTCTTGGACCGTTCTTCCTCCTCATTTCCACCCGGTAGCCTTACAGTCCTTCCAGGATAGCACAAATGCTGCCTCCTCCTTGAAGCCTTCTCTGACCACCTTCCTTCCAGAAGGCAGTGAACTAACTCTCAATCCTCTGAGCTCCCAAAGGTTTCACATCAAAGGTTAGAAGACATTCTTTTCTTACCACTTTTCACCCCCGGTCTTGAGCTCCCAGGGGGCAAAGACTAGCCTCGGCTCCCTCTCTGCCAACCCCCCCTGCTGCTGCTACCTCCCTTGTGGAGACAAAGACTTCCCCTGGGGGAGGGGAGCTGCCTTGAAATCTCTTGGATTCTCCTGACAGCTCAGTCCCAGAGAAGAAAGCGGCCCAGAAGGCTGCGCTCCGCGGGAGGGGTTCTCACCAGAAGGCCCAGTGCTGGGCCGGAGCCAAGGAGTGTTTGCAGGACTGCAGGGGTGTGCGGATGGGGGAGGGGGACTTGGCAGCCACCCTGGTTGGTTGCGATCTGCTCTTGTTCTACTTCCCTGATGTCTTTGTTCAGAATCCCCAGGGCACTCCTCACCGGGCTGAGGGGTGGGGTACAAAAGACCCAGAGAGGGAGCAGGGCCAGCCCCCTCCTTCTAGGGGAGACCTGAGAAAAAAGAGGAGCCTGGAAGGAGCCCTTTTTTTAAAGGGCATGGGTCCCTTCAGTTCCATAGGGTCTGATTCCTACTTCTTCAGGCTGTCCTGTCTGTCCAGAGTCTCTGGCCTCTCCCTCTAGGCTGGCTCCTTCTCTTCAAACAGCCCTCCCTGACCCACGTTGGGCTCCCCTCTCTCTAGCCACCTGGCCCCCTTTTCTAGGGGTGTTCTCACCAAGGATACTGTGGGTCAGGATTCAAAGCTCACACCCTCCTCTTCCTGGGCATCCCAGCCCACCTATTTGTCTGAGCCAATCTAGCCAATCCATTTCCTTTCATCCTTGTCCTCTGAAGTAAAGTTCAAGGGACAACCCAGGTTTCCATCTCATCTCTGCCCCTTATTCCCAGGTGCCCTGGGTCAGGTCCCTGCACCACTCAGAGCCTCAGATTCCTCACCTAAAATGAAAAGATCAGTACCTGCCTCACAGGCGCTGCACTGGGGACCCAGTCCTCAGAGCGGACTAGGCACGCGGGACTGCCCCACATCACCAGGACTGTCCTGTCCTTACCAGTGACACAGTGCCATGGTGTCTGCTCCACGGGTCTTTCCTGGTGATGCCATCTTTCCAAGCAATCCTTCTCAGGACCTTCTCTCTCCACCCACCCCTCCCCTCTGCCCTCCTCCTGCTCTTCCTGGGCAAGCGCAGCCACCCCGCGGCTTCTGCAGCCACGAGGGTACCATCAGCCTCCAAACCTGCCTCTCCAGCCCAGTCTCTCTCTCCTGAGCTCCAGGGGCCCTTCTTGGCCTTCCTTTAGGTGCCTCAAACTCAACAGTCCCCAAAATGTGTCTTCCCCATCACACCTGCTCCTCCTCAGGAGTTCCCCAGCTCAGGGAGTGGCCCCACCATCCATCCCTCCAGACAGCCCAGGTTCAGTGACAGCTCTGTCACTTTCAAGCTGTATGGCTTGGGGCCTCAGTTTCCTCATCTACAAAATGGAATAATAGCCTAGAAGTTGTGAGAAGATTAAATAGCCTCCTTCACTCAGGATGGCAGCATAGTACATGGTATGGCCTAAAAACTATTCCCCGGTGGCTCAGAGGGTAAAGAATCTGCCTGCAACGCAGGAGACCTGGGTTCAAACCCTGGGTCGGGAAGAACCCACTCCAGTATTCTTGCCTGGAGAATCCCCATGGACAGAGGAGCCTGGTGGGTTACAGCCCATGGAGTTGGAAAGAGTCAGACATGACTAAGTGACTAAGAAGGAAAAAAAAAAATCCTATTGTTATTATTATGATTAGTAGAGGTGCCCTCTTCTTAATCTAACAGTAACTGTCTCTCTGGATTGGCTTGGGAAAAAGGTAGGATGATGCCCACAGACCATAGAAGAAGACGGGGAGGATGGAGCCAGATGAGGAGCAGGAGGGGTTCATGGAGCAGGGGACTCCCGACAGAGGACTGTCTGCAGGCCACGAGGAACAAGGCTCCTAGGAAGGAAGAGTTGGCATGGGGCAGGGTGATGTCCGGGACATGCTAACGGGGCCCAGGTTAGTGCCCAGATATGACTCCCTCTCAGGTCCTTTCCAGCCGTATGAGCTCCCACTCTAGGGATCCTCTGGGTCCTACACCATCCCCTTCCTAGCATATTAAAATCAGAGGGGCATCTCACGGAACTCAAGACCAGAACTTGCAGCAGAACTGTAGTGTGCATTAGGCTGCCTCGGGAGGTAGTGAGCAGCTTGTCAGAGAAGGTATGGAAGAAGAAGCTGGTGGGCGCTTGGCTAGCGGGCTCTAGAGGAGACTCGTGTATCTGACATGGAGATAGAGGGAATGAAATGATCTTTAATGTTTAATCTTAAATGTTTCCTTCCGGCATCCTGATCCAAGAGACTATTGTCAAAATATTCCTAATTAAACCTTATAATGAAGATAAAATATACAGGCATCAAAAAGTGCTAGACTTAAATTCATATGGTAGAATACTACTCAGAAATAAAAGGAAATGAAAATGAACTTTTTTATTGATATATGCAACCACTTGGATGCATCTCCAAGGAATTATGCTGAGTGGAAGGGAGGTGATGGGGGAACCAATTTCAAATGGTTACATACTGAATGATTCTGTTCATGTGACATTTTTGAAATGACAAAATTTTAGAAGTGGAGGACACATTTGTGGTTGCCAGTGGCGGAGGGGGTTGGGGTAGATGGCTGGAACAAAGGCGAATGTAGTTATAAAAGCGTGTTATTTGTTTCCTAAGACTGCTGTAATAAATTTAGCAGCTTATGACACAAATTTAGTGGCTTATAACAACAGAAATTTATTCACTCACAGTTCTGGAAACCAGAAGTCTGAAATCATCATCACTAGGCTGGGGAAATCCCCTGGAGTAGGAAATGGCAACCCACTCCAGTATTCTTGCCAGGAAATCCCATGGGCAGAGGAGACTGGTGGGCTATAGTCCACGGGGTCACAAAGAGCTGGACATGACTGAGCGCCTGAGCACACACACATGCAGGCTAAAGTCGAGATGCTGACAGGGCTGTGTTCCTGCTGGAGGCTCTAGGGGACAATCCATCTCCTTGCCTTTTCTAAAGTTTTGGGAGGCTTTGCTGCATGACCCCTTCCTTGCATCAGATCCCCTCTTGTATCCATCATCACATTGTCTACGTCTTTCTTTGAGCTTCTTGCCTATCTCCTATGAGAACTCTTGTGATCACATTTAGGGCCCACCTGGGCAATCCAGGATAATCTCCCCCATCTCAAAATCCTTAGTCACGTCTGCAAAGTCCCTTTTTCCATATAAGATAACATTTACAAGTTCCAGGGATCAGACTGTGGCTATCTTTGGGGCAAGGGGTGGTGGCATTCTTTAGCCTTACAGGGATCCTGTGGTGTTGGATACACAGACCTACAAAAGGGACAAAATTGTATAGAACTTGACACTCGGAGAGGGCTTCCCTGGTTGATCAGCTGGTAAAGAATCCGGCTGCAATGTAGGAGACCTGGGTTTGATCCTTGGGTTGGGAAGATCCTCTGGAGGAGGGCATGGCAGTCCACTCCAGTATTCTTGCCTGGAGAATCCCCATGGACAGAAGAGCCTGGCAGGCTGCAGTCCATGGGCTTGCAAAGAGTCAGACACAGCTGAGTAGAAGTAAAAGTTACTGAGGTCTGAAGAAGCTCAGGAGAGTGTGTCAATGTCAGTGTCCTGGCTATGATAATACCATAGTTTGGCATACTAGGCAACGTGCTCAAGAGCTCTCTCTGCACTATTTCTTACAATTGCATGTGAATCTATAATTATTTCAATAAAAATTTCAATCAATTAAAAAGTGCTAGACCGAGGGTATAGCAGAAACTAATTTGGTTATCTTCTGTGTGCCTCTTTCCTGGAAGCACCAGCCCTGCCCACAAAGTGGGCTCTTAGCAGCCATGTGCTATGAGGTGAGCTTGCCCTCTTGGCTACAAGTGATCAGGCCAGGAGCGGGCACCTGATGCACTTATAGCCACTCCTCAATTCTCTGGGACAATTTAGAATTGGGACACCAGAGAGTTCCTCTTTGGAAGGCTGGACTTGTAATGCATAAACATGTGATTTGTGTGTCATGTTCCACAACATAGTGGGAGGAGCAGGGGACCACACTCGCAGGCAGAGATGACCAGAGCCTCTGCAGAGAGGAGCTGACTTGAGCTGGAGAAGAGGGCACCCTGGTTAGCTTTCTGATTAGCTTTCCAAAATGGCACCCCACTCCAGTACTCTTGCCTGGAAAATCCCATGGACGGAGGAGCCTGGCAAGCTACAGTCCTTGGGGTTGCAAAGAGTCAGACACAACTGAGCGACCTCACTTTCTTTCTTTTCTTTCCTATTTCTAATCCCCCTAGGGTGTGGCCTGACCTAGCCCTTGGATTTCATAATATCCTTTCTGTCCTGGCACAAAAATCCCCTTCCTCCCCATCCCCTTAACCTCCAGCTAACCAAAGAGGATTTCTCTTATTTACAGTCAGGAAGCCCTCACTGCTAAAAATGGAGCCTGTCAGGACTCTGAGCCCCACGGCCTGCCTGTCCCCTACCCAGGTGCCCCGGGAGGTCCAGTGCAGGGAATTTAAAGGGTCCTTCTTTTTATCTTTGGCTTTAACTCCTGTCTGTTACCCTCTGGGCAGCATTGTCTTTCTGCATAATGAAGGAAAGGGCCTGGCTAGGAGCCCTGTCAGCTCCCCACAGCATCATGCCACAGGCACTTGACAATGTGCATAACACTGAGTGGAAGCCATCCTGAGAATCCCTAGTCTCAAGGCAGAGGACAGTCTGAGTGGGTGAGCCGAAGCACTGTCACATCTTAGAGAAAAAGAGAATGAGAAGAGCCCGAGTCAGCTCCCCCAGGCAACCAGGAAACAATTTACAAGATGGAATTCAACAAGCAATGCCAACAAGATCATAATGACCATATTTATGGGAGAATGTGGAGGCCCGAGCGTGGGTTTTCATTATCGTGTGTACAAATGTGATGTCTCTCCGTGCAGCCAGCCTTCCGCTCCAGGCGGCAGCTGTTGGCTGGTGCATGGTAATTTGATGTAAATTGCCCCCAAATATGGTAATTCTCTCTTCTACCAGGGGAGTTTGAAGTCACAAACCTGGAGATGTTGGCAGCAGATGTTTTCTTATTTCTCTGCAGGCTGCTGGTATTGTGGAAGAGGGCAAACAGATCTGGAGACAGTACCTGCCTTTGCTACCTCCTGCACGAGGGCTGTGTGGACTGGAATGAGCAAGTTTACCTCTCAGGGCCTCAGTTTCCTCATCTGTAAAATAGGCATGATATCTGCCATGGTTGCTTTGAAGAGTAGAGAAGATATACTCAGAGCACCTAGTACAGTGCTTTTAGTAATATTTTTCTGGTCCTTAAAGTTGCCAGTGGTGGAGGTTGAGCAGCCAGTGCCTAGGGATATTCCCTGGTCCCCAGTAATGAGATCCCCAGGCAGAAAACAACAAGAACCAGATGATTAAAATAAACACGAAAAGTGCTGTAGGGCAATGTGTGACTGAGGACAGACTAAGGTTTAATACCTTTACAATGTAAGAGCTCACTGGAATTTGTAGGGAAAACGTCAGTACCCCAATAATGTAAATGAAAGGGTACAGCCGTTCCCTCCAGAGAAAGACAAACAGGGATCAAACCCAAGGAACAATATATCCTTCTTTTTCTTTTCTTCTTTAGAAAGTAGTGAAAGACATCAAGATGGCTTTATTCCTAAAAACTAGGAGAATTATTCATAAGAGGAATTCGATCCAGGTGAAGTTTCTAGTGAGAGTGAAACACCCAGCTGTTGAGGTGGCAGCCTCCCCGGGCAGGGGCATTTTACAAGGTGATCTAACAGTGTGTACCAAAAGTCACAACAAGGCAGATGACCCTGGAGTCTCACTAATGTGTGTTTCTCCTGAGGAAATTATCCAATAGAAGAAAAAAGCCGAGTGAACAAAGATGCTGTGGAAAATTTTTAAAAGGCAGGGTATGCCGCCATTAGTGGTTGATGCTGAATCAAGCCATGATGCTTCCACATGGAATACTCTGATGTGCTTAAAAGGGGAATGTTTTGAAGAGTGGGCATACCATGTGGAATAATGTTTATGGCATATTTTTAATTTAAAGACAGAGAACAAAAGGCTATGTACAGCATTATTGAAACTGCAAGCACATGTGCCCATGTGCAGCAAGGATGGTCATTATGGGAAGGAGGAGCCCTGGAGAAAAGGGGATGCCTGCACAAAGGGTGCCATGCAGATGCAGCAGGCAAGTTCTGTCTCTAGGTCACCAAAGGTGGTCCCAGGGTAGCTGCAGCATCAGTGGACGGGTTTGCTGGCCCTGAAAAGCAGACCTGGGGTGTGAAGGGAAACTCTTTCCAGGAGTTGCTGGCAGTTCAGCTCTGGGAGGAACTTTCTTGCAGCCAGAGCCTTCTAATGGAGACATGGATAGGGTCCTCTGGCAGTGAGCTCCCAAGGGCTGGAGGTGTGCAAGCAAAGATTGGAGCAGGTGGGCAGCTGGATGGGACATCACTTGTTTAGGTGGTTAAATGAGGCTAATCTCATTATGAGGCCTGCTCATAACAGCACATCTGGCCAAGTATCCCCCAAACAGAAACAGGGTAAACTCACTTGTTCATGGAACACAGGCAAGGAAAGAGGGAGAGAAAGAAGGAGGAGGAGGGAGGGAAAGAATGAGGGAGAGAGTAGGGAGAAAAGGAAGAAGGGAGGGATGGGGAAAGGAGGAAAGGAGAGGGAAGGAAGGGAAGAGAGGGGAGGCCTGTCACAGGCTAAGCAGGGATCTAATCCCATTGTAAACACTGTCAGAAACTTGTCTTCCTAATTGAAAAGCCCATGCGGCTGCTTAATCCAGTCCATGTTAATGAGACCAAAACACATTACAGCAGATATTGACTCCAGTCATCACAGTGCCAGGACTGAGGACCCTAGAGGGAATACACTGACAGAAGCAAGGCTGGGTCAGTCTTGGCCTTTATGGACATCATCACGTTGTTCCCTCACTCCAGCCATCCCTCAGTGAGACCTTCTCATACACAAAGGGACTGCAGGATTTTCATGCGGGAAAGTACCACTCCCATTGATCAAACCAGTCAGTCCTAAAGGAAATCAGTCCTGAATATTCACTGGAAGGACTGATGCTGAAGCTGAAGCTCCAACACTTTGGCCACCTGATGCAAAGAACTGACTCATTGGAAAAGACCCTGATCGTGGGAGAGATTGAAGGCAGGAGAAGGGGATGACAGAGGAAGAGATGGTTGGATGGCATCACCAACTCAATGGACATGAGTTTGAGTAAGCTCTAGGAGATGGTGATGGACAGAGAATCCTGGCGTGCTGCAGTCCGTGGGGTCACAAAAAGTCGGACACAAGTGAGTGACTGAAAGGAGCTGAGCCACTCCTATTACCTAGATTATTGTCTCTCTTAAATGGAAGAGCTTGAGAAAAAAATGGAAGAAGGTGGTCTCTAAAGGCCTGAGTAAAAACATCTGCTCAAGCAAGTATAGTAAAGTACAAATCTGTTCATGGAATTTTTTTTTTTTTTTTTGCTAGTTTAATGACTTCAAACAAATCATTACTTAGCTAAAGTGGGTCATTTGGGAAGCTGTGGTTGAAGCTATGTTCAACCAATTCTCTCCTCCTGCTTGTGACATTTAACCCCTCCTACAAAAGGTTAATGCTGTGTTTTCAGCCTTGCTCTTAGCAAAAGACCTCTTATCATATTTTCAATTAATTAATGAGACACCAGAGTGCTGTGGCCGTGGGCCTAGATCTTGGAGTCGAACCCACCTTGTTCCAGCCTTGCCATCCCTCACGTGGGTCTCAGGACAGCTGTGGGTCAATTCCCTGCTCCAGCCTTGCCATCACAGGTCATCCTCTGCACAGGCTACCAGACTGTTCTTTCCAATATACCATTCTGATTCTGTTTAAAGACCTTCCATGTTCCATGTTGCCCACTGGATAAAACCTAAACCTGTTCATCTTCATTCATCATTGTTCTAGCATGAGCTCCTCTCACATGCCCCTAATCATCACCACCCCAGTTTCCACCACTGTCACACACCTTACACTTACCCTCCAGCCATTGACCTACTAGGAGAAAGCAACCTCACTTCACAGGGCTGGGCTCAAAACGCAGTCCCAGGCCAGTACACTTCAGATTTCATAGAACCTGTTGTCATCCGGTTTGAAGAATTCTTTTTTGTTTGTTTAAAGAATTCTTAGAAATAGAATCCTAGCTTTGCATAGCACATCTCAGTTTACCGGCCTTTTCATGTAAATTATCTCATTTAACCCTGATGGACTCAACCAACTCCCTGATGGACATCATTATGCATATTCTACAGGTGAGAAGCCAGAGGCTCAGCCAGGCGACTGCCTGGAGGCAGAACTGGAACCCAAGACAGGAACCAGCTTCCTTGAGCACATGGTGCAGTCTGGCTCAATGATTTCCAAGATCTCAGATATTATTTCTCTTGTCCTACAAAAGAGGAAGCTGGGGCACAGAGGGGCCAAGGAACTTGCTGATATCGCAAAGCTACTGAGTAGTGGGACTAGAGAGATCCCCATTCCATCCAGCTCAATGCCCACATCCCAGCTGTCTTTCCGTGGCAGCTGTAAAGAGACCAAGTTGAAGTTACCCTTTGACCTTGGCAGTCATTCATCGTCAGGTTCCGGGAACAGGGTCTTCCAGATCATTATTTAGAATGTGATGGGAAGTGAGCATTTAACCAGACAACAGCTGTCGTGTGAATCGAGTGACCCAGTCGTCCTTGAGAAATGTTTGTCTTCTGGGAGTAACTCCCAGCCCTTTCTGTCCCCCCAACCTGAGGTGACTAATGAGAAATTCACGTCCAACCCTGAACCCAGTGGCAAAGAGAAGAGCTGTAACCCTGGACTGGCAAGTCAGATGCTCCATACCCTCAAGTTGTATTTCACCAACTGGTTTGAAATCATAGTTACCTGTTCAGTTATCTGCTCATTCATTCATTCCGCAAACATTTCTTGAGACCTGCATTGTGGCAGGAGCCAGGCATTCCCACAGGTGGAAATGTGGCCTTGGGGGCTTTAGTCTAGTGGGGAGCTAGACAGGTAAGCGTATGAGATTTTCTTAGCCAACTCCTGCCTTTACCGCACGAAGGAGCTGAGGCCTAGAGATGGGGGAGGCCCTCCTCTGTTTTCAAAGAAGAGATTTGCACAATTTTGCATTCGAGCCAGAGACCTCACTGTGGCAGTTTTTTCAGGAGGCCAAAGGGGTTGAAGTTTCTTTTTTCCCCAAGGCAACCTGTAGGAGCGTTCCTTTGACAAGATAGTAAAACATCTGTGTTTATAAGTCAGATAAGGAGGAATCTGGCAGCCGAGAGCCTCATGAAGGTATTGCTTCCAAAGACACAGTCCGAGCTGGAGACATCCGGAGGCGGCAGCCAGAGCCTGGCCTGAGCCACGGATGCCAGTTTCCTCCCTCTGGTCTCCCATCTTGGTGGGAGACCCTGGCTGGAGCCCACGTCTGAACTTGCTTTTCACTGAGTGGTTGTTTGATGGATGAACTTCATCTCATCTCTACCTTTTTTCATCCAACACTCAGCTCACACAGAGATGAGAACATCTCTTAACCCTGCTGTTTCTCATCTCCTACATTGTATTGAGCTCCTTATCTTCATACTCAATGCCTTTACTGCAGCTCCCTGTGCCAGATTTGTCTCTCCTTCCCAAATATGCCCACATCCCATGCTGAACCCAGATCAAAGTTCTCATTCCAAAGCAAGCACCTTCTTTCCTGTAAGCCTGTGCCCTTACCATCTGTCCCCTCTGGTGGGCACACCTAGCCCCAGGCCTTTGCTCCTGTCCATGAAGACCCCTCCTTCTCCCCATCAGCATGATAAGATTGGCCTCTCTTTGAGTGTGTTCCACTTCCCTGGGTGTTGAGGCAGTCCCCGTGGCAGAATGCTCTGAATGTTTCCTCTGCACACCCCCCTGGTCAGAGTGAAATGCTCAATGAGCAATTTGGGAACAGTATCAGGCAACACACTATCAGTTAAGGGACTAGTGAGAATGCATGTAGGTGCTTTGCTTTTCCCAGAGGCCAACTGAATCAACTCCACAAGGAGGGTAACTACAAAGTAAGTGCAAACAAGCTCACTGTTAACGCGGTGCTCCTCTCTTCCATGGAAGGCTTTACTTGGACTCAAATTGTAAGTCTGTGGTTCAGTCTCTAGGGTCACAATGCTTGCACCCTCAGAGCCTTAGTTTGTCCATATATAAAATAGGATGGATGATACCCCACCTCCAACTTGTGGAGGTGGAGGTGCTTTGTAGATCGTGAAGTGAACCCCAGCAGGAGATCCCAAGTACCTGGTGGCATCTGATTTCTGTCCCCCTGGACCAAAGACACCACCTGAACAGCCTGCAAGCAGTGAGTGATTTCATCATACAAACTCAGGGTAGCTAGGAGGGATCCCACAGAAAGACGCCAGTTGAACTCTTCCTGAGACCTGGAGGTGCACAGGGCTGGTGGAGGCAGGACTTACTGCACACAGGAGCCTTGAATGCCCACAGCTGAGAACAGGAAGGGTATGTGAGCTTGCAGCAGGGCAGAGTCAGAGGGTCCAGGGCCAGGGCTCTAGTATCAGGGAAGAGAAGCTGGACAGAGGGACCAATTCCCAGTCCTCTGGGTGGTTATCTATGACCTAGTGAGATAAAAGTGTTAGGGGAAGCACACTGATTGAAACCGCCCACCCTGGCCAGGCACCATAGTAACCATTTGCATGAGTTGTTTTATGACAGGAGATCCTGATAAGGAATATGGAACTAATAAGCCACCACCAACTGGAAGAGTTCGGGAAAGGTCTAAAGGAGACACCACGTGTCCGTCCACTTCCCAGAATCCCTCTCACTAGCATCCATCTTGGCTGGGCGATGCGTGCGCCACCAGGAAAGCCTGAATTAGAATGATTGGCCAAAGACCACCTGGAAACGAATCCCATCACCATAAAACCCGACATTGCGAGCCACATGTCAGAGCAGTTCCCTGGGTTCCCTTACCCTACTGTTCTCCAATAAAATCTCCTGCTTTGTCAGCACATGTGTCTCCTCGGACAATTCTTTTCTGAGTGTTAGACAAGAGCCCGCTCTGGGGGCCCTGTACGGGGGCCTCCCCCTTCCTACAACAAAAGGAGGGACAAAGGCCAGGGACACAGAACGTCCTAGATCTAGGCCCTCTCCACCACAGATTTGCTGTGTGCTTTGAGGCAAGTCTGTTCGTCTCTCTGGGCCTTAGTCTCCTTACTTATAAAATAAGAACAAGGTGGCCTCTAAGTCCCCTGTAAGCCCTGAAATTCAGTGAGTCAATGAAAAATCTCCCTCAGTTAGCAGACTGCTCCTGCACAAACCCACAATATGAAAGAAGCCAAAGCAGCTTGTTCTATTCTTCTGGAAACTCCCTGAATCAGTCTCCTCTCCTCCCAAATGCTTGCTATAGCCTTTCTGGACCTTGGCATCAGAGCCACAAGTTCCAGGTATATCTCCATATTTGATGCAGTTTCTCATTAGGCTAAAGAAATCTTTCCTCCCAGACCACAACCAAGAGGAGCCATCTACAACATGGAACTGAGAATAAAGCAGAAGCAAAACAAAACAAAACAAAACAAAAAACTGCTGTGTTGTGAGTGGAGAAGAGGTCAAAAATGACCCCTCAGTCTCGGGAGGCAGAGATGACATTGGAATGCTAGGCCTTGGAAGGACAGTCTGTGTCCCATGAAACTGATCCTCCTCACAATAGCCTCAGGAGTTAGGTTTCATTTCCCCCATTTTAGAGGTAAGGAAATCACAGCTCAGAGAGGTAAGGTTGCCTGCCCAAGGTCACACAGCCAGTGGCCAAATCAAGCATCAAAAGGTGGTCTCACTGGGCTGCATGACCTCTTTCCCGCTCACACTGACCTGTTATAAGCACGTCCCCATTTGCAGTGTCCCTCCAGTGACAAGAGACTCTCAAACACAGAAAAGATGCTCAGTAAGTGTAGGAGGAGTTGAACTGAACTGAATTTCCATGGAAGCCCACCTGAAGCTGGAAATTGATGGACAGGTGATCCCTTGTCAGGGCTCTGTGGTGTGTATCATCTCCAGTGGCTCCAGGGGAGTCGGGCAGACAGACAAAGTGTTTCTATCCCAGCGGGGGGCACAAGGTCAGACTCTTAGAAGGAATTAATAATATCCAAGGAATTCCTCTGGAACAGTAGGGGGGAATAAAGATCCTTCAAAGAAGACCTAATAGTGAATTCTCTGGATTTTCCAGCTAATTTGAAGGTACCTACTTGGAACATTTTCTTGTCAGAAAAGATTTTAAAATACATTCATTCAGTGTGACATGATAATTGGGCCTGGCTGTCTGATGAATGCCTTTTATCTATTCCTGAGCTATTGTTCCTTGGGATCGAGCTGATGGGCTGGAACGGGCACTTTGTTAACCGCACAAACAGAGCTACTTGCAATGATTTCTGGCCATGGGATGCCATGGGGTCTCAGAAAGATGCTGTCGGGGGTTGTAATGATAAGGTGTCAGTGAAAGAAAGAACTTTAGAGATAGATCAGAAAAGGCAACTTCTTCATTGTTTCCCTGGGGGAGACCGAGGCCCAGGGAGGGGCAGAACCAGCCAGTACCACGTGGCAGGGAGACAGATGGCAGAGGTGGGACTTTGACCTGGAGGTTCCGACCCAGAAGGCAAGCCTCTCCTTCCTGCCTACAGGACTCCAACGGAGAAAACAGCAATGGACAGTGTGAGTCCTTGTCACTAATGCCCGCGACTTGATCCTCAGCCTGTTGCCAGGGAACACTCACCTGTTTCACGCCAGGGTTTGGCTGCCTGAATGTGATGTGTTTCTGACAGCTGCCTCTTCTCAGCTACACAATGCTGTTATCAAATCAGCTATTTTCACAGGCCCTTTTCCCTTTCTCCTTCTTTTATTGTTTCCTTTATTTTAATGCCTTTGTCTTATCGAAGGCAAATTTCCAGGCCTGGCCATCTGATAATCATTTGCAAAGGCTCCATGCTTCTTTATCATCCTTTATGAGAAGGAAGGATTTATTTGGACTTATTGTTTATCTTTACATAGTATTATGGCTTGTATTGATTTTACTGTTGAAGTTTCTTCAGTATTTTTTAAACCAGTTTCTGTGTTAGGGTTTCTGAGAGAACTCTATATGTTAATAAATTGTTTGCAAAATTGTGACTGGAGTTTTTAGCTTTGTCAGAGCAGAGTGGCTATTTGTCTTTAAAAACTCAGTGAACTGCCTTTCATTAACATTTAACGAATAAAACAGTTCCACTGGGAGATGGAAGTTGACATTTCCATTGTTTTCCTTAGAAAACACCATGATGTTAATCATCCCTCAAGGGACTTCATTTTTACAAAAGTAAAGTAACAAAGGCCCAGGGTCGTGTGCTTTTATGTGCACGTGTTGGTATTTAGACATGAACGTGTGTCTGTGTTTCCATGCTTATCTGTGTCTAAATGTGTATTGATAAGGCATGTGGTATTTGTCTGCCAGGGTGTAATGGCCGCATGTATGTCTAGGTGGTGGTTGTTGTTGGTGGTGTGTGGGTGTGTGTGTGTGTGTGTGTGTGTGTGTGAATCTGTGTGAATTTGAATGTCTGTGCATTGTGTGTCTTATGGCCATGTGACTATGTTCATGGGTAGATGTTTTCATGCACATGTGCTGGCTTGTATATATATACATCTATCCATGTGAGTAAATGGGTGCTGTGCATATGATGATTTGGGGTTTATACGTCCATGTGTCTGATTATAGGCACTTTGTGGGGATGTCTTTGTCCGTGTTTTTCTGCTTGAGTGTTTGCAGGATGGAAATGTTCAGATTAGGGTTCAGTCTCCTATATACATGTACACAGTACCCTCTAGTGGACATCAAAAGAAAGCATCCCCAAACCCTGCAAAAGAAGCAGGATGTGAATTACCTCCAGTTTCCCACTAGTCCATTGTTACCTGCAGGGCAAGGTTTCTAGGATGGTCCTTGAGAGGCAGGGAAAGGTAAGGCTCCCACTTACCAGGGAACTCCCTGCAGGGTCCATCCCACTGGCAGCTGCTTCATAGTGTGGGGAGAAAGGACTCATGCTCTGATATAGCAGCTAGGTCACTGAACTTCCACTTGGTGAGTCACTGGGCCAGGAGGAAGAGGACCAGCACACCATAAGACCAAAGCACAGAAGAGCTTTACTCAGAGCTTCCGTATCTGGCGGGGCCCTGCCTTATCCACTGTCCGACTCAGGCCCAATTATAAGGACATGTCCAGCTCCATGCCTTTATGCACCAATGTACCAACTTCCATGTCCCAGGAAATAGGATCTCTTCACCTGAGATGCTGTATAAATTTCCTCTTGCTGATGTAACAAATTACTACAAACTTAGGGGCTTAAAACAACCCAAATGTATTATTTTAGAGTTCCAGAGGTCAGAAGTCTGAGTGGGCAGGATTTCGTACCTTCTGGGGGCTCTCAAGGAGAATCTGTTTCCTTGCCTTTTCCAGCTTCTGGAGGCTAACTGCCACCCTTGGCTCCTGGCCCCGCGTCACTCTAACACCTGTTTCTGTTTCATATCTCTGACTCTTAATTCCAACTCTCTTGCCTCCCTCTTTCCTGGACCCTTGTGATTACATTGGACCCACCTGGATATTACAGAATACTCTTCCCATCTCATAGATCCTGAATCACATCTCCAAAGTCTCTTACTACCTGAGATAACATTCTCGGGTTCTGGGTATCAGGATGTGGGTAACTTCGGGGACCCATTGCTCAACCTACTTCAGATACCCATCTCCAGAGTCCCTCATCTCCCTCTGCAGTTCTGTATAGGCCCAGACAGACAGGACTTGAGCACCTAAATTCATTTGTGGGATGCTCACCCTATGTCTGACATTGCACTAAAGTCTTTATGGACTGTCTCACTGAATCCTTTCAACATATTTATGAGGTAAGCACTATTGTTACAGTTAAACTGAGACCCAGCAAGGCTAAATAATTTGCCCAAAGTCACACAGCTGGAAGTTGTGGGGACATATTTTGAATCCAGAAGTTTTCAACTTCAAAACCATATTCCTCACCACTAAAAGATATCACAAGGGGCAAACTTCCATTTTATAGATGAGAAAACTGAAACCCAGAGGTAGGGCATTTGATAGTAATTTGACATCAATCAATGCCTTAAGAGAAATGGAAACATCTGTCAATTTAGGAACTGCTATACCAAGCAGTCATGGACGACTCAGGGCATAAAAGTTATTTTAAAGACAGATGTATTAAGGTATAATTAACATACCGTAAAATCTGCCCATTTTTTGCCGTACAGCTCTATGAATTTTGACAAGTGTATGTAGTTTTATAACCACTATCACAATCAAGAAATAGCATATATAGTTAAACCCCTCCTTCAATCCCAGCCCCTCCAACCACCGACATATCTTTATGTCCCTTTGGTATTTGCCTTTTCCAGGATGTCATAAATTGAAGCATAGGTGGCGTTTTAATTCTCTTTTTTACTGGGATATTATTTACATGTTGTAAAATGTATGTTTCTGGGCATAGAGTTCTACTACAGAGTTTCAACAAAAATGCCCACAGATGTGTAACCAGTGCCACAGTCGAGACACAGAACATTTCTATCACTCCCCCATATCCCCCTGTGCTACACTTCTGTGGTCGTCTTTTCTCCACACCCTCACAGTCAGGGATCTATTTTCTGTTCCCCTAATTTTGTCTTTTCCAGAATGGCATATAAATAGAATCATACAGTAGGTAGCCATTGAGTATTTCTTCTTTCAGTAGCGATAATGCATCTGAGATTTATCCACATCAGTAGTTCATTCCTTTTCATTGCTGATCAGTATTCTATTGAATGAAGGTAACTGTTCGTTTATACATTCACCAGTTGAAAGATATTTAGGTTTTTTCCCAATGTGGCGGATACGAATTTTCCTTTGTAGTTTCTGCTGGATTTGCTTTGATAAAATTTCACTGACGCTGTTTGTATTTATATTCATAAGGAATATTGGACTATAGCTGTTTTTCTTTTGGGGGGATGTCTTTGTCTGCTTTTAGGACCAGGGAAGTTCTGGCCTTATAAAATGATTGGGAAGTGTTTCCTCCTCTTTAGTGTCTCTAAGAGAGAATTGGCAGAATTAGTATTATTGTGTAGAATTAGTAAAATTTCTTCCTTAAATGACTTGGTATTAGAATTCACCAGTGAAGCCATCTGAGCCTGGAGTTTCCTTTGTTGGAAGGTTTTCAATTATGAATTCAATTTGTTTAACAGATACAGGGCTATTCTTGTTATCTATTTCTTTCTGAGTGAAGCTTTGGTAGTTTGTGTCTTCCAAGATATTTGTCCATTTCATCTGAGTTATTAAATTTATTATTATAAATCTGGGGAGAAAGTACCGAAATAACCAAACACAGAAGTGAATGAGTCACCTCAGGAGACCACAGCAAACAAAGAACAGGAATTCTGGGTTAGGAAATTATCTGAAATTTATGAAAAACTTAATGCTGTTTTGAAACAAGTCAGTGTATTAAAAAGTACAATTATGCACAAAGATGTAAAGCAAAGTCTTACCAAAAAATTGGAAACCGTATAAATGCCACAGAAAGTTTATAGAGTATACTCACTTGATAGAATGTATATGTCATTTAAATCATGTAAAAATATGCACAGCAAAGTCTAGAAAGAAAAACACCAAAATGTTAATAGCTATTTGTTGAGGTTTTGAGTCTATGAAAGTGAAAGTCACCCAGTCATGTCTGACTCTTTGTGACCCCGTGGACTATACAGTCCATGGAATTCTCCAGGCCAGAATGGTGGAGTGTGTAGCCTTTCCCTTCTCCAGGGGATATTCCCAACCCAGGGATTGAATCCAAGTCTCCCATATTTTGGGTAGGTTCTTTACCAGTTGAACCACAAGGGAAGCCCAAGAATACTGGCGTGGGTAGCCTATCCCTTCTCCAGAAGATCTTCCCAACCCAGGAATCTAACCAGAGTCTCCTGCATTGCAGGCGGATTCTTTACCAACTGAGCTGTGAGGGAAGCCCTTTCAGTCTGTGGGGTCCTTTTTTTTTCCTTTTTCTTCTTTTTTGTTTCCTCGAAATTTGCTATTTAACATTTATTAACAGATTTTTTAAATGCATATATTAGTTTTATTTACAGCTATATCCTTAGAACCTAGTACTTAGTGGGTAACAAATAAATATTTATTAAATATAAATCTAGCAATTCCTAGCTTTAATCTTTCCCATGAGCTTGATAGCTTGTATACATCCCTCAAGATCCTATAGAAAATGTCCCTCCTCTAGGAAGGCTTCTGCAACCCTTCCACAGTACTTTTATTGGACTTGGTATTAGCACAGAGCCAAAGTAGGAGACTATAGGCAGCACCTTATGTAAATCCTCACAGCTTAGCTTAGTTTCAAATTTTTCCTTAGGAATTTGGTAACTATCAAAATGCCTAACCCCATCAACTAGAACAAAACAAATGATTCTATGGTGTTTTCTAAGACAGAAGGTATTTTATCTATTAATCAGCCTTGCCTCTTTTTTTACCTTTCTTTTAGTCCTAAAATGTTTCTGTTTTCTTTTAAAGTAAACTTTTAATTTTGGAATAAACTTAGATTTAAAGTTGTGTAGATAAGAGAGACTTTCCTCCACAAATAGCACTTTTCGTTATGTGTCAAAGCAAAGAAATTTGACATTGGTACATGATTATTAGGTAAACTCCGGATTTCATTGGTTTCCCATTAATGTCTTCTTTCTACTCCATCAGCAAATGCCAGGCATCATGATACACTGAGTTATTGTGTCTCCTCATGGTCTGCTCTGGTCTGTGACAGTTTTTTTTGTTTGTTTCTCATGAGCTTGATAATCTCAAGTCCTGGGTATCCTTTAAAATGTCCCCCACTCTGGTTTATCTCATGTTCTTCTAATGCTTAGATTGGGATTACAGGTTGATGGAAAGACCGGCACAGAGGTGAAGTGCCTTTATCATCTCATCATTCCAGGTGACACGATGTCACTGGTAAGGTTCTCCTTGATCACTTGGTTGAGGCAGTGTTTGCTAGGAGTCTCCACTGGAGAGGTACTATTTCTTTTCCTTTCCATGCTTTATTCTTTGGAAGCAAAGCTAGGATCTAGAATTTTATCTCATGTGTCCCAGAACCTATCACCATGTTATAACTGTTAAGTGGAGACCCAATATCTGAGAATTACTATAAACATGCTATGCTGTGTTACTCAGATTACAAAATAACCCTAACTATGAAAAGGTAGGATGGGAGTGTTAGTGGAACTAATTAGTGCTGTTTGTCATAAGTCCTGTTCACATCTCCAATCCTGGTTGTATCTGGCCCCCTGTGACAAATGACATAGTTGTTCCCAGGCATCTGCTCTGTACTAGCTGTGGTCTTGGACTCTGTGGCTTGGACCATGGAGTTGAGCTCCTCCAACCCCTGTCTTATACAGTAGGCAAAACTGCAGACCAGAGAGGGAGAGGGCTTGCCTAAAGTCACATAGCTCTTGAGTAGCAGAACCAGAACTGGAACTTGGTTGCTTCACTTTCCCAGAGTTTGCAGTAATGTTAGTCGTGATCTGGGACCCTCCTTCTCCAAACTCCTATTCAGTCAAGAAGGGTACTCTGCTTTTCTGCATGGCTTCCCATTCTAGTCTCAGTATCTGAGTTCCTATTCTACAACCAGCTGGGAGGGTCCCAAGAAGGATAATCATATTAATACATCCACCCAGCCCTCAAGTTCTTGGCAAGCAGGGTGACAGTTCCACTGAGTAGTACATGCTGACACAGTAAATGTAAATAGTTGTTGGATGAATGGACTAGCAGAAACACTTTAAATTCACCAGCCCCTTCCATCTGGTTAAGGCCTGTCACCCACCTTGATGGTAGCATATTCCATGCCTTGAGAACACTTAACGACCTCGACCTTTATACCAGTGGTTTGACTAAAGACCTATCAAGGGTCCCTCTCCTATAAGAACCTATACTCTGGGGGCAGGGGCCATGTGGCTCTAGCTTACCAGCTGGATGTCAGCATTTAGAAAAGATGTTTGATGGATGAGTGAGTGAGTGGGTGAATGAATGAGGTCCCAGGCACAGAGAAGACTGGGCTGTCACACACACACACACAGCCAAGTCTTCTAGAGGCCCAGATGCAGCTTCCATTTCTCACCAGCTGCCAGGCCATCACATCAGACGCAGGTTTTCAAATAGAAGTGAGAAGCTGAATGTTTGAAGCTAAACAAAGCAGTGAGCTAAGCCAATTTTCCTAGAGGCAAGCTGCTTCCCCCTCCACCCTGCCTGGCACCCCAGAGCCCGCAGCCAGGCCTGTCCCACTGCCAACCCTCAGCTTCCAATATCTGCACCCAGTCAGAGAATGTGGGGCTAGGGGCTTCTGCAAGGGAGGTCCCCCACCATCTTCTATCCTGTACGGCCAGGGCAGACTGCCTCTTTTCCCCTAGTCTACCCCACTCCCGGCCAACACACCCAGATCCTGGGGGTAGAAAGGGGAGATCTATATTCAGGAGTGGAAAGAAGAAAAGAAGATAGGAGAGCCTACATCTGGGCACCCACTGGGAGCTCTGCTAGGTGCTGGGTACCCCACCCAGGCCAGGAGTTCACAGCTCATTACCAGTCGGAGGCAGGGGCTGTCACTGCATTTTACAGATGTGGAAAAGGAGGCTCAGGTTACTAACCTGTCAAAGCCGCAAAGTCCCATCTGCGGCAGAGCGGATAGAACCTCAGCTCAGTCTGATTCCAGAGCCTGAAGTCTTGCCTCAGGCTGTGGAGAAGAGGTTTCTGGTCCCACACTCTCTTGTCTTCCTCAGTGCCAGAGTAATTACCTTTTCTCTTCAGTCCAGATGAAATGCCACCAGGATGATTCACCCTCTTGTTTATTTTGGTTTTGTTTTTAAGGCTAATATAAGTAATGGGGGGCAGAGGTGTAGCTATTAGCCATTCAATCCCTGGTGAATTACACCAATCCATTTGCTTTCCTCTTTTAAAATTTTAATTTTATTGAAGTATAATTGATTTACAATGTTGTGTTCATTTGCATTCCTTTTGATTCTACCCCCAGCTGAGTCTTCCTTGCATGGAGCAGAAGGAAATGCTAGGAAGAGATAGGGTCCCTTAACAGCCTTCACTGTAATCCGTGTGCAGATCAGGAAACTGAGGTCAAGA
Source organism: Ovis aries (assembly GCF_016772045.2). Classification (NCBI taxonomy): domain Eukaryota; kingdom Metazoa; phylum Chordata; class Mammalia; order Artiodactyla; family Bovidae; genus Ovis; species Ovis aries. The sequence continues at coordinate 50,468,095 of NC_056055.1, read as the reverse complement.
GCAAAGAAGAGAAATGCCCAAAGCCAGGTTAGGAAAGCAGGTAGAGTGAGACCCCAGTTCAGGAACAGGAAAGGAGAGTCCCGACACCAGGGCGAGCTCTACCTAGCAAAGCTCCCTGGTGGAGGTGAAGGAAAAGCAAAGGTGAAGATAGGGGAAGGGTGTGGAAGGAAAGACGGAGGTTTTCAGAGAGAGGATTTTTCTGAAAGGGGCCACTGGGATACAGTTGCCTGTCCTAGAAAAGGAGGCCCAGACACTCCTACCCCACCAGCACCCATATACTTAGACACTGGTTTAAGAAGGTGCAAAGAACCTAACCCCATAGCAGGCAATAGCGTAGCATCTACCTGGAGCTCCTGCTCCACCACTCACAAGGCTTGTGGATCCCTCTGAGCCTCGGTGTCCTCTCCGGTAAAATGACTGCTTCCTTTTGAGGGAAGAGTTCATGACTATAAAGCATATAGTAACCCTAGCATGGGGCTTCCCTGGTGGCTCTGTGGTAAAGAATCTTCCTGCCTGCAGTGCTGAAGATGTGAGTTCAATCCCTGGGCTAGGAAGATCCCCTGGAGAAGGAAATGGCAACCGAGTCCAATATTCTGGCCTGGGAAATTCATGGACAGAGGAGTCTGGCAGGCTACAGTCCACAGGGTTGCAAAAGAGTTGGGCAGGATTGGCGACCAAACACACACACATACACACCCCTAGTATATGGTTGGCTTTCATTAAAAAGAGAACTGCTACCTTTTGTTAGGACTAGAAATGGACCTCTCACTTGGTCCTCTCTCTAATTCCTCCTGGGGCCTGACTTGAGATCTCTCACTAACTGGTCTGCACAACCATTAGAAACCCCTCCCAGGCAGTGTGCGGAGGCCAGGCCTGGGACCCAGGAAGCGCGAATTCAGTTCCCACCTCTTCTACAGACTTGCTGTGTGAACATGGACTGGTGCCTTCACTTCTCTGGGCCTTAAATCTCCCATCTGGTAGTGAGCTTAACAGTCCCCAAGTGCTTTATTTCATTTACCCCTTATCCCTACCTCAGGTGATAAGAATTCACGATATTCCCCTTTCACTGATGTGGAAATCAGGGCACAGAGAGGTTCAGTGATATTCCTCAGGCTATTCATCTAGTAAGAGGCAGTCAGGATGCAGTCAGGTCTCTCTGACTTCGGTCATCCTGGAGGACCTTAGAGGAGCGCTGAGGCAGATGGTGAGCATGGTGGGTTCCAGACAGGCTTGTGAGCCTGTGACAGATTTAAGAAGGCACAAGACTGGGATGCTGGGAGAGGGTGGGGGAATGTCTGACTCATCAAGGCAGCTGCAAGGGGAGGAGCTGGTGAGGACTGGAGGCAGTGGGGGGAAATGGGCCAGAGCCAAGACTATGGTCAGGAGCAGAGGGTGACCCTTGGAAAGTCTGGGGGGCCTCATGGGTACAGGAAGGAGCTCTGGGCTGAAGTTAGAACTCCTGGATGGCAGAGGATTTGTGTTGTGCCAAAGGCTGACATAGGAATCATGGCCTTGGGTATAATGCTGATCCATCCCATGATTACTGTTTATTTACACCTCTCTTCCCTGCGCGGTAAAGCATCTGCTTGCAATGCAGGAGACCCGGGTTTGATCCCTGGTTTGGGAAGATCCCCTGGAGAAGGAAATGGCAACCCACTCCAGTACTCTTGCCTGGAGAATCCCATGGACAGAGGAGCCTGGCAGGCTACAGTCCATGGGGTCGCAAAGAGTTGGACCCGACTGAGTGACTTCACTTTCACTTTCCCTGCGCGAACTGCAGATGTTTATCAACACATCCTCATGATAATCTGGGGAGGGTAATGGGGGCGGTGATACCTGTTTCACAAACTTTAGAGGTGGGTATTGGGTGGGAGCAGACAATTTAGAAAGATTTGGGCCATTTGTTAGAGCTAATCCTGGACTCCTCAGCAAAAGATAGGAAATCCTCCTGTCATAACCCTCAGCTGCTCTGTTGCTTGAATTCTCTCCATCAGAAAGGATGAAAACAGGTGCCACCAGTCAAATCTGTATTGGCTTGCAAAGGGTGTTAACACTTTGTAGTTAGTATTTTAAAACAGGGAGAAGTGGGATGACTGGAACTCGCATCCACAGCACTACTAAGTGTAAACAACCTCTTTGGAAAGCTGTTTGTCATTATCTGCTAAGAGCTGAATACCTACCTACATGCCCAGTGGCCCAGTAATTCCTTCTCCAGTTGCATCAGGGCACCAAAAGGCACATATAAAATGTGCAAGGCAGCACAGTGTGTAATTGACCCATACTGGAAACAAACCAAAAGCCCACCAACAATAGAGGGACGAATAAATTGTGGTAGACTCACCCAAAGAATATTATGCAGCAATGAGGATGACATAACAGCTACATGAATGAATCTGTCACGACATTAAGGGACAGAAACTAGATGTAGTGTCCTGTGTTCCATGCATATAAAGTTCAGAAACAGGCTACACTGTTTTATGGTATCAGAAGTCAGGACAATGGTGACCATTATTAAGGAAGGCCACTGGGAGGGGGCACTGGGATGGGGAGTTCTGGGCACTCACAGTGATTTGTTTCTTGATTTTGATGCTTCTCTCACAAGTACAATCATTTTGTGAAAATTCCTCAAGCTGTACACTTATAAGTAATTCCTTATACTTCAGTATAAGTTATACTTATAACTTAAGTCATACTTCATAATAAGTTTGTTTTGGGAAATTCCCTGGCAACCCACTGGTTAAGACTCTGTATTTCCACTGCCATGGCCCAGGTTCAATCCTTGGTCAGGAATCTAAGATCCAGCAAGTCATATGGTGTAGCCAAAACAAACAAAAGAGGCAGTACGACTAAAGAAGAAGGGAAAGAGAGAGTGGGAGTTTCTTTATAACTACCCAGATTTTCTGCTTCTCTGGAAAGTAGGACACTCTGACCACTCTGGCCTGTGGCCATGTCTGGCCAGTGATCCAGCCTGGCTGTGCCATTGAGAGGGCGTGAGATGTCCACTGACCACAGTCCTCATCATTCTTGCCCCCTGTGACTGAGGCCAAGGACTAGTTACTGTTTATCAACCCAGCTGCAGCATTATTTTTTTTTAAGTTGAGAGGTCTTTGAATGGTCAATTTACCAAAGTAGAACAACAACAAAACAAAACCAAGAGGGCCATGTGATCCCAGGAAAAAATGGAAGAGACAATTCTTGTTTGGCCCTTTACACGTTTAATATGCAAACCCACTTCCGCCTTGGCAGGTCATCTGCCTGGCCTCTGGATGCCTCTCAGTTTATATCCCTTGCTCTGCAATGTCCCTGCCAGCGTCTGGCCTCTGTTTGCACACCCTGATGACGAAGAATTCATTCCCTATCACGCTTTTCATTGCGCAGCAGTTCTGCTGGTTGGAAACTGCTTTCTCAAGCTGACGTGATCTGAGAGTCTCAGACTGTGATGCCTGGATGGGACTTGGGGGCTGTCCTAGCCAGATGGCCTCAGCCTTTTAGTCCCCAGAGCCCCCCTGGCTCTTTGCTGGATCTACTGTGTCTACTTCTCCAGGGGAGTGAACTCACCTAAGAGGATGTATATCCAAGAGATAGTATTCTCTGGAGTGTTAAACTCTGAAAGGTCTTTGGGAACCACTGGTCTAGTCTAGCTCTCGGGCTTTGCAGGCAAATAGCAAATGTCCAAAGAGGAGAAGAAACATGCCCAAGGAAGCACTGTGAGAATGCCTTAGCAGATACAGCTCCCTGACCAGACATAGCTCCCTGACCAGACATCCAAGCCCTACCTGGTCCCGGGGGATGTTTTCATCCAGCCTGACCCTAGCAGAGAGAAGAGGGAAATGGCAAAGAGACAGAGGGGTAAACTTTGGTGGTAAAAAGGGGAATGACACAAAGGGGAATCCAAGGAAGTCAGTGCCTCTCTTCAGGGCAGAGAATGCCAGGAGGGAGGCTGAGTGCCCTGGGTACAGCGCAGTGGAAGTGGGGGCACAGGCTGGAGGAGCTAAGTGGGCATATGAATAGATGGCAGAGTCCATCACAAGTTTATTGACCCAAACTTCCTGCTCCCTCATGTGCTCTGAGCTCTTGCCAACTGTTCCCGAACACTTCCTCCCCTCCACGCTCTTCCCACCTCCAGGCCTTTGGTCCTAATGGTCCTTGGGCTGTTCCCCCATCTCTCTTCTGAGGCTCTGATGGGTCACCAACCAACACATGCTGGACTTGGTTGTGCCCTTTGGTGTGCTGGTCGCCCTCCACAGTCGTGGCTCTCTTAGTCCTCACAATGGCCCTGCAGATTGAATGCAGCTATTTCCAACTGACAGGCAAGAAAACTGAGGCTTAGGAACAGAACATGTTTAAAACTTTTAGGAGCACAACATATTATGTGGGGAAGTGAAACTGAGACCCCAGGTCTTCAGGCTTCAAGTTCAATGTTCTTTCGAATATGCTTCACCATCCTGCTTTTCATGTGAAAACCATAGGATCTCATGTATATTCATAGAAAACAAAACTGGATGGAAACATCAAAAAATGGGAATAGTGGTTATCACTGGGTGATTTTTATCCTTTTCAGTCCAATATTTTCAATCAATTTTTAAAAATTTTTATTTATTTTTTGTTGGCTGTGGGCTTTCTCTGGTTGTGAGGAGCAGAGGTTACTCTCTAGCTGCACTGTCCAGGATTCTTATTGTAGTGGCTGGTCTTTGCTGCAGAGCAAGGGCTCTAGGGCATGGGCTTAGTTGCCCTTAGCATGTGGAATCTTCCCAGACTAAAGATCGAACTTGGGTCCCCTACACTGGGAGGTAGATTCTTAATCACTGGGCCAATTTTTTTTTTTTACAGTCCTCAACTTTTTTTTTTACAATGAACATGAATTTTTTCCCTATCATCAGAAGCAAAAAATAAGCATTAGAAGTTAAATCCTTCCCATCTTTCCAAAGTCCAGCTCAGTTTAGAAGGAGAACTTCCTAGAGATTAGCAGCTCTGTCCTCTAAGTGAAAGTGAAAGTGAAGTTGCTCAGTCGTGTCCGACTCTTTGCGACCCCATGGACTGTAGCCTACCAGGCTCCTCCATCCATGGGATTCCCAAGGCAAGAGTACTGGAGAGGGTTGCCGTTTCCTTCTCCATTAAACCTTAGTAGTTTTGTCCTGCAGTCCCCTTGCTATGAACTGAATTGTGTCCACCTAAAATGCATGTGTTCAAGCCCTAATTCCCAGTAAGACTGTGTTTGGAGATAGGGTCTACAGGTGGTTAAAATAAGATTAAATAAGGTCATAAAAGGGGCTTCCCTGGTGGCTCAGACTGTAAAGAATCTGCCTGCAAAGCAGGAGACCCAGGTTCCATCTCTGGGACTAAGAGATCCCCTGGAGAAGGGAAGGGCAACCCACTCCAGTATTTGCCTGGGGAATTCTGTGGACAGAGAAGCCTGGTGGGCTACAGTGCAGGGGTTCACAAAGAGTCAGACAGGACTGAACAATTTTCACTTTCACTTTTGAGGTCATAAGGGTGGGACCTTGATCCATTAGGGTTAGTGTCCTTATAAGAGAGCTTTCTCTCTCTTTCTCTCCCCATCATGTAGTCAGAGCAAGGAAGTGGCTGTTTAGAAGCCAGGAAGAGCGTTCTTACCAGAAACTAACTCTTGGCCTCTAACTTCCAGAAATGTGAGAAAATAAATTTCTATTAATTTATCCATCCAATCTGTGGTGTTTTGTTATGGCAGCCCAAGCAAAGTGAGAGACAGCTTCCACAGAGAAGGAGAGTGGGCCTGACGCAGGGGTTAGGGTATTCATGAGACTTCTCAGAAGTGCTTAAGGTCGAGGCAGACTCCCAGATCAACCCCCAAGCCCAGGATTTCAAGTGAGCAGGTCTTAGATGGGAAGAGGGTCTTTGTAGATGTGATTAAAGATCTTAAAATAAGGAGATTATCTTGGATTGTCCAGGTAAGACCTAAATGCAACCATTGGTGTGCTTATAAAAAGAAAGCAGATAATATTCTGCTGGTTTTTGAGGATGGAGGAAGGGATCATGAGCCAAGGAATGCAAGAAAAGTAGCTCTAGAAACTGAAAAAGAGAAGGAAATGAATTCTCTCCTAGAGCCTCCCCATACTCAGGAAGGAGTATGGCCCTAAAGAACTTAATTGTGGTCAGTGAAACTGATTCAGGCTTCTGACTTCCAGAGTCATAAGACAGCAAATGTGTTATTATTTCCAACCACAAGTTGGTGGTAATTTGTTACAGCAGCAATAGCAAATAAGACACAGTGTCATATCCATTGTGTAAATAATCAGGAAAGTTTAGAGCAGAAAATAAATATCACCTCTGGTTCCAGAGCTGTAAGTGCTGGAGGTTTCAGGCTCACATATACCTTTGCTGTTAAGGTGAGAAGGAACTTCAAACCCCAAGTTCCTCTGGGAGAGCATTGACCAACCCTGATTTCCAGCATGTTCAAGTGAGGCCGGGTGAATCGGACATCCTGGGTTAGAATCCACCACTCAGGAGTTGGGTGACTTTGAACAAATTAATAGTTCCCTCTTTTCTTCTGACTCTGATATGCTTTAGAATCACCTGGAGTTAAAAATCATACTTGTGGCCAATCCCCATGTTTAGACTCTGATTTAGGTCGTCTGGGGTAGGGTCTGGGCATGAGTATTTTTATAAGCCCCCTGGTGATTCTAACTGGCAGTCAGGCTGAGCAACCCCTCTCTAAATCTGTTCCTCCTCTGAGATAGAAATTGTAGTTAGGTATCCATCACATGGGTGTGAGGAGCCCCGAATCAGGTAATCCACGTAAAGTACTCAGCACACAGTAAGCCTTCAGTAAATATTAATTATTATTTCAATCTAGGCAGATGGATCATCTTAAATCATTACCATCTTTCAGTGTCCCCTTCTATCCCCTTTCAAAATTTTGAGGGAAAATAGGAAGGCTCAGTTGACCAATGACACGGTGAGATTTTCAGGTACACAAGCCTTCACACTCTGGGGCTAAGCAGATGAGGTGTAACCAGAGGTCTCTCTGGCTTTGTGAGGATCCAGTGCCACACTCAAAGCAGAGGGAAATGTCGCTAAGCAAGTGCCTTGCTCCTAGCATTGCCTTAAGGTTGCAAGAAATGACCCATTTATACATATTCCAGAAGGAAAGGGCCTCTCTGGGAGGCAGATCAGAATTTTTAAAAAATCCTTCCAGTTTTAAGACCAAGAGCTTGATTTACTATGGACTCAAGGGCTGCCTTGAAGGGGTGACCTCGAGTTTTTGAAAATAATGGCCTTTCCTCTTCTGTGCTCCTCAGTGCTCTTCAGGCAGAGGGAGGAAACCGTTTCCTAGCTGGAGAGAGCTTTGGGAAGGGAACCCAGGGGCTGCAAGCCCTGGGAGCAGGAATCAGGAGACGAGCAGGAGCAGACCCAGGTTTTGGGGGGCCCAAAGCCTGCACCTTAGGGGTAGGATGGGGTACTCTCTGCCACAACTGCTGCTCTGGGAAGCAGAAAATGACGGTGGTGATTATGAAGAGATAATGATGAAACGGGTTTGCAAAGGTTACTTGGTGAATAAACCACCAGCCTCAGTATAGCCATTCCTTTGTCCCCGCTTGAGGTCTGAGATGGACTAGGTGGAAGGCAGTCTGAGATTCCAGCCTCGGCCTTGTAGCAGGAGGATGGTTCAGCCCCCTCATTTCCCGGCCTCCCCACTTTGTTTTGTTTTTGCTTGAAAACAAGATTGAATTATCCTTTTTCCCTCTGGGTATTTCGAGTCAGGAAGCCTGTTAAATAAATATGCCTATTACAGGCGCTGATCTGTCCCCAGCAGGCAGTTAATTGCCAGTCCGAGGCCACAGATGTAGTGGCTTCTGGACGTGGAGACTGCCTCTTTTCCGGCTCTGCCATGTATCACCTGGCCTGCTAGTGTAATTTTGCCTGGCTTGAGGTGATCCAGTCTCCTGTCCCGTATAGTCAGGGTGACAATGCTACGAATTCACAGTCCTCCCATCCCAGTGATGAACCCCTTTGACTCAAGTCCTGAATGAAAAGGCAGGACTCATTTTCAGCTGAAAAGGACTAGTACTGCCACGCGTGTGCACACTGAGTCACTTCAGTCGTGTCCAACTCTGTGTGACCCCAGAGGAGCCAGCCAGGCTCCTCTGTCCATGGGATTCTCCAGGCAAGAATACTGGAGTGGGTTGCCATGCCCTCCTCCAGGGGATCTTCCCATCCCAGGGATTGAACCCTCGTCTCTTATGTCTCCTGCGTTGGCAGGCGGTTCTTTACCACTAGCACCACCTGGGAAGCCCCAGGACTGCCATATAGGTGTTTTAAAATGAAATGATCCTTCCTGCCTACTGCGCCCGCACGCTTCGAGGCATGGGGCAGAGCCTCTGGCCGGCCCGCGCCACCTGAGGATCCCAGAAGCCGCCCCGCCATGGAAGAGGACCAGGAGCTGGAGAGGAAAGCAATAGAAGAGCTGCTGAAAGAGGCAAAACGTGGGAAAACAAGAGCAGAAACAATGGGACCAATGGGCTGGATGAAGTGTCCTCTTGCCGGGACAAATGAAAGATTTCTAATTAACACAATTAAGAACACCCTGCCCTCCCACGAAAAGCAAGACCACGAACAAAAAGAGGACAGCAAGGAACCGGCGAAAAGCCAGAGCCAGAAGGAGGAAGGGCGCCAGAAGCACCGGTCTCACCCGTACAAGCACAGCGTCCACGCCCGGCGCTCGCCGCCCGGGAAGCGAGGGAAGCGCGGCGGCCACGAGAAGTCGCAGACGCGGTCCAGCAAGCGGTGAGGTGGGGGCCCGGGGCCCAGCGAGACCCTCCCAGCGCCCGGGCCTGGGGTGGTGCGGAGACACCAGGACGGGTTTACAGCAGGGCCTCAGTCCTGACGGCGGACAGTCACCCGAGGCTCCACGAAGGAAGGAGCACAGCGACATCCCGGCAGGTTTAAGTGGCTTCGGCAGTGTAATATACATTCGTCTGGGTTTTCTTCTGTCTTGTTTGGAAGTTGGTTTCAAAATAAATCTAGAATTTACAAAAAAAAAAAAAAAAGAAATGATCACTTACCCATTTGTAAGCAGCTACTATCTAAGCCCCCAGTAGCTCACCTCCACTCTAGCCTCCAAATCCCTGCCCTAGGACCCCGCTCCCCTCAACAAATCTTCCCATGATTCAGCATCCAGAGGAGCAATGCCTGGCTAAGCGAGGGGGACATAAGAACAAGCCACAGAAGAATTACAGCCAGGCTCATGTACGGTGTCAGTGCTGGGTATCATGTCAGTCAGTGTTTTGAAAAGTGTGCCTAGGCCCCTGCATGGGTTCAAGTACTTCCCAGTCTTGACACTGGCTCTCTGAGGAGCCTCCCCAACCTTTATACCCCAGAGTAGAGCCCAGCTTGTGGCAGCACTCACTGTGCAGCTGGGAATGAGGCCCCCTCCCAGCCAGGGACCCCTGGTCTGTCTTCTGACTCTCCTTTCTAGCAGGTCATCTTGTCCAAAAGTTCAGCCCTATAAGGACAGACCAACTGTCCTGCAACCCCAAGGAGGACTCTCACCAGGACAGGTGGAGGCCATGCTCCCTGGCTCCTGCCCCCCGTCACTTTATGCTGTCCCTTCCTCATGAATATTCCTAGACCCGCTCGGCCCAGGGGCATAGCTTGGAAGGACCATGGAGCCATAGGCTCCTGGAACTGTCTCGGGGTCACCAGGGATGGGGTCTGCCAAGCTGCTTCTTTTTACCTGGCTTGACATTGGCCTTCTGCGTAAGATTTCATTTGGGTCAGTGATCTAGCCTAATCCTCTCACTCCATGGACAGTTAGATCCAAAGAGCACAGTGAGGCAGGCAGCCGGGGATCCAGGCCTCTGGCCCTCCAGCCTGGGGCTCTGCCCACTACCCTCATGCCCTCTCTCCTCTGTGGTTCCATTGTCCTCATTGTGGAGACATATCACTCTGTTCTGGGGAAGGACTATTCCATGACCCATACGTAATCCATATGAACAGACGTGCAGTGGGAAACACCTTTCTTATTCCATCCCTGAGGCAATTTCACCAACCTGCAGCTGATGCCTTAATTAGGATGCAGCCTATCTGAAAGGTTGTTTAAATATCACACCTGGCACACCAGGTGAACGATAGGTAAGACTGTGTGTGCCACCTGTGGGTCCTTATTACAGATGCTCGTCCAACCCCCTCCTCCCCATGGATTCCCTGTAGGACGTGGAGAAATCCTTTTGCCCCTCTGAGCCGCAGTCTCCCCCTCTGTACAATGGTGAGGTTGGACCTGAAGCTCTAACAGTTCCCTTGTTCCCTGATCTGTCCCTGATGCTGTGAGGCCAGGGGCAGGATTAGCCGTCCTGGGAATCCTCTCTGGTAGGGGCTGCTCCTGCCGGATGACACACAGAGGCAGATGCCTGGCAGGATCTTTGGAACCAGATTTGAAAAGGAGAGACTCAGCCTGGGCTAGTCACCTACAGTCACTTGCCTGGTACTTAAGAGTGTGGCATTCCCAGTCAAGCTTTGCAATTCCGGATGTCCCACTTCTAGTCAGTCATTTTCTCTCTCTCAGCCTCAGTGTCCTCACTTGTCAGTGAAATGGCTAACACTTGTCTTCACAGCAGAAGGGTCTGTAGACTCCTAGTTATCCACCATGTTCGTCTTTCTGCAGTCACAGAAATGGAAGCCCTCAAAATGACCGCCCAAAATGAAGTGCAGCCTCCACTGCAGCTAGCTGTACCATGTAACTAAGTTCTTGCCAATGGGATGAAAGTATACGTGTTTCAGGGCAGCTTTGGAGACTATCTTGCTGACCACATGCTTCACTGAACCCAGGGTAGTTAAGGCACAACCAGGAAAGCTGGAAGAAGACTTGAGGAGCAGTGGGGACTGTAGATATGTTTATTCTCTCTGGGCAGCAGCAGCTGGGAGTCTTCAAAGACTACTGATATACTAAGACAGGACAAAAGTGACTCATGGCCAAGTGGGCACACAGGCACAGTGCTACCAAGGCCAGCAATATCGTTGTTTAGTTAAGAGGCCGTGAGAGACTGGGGCAGGAGTGCCTGACTGATGCCATGTTGTCAGTTTATTTCTCCACAGAGACCCTTCTTTAAAAGCAGCTGGCATGCATTCTTTGCCTTTTCGTTTTCCCTTCTTCCCTCCTTTCTGCCCCCTGAAGTACGGATGCGGTAGCTGCCTTCTTGAACCATGAAGATAATGCTCACTGCTAAGGATGACCAAATGATGAATCAGAAGGGGCAAGTATCCTTGAGGATCATTTATCACCTTCCTAAACTACTTACCTCTGGGATTCTTTTACTTATTTAGAGAAATCAACTCTTGCCACTGTTATTAGAGTTTCTGTCACTCAGAGCTAAACCTAATCTTCACTCACTGCCATGGGATCTGATGAAATTAAAAGGTTCTCTCTCTAACCCTCCTGCCTTAGAGTCCTTCTGTGCCTCCTCAGAATGACATTGAGACCTTTAGCATGACACTTCAGGCCCTTTGTGATCTGTTCCCTCTAAGTGCTCCAGCCTTGGCTTTCTCACTGCTCCCCTCCCTGCCCATCACACTACAGGTACCAGCCAGCAGGAGCTACTCATAGCTCCCTGAGCCACCAAGCTGCCACTTACTCTGGCCTTTAGTATATGCAACTGTGTCTTCCAAAAATGGCATCTCTCCCCCCAGCCCTTTTCAAGTTTCAAGACTCAGCCCAAGTATCACCTCTTCCAGGAAGCCTCCCCAGATTTTCTCAGATTTGTTTTGCTCCATTTCTTGTTTCTTTGTGTTCTGCCACGTGAGAGAAGCATGGCAGTTTCTGCCTCCCCAGCCCGTGAGTGACCTGAGGATGGGGATGGTGGCTGGTTCATCTCTGCATGGCCAGGGCCTCTGTGACAGGGTTGTCAGTAAGAGAAGCTGAGTGAGTGAGGGATAATGGATGCTGGATGCTCGTCAGTGTGGGAACTGCTGGGCCTGGTGAGGGGTGTGCTGAGGAAATAGTCTTTGAAGCAGAGAGAACTGACTGGAGACAGAGGTGAAAGTCAAGGGCCTCCTGAGCAGCTCTTCATCCCTGCTGTCCTCCTCTGGTCGCCTAGGAGTTGGATGCTGCTGGATCCAAGAGGCCCTGGTGAGTCTGTTGGCAAACCACACTGTGTGTCATTAACAGTGGGGCAGCACACCAGGTTCACCCAACAAGCAAGTGTGTGAGGGTACATTTGGTCCCTGCCAACTCTTTGTGCTTCAACCATTGCCTCATCATGGCCCAGATCCAGCGAAGACAACTGGATGGGAAAGTCAGCTGACCAGGTTTCATAAGAAAGCATGTATTTGGAGTCCAAACTTTGTGGTCCAAGGACCCTGCTAACAATTAGCAGCTTTACTAGAACTTTCTAATAGCTAATAGCTATTTTGTCCATCTCATAGCCCCTCCTTTTATAGTGGGGAAGGTCAAGGCCAAGAGAGAGGAAGTTGCCCACATAGAGAGGCTGGTGCGGGGACCAGGAGCCAGGCTCTCAGTCCAGCCCCCATGCACTTTGCTCAACTCCTGTCTGGTTCTGTGATTGCTGTCCAATAATTAACTGTGGATTTAGAAAGACATGGACCCCTTGGGACCATTCATAAGGGTCATGAAGGGACAGATCCATTACAGAGTCTTTGAACCAGGAGAACACATCCTATTGATGTGGTAACATAACCTTTTCTTAATTTTTTTTAAACTTTTTATTGTCAGCAAGTTTAAATACACACACAGAGAGAAAGAGTATAATGAATCCCCTGTGCCCATCAGCAGCCAGCTTAATAATTATCAACACCTGCTGTTCTTGGTAACATAACTTGGTAACATAAATTTTCCCAGGAAACTAGAGGAGACACATGCTTCAACCAGTATGATCTTTTCAAATTGCAAATGGGATTGGGATCATGTTAACTGGCCTCCTTTTCCTCAAAAGTCTAGTAGGATCCTCTACTGTTGAAAAGAAGACAGAGCTGGGGCCCCCTGCCCTACTCTAGACAGTCTGTTTCCAGACTTTTTCAAGTGAGGGAAAGATATACTTCTCTTCCTTTAAGCCACTTTTATTTTGAATTTTCTCTCAAGTTAGTAGCTCATGAGTGTGGCTACATATTAGAATCAATAGAGGAACTTCAAAACAAAATGAAACAACAGCAAAAACCAGACAACGCAGTACGATACTGAGGGAATTCCAATTCTATTGGTCTGGAGTGTTTCTCAGGCAGAAGTGTTTCAGAAAGCTTTCCCGGTGATGCTGACACACAGCCACAGTTGAAAACCTCTGTTTAATCATGTGTGTCTGAACTGATTCTAATACATGGCTCAGCTGAAAGGTCATCTTCTCCCAAGAAGTCCCAGGAGGAGGGAATCTGGGCTCTCTCCTTGTGCTTCCACAGACTTTAGTGAGATATCACTTCACACCCACTGGTGGTGGTGGTGGTTTAGTCACGAATTCATGTCCGACTCTTTGCAGTCCCATGGACTGTAGCCTGCCAGGCTGCTCTGTCCATGGGATTTCCCAGGCAACAATACTGGAGTGAGTTGCCATTTCCTTCTCCAGGGGATCTTCCTGACTTAGGAATCAAACTTGTGTCTCCTGCTTGGCAGGCAAATTCTTTACCACTGTGCTACCTGGGAAGCCCCCTTGTGCTTCCACAGAGCCAGATGCTAATACCTGTTAGAGGTATATGACAATTTACTGTGTTCATTTTGTTTGGGTCAGTCTCTCTGCTGTCTTCTCAGCTCCTCCACGTGGGAACGTGTTCGATTTATCCAATGAGTCTGGTCCAGGAGTCAGGGTTCTTACCCAGGCCTCCAAAATTCTATGTAGTCTGGTCCCTGTCCATGCCTCCAGCCTCTTCCAGAACCATCCATCCCTTTGTGCTTCTTGCTTCTGTCCCATTTGTCTTCTCCCAGTTCTTTGAATACACTCTGACCCCTCTCACCTCCAGGAGTGAGCACATGCCTATCCCTATCACCTGCAACGCGAACTTGCCTCTTCCCTCAGTGGGGCTTTACTAGTCTTTCAGACCTCACTCTCCACTCTCGCTATGCAGTGCATGGGCTTGGCACTAGCAGCGCTGGCATCACTGGGTAGCTTGTTAGACACACAGAAAAGAAGGCATTTATAGTTAACAAGGTGTAACGAGATCTCTCTTATTTTACAGAATGCTACAATGGGTAGTTCTGACTCAAAAATATTGTTGGTGAAGGCAGGAGAGCTCAGTTCAGTTCACTTCAGTCACTCAGTCACGTGTGACTCTTTGCAACCCCGTGGACTGCAGCACGCCAGGCCTTCCTGTCCATCACCAACTCCCGGAGTTTACTCATACTCATGTCCATTGAGTCGGTGATGCCACCCAACCACCTCATCCTCTGTCAAACCCATCTCCTCCTGCCTTCAACCATTCCCAGCATCAGTACTTCACATCATGTGGCAAAAGTATTGGAGCTTCAGCCTCAACATCAGTCCTTCCAATGAATATTCAGAACTGATTTCCTTTAGGATGGACTGGTTGGATCTCGTTGCAGTCCAAGGGACTCTCAACAGTCTTCTCCAACACAATTCAAAAGCATCAATTCTTCAGTGCTCAGCTTTCTTTATAGTCCAACTCTCACATCCATATATGACTACTGCAAAAACCATAGCCTTGACTAGACGAACCTTTGTTGGCAAAGTAATGTCTCTGCTTTTTAATATACTGTCTAGGTTGGTCATAACTTTTCTTCCAAGAAGCAAGCATCTTTTAATTTTATGGCTGTAGTCACCATCTGCAATGATTTTTGAGCCCAAGAAAATTGTCTCTCACTGTTTCCATTGTTTCCCCATCTATTTGCCATGAAGTGAAGGGACTGGATGCCATGATCTTAGTTTTCTGACCACTGAGCTTTAAGCCAACTTTTTCACTCTTCTCTTTCACTTTCATCAAGAGGCTTTTTAGTTCTTCACAGGAGACGGAGGAGAGGGGGGTGCTGTTTTTAAAAGGAATGCTGGGCAGGCAAAAGAAATGATGTCCACCATAATTATGGTGTGTCTACACAACAGAATACTGTCGGCCTAACCTGCTCCAGCTAGGCCAGTGGCCATAAACCCAAATGCTTACAAGGACTATCAATGAGTAAATCAATGTATTAGTTTTCCATTTGTTAGCTGTAACAAATTATTACAAATTTAGTGTCTTAAAAGCAACACACACTTTATCTTACTCTTCTGGGGACTCAGAAGTCTGAAATAAGTATCACTGTGCAAAATCAAGGTGCTGGCAAACCCTTCTGGAGACACTAAGGGGAAACCCTTCCCTTGTCTTTCCCAGCTGCTTGAATTCTTTGCCATGTGGCTGCATCACCCCAACCTCTGCTTCCATCATCACATCTTCTCTGATGTGGACATTCCTGTCTCTTTGATGAGGACCCTTGTGATTACACTGGAGCTCCCATATAATCCAGGATCACCTCCCCATCTCCCAATCCTCCCTACCTCAGGATCCTTAACTGCAGATGCCCAGTGCTGCCACGTCTTCCATCCCAATGTTGGTTGCATGCTTGTGTGGGAGGGAGTGAGCAAGGAAGTCAGGCAGCTGAGAGGGAAACTGAGTTTGTGGTAAAGACTTAGGCCTGGCTTGGTTTGGCAACATTCAGATTTAGTTCATGTACACAGAGTGTAAATTTAGTAGAGTGTGGAGGATCACCTAAGAGAAAAAGTGGGGTATATTTTGGTTTGCTTTTACATGCACCTTTATTTTTAAACTTCCATTCCCTGCAACTCTCTCGGGGTCTTGACCGGGTCTTCCATCTGCAGTTCAAATGCTGAGAACAGAGGAACCTGCTATGTTCAGTGTAGAATCAATGTTCAGGGCAGCTTACATGTCTTTTTGTTTGAAATCTGTTCTTTATCTCTAAGCCTGGAATCTTCTCCAGTAACTTCCTAGGGATCCAAGGCTTCAAAACCTTGAAGGAAAGAAACAGCTTCTCTTCCCACATCAGGGCAGTGTAAACACATCCCTGAATGACATTCCTTGCTGATAATGACCTGACTGTGGCTTGTGTTATCTCACCATTTCCCTTCAATTCTTTTAGTCCAAACACTTACAGGAGCTCCAGGCTCAATATTCATCTAAGAGGCATGGATTTTTTTGTTAATTAAAAAGCTGAATCTAAAATATTCCTTCTGCAAAAGTTATCTGTGCATTTTACCCTGAGTTATTGCACATTCATCCTTCTCTCCAAATCATAAATGTCAAGCATTGTGGAAATTTTTTTGTTTTTTAAAATTTTTGCATGTTTTTACAAATGCCTTTCAGCAGGACTGACTACTTTGGTGACTTCCGATGCCAGCCACAGCTTATGAATGTCAGGCATGGATCTGCTGAATGGAATCTAGATGCAGATAAAACATTCCCTCAATAAGTCTCTTTATGAAAACCATCCATGATGGAGTCATAGAATCCCAAAGACCACTTAGGCTGATGCTTCCTAAATATAGTTGTGCGTCAGAAGCATATGGGAAACTTAAAAAAATCTTGGGTTGCAGCCAATATCTAGTAATTTAGAATCTCTTAAAGGTAAACCCAGGGAGATTATAAAGTTTTTTGTTGTTTTTTTTTTTATTACAGTCCCCAGGCAATTCTGTTGCACAGCTAAGTTTGGGAACCACCTGTCTAGTTCAGTACTTATTTGGTATTTTCTACAGAATAAACCATCTTGCCAAGTGGTTTTACTACCCTTTTTTTCTTCTCCAGTGATGAGGGGCTCACTACCTTTCAAGGCAGCCCTTCCCACCCAACCTTGGCCGGCTCTGCTTTGTCTTGAGGCTCTTCCTCTGTCCCAGGTAACTTACCCTCACAGGTCTGGCTCCATCTTCTAGGACCCCTCAGACTATGTCTGCTTTTGCCCTTTGGAGATTTGGAGGGTGCAGTCCTGTTCCTTGAGCTTTAAGGGGTGGACACTCCCAGTTCCTTCAGCTGCTTCTCGCAGGACACAGCCTTCAACCTCTCCCCAGGGAGCCACTTCTTCTTTGCTACTAGACTCTCACACCTACCACAGCTTTCCAAGCAGTCTGACCACATGAAGACTGACACTTGCTTTGTCATGGACTCCCTGCCTCTATTAATGAAGCCTGTTACTAATTGACCAAATAATCCTTAAGTCAATGCACCATGGAGTGAGTGCCATGTCAAGCACCCAAGGGGTGCTAGGCTGGCCAAGCCTATAAGGGGAGGCAGAAGGGTTTTTGCAAGGGGCCACATGGTTGTTAGGAAAATATGAACACAGATGTGGCAAGACACAAGATATAATGCTTTTAGTGAAGAACCAAATTTTGCAGCAAGGACTGAGAACATCCTAAGGATGACATGGTAAAAAGAGAGTTCACAGAGATGTAGCTTAAGGAAAGAATTATGTGAATTAGGTTCAAACAAGAAAGTGTGAAGACTCTAAATATGTGGAGAGGTTGAGATTTAATACAGATATTGGGTGCTGGCAAAAATTGCTGAACTGGCCGGAGGGAGGGAGAATCAGGGAGTACTTGACCTTCCAGACTGACTGCCAGAATGAGATGGATATGGCCTACCAGCCTTGTTAATAAACAACCTCGTAGCTTTCCAACCTATCCAACAAGCAGGAGGGTGTAGTGGAGATGAAGTGACTGACAGATGCAAGTTCAGGATTTAGCATCCTTTATGGGGCTTCCCCATGACTCAGCAGTAAAGAATTCATCTGCAATTCAGGAGCCACAGGAAACTCAGGTTTGATCCCCTGGTCCAGAAAATCCCCTGGAGGAGGGCATGGCAATCTACTACAGTATCTTTACCTGGAGAACCCCATGTACAAAGGAGCCTGCTGGTCTACAGTCCATGGCGTCGCAAAGAGTTGGATACAACTGAAGTGACTTAACATGCATGGCATCCTTTACAGCAACAAGATGGAGACAAAATTTAAATGTTCATCAACAATCCACCCTGCTGCAGAAATCTACACCACACTAGAGAGGATAATGTTGTTTTTAATTAATTTTCCCTTGGTGGCTTAGTGGTAAAGAATCTGTCTGCAATGCAGGAGACACAGAAGTTGCAGGTTTGATCCCTGGGTCAGGAAGATACCCTGGAGAAGAAATGGCAACCCACTCCAGTATCCTTGCCTTAATTAGCGACATGAGGAAAAGATCATTTTTTAAAACCATTTTTTTTTAAAAAGGTAGCTAAATAGAGGTCATCATATAATTCATATTGGACACTGCTTTTAAAAGAATTTTTGAAAAATGCAGAGGGAAAACTATCAGCAAGGTGAATGGCAAATTTTGAGTGAAGGATTGAAGGTAATATGTTTTCTTCTTGTGTACCTTTCTGCATTTTCCAAGCTTTCTACATTGAGCATATCTTTTTTGGGGGGGGCGGGGCAGGACATATTTATTTATTTATTTTCATTCAGGTATTTTCTTTTCTTTTTTTTTATTTTTTACTTTATTTTACTTTACAATACTGTATTGGTTTTGCCATAGCTCAACATGAATCCACCACGGGTGTACGTGAGTTCCCAATCCTGAACCCCCCTCCCACCTCCCTCCCTATACCATCTCTCTGGGTCATCCCAGTGCACCAGCCCCAAGCATCCTGTATCCTGCATTGAACCAAGACTGGCGGTTTGTTTCTCACATGATATTATTCATGTTTCAATGCCATTTTCCCAAATCATCCCACCCTCTCCCTCTCCCACAGAGTCCAAAATCTGTTCTATACATCTGTGTCTCTTTTGCTGTCTTGCATACAGGGTTATCATTATCATATTTCTAAAATCCATATATATGTGTTAGTATAAGGTGTTTTTCTGGCTTACTTCACTCTGTATAATAGGGTCCAGTTTCATCCACCTCATTAGAACTGATTCAAGTGTATTCTTTTTAATGGCTGAGTAATACTCCATTGTGTATATGTACCACAGCTTTCTTATCCATTCATCTGCTGATGGACATGTAGGTTGCTTCCATGTCCTGGCTATTATAAGCAGTGCTGCAATGAACATTGGGGTACACGTGTCTCTTTCAATTCTGGTTTCCTTGGTGTGTATGTCCAGAAGTGGGATTGCTGGGTCATAAGGCAGTTCTATTTCCAGTTTTTAAAGGAATCTCCACACTGTTCTCCATAGTGCCTGTACTAGTTTTCATTCCCACCAACAGTGTAAGAAGGTTCCCTTTTCTCCACACCCTCTCCAGCATTTATTTTTGGATCGCAGCCATTCTGACTGGTGTGAAATGGTATCTCATTGTGGTCTTGATTTGCATTTCTCTGATAATGAGTGATGTTGAGCATCTTTTCATGTGTTTGTTAGCCATCTGTATGTCTTCTTTGGAGAAATGTCTATTTAGTTCTTTGGCCCATTTTTTGATTGGGTCATTTATTTTTCTGAAATTGAGCTGCATGAGTTGCTTGTATGTTTTTGAGATTAGTTGTTTGTCAGTTGCTTCATTTGTTATTATTTTCTCCCATTCTGAAGGCTGTCTTTTCACCTTGCTTATAGTTTCCTTGGTTGTGCAGAAGCTTTTAATTTTAATTAGATCCCATTTGTTTATTTTTGCTTATATTTCCAGTATTCTTGGAGGTGGATCATAGAGGATCCTGTTGTGATTTATGTCAGAGAGTGGTTTGCCTATGTTCTCCTCTAGGTGTTTTATAGTTTCTGGTCTTACGTTTAGATCATTAATCCATTTTGAGTTTATTTTTGTGTATGGTGTTAGAAAGTGATCTAGTTTCATTCTTTTACAAGTGGTTGGCCAGTTTTCCCAGCACCACTTGTTAAAGAAATTGTCTTTACTCCATTGTATATTCTTGCCTCCTTTGTCAAAGATAAGGTGTCCATAGGTGCGTGGATTTATCTCTGGGCTTTCTATTTTGTTCCATTGATCTATATTTCTGTCTTTGTGCCAGTACCATACTGTCTTGATGATTGTGGCTTTGTAGTAGAGCCCAAAGTCAGGCAGGTTGATTCCTCCAGTTCCATTCTTCTTTCTCAAGATTGCTTTGGCTATTCGAGGTTTTTTGTATTTCCATACAAATTGTGAAATTATTTGTTCTAGCTCTATGAAAAATACCGTTGCTAGCTTGATAGGGATTGCATTGAATCTGTAGATTGCTTTGGGTAGTATACTCATTTTCACTATATTAATTCTTCCGATCCATGAACATGGTATAGTTCTCCATCTAGTTGTGTCCTCTTTGATTTCTTTCACCAGTGTTTTATAGTTTTCTATATATAGGTCTTTAGTTTCTTTAGGTAGATATATTCCTAAGTATTTTATTCTTTTCGTTGCAATGGTGAATGGAATTGTTTCCTTAATTTCTTTTTCTACTTTCTCATTATTAGTGTATAGGCATGCAAGGGATTTCTGTGTGTTGATTTTATATCTTGCAACTTTACTATATTCGTTGATTAGTTCTAGTAATTTTCTGCTGGAGTCTTTAGGGTTTTCTATGTAGAGGATCATGTCATCTGCAAACAGTGAGAGTTTTACTTCTTCTTTTCCAATTTGGATTCCTTTTATTTCTTTTTCTGCTCTGATTGCTGTGGCCAAAACTTCCAGAACTATGTTGAATAGTAGTGGTGAAAGTGGGCGCTCTTGTCTTGTTCCTGACTTTAGGGGAAGTGCTTTCAATTTTTCACCATTGAGGATAATGTTTGCTGTGGGTTTGTCATATATAGCTTTTATTATGTTGAGGTATGTTTCTTCTATTCCTGCTTTCTGGAGGGTTTTTATCATAAATGGATGTTGAATTTTGTCAAAGGCTTTTTCTGCATCGATTGAGATAATCAGATGGCTTTTATTTTTAAATTTGTTAATGTGGTGAATTACATTGATTGATTTGCAGATATTGAATCTTTGCATCCCTGGGATAAAGCCCACTTGGTCATGGTGTATGGTTTTTTTTAATGTGTTGTTGGATTCTGATTGCTAGAATTTTGTTAAGGATTTTTGCATCTATGTTTATCAATGATATTGGCCTGTAGTTTTCTTTTTTTGTGGCATCTTTGTCAGGTTTTGGTATTAGGGTGATGGTGGCCTCATAGAATGAGTTTGGAAGTTTACCTTCCTCGGAAATTTTCTGGAAGAGTTTGAGTAGGATAGGTGTTAGCTCTTCTCTAAATTTTTGGTAGAATTCAGCTGTGAAGCCATCTGGACCTGGGTTTTTGTTTGCTGGAAGATTTCTGATTACAGTTTCAATTTCCGGGCTTGTGAAGGGTCTGTTAAGATTTTCTATTTCTTCCTGGTTCAGTTTTGGAAAGTTGTACTTTTCTAAGAATTTGTCCATTTCTTCCACGTTGTCCATGTTCTTAGCATATAATTGCTGATAGTAGTCTCTTATGATCCTTTGTATTTCTGTGTTGTCTGTTGTGATCTCTCCATTTTCATTTCTAATTTTATTGATTTGATTTTTCTCCCTTTGTTTCTTGATGAGTCTGGCTAATGGTTTGTCAATTTTATTTATCCTTTCAAAGAACCAGCTTTTGGCTTTGTTGATTTTTGCTATGGTCTCTTTTGTTTCTTTTGCATTTATTTCTGCCCTAATTTTTAAGATTTCTTTCCTTCTACTAATCCTGGGGTTATCCATTTCTTCCTTTTCTAGTTGCTTTAGGTGTAGAGTTAGGTTATTTATTTGACTTTTCTCTTGTTTCTTGAGGTATGCCTGTATTGCTATGAACTTTCCCCTTAGCAGTTGCTTTTATAGTGTCCCATAGGTTTTGGATTGTTGTGTTTTCATTTTCATTCGTTTCTATTCATATTTTGATTTCTTTTTGATTTCTTCTGTGATTTGTTGGTTATTCAGAAGCGTGTTGTTCAGCCTCCATATGTTGGAATTTCTAATAGTTTTTCTCCTGTAATTGAGATCTAATCTTACTGCATTATGGTCAGAAAAGATGCTTGGAATGATTTCAGTTTTTTTGAATTTATCAAGGCTAGATTTATGGCCCAGGATGTGATCTATCCTGGAGAAGTTTCCATTAGCACTTGAGAAAAAGGTGAAATTCATTATTTTAGGGTGAAATGTCCTATAGATATCAATTAGATCTAACTGGTGTCTATTGTATCATTTAAAGTTTGTGTTTCTTTGTTAATTTTCTGTTTAGTTGATCTATCCATAGGTGTGAGTGGGGTATTAAAGTCTCCCACTATTATTGTGTTATTGTTAATTTCCCCTTTCATACTTGTTAGCATTTGTCTTACATATTGCGGTGCTCCTATGTTGGGTGCATATATATTTATAATGGTTGTATCTTCTTCTTGGATTGATCCTTTGATTATTATGTAGTGTCCTTTGTCTCTTTTCACAGCCTTTGTTTTAAAGTCTATTTTATCTAATATGAGTATTGCTACTCCTGCTTTCTTTTGGTCTCTATTTGTGTGGAATATCTTTTCCAGCCCTTTATTTTCAGTCTGTACGTGTCCCTTGTTTTGAGGTGGGTCTCTTGTAGACAACATATATAGGGATCTTGTTTTTGTATCCATTCAGCTAGTCTTTGTCTTTTGGTTGGGGCATTCAACCCATTTATGTTTAAGGTAATTATTGTTAAATATGATCCTGTTGCCATTTACTTTATTGTTTTGGGTTCGAGTTTATACACCCTTTTTGTGTTTCCTGTCTAGAGAATATCCTTTAGCATTTGTTGGAGAGCTGGTTTGGTGGTACTGAATTCTCTCAGCTTTTGCTTGTCTGTAAAGCTTTTGATTTCTCCTTCATATTTGAATGAGATCCTTGCTGGGTACAGTAATCTGGGCTGTAGGTTATTTTCTATCATCACTTTAAGTATGTCTTGCCATTCCCTCCTGGCCTGAAGAGTTTCTATTGAAAGATCAGCTGTTATCCTTATGGGAATCCCCTTGTGTGTTATTTGTTGTTTTTCCCTCCTGCTTTTAATATTTGTTCTTTGTGTTTGATCTTTGTTAATTTGATTAGTATGTGTCTTGGGGTGTTTTGTCTTGGGTTTATCCTGTTTGGGACTCTCTGGGTTTCCTGGACTTGGGTGATTATTTCCTTCCCCATTTTAGGGAAGTTTTCAACTATTATCTCCTCAAGTATTTTCTCATGGTCTTTCTTTTTGCCTTCTTCTTCTGGGACTCCTATAATTCGAATG
This sequence comes from Ovis aries, assembly GCF_016772045.2. NCBI lineage: Eukaryota > Metazoa > Chordata > Mammalia > Artiodactyla > Bovidae > Ovis > Ovis aries. Next base: position 50,444,991 of record NC_056055.1, on the reverse strand, counting down.
TTGGAGTGTTTCATATTGTCCTGGAGGTCTCTTAGATTGTCCTCATTTCTTTAAATTCGTTTTTCTCTTTTCCTCTCTGATTCATTTATTTCTACCATTCTATCTTCTATTTCACTAATCCTATCTTCTGCCTCCATTATTCTACTATTTATTGCCTCCAGAGTGTTTCTGATCTCATTTATTGCATTATTCATTATATATTGACTCTCTTATTTCTTCTAGGTCCTTGTTAAAACTTTCTTGCATCTTCTCAATCCTTGTCTCCAGGCTATATTTGTCTGTGATTCCATTTTGATTTCAAGATTTTGGATCATTTTCACTATCATTATTCAGAATTTTTTATCAGGTAGATTCCCTATCTCTTCCTCTTTTGTTTGGTTTGGTGGGCATTTATCCTGTTCCTTTAGCTGCTGGGTATTCTTCTGTCTCTTCATCTTGTTTATATTGCTGCGTTTGGGGTGGCCTTTCTGTATTCTGGCAGTTTGTGGAGTTCTCTTTACTATGGAGTTTCCTCACTATGGGTGGGGTTGTATCAGTGGCTTGTCAAGTTTTCTTGGTTAGGGAAGCTTGTGTCAGTGTTCTGGTGGGTGGAGCTGGATTTCTTCTCTCTGGAGTGCAATGAAGTGTCCAGTAATGAGTTATGAGATGTCAATGGTTTTGGAGTAACTTTGAGCTGCCTGTATATTAAAGCTCAGGGCTGTGTTCTTGTGTTGCTGGAAAATTTGCTTGGTATGTCTTGCTCTGGAACTTGTTGGCCCTTGGGTGGTGCTTGGTTTCAGTGTAGGTATGGAGGTGTTTGATGAGCTACTATCGATTAATGTTCCCTGGAGTCAGGAGTTCTCTGATGTTCTCAGGATTTGGACTTAAGCCTCCTGCTTCTGATTTTCAGTTTTATTTTTACAGTAGTCTCTAGTCTTCTCCATCTATACAGCACTGATGATAAAACCTCTAGGTTAAAGATGAAAAGTTGCTCCACTTGAGGGACACCCAGAGAGGTTCACAGAGTTACATGGAGAAGAGAAGGGGGGTGGGGGGAGTTAGAGGTGACCTGAATGAGATGAGGTGGAATCAAAAGAGGAGAGAGCGAGCTAGCCAGTAATCACTTCCTTATGTGCGCTCCACAATCTGGACCACTCAAAGATGTTCACAGAGTTATACAGAGAAGAGGAGAGGGAGGAAGGAGACAGAGGTGGCCAGGAGGATAAAAGAGGGGAATGAAAAGGACAGAGACAGATCCAGCCAGTAATCAGTTCCCTAAGTGTTCTCCACCATCTGGAACACACAGAGATTCACAGAGTTGGGTAGAGAAGAGAAGGGGTAGGGAGGAGACAGAGGTGACCTTGTGGAGAAAAGGTCCTCCTTGTGGACACTCTAAAGGGGGAGAGAGCAGTCAAGCCAGTAATCTTGCTTTCAAGTAAAAATGGGTACTGAAGATTGGGTTTTTGAAGGTACAAAATTGATAACAAATACCAAAAAGCAAAGATTAAAAATCTAGAGTAGAGGCTGGATTTTCAAAAATACAATATTAAAGAAAAGAAGAAGAAGAAAAAAAAACAAAGTCACAAGAATTATTAAAATATATATATATGAAGTTTGCTTTAAAAATAGGGTCTTTTTTTGAAAAGTAATAGTAGGTTATAAATATGAAAATTAAAGGAGAAATAGAGGACTTAAAATTTAAAAATGTTTAAAAAAAAGAAAAAACAAAACAAAACAAAAAAGAATGATTGTAAAAATAGTAAAGATATATCTAGGACTTTCTCTGGTATTGTTGTGGGCAGTGTGGGGTCAGTTCATTTTCGGATAGTTCCTTGGTCCGACTTAATATTTCTCAAGATCTATAGGCCCCTTCCTATGTAGTTGGTAATAACAACAGGGTTTTAATCTTTTGCACCTGTCACTTCCAAGGCAGTTCCCACTGTTTTAGCTTCTTCTGTTTGCTGGTCTCTTCAGTGTCTGATTTCCGCCCTGACACAAGGGGGGCGGTGGTGGGCACTTTTTTTAGGCTCACTTGTTCAGTCGCGCTGTGGGGAGGGAGGAACACTGCAAACAAATAACACTGGCGTGTGCTCGCAGTGTCTCAGCCACACTGGGCCTGCCCCTGATCACGGTGCACAGTTCAGGCTTTAGGTTGCTCCACTGGGAACCGTCTGAGGCCGGCCCTGGGCTGCATGCACCTCCCAGGTCTAAGCCGCTCAGGCTCAGGCACTCAGGTAGTCCTCAGAGGCACACACTCGGTTGGGCCTGCATTTTGTGCCCTTCCCAGGTCCGAGTAGCTCAGGTGTTTGGCGAGCGTGGTCGCTGTGACTTACCGCCTCTCCCATCCCTGCTGCTCAGTTTTCTGGGTGTACAACTGGTGCACCTTCTCATGTGGATGATGACTGTCCAGAACCCCAAGAAGTCTTAGTTAGCAAAGAAGCCTGTTTGCAGTTTGGTAGTTAATGTCTCTCTGGGGCTGCTATTGCCCTCTTCCGGCCCTTCCAGCTCTGGCTGCCTGTCACCAGAGGGGGATGGTCTGCAGCTAGCTAATTCTGTTCCATCCTTTGTTCTGTGCGCGGTCCTGTTAGAGCTTTTCGAGTGGTAGCTATCCCACAGTCTGGTTTGCTAGCCCAAGTTAGTTCGCTCTGGTTAGACTCAGGGCATTCAGGCCTGATCCTTAAAAGGCAATGCAGCCCGCGCCTCCCTGCCCAGCCCCTGCTTGCTAGTGGCGGAGGCAGGCGTCTGCACTGCTTCTCCACTGGGGGAGTTACCGTTGGGCTCGTAATCTGTGGGTTTTAATTATTTATTTATTTTTCCTCCCTGTTATGTTGCCCTTTGTGCTTCCAAGGCTCGCCACAGACTCGGCAGTGAGAGTGTTTCCTGGTGTTTGGAAACTTCTCTCTTTTTAAGACTCCCTTCCTGGGACAGAGCTCCCTCCCTACCTCTTTTGTCTCTTTTTTTGTCTTTTATATTTTTTCCTACCTGTTTTTGAAGACAATGAGCTGCTTTTCTGGGTGCCTGATGTCCTCTGCCTGGATTCAGAAGTTGTTTTGTGGAATTTACTCAGAGTTGAAATGTTCTTTTGATGAATTTGCGGGGGAGAAAGTGGTCTCCCTGTCCTATTCCTCCACCATCTTAGGACCAACCCCCTGTGCATATCTTCTTTATGTCCATAAGAAAAATGAAGCTTTAAAAATACAAACATAAAAAAAATAAAAAATACAAATACAAATATAAAATCAACTGGGAGAAAGAGAAATGAGAGTGGAAGACAAACGAGTCAAGGGAAAAAATGAGACAGCTGGGAGAGACAGAAGAGATTAAGCTGCTGCTGCTAAGTCACTTCAGTCGTGTCCGACTCTATGTGACCCCAAGGACGGCAGCCCACCAGGCTCCCCTGTCCCTGGGGTTCTCCAGGCAAGAACACTGGAGTGGGTTGCCATTTCCTTCTCCAATGCATGAAAGTGAAAAGTAAAAGTGAAGTTGCTCAGTCGTGTCCGACCCTCAACGACCCCATGGACTGCAGCCTTCCAGGCTCCTCCATCCGTGGGATTTTCCAGGGTAGAGTACTGGAGTGGGGTGCCATTGGAGCGGTTCAAATGATGGCAACCTAACAAGGCGCCTCGTGTGCGAGGGAGAAAGGAAAAATACAATCGGAGTCCAGTTTCCCACTTTCCTGTGACCTGGAAGTCCGGCCCACTCAGCGTCTTGACTCGAGAGGAGAGAGCTTGCGTGGTGTGGGATACAACCGGAGGTGGGGGTAGGCGTGGAGGGGTGACGCTGGGACTCACGGAAGGTACAGCGATACCCGACATCCCACTCCCAGTCCCAGAAGGCCTGGCCCGCTGGTGCCTGAAGGGAGGAGCATTGGCCGCAGGGCGCGAGGTCAGCGGCTCCCCAGGCGTAGGCGGAACCTCAATGGCTGCTGAGCAACAGCGCGGAGGCGGGGCTGGAGGCGAGCATCCCAGCAGAGGCCGGGCTAGACACCTGAGAGGGTCCGAACCTGCGCTCCTCCCGCACCCGGGTTCCTGGTTGGTGCTTGATCTGGCCTGGAGACTCACACCCTCGAAACCTTCCGGGTAGCTGGACCCTATCGTGCCCTGTCCACCCGGCCTACTCCAGCAGAGAGCCCCTGACTTTGTCGAGTGGCCAGGACACGCACACCCTCCCCGTGTAAGGGGTAAAGTGGGAGCCACCTGGTCCTGGATGACCCAAAAGGTCCGGTCCTTGGCAGTGATCACGAATGCAGGCAATGGTGAGAAATTGTCCATAGTAGGGAGGAAACACAAAACTAGGGCTGCGGGATCCAGGCCGAGACTCCTCTTCTTACTTGCCCTGTGTCTCCAGTAAATCCCAGAACCTCTGATCCCCAACGATCTTCCAGAACAGAGGTTATCATATGCTCAAATCCCTTCAGGGCTGTTAGCCACTTGGGGAGTTGACTGCTGAGAAGACGGGCCAGCAAACTGTAATGCTTGGTGTGCCCTGAGCTGTCCTTTTGCCGTCAGGAGGAGGCAGCAGCAGTGCACACCCCAAATGGGCCTCTAGAGAAGTAGCAGCCTTGGCTGGACAGGAAAGCAGCCTCACCAGCCTTAGTCTGTGAAAACCCCTCCCTCCTGCTTAGCCCCTCTGCCCCCACCCCAAGGACTGATAACCTCCCATTCCCCTTATCTTGACCTCCCCTGGGACTCCTCCCTCTATAGACACGGGCCTGTTGCACCCAAGGATGCTTCTGTCCCAGCATGGGGCAGAGTCCTGAGTGGACCTTCATCCACCCCTGATGGTCTGCTGGCTCAGTGTCTTTCCAAGGGATGGCTTCCTGGGAAGCACTGGTTTGTGTGGGGCCAGGGATCTGGCTCAGCTGGTAAAGAATCCGCCAGCAATGTGGGAGACCTGGGTTCAATCCCTGGGTTGGGAAGATCCCCTGAGAAGGGAACGGCTACCCACTCCAGTATTCTGACCTGGAGAATTCCATGGACTGTATAGTCCATGGGGTCACAAAGAGTCAGACCGGACTGAGTGACTTTCACAGGGATCTGGTTGGAGCTTTGTTTTCCTGGATGAGTTCTTTCCTCATCTCCCTCCCCAGTGGCAGAGAGTGGGGGGTGCTGGGGTAAGTCAGGTGCAATTCATTTTGGGGGCTGGTGAGGTGAGGCTTAAGTGAGCCAGTAAAAGTGGAGGGATTGATGTCCCAGCTGGAGAGTAACTGCTTCAATCAGTTCAGTTCAGTTCAGTTGCTCAGTCATGTCCGACTCTTTGCGACCCTGTGAATTGCAGCACACCATGCCTCCCTGTCCATCACCTTGCCCAGAGTTCACTCAGACTCACATCCATTGAGTCAGTGATGCCATCCAGCCATCTCATCCTCGGTCATCCCCTTCTCCTCCTGCCCCCAATCCCTCCCAGCATCAGAGTCTTTTCCAATGACTCAACTCTTCGCATGAGGTGGCCAAAGTACTGGAGCTTCAGCTTTAGCATCATTCCTTCCAAAGAAATCCCAGGGCTGATCTCCTTCAGAATGGACTGAGTGGATCTCCTTGCAGTCCAAGGGACTCTCAAGAGTCTTCTCCAACACCACAGTTCAAATGCATCGATTCTTCGGCGCTCACCCTTCTTCACAGTCCAACTCTCACATCCATGCATGACCACAGGGAAAACCATAGCCTTGACTAGATGGACCTTAGTCGGCAAAGTAATGTCTCTGCTTTTGAATATACTATCTAGGTTGCTCATAACTTTTCTTCCAAGGAGTAAGCATCTTTTAATTTCATGGCTGCGGTCACCATCTGCGGTGATTTTGGAGCCCCCAAAAATAAAGTCTGACACTGTTTCTACTGTTTCCCCATCTATTTCCCATGAAGTGATGGGACCGGATGCCATGATCTTAGTTTTCTGAATGTTGAACTTTAAGCCAACTTTTTCACTCTCCTCTTTCACTTTCATCAAGAGGCTTTTTAGCTCCTCTTCACTTTCTGCCATAAGGGTAGTGTCATCTGCATATCTGAGGTTATTGATATTTCTCCCAGCAATCTTGATTCCAGCTTGTGTTTCTTCCAGTCCAGCGTTTCTCATGATGTACTCTGCATAGAAGTTAAATAAGCAGGGTGACAATATACAGCCTTGACGTACTCCTTTTCCTATTTGGAACCAGTCTGTTGTTCCATGTCCAGTTCTAACTGTTGCTTCCTGACCTGCATACAGATTTCTCAAGAGGCAGGTCAGGTGGTCTGGTATTGCCATCTCTTTCAGAATTTTCCACAGTTTATTGTGATCCACACAGTCAAAGGCTTTGGCATAGTCAATAAAACAGAAATAGATGTTTTTCTGGAACTCTCTTGCTTTTTCCATGATCCAGTGGATGTTGGCAATTTGATCTCTGGTTCCTCTGCTTTTTCTAAAACCAGCTTGAACATCAGGGAGTTCATGGTTCATGTATTGCTGAAGTCTGGCTTGGAGAATTTTGAGCATTACTTTACTAGCATGTGAGATTAGTGCAATTGTATGGTAGTTTGAACATTCTTTGGCATTGCCTTTCTTTGGAATTGGAATGAAAACTGACCTTTTCCAGTCCTGTGGCCAATGCTGAGTTTTCCAAACTTGCTGGCATGTTGAGTGCAGCACTTTCACAGCATCGTCTTTCAGGGTTTGAAACAGCTCCACTGGAATTCCATCACCTCCACTAGCTTTGTTCATAGTGATGCTTTCTAAGGCCCACTTGACTTCACATTCCAAGATGTCTGGCTCTAGATTAGTGATCACATCATCATGATTATCTGGGTCGTGAAGATCTTTTTTGTACAGTTCTTCCGTGTATTCTTGCCACCTCTTCTTAATATCTTCTGCTTCTGTTAGGTCCATACCATTTCTGTCCTTTATCGAGCCCATCTTTGCATGAAATGTTCCCTTGGTATCTCTAATTTTCTTGAAGAGATCTCTAGTCTTTCCCATTCTGTTGTTTTCCTCCATTTCTTTGCATTGATCGCTGAAGAAGGCTTTCTTATCTCTTCTTGCTATTCTTTGGAACTCTGCATTCAGGTGCTTATATCTTTCCTTTTCTCCTTTGCTTTTTGCCTCTCTTCTTTTCACAGCTATTTGTAAGGCCTCCCCAGACAGCCATTTTGCTTTTTTGCATTTCCTTTCCATGGGGATGGTCTTAATCCCTGTCTCCTGTACAATGTCACGAACCTCTGTCCATACATCACCAGGCACTCTGTCTATCAGATCTAGATCCTTAAATCTATTTCTCACTTCCACTGTATAATTATAAGGGATTTGATTTAGGTCATACCTGAATGGTCTAGTGGTTTTCCCTACTTTCTTCAATTTAAGTCTGAATTTGGCAATAAGGAGTTCATGATCTGAGCCACAGTCAGCTCGCAGTCTTATTTTTGTTGACTGTATAGAGCTTCTCCATCTTTGGCTGCAAAGAATATAATCAATCTGATTTTGGTGTTGACCATCTGGTGATGTCAATGTGTAGAGTCTTGTGTTGTTGGAAGAGGGTGTTTGCTATGACCAGTGCATTTTCTTGGCAAAACTCTATTAGTCTTTGCCCTGCTTCGTTCCACATTCCAAGGCCAAATTTGCCTGTTACTCCAGGTGTTTCTTGACTTCCTACTTTTGCATTCCAGTCCCCTAGAATGAAAAGGACATCTTTTTGGGTGTTAATTCTAAAAGGTCTTGTAGGTCTTCATAAAACCGTTCAACTTCAGTTTCTTCAGCGTTACTGGTTGGGGCATAGACTTGGATTACTGTGATATTGAATGGTTTGCCTTGGAGATGAACAGAGATCATTCTGTCATTTTTGAGATTGCATCCAAGTACTGCATTTCAGACTCTTTTGTTGACCATGATGGCTACTCCATTTCTTCTGAGGGATTCCTGCCTGCAGTAGTAGATGTAATGGTCATCTGAGTTAAATCCACCTATTCCAGTCCATTTTAGTTCGCTGATTCCTAGAATGTCAACAGAATGTGGTCTACTGGAGAAGGGAATGGCAAGCCACTTCAGTATTCTTGCCTTGAGAACCCCATGAACAGTATGAAAAGGCAAAATGATAGGATACCAAAAGAGGAACTCCCCAAGTCATTAGGTGCCCAATATGCTACTGGAGATCAGTGGAGAAATAACTCCAGAAAGAATGAAGGGATGAAGCCAAAGCAAAAACAATACCCAGTTGTGGATGTGACTGGTGATAGAAGCAAGATCCGATGCTGTAAAGAGCAATATTGCATAGGAACCTGGAATGTCAGGTCCATGAATGAAGGCAAATTGGAAGTGGTCAAACAAGAGATGGCAAGGGTTAACTGCTTCAATGAATCTAGGAAATTTATATACTATTTAAATTTCATTGAATAAATTTTATAGAGTGTTTAAATGTTGTGTATGTGTATGTGTGTTAGGTTGCTTCCGTCGTGTCCAACTCTTTGCGACGCTATGGACTATAGCCCACCAGGCTCCTCTATCCATGGGATTCTCCCAGCGACATTACTGGGGTTGGTTGCCATATTCTCCCAGGGAATCTTCCAGACCCAGGAATCAAACCCTAGTCTCGTATGTCTCCTGTATTGGCAGGAGGGTTCTTTACCTCTAGAGCCTCCTGGGAAGCCCTTAAATGTTGTAGGTGTCATTTTAATAAAGTCTGCACTGTTTTCAGAGTTGTAGGCCAAAGTAAACAGAGCCTTCTTTCCAGCTGCCGGACTCACTGCACTCCTGGGAAAGCTGAAGCAGTGCCTGAAGGGCTGAGCTGGGCTGGTTTCTGAGGGTGCCAAGCTCTGATGACCTGGGTGGTTGTGCCAGGCTTTTTATATGCACAACGCCATTCAGTGTAGCCCATGAGGCATTTCACATGTGAAGAAACAGGCACAGAGGTGAAGTGAAGCAAGCCCCTCTCTCAGAGAATGGCTCTGGCTCTGAGTCCCTCTGGTTTTTACTCTACCCTTAGGTCAATTAAGGGGCTTCCCTGGTGGCTCAGACGGTAGAGTGTCTGTCTGCAATGCAGGAGACCCGGGTTTAATCCCTGGGTTGGGAGGATCCTCTGGATGAAGGAAATGGCAGCACACTCCAGTATTCTTGCCTGGAAAATCCCATGGACAGCGGAGCCTGGTAGGCTACTGTCCATGGGGTCGCAAAGAGTCGGACACGACTGAGCGACTTCACTTTCACTTCACTAGGTCAATTAAACAGCCTCAGTGGATATTTTGATGTTTAGTTTCCTTGGTGTATCATTTAATAACTACCTACTGAGCAGCTGCTCTGTAGCCAGCATAATTCGAGGCATCAACAACATAGCAATGAATGAAACAGGAAAAAAATACCTGCTCTTATCGAGCTGCCATCTTATTGGGGAGAGGCAGGCAATAAACATGTAAGCATATACATATACTATTTGGTATGTTAGATGGGGGGAAATAGAGCACAATATGGGGGAGAGACCGTCCTGGGGCTGAGGAAGGTGGCAATTTTATAAAGAGCGGTTAGGGAAGGCCTTGGGCTTCCCTATATAGCTCAGCTGGTAAACAATCTGCCTGCAATGCAAGAGATCCTGGCTTGATTCCTGGGCCAGGAAGATCCCCTGGAGAAGGGATAGGCTACCACTCCAGTATTCTTGGGCTTCCCTAATGGCTCAAATGGTAAAGAATCTGCCTGCAATTGGGGAGACCTGGGTTCGATTCCTGGGTTGGGAAGATCCCCTGGAGGAGGGCATGGCAATACACTCTAGTATTCTTGCCTGGAGAATCCCCATGGACAGAGGAGCCTGGCAGACTACAGTCCATGGGTCCCAAGAAGTCAGACACAGCTGAGTGACTAAGCACAGCAGAGCACAGGGAAGGCCTTATTGAGAGGGTAACATTTGAGCCGAGACCCAGAAGAGGTGAAGGAGTGAGCCAGAGGCTAGATGGGACACAGCAGACTTGGACCAAAGTGTTCTGCAGGGCTTTTGTAGCCCTTTGGATCCATGTTTTCAGAGGGGGCACCCCGTTATGCTAGATTCTTGGAACATCTTAGCTGGTGGGCCTTTGGGGGCCCCTGCTTCATTCTGCCTGTTCACCCTGGCTCCTGTTCCTCTCTAGAGTACTCAGCATGCTGCGCTTCCTGGTGCCCTGGCTGTTTGCCCTGCACCACTCTGCCACCTGGTACTTCTCAGCAGCAGCCCTCCCAGCCCCATCCCAAACCCAGACATCCACTACAACCAGCTGCTCATCAGCAACGAGTGGCATAATGCAGTCAGCAAGGAGACTTTCCCTACAGTCAATCCTGCCACAGGAGAGGTCATCGGCCATGTGGCTGAAGGGGGCTGGGCTGACGTGGATCTGGCAGTGAAGGCAGCCCGTGCAGCCTTCTAACTGGGGTCTCCATGGCGCCGAATGCATGCCTCAGAGCGAGGCCAGCTGCTGAACCACCTGGCTGACCTAGTGGAAAGGGATCGTGTCTACTTAGCTTCACTGGAGACGCTGGACAATGGGAAGCCTTTCCAAGAGTCTTATGTCTTGGAGCTGGGTGAGGTCATCAAGGGGTACCGGTACTTTGCTGGCTGGGCGGACAAGTGGCACAGCAAGACCGTCCCCATGGATGGTGAGCATTTCTGCTTCACCTGGCACGAGCTGTTGGAGCATGTGGCCAGATAATCCCATGGAACTTCCCCTTGGTCATGCAGACCTGGAGCTCGCCCTGGCACTTGCCACGGGCAACGCTGTGGTCATGAAGGTGGCAGAGCAGACACCCCTTTCTGCCCTGTACTTGGCCTCCCTCATCAAGGAGGTGGGCTTTCCCCTCGGGGTGGTGAACATCATCACAGGCTATGGCCCAACAGCAGGAGCAGCCATTGCCCATCACAAGGCTATCATCAAAGTTGCCTTCACTGGCTCCACCGAGATGGGTCACCTGATCCAGAAGGTGGCCGGCAATTTCAGCCTCAAGAGAGTCACCCTGGAGCTAGGCGGGAAGAGCCCGAGCATCGTTTTGGCTGATGCCAACATGGACCATGCCGTGGAGCAGTGCCACGAGGCCCTATTCTTCAACAAGGGCCAGTGCTGCTGTGCAGGTTCCTGGACCTTCATTGAAGAATCCATCTATGATGAGTTTCTGGAGAGAACCATGGAGAAAGCTAGGCAGAGGAGAGTCGGGAACCCATTTGAGCTGGACACCCGACAGGGGCCCCAGGTGGACAGGGAACAGTTTGAACGAATCCTGGGCTATATCTAGCTTGGCCGGAAGGAGGGAGCAAAACTCCTCTGAGGTGGGGAGTGTTTTGGAGAACAAGGTTTCTTCATCAAGCCAACCGTCTTTGGTGGTGTGCAAGATGACATGAGGATCGCTAGGAAGGAGATCTTTGGGCCCGTGCAGCCACTGTTTAAGTTCAAGAAGATCGAGGAGGTGATTGAGAGGGCCAACAACACCAGGTATGGCTTGGCTGCTGCTGTGTTCACCCAGGATCTGGACAAAGCCATGTATTTCACGCAGGCACTCCAAACTGGAACAGTGTGGGTAAATACCTACAACATTGTCACCTGCCACACGCCATTTGGAGGGTTTAAGGAATCTGGCGATGGGAGGGAGCTGGGGGAAGATGGGCTTAAGGCCTACACAGAGGTGAAGACAGTCACCATGAAGGTTCCGCAGAAGAACTCAGAAGAACAGCTACCAGGGAGACCCAGCTCTAGGCCAAGAATGCCACCACAGCCACCTACCTGTGGTTGCCAAACATTTGTTTAGCCATTTCCCTTTATTTGTGCCAGATGAACTCTTAGGGGCAACCGCAACAAAGAAAGCAATTAAAATGAAAGCTGCTGTAGTTGAAGCTGGGATGGGGGCTGGACTCCAAGTCCTATCCACCTGTACCCCAGTGCCCTTGGTGGGCCTGGGTTACTTCTATGAAACCTTAGGAGTCTTTGAAAGACAGATAAAAAAAATCCCTGATCCAGACCATGGCTCTTAGTTCTTCCTGCTGCTCCAAGGACTTCCCAGTGAATTAACTGATGTCTTAGTGGGTAGACTCTTCCAGGGGATTGGAAGTCATCAGGAGTTTTAAACTCAACCCCATAATCTTGGTCCCATTCTCCAGTGACATACCCTAAAAATCAAGGAAGCTGTTCTAAGTACCAGTTGCTGGCTGGTTTACTTGCTTGCATTACTTCATTTTGCTACTGATTTTCCTTAATTTGAAAGAGGGTGGACAGAAAATGCATATATAACCATTCCTTTAAAATAATCTCAGACAGCCCTAATGTCAATCAACTAATGAGTGGATAAACAAAATGTTTCCATGGAATGTCTCTTAAACTGTTCAGCCTTAAAAAGGAAGGAAGTACTGACACATGCTACAATATTGATGAACCTTGAAACCATTATTCTAAGTGAAAGAAATCAGATGTATAAGACCACGTGTTATATGATTCCATTTATAGGAAATATCCAGAATAAGCAAGTCCATAAGACAGAGAGTATATTAGTGGTTGCCAGGGGCCAGGAGTTGGGGTGAGGAGGGAATGGAGATAACTGTTAATGGGTATAGAATTTCTTTGGGGGAAGTTTGAAATTTCTGGAATTAGTGATGATGGTTGTACAACTTTGTGAATATACTAAAATGCACTGAATTATATACTTTAAAAGAGTGAATTCATTAGTTAAAAATTAAAACAAGCTCACACATTCTGCTTGCAAATCAATTTTGTATCAATAGTCTCTTGCTGATGAACATTTTACAGAGTCTTAGGGATGGAAGGGACCCCAATAGTCAATAATCCCCTGCATAATATTTCTAGTTTTGATTTTGTTTTTTCTCACCTGGGTGACAAAGTGCAACTTTAAGACCTTGAGATAAAAGTGCTGGCTTCTGCCTAGAGCGAATCTATTCGAGGTCTCTAAAGCTTCCACTGGCATTGTCCCTCCAGCTCTCACCCAAACATACCAGCCCTCAAGCCAAACTCAACATCAAGGCCATCCTGACACGCTGGGGTTTGAGGAATTTCAGACCTGAGAGTTCAGTATGTTTGTTGTTAGTCTCGCAACTCCATCCCCCAACTGATGGGAGTGAGTCAAAGTCAGCTACAGCATGATACAGAAACAATGCCGATCCCCTCTCTCCTTGTCTTCCATCTTTCTAGACCTTGCTGCCCATGGCTCACCATACTTTTAGGTCCACTCAGCCTTGTGAATGCACCCTCATCATCTCTTTAATACCCCATGTCTCACCTAGGCATCAAGGTGATTTTGTTCAGTGTCTTACCTTGGAGTTGGCCTGAAATTGCTTCCTATGGATTCAGTGTCCGATTTGTCCCCTCATCTCTGCTTCCTAGGGTCCCCTTTTTCCATTTGACTAAGGCTGGAGTGACTCTTACTGCCCCCTGAAGTGCACCTTTTACCTATTTTTCTTGGAGGCTGTTGACACTTTGCACAATAGTGAAAGTTTCTTGTGAAGTAGGGACACGAGTGCTTGGGTGGCTGGGTTGGTGGGGCCTCTAATCACTAATGTGCAACATCTCAATAAGTTAAAAGATCCATCCCTCACTTGCTTCTCAATACTTCTAAACCAAAGAAGAGTTTGATAGAAGGCATCCCAGTGCAGAGTGGGACTGGGAAAGGATAATCTTCTAGGTCCCTCGTGTGTGTGTGCTAAATCACTTCAGTTGTGTCTGACTCTTTGCTACCCTATGGACTGTAGCCCCTCACTTCACCCTGAAATTCTGAGAGTGAGGAGTCACATAGGTCAGATTCCCAATCAGCGCAGCCTGTGCAGACTCTCAGCACTCATCACCATTGCTCTGAATGCAGACAGGTGTGAGCAGGGAGGCTGAACCAGGCATCACTGCCAAATGTAGACACTGCCTGCATGACTTCACTTGGTCATAAACACTGCAGTTCCAGGACCTCCACCCACTCAAAAAACGTAAAACAAGTGCCTTGTCGATCACTATGCCTTACGGTGTTTTTGAAGTCTTACAATAATCCTATCAAGTAGGCAGTAGGGTTACCCCTTTTATCAGATAAGGAAAGGGAAGCTGAGAAATTTTGTACGCAACTCATTTGGAATCATTTTCCCATGTGCCTATGCTATGAGCCAGAAGGGAGTTGTGATACTATCAATTACAAGTACGTATTCAGTCTTCTTTCATTTCTGGCACAGCTCCTAAAACCTTTGGAATTTACCTATGTGACCAGAGTGATAAAGTTGTCTTTACTTCGTAATTAAAAAAAAAAATTATTGGGGTATAGTTGCTTTACAGTGTTGGGTTAGTTTCTGCCGTACAATGAAGTGCATCAGCTGTATGTATACACGCATGCCCTTCCTCTTGGACCCCCCACCCGCCATCTTCCCCTCGCTGAGCTTCCTACACTATACAGCAGATTCCCCCAGCTCTCTGTTTTACAACTGGCAGTGCACGTACGCCAATTCCCATTTCCCAGTTCCTCCCACCTTCCTCCACCCGTGTCCACGGGTTCATTCTCTATGACTGCATCTCTATTCCTGCCCTGCAAATAGGTTCATCTGTACCGTTTTTCTAGATTCCACATATATGTGTTAATATACGATATTTGTTTTATTCTTTCTAACTTATTTCACTCTGTATGACAGACTCTAGGTCCACCCATATCCCTACAAATGACCCAGTTTCTTACCTTTTTATGACTGGATAATACTCCATTGTATATGTGTACCACACCAAGATCCACTCATCTGTCGATGGACATTTAGGTTGCTTCCATGTGCTGGCTATTGTGAACAGTGCTGCTATGAACTTTGAGGTGCTTGTGTCTTTTTGAATTATGGTTTTCTCAGGGTATTCTGGAGAAGCAATGGCACCTCACTCCAGTACTCTTGCCTGGGAAATCCCATGGATGGAGGAGCCTGGTAGGCTGCGGTCCATGGGGTTGCTAAGAGTCAGACATGGCTGAGCGACTTCACTTTCACTTTTCACTTTCATGCATTGGAGAAGGAAATGGCAACCCACTCCAATGTTCTTGCCTGGAGAATCCCAGGGATGGGGGAGCCTGGTGGGCTGCTGTCTATGGGGTCACACAGAGTCAGACATGACTGAGCGACTTAACAGCAGCAGCAGAGTATTCTTGCCTGGAAAATCCCATGGACCAGAGGAGCCTGGCAGGCTACAGTCCATAGGGTCACAAAGGGTCGGACACGACTGAGTGACTTCACTTCACTTCAGAGTATATGCCCAGGAGTGGGATTACTGGCATCTTTTGTTATGTTAATGAAGTATCTCTTGGGCCATAAGCATGAGGGCTAATTGCCAGGAGAACCAACCTTGGAATCAGAGGTCTGGAACTTTCAGTCCCACCCCTATGACTTCTCAGGAGGAGAGAAGGGCTGGAGGTTGAATCAATTGCCAATGGCCAATGATTTAATCAATTATGACTGTCCCAAAGCTTCCATAAAACCGCAAAGGACTGGCTTCAGGAAGTTTTGGTGAACATGTGGAGACTCCAGGGAGAGAGGGGAGCTTGGGAGAGGATGTGGGAGCTCCATGCCTTGTCCATGTGCATCTTGTCTGGCTGACTTTCTGAGTTACATTCTCTTATGAATAAACTAGAGCTCTAGTAAGTAAAACGATTCCTGAGGTCCATGCTCTAGCAAATTAACTGAACCCAAGGAAAGAGGGGTTCATGGGAGTCTCCAATCCACGCTTGTCAGTCAGAAGTACAGGTGACAACCTGGACTTGCGACTGGCATCTGAAGTTCGGGGTGTGTCGGGTGGGGAGACATCCAGTGGCCCTGTCCCCATCTCTGGGTAGACAGTGTCAGAACTGAGTTGAATTCCACTCCCTGCTGGTGTCAGAACTGCTTGTTGGTGTGGGCAACCCCCCTTCTGAGTAACACAGATGTTAGCATCGGGTCCAGGAGATAGGGGAGAGGGAGCCACACACAGAGTACAGCTAATGAAATGCCAAAGTCTGTAGCGCCCACAGCCATGCCAAACAATCCCAAACACCCAGCTTCTTTGCTGGAGCCATCGGGGCTGCCGCTCCATCACCCAGATTCCAGGCCATTTACGAACTTGTTTGGGTTGGTTGTATTATGGGTGTGAGACTGACCTCTGGTGGCTACTTTGTTAATTAATTTGAAGGCTACTTAATTATGGGAACACTTCATGTTGTCCTCAGGTTTCAGACAGAGGACAGCTCACTCTGGCACACCACACACAGCACCTCCTTGCAGGTGTGCACAGTGGTTAGGGTGTTTCTTACAAAGATGCTTTTAGAGTTTAATCCTCCTTGGGGCTGTTCACGCCTACCTTCCAACTTTGCTTATGCTATTTCTCCTTCCTCCCTCTCCCAAAGTCAGCCCATTGTCTCGGAGCCCTGCTGGGGACCCACCTGCCGGAGGACCATTCTGGAGGTACCCTCCTCCTCCAGGATGCTTTCTCTGACCATCTCAATCAAGCCATCTCTGGCCTCTTTGAACTCATAGCACCATCATACTTTTAGTCTTGCCTTGTGGTAGCTGTTTGTTAGTGAGTATATAATGAAATGGATTTGATTTTCTGTCCCATTATGTCTCCCATAGACCTCCAGCATGTCTGACCTCTCTCCCTGCATCCTCGCCACCAGGCACACAGCCCTAAGAGTGGACAGTGCCCATCCGTTCCCACTTGGGACTTTCAGGGCAGCAGCACAGGGCAGTGATGCTGACCTCCCTGAACTGATGAGGAGATGAAGGCTCCTAGAGTAGAGGGAAGTGCCCCAGACCCACAGACCACAGGAGGGTTTGACCTTGGTTCTGGGTCTTTCAGCTTCAAAGCTAATGCCCATTCTTCCTGAGGAATGAGTGGGGCACCTTCAGAAGCAAGAGACAGGTCCTGCTCTCTGAGCCAGGGCTGCGACTCTGGGGGTGTGAGCAACAGTAGATCCCTCAGCACCAAGCAGGGCCTGGGTCCCAGTTGGTCCTCTGCAGATGTGTGTGGTGGGTGCATTAAGCAATGGAGATGAGAGAGGCTTCTGTTCCCCACCCCCCACCCCACTCTCTAGTATTGATACTAATGATTTTTACTCTTTCCCCTGACATCCAACCATTCCCTAATATCATGGGGGAAATCAGGATAAGGAAGAAGCAGCCACAATGAAAGGAGACACAGGCACAGTCAAGGCTGAACTCAGAGGCAGCCCTGACTGTAGAAACATTCATGCCCCAGGAGAGAGGTGTTGACTTGAGGTGAGAGTGGGCAAGTGTATTCAGTTCTAAATTCATTATTCAGCTGCAGACACCACGGCACTTTCGTTTCCCTTAATTAATTAAAATATCATATAATAATGATTCTCTGATTTAATGTTTAAGAGGCTCTGGTGAAGGCTGGGGATGAGGAAATTCATTAGAGGGAGACTGTTCACTGTCAACTGATTTGCTCACTCTTATTAATTTTTTTTGCGTCATGCATCTCTAGGGGAGAGGGGAAGGCAATTTTTTTCAAACAGGATTCATTTCACCCTAAAACTTGAAGAAAAAAAATCATTTTGACTTAGAAAACCACCCTTTTTTGTTTAAGATGGAAAGTGAATACCTTTGGGATTGAACACTAGCTTTTTGACTTCTTCCTCAGGCCCACTTCTATAGCATAATTCCAACCTCTTCTGATGACACTTAGGGGTGTGGCCAAAAACCCACCTGCCACTAGAGCTCCACCACCGGCCACTGGTCCCCATGCACAAACTGCATTTGCTTCCCCACCCCTCTTCCTTTTGTGTGCTCCTTGCCTAGCCTGGAGTCTCCCACACTCACTTCCATCCCCCACTCAGATGGCAGCTCTTCCAGGAAGTGTTCTTGATCTCCTCCTACTTTGATCACAAAGAAGACACCTTGTGCTGTGTGGCAGGATGGCAACCTTGTCCCACTCATCCCCACTTCAGTCTCACCTGAATGCAAGGCCCAGGTTGCACACACCTTCATATTGCCAGTGTTTGCACTCTTCTGTTCTCTGGAGAATGCTATTCTGGGTGCATGTGGGAGGTAACAGAAGGCAAATCTAAGTGAATGAGTTAAACAGTGAAAAGTGAAATTGTTAGTAGCTCAGCTGTGTCCGACTCTTTGCAATCCCATGAACTGTAGCCCGCTAGGCTCTTCTGTCCATAGAATTCTCCATAGTGGAGTGTGTTGCCATTCCCTTCTCCAGGGGATCTTCCCAATCCAGGGACTGAACCTGGGTCTCTCACATTGCAGGCAGATTCTTTACCATCTGAGCCTTATACAGTGGGAGACACCAGTTCAGAGGCAGTGAGAAAGTTTGGTCTGGCAGTAGATGATTAGTTAGGGCTTGCTAAGAATTGCAAGCAAGATGACCAGGCAGGACTGTAACCACAGCCCAGATGTGAGAGGTAAGGAAGATTCTGATGAAAGCAGCTGATGTGGGCAAGCAGGAAAAAAAAAAAAAAAAAGGGCATGATACATAAGGAATGATGGAGAAGTATCAGTGGGGCCTGGACCCACCTACAGCAGTTTCAAGTACAGAGACCACAAAGATTGTCCCTAAAAACAGTTATTTTTGGAGTGCAGGGGTTATGTGACATCATCACATGTAGCAAAATAGGGTAGAAAACTCAGGCTCTGAGGGAGTCCTGTTTCTGAATGGTAACTCACAGCACATATCTGTTTAGCCTCAGAGCCTTCTCCTCATAGTGGAACAATCATATTAATCTACGTTTTTGGTTTTGGTGGGAACTTCACACAGTGTAACATGATTACTTTTGTACATCATTACAATGCTGAACCCAGCCTCCTGCAGCCTTGAGGCTCGGCCCTGTCACCCAAGGGCTCCATCCATCCTGCTCTCTGGGTCCACATCCAGCTCTCACCGGGCAAATTAGAGGTGATTCAACTGATTTTGCTGAATGCGCTTATCAGCAAATGCATGATGCTGTTCTCCCCAGCCACAGTTCCCTTTTCCTCTGACATAGTTTCACTAAGTGTCCTCCCAAGCCATCTCCCAATCACTCAAATCACAGAGGAAGTAACCACAGACTTGGACACAGAACTCACTGTCACGGGGGTGGGCTGGTGTGCTGTGTAGGAAGGGGATGTGAGCCGGTCCCCTAGAAAGCCCAGCCTCCAACAGACAAGCACAGCTTCCCATTTGTGATCAGTTTCAGTTCTGACTTTATTCAAAGAAGGGGTTCCACTGTTTTAAAGTTTGAAAACCACTGATCTAGTTTCATTCCCATCTTTAGTAAGTGAAGGGGACTTGCTCAGGGTCACCCAGCAAGATACGGACGCATTCCCAAATGAACCTCATGTTTCTGCGAGTCTTGGGACAGTCCCCTGCTGTGTTCGTTAGGGTGATGCCACCCCAACATTTCAGATGTGGAATAGCCAGGCTTAAAGGAAGAAAATGCAATTCCAAAAAGACTCTAAAATGCGATGCTCAAAGTGAGCGTCATGAGAGTGTTGGTTTAAAAGTTGAGACAGACCTTGAGGAGAATCCCTGAAACCCATGGAACTGGCAGCATCTTCCTTCCCAAGGATACAAATTGTTCTGAGAAGTAGCACCATGGAGTGGAAAGGGTGCCAGGGGACCAGGCGCCCTCAGCTCCAGTCCTCAGAGGCTTCAGACCTCAGGCAAGCACTGTGCTCTCAGAGCTTGGTTTCTTCATCGGTAAAGGCGGAGGGACATTAATGCGCATCCCACCTGCCATCCCAGAGATGGGAAGTGACCACAGACAGAGAAGTGTTTCGTGAAATTTAACAACTATCCACATGTGAAATCCCAATTTTGATTTTAAAGAATTTTACTCGTCACCCAGGGGATCTATTTCTTTAGCCAGATATTAAACACTCTCCGTCTTTCTTTCTTAAGAAAAAAGCAAGCAAGTTTTGTTTCTGGGTGAACTCAGAACATCTCTAAGTAAAATATACTTTACTACACTCTAATCTACAGCCCAGAGAGAGCAGTTGACTCCTTTTTTTTACAATCTGATGTCCAAAAGCCAGGTCTCCACTGCCTGCTTCGTTAGAGAATACTGGGCTTGTTAATAAGTGGATATCTTAGTCCCCAAATACCCAGCCTCTGAACCTGGTTAAGTGTTCCATGTAGGACTAAATCTCTTTAAAATGGGAAAATAGCAGGAATAGATAAGCTATAGCCAGCTCTCCATACCCTCATGTGAAGCAATGCATTTGTTTTTGAGGGAATATTATTTTTAAAAGAATGCTGAGACTACACTTCTCATATTTTTTCTGTAGGACCATCTTACTCCAGGATGGCAGTGTTTGAAAGGACATAGGTTACATACAGTCTAAATAGCACATTCACAGCTGAAGAGATCAAGGCCCAGAGAGGGAGGGAACTATCCAGATCACACAGCAAATTAGAGGTCAGGCAGAGGACAGCAAGACCTTCCCCCTCCTCCTAAAACACACACTGTCTATCACAGAGCTCCAGTAATCAACCATAGACAAATGAGGCAGAGTCACAGCGGACACACACTTTGGTCCAGCCCTGTAGAATTACATGGACTTAAATGTGACCTTCCCTTGGAGGGAGAAGCTAAAAAAGAATTCTCACAGAGCTGTTCATTTCAAAAGTATAAAAAGGCTACATGCAGTCTGTTTTCCCAAGGTTTGTTTGCCCTGCTAAAAACTACATCTGCATACGAATCTAGTTTGCATCTAATATTTAAAAACATACAAAAGGGGTCATCTACAAACACAGTTTTTCTAATTCTTCACAAGGTGAAATGATCCATGACTTGACTTTTCCATCATCCTGTGATCAAGTTTCTAAGACCCTAGAAGAAAAGAGGGGGAGAAAAAATTAGAGAAGAGAAGCCTGCTCTGTCATACTCAACTACATGTTAGACAGAAGGTGGCGGTAATGACCCTAACTTTAAATCTCTCCCCAACCAGGAGGGGTGCTGGTGGGAGCAGAGGTGCCTATGGGGACACCAGAATTACATATAAGACCTATGGGTGGGCATTTCAGAGAGGCAGATTCCAGCGTAATATGAGGAAGAACTTTCAATTACGGAAAAATCCACAGATGGTTTTTTGGTGGTACAGAGCTCTGTGTCCCCGGAGTTATGCAAGCAAGAGCCGGCCTATTCTGAAGGCTGCAGAGAAAACTCAAGAGCTGGGCAGTGGCAATGGCTTAAAATTCCATGACTCTTTGTGACTTCTTTTAAAAACTCAACTATAATAGACTATATTCATAGCCTGGTATTATTTCTGTTTTTAAAATATAATTATATACTTCTACATATATTTAAAATATGAAACATATATATATATATACACGTGTATATACATAAGTATACATAAAGGAAAAAAAATCCTGATACCTGGCTTTTTGATACATAAATGTTTCTATTTGTTGTTGTTGTTTAGTCACTAAGTCTTATCCAACTCTGCGACCCCCATGGACTGTAACCCGCCAGGCTCCTCTGTCCATGGGATTTCCCAGGCAAGAATACTGGAGTGGGTTGCCATTTCCTTCTCCAGGGGATCTTTCTGACCGAGGGATCAAACCTGCATCTCCTGCATCGGTAGGCAGATTCCTTACTGCTGAGCCATATAAGTAACAATACACATATATAAAAACTAAAAGTATCAGGAGGGCAACTGTAAGAGCCGTCTCCTAGCTGAATTTCTGTTGGACGATTTTACACCTTACATTTTCCTCCCTGTTTCTAGAAGCTCTAACTACTTGCAGAGCTATGCATAAGGGAACAGAGCCATGAAGCTCAGACTGTCTTCCTTGTGTGTGTTTTCACCCGGGCACCGTCACAGTGACCATGTCTGCCCTCTCAGCATCCTCACAGCGCAGACTTGGAGGAAATATTCCATTCAGCCTCAGAAACAGAAAAAAAATAAAGAAATTAGTGGTCTCTTCCACCTGGACACCCCTAACGTTCACAGCTCTTGACTTGGCATGCTAGTGGGAAGCCCAGCGTGACATGTGTGTAGAACACACCAGAGTCTACCTGCCAACTGTGATATGTTCTGCTCTTGGTTTGCATTCCTCTGTTTCCCTCAATTCAGTATCTTTCTTCTTATTTATTATGCATCTTATAACTTATCTCAACCTCTGTGACAGAGGTGTACAAACTCAGATGACTTGAAACATGCACGTGCCCCCATCACAGGCGGTCATCTGGAGCGGGGAAGCGGGGTGCTCGGTACTGACTCCGATCCACCACGGTCACCGTGCTATGCGACTGGGCCTCCCCGACTGCGTTGGCTGAATGGCACTGGTACACCCCCTCGTCTTCCTTCCTCAGAGGGTTGATCTAGAAGTTAAACAGGCAAGTTTATACAGTCATACATGATGACACAGCAAAATCACTTACTTAGTTCATAATGATCTTGAACACGTACAGCTTTTTGGAATAAGACTGAGTTCACCCTCTTATTTGTCTTCTTGTCTTGGCTGCTGAGACAGAGTTAAACTTCCTTCTCAGTACCCTCTGTATCCTGGCTCTCATTTTAATGTTTCCTGCATCCTGCCTTTTACTGAGAGCAACCTGGTCCTCTTATTGAAGGTGACAGGTATAGATTCTAAGGAAAATGTGTCTGTGCTCAGTCACTCAGTCAGGTCTGACTCTTTGTGACCCCATGGACAAAATAACACCTTTCCCCTGCCTCTCCTTGTAACAAAGCAGGGGAGTATGTTAGATTTGAAAAAGCCATGGACCCAGCTGCATCCTGAGCCTCTGAGCTGGGTGGAGAAGTTGCCAAACCTGGCAGAGGTGGGGACGGAATCAGAAGGGCACTCTGGAGAGCCCATCTCACACCCCTGCAGAGCAGATGCACAGCAGCGCCCTCCTTGCTTGCTTTCTCTCATCAGAACAGCGTCTCTCAACTGTGAGTCACTTCAGACCTGAGAGGGTTTGTGCACCCTGTCTCATTTTGATCCCATCATGGCTGAAGCGGAGCATCATTATCCTCACATTACAGGAGACTCACCGGTAAGCCACAGGCTGTTAGGGTCACCAGACATGGTCCAGTCCAAAGCCCCCTTTTTAGGCTGTGGACACTGAAGCTCAGGGAGCTAGAGTGACTAGCCCCACGGGGGCCCTTGCCTCCTTACTCCGTCGCCCTTTCAATCACAGGGCATTCCCTCTTCTCAGCCACACTGCTGCATGTGGCATGGGAGAGCCCTGGAGGAGGATGGGAAAGTGCTGTCCACCCCCCCGCCCCCCACCCTTGCTACTCCCCTTACCAGCCCTGTGGTCTTAGTCAAGTGTATTAGTTTTCTATGGCTCTGTTACAAATGACCACATGCTCAACGGCTTAAGACAACACAAACTTACTATGTACACCTCTTGAAGTCAGACGTCCAAATGGGTCTCAGTGGGCTAAAGTCAGAGTATCAGCAGGGTTGCCTTCTTTCCAGATGCCCTCAGAGAAACATTCTAGAGGCTGCCTGTAGTCCTTAGCCTGTGGCTCCTTCCTGTATCCTCAAAGCCAGCAATAGTAGTTCATGTCTTCTGACACTGCCATCTCTGGCTCTCTCCCCTGCCTCTCTTTTCTACATTTAAAAGACTTCTGTGATTGTATCAGGGCCACCCAGATAGCTCAGGATAACTTTATTAAAGTCAGTTGATTAATAACCTTAATTCCATCTGCAACCTTATTCCCCTCTTGCCATATAACACATCCACCAGTTCCAGGGATTAGGACATGGACATCTTTCAGAGGCCATATTCTGCCTACCAGTGAGATCACTTCTGCTCTCAGGCATTATACTACTTGCCCTGCTTTCCTCACAGTTACTGTAGAGCCCAGGGAGAAATGGATAAGAACATTTGAAAGGTGTAACATGTCTCAGAAATATAAAAGGTGCTTTATAAGGGCCAGTCAATAACAGCCAGTGAAGTGAAAGTCACTCAGTCGTGTCCAACTCTTTGCGACCCCAAGGACTATACAGCCCATGGAATTCTCCAAGCCAGAATACTGGAGTGGGTAGCCTTTCCCTTCTCCAGGGGATCTTCCCAACCCAGGGATTGAACCCAGGTCTCCCACATTACAGGCAGATTCTTGGGAAGCCCAAGAACACTGTAGTTGGTAACCTATCCCTTCTCCAGCAGATCTTCCTGACCCAGGAATTGAACCGGGGTCTCCTGCACTACAAGTGGATTCTTTACTAGCTGAGCTACCAGGGAAGCCCATGTGTATCAACAAATGAGATACTCACCAAAACCCAGGCCGTGGCCTCATGGTCAGAAGGGCCCCCTCGCACCTGGACAGCTATGTTGATGTGGTCCCCAGGCAGGTCCTCCATTACCTGGGTGCCCTCAGGAGACCGTGTGACCTACAGAAGACAGAAAAACCAGGAGTGATTTAGAAAAATCATTTCTGAATAAGGACCACCCCACAGACATCCTCACTGTCTTCACCTTCCCACTGACTTGAAGGCTGAGACCCTAGTATCTCATTCCTATTAAACATCAGTTTCTTCTTAAGCCTGAATATATGTACAGACAGCACCCCCTGCTGGACAGCAGAGATACAGACATCACCACCACCAGAATTTCATGGCCCTTCTCAGGGCTGTTAAGATAAGGAAACAACATAGGCTGTACTCATCTCCATCTCTCAAAAACTGAGCTGCAGGAAGATCTAGTTTTAGGATAGGATCGGGTCACCTACCACCAACAAAGTCTTTCTAAAACCCAGATCCAGTAGATGAGGCTCTAACTTCATCTCAGCTGACCTAGGCTAGATAAACAGCAGAACTTCCTGGACAGCTGAGTGGCAAAGGGAGCAAACAGCCACACCCCTTCTCTGGGGTAAAAGTTTTAAATCATAAATCTGGAGGCAGAAGAATGAAACATATTTTTTGTAATCCTCCAATTCACATAAGAGATAAACACACACACACGCACACTTAAAAACATTTATACTTTCCGCCAGCCACACACACACATACACACACACATGCAGAGAAGTTCTTGGGTATAAATACCTTCCTCCACGTGACAACCGGGGTGGGCACAGCCCTCACCTCACAGGACAGGTACACCTGTGCCCCAGTGACATTGTGAACACTCTCGGGTGGGGTGATGACCACAGGAGCTGGGAGAAAAAGACAAGGGAAGACAACCTTGACCCTGGCCAAGCCCTTCACCTCTGAGATCCCCTGCCTGCACACAGCATGCTGGGGCAGGTGAGGCCTCCCCACATGGAAAGGACACACTCAGAGGTAAGGCATCCTAGAAGGGAGCTCTCCTTAGACCTGAAAGGATGGCTTCATCTCCTCCTTCATTGCCTCTTTTCTACCAACAGGAAAACAGAGATCCAGAGAGGAAAGACGACTTCTGTCTGTGGTCTCATCACACTCCCTCCCAGGACCCCTCCCAGGATCCCTCCCAGCTGCCATCTGCTTGCAGCTCAACTACACGACAGGGTGGCAGGCTCTGGGAGGGGCTGGTGTCTTCTAACAGATGGGCTTTTCTCCTTCCGCATCGAGGGCGTTCAAAGAATAATGCCACAAAGCACAGCTGCCCTCACCCCCTGCTGAGACCCCCTGCGGTTCAAGATGCTCATTTGCATATCACAGGCTCCACCAACTTCCCCATCCCCATCCTCAAGGGCAAAACTGCAGGCATGGATGCTGAGCCTCTGCTGCTGCCAGAGGAAAGTAAATCAGGGAATTGGGCAATGTGGTGCTAGGCTGCCAGGACTTTACAGAAAGACGGAGGGAATGGGCTTGCCAGGTGGGACGGGAAAGCACATGGCGTTTGAGTTAGACATTCTTTTTTAAACGCTTATTTTATCATTTATTTGGGTCCTAGTTGTGGCACTGGATATTTAGTCGCGGCACATGGGATCAGTTCCCTGAACAGGGATCAAACCCCCAGCGCCCTGCACTGGGAAAGTCACTGGACCGCCAGGGAAGTCCTGAGTTAGACGTTCTTAGCTGATACTCCGCACTCGTTCGTCCTTCTCCCTGAAGCCAGCCCCTACTCTGCTTACACTGGGCCTAAAAGAAGTAAGCCCAGCTGCCTTGGCCTTCAGGCCCTCCATCTGGCCCTCAGCATGCTTGCCCACCCAGCCCTGCCTGTCCTCTATTTGGGATGCACCGTAGCTGCCCATCCTGAGGGCCTGGGGGTGTGTCCCAGTGCAGTGCCAGGGATCTGTCCACTTTGACCTGCTGAATCTCAGCCTGCCTCACAGTGCAGGTGCTTCATCTGGTCTCCCCAGCCTACCCTCACAGCTGAGGCCAGTGTCTTGGGGAGGTGCAATGTGGAGGCCTGGCCAAGAGAATGCTCTCTGCTCAGGTTTGCTGTCTTTAAGGTGGGGATGCGTGTGTGCTAAGTTGCTTCACTTGTGTCTGACTCTGCAATACTATGGACTGTGGCCTGCCAGGCTTCTCTGTCCATGGGATTCTCCAGGGAAGAACACTGGAATGGGTTCCCATGCCCTCCTCCAGGGGATCTTTCTGAGATGAAGATAATAGCCCCTGAGCTGATTTTAGTACGTGTTGAGTGTGAAAGGGAGGGTTTAAGGTAGCACGGTGTGCAAGTGCGGGGCAGGGTAGGCCTGTCAAACAGATGACTCCGCAAAGAAACACATGACCAATAAAAGAGTAAACACATTCATCCCTGAGCATCAAACTGCAGAGTCCATGAATCTTGGCACTTTGCCTGGTGACTGATGGACATGCCCTCTGCCCTCCGCAGGCCAGCCTTGGAAAAGGAAAGGGCCTTTCCCAGCCAAGGTGAGGCTGCAGTGAAAAAGGAGAACAAAGGGAGAGAGACAGAAGGCTGGATGAAGAGCACGGAGGGAAAGAACGAAAGGGCGCAGAAATGGGACAGGTCTGGACCCTCCAGACAGACTAGGAAGCAGACCCTGTCAAACTGACGCCAAAAGGTCTCTGAGAAATTGTCTTAGAGCTTCTTATTTCAAACTGGAGAGGCCCAACTCCCCAAAGCATGTGCCTGACGCTCTGTGATGGACTCATCTAGCCTCCACTTGCATGCCCCCAGTGATGGAGAGCTCACTACTTATAAAGCCAGGCCCTTCCATCCTTGACTCTTCTAGTAAGAAAGGTTGTCCTCACCTGGAGTTAAAACCTGCGTCCTGTAACTCCCACCTATTGATCCCAGGGCTGCCAGGAGCCCTATAAGAGCCCTGGTTACCTCAAGTGGCCTCCAGTAAGTTGAATAGAAACCCTGCTCTCCTCACCCCAGGCTGCTTTCTTCCCCCTCTGGCCGATCAGCTCACTCCTTCTGCTATGACCAACTGAATGCCCTCTAAGCACCACACCTCTACCCACAACCCCGAGTGTAGCCAGTCCCCCGAATAAACCAAGGTTCCAGGCTTCTAACATCACCCGACACGCCCCAGCCACCTGCAAACCAGCACAAAGAACCACAGCACCCCTGCTCTATGGCAGAGCCCTATCTGCAATGGACAACAGAGACAGTCTAATTTATTCACATCCTCCTGCCAGCACCACCTCCCCCGGAGCCCAACCAGTCCTCAAATGGCTCGCTGTGGGGACATTCAGAACTGCAGCTTATTCTAAAGCCCTCAACAGATTCCAAAGGGACACTCAATCAGCATGTGTTACTTCCGTTCATGTAGAGCCATAAATTTTAAATGAGATTTCATCAGTCCCTTTCAAGCCTAAAAGAATAAGCCAGTAAATCACATTTCATCTTTCTCTCTCTCTCCTTGCATTTCCCTCTTTTCCCATAACTACAGTTAAAGACCGTCTTGGAAATACTGCCTTTTGCCACTAGTTTCACGCCAGAAAATAGCATTTCTTTTCCAAAAGAGCCCACTGCTTTTGGCAATAAAGTGACATTCAAGCTTTGATTTATTTTTAAATGTATACACAGTACATTCATTCTTTCTAGTGTACAGTTCTAAGTTTTGACAATGCATACACCGTGTAACCACTACCATAACTCAAGATATAGCAGTGTTCAGTTATTCCAAAAAATTTCCTCCTGTAGCTTAATCTAGTTTTAATTTAAACATATCTGATTTTAAATTTAGAGATTTTTATCCATAATAGCTCTTTAAAATCAGCCATCATTATCATGATAGTGTGTGTGTGTGTGTGTGTGTGTGTGTGTGTGTGTGTGTGTATGCTTAGTCGTGGCCAACTCTTTGTGACCCCATAACTATAGCCCACCAGGCTCCTCTGTCCATGGGATTTTCCTGGCAAGAACACTGAAGTGGGTTGCCATTTCCTGCTCCAGGGGGATCTTCACAACCCAGGGATCGAGCCTGTGTCTCCTGCATTGGTGGGCGGATTCTCTACCACTGAGCCACCTGGGAATCCCACCATGATAGTGATAATGCCACCCTTTTGCTTACAGGGTTAAGCCATTTGATCTTTCCAGCAATCTCCCCAGCTGCCATCTGAGGGAGCTAGCCAGGGTTACCCAGCCTTACACAGCAGGGTAAGACCATGAGCCCAGGGGGCTCAGTCCCATAACATCCTGCCTTCTCCTGAGACGACACTTCCATGTCCGACACCCTCTCATATTCACACCAGTCATGGGAAGTAGGTGCTTTTAGCTCCACTTAACAGATAAGAAATCCAAAGCTCAGAAACGTGAAGCACCTGGGGGAGCAAGGATGCAAACCTAGGCACTCTGATTTCATTCATTCCACACAAATGTTAAGGGTGAAACATATGTTAGCCGTATGGACTCCATCCCAGAATAAGAATGAGTTCCTAAGGTATTGCGTTGGGGGCCCCCAAGACAAGTCCCAGGATCAATGACTTGCTACAAGGACTCATGGGACTTGGCACAGTTTATTCACAGTGGGATTTATTACAACAAAGGAGACAAAGCAAACCAGCAAAGGGAAAAGAGATTCATGGTGCAAAGGCTCAGGAAACCAGGAGCACGCTTTCAGAAGCCTCTCCCAGTGGAGTCACAGAGGATGAGCCACTTAATTCTGCAGCGCAACCTGTGACAACACATACGACAGGCCCCTACCAAGGAAGCTCGCTAGACACTCAGTGCCTAGGGTTTATATTGGGAGCCAGTCCCCTAGGCACCTTCTGCAAACTACATACCAAAACTCCAGACTCCCAAGAGGAAGGCAGGTGTGCAGCATAAACCATGCTGATTGTACAGTTCACACGCAGTGAGTGACTCTTCTCAATTCTGGAGATGGTGGGACGCCTCCGCACATCCAAATTCTCAGTGGGCCTTTCCAAGGACAGCAATCTCAGGCCCGCCACATTTACTCTTCTGCACAGAAATGAAACCCTCCCAGCATCACCCCAGGGAGCAGCTCTTGTGACAATACCATTAAATGGGGGGTGTTTCCATAATCCTGGCAGGATGCTCCCAGTCTTACTGCTCCCAAGAGCCCACTGAAGTGTGGCACTGAGGCCCTGCAACTCGTGACTACCCTGGGAACTCAGGCTCAGTCCTGTCTCGCCCACACCCCAGTCTCTTCTTCTTTAAAACGGGCACAGGAGTCCATTCTCCCCCCGCTGCCCTCCGCATGGGCTCCTGTGAGGGCAATCACAAGGATTCCAGCTTGCACGGGGGGACCTGCAGACTCCACAGGGTGTGCCACCCCAAGGGTAGTCTCTGCGAAGATGCTGAGACCCTCCACGGGCCTCTGGGGAGCGGGCTATCGGTGGGCCTTTCCCCGGAGGCTCCAGAGGCCGTGGCCTGCAGCCCTCTCTCTGGAGACCCCGGCCCACTGCCGCCTGAGCTGCCACTCTCCTGGAAGAGCCAGGGCTCTCCTCTCCACCGGCCCTTGGCAAGAGTCACGTGGCTTTCAGGAGAGGATGGTGCCTGGTCAGCCCTGCCTGGGAATCTGCTGGTTTTGTCTCCCTAGCTCTTCCTTGCTAAACATTTGCTTCCTTCTGCTCATGTCAGCTACAGCCCTGGAAATGCTGGGATGGCACAAGCCCACCCATCAGGGAACAGAACAGTCACCGAGGTGTACACCCTCAGAGGCAGCACAGAGGGTGGGCAAAACAGGACTGTGCCTGTGTGCTCAGCCGCCTGAGTCGTGTCCGAGTCTTTGCGACCCTGTGAACTGCAGCCCACCAGGCTCCTCTGTCCAGGGGATTCTCCAGGCAAGAATACTGGAGTAGGTTGCCATGCCCTCCTCGGGGGGATCTTCCCAAACTGGGGCCCGAACTTGGATCTTTCCTGCATTGTAGGTGGATTCTTTACCCACTGAGCCACCTGAGAAGCTCAAACACTACCAAGGGAAACCCAAAATGCCTGGGGGGTCTGGCCGCCAACCACCCGGCAAGTTGCTAACAATTTTCTCCTTATCTGCAAATGAGGATAATGACCACAGCCCCACATCCTCTGGGCTGAAGGGAAAGAATGGATGTGACTGTGTTATTAACCTTGTGGATCTATAGAAATGAAAAGGATCGATATTATTACTATAGTGTGTGGGGAGCTGTCCCCCCACCCCATGGACTGAGTATGCCCTTGATGGCTGGAATAAAAGATCTTCCCTAATGCCTCCAAGATTTGTCTAAAGTTAATGGTGCTTGGGAAAGAAAGAATATCAAAAGTCATCTCCCAGGAACCCATCTGCTCATATGGAAAAGCACACAACCAAAGGGTTTAATAATCAGCGCACTGAACAGCCTTGATAATTTATGCTAATAGTCGCATTACATGTGGAACCAGAAACAGCTTAATCCGGCTCCCTGCAGTGTGTGCCTCAAGCCCCCTCCCTCAGTATGAAAGGCTTTTGAGCACGAGGCCCCCCTTCTTTGTCCCTCTCACAAAGTGGCATTCGCTGCATCTCCTGGTTACCTGGTAACACAGGCCTTGCACAGACTGAGATTTCTAAGTGGAACTGGAATTTCAACCAAGGCGAATTTTCTAAGATTTAGGATCTCAATAGCTCACTGATGCTTCAGGGGCTTGGTTGGCATGGTACCCCGTTCCTATCTAATGCAGCACTCAAAACACGACCTCAACCTGCTGTCTGCAGGACCCCAACCTCCTCCCAGTGCTAGCAAACGATCAGGGTACATGGAACAAAGCAGCTTTTTAAAGTAATGATAACAAAACACTAACGACACCACCACCTTACTGTTGAGAAACAGAACCAATACTTCAGTACAGAATGAAGGTTCACCCCGCAGCATGGCACGCCAGTCCCACAACGAGCCTGCCCCAGACGACTCTGGGTCTCATCTCCTCCGCCAACCAGCCCACTGGGAACTGCCTATGGGTCCACTGTTCACACTTGCCCCAGGAGCTCCTACCTCCTTGCCTTGGTTTATGCAGTGCCTCTCTGCCTCCGCTTCTCAGCCCAGGGATTTTCTACCCATCTTTCAAGCGCCACTCAGCTGCTTCCCCTTGTGTGAAGCTATCCCTGTTCCTCTGAGGAGCCATCACCAGGGGCTGAAACAGAGGCACCAGCAGCGAGCCTTGGAGGGGAAAAGGAAGGTGGATTCAGACTGAGAAACTAAAGATTCAAAGGTAGCCAGTTTGCAGCACCTTCCTCATGAAGTTGCCAGCAGGTTATAGATACCTGACTCCATCTGAAAAGAGTCAGGAACTGGAGCACCACCTCGACCAGCCATGTGACTCCAGGAAACTCTCTTCTAATGGCCTTAGTTTGTCCTTCTATTAAGTGGGAGTGAGACCTGGCCAGGGTAGTTGTAAAAAATCAAGAAAGAAGATGGACTGCAAAAGCGATTTCCAATAGCCAAAAATTATTTTTATGTTGGAGCCCAGTGAGTCTTCAATACATGTGTGTTGATCACAGGATTACTCTCATAATTCGAATTTGGGGGCATTTCAGAGCATAGGAGGAAAGGTCAGAATTTAAGCCTGAAATCACACCAGAGGTATTTGGGTACAAACACGTCCCACACCGCGAAACCTAACATTTACGGAGGCTTCATTCCCTTAAAGTCAGGTGCTGGCTTATTGAAGGCACAGGAGAGGACAGGGGAGGGGTGACTTCATTGCCAATACTGAAGCAGAACAGCTGCTCCTCTGACTCGATCTGTTTCCAGTCAAGCAGCGAGGTCCCCAGGGACATTGTTAAAAAGTGCTCCCCTCGTGTTGTCTGAATAAAGGCTGGCTCGAGGGCAGCACAGAATGAGGTCCCATTTTCTCTAGCTGAAAAGATCCCTGGTCCACACCTTCCTGCTTCACCAGGGCCCAAGAGCAGGGGCCGCACAAACACTTCAGGACAGAACGCAATGGGCTGATAGTGCTGGGGTCTGCGGAGTGGCCAGTGACACAGCCGCTGGTAGGGAAGAAAGCTAAATTGTGCGGAGGCCTGACACCTGTCACTCCTGGGATCATTAAAAGCAGCTTCTGAATTACTTGTGTTTGGCTCCATAAACATCTTTACTCCTGGGGCCTGTGCCTGTAGTGGGCTCAGAGCCCACAGATCAGAGTGAAGGGGCTGTCACATTTACTTGTCATTTGGTAATTTTCAATGAATTAGGGGTACGGGACCTCCATCTGCCCACGCTCTGGTAACCATGGCAACCGCCACCTGCCCGACTTAATACTCTCAAGTCCTATCCTGAAACAGTGCTGAACAGGGTACTGGGGACCTGAAAGCCAGTCAGGTTTTACCAGTCACCCTGGTCACCCTGGAAGAGTCCCCTGCCCCGAGGATCTCGGTCTCCTCCGTGTAATAGTAGATTGGGTCTAAATGCCTTCAAGGCAGCTCTCTCTTAGAAACAGAGTACCAGTCCAGGGAGGAATCATTTGAGAGCATCAGCACCGGTTAGTCTGGAGATCCGGTCAGCATTTCTCATGTCTCCTGCATGTGGAGTGGAAGTGTTACCTGTCTGGAAACAAAGAGACTTGCCTCAGCAGAATTAACTGCTGAGGAAAGTAGATTGTAAAAACATGACAGAAAGGAGAAGGAAGGAGACAGGGCTGTTTAAATGCCACAGGGCAGAGACAAAGGTTCGAAGTGGAGGGAGCTCAACAGTGACTCTACAGGGGCTGACACGGCCCCTGGAAGGGCCCGACACGGCCCCTGGAAGGGCCCAGCCCAAAGCCGAGGCCAGGGAAGCAGCAGCCAGCTCTCCCCTCCACGGGGAGCCCCAGTGCGGAACAGCCAGCAGTCACTTGCCTGTGCTCCCCAGCGGGCTGCCTCAGACCCCTCAGCAGCACATTATTTCCAAGTTTCCAGAGACAGGGGCCTTCTTGCCTCATCTCCAACAACCCACTGCGTCTCCTGGACTTGAGGGCATCTAACTGGGATTCTTGGTGAAAGATAATACTTCCTAGAAATTTCCAAAGGCCGTCCCCCACCCCCAAGGCTTCCTTGTTGCAGCTGAAGTCCTGGCACTGAATGAAGCATTTAGATCTGCTCTTGGGTCTCCAGGCCCAGGCCAGAACCCCAAAGGTGGGCCTCCTTGGGACTCCCCTGGCACAAGCCCACCTATACTCTCCACTTCCCCCTCCAGGCCGCCTAGACAAGGGGCATTTCTCCAAAATCTAATGGCCCAGCAGGGTGCTTGACTGGGCATCCCTATACGAATATTTTGGTTTATTTCTGTTTGGTTTTGAAACATTACATGTAGAAAGTGAGCAAATATGGCACCCATAAATGGCTTTATTGTGATGTTAATGAAGCTTGTGTTTTTAGGTCCCAAGCAATTAATCATTTTCTATTACTTTACTTAGAGTGAAGTAAAAGTGAAAGTCGCTCAGTCCTGTCTGACTCTGCGGCCCCAGGGACTATACGGTACATGGAATTCTCCAGGCAAGAATACTGGAGTGGGTAGCCAGTCCCTTCTCCAGGGGATCTTCCCATCCCAGGGATCCTGGGATCGAACCCAGGTCTCCCATTTTGCAGGCAGATTCTTTACCCTCTGAGCCACCAGGGAAGCCCTTACTTAAAGTGGAACCACTTACTTAAAGTGGGACCCTCCAAATTCTGTAAACTTCAGTCTTATAAAACCTGGGGTCTGCCTCTGATGGCACCACAATCTCTCAGACTTTAGGTCTCTCAAGGTTTTACCTGTCCTGGGTGAGAGCTTCCTCAAGATTCCCTGCAGGGCTGGACTCCACACTCACTGAACCTCCCTGCCCTGATCCCCAGACTCCAGAGTCCCAATCTGCAGCTCCAGCTCCTCCTCCTCCTCCAGCATCTCCATCTGCTCTCCCTCTTTATTCACACAACCCACCCCCGTCAAGTCCAAGGTGGGACCCCAGGGAGCTGGACCCAGTGGGAACACCCTGCTTCCCACACTCTCAGTCTTTCCGAGGCAAATATGCCAGACCTGCAAACAATTGTATCAGTAAGTACTTAAGTACCAAAAGGGACAGCAGGCTCACCAAAATTACGATCAGCTAGGTGACTGGTGACTCCAAGGGCTTGGTAAGAGAGGGTTCAGGATGTGGATTCCTGCCCCCCGCCCACAGACACACCCCTCACCCCCGTCTCCTTGAGTAACTGGCCAGGTGAGAAAACTGACCCCATAGGGAAAACTGAGGCCTGGGCAGAGCTGTCCATCGCTGTGCAGCAAGAGATCCTTCACCCCACGCCCCAGAGGGTCAGGGTCCCTCTTTTTCACATGCCCCAGCACCGCGGGGCAGAAGCTAGACTCACCAAATTCGCAGGGGCCGTCGCGCGCCTTGTGCAGGTGGCCAGGGAGCGCGCGGGGCGCCTGGCGGGCGCGCAGGCGCAGCGCGCAAACGCTGGGGTACGACCGGCCGTCGGAGCCGCAGACCGAGCCGCGCTGCGCGCACACGCACAGCCCGGTGCCCTCGGGCGCGGCCCCCGCGGCGCGGCTCGCACACACGAGCCCTGGGCCGCAACGCGCCCCGGCCCAGCCCCCGCAGCTCGCGCCCTCGGCGCCCAGGCAGCGCGCGCAGCAGCCGCACTCGTCGCGCGCCACGATGCCAGGCACCGGGCAGCCCACGGGCTCGGGACAGCGCTCGGGTCGGCACGGACCGCACTCCGGCTTTCGTCCGCCTGCGCTGCGGAGCCCGAGGCCCAGGGCTGGCAGCGGCTGCAGCACAAGCAGCAGCAGGAAGAGCCCGGGTGAGCGCGGCATGGTCCGCTCCCGGACGGCACTGGTGCCTCTGCTCCTTGCTTCTCTCTGCGCGCGCTGCGCCGCCACCCCGCCCGCCCCGCGACCGCTGATTGGCCGGGCCTGCACCGCCGGGCGCCAGCAGTCGGCTGCCCAGCTGAGACTGGCGCAGCGGGGTGGGCTGCTGGCCTGGCCTGGGCTCTGAGATGGAGGGATGTTCTGAGATCCGCTCTTCGACAACCAGTGGGCTCTTGGAGATCCCGTAGGGGCGGGAACTTGCCCAGGGTCGCTCTAGTAGAACAAGGATTGGATATACAATCTCCGGATCCAAGGCTGGCTCTAAGTACTGTGCCCCTTAATCCAGAAGGCTGCTCTCTTTTATTTTACTTTGCATTTAGTAGTTTCCCAAATTTTATTTTAAAAAAAGGAATATATGGCTTAAAATGTCAAAGTTAACAAATGAATGTAACTATGAAAAGAGGACCTCCCTTCCACCTGATGTCCCAATGCCCCAACCTAGTGTAAAGAGGGCACACCTGTAAATCAGGTTCTTGGGTATCTTTCCAGGAATTTTGGTCTTTATAAAAGTACGTATGATTGCATAGCCCCTCCCTTTAAATACACACACAGACACACACGAATACCCTGCACATTACTTTGTGCTTGGTTTTTCTACCCACAGTATTTCCCATAGTTCCCCTGCCTCTTACCAGCTCTGAAATCAACCTCTTGTACAATTAATGGAGTGGAGTTTTATTGGCTCATTCCCCCCCCCCCCCCCCCCCCCCTGCCCCCCTCGCCCCCCCCCACTTGATGCTGCATAAGAGCTTCCCAGGTGGCGCAGTGGTAAAGAATTCACCTGCTAATGCAGGAGATGCAAGAGACAGAGGTTCAATCCCTGGGTGCGGCAGATCGCCTGGAGGAGGAAAGGACAACCCCTTCCAGTATTCTTGCCTGGAAAATTCTGTGGACAGAGGAGCCTGGTGGGCTACAGTTCACTGGGTCCCAAAGAGTTGGACATGATTGAGCACACAGGCTACATAAAGGCATGGTGCATCTCACAGTCAACAGTGACTTTGGTTGTGATCAGATGGTGATACATTTTGGATTGTCCTTGGATTTTTTAACTTTGCAGAGTGTTTAAATGCAGAAAACTGTAATTATTTAACCAGTTGTTTTCAGTACTTTTGTTACTACAAATAATGCTTTGATGTCCTGGAGCATGTGTCAACGTATCTGTGGTTTAGTGGGGTGTGCGTGTTGGAAAGATGCAGTGAAACAGGTTCTTTCATTCATTTATACTGTTATTCCTGTGGCCCTGTGCTTACTCAGAGTCAGACTCTGCACCATGTCCATGGCCCAGTCCTGGGAGGGGTGCCAAACAAGAGACCCAAGAGAGTCTTGATTGCTGGAGTTCGCTGTGTGGCCACATGAAGACACTGGATGGAAGGAAGGACTTGCTGACCAGGCTTTATAAGTGACTTTTCATGCCTTCACCCCCTAACCCTCATTGTCTCTAGGAATCCTACTAAAAGGTGACTCACTCTATTACAGTAGGAAAAACTGTGGATCTTGTGTTCAAAAGCCAATTAGAATCACTGTAAGCCATGGTCTCTTATCCAGAATCAGATTTCATCTAGCTGTGGAACTGCTGGTTGGAAGAGGAGGCTATACCCTCTTGAAGGATTCTGCAGAAATTCTATAAATCTTCCTCTAAGCCCTTCCAGAGGAACCTGTGATCACTTACTAGAGTGGTCCACTGTTGTGCAGACAAAGTGGGGGCTTATGGCCATCAGGGCCCGTGTTCCAATCACAGTGAACCCACCTGTGGTTACTTCTCCAGGTCCTGAACAACCAGGCACACTTGGCAACTGGCAGAAGAACCCCAGCATCAGTTCTGTGAACATAGAATAAGTGCTGTTGTTAGAGGTAGGAAGCCCCTGGAACTTTCCTTTTCTGCCAGGAGAGTAAGCCAGCTCCCTCAGTTTCCTTATAAATAATTGAAAGAGAAGTCACCTTGCCAAAGGGAGACTAAAATATATTCATTTTTAGAAGACGACACAGCCTAGTCTCACATGAGGCAAGTGTTGGCTTCTTTTAACAAGCCTTTGGCCCTGCTCCTTTCAAAGTAATAATGTGCCTTTATTGTGCTAAGGAGCACTTGGTCTCTTCCTGAACCAGGGTCAGCAGAAAAATAAGATTTTTCTCTTAAATGAATCCCCCTTTGGGAAGAAGGAGTTTCTCTATTCATCTCGCTACAGCATATCCCTAATTCATAGATTCATTGCTTCATTGTTCATTCAGCAAGCTCTCAGAGGACCTAGCCCTGCCCTCCAGGCCTATGCAGGACACGGAGGGGCTGGGGGATAGATGAGCAAGCGAGTGCTTAAGAAGGCAGGCAGAGAGGAAGCAATTTCAGTGTGATAAATGCTGCTACAGAAACAAACTTGGGGGAAAAGGAATCAAGGAGGCTTTCTGGAAAAGGTGCTTTGTGAACTGGGTCTTTTTAAAATATATATACAATTTTTAATGGTCATACTCCATTTACAATTGTTACAAAATGTTGGCCATATTCCCTGTGCTGTACAATATATCTCTGCAGCTTACTTTATACCTGATGGTTTGTGTCTCTGTCCCCACCTGTTTTGCCCCTGCGCCCTTCCTTCTCCCCACTGTAGCCACTAGTTTGTTTCCTATGTCTGTCTGCTTCTTTTTTGTTATATCCACTAATTTGTTGTCTTTTTTAGATTCCACATATAAGTGATATCATATGGTATTTGTCTTTCTATGCCTGACTTATTTCACTTAGCATAATGCTCTCCAAGTTCATCCATGTTATTGCAAATGGCAAAATTTTGTCCTTTTTATGGCTGCATAATATTCTGTTACACACACACACACGTGTGTGCATATGTGCCAAGTCGTTTCAGTCATGTCCAACTATTTGCAACCCTATGGACTGTAGCCCGCCAGACTCCTCCGTCCATGGGATTCTCCAGGCAAGAATACTAGAGTGAATTGCCATGCCCTCCTCCAGGGAATCTTCCCAACCCAGGGATGGAACCTGAGTGTTTAAGTCTCCTGCATGGGTAGACGGATTCTTTACTTCTAGTGCCACCTGGGAAGCCTATATATATATATAGGCTATATATATATACATACTGCTATATATTACATACACACACATCTTTATACTGCTTCTTCCTTATCCATTTATCTGTTGATGGGCACAAGTTGCTTCCATGTCTTGGCAATTCTAAACAGTGCTGCTGTGAACATTGGGGTGGCTGTATCTTTTTGAATTAGTGTTTTTGGGGGTTTTGATATATTCCCAGGAGTGGAATTGCTAGGTCATATTGTAGTTCTATTTTTAGTTTCTTGAGGAAACTCCATATTGTTTTCCACAGTGGCTGCACCAAGTTACACTCTCACCAACAGTGCATACGGGTTTCTTTTTGTCCACATCCTCACCAACAGCCGTCTGGGTCTGGAAGAACCAGTAGGTGCTGCCTGGGAGGACAGCGAAGAGAAGGCACAGTGTGTCTGAAGGCATGAGATCAGAGAGAACAGGCAGAGTCAGGAGCAGAAGAGAGCTCAGGCAGTTTGCAGAGCTGAGTGGGGTGGCGGAGGGGTGCAGCTGCTGACGGAGGAGGCTGGAGAGGGCAGTGAGGGCCGGATCACCAGCCTTGCCCAGCCAGCTGAGAAGCCTGGAAACATGAAATCCAGGCTTGGCCGCTGTAGCTCAGGCCTGCATGGCTGACTGAGATGGACACTTTAAAGGTGGAGGGGAGAGCACAGCATATACCTACTGAGGAGCCAGAGGAAAAGTCTTTTAGGAGAGTCCTCCTTCCCTGCTCTCTCTTTTTCCTTCAACATCTCCCAGGGCTTCAAACAACATGCAAGGTCTGTATAGCAGCCACCTGTGCAGACTGCCACCTTGTGGACAATTCAGGGATTACAGACCTAGAAATGTTTCTCAGTCTTTAGTTCAGTATATAGTATTACCTGTGAAGAAAGCTGAGCGCCGAAGAATTGATGCCTTTGAACTGTGATGTTGGAGAAGACTCTTGAGAGTCCCTTGGACTGCAAGGAGATCCAACCAGTCCATTCTGAAGGAGGTCAGCCCTGGGTGTTCTTTGGAAGGAATGATGCTAAAGCTGAAACTCCAGTACTTTGGCCACCTCATGCAGAGTTGACTCATTGGAAAAGTCTCTGATTCTGGGAGGGATTGGGGGCAGGAGGAAGAGGGGACGACAGAGGATGAGATGCCTGGATGGCATCACCGACTCGATGGACATGAATTTGAGTGAACTCCGGGAGATGGTGATGGACAGGGAGGCCTGGCGTGCTGTGATTCATGGGGTCGCAAAGAGTCGGACACAACTGAGCGACTGCACTGAACTGAACTGAATAATTCAAATGTATATTCAGTATATAGCATTACCTAATAATTCAAATGTGCTACTGGAGATCAGTGGAGAAATAACTCCAGAAAGAATGAAGGGATGGAACCAAAGCAAAAACAATACCCAGCTGTGGATGTGACTGGTGATAGAAGCAAGGTCTGATGCTGTAAAGAGCAATATTGCATAGGAACCTGGAATGTCAGGTCCATGAATCAAGGCAAATTGGAAGTGGTCAAACAGGAGATGGCAAGAGTGAACGTCAACATTCTAGGAATCAGCGAACTAAAATGGACTGGAATGGGTGGATTTAACTCAGATGACCATTATATCTACTACTGTGGGCAGGAATCCCTTAGAAGAAATGGAGTAGCCATCACGGTCAACAAAAGAGTCCGAAATGCTGTACTTGGATGCAATCTCGAAAACGACAGAATGATCTCTGTTCGTTTCCAAGGCAAACCATTCAATATCACAGTAATCCAAGTCTATGCCCCAACCAGTAATGCTGAGGAAACTGAAGTTGAATGGTTCTATGAAGACCTATAAGACCTTTTAGAACTAACACCCACAAAAGATGTCCTTTTCATTATAGGAGACTGGAATGCAAAAGTAGGAAGTCAAGAAACACCTGGAGTAACAGGCAAATTTGGCCTTGGAATACAGAATGAAGCAGGGCAAAGGCTAATAGAGTTTTGCCAAGAGAATGCACTGGTCATAGCAAACACCCTCTTCCAACAACACAAGAGAAGACTCTACACATGGACATTACCAGATGGTCAACACCGAAAACAGACTGATTATATTCTTTGCAGCCACAGATGGAGAAGCTCTATAGTGTCAGCAAAAACAAGGCCAGGAGCTGACTGTGGCTCAGATCATGAACTCCTTATTGCCAAATTCAGACTTAAATTGAAGAAAGTATGGAAAACCACTAGACCATTCAGGTATGACCTAAATCAAATCCCTTATGATTATACAGTGGAAGTGAGAAATAGATTTAAGGATCTAGATCTGATAGAGTGCCTGATGATGTATGGACGGAGGTTCGTGACATTGTACAGGAGACAGGGATCAAGGCCATCCTCATGGAAAAGAAATGCAAAAAAGCAAAATGGCTGTTTGAGGAGGCCTTAGAAATAGCTGTGAAAAGAAGAGAAGCGAAAAGCAAAGGAGAAAAGGAAAGATATAAGCACCTGAATGCAGAGTTCCAAAGAATAGCAAGGAGAGATAAGAAAGCCTTCCTCAGTGATCAATGCAAAGACATAAAGGAAAAAAACAGAATGGGAAAGACTAGAGATCTCTTCAAGAAAATTAGAGATACCAAGGGAATATTTCATGCAAAGATGGGCTCGATAAAGGACAGAAATGGTATGGTCCAAACAGAAGCAGAAGATATTAAGAAGAGGTGGCAAGAATACACAAAAGAACTGTACAAAAAGATCTTCACGACCCAGATATCATGATGGTGTGATCACTCATCTAGAGCCAGACATCCTGGAATGTGAAGTCAAGTGGGACTTAGAAAGCTTCACTACAAACAAAGCTAGTGGAGATGATGGAATTCCATTTGAGCTATTTCAAATCCTGAAAGATGATGCTGGGAAAGTGCTGCACTCAATATGCCAGCAAATTTGGAAAATTCAGCAGTGGCCACAGGACTGGAAAAGGTGAGTTTTC
This sequence comes from Ovis aries, assembly GCF_016772045.2. Taxonomy (NCBI): domain Eukaryota; kingdom Metazoa; phylum Chordata; class Mammalia; order Artiodactyla; family Bovidae; genus Ovis; species Ovis aries. Next base: position 50,404,013 of record NC_056055.1, on the reverse strand, counting down.
ATTCCAATCCCAAAGAAAGGCAATGCCAAAGAATGCTCAAACTACTGCACAATTGCACTCATCTCACATGCTAGTAAAGTAATGCTCAAAATTCTCCAAGCCAGGCTTCAGCAATACGTGAACCGTGAACTTTCAGATGTTCAAGCTGGTTTTAGAAAAGGCAGAGGAACCAGAGATCAAATTGCCAACATCTGCTGGATCTTTGAAAAAGCAAGAGGATTCCAGAAAAAATCTATTTCTGCTTTATTGACTATGTCAAAGCCTTTGACTGTGTGGATCACAATAAACTGTGGAAAATTCTGAAAGAGATGGGAATACAGACCACCTGACCTGCCTCTTGAGAAACCTATATGCAGGTCAGGAAGCAACAGTTAGAACTGGACGTGGAACAACAGACTGGTTCCAAATAGGAAAAGGAGTACATCAAGGCTGTATATTGTCACCCAGCTTATTTAACTTATATGCAGAGTACATCATGAGAAACACTGGGCTGGAAGAAGCACAAGCTGAAATCAAGATTGCTGGGAGAAATATCAATAACCTCAGATATGCAGATGACACCACTCTTATGGCAGAAAGTGAACTAAAAAGCCTCTTGATGAAAGTGAAAGAGGAGAGTGAAAACACTGGCTTAAAGTTCAACACTCAGAAAACTAAGATCATGGCACCTGGTCCCATCACTTCATGGGAAATAGTGGAAACAGTGTCAGACTTCATTTTTTTGGGCTCCAAAATCACTGCAGATGGTGACTGCAGCCATGAAATTAAAAGACGCTTACTCCTTGGAAGGAAAGTTATGACCACACTAGATAGCATATTCAAAAGCAGAGACATTACTTTGCCAAAAAAAGGGCCTTCTAGTTAAGGCTATGGTTTTTCCAGTAGTCATGTATGGATGTGAGAGTTGGACTGTGAAGAAAGCTGAGCACCGAAGAATTGATGCTTTTGAACTGTGGTGTTGGAGAAGACTCTTGAAGAGTCCCTTGGACTGTAAGGAGATCCAACCAGTCCATTCTAAAGGAGATCAGTCCTGGATGTTCTTTGAAAGGAATGATGCTAAAGTTGAAACTCCAGTACTTTGGCCACCTCATGCGAAGAGTTGACTCATTGGAAAAGACTCTGATGCTGGGAGGGATTGAGGGCAGGAGGAGAAGGGGATGACAGAGGATGAGATGGCTGGATGGCATCACTAACTCGATGGCCATGAGTCTGAGTGAACTCTGGGAGTTGATGATGGACAGGGAGGCCTGGTGTGCTGTAATTCATGGGGTCGCAAAGAGTCGGACATGACTGAGCGACTGAACTGAACTGAATAATTCAAATGAGCCAGAATGCTGGGATAAGGCTCCTTTGGTTTGGAGGGGAGAACAGAAATAAATACAGATGATCACCAAGTGCTCCAATATGTGAGTCTTCCTGAAGCAGTAAGGTCAGTGAGTTGATCAGAGAAAGTGTCACAGAGGGGACACCTGAGCTAGGTCAGGTAGGAAACAAGGGCCTTTAGAGACCACCTCTAATATCCTCACTTTACAGAGAGGGTGACTGCAGCCCAGAGTAGGAAAGGACTTGCTCAAAGTCACAGAGTCTTTCAGGTGGGTGTTCCAGGCCAGGTCCCCCTTGCCTGGGCATGGTTGGCCTACAATTAAAATGAGCTCCCCACTCTGGGGTCTAATCTGCTGTTCCTCTCTGTGCCCGGGCAGTCCCATCCCAGCAGTTTGCCCAGCCTGCCTCCTGCTGCAGCAATCGCTTCCCTTTGTCTGCACTCCACCTGTGATCAACAGCAAAGCACTGAAACCCTCCCCAGGGAGGACACTGTCCTCAGGCCAGGATCTTGGCCGACCTGGGAAGAGGGCAGAGTGCATCTCTAGGGCATCTACCATCAGGGACCACCATACTTCCTAGTACACAGGCTACTTTGTAAATCCTGTAACCTGGATAGATGGGTAAGGGCAGAGGAGAGGGGTTGGGTGGCACTGGAGAGATCAGTCCTGTCTTGCGGACTTTTCCAGAGTTGAGTCTAGTCTGAGAATATAAATTAGAGCTACGTCACAAAGGTCAGTAGATTTAGCTCAGCCAAGGAGTTTGTCTTTCTTCTGCCAGCAGGGGGAGCCAGAGAAGGGATCAGTTCAGTTCAGTCGCTCAGTCATGTCCGACTCTTTGCGACCCCGTGAATCGCAGCAGGCCAGGCCTCCCTGTCCATCACCATCTCCCGGAGTCCACTCAGATTCACGGCCATCGAGTCCATGATGCCATCCAGCCATCTCATCCTCGGTCGTCCCCTTCTCCTCCTGCCCTCAATCCCTCCCAGCATCAGAGTCTTTTCCAATGAGTCAACTCTTCGCATGAGGTGGCCAAAGTACTGGAGCTTCAGCTTTAGCATCATTCCTTCCAAAGAATAGGACCCGAGTATAAGATAGTTTCATTCTTTCCCGAAGTTGTGAGAAATACTGTCCCTAGTCAAGGATCATACCTGTTCCAGAAAGCCATTGATATTGCTTGAGGAAGAAATTGCGCTAGGTCTTCCAGATATCCTTAGATTCTTTGTTTTTAAATTAAGTAATTAAGCCATATGTTTATAAATAAATGCTTTCCTGTGATAACCTTGCAACACTCTGGAAACAAGCATGGCCTTTGTGATGCCCTGCTGAGTTTCCTTCTGTTGTGTCTCCAGAGCTCTGGACCCTCCCAGACACAGGCCTCAGGCAAAGTGTGTCTTCCTCACCTGGGTTCTGGTGTAGGTGGTCATTTCTTTCCTCACGTTCTGCCAACTGAAGCGCTATTAAACACAGCTCCTGGAAAGAGGGGTGTAGTGGGGCGGCTCTCAATGTGTTTTGTCAATAACCTGGATGAACTCATCAAAAGTATTCAAATGCTCCAAAGTTTCAAAAAGAACTTCGTGTCCGTTGGATAGAGTGAGCAATGTTCAGGGACTTCCCTGGTGGTCCAGTGGCTAAGACTCCATGCTCCCGGTGCAGGGACCTGAATTCTATCCCTACTTGGGGAACCAGATCCCACATGCTGTAACTGAAAGATGCCACACGGCTCAACTGAACATCAGAGGTCCCACGTGTCACAACTGAAACCAGTGCAGCCAAATAAGTAATTTTTCTTCTTTAAAGAAGCAATTGTCCAAAGTCTTGCAGAGGTTAGAATGGTGGAGATAAATCAAATGTTGAAATGTTCCACAGATATTTGTCGAGTTCTCCATTTACACTCAACACTAAAATGAGAAAGTATGGTGGGAGGGGCAGGTGAAATATATATCACAGAGGGTTATCTCTAGGTTCAAAGGGGTCATGTCTGGAGCGTGGTGGTTGCTTAGAAATGGGTCCTTATTACTGAGGATGAAATTATGCTGAAGCTTTCCTCCCGCTTTATTGTGGTTGCATTCCCAACTCCCCAGGACAGTTGGTGGCAATTCAGTAATGACTCTCCCTTGATGCTGTGGAGAGAGCAGTTATAGAATTGTGAAGGATACCACCATGCGAATCCAAGAATGTAAAATATCCATTTGAAGCCTGGGCAATGGAGCCAGGAAGCACCTAGCAGGTGGCACTCCCAGAAGAGACAGCATCTGCATGTGCCTGATAAAGAGCTTTGCAATTCCTTTCTCTCAATGGTATGGCATGAATGCACTAAGGACTGCTTCTTCTGGGAAAAGAAGGGCCTGGTTTCAGAGGAAACACATTTATAGGGTTTTTTTTTTTTGTTTCCAGGCGACCAGTAAGAGAGTTACATTTTACTGATCCTTGTATTTCTGTCTTTTTATTTTTCTTTCATCATTTAAAATTTTGAGAACAAGCATTTATTTATTTATTGGATTTTCTAACAGAGGAATTTCTCTTTCAACTTTTTTTTTTTTTGGATTGGAGTGTAATTGCTTTACAGGGCTTCCCAGGTGGCGCTAGTGGTAAAGAACCCAGCTGCCAATGCAGGAGACTTAAGAGATAAGAGGTTTGATCCCTGGGTCGGGGAGATCCATTATTTTTGGAAAATATATCCTCATATAAATTTGATAAAGAGAAGTATGTTAGCATGTGACGCTAGTGGTAAAGAACCCGCCTGCCAATGCAGGAGACATAAGAGACACTGGTTCAATCCCTTGGTCAGGAAGATCCCCTGCAGGAGGGCATGGCAACCCACTCCGGTATTCTTGCCTGGAGAATCCCATGGACAGAGGAGCCTGGTGGGATACAATTCATAGGATCACACAGAGTTGGACACAATTAAAAGCGACTTGACATGCACACAATTGCTTTATGATGTTGTGTTAGTTTCTGCTGTGAAGCAAAGTGAATCAGCTACATGTCCCTCCCGGACCTCCCTCCCATCCCCCCACCCCACCCCTCTGCTGCTGCTGCTGCTAAGTCGCTTCAGTCGTGTCCGACTCTGTGCAACCCCATAGACGGCAGCTCACAAGGCTCCCGTCCCTGGGATTCTCTAGGCAAGAACACTGGAGTGGGTTGCCATTTCCTTCTCCAGTGCATGAAAGTGAAAAGTGAAAGTGAAGTCGCTCAGTCGTGTCCGACCTTCAGTGACCCCATGGACGGCAGCCCACCAGCCTCCTCCGCCCACGGGATTTCCCAGGCAAGAGCACTGGAGTGGGGAGCCAGGGCCGTCCCCACCCCCTAGGTCATCACACAGCACTGAGCTGAGCCCCCTGTACTACACGCAGCTCCTGCTAGTTATCCGTTCTGTATGGAGTAGTGTATGTGTGTCAGTGCTGCTCTCCCAATTTGTCCCTCCACCCCCCCTTCTCCCCTGTGTCCCCACGTCCTTTATGTCTGGGTCTCTATTCCTGTCCTGCAGATAGGCCCATCTGCACCATTTTTCTAGGCTCCACATATGAGTATTAACATATGATACTTGTTTTTTTCTTCCTGACTTATTTCACTCTGTATGACAGACTCTGCTGCTGCTGCTGCTAAGTCACTTCAGTCGTGTCCGACTCTGTGTGACCTCATAGATGGCAGCCCACCAGGCTCCCCAGCCCCTGGGATTCTCCAGGCAAGAACACTGGAGTGGGTTGCAATTTCCTTTTCCAATGCATGAAAGTGAAGTGAAAGTGATGTCGCTCAGTCATGTCGGACTAGTAGCGACCCCAGGGACTGCAGCCTACCAGGCTCCCCTGTCCATGGGAATTTCCAGGCAAGAGTACTGGAGTGGGGTGCCATTGCCTTCTTTGATGACAGACTCTAGGTCCATCCATATCACTACAAATGACCCAGTTTCAGGAAACAAGCATTTATGAGACCTCCCCTATATCCCAGATGTCATGTTGAATTGGATCAAGTCGTAACTTCCAAGCCACTGTGATCTAATTGAGGATCTGAGATCTTGGACATGACCATGTGCTCCACATCCCAGTCTGGGCACACCCTCTAATCACTCATGTTCACTGAGGGCTTGTTGCATGTCAGGCACCCTCCGGAGCATCTTATGTTAGTTCACTTCAACCTCATCTGTCATAGAGTAGGGGCAGCTTGTCTCAGATAATACTGGGGATCAGAGGGGATTACTAATGTAACGTGGCCAAAATTACAGCTGGTAAATTGTTGAGTTGTCCTCAAAGTCCACACTCTGAACCATTGCCCCAGGCTGCTTCTCCATAAATATGTGCTAAATGGGCAAATAAAGATGACATAAATACATGCCATAAAAGAGACGTCGACCAAGCCAAGAGAAACAAGATTACGCCATAGTCATCAGAATATTATGCCAGATATTATGTTTGAGCTTTAATCACTCAGTCATGTCCAACTCTTGAGTGACCCCATTTACTGTAGCCCACCAGGCTCCTCTGTCCATGGAATTCTCCAAGCAAGAATACTGGAGTGGGTTGCCATTTCCTTCTCCAGAAGATCTTCCTGACCCGGGGATCGAGCTCACATCTCCTGCATTGAAGGCAGATTCTTTACCACTGAGCCACCTGGGAAGCTCATGCTTAAGGTGGGACCTGATAAACAAGCACTGGTGATAGCAGAGGTCGGAGGTGTCATTCTAGGCATGAGAAGAGGGAGCAAGTGGGTAAACACAGGTGGTCTGAATTGTCAGTTATGGTGCCTATTCAGTGCTTCCAGGACCCCCTTCTGCTCCATCAGAACGGATTAGACCAGGGCTGTTTATGACTGAATTGTCCCCCTGCCCCAAATTCATATGTTGAAGCCCTAGCATCCAGCTTTCTAGAATGTGACTTTATTGGGAGACGGGACATTTAAGAGGTGGGCCTGATGCAATCTGACTGGTGTCTCCTTAAGAAAAGGAGCTAAAGACATAGAGACGCTAGATGCAGGCACACAGAGGAAAGGCCACGCGAGGACAGAGGGAGAGGGCAGCTCTCTGCAAGCCAAGGAGAGGCCTCAGGAGAAAGCGCACCTGCTGTAACTTTGATCTGGGATTTCTGCCTTCTGGAACTGTGAGAAAATAAGAGTTCTGGGTTTTCTATTTCTGCTGTGGGGGGTCCTAGGAAACTGATACGAGGGGTGTAGGACTGACCCAAAGACAGGAAGGCATAGACTGGCTGTGACGCACCGAGCGGAAGATGAACGGGGGAGGAGCTTTTCTCTTAGCAGGTCTGGGGAAGGAGCCAGGGATCGAGGATGAAAGGATACCAGGAACTAGAAAAGGAGCCAGGGATCGAGGTTGAAAGGAAACCAGGAACTAGAAAAGGAGCCAGGGATAGAGGATGAAAGAATACCAGGAACTAGAAAAGGAGCCAGGGATGGAGGATGAAAGGAAACCAGGAACTAGAAAAGGAGCCAGGGATGGAGGATGAAGGGATACCAGGAACTAGAATCAGGATGGTGGTGAGTTGAAGCCCCAAGAGAGCCCCGAGAAACCCTAAGAAGCAAAGGGGACTAAGCCAGAGAGGAGAAAGATTAAAGAAAAGGCCAGAAAGGAGAGAGACACGATAAAGAGAGACCACTTGGCAGGAAGGGAAGGAACCTTGCCCAAGAGTACTTCAGTTCCATCATCTTCCCTGGTTGGGCCTACCTCCTGCAGGGGAGTAACTGGAAACCCCTTTAATTCAAGGCAACTCAAGTGGATATCCAAGCTGGCAGAAGGGAAAAGAGGAATGAGCCCTCTGACAAAAGTAAAGGGATGGATAAGAGCCAGGAGGCAGAATGAGTGAGGTGAGAGAAGGGGAGGAGCCACAATTTGTGGGTGATAAGAGTGTGAAGGTCCCATTAACTGGCCTGGGAGCCAATGGATGTGGTGAGTGGACCAGAAGGACACCTCGGGTCTAGTTCCCATTTGGCTCTGGAAAGTCATCATGGAAACAGGGTGGCCATTTAAAATCTATAGACCATGCTAGGAGATCTTAATACTTCTTAGGAGCAAGAGTCATGATCTGCCGTGATCAGAATCTGATCACTTGTTAGCTTCCTGCATCTCTCTGGGTGTCATTTGGTTCTTGGTCCCACTGACCAGTGCTAGGCTCTTGTTTTGTGTCTCAAGGTCAGACTCCTGAAAGTGATGACCTGCTGGACAGGATGTCCATCATAGATGACAGATTGATGTGATTGATGACTGGCTGTTCTTAGGTCCGGTGCTCAGCCTTAGGTCAATGAGCAGTGCTCTGGGGCACAGAATCTCACAGCACCAGCATGAATGCTCACACCGTTGGCACAGTTCTGTGGGCATAGCAGACTTTCTCAGGCTTGGCCAGTCCTGTTAGTGTACTTCTCTTCCTTAAGCCCATGTCTTCTTATCCTTAAAATCAAGAACTTGGACCACATGATGTTTACAAGTCCTCCGCATTCTGTGCTGTGTTAGCTAGGGCAACACTAGCTGCTGTAACAAATAGGCCAGCACTCGACTGATTTATTATAATAGACCTTTATTTCTTGCTCATGGACAGGTGTAGAGCAGTAGTCCCCAGCCTTTTTTGTACCAGGGACTGGTTTCATGGGAGACAGTTTTTCTATGGACTGTGGAAGGGAATGGTTTTGGGGTGGGCACTTTATTTCTATTATAACTTTGTGATATATAATGAAATATTTACATAACTCATCATAATGCAGAATTGGTAGGAGCCCTGAGCTTGTTTTCCAGCAACCATATTGTTCTATCTGGGGGTGATGGGAGACAGTGACACCCGAAGTGTGACACTTATGTCCAGTCTACTCCATAATCTCATTTTCATTGCTATCACTGCAGAAAAGCCTGCTTCACAAAGACGAGGTATTGAAAACAGAAGCAGGCTCTCCAGTGCTTTTGCAGCAATCTCAGGACATTCCTCCTCGACTTTAATCCAGAATATATGGAGATTTCAAGTTGTCTCAAACATACTTTTAAGGCCACTGTCATTTGCCGTCTCAAGCCATTGATCCTCTTGTAGCATGAACAAGGTCGATTCAGCTGCCTTATTCACAAGTGGGTCATGGATCCATTCCCTCCCAGTTTGGGGGTCTTTTGTGGTGGAGAAGTAATGTTTAAATTCTTTTGAAAGTTGAGATAGGTGATCATGCATCAGCCTGGAGAAAGAAGACCCTGGCTCAGTCTCTTTCAAAATCTCTGCTAATGTTTGAAACATGTCAACAATCCTGATGTTCACTCATCACCCTCATAATTCCAGTTTGGCTTTGAATGTAGCTACTTTATCTGCCAACTGAACACAGTTGTTGTTCTCTCCTGAAATGATGGACTGAGTTCCTCGAACAGGTTGAACAGGTTTATTGACTCATTCTGCGTCACTGAAATATGCTGCCAATGGTGACTGTTTTTCTAAAAGAAATCTCTATAACTGGTCTCACAACTCAAAAACTCTGGCCAGCAACCTACTTTTAGAAAGACATCTCATCTCTCTGTATAAGTCTTCTCTTATCAGATGAGATTCTTTGGGTTCAAATGGATGCTTTGCGTCTATCTCCTCATAGAGCTGCATGAAGAGATCTGAGTTAAGGGCATGTACTTTTATGTGGTTGATAATTTTAATCACATCCTGCAAAGCATTGTTAAATTCAGGTGACTTTTTTCAGCTAGCCAATATTTCTCTATGATTAACACAGTGCATAGATTCATATTCAGAAGGGAATTCTTTGACCTGAGAAGTGAAACCAGAAAGTCATCCGGTCATGGCAGCCACTTCATCTGTGCATGTAACAGCACAAAATGACCAATTCAGTTTTCCTGACATGTAATCATTCAAGTCATGCTCAAGATTCTCCAAGCCAGGCTTCAACAGTATATGAACCATGAACTTTCAGACGTTCAAGCTGGTTTTAGAAAAGGCAGAGGAACCAGAGGTCAAATTGTCAACTTCTGTTGGATCATCAAAAAAGCAAGAGAGTTCCAGGAAAACATCTACTTATGCTTTATTGACTATGCCAAAGCCTTTGACTGTGTGGATCACCACAAACTGTGGAAAATTCTGAAAGAGATGGGAATACCAGCCCACCTGACCTGCCTCTTGAGAAATCTGTATGCAGATCAGGAAGCAACCATTAGAACTGGACATGGAACAACAGACTGTTTCCAAATAGGAAAAGGAGTATGTCAAAGCTATATATTGTCACCCAGCTTATTTAACTTATATGTAGAGTACATCATGAGAAGCGCTGGGCTGGAAGAAGCACAAACTGAAATGAAGATTGCCGAAAGAAATATCGATAACCTCAGATATGCAGATGACACCACCCTTATGGCAGAAAGTGAAGAGGAACTAAAGAGCCTCTTGATGAAAGTGAAAGAGGAGAGTGAAAAAGTTGGCTTAAAGCTCAACATTAAGAAAACTAAGATCATGGCGTCTGGTCCCATCACCTCATGGCAAATAGAGAAATAGTGAAAACAGTGACAGACTTTAGTTTTGGGGGCTCCAAAATCACTGCAGACGGTGACTGCTGCCATAAAATTAAAAGATGCTTGTTTCTTGGAAGAAAAGTTATGACCAACCTAGACAGCATATTAAAAAGCCGAGACATTACTTTGCTGACAAAGGTCTGTCTCGTCAAGGCTATGGTTTTTCCAGTAGTCATGCATGGATGTGAGAGTTGGACTATAAAGAAACCTCAGTGCTGAAGAATTGATGCTTTTGAACTGTGGTGTTGGAGAAGACTCTTGAGAGTCCCTTGGACTGCAAGGTGATCCAACCAGTCAATCCTAAAGGAAATCGGTCCTGAATATTCTTTGGAAGGACTCATGCTGAAGCTGAAACTCGAATACTTTGGCCACCTGATGTGAAGTACTGACTCACTGGAAAAGACCCTGATCCTGGAAAAGATTGACGACAGAGGATGAGGTGGTTGGATGGCATCACCAACTCAATGGACATGAGTTTGAGTAAACTGGCAGTTGGTGATGGACAGGGAGGCCTGGCGTGCTGCAGTCCATGGGGTCACAAAGAGTCAGACATGACTGAGCGACTGGAATGACCTGAACTGAACTGAAACATCCAAAGGCTTGAATAGTTCTGCAGCTGTGGTGTTGGTCAGCAACAGAAGTGCACATAATATATCCTCAAGCACACCCTCAAAACAAGCACTGTTGCCTTGACGTCAACATTGGTAGGCTCGTCAGTGTCAGCACGGCATGCCACAGGGACTCATTAATCCTTTCTAACAACTGAGCCTCAACATCCCCTGCTGTTTCATCAGTTCATCTAGTTATGGTGCCAGTTATGAAAGAGGAGCGTGTGCCACCATTTGAACTGCAGCCTCTCCTAAAAGTTCATGACAAATGTCCTTAGCAGCAGGCACGATGAACTCTTTAGCAAGAGTAAAGTGCTTCTTAGCTTTACCAATGTGGTTAGCCACTAAGAATGATGCTCTCAGTGCAGACACATTGGACGAAGCGGTGGCCTTCAATAATTGTTTCTGTTCTTCATGTTCATGTTTTTTTTTTTTTAAAAAAAAAAAAAACAACTCCAAAGTCTTGTCTTTTAATGTAGGGCGCTCGGTCTCCATGTGGAGAAGAGGTTTTGAAGGTTTCAGGGCTTTGTTGTGCAGCCAGTCACCACATATTATACAAACCAGGGTTGAAGAATGTGAATCACCTGTTGCAACAAACCCATAATTTAAGTTGGACTCTTGATATTTTCTATTAAATGAAATTTTCTTTTTGTTTGCAGTCTTAGAGGCTTCTGCTGTCTCATCATTGGGTCTTTCCCCAAGCTCTCTAGCAACATTTGTTTCTTTCTCATTTTGGCTAGGGTTAGCTTTCAGGCTTTGGAGAAGGCAATGGCACCCCACTCCAGTACTCTTGCCTGGAAAATCCCATGGACGGAGGAGCCTGGTAGGCTACAGTCCATGGGGTCATGAAGAGTTGGACACGACTGAGCAACTTCACTTTCACTTTTCACTTTCATGCATTGGAGAAGGAAATGGCAACCCACTCCAGTGTTCTTGCCTGGAGAATCCCAAGGATGGGGGAGCCTGGTGAGCTGCCATCTATGGGGTCGCACAGAGTTGGACACGACTGAAGTGACTTAGCAGCAGCAGCAGCAGCAGCTTGCAGGCTTACCAAAACTGTGGCTGAGACAAGTGTTCAGTGCAGGAAGGAGGCATGGATGGGAGGGGTAAATAAAATAATGAGTGGGCCATGCACAGACTAAAATAAGTCAGATTCTGACTTAAAGCCTGCACCAGTTGCAACTTGTCACTTGCCTCTGTCTGATAGGTTTTGATATGAGTCTGCAAGCAATTGATTTATTATGGTCTCTGTGCAGTCAAGCCTGTCTAATGATTACCTGTATTTGCAGCCACTCCCCAGTGCTAGCGTCACCACCTCAGCTCCTCCTCAGATCACTAGGTATTCAGGTCTCACAAGGAGTGCGCAACCTAGATCCCTCACATGTCCAGTTCACAGTAGGGTTGCACTACTATGAGAATCAGATAACCTTGCTGATCTGACAGGAGATGGGGCTCAGGCAGTAATGCAGGTGATGGGGAGCGCCTGTAAATACAGGTGAAGCTTTGCTTGCCTGCCTGTTGCTCACCTCCTGCTGTGTGGCCCGGGTCCTAACAGGCCATGGCCCAGTACCGGTCTGTGACTCAGGCGTTGGGGACCCCTGGTATAGAGGACAGTTTCCTCTACATGGTGATCCAGGGACCTAGGCTCCTTCCCTCCCGTTCCTTTCAGGCCTCTGAATCCTAAACCAGCAGGTGGGGAAGGAGAGGGCAGAAAAACATACTTGCTTCTTAACTGTCTTAGCCCGGAAGTAATGCACATCACTTCTGCTCACATTCCATTGGTAACCTTGGTCCCATGTTTGTTCCTAGATGCTGGGGTGGGCTGGGAAATGTGCCCCTTGTTTGGGCAGGTCCTTGCCAGCAGCAGCTTCACTTTATGGAAAGGGAGTAGGAATTCCTGGTGGACAGCTAGCCCTGGTTCTGCTACAGGACTAGGGTTCTGTTTTGAATTTGTCTCTAGCCCCTCCTCCCAGCAAACGGTCTTGTTTCTAGAGAGAATCTTGAAGGCAGTGGTCCTAATTTCTTAGTTTATTGCCTTGAGGCAATGTAGGCAGAGTCCGACTTTATTGCCTGTAATAATTTTTACAGCTAGCTAAAGAGGCCTCAACTGCTGAACAAAGCTTCAGTATCTCAAGGAGCCAGTGCCCACCGCCAGCAGGGACTAAAAGAGATTTCAGGAGTCTCAGAAAGAGAAAATAGGAGGGCAGTTCCTGATCTTGAATGAGAAATCATGGGAAGGGTGGAAGAGCCAAAGAATAGCCAGTAGTGTTCCCAAACAAGGAAGGAGGCCACCACATACTGTTATTTCTCTAGTAAATATTTGACTAGATGTTTGTTTTTGTCTGAGGAATTTTGGATGATGTGACAGAAACTGGGCAGAACATCAGAATACCAGAAGCACTCAACGAGAGGCCAGAGAAGCCCAAAGAACAATTCAGAGAAGCAGATTGCTCAGCAGGGTGGCAAGCAGTGCTTTTCCACCAAGATGTTTCCCCCAAATGCAAGGTGAGTTATCAGGGCCCAGCTTGAGACAAGTAATTTTTTAATTAAAAGAAGTACTTTAATTGAAGTACAGTTGATGTACAACATTAGTTACAGATGCACAATGTAGTGATCCATAATTTTTAAAGGTTGTACTCTATTTGTAGTTATAGAATATAGACTATATTCCATGTGAAAGTAAAAATGCTCAGTTGTATCCAACTCTTTGGGACCCCATGGACTGTAGCCTACCAGGCTGCTCCGTCCATGGGCTTTTCCAGGCAAGAGTACTGGAGTGGGTTGCCATTGCCTTCTCCGGGGGTTGAACCCAGGTCTCCTGCATTGCAGGCAGACGCTTTACTGTCTGAGCTAGTAGGGAAGCCCTATATTCCCTATATTGTGCAATATATCCTTGTAGTTTATTTTATGCATAATAGTTTGTACCTCTTAATTTCCTACCCCTGTTTTGCCCCTGTCTACTTCCTTCTCGCCACTGCATGCTTGTAGGCGTCAAATCATTTCAGTCGTGTCCAGCTCTTTGAAACCCTATGGATCATAGCCAGCTAGGCTCCTCTGTCCATGGGATTCTCTAGGCAAGAATACCAGAGTGGGTCGCCATGCCCTTCTCCAGGGGACCTCCTCCACCTGGGGATCAAAGCCACATCTTTTACGTCGCCTGCATTTGCAGACAGGTTCTTTATGCCTAGTGCCACCTGTGGAGCCCTCCCTCTCACCACTGGTAACCGCTAATTTGTTCTCTATGTCTATGGGTCTGGTTTTCTGTTGTTGTTATATTCATTTTTGTTGTTATATTCTGCTGTTGTTGTTATGTTCCCTAGTTTGTTGTATTTTTCAGATTCTACATATACATGATATCAATTGATATTTGTCTTTCTCTGTCTGACTTATTTCACTTAGCATAACTTCCAAGTCCACCCATATTGTTGCAAACGGCAAGCATCTTGTCCTTTTTGTGGCTAAAAAGGGTATCTTCTTTATCCATTCATCTGTTGATGGACACTTGAGCTGCTTCCATATCTTGGCTGTTGTGAATAGTACTACTACAAACATTGTGGTGCATGTATCCTTTCAACCTAGTGTGTTTGTTGTTTTCAGATATATTCCCAAAGGTGAAATTGCTAGGTCATATGTAGTCTATTTTTAGTTTTTTGAGAAACCTGGTGACTGTCTTTGCTATTGGTGATTCATGGAACCGGGAAGAAGGCATGGTCTATGTAATTTGGCAGGGGGCACTGAGCAGAGAACCACAGATAGGTTCTCGGGTCAGTGAACAGATTTCAGTTTGTCTTCATTCTGAAGTTACAGGATGGGAAGAGCCCAGAAGATCTGGGTTTGGAACCTGGCTCTGTAGTTTCTAGTAGATCTTAAAGCCTCCGTTTTCTCATCTATTAGTCAGTTTCCTCACCTATTAACCCCTGTCCTAACCCACAGCTTTGTAAAGATCATATGAGAAAAGAATATGAAAGGCATTTGAGAGCTGTAAAGTCATGTCTAGATGTCATGAATTAAGAATTCTCACTCAAACATTTAAACTTAAACATTTCATCTTAAATGATTCTAAAACTAAAAAGACTACTCAAAAAGGAGAACCATTACTTCCTGGTATCAGGGGATTCTCTGTTTAGACTGTTGCAAGATGTTATCGTGGGGAAGGAAAAAATAATATTTCCTCTATTCTAGGTTCTTGACCAAGATACTCCTATAATAAAAAAAAAGATTAACAGGAGATAAACAAACGTTTAATAACATGTATACCTTCTGTATGGGCTCCCCAGGTGGTGCTAGTGGTAAAGAACCTGCCAGCTGATGCAGGAGATGTAAGAGGCACAAGTTTGATTACTGGGTCGGGAAGATCCCCTGGAGGAGGGCATGGGAACCCACTCCAGTATTCTTGCCTGAAGAATCCCATGGACAGAGGAGCCCGGCAGGCTAGAGTCCATAGAGTTGCACCGAGTTGGACACAACTGGGGCAACTTAGCACACGTGCACGTGTATACCTCCTGAATATGTGGGAGACCTAGGAAAACTGAGTTAACTCTCCCAGTGACTGAGGTTGTCACCCTAAATACCATCTGCAGCTAAAGACAAAAAAAGATGTTAGGGTGAGGAGTCAGGTATAAGAAGTTATTAGGAAAAGCGCAGTAAACAAGGGTAAGGTTATAAAAGAAATAAAAATGAATGGTGCTTTTTAGGACAGTTAAGAATGGAAGGGAGCAAAAAAAAAAAGGGGGGGGCCTTTGTCTTCTTCAATCACACATTTTTTGCATGGTAACTCTGCCTGAACTTGCCAGATATGGGTGAAAACATTTCCATACACTCTCTCCAAAGGAGGGTAGCTACCAGATGCAGACCATTCTTCTCTGAACAGTTAGCTCCAATTGAAGGGGTAAGGTCAAGGCAAAGGAGAATAAACCGAGATCTGCACACCCAGAGGAGGAAACAGGGAGGCCCTGGGAGAAGATGGAACAAAGAACCAGGCCAGAGACGAAAGGCCAATCAATAGCTCATCTTAAAGTTATCACGTGTGTTTGAGTCGCAGCAAGAACAAGTGATAATTTCCCTCTGACTGGTGTTCTCTGAGGATCCGGTGAGACCTTGGTGATGAGGGTTCTTTATAAACTGTAAAGCTCTGTTGTTTACTATAGTGCCCTGCTCAAGACAGGAAAATTCTCGCAGTCCTTCTGCCCTGGGAAAGAGCTCTGTTCCCAACTTGGCTGAGCTGATTCTGTCTCTCTGAGTCCGTTGACCAGCTGGTTAAACAGTGGAGCCAAGACACCCAGCCAGGAGTCCAGCTCCTTGGTTCTGTGGCTCCTGTGTCTCTTGATAATGTGAGACCCCACATCCAGGAGGGACTGCAGGGTCTGCTGGGGGCCAGGCTGCTGCCTGGAATACTCCACTCCCACCTCATGAAGCAGCATCTGTGGGAGGCAGTCGTAGGGAAGGTGGAAGCAGTCCTGAGGCCCAGCAAGCATGGTACTTGTCAGTTAACAAATCACCATTCCTATCCATCCTCTAAGGATCTAGGAAAGTGCTGGCATCCCATCCATTCTACAGATAAAGCAACCAAGGATTCAACAGGAGAAATGATTCACCCCAGCTCACGAGGCTTCTAACTCCAAATCCCAGGCTTTTCCTCTGGGTAGATCTGAGGACTCACACATGCATGAAAACAGCCCATACACACCCTCTGATGGAGGTTACCAACCAGAGCTGATCATTCCCAGCTGTACATGCGTGCGTGTTCAGTCACTTCAGTCATGTCTTACTATTTGCTACCCCATGGACTGTAGCTCACCAGGCTCCTCTGTCCATGGGATTCTCTAGGCAAGAAGACAGGAGTGGGTTGCCATGCCCTCCTCCAAGGGATCTTCCTGACCCAGGGATCGAACCCGAATCTCTTGCATCTCCTGCACTGCAGGCAGATTCTTTACCTACTAAGTCACCTGGGAAGCCCTGGCCTAGCTGTACAGCAAGGTCCAGATGAATGGGAGTAGTCACGGCGAAGGAGAAAAATACTGATTTGGACACACAGAGAAGACAGACAACGGCCCTGGGAAAAAAATGGAATCAAAACAGGGTATAAGTGTGTCTCTCCCTGATTCTCAGAGAGTCACTGAAAGTGACAGACAGGGACAGACCAGCAGGCAGTGGGGAGAGAAACAGACAGAAAGGCACATGGGACTGATTTTCTGGGGAAGCTGTCAGAAGCAAGCTGAGGGGGATGCAGACTCAGCCACTCACTGGCTGGGGAAGCTTGGATGTGTTTCCTTACCTTCTGGTGCTTCAGTTTTCTTATAGGTGAAATGGGATGATGATAGTACCTCTCACAGGGCTATCATGAAGCTGAAATTAGTTAATAAAAGCATATCCTTGAGGGATAGCTTGGCATAGTGTAGGCCCTTGAGAAAGGCTAACTTTCCATCTATCCATTTAGGAAGCATTAGTGGGCACCAGGGTTTCCCTGGTGGCTCAGACAGTAAAGAATCTGCCTGCAACTTGGGAGACCTGGGTTTGATCCCCGGATTGGGAAGATCCCCTGGAGGAAGGCATGGCAACCCATTCCAGTATTCTTGCCTGGAGAAGAATCCCATGGAAAGAGGAGCCTGGTGGGCTATAGTCCATGAGGTCGAAAAGAGTTGGACATGACTGAATGACTAAGCATAGTGGGCACCTGTTGTTGCCACATTCTGGGTCAGGAGCTGAACACATAAGAAGAATGAGGAAGATCCCTGCCCCTAGGGAGCACCTCCTCCAGTGGGGGACACAGAGGTATGAAGACTTCCACAGAGTGGGCTCCCTGCTGTGATTGTGGACTGAGTCCCAAGCAGTCCAACTATCTCAGTTCACAAGTAACCAAACTGAGACCCTGGGCTCATCTGAGACTAGGAAGCCTTGGCACTTTTAGGAGCAGGGCTGGGTGGGCTCAAAGTGGTATTTCCTGGCCAGGTGCCTTTACATGAAGGCCTCAGAGGAGGCTGGCGGCTCCGGAGGACAGAGGGGCCATTCTGGGCAAGATGGCTGTGTTCTGCCCGCCCCGCCCCCCCAACTTGTGGTGTGGAGCGGGACACTGATCATGGGGCCAGGTGTGCAGAGCACTCAGGCTACTGGTTAACCAGGTGAAGGACTTCAGTCCACTGTGTGATCAGGAACCCAGGGCAGGGGAGTCCCAGACACTCCCTCACCTAGCAGGAGGCCAGGGACACCAGGGCAGCTGCCCATGGACGTGCACTGGATTGGAGCTGAGGGGGCACTCAGTCTGGAGAGGGCTGACCCCAGATGCTCTGAGGACAGAGGAGCAGATGGGGTCTGGCATATGAGAAGGTAGAAACAGCCAATGAGTGTACCTCTCCAACCCAAGAAAGAAAACTTTCCTTTGGTCCAAAAGCAGGGAATTGTACTGATAGAACAGGGTATCACAGACAATTTACAAATAACAAATATACAATGATCTTTCTTGCAAACTGCGCAGACCCAATTAAATCTCACAGAATGCTTTCATTGATTTTTGCCAGAACTCTTGTATATGTAGTCAACCTGCCATTGACCCATGAGTTTATTTCCGACATGAGTGTTGGTTGATACATTTATTGACATTAATGAGTAAGGCAAACGTGCAACAGTGGAAACAAGGTGTGAGTCAGAATTTCATTTGCCAGAAACTCCTTTTTGGATGAATGAGATAAGAATTTTAAATTCTAGAAGAATATTTCCTTTTTTTTTGCTATTCATAATGTAATGGCTACAAACATGTTTAAATTTAATCTGCCTTGTTAACATTTTCTCTGTCACTTTCTAGACAGTCTCAGAACACAAATCAGAGCCTGATTTGCAGTGCTCCCCCATCTCCCTGGTGTAAATACTCCCAGCCTGGCTGATTTCAAGCTAATGATGTGATGTCGCTGAATGGAGGTGTGAAGGGAGGCACGGAAGTAGCACAATCCATAACACAGAGTTTTCATCCTGCACGTATAACCT
The DNA here is from genome assembly GCF_016772045.2 of Ovis aries. Lineage (NCBI taxonomy): Eukaryota > Metazoa > Chordata > Mammalia > Artiodactyla > Bovidae > Ovis > Ovis aries. Next base: position 50,385,627 of record NC_056055.1, on the reverse strand, counting down.
CCAGAGATAAATCACAGCAAAAGGTAGCAAAGCAATTAGGAGGTGATGGGTTTTCAGGCTTTACTACTTTCCTTTTTAATAATTTATTTAATTATGCATTTGTATATTTCAATTTTTACCAGTGGTGGTGTTTACAAACTGGCTTGCAAAATTCCTGATAATGTGACAGTCCTAAGCTGATACAAGCCAGCTTGAGCATACTCCAGCTCCAGGCAGGACTAGGAGGAGCCTGTGTGTTAGGGGATTGAAGGGATTCACAAAGGCGGGGCTGGGCTGACCCCAGAGACCCTGGCACACAGGCTGCCTCATTGCTGGAGGCATCGCACGGACAGGTATGCTCACGCACACACATGCACACACACACAGTGCACACACCTCTTCCTCCTTCTCATCCCTTCTCTGCACTCAGCAGTGGGAACCAGTTCCCTTTTTTCTGCCCCCAGGGTGGCCGGTGCCACACTCACTGAGCACCTTGAGCTGGACTTGGAATAACCTGGGCTTTGTGATGTTTTCTGCTCACTGGCCCTCTTTGGGCCTCAACTTCCTGAGGGAAGTTCCCATGGAATTTAACAAACATGCCCTAATCCTGTCTGTGCCAGGTGCTGGACTGGATTTAGGATCAGAGATGAGTCAGCCACAGCCCGGAAGGTCAGCGAACTCTTGGAGCTCTGAGGAGCCACGTGAGCTAGCAGCAGGGGCTGGGAGGATGGTGTCATACAGCGGTGCCTGGCTCCCAGCCTCACCTCCTCCTGGGCCAGTTAGGAAACCTCCTGGCTCCAGTTCCTCATTTTGAAAAGGAGTTATTACAATCTGCTACTTGTAAAGACTACATAAGATAACATAAGATAGAATTCCTAAGGAGATAGTGGTACATAATAAAGTGACATCAATCGATAAAAGCTATTATCATATGTTTGATGACTGTAGAGTGATAACATTAGGACCAAAGGAAGCAGGACTGTGGGGCACAGAGACACCGTACTGCTCCCAGCAGGCGATCAGCACAGGAGTGTCAGAGAAAGAAGTTAGGAATGCAGATGACCTGTGCTCTAGATGTACCAGGTTTGTGTCATTGCTTGGACTCATCCTCATTACATTTAATTTTAAATCTTTATTTTTTATTTATTAAACAATTTTTAAATTTTCTATCTTTTCAATTAATGAAAGATTTATAATTTATACCCCGTCATAGAACAAATCTTGCATATTTTCACTTTATGTTGATTCTTGGGCAGCTTCCCTTCAGAATGGTGTTTTATTGCTCTGGGATCCAAGCAAAAAACCTCCAGTCTTTTCCCTGATTACAAAACCCAGTCATTCATCCAGCGTATGTTCATTGCTGCCTATTTTGTGTTAAGCACTGTTCTAAGCAGTTGCCAAGCACTACATCTATGCAGTACCCTCGGACAATTTGGAAAAATCACTTTTAAAAAGTAGAATGGACTCAAATCCCACTACACAGAGATAACCATTCTTCACAACTTGGGATCATGTTGTTTTATATGTTTCCCTTAACGATATATCACAAACACAGTTCCAAGCTGTCATCTATGGAAATTAGATTTTCTACATTTGGGGGTGCTGTTTTGTGGTTCACCCCTCAACAGATCTGCCCCAACAGCTCTGGACCCATTAGGAAGTAGTGTGAGTCTCAGAGACCAAGAAGGGGGTCTCAGTGGCCTTCTAACTTGGGTTGACCCCAAGTCAAGGTCACCTGTTCATGCTGGAGGGGATGCATAGATAGAGCCCTTATTTAGAAAGCTCCACTCTCCACTCTCTCTGAGCTCACCTGCTTCTAGCCACTGCCAGCCTAACCCTCCTCTCAGCCCTCCAAGCAGGAGGCAGGTCCAGCAGTGAGTATGTGCAGGCAGAGTCACCCCACAGAAAGAGATCTGTGGGTCTGTATATTCTGACATGAGAAATTGCCCTTCTTAATAATAAAAATCTTTCCCTTTCTTTTATTGATTAAATGAAGAAATCAATCACATCAGACAACTTGAGTCTGATCCCATTTTTGCTTGAAACTACAGGTTAAAAAACAATTACGGAAGGGAAAAGGGCTTTTATTAGTACTTTTTACATTTGTAAATATTCTGAACATTTTACAGTAAGCATACATTACATTTAAAATGTTAAGCACACATAGGAGGGAGGGAGGAAGAATGAAATTTTTAGCATTCTAGTACATGTCCCCAGTCATCTCTCTGATTATTTCCTTAGTGTATATTTTTTAGAATTAGAATTCCTAGAAGTGGAATTGCTGCATTTTAACAGCGCTCAGTATATATTGCAAAGTTAATCCTCACAATGGCTATATCTCCTTGCACTTTGATTATCAGTAAATGAATACCAACTTGTCTTGACCTTCAGTAATTCTGAGTAGTATTGTCAATAACTCCCACTCTAATAGATAAGACAGGGTCTTCCCTGGAGGTCCAGTGTTGTCCTAATGGTCCGGAAGCAAGTGACGAGAATGAAGATAGAACACAAAATCTGATGCAATGGGTCAGGGGCCCTGCAGCCTCTATTGGACTGAGGTGCAGAGTCCACTCTGAGTCCAGCTTTTATTCCAAATTACAGACTACAGGACTTTTTTTATCTTATCTTTCCCAAGACACTGCACTGACATAGTCCAGATCTCCTTGTTTTTACCCCAGGCCTCTCGCTTTTGGGCTAGTCTCAGAAACAATCAGCAAGTGCGTAGGCAGCGTTCATGCCTGACACTGACCCAAAGTTACAAGGTCCATGCTTTCATGATCCCAGTCATACTCCCTTCTGGGTCTGGCCTTCGGGGGTTGTATCAAGATTATTCTTAAGAAAAACATGAAAGATAATCATTAACACAGTTTCTTAATATATGCTGTTTTTCCAGGTGCTATTTCTGTGGAATTTCTCAAGGCTGTGAAAGTACATTGTTAGGAATTCCCACTACATCTTCCCCCCTTTTGTTTTTTCAGGAGTAGAGACGCCGTCTGAGCAACTTTTTCTTCATCAATTCTCATGCATCTGACTAGACACAAAACAGTTAAAAACATACATCCTGATATTATAGTACCAAGCAATCCTCCTCCTGAAGTTTTAATCCACATCATGGAGTTAAGTTTATGTAAGCTTTTCTCAATTTCTTCAAATAAATCAGTTTCTGGGAGTAATTATAAGTGAGCATTCTGCATATTAGAAATAGTAGCCATAATTGGGAAATATCTAAGGATAAACTATTATGAACATGTCCCCTCAAATGTTTAAATAATTGATCCCAAGTATATGCACTTTGATTATATTTACGAGGTGTGACACAAAATAGATATTCCAATCACACTTAAGATGAATTTGTGATTTAAAATTTTGTAGTTCGTCCCCTAGTAGGAGAATGGCATTTTCTAAATGCATCAATCGTTCGTTAATTTCTTGGCCTATGTGGGTTTCACTTCCCCAGGCAGAACTTGCCTCTTGGTGCCGCCGCTGTACAAATGCAGTCGTTTGTACAGTTTGATGCAATGTCACTCCAGCTACTGCCGCGGTCAGGGCTATAGCAATAATTCCCACAATAGCTGCTATAAGGAGTCCAATAAACTTTTTGGAACGTTGTAGTACTTTCTTCATAACCTTTAAAAGAGCGTGTGTGTTTTAGGAGAGCCTTCCCAAGGTCTGGTTTGATTTACTGGAAGCCATATTCCCAATCTCCTTCTTAATATAACAAATGAGTGATTAGAATTACAAAGCGAAGAATTTCAGCAAGTATATAATTTGCAATCCTGGCGAGAAAGTTCTTGTACACTTTCATTGATAGAAATTGTTCCTTTCAAGAGCACATAAGAATCTCTCACGTAAGACTGAATATAAAATGTCCAGTTGGTACTGGTATTAAATGTCAATAAATAATGAGTTTTATCGGAATAATGTCCATCCCAAATTTGGAATTTTTTAAGACTTAAAGCCAATCTCCAAATCTCTCCTTGCCCTCTTCCTTTATCCAACTGTGGAAAGGGGGGTGACATGCCACTAACATGCCATATAATTGGATGATCTGAATGAGTGGTAATAGTATGGTCTAAGACTTTATGCACCTGCCAATGCAGCCTTCTGTGAGGACTGCAGGACTGATTTTGATGAGAGCAATTAGAGACTGCATACCCCTTAGGGGACCAGTCCCATACAATTGCATAGGAACCATTAATCAAAATTACTCCCTCAGTCCAATAGAGGTAGGGTCCCCTGACCCATTGCACCAGATTTCCTGTTCTGTCTTCATTCTCGTCGCTCGCTCCCGGACCATTAGGGCAACAGTCCGGTGGCTAATATTCCATGCTCCCAATGCAGGGGACCCAGGTTCAATCCCTGGTCAGGGAACAAAATCCCACATGTCCCAACTTAGAGTTGACATGCTGCAGCTGAAGATCCTACATGCTGTATCAGAGACTAAAGACCCCGCATGCAGCAGCTAACACCCCGTGCAGCCATGCAAACAGCTAAACACTAAAAATAGATAAGGCAGCATTTCATCTTAATTTCTCCTTTTATCACTAGTTGAAATTTTAAGAATTTATTGAATGTTTGTATTTCTTCCCTTGCTGGTGGCTTACTACTCTTTGGACAGTTTTGTTCTTGTGGTGTTTCAATTTGGGTCTTTATTTCATTTTTTTTTTCTTTTCCTGTGCTTTACTGGAGTGATTGAATTTTTATTTCTTCATATTCACTTTTTAGTACATTGATTTGCTTTCCATTTATATCCTTCTGGTAGCTAACTGTGGACTTTTAACATACTTACTTAGAATTATATTTTACTTATAAATCCCAGAAAAATAAAACATATTTCTACACCATCCTCCTAAACATGACAACAACTTGGTCCTCATTTCACTTCCCTTTATATCTACACATGTTCCTACCCTTCCATGTGAGGTATCATCTGGTATTTCAACTCCAAATTGACATTTCAAACATTTTATTTTGCAATAATTACTTATCTAGATATTTCCCCCCTAATTCCCCCATTTGTTGTTGTTTTTAAATCCTTCCCCTTCCTCCTAGATTTGTTTTTCTTCTTAATTGAGAATTTTCTCCAGTATTTCTTTTAGAACGGGTCTTTTCGAGTCCTTGTGTTTCTAACAATGTGTGTGTTAATATATATGTGTGTGTGTTTAAAATTCTGTGCTCGGGAATAATGGGAAGTTTTGCTAATTTCTTTGCTTATTGTGACTTTTTGCATCCCTCTACTTCTTCCTAGGGGGCTTCCCTGGTGGCTCAGTGGTAAAGAATCTGCCTGCAATACAGGAGATACAGGTCTGATCCCTGGGTCAAGAAAATCCCCTGGAGAAGGAAATGACCACCCACTCCAGTATTCTTGCCTGGGAAATCCAATGGACAAAAGAGTCTGGCGGGCTACAGCCCACTGGAGTCGCCAAGAGTTGGACATGGCTTAGCGACTAAACAACAACAACAACTTTCTCCTATGCTCATTCTTCTTGTGGACAATTTCCTCTACACTGTGTCTCAAAAAAGTTCTGTATTAGCTTCATTTCCTCAGGAGTAAGCACCCCTGTCTGTTGAATTTTTGGCTCCCTTTCATAGTGTAATCTTTCCTCATGTTTGATGGCTCTGGATTGGGTACTTATCTTTGTGATAGAGCTTTCCACTGGGATATTTATTGGGGTGTGCGTGGCAGCTGCCGCAGCAGCTAATACTAAAGTGTGCTTTCCGTGCAGCAGGGCAGAGGTGGGAAGTGCCGATAGATGGGGTACCTCAGCAGCCGATCTTCTTCCAAAGAGCCTGGTCCCTCCCAGGTGCCACCTGTGATCTGGGCACTGCCTTTTCTCTCTGACGCATGCATACTATTCCCAGAGAGATAAACTCCCTGCCCCCTGGCTGATCAGCATGGTGAGAGGACACTTGGGTCTGTCGCCCCCGACTCTTCATTCTGTGGTCTGTCAGCAGCCCCCACCTGTGTCAGCCCCTTGCATGTGGATGCAGAGCACTTTCTTCGTGGTCCCAGTCTGCAGCCATGCTGGCTGATGCTTCCTCTCTTTGATCTTGTCCTAATTGCACTCCATCATTCAGCGTCTTCTGATAGACTTCTTTCCTGCTTTCAAATAGGGCTACTTTTTCCTTTCTTTTAAATTTTGAGGCTTTTGTATAAGATGGGGAGATTGATGTATGTGCTCAATTTACCTTCCAAAAAATGGAGTTGACTTTTACAGTTCTATCACATTTCTAGCAGCATGAGTCCCCACCTCCACTACCCCAACACTTCTAGGATATTTCAGTCCTATGGTTTAGACATCACCATGGAGTACTGGAATCGCAAAGAATTTCAAGGGAATATGTTATGCTCCGGCTTCCCAGGTGGCAGTAGTGGTAAAGAACCCCCTTGCCAATGCAGGAGACAAGAGATGTGGGTTCGATCTCTAGGTGGAGAAGATTCCCCAGAGGAGGGCATGGCAACCTGCTCCAGTATTCTTGCCTGGAGAATCCCACAGACAGAGGAGGCTGTCAGGCTGTATACGGTCTACAGGGTTGCAAAGAGTCGGACATGACTGAAGTGACTTAGCACCCACACACGCGTTATGTTCATGGGTTTCCCTGAGACTTCTGAGGGGAAAGCTGGCCAGGAGGGAAGTCTGGGGAATGGCCAGATGGAAGCTACAGGAGTGGGGCACAGAGTGAGCAAGGATCTGGAGGGTGAGCTTGTGCTGAGGTGGTGCAGTGGAAGTCAGAGTGGCGAGAAGAACTGTGCTGGGACCCCAAGAGGAGCAGGTCCCTCTCAAAGAGAGGCCACAAGCCTGCTGTCATGTGTTTCAGACAGGAGACCCAGCAGCCCTGTCCTGCAGGCTGTGAGGTCTGGAGAGGACAAAGTCCATAGCCTGCCATCCAGATGACTGCTGTCCTGCCCCAGTAGCCCAGCAGTGAATCAGAGTGAGCAGATGCTTCTTGTCCTCTGATTACGAAAAACCATGTCAAAAGACTGCTTTCCTGTGAAGTTTCTGGAGCTTAAATCTCAGGACCTCTCACTTGCAGGACCCTACCAAGGTTCTGGGAGGGTGGGAGGCACCTTGGTTAACTGTTTACATGGTGATGTGTTTTCTTTAAAATATGAGCAGGTAAGATATTTTTGTAGTTTTATTTGAAAAGGGCATCCAAATGATAAGCTTTGGGCTCCAAGGAAACCTGAATCTGTCCTGGACTATGTTACCAAGAAAAGAAGGAGTTAGAGCCAGTCAGTAGGACAGTTGTGTAGATAATTAAGCTGGAGAAAGAGTTGTGAAAGAAGATTAATCCACTTAGGGAAGACACATTACAGGTGAGCAGCACTGACTCAGAAAGTGACGTTAAAAAAGATCAAATGATCTCAGTGGGCTACAAGTCAAATTCCTGACAGTGATGCTCAAGGCTGAAGGGTCATTGAACACAACAGTGACTGATGATGTGAATGAGTATTTTGGCTGTTTTTCAGGACCAGGCAGCTAAACGGCACTTGTGACAGCTCAGTGGACATGGAGCTCTTCCTCCATTACTCCCTCATCCCATCGGTAAGTGAAGGCAGAGGAGGGTCAGTGAGGGGAGAGAAGGGGAGCCACCCCCCATACACAGGCTTCCACAGGGGTCTGAATAGGTCAGCAGAGACTTGCTGACTTACATTATGCACCAAAAACACAGGCAGAAGAAGGCTTTGAAGGTCCCAAGAGTCAGGAACACTGACTTGTAGGGAAGTCAAAATAGGTTTTTCTGAGGAAGCAATGCTGGAGCTAAGGTCTGTTGGAAGATGTAGTAAAGAACATTTCAAGCAAAGAGGAGAGGTTGTGCAAAGGCTCCATGGGGGGAGGGAACATGGAGATTGTGAGGAGCTGAGAAGGCAAGTGTGGCTGGAGTGGAGAATGAGGTAGAAGTGTCTGGGGAGGTGGGGCAGGGCCAGGTTCTGTGTGCAGGAGATTTGTCTTTGTTCGGAATACGATGGGGAGTAATTGGAGGATTTCTGGCGTGAGTATGGTGGGATCAGATTTATGTGTTGCAATGATCACTTTGGTTGCAATTGGGGATCTGGTTGGAAGCAAGCAAGAGAGAGGGGAGGAAGACCAATGAGGGGATGGTTGCAGAGGTCCAGCTGAGGTAATTTTACATCATCCTAGATGATGGTGGTCAACTTGAGATGTTCAGAAGGTGAAATCAGTAGGACCTACTAACAGGTTGTTTAGAGAGGTAAGGGAGAGAATGACTCTTTGGTTTCTGATTTGCAGTTGGAAGGATGGTGGTATTTGCCATCCACTTGTTAAGGAAAATTAGAAGAGATCCAAGTTTGGTGTGGGTAAAGGAACAGGACAGGGAGGAAACTCATGAGTTCTGTTTAAGACAAACTGAATTTAAGAAGCATTCAACACATCAAAAAGAAATACTAACTGTGCAGTTGGACATACAATTCTGGACCAAGTCTGGGCTGGAAACTTAAGTTTGTGAGTCTTCTATGTATTTGGTGGCCATGGAAAGCATGGACACGGGTAGGATCACTGAGGAAGAGAGTCAGGGAGTGAGAGGAGCGGTCCTTGGGTGAACCCTGAGGACCTCCACATCCAGCGGCTGGGTAAAGAATGATCCAGCAAAGGAGATTGAGAAGTACTGAAAGAAAACCAGAAAAGTGTGGCTGACAGAAGCATAGAGAGGAGAGTATTTCAAAGAGGAGGAAAAGGTCAACAGTGATGCTGCTGAGAGGCCAAGCAGACCTGGCTAAATGTTTATGTTTGGGTTGAGCAACAAGGTGGTAATTAGTGACTTTGACCAGCACTGCTTCCGTGGAGTGATGGTGGCAGAAGCCAGGTTAGGGGGTCGAAGAACAAGTGAGAGGTCAGGAAATGGAGATGGCAAGTGTTGATAACTCTTGGGATACTTCTAGTAAAAGGAAAACAGGAAAGGGGCATCAAGTATCGGAGAGATGACTGAATCACAGGAATAAAAAGCAAAGAAGGATTTGCCACCTAACAATTATCTGTTTGTTTGTTTGTTTGTTTACAGAAGAGGACACTGAGATTCAGAGAAGTTAAGTCCCCCTTCAAGCCAGTGAGTGGGAAAGAAAGATTTGAACCCATGTCCATTCAGGGCAACACAAAAGGAAGCTCAGTACAAAACATTCTGGAAGCTTAGGGGTGCACACAGCCAGCTCCCTGAGTCTGGAGTTTGAGTCCTAGACATTCTGAGTGCCCTGCTCACCCACACACTCTCCTTCAGTAAGGGCACAGAGGGTCTGAGGATGAACACTCCCTGATGGCAAACTCATCTTCTCTTCCTGTAGTTTTTCATCATTTTGGTCTTGTCCTTTCTCCAAAGAAGAGAGCAACACAGAGAGAGAGATGACACTTACCTTCTGCGGAACCGCTTCGGAATGATCATGTGAGTTGAGCCAAGGTTCCTAACTACAGCTTGGGGATACTCTGTGTTTGGGACCAACACCATTTGTAAGGCCAGGCTAACTCCTAGCTACCTCCCCACCAAGACGAGCCTTGCCCCTCCCTTCCCCAACCCACCCAATGCCCAGAGAATTCAGAATGCAGTTCCAAGCCATTGTGCCCTCAGCACCCAGGGCTGCCCAGGTATGCTTAAAACATCTCAAGGAGGCTCAGCTCACTGTGGGAAAGGTCTTCCCATGCTCAGCACCATGGCTATTCCAGAAAGCAGAGGGGAGAGTTCCCTGTCACTGGTGGCAGCAAGCTTCCTTGTTGGGATGGAGGCATGAGCCACGTCCCAGGAGAGCTGGGTGGTCCAGGCAGATTTCAGGGCCTTTCTGGCTCTGCCATTCTGAATCTCTGCTCCCTTTACCATATTTTTCCTTGAGTTCTAATTTTCACATCTCTGCCTCATCACCCTGTAAGTAACAATAATATTGGTGATATAGTTAACATTTATTGCACACTGACTGTGACCCAGGCGCTGAACCATCTGCTTTAACTACATTACTCTGATGAACCCCAACAAGGTAGAGGTGGTTATCCTCATGTGATGGGTGAATAAGCTCAGGCTCAGAGAATTGAGTCGCTTGCCCATTTTGCTTGCTGTCATGGCTGCTGTCGTCCTTGCTTTTGCTCCCCAGACTTGGAACTTCTCCAGGGCAAGGATTTTGTCTCCCTCACGTCAGTACCCTGAATCCACATTGAGCCCCAAGATCTGCACAGAGGGCCTCAGGATATGTTGTTGTTTCGTCTCTAAGTCGTGTCCAACTCTTTTACGACCCCATGGACTGTAGCCCACCAGGCTCTTCTGTCCATGGGATTTCCCAGGCCAAAATACTGGAGTCGGTTGCCATTTCCTTCTCCAGGGGATCTTCCAGACCCAGAATTGAACCCACATCTCCTGCATTGCAGGCGGATTCTTTCCTGCTGAGCCACTGAGGAAATGAATAATTCACTAATCAATAATTCCTCCCCAGCACGGGGCAGTTAACTTTGGAGATGAACTGTGGGAGTGAGTCACTTCTGGCTTCATGACTTGCTTCTCTTATTCACAGACCTCTGGACTTCGTGGGCACTTTCAGTAATCGATGGTCCTATGGAGTCGCCTTTGGGGCCACAGCCAATAAGGTCATGTTCTTGTTCTCAGAAGGTTACCAGCCCCTGATGGTCCCGCAGTGGGCCCAAGGTACACGCGCTGCCTCACACCTGCTGGGAATTTCACCGCGGAAATTATTGCTCAGAGACTGCATGGCAGGGGTTCTCTGGGGTCAGGCGACACACTTTGTGGACTGTCAGCATTCTTTTCAGCTTATTACTTACCCAAGGTCAATGTTGAGCCCACAGGGTTTCAAAGCTCATTTGCGGGCATTTTCTCCCAGTTAGATTCAGAGGTTCTTTAGACATAGTAGAATGAAGGCTCAGAGGGTAGCTTCTCTGTCACCTGCACTAAACATCTCTCCTGAGTGATAGCTACGACTGCCTTCTTGCTATCAGTAAGCATTCAGATGCTTCCTCAAAGAACTGTGCTTACTTTTCTGGCCATTGATCTGAGGCCTCTTTGTTCCCTGTGCCCTGGGCTCTCCAACAGTTCAATCATCCCTAATCTAATGACTCCCAAACCTCTCCTGTCCTGTTCAGTTCTCTCTCCTGAGTTCCAGTCCTCTATGAGCAAACGCCTACAGTATCTCCTTAGGGTTTTTTTTTTCTACCTCTTTTTAAAATTTTTATTATTTTTTTAATTTTAAAAAATTTTATTATTATTATTATTATTTTTAGTTTACAATATTGTATTGGTTTTGCCATACATCAACATGAATCTGCCACGGGTGTTCACGTGTTCCCTGTCCTGAACCCACCTCCCCCCTCCCTCCCCCTACCATTCCTCTGGGTCATCCCAATGCACCAGCCCCAAGCATCCTGTATCATGCATCGAACCTAGACTGGCAATTCGTTTCTTATATATTATACATGTAATATCTCCTTAGTTTTTAAGAGTTTTTTGATGAAAATTAAAACCAAAATGATGTATCTCTTAGAAGTATATAAGCTAAGATTTGTTGTTTGGTCACTCAGTCATGTCTTTTGCAACCCCATGGACTGCAGCCTACCAGGCTCCTTTATCCATGGGATTTCTCAGGCAAGAATACTGGAGGGGGTTGCCATTTCCTTTTCCAGAGGATCTTCCCAATCCAGAGATTGAACCTGAGTCTCCTGCATTGGCAGGCGGATTCTTTACCACTCAGCCACCTGGAAAGCCCATGGCAAATATTTGCATCTATGAAATCATTACCACAATCATCATGATGAACCCCAGAGTTAACTTTTTCCCCTTTGTACTGTCTTATTCCCACCTGTATCTTGTCATCACCCCCAGCCTCAGGCAATTATATAAATGGAATCACATGTAATGCACTTTCCCCCTCTCCTTAGGGGAGTGATCTGTTTTCTTTCACCCTCCAGCATCATTATTTTGAGATCCATACATGTTTAGCATGTATCAAAAATCATTCCTTTTTCATTTCTGAGTAGTGTTCCACTATATGGAGAGACCACAGTTTGTTTACCCATTCACCAGTTGACAGACATTTGATTTATTTTCAGTTTTTGGCTATTACAAATAGTGCTGTTAAAAGGATTACAAGTCCTTGTATGTTTCCACTTTTCTTGGATAAATACCTACGAGTGGATGTCTGGATTATTAAGACCATGAAGTAGATTATATTTTTAAAGAAACTGTCAGACTATTTTTCAAAGTGATTTTTTCCAGTTTTGATTACCTTCCTCAGTGTATGAGAGTTTCAGTTTCTCTTTGTTTTTGACAACACATGGTCAGTCTTTTTAATTTTAGCCATTCTAAGAAGCATGTAGTGGTATCTTATTGTAGTTTTAATTTGCACTTTTGTAATGACTAATGATGTTGAGCATATTTTCATGCTTATTTGCTATCCCTCTACCTTCTTTGATGAACTGTCTGTTCAATCATTCGTCTACTTTAAAAAATTGGGTTGTTTTTTGTTTTCTTATTGTTGAGTTTTGAGAGTTTTCTTTTTAATATAATCTGTATATAAGTGCTTTATCAGATGTATGAATTGCAAGTATTTTCACCCAATCTGTGACTTTTGTTTTCATTCTATCAACAGTGTCTTTTGAAGAGCTACCATTTACAATTTTGAGGAAGTCTAATATTTTCATTTTTCCTTTTATGGTATCATATAAGAAATCTTTGCCTAATCTAAGATCACTTAGATTTTCTTATTTGTTCTTTCTAGAGGTTTTAGTCTTATGGTGTCTTGCATTTAAGTCTATAATACATATTAATTTTTTGCTTATACTGTAAGGTGTGGAATGAATTCCTTTTTTTTTTTTTTTTTTTGCCTTTGACTATCCATTTATTTGCAACACTCCTTGTTGCAAAAACCTACTCTTTGCCCACTACACTGCCTTTGCAGCTTTGTTGAAAATTGATTGACTACACCTGTGTATGGGTCTATTTCTGGGCTCTCCATTTGGTTCCATTGACCTGTAAGGTGTGAAGGTTCTAATTTCTCCACATCCTATCCAATACTTGCTATTTTCATTTTAAAAAGATAGAGGCATTTGAGTAGGTGTGAAGTATTATCTGACTGTTGTCTCGACCTGTGTTTCCTTGAAGACGAATATGTTGAACATCTGGCTGGGCCAGAACATTGTTTCTTGCTTCACGGTTCAAGGGTTCCCTCTTCTGTTTTCACAAAATGATTTTGAAATCAATATAACCGTACATTAAATGATTTTATAATCATTGTAACCGTACATTTTCTGAGTTGACTTCTTCCCTCCACTTTTGTTTGGACTCACTACTTCCCAGCTCCTAATGTTCTTATTCTTTTCATTTTGAATTCCTACTGCCAACAGTTTCTCTGTCTCCCTGGATTTGTCCTGGGAGGGGACTTGGATATTTAGTATAGTGAGTTCATGGGTTGCAATAGAGCCAGCATCTTCAGACTTACTAACACCAAGATCTGCTGATTCTCACCTGTGAATCATGACCTTCAGCACCTTGCCCATTTTCTGCTGTTATTTCAGCTTCAATTTCCTGTGAATATCTGTTGGCAACTTTGGTTCTGTTCTTGGGCTTTCAAAGACCCTATTGTCTGCCGTCTGCTTCCTCTTAATCTGGTGTTGATATCAAATGGGTCTTGTCACTTAGATTTGTTGTAGATGTTTGTGGGTTTATGATTTTGCTATCTTATTCACTCTGCTTTCCTGGTGGGTGAATTCGGGTAAATTTTAAAATTATGCTCTTGCAGCTTCTAACCTCACAGCAGTTATTCTTTTTATATTGTCCCTTACCTGCCCATCTTCTACCACTCACATTCACAGAAACACGGACCACCCCAACCACCCATCTCCCATCCTTTGAGTGAGGAATGTCCTTACTTTCCTCCTTCTCACCATCCTACAAACTCCTTCTTATATTTAATGGCCTTGCTAAATGTCATCACCTCCAGGATGCCTTCCCTCATGCTCAGACCCTAGGTGAGGTCCATGATTTCCTCTTCTTGCCCTCAGAGCACGCTGAATATGCCTCTACTATCATACACATCACATCACTTGCTTTCCTCCTTGTCTTCTCTATTGTATTGTAAGTATCTTAAAGCAAGAACTTTGTTCATTCCTCCTGTATCCTTGATGCCTGTTCTGCGCCCCAGCCCAAAGCAGACACTTAGAAAGGACACCTTGCCCATTTACATTTTACTGGATTTGTTAGACCGTCTCAGGACTAGTCAGTGACAGCATTAATATTATCATTGCCTTAAGGGTACAGTGTATAAATATAATACTTTAGAAGAGGTTTTAAAACACAGCTCATCCCTGCTCTCTGTGTTGCTATGGTATACTTTATGGTGCTCTACTTGCAGTGATTGTTCATTTACGTTGTCTGTTTCTGCCCATCATACCGTGAGCTAATGAAGGCCAGGGACCAAGTCGTCTTCATCTCAATAGTTAGCCCAGTGCCTGCCATGGGAGAGGTACCAGGAAGGCTCTGTAACATAAATACATGACAGACATCCCTGCATTCCTCCTTGGGCTAATCTGGGACTTATTCACTCATCTCCCTGAGTCCTGAGATCTGTGACTGCAAGTCACATGAAGCCCCATAGCTGACCTGAGTCTCCCCTGAGCTTGTGAGAAGAGGAACTCACACAGTCTCTGGCCCTTCTCTCCCAGCCTTTGTGCTTCTGATCGGCGGCATCGAAGTTGGCCTGTCCCACTTCCCCTTTTTCGCCTGCCTCTCATCGGAGTTCGGGCTGGTCAGCTCCGTCCTGGGCTTCAGCTATTCTCTTGTCTGGTAAGATGGACTCTGCCTGCCTCCCCTCCAACAGTTTGTTTGGCCATGGCTAAACTCTGGGCAAAGTGCTGGTGGTGACCTGAGAACTCTCTTGGAGGACACTTGCCCAGAACTGAGGCTCGGGGTGGGTGGAATCATTGGTCCCAGGCCCACCGTGGCCCCTCCTTGGGACTGCGCTTGAGGCTTCAGAAGGTCAATCTGCATTCTGTCAGCTCCACAAGAGCCTGCCCAAGATTAGAACATTCCCAGAAGTCAGGGTTGTAGAAAAACTCACTTCTGTCAACTGCCGTCAGTAGACCCACAGGTAGAAGCAGGAGTCCCATTTGGATGTGACCTCTCCTTGCTCTCGTCACTTCCCTGGGAGCCCAGAAGAAAGTGCAGGGGCCTTAACGGGGTATTTGGGGCCATCGCAGTCTGGCCTATCCCCGTCTCTCCATGCCTGATGGTCTCTAACACACACCTCCAGTCATGCAAGGCTCCTGAATTCATTTCTTCATCCATCCACTTCTTCATTCAGCAAATATCCCACTGTGATCCAGGGAATGCACTGGAAGACAAAACAGACCATCATGGACCGTACGTTCTGGCCTCTCCGTCTGCGTGTTGCTCTTCCCGTGTGTGGACCGTCCTCCCCCTTGGCCGGGTGATGGGCATATGCTCATCCTTTATGTATCATCACCCCTAGACGTGGGCGCTTTCTCACCCTCCTCTTGAGCTCTGTGCCCTCAGCTCTGATGCCGAACCAGCACAGAGCTGGCCCTGGAGAATATTTCTGGCTGAGTAATCCCATGAACACTTCTACTCTCCAGCCCTCAAGCTCATTTCATTGCCTGCAACCCCCTTAGTGGGCTTGTTTCCCATACAGCATTTCCTGCGGAGCAAGGGTCCCGGACCTAGTGTGAAAACAAGTGGAGGGAACTCTCAAGCAAATGATACCCTGATAGCTACAATTCCAGAGTTTGTTAAATGGCTTGCTAATTAGTGGCTTGATTTTAAAAAATTAGAAGACAGGGTATTAAGGGTTAGACATGAAGTAATATCATCTTAACAGCCTCTGGCAGACTCTGAGCTGGTGAGGAAAAGGTGGCCAGAAGCATTTAGCAGCTTGTGTGCTGTAGGAGTATGGGCACCAAGACTGAACATGACCAGTTGGGGGGAACCCTTGAGGCTTATTCCTCAGAAGGGTGTTTACAGACAAGGCCAGGCAGGAAAAGCCTCAGCCCCAGGGTTGGGAGACTTGGTCTTGGCTCTGAGTGTGACTCTAGATGGATCCTTTTCCCTCTCTGGGCTTCAGTCTCCCGAGTGATGAAGGGAGAGAGGAGGAGAACTGTCTGTCTCCCTGCTCTGCTATTGTGGACTCCAGGAGTGTGTGAGGATGTGTTAAATGAATGTAGCGTGCATGTAGCTAGGCATGAGCTAGGTGCCTGATCTGGGTGAGATGCACACGGAGTCCTGGGAACCAGTCCTCCCAGAAGGATGGGGAGAGGCCTCCAGGCAGGTGGAATCTGAGCTGTTTTCACAGGGGCTGTGCTGGGAAGGACCCCAGGATTCCAACCCTGTTTCTGTCCTGCAGGTTTGTGGTCACCACCCTTTACATCATACAGTGTCCCCATGGGCAGGTGAGTCCCCACTGAATTGTATTTAAGTAGTTCAGCCCTATCACTATGGCCAGCTCTCTATGTGACCTGGGACAAGGCTTTGCCACTCTGGGCTCCAGCTTCCTCATGTGGACACAAGGGAGTTGGAGCCATTCCTGATGCCTCCATTTGCAGAGCATCTTGTGTTGATCAGGTGTCATTCACAGGATATGTCCTCACAGTTGATGCCCATAGTGGCCCCTCAAGGGAGGGAAGCTCTCAGCAAACCCATTTTATAGGTGAGGAAACTGAGGCACAAGTATATTATGTAACTCTTGAGAAGCAATAGATTTGGGAGTAAAGACCAAGTCTGGCTGACTTCAAAGCTCCTTATTTTTCATTCCTGTATGTAGCCTCAGTTTCTCTGGTCTATAAAATGAGACAAATGGACTCAATGTACCCTTTGTTGCTTTGCCATGCATTGTCCACCCCAGAATTATAGGAAGCTGGTTTATCTTTTCAGCTCTATACCTAGGAAAGTAAGCAAGATGAAAGACAGGTATCATGTTGCAGCCAGGAGGCTTACTAGGTGGGTGAGAGGAGTTTAAGAAGGCCACCTGGGCCAGGAGCCCATGGGAGCCTTGCCAAAGCCTTTCCTGGGCTTTAGTAACTATGGAGGATTAAGGAGTGTGGTAAAGAGAGTCTGGGGGAACCAGATTAGAAAATGAGGTGTGTAGGTCAGACCTTCCCTCTGCATCTCTGCCACAGGATTGAGGGCATTCTGGTGGATCTCTGTCCCAAAAGAAGCCCTTCTTCCCATTGCTCACAGTGCCTGAGGTTCCAGAGCACAGGTATTTTCTTTGGAGTCGTGGAGAACTTTCAGTCTTCTGGAAGTTCTCTTATAATTCAAAATGTTCATGGTTAATTGGATGAGACAGCAGGGTCTTACTTCTGTGCTCAGAATCTCTAACAGCAAGAACTGCTATGTGTCAGGCATGGTTCTAGGCTCATTCCCAATCACTAACTGGAGAATTCCCAGGACACTAGGCAGCCAGTGTGTTAGTGCCATTCATACCCAGTTCGTTGATAGGAAAGTAAGGCTAGGGGCTGACATGACTTAATAATTAACAATCATGGGACTGAAATCCAGACTAAGGAAGTAATGAAGACCTGTTCTCATGTTTTCAAATGTATTTATGGAAACATTGTTTATAAAAATGAGACATTGGAAAGGGTCTAAAATGTCAAATTCTAAGGGGAAATTTAGATAAAATTTGTGTTCTATGTGCTAAGTCGCTTGAGTCGTGTCTGACTTTTTGTGACCCCGTGGACTGTAGCTCACCAGGCTCCTCTGTCCGTGGAATTCTCTGGGCCAGAATACTGGAGTGCGTAGCCATTGGGGATCTTCCCAACCCAGGGACTGAACCTGGGTCTCCTGCATTGCAGGCAGATTCTTTACCATTTGAGCCACCAGGGAAGCCCAGATATAGCTATATGGATATAGATAATTAAAAAACACATTGAAATATTAATACTGCAAAGACTAAGTCTCAGATATAAGCATACATTGGAAGATGAAGACATCAGCCCCTGCATCTCAGAATGTGTCTAACCCCGCCCTAACATCCCTGCATCAAAACTCTGATTTCCCAAGGGTGGGAAGAATACTCTGGAAACATAAAAAAAAGGAAAATAACCTATAAAGATAAGTAACAATATTATTTATCTTAAAAGAGTGAAAAAAATGTTTTTATCAAAATGAAGCTAATAATGTAAAATCTATGAGCACCATTCTGAGAAAGCTGTTACTTTTGGGAGCTTGTGATGCTCCCAGCATGATGACACTCACAGGCCCTTCCTCCCTTCTTTCCTTCCTTTTCTTCTTCTCCCGCTCCCTCTTCTGCTCCACACCCCTCCTTCTTCCTCCCCTTTATCTTTCTGTCTCTCTTTCCCCCCCCACCCTCACCCTTCCTCTCTCTCGTGTGTGTTTTCCAAAAGGAACATTTAATACGTAATCAGGGGAATTCCCTGGCAGTCCTGTGGTTAGGGCTCTGTGCTTGCACTGTAGGGGGCACAGGTTCAATCCCTTTGGGGAACTAAGATCCCTGCAAGCCATGCCATGCCACCAAAAAGATATGCAATCAGAAAAAAACCTATGGAAACCCTTTGTAGAAAATTAAGTGGGGGCCTAAGACTCAAGTCCAGGGCTGCTGGACTCCAAATCTGCTGCTTGTTCTGATGAAGTGGGGTTGCGGGGTGGGGGGTGGGGTGGGGAGGGGATTGGCTGCTGACCTCCAAGCTCTGAGAGAGTGGACCCTGGTGGGCGCAGGCTGGGACAGGCAGATTCCTGTGCACAACCTCCCCAGTGGCCTAGCCCAGCCCTCCCTAGAGCCCATGCCCCCTGCTCTGCTTCTGTTGCAGTTCGTGGGGAATTACGAGACTGTCATGTTCTACTGGCCCTCGTTGCTCTGCCTAGCCTTCCTGCTGGGCCGCTTCCTGCACATATTTGTCAAATCTCTGAGGGTCCACCTGGGCTGGGAGCTCCAGATGGTGAGTACTAAGTAAAAATACCATGTGTGCCCTGGCAGGCTGTTTCCCTAACAGCCCTGTGAGGTAGGTACTACTATTCCTTTTCCCTCTCTGTATTAGGAAACTTGGACCTGGAGACATCAATCGCATTGCCCAAGGTCAATAGCTAGTGTGTAGCAGAGACAGAACTGGAACCCAGAGAGTTTGGTCATTGAGGCCCTATCTTCCCCCTTGTGCTCCTTCTTCTAGTCCCTTGAGGTAAAAAGTTAGGTTGTTTATGTGAGATCTTTCTTCTTTTCTTCATGTAGGTATTTACTGCTATAAATACCTGCTCAGCAGTTCCTCTTAGAACTGCTTTTGCTGCATCCCATAAGTTTTTATATGTTGCATTTCTATTTTCACGTGCTTCAAGGTAATTTTTAATTTCCCTTTTGACTTTTTTATTTGATCCATTGGTTGCTCAAGAATGTACTGTTTGTGAATTTTCCTCCTATTATTAGTGTCTACTTTTTGTGGTCAGAAGTTATGCCTGGTATGATTACAATCTTCTTAAATTTAAGTCTTGTTTGTGGCCAGACATGTGCTCTAGCCTAGAAAATGTTTGTGAAAAGAATATGTATTCTGTTGGTGTTATACGGAATGTTCTGTAAGTGTCTGCGTGCTCTATTTGGTCTATAGTGTTGTTCAAGTCCATTGTTACCTTATTGATTTTCTGACTGGATTATCTATCCATTGTTGAAAGTGTGGTATAGAAGTCCTTTACTATTATTGTGTTGCTGAAATAAGCAAGAGAGAGTTCTTTTCATAAAAAATAAAATGCTGGGATGTGGAGCATTTCATTCCTGAAATAGTATTTTGAACTATGATGAGAAATCACCAAATCTCAGAAGGAAATCAACTTCACAGAACAAAAGCTGCTATAAACAGGAAACAGAAGAGTCAGGGAAGGTCAGGCCTCTAGCATTTCTTGAAAGCAGGTGCTAGATAAACAGGAAATGGGACACTATTGTCTCTTCAATAAATGACAGGTGTCTGGGAATGGTTCAGTTGAAAATAGCCAAGTTTTATCCCAAATCCTGGCCTGAAGGCAACAGTCCTTCAGAGAGACAAAAACTCTAATACTTTCTGAGCCAAAGCATCAACCTCTTTCTTTTCTCACAGGAAGAAAAACCTTTCCTGGAAGTTCACCAGGCAGAGCACGTCAAGCAGCTCCTGAGGAAGTGCCCCCTTCAGTAAGCACAGTTCTATTTGCCCCGCTGTGTTTGCACAAATATTGATGAATTCTGACATGTCAGAGACCTGGAGATGACTGGAACAGCACTATTTTAGGGGCCACTTGTTTGTTAATAACAGAAACTCAATTCAAACGGGTGTAAAGAGAAAAAGAAAAGTTATGGCCTTACATAATTAAAAAGTCTAAAGGTCATCAGTTTCAGACACAGATGGATCCAGGGGTTTGATTGATGTCATCAGAACTAGGCCTCTTTGCCTCATTTCTCTGCTTTTATTGTTCAGTTGGAGTCATGTCTGACTCTTTGTGACCCCACAGACTGCAGCACGCCAGGCTTCCCTGTCCTTTACTACCTTCAGGAGCTTACTCAAACTCATGTCTGTTGAGCTGTTGATGCCATCCAACCATCTCATCCTCTGTCATCCCCTTCTCCTCCTGCCCTCAATTTTTCCCAGCATCAGGGTCTTTTCCAGTGAGTTGGCTCTTCACATCAGGTGGCCAAAGTATTGGAGCTTCAACTTCAGCATCAGTCCTTCCAATGAATATTCAGGACTGATCTCCTTTAGGATTGACTGGTTTGATCTCCTTGCAGTCCAAGGGACTCTCAAGAGCATTCTCCAGAACTACAGTTCAAAAGCATGAATTCTTCAGCGCTCAGCCTTCTTTATGGTCCAACTCTCACATCCACACATGACTACTAGAAAAACCATAGCTTGGCTATATGGTCCTTTGTTGGCAGAATGATATCTCTGCTTTTTAATACTCTGTTTTGTTTTGTCAAAGCTTTTATTTCAAAGAGGAAGTGTCTTTTAATTTCATGGCTGCAATCACCATCTGTAGTGATTTTGGAGCCCAAGAAAATAAAATCTGTCACTATTTCCACTTTTTCCCCATCTGTTTGCCATGGAGTGATGGGACTTGATCTTCATTTTTTGAATATTGAGTTTTAAGCCAGCTTTTCACTTTTCTCTTTCACCTTAATCAAGAGACCAGAATCTCTAAGCTTTTACCCTTCTGGCTTAGCTCACAGAAAAAAGTGTTTTCTTCTAAGTAATTCTAACAAAATTCCCATGAATGTGTTTCATTGGATCAAGTTGGACCACATGCCATACCAGAAACAATTACTTTGTGTAGGTGATTGGAGTAAACAGATTGTTAAACCAGAGTCAGGCGCTTCCCAGGTAGCACCAGTGGTAAGGAGCCTGCCTGAAAATGTAGGAGACATAAAAGACCCAGGTTCAATCCCTGGGCCAGAGAGATCCTCTGAAGGAGGGCACAGCAACCCACTCTAGTATTCTTGCCTGGAGAATCCCATGGACAGGGGAGCCTGGTGGGCTACAGTCCGTGGGGTTCCAGAGTTGGATTTGACTGAAGTGACTTGGCATGCACACATGCAAACCGGGGTCACATGTTCACCACTGGACCTAAGAAGTGGTTCAGCCTCACTTAGCCGCCAGGACTGCTGGTAGGGAAGAGTATAGACCCAGGGAAGAACTGAGGTGCTGTTACCAATATAAGATGACATAGCTCTTGGCCAGGAAAAAGCACCTATCTTCAGTGATCATTCAGGTTAACTACCCCTGCCACTGCCGCTGTATACAAGGAGATATTTCCCAGAGAAGGCATATGTCTAATCCAGGGTCACACAGTTGCAAAGTTAATTCTTTGGTTAGAAATATAGTTGGCAACATGTAGCAGAAAATGCGAAATAATCATGGCACGAACAAGAGAGAGATTTCTTTCTTTCTCATATAAAAGAATTCTGGAAGCAGGCAGTCTATACTTACCCTGGACTGCCCATCATGGCAGTTTGCCCATCATCTGTGTTTCTCCTCTGATAACTTAGTGGGTTACTATCATGGAGGCTGGTCCAGAATAGATGCTGGAGCTCCAACCTGGACCAGCCACCATGTCTGCCCTTCAAATGGCAGGCACGAGAAATGAGTAATGACAAAGGAAGCCCTCCCAGCTGTGTCACTTCCATCTGACCAGCCTCTCCAAGTCCCACCCACACCTCTGTTCATGTCTCATTGGCCTGTTTAGTCTTGGTCACTCTTAGCTGTAAGAAAGGTCAAGAACTATAGCCATTTATCTAGTAAATTGCTGTACCGAATAAAACTGAGTCTCTGTTCTGAAGAATAAGGGGAGGGTGACAACTGTGGAATCTTCCAGTGCTCTTTCTCTTCACTAAACTCTAAGATCAAGAGGAAATGACATTATTTTCAGAAGAATCAGGCATTTGTTTACCAATCACAACCTATCTTCTCTTGATGTTTATTCATTCACAGAGAAAGAAATAAGTCTTGGTTCCAAACCAGGATATATGAGTGGGACCCCTACTTTCAGTTCCCAAGCAGGATGATTGGAACCATTGTGTTGGCTTTCATCTGCCTGTACCTTGTAAGTAGAGCTAAGTAAATCCCTTTGTACTGTATAAATGGGGTGGGGATAGGATAGGGTTGTTCTTTAAAAGCTGGGTCAAAACTGGGTATCTGTAAATCAAAGAAGTACAGTTCTTTGACCCCACCATTTTGACTCTAAGGACACTTACTCATGTAGTGAATATTAGTAATAAATATAATTTAATTATTTATAGAGACTTCTGGTTGACAATTCCACTTGTAAAGAGCTTACAAAATCCCACTCCATTTTAGAAACAAGTACAAATCTGAACAAACTGAAGAATCAACAATTCTTATTAGATCTCTAAGAGCAGGGAGGTTATGGGGCAAAGCTTTGCCCCTAAAATTGAAGAGACAGACAAGATCATGGCAGAATGGAGCAGAAACCCCATGGCAACCAGTGCCAAAGTAAGAAAATCTGAATTGTAGTTGATGCCATCAATCAACTGGATATTTTGGAAATCCAAACATTACTTCATCAACAACAGCAGAATGCATATTCTTCTCAAGAATAAATGGAAAATTCAACAAGATAGACTATATATTGAACCATCAAACACATTTAATAAATGTAAAAGAATAAAATCACATAATGTCTGCTCTCAAATCAAAATGGAATTAAATTAAAAACCAATAACAAAAAGATAACCGGAAAATCCCCCAGGAGTAGATATCAAAACAACACAGTTTTAAATAACATATGAGCAAAAGAAAAAAATCAAGGCAAGTTAGAAATATTTTGAAAAAGGAGAACACAAGTTATCAAAATTTGTGGCAGGTAGCAAAAGCAGTTGTTGTTATTGTTGTTAAGTTGCTCAGTCATGTCTGACTCTTGCGACTCCAGGACTGTAGCCTGCGAGGCTCCTCTGTCCATGGGATTTCTCAGACAAGACTGGAGTGGGTTGCTATTTCCTTCTCCAGGGGATCTTCCCAACGCAGGGATTGAACATGGGTCTCCTGCATTAGCCAGTGGATTCTTTACTGCTGAGCCACCAGGGAAGCCCAGCAAAAGCAGTGGTTAAAAAGAAATTTGTAGCATTGAATGTATATATTAGAAGCGAAGAAAAATCTAGAATCAATCATCTAAGCTTTCACATTAGGAAACAAACAAAAAAGAGCACGTTAAAATACAAAGTAAGCAGAAAAATAGGTGTATTATAATAAAAAGTAGAGCAGAAACTTATGAAACTGAAAACAAGAAATCAATAAAGTACAAAATCAAAGCATTTCATGTGGTCAGAGCTAAGTGAGGTAAAATGTCCAAGTCAAAAGCAGGGTCAAAGTGGAGAGACGAAAATGGCCAAATTGTCTTCTGTTCATTTTAAATGTATGAGGATGATACCTATATGAACTAGTCTTGTGGTAACTTTTAGGTGAATGTATTAGGTTATGATGCAGAGAAGGCAATGGCAACCCACTCCAGTATTCTTGCCTGGAAAATCCCATGGACCAAGGAGCCTGGTAGGCTGCAGTCCATGGGGTTGCGAAGAGTCGGACACAACTGAGTGACTTCACTTTCACTTTTCACTTTCATGCGTTGGAGAAGGAGATGGTAACCCACTCCAGTGTTCTTGCCTGGAGAATCCTAGGGATGGGGGAGCCTGGTGGGTTGCCGTCTATGGGGCCGCACAGAGTCAGACACAACTGAAGTGACTTAACAGCATTAGGTTATGATGAGGTACTGCATAAACCCCCAAACTTCAGTGAAAACACTGTATGTGTGTGTATATATATATATATATATTCCCCACCCCCCCGCCCCACTTAACAATGTTGACTCCTTTGGAGACAGGATTCAGCCCAAACTCTCTTCTTCACAAAATAGCATACAAGAGTAAATCCCAAAAGGGCTCAAGAAACTCAGGTTTGGGAGGAAGCAGTCTTTTCTGTTGTCCCATAACTAGTTTCTCCACTGTGTACCTTCATCGTCCCTGAGAATCCTCACCCTCTGCATCCAGTCAGCAGAAGGAGAAAGCATGTGGAGAAATGCATATGGGAGGCTTCAAAGGCCATGTGGACCCAGCACACGTTCCTTCCAGTCTTTTTCCATTGGTGAGGTCCTTGTCATGTGGCCATACCTAACTAAGGGATGCTGGGAAATGTAGTCCAGCCTTGTGCCCAAAGAAGGGAAGCATGGATTTTAATGGACCACTAACTAGAGTTCTCTGCAGCAGTGAGTAAATCACTTGATGTTTTTGTGTGCGTTAAATCTTTATTAGGTGTCTGCTCCCTACCAAGTGCCTTGTTAAGACCTGGAAGAGAAAAGAGGGCTGATTCAGCAGCTCTTGGCGTGGGAGTAGCCCATAGTCTAAGAGAAGAAGATAAGATATGGTGTGCAGTACTGCCATCTAAACAGAGGAAAAGAAAAGGTGAAAGTGTTCTAGAAATTTAGTGAATTACTCTGGGTAGGGAAGCTGCCTGACAATAGTAGCATTTGAGCTCCACATGCAGAGATACACAGGATTCAGCTGATGAAGTAAAATGGCACCAGGAACTCCAGAAGCAATGGCGTGATGATCAGGGGCATGATGGCAGGATGACAAGGTGATAGGAGAGGAGCAAGCATGACATGCATACAGGAAGCAGTACCTCCTCCAGTTTGGCCACTGCCAAAATGCAAGAAGGAGAACAGTGAGAAATGTCTGGAATTGTCCATAAAGTCACCCCTTATTCAAAGTTAGGCATTCATGTCACTCTGATTGAATTAATGTCTGAAGAGTTTCTTGAGCCCTTTTGGGATTTACTCTTGTATGCTATTTTGTGAAGAAGAGAGTTTGGGCTGAATCCTGTCTCCAAAGGAGTCACATTTCCATTCATGTCAGTAAAGCAAGTGTCTAGAGTCTATTTCAGTTGAGTTTTGAGCTTCAAAGAGTTTTGACCCCTATGTTTTTCATTTAACGAGCTGGACTCAGGTGAGACCTTGAAATACTTACTCTGTGTCCTCAGTTCATTGTTATTGAGTTCTGCGTGTTCGTGTATGTGAGAGATGAGCTGGATGTGTTTGAAGGTGAATTGGAGAGCTACATCACCTCCATGAACCAGACAGGGACTCAAGTCCTCCTGCAGGTGAAAGAGCTGATTAACATCACCAAAGGTAAAACCATATTCCACCTTTGTTCCTGACACTTCTATATGGAACAGGGAGGGCCTTGTGACTGGTGGTGGGTGCACACCTATAGTAACTATTGCTGCTAGTCTTCATTTATCTGTGTTTCACTTATTCTATGCCTCCCTGGATTGACTTGAAGGAAAAAGGGGTCAAGACACAGGCCATTTTATTATAACTTATTTGGGGCTGCATTGAATATGCCTTGAGAATGTTCTCATCTTAAAAAGCTTACCTTTTTTTGGTGTCAGTGGAAACAACTAAAATCATCATATATTTTTCGCTTTGGAAAAGATAAAATAGTAAGTTTTGACTTTATTATTATATGAAAAGTTCACTCATATCATTCAAATTTAATTTCTGCTTAGTTCAGGTTACTGTAACAAGTTACCATAGACTGTGTGGTATAAACAACCAACGCTTATTTCTCACAGTTCTGGAGACTGGGAAGTTGAAGGTGCTAGCAGATCTGGTGTCTTGGGAGAGCTGCTTCCTGACTTGCACATGGGCACCTTCTCTTTGTGTGCTCACATACTGGGTGGAGAATAGGGAGGAAGCAAACTCCCTCATGTCTCTTCTTTTAAGGGCACTAATTCCATCATGAGGGCTGCACCCTCACAATCTAATCACCTCCCAAAGGCTCCATCTCCAAATACCATCACATCGTGGGTTAGAATTTCAACACATGAATCCTTTTGGGTGGAGGGACACATATTTATTGAAGGCATATTTCTTCCCCATTAAACTGTCAAGACAATGAATACTTTTCATACCTGTTGGAAATTTATTGACAATGGGGATTTACTTACGGATTCTCAGTTTATTCCATTCAACTATTTGTCTATCTTTACAGAAATACCACAGTCTTATTACTGTAGATTTATAGTAAGATTGAAATCAAGAAATATGAGTCATGCAATTTTGTTCTTCTTTTTCAAGATTGTATAGCCTATTCTGGGTCCCTTCATTTTTATATGAATTTTAGGATTAGCTTGTCAATTCATATAGAAATGGCTTTGGAAGTTTCGGAGGATTGGTTTGAATTTGTAGGTCAATTTAGGAGTATTGTCATATTCACATAGAATATCCTATATATAAAAGTGATATGTTTTTCCATTAATTTAGGTCTTTAATTTCAATAATCTTTTGTAGTTTTCAGTGTATAAGTTGTAAGTATTTTATTCTTTGTGATACTATTTCAAATGCAATTTTTCAGATTACACATCGCTAGGTACAGTGATGAATTGATTTTTATATATTGGTCTTGTGCCTTACAAACTTACAAGCTCATTTATTAATCATTTTACTTTTGTTTGCTTATTCCCTAGGATTCTCTATACCTAAGAACATGTCATTGGTGAATAGAGATAGTTTTATTTCTTCTTTTGCAGTCTAGCTGCATTTTCTTGCCTAATTGCCCTGACTAGACCCTTCAGTACAACATTGGATATAATTGGCGAGAGCAGACACTGATTTTCTCATTCTTGAACCTAAGGGGAAAGCAGTTTTTCACAATTAAGTATGATATCAGCGGTGGGGGTTTTACAGATGCTTTTTATCCAATTGAGGAAATGTCCTTCCATTTCTAGTTTATTCAGTGATTTTAATTATAAAGAGGTATTGGATTCTTTCAAATGCTTTTTCTGCACCTACTGAGAATCCGCTTGTACAGAAGCTTTTACTTCCTTCTGTCTTCCTCCATCCCTCTCTCACAAGCACCCAGAGTCATTCTGAAAGCAATTTGGATACGAAATATTAAAAACTTACTAAAAGGTGGATGAATGGAATAGTCAAGACCTTCATTCCAGTTACTGTTGCACGTGGTGGCTGTGAACTGGGAGTGGATAACCCCCTCCCCCAAAAGTGGTGATTAGAAGTTCGAGTATAAATGATGTTTTACAAGGCTGGAGGCTACCTACCATGTATACATTCTATAATTTTCTGTTTCTATTATGCATTGTAGATGTAAAATATTAATACCAAAGGAGAAGTTTATAAACACACAGGAAATAAGGGATATTGAGGGCAGATAGCTAAAATGAAACAGAAATAAGCAGAACTTTATTTGCCCAAGAGGTATATTAAAGGAAATACATTTTGCCCAACCTTTCTGTTGTGACTTTCTGCATTTTAAAAATTATTTCTGGTTCATCTTCTGAGGCTGCTTGTGTCACTTCTTCTATTTCAGAAGTCTGGGTGGTGACCATTTTGCCTGCCTCCCTCACATGTGTGAGCTACCTGTTCCACATCTTGGCTTGTTACAGGTAAGGGGGTTCTGGGAGGCATTTGCGTATCTTCAGGCAGGAAATTGGCTGACAGATTTTTTTCTCCGAATTCCCAAGCAGTGCCAGTCATTCCTAAGTTGGGAACAGCAGTGTATACAGGGTCTGGGGACAACCACACCTATTGGTAAAAGACAAAAACAAACAAAATAGCTTGATTTGAGCTTCCACTATCCATTTGACATTGTGATTAGAGTTTCCTTTTGGTCTTCAGCAAAACCCTAAGCAGTACTTTCATCGCCATGTTCACTGCTGAGCAGGCAGTTCAGTTCAGTTCAGTTGCTCAGTCATGTCCGACTTTTTGCAACCCCATGAATCGCAGCACGCCAGGCCTCCCTGTCCATCACCAACTCCCGGAGTTCACTCAAACTCATGTCCATTGAGTCAGTGATGCCATCCAGCCATCTCATCCTCTGTTGTCCCCTTCTCCTCCTGCCCCCAAGCCCTCCCAGCATCAGAGTCTTTTCCAATGAGTCAACTCTTCACATCAGGTGGCCAAAGTACTAGAGTTTCAGCTTTAGCATCAGTCCTTCCAAAGAAATCCCAGGGCTGATCTCCTTCAGAATGGACTGGTTGGATCTCCTTGCAGTCCAAGGAACTCTCAAGAGTCTTCTCCAACACCACAGTTCAAAAGCATCAATTCTTCAGCACTCAGCCTTCTTCACAGTCCATTCATGACCACAGGAAAAACCATAGCCTTGACTAGACGGACCATAGTCAGCAAAGTCATGTCTCTGCTTTTGAATATGCTATCTAGGTTGGTCATAACTTTTCTTCCAAGGAGTAAGCGTCTTTTAATTTCATGGCTGCAATCACCATCTGCAGTGATTTTGGAGCCCCCCAAAATAAAGTCTGACACTGTTTCCACTGTTTCCCCATCTATTTCCCATGAAGTGATGGGGCCAGACGCCATGATCTTCGTTTTCTGAATGTTGAGCTTTAAGCCAACTTTTTCGGCAGGCAAGACTCAACAAAATAACTTTGTTGTTGTTATTCAGTTGCTAAGTCCTTTGCAACTCCAAGGACTGCGGCTCACCAGGCTTCCCTGTCCATTACCATCTCCCGGAGTTTGCTCAAATTTATGTCCATTGAGTCGATGATGCTATCCAACCATCTCATCCTCTGTTGGCCCCTTCTCCTTTCCTCAATCTTTCCCAGTATCAGGGTCTTTTCCAATGAGTCAGCTCTTTACAGGTGGCTTCAACTTCAACATCAGTTCTTCCAATGAATAGTCAGGGTTGATTTCCTTTAGGATTGACTGGTTTGATCTCTTTGCTGTCCAAGGGACTCTCAGAAGTCTTCTCCAGCACCGCAGTTCTTTAGCCAGTCTGTTAGCATATGACCATGTCTTCTGGCCTCTTCTAACCTTATCATTTCTTGTACACTTCGTGTCTCTGCTGGGTGTCAGACCGGCCCTGCTCTCTGGAACTAACCACAATGGGTTCCCAGCAGGTGAATCTGGCTCAAGGGGACCCCACAGGAGGTTGGGTCAAGGGGACCAGGTGCATCAGTCTCAAGAACAGCAGTGCAGGAGGAGGGGATGGCCTTAAGTATGGAGTCAGCATTTGCATGCCGATAGAAGTTGAATTTAGGTATCTATTGCTTTTCTTTCTCTCCATTTCTCTGCCTCTCTCTCACTGTCTGTCTCAGTCTCTAACTCACAGTCACTCACTCACTCACTGGAAGCCCAGGGCCAATTCTCACCCCTCCAGAGCATCCCATCTCTTCATCCTCCCCATCTGGCTGCCCAAAGGAGTCTCTTGCAGATGGCATCCAAGTGAAGACTCTCCTGGCACAAAGAGGCCCCAGCTCTCCAAGCCCTGCCTTGAACCGTTGACTACGGTTTTAAAATAGTGAATATTTGAAAGTTGCTGAGAGAGTAGATTAAAAGTTCTCATCACAAGGAAAAATTTTTTGTAACTGTGTGCAGTGACAGATGTTAACAAGACATTATCATCATTTCACAATATATACAATTATCAATTATATTGTACACCTGAAATGATGTCATGTTAATATGTCAACTGTACCTCAACTTTTAAAAAGTATTTTAAAAAGATTTAAAGACTGATTAGAACCATCTCAAGAGCTGTGGTCAATACGGGGGAGCTGAGCTGCCTGCCAGCTCCCTCCACAGGCCTTTCTATTCACATCTGTTGAGCTCTAAGTGGAGGAGCCCGGGTCATGAACATTACTAATCTCCCTCTCTCTCTCTAGAAAGCACATCAAGAGGTTGTGGGCAGGGGATAAACACTTTCTTCCTCTGAAGTTTCATAATCCTTCCTCATCTGAGAGTGTGGTAAGTCCACAGCAGTCTCTCTCTGCTCCCAGGCCAGAGCCTGCTGTCCTGCACCTCAGACAGGGTTGGCGTGCTGGGGAAGGAAGAGCCCTGGGCTCGGGGGGGGGGGGGGGGGGGGGGGGGGGGGGGGGGGTGGTTCAGAGCCCTCAATTTTAGTATGTTCTGCTGCTGGGTGACTTGGGACCGCCATTGTCCCCATCTGGCTTCATCTGTAAAATGAGGACATTCATGACACCTGCCTTGGTAGCTTGGTGGGTGACCCTCAAATGAGATAGGGATGCTGGACAGATGTGTTAGAGGTCATCAAGGTGTCTCTCCTCTCAGACCTTTTTTTCTATCTAAATCTCAGGTGGCCATTGCAAGGTACTCTGGCTGGCAGATAGCCTATATTCTGTGGGGTAAGTGCCATTACGTGACCCATTCAATTTGACACACATTCCCTGGGCACCTGCAGAGTCCCGGCTGTGGGCAGGGAGGAGGGACACGGGGCAGAAGCAGCCCCAGCTCTTCCTCAAGGGACCTACAGGAAGGTCAGCAAGGAGTGAGAAGCACACATTCATATCGGTCATCATTACCAGCTGTCCTGTGCCCACGGGGCGTGTATGCTAAGGGTGGTGGTGACCCAGGGGAGGAAGTGACTCTCTACACCTAGGGCAGGGAGCCAAGCCTTTCTAATGGATTTGACGTTTGAACTGACCTGGCAGGGTGAGCAGAAGGTTGGTGGTCATGCCAGGCAGAAGAAACAGCATAAGCAAGAGTGGTGGGGAGGGCGGAAGGGAGGGGCTTGTGTGACTGGATGCTGAAGGGCCTTTAGTGACCACCGGCTCCCTTGGCCCACAGGCTACCTCATCATTCATGTGATGCAGAGCCTGTGTGGCCTGGCGATCATGTACAGCCTGGTGCTTCCCGTCCTCCACCATCAGGCACTGGAGATGCTCCGAGGACTGGGCATCGGGATGTAAGTGCTGGGTGGGCTTCCTGACATTGCCCAGGGCCTGGGAGCTCCTCCTGGGCCTTCCAAGCTGCTGTTCAAAATGCCCCTTCCCTGCTGGGCTCTCACCAGGCCCTGGACCCATGCTGTCACTGTGATGGGAGACTCACAGCTTATAAAATGTTTCCACTTGTACTGTTCAGCTGGGTCCTCACAATTGTGTCTGTGGGAGGTATATGTGTGTCCATTGTATTGCTGGGAAGACTGAGGTTCAGGCAGGTAAAGTGAGAGAAAGGACAGCATAGTGGAAAGAGAGACGGAATCTGAGTTAAGGCTTTAGATCAACTGTGTGACTTGTAAACTGCCTCTCCAAGCCTCAGTTTACTCATATGAAAAGTAAGCAAATGCTGACATTACTGAAAATTCACTTTGCAACTTCTTTCTTGAGGACCTTTTGAGGTTGGGACTTACATTAGCTCCCTTTTTTCAGATGAGGAACAGAGGCACAGAGAGGCTGAACAATTTGTTCCAGGAGGGGAGGAGGCAGGATGGGGAGCTGGGCAATCTGAAACCAAAATCTTGTTCAACCATCACCCCATGCTGGTGCCGGGGAGAGATGCAAACACAGGGTGTGTGCCCTCTGGGGGCCTTGCTGCTCTGAACTCCTTGGTTCCAGGCTGACCTAGAGCCTCCTACGAATCTGGGGCAGAGCCTGCCCTGTCCACTCTTCCATGGCCTTCATGAGCTCTTCTGAAAATCCCATTCCTTTCTTTGATTCCTATGCTGCTAAACCACTCAGCCCAGCTGCTACCCCTCAACAAAAGGACCTGATTTAATCCTGGAGTTCTGGTCTGGAGCCAGAAGGCCTGATGATGCAGCTTTGAGAAAGTCATCTCCCCTTTGTAAGCCTCATCTTTCTCATCTGCACAGTGGACAAAATTCTCTGTAGGCATAAAGGACAGAGCTCAAGTTACTGTTGGTCTGGTGGGCAGTCAACATCTCTTTCCTCTCTATCACTGGGCATTCCAAAAGAGTTTGGGAAGAGTGGACAAGGCCACCTCAGCATGGTCTCGCCTTGTGTTTTAGCCTCACCGTATCCATCGTCCTGGGTCTCATGGTCCTGCAGGTATGGATCGCCACCAGCTTCTTCCTGCAACCAAAGATGGGGACAGATGACAAGCAGAAGCCCCTGGCTCTCAACAACAGGTGAGAGCAGAGAAAGTAGTGGGGCATCACAGGGCTCTGGCCTCAGCAGTCTCGCTCCTTTCTCTTCACCCTTGGCAGGTTCCTGGGTGCACTCTACACTCTGAGAGGGCGAGGGGCAGTGGTTCAGAACTGGGACCAAACTGCCAGGAAACAGACTGCCTGGAGCCAAATCTTGGCTCCACCCCTTATGAGCTATGTGACCTTACTGAACATCTATGAACCTCTACTTCCTCACTTTACAAATAAGTTTGCATATCTCAGAGAGGTGTTCCAAGGATGAAAGGTATTAAAATATGAACTTAGAACAGTAGTGCCTGTCCCATGGTAATCCTTTCTAGTTCATTCATTCAAAGCTGTTCATCATGGAGGAAGCAACATGGGCACTGAGGATAATGAAATACTCCCCACAATCTGCCTGTGATCTGCTCATGGTCTACTGGAGTTGACAGACACAGATATTTAGGGACAGTAGAGTCTAGAGGGCATGAAAGCATTACAAGAGAAAGCAAAGAGGAGAGGAAGGGAGTGGAGGAGAGGCAGGGGTGTTCTTTCAGCTGCAGGTGGGATGTTTGAGCTAAAGTAGGTAGGATGGTAGGATTGCTACAGGCAGAGATGAGCAGATGGTGTGGCTGCAGCCCCCACTGTGTGGATGCAGGCAGGAAGCCATGAAAGGGCAGGATGTGTTGGGAGAAGAGTGAAAATCCAGTATGGTGGCCATGCAGTGGCCTTAGATGGTGAGGGACAGGAAGCGAGCACAAAGTGGCAATACCAGAAAAGTCCCTCTCAGACAGGACCTCAAAATTCATATGCAGTATTTGGGCTTCATCCCATAGGCAACAGGAACCATGTGATTAACTTGAAAATTTTTATCTGGAGGACTTGGAGCAGTTCTAGCTGGGAACAGGTCGCTGTTGCAACAGATAGTGGGAAAGGCACACCCTCTGCTGTAACCGTGAACCCAGCGGTAGTCACGTGGGGTTTACAGCCCCTACTCACATTCAGCCTGCCTGGTGCTCAACGTCCTCTCCACTGTTTCTGAGCTGGTCTTCACATCAGCTGTGAAGTGGGGACAGTCAGCTTCCACTAACGGCACGAGGTCGCATAGCGAGGAGGTGGGAGAGGTAGGATGTGACCACAGGTCTGGGAGGCCCCTGAGCCCACCTGCCTAGCCGCCTTCTCATACGGAAGGGTGCTTCCCCTCTGCCTGCTCCCCCTCGCAGAAGAGCCTTCCACAACTTCAACTACTTTCTGTTCTTCTACAACGTGCTGCTGGGCCTGGGCGCCTGCCTCTCCAGGCTTTTCATCAGCTGCGTCCTGGGCACGTGGCTGATCGCCCGCATCGACAGGACCATCCTGCAGAGTGGCTATGAGAGAGCAGACATGGGTACGTAGCCGTGCATCTGGGGAGCGCTGCCCTCGCACCTTTGCAGAAGCTGCCTGCAAGTCAGGTACCAGAGGCCCACGGTTCATACTCTTCTCTTGTACTCAGATCTTATCTTCCCATGGGGGCTATAATGCTGAATAGAAAAACAAAACAAAACAAAACAAAACTTTTCAGCCCAATGGTCAGATTGCATATTTAACAGATCTTTGAGGTATAATGAAGAACAGTAAGGGATAGTGGAATTCTATCTAAACAGTTACAAGGTAATTTGTGAATGCACGGCTCTGAAATTTTTGAGAAAACATATCTCAGAATTACTTGTGGTGTTAGTTGTGAGCTTACTTAGTTTAAAAAATGGTCTGTTCATTTTGCTCCAAAATCAAACCATTTTTTTGTGGAGAAAAACAGTTTTTGTCCTATTTCTGGACCGTGTCTTTTCATTCACTCATTGATTCATGCAAGGGCAGCGGGCTTCTCCATATAAGCCACAGAGGCTCCCGTCACTGTGAACTTCAAATTCCCATAAAATGAACAGATTAGGGTATGATCTCTAAAAACCTTTCCAGCTTTTTATACCTCATTTTCTAGATTCACAGCAAAGACACAGACACCATTTAGTGTTGCTGTAGTTATGTAATAAGAAGCAAAACCTAGTCATCCAGGGATGTATATTGTGTAGTCTGACTTCCCTTCTGGATTTCAGGGTTCAGTGCATGGATTGGCATGCTCTACGTAGATCATTATCACACCAACCCCGTGCTCGTCAGCTTTTGTCATATCCTGATCACCGGCCACAGGGAGAGGAGGCTACAGCAGACCATCAAATATTGGTACCTAAATCAGTCAGCAGGTAAGTCTCCTGTTTGAATCAATACTGGGGTTGCACACCAGGAAACAAGTGCCTTCAGTCTTCCCTGGATCCCTGAGATGTCCCATGTTCCTCCTTCTCTGCCCCTCTTCCTCCACTTTCTGTGCCCTGGGAGCCCTTCTACTCAGGAGATCAGGAGTCTTCACCCCAGTCAGTCTTGCTGTGGGCCCCCAAGGCCTTGTCCCTGCTAATTCAGCTTCTCCATTGTTTCTGGAAATGAACACTGCTACCTGAGTCCTTCAATGAGCCATTTGTCTGAGACTCCTCCATAAGTCACGCTGCAAGCCAGAGGCCCTCCAAGATGCTGTGCAATTTTGCTTGAACTACCCCATTCCACAAGCTGTCTCTTGGCTGCCACCTGTATCATTCTGCTCTGCCTTCCCCTGGGAAGCCCTCCAGTTAGCCGTGTTCTGCCTGTGGACACTCAGCACTCATCTGGACATTTTCATTGCTGATCCCAACACTGCAGATACCCAGATCTGTGGAACAAACTCTCATCCCTCCAGCCGCCCTCATGTCCCCAGGAATCCTGGTCCAGCTCCTTCCTCCACACCTCACTCCTTCTGGGCAGCTTTCCCTGTGGCCTCTGAGCAGGACAGAAACAAGCTGCCCTCTCCTCCCAGTCTACTGGCTCTGATTCTGTTCTAGGTCCCCGCCTCTCAGCAAGGTCCAGGACAAGGTGGCTCCTGCTGCAGACCCTGATCAACAACCCCGAACTGGTCAGACTCAGAAAATCCAGGCCAGGTCTTGGCTCCCAGGAATTTACCCAGATTCTGTTGACGTGCTCGGAGAGCTGACACTGACCTCCCACACTGCTGCAAGGTTGTTCCAGGATGACTGCCCCTGAGAAGGCCCAGGCTACTCAGCAGCTGTTCCCTGCAATGGAATAGGCTGTACGGCCACTGTCCACTGCAGACTGGCCATTCTTGGGTGGCACTTGGGCTGGACAGTGATGTCTCAGGTCTAATTTGCTCCCTTGGGAAAAAGATCAAGACCAAAAGAGAGTTTCTGTTGAACAAACTTTACCCAATAGTGATGTCCACTATCCCTGGTTAGAAGGCAGCCTTGGGGAGTTCTATGTTGAGACACACTGGGGAGAACTTCATGTCAGTGACAAAGGTGGTATAAAAGTCTATATCAGGAGAGTTTAACTGTTTGATGCAATTCTTCTCTGGAACAAAGTATGGCCTTAATCCTAGGGTCCTTGTTTCCTCCTTTCTAGATTGTATGGTGGTGGGAGACAAAGAGCCCAGGACCCTAGCTTACAATCTGGTGGGTGACAAGGTACACACTGAGCTCTCTCCCACAGCCACTGGGGTGGGGAACAGATCAGAACTGACATGTGCCCTGGTCACAAATAAGATGCGTAGATTCTCTCTGACATACAGGGGATCCCCTGAGAAAGCCACGTGTCTGAAGACACAGAGATGAGATCTGCATTTAAGTCTGTTGTAGCTGTTTAATCATTCAGTTGTGTCTGACTCTTTGCTACCCCATGAACTGTAGCCTGCCAGGCTCCTCTGCCCTTGAGATTTCCTGGGCAAAAATACTGGAGTGGGTTGCCATTTCCTCCTCCAGGGGATCTTCCTGACCCGGGGATCGAACCTGTAACTCTTGCATCTCTTGCATTGGCAGGTGGATTCTTTACCACTGAGCCATCAGAAAAGCCCCATGTCATTTAAATTGGGGGACAACAAAAGCAAAGATGTGGGAACAAGAAAGCCCCGGGCAGCTTTGAAGAAGATGAGCCCTCCAGTGTATGCAGGACATGGTGTTGGGGGCTGGTTAGGCCATCCAAGAAAGCCCAGATGCCAGGACATTTCTCTTTGTGCAGAGGGCTGAGTACTTACCCAGATTTTTCATGCCCAATCATAAAGTGTCTGCTAACCTGGGGACTGTCACTCTACGAAGCCTGTGCACGTGCCAGGAGGATTCACCCACAGACTGAGGGAACTCCCTGTCCACCTCACATGTCCCAGAGCCTTTGAAACTCATCATCATTATTGAGCAGGTACTGTGAACCCAGTCCTGTTGCTCAATGTATCTACCAGATTTATCTCTTTTAACTTACTCTCTGCAACCAAGTTTTGTCATTTTGCTTTTTGAAACTAAGAAAACTGGAGCTCAAGAGTACTGGGATCCCCACACCACTTTCTAGCTATGTGACATTGACATTGACTAAATTACCTCACCATTCTGTGCTTTCTTTATTTATAAAAAGGGAGTAATACCTATAACACCAAAAATTACTCTGAGGATAAAATGAGTTTATATATACAAACACTCCTAAGCTAGTCCTGGACACATCCTAAACTCAAAAAAATATCAGTCATTATTGTTGGTGATGTTACACTTTGTGGTGATATGGTTAATGTCTGCCTACCTCTCATTATACTCTGCTCCACAAAGGAAGAGGCCTCAGGTTTTATTCACCATTACCAAGTCCGTACTGTAACACTGTAGGATCTTGACTAAAGTAGTGAGGCCATGATGAATGAATCTTGCAGCCCTGAATTCGATACTGAAATCAACCCTGGCATCATGGTCAAGTGGCCACTAAACAGAAGGTCAGGAGCAGGGGAGTTTGGTCCCAGCTCTGCCACTAGCATGAGTCTCATTTTTTCCTAAATCAGAGTTCATGCTGCCCTCACAGCCAGTGCTCCTGATGTGCACCCAGCTGGTGCTGACCAAGTGCTTGCTATGTGCAGTCACCTTAGGACCCAGGACACCTAAGAAGACAGAGTCTTGCCAGCATGTGGCCCAGGCCTCTCCTGCAGCTCTTGCTACAGTTGTCTCCCAGCCTCTTCCCTGGAATGGTTTGTGAGCTCCTCAAGGGCTTGCTCCTTGGAAGAAAAGCTATGACAAACCTGGACAGCATATTAAGAAGCAGAGACCTCACTTTGCCGACAGAGGTCCATATAGTAAAAGCTATGGTTTTTCCAGTAATTGTGTATGTTTCTGAGAGTTGTTGGACCATAAAGAAGGCTGAGCATGTCCGACTCTTTGTGACGCTATGGACCACAGCACGCTAGGCCTCCCTCTCCATCACCAACTCCTGGAGCTTACTCAAACTCATGTCCATTGAGTCGGTGATGCCATTCAACCATCTCATCCTCTGTCATCCCCTTGTCCTCCTGCCTTTAATCTTTCCCAGCATCAGGGTCTTTTCAAATGAGTCAGTTCTTTGCATCAGGTGGCCAAAGTATTGGAGTTTCAGCTTCAGCATCAGTCCTTCCAATGAATATTCAGGACTGATTTCCTTTAGGATGGACTGATTGGATCTCCTTGCAGTCCAAGGGACTCTCAAGAGTCTTCTCCAACACCACAGTTTAAAAGCATAAATTCTTCAACACTCAGCTTTCTTTATGGTCCAACTCTCACATCCATACATGACTACTGGAAAAACCATAGCTTTAACTAGATAAACCTTTGTCTTAGTAAATTATTAAAAGTTAAAATCATGAAAATTGTCATTTCTGATCACAACAGAATCAAACTAGATATCTCCCCTAGGAAACTGGGGGAGAATACCAAATATGTGGAAATTAAACAATACACCATGAAACACCCAGAGGGTAAAAGTTGAAAACAAGGGATACTGAAAATGTCTTGAATCAAATGAAAATGAACATGAACATACCAAAACTTATGCCATGCAGAAAAAACAATGCTCACAGAAAAACTTATAGCTGTAAATGTCTACATTGAAAAGAAGAAAAATCCAAAAACAATAACCTAACTTTACACCTTGAGGGCTAGAAAATGAAGAGTGAACTAAACCTGAACAGCAAGAAGGCAATGATACAGATAAATGCAAGATCGTAGACACACAAAATAAAGAACAGGAAAACAATGGAGAAAGTGAGCCAACCCCAAAACGAGTTCTGTGAGATCAACAAAATTGACAAACTTTTAAGCTAGAATTACTAAGAGAAAAAAAGAATAGACCAAATTATTGAAAATAGAAATGAAAGTTGAATACTACTACTAACTCTACAGGAATAAAAATGATTATAAAAGTATGTTGTGAACATCGGTACTCCAACAAATTGGATAACCCACATGAAATGGATAAATTCCTACAAAGACACAAACAAAGTTGACTCAAGAAGTAGGAATTGCTGATAGACCTATAACAAGCAAAGAGATTGAATTCTTTAGAAAACAAACACAAAATTTGCAACAAAGACAAGCCCAAAACCAGGTGGCTTCATGACTGAATTCTACAAAACATTTCCAAGTATGAAAATACATTCTTTTCAAATGCTCCCTAAAAAATGGAAGAGAAGGAAGCGTTTCCTGTCTCATTCTGCGAGGCCAGCTTAATGTTGATAGACAAGCAGACTAAAACTTCCGAAGCAAAGAGAACCACAGACAAATATCTCTTATGAAAACAGATGTGAAAATCCTCAAGATTATACTAAGGTAAAAGCATTTCTACTTGTAGATATCATAATTTCATATGTATAAATTCTGAAGCAATAAAAAATAGAAGCAAAAAGGAACTGGAAAGCTAATAAATGAATTCAGCAATGTTACAGGAGACAGATTAACATTCATATATCAACTGCCATTCAATACAACTATACAAATGAAAAATTGTTATAAGTCTATAGAAATGAGCCACCTGAGGAAAATTATTCTATTTGCAAGAGCATTAAAAATATTAAAATACTTTAAAATATATTTAATCAGGAGATACACTAGACTCATACTCTGAAAACCACAAATATTTCTGGAAATAAAGGCTAAAGAAATTATAAATAAATGAAAAGATATCCCATATTTATATATTAGAGGACTTATGATAAAATACAGCACTCTATATATCCAATGCAGTCCTTATAAAATTGCAGTAAGTCTTTGTTGCAGAAATTGAAAAGCTGATCCTAAAATTCATTTGGAGTTGCAACTAATAGCCAAAACAATATTGGATGGAGTGAACAAAGTTAGAAGACACACTGCCTGATTTTTAGCTTTACTACAAAGCAGTAGTAATCAAACAACACATCACTGGCCTGAAGATAGACGTATAGACCAGTGAAATAGACTGAGAACCCAGAAATGAACCGTATATCTATGGTCATATGATTGTCAACAGATGTTGAAGTTCAACAAAGGGAACCTGGAATGTGGAAAACTGTTTTCAGCAAATGGTGCAAGGAATATAAAATATCCACATGCAGAAGAATCAGTTTGGATCCTTACCTTACATCATATACAAAACTTAATTCAAAATGGAGCAAACCTAAATTTAAGAGCTAGAACTATCAAGTTCTTAAAGGGGTAAATATCATGATTTGGATTTGGTAAAGGATTCTTGGAGGACTCAAGAAAAAGAAATACAAAAAGGCAAAATGGTTGTCTGGGGAGGCCTTACAAATAGCTGAGAAAAGAAGAGAAGAAAAAGGCAAAGAAGAAAAAGGCAAAGGAGAAAAGATAACCCATCTGAATGCAGAGTTCCAAAAGAATAGCAAGGAGAGATAAGAAAGCCTCCCTAAGTGATCAATGCAAAGAAATAGAGGAAAACAATAGAATGAGAAACACTAGAGATCTTAAAAGAAAATTAGAGACACCAACGGAACTTTTCATGCAAAGATAGGCTCAATAAAGGTCAGAAATGGTATGGACCAAACAGAAGTAGAAGATATTAAGAAGAGGTGGCAAGAATACACAGAAGAACTGTACAAAAAGATCTTCACAACCCAGATAACCACAATGGTGTGATCACTCACCTAGAGCCAGACATCTTGGAATGCAAAGTCAAGTGAGCCTTAGGAAACGTCACTACGAACAAAGCTGGTAGAGGTGATAGAATTCCAGCTGAGCTATTTCAAATCCTAAAAGATGATGCTGTGAAAGGGCTGCATTCAGTATGCCCATAAATTTGGAAAACTCAACAGTGGCCACAGGACTGGTAAAGGTCGATGTTCATTCCAATCCCAAAGAAAGACAATGCCAAAGAATATTCAAACTACTGCACAATTGCACTCATCTCACATGCTACCAAAGTAATGCTCAAAATTCTCCAAGCTAGGCTTCAACAGTATGCGAACTGTGAACTTTCAGATGTTCATGCTGGATTTAGAAAAGGCAGAGGAACCAGAAATCAAATTGCCAACATCTGTTGGATCATAGAAAAAGCAAGAGAATTCCCAAAGAACATCTACTTCTGCTTCATTGACTATGCTAAAGCTTTTGATTGTGTAGATCACAACAAACTGTGGAAAATTCTTAAAGAGATGGGAATACCAGCCCACCTGACCTGCCTCTTGAGAAACCTATATGCAGGTCAAGAAGCAACAATTAGAACCGGACATGAAACAATGGACTGTTTCAAATTGGGAAAGGAGTATGTCAAAGCTGTATATTGTCACCCTGCTTATTTAATTTATATGCAGAGTACATCATGTGAAATGCTGGACTGGATAAAGCATAAGCTGGAATCAAGATTGCTGGGAGAAGTATCAATAACTTCAGATATGCGGATGACACCATCCTTATGGCAGAAAGTGAAGAGGAACTAAAGAGCCTCTTGATGAAGGTGAAAGAGGAGGGTGAAAAAGCTGGCTTAAAACTCAACATTCAGAAAATGAAGTGATGGCATCCAGTCCCATCAATTCATGGAAAATAAACGCAGAAACAATGGAAACAGTCACAGACTATTTTCTTGAACTCCAAAATCACTGCAGATGGTGACTGCAGCCATGAAATCAAAAGATGCTTGCTCCTTGGAAGAAAAGTTATGACCAACCTAGATAGCATATTAAAAAGCAGAGATGTTACTTTATCGACAAAGGTCTGTATAGTCAAAGCTATGGTTTTTTCCAGTAGTCATGTATGGATGTGAGAGTTGGACCATAAAGAAGGGTGAGTGCCGAAGAATTGATGCTTCTGAACTGTGTGGTGTTGGGAGCCCCTTGGACTTCAAGGAGATCAAACTAGTCCATCCTAAAGGAAATCAGTTCTGAATATTCATCAGAAAGACAGATGCTGAAGCTGAAGTTCCAATACTTTGGCCACATAATGCAAAGAACTGACTCATTTGAAAAGACCCTGATGCTGGGAAAAATTGAAAGCAGGAAGAGAAGGGGTCAACAGAGGATGAGACGGTTGGGTGGCATTACCAACTCAATGGACATGAGTTTGAGCAAGCTCCTGGAACTGGTGATGTACAGGGAAGCCTGGTGTGCTGCAGTCCATCAGGTCACAAAGTCAGACATGACTGAGCAACTGAACTGAACTGAGTCTACATTTTCTCCAAAAGTCCACGGCAAGTACTTGGAGCTGGACTGTTTGTTTATAATTTCAGTAATCATTAGCCACTTAGGCAATAATTCCTTCTCCCAGGCAATAATATCAAAAGGCTCAAGAAACCAGAGGGCTAATCTGATGTGTTCGGAGAAAGCAATGGCACCCCACTCCAGCACTCTTGCCTGGAAAATTCCTTGGATGGAGGAGCCTGGTAGGCTGCAGTCCATGGGGTCGCACAGAGTTGGACACGACTGAGTGACTTCACTTTCACTTTTCACTTTCATGCATTGGAGAAGGAAATGGCAACCCACTCCAGTGTTCTTGCCTGGAGAATCCCAGGGACAGGGGAGCCTGGTGGGCTGCTGTCTCTGGGGTTGCACAGAGTCGGACACGACTGAAGTGACTTAGCGGCAATCTGATGTGTTACACTAGGAAGGTGGTGATTGGCTATTCTGACTTTTCATAAATGCTATATAACTCCAGATTAAACAGTATTTCCTACATAGTGGGTGGCTTCTTTGACTATGGACTAGGTATTGCTTTTGATATATTAATATATAGTTACCATTATCCTTTTGACATAGATTTTTTTCATGTTCAGACCATATCATCATTCCAGTTTTTAAAACTGTTAGAAATATTTTCTTCCAAAATAGTTATTTTGAACATTTAACAAATATTAAGAATCATTACTCTACTTAGAACTAATATATTATTCTTCCTCAACCA
Organism: Ovis aries; assembly: GCF_016772045.2. Lineage (NCBI taxonomy): Eukaryota > Metazoa > Chordata > Mammalia > Artiodactyla > Bovidae > Ovis > Ovis aries. The sequence continues at coordinate 50,343,066 of NC_056055.1, read as the reverse complement.
GCACCCATTTGAAGAACAGCCAACTTGCCGGGGTCCAGCCCCGGTGGATCCAGGGTAATTCGAAGCAGGGACAGCGTGGCAAGAGAGATATATAGATTTAGAGAGAGATAAGGAAAGAGTTTGCAGTTAAGAGAATAGAGGAGAGAAAGAGGCTGTATTCCTTGGTTTACATAGAAAGCCAATAAAGCCTCAGACAAGAGACTTACACCGTCTACTTAAGGCCACAGGCACCTGCTTGAATAGTGGAGGGTGCCCCCACCTTGGGCTCCCTCTCGCGTGGGTCTTAGAAGCCCAGGCAAATAAGTAGGCACGATGAGCCTCTATGCTCCAGATGGGAATCAGCCAGAAAATAGAGTAAGAAAGAAAAGAAGACAAGGGGGAAGCCAGATTTCCAAGAAACTGGTTCGTCCTTTATTTTCCAGGAAAGCTTTTATACTTTTTTTGTACATAGAGATCAATGGATAATACAAAGTCATGCAGGGTCAGCAGCCCTGACCATTATCCAGACCAGGCTTTCTCTCTGCATACCTAGCTGTATACACAGGTCTTAGGTGATTTACGTCATCTTCTGGCCAGGAGGCCTATTAGTATTTTATGGCCCTTTTCTGATAAGGTTCCGTCAACCAGAAAACTTATTTTCCCTAAAAGTGTTGTTCTTACTAAAGTCTGGTGCCACTCTCAGAAAGCACTGATTAGGTTACATTCTTACATAGCAAGGACACAACAATCTATAACAAAGAAAGAGGAGTACAGTAATTTATAACAAAGAGAAAATTCATTAACTCAAAAGTCTAGTATTGCTGACATCAAAACTGCTATATTCCTTTTCTACATCCCAATTACATTGATTAATATCCTCCAGGTGCCTAAAAGATAAAGGATATGGAGGCCTGGCGGCAGTCATTAACTCAACAATGAAAACTGTCCACCAATATAATTCTTAGCTTCTTAAAAAGGGCTCTGTATCTTTAAGATTTTTTTTTTAAGCTTCTTGCCTCTCACAGTTGGGGGGGCTATAAATAATCACATGCGTAGTTGTAAAAATCCGGGTAAACCTGTCAGGCAATTTAGAGACCCATCAGAGGGGTTTGAGCTGAGACACTCCTTTTATATGCAGGAGACTGTTAACTGGAGCTCTAAGTTAACTTTTTCCAGAGAAATGTGGTTGGGGATAGCCCCTGTTAATGTCAGAAATGTTGGTTAAAGTCATAAAATAATAAGACAGACAGATTCTGGTTTTGGGGTAGATGCTCGAGAAGGCCCAGGGGGGTTTCCTCGAGGCCTGATCTCGCCTTTGCCTATCAGGCCTCTTCCTCATGACCTTTGCCACGTGCAGGATTCCCCATGCTGGCTCCTGGCAAAGTAGCAACAGTAGACTGAACTAAACTGAAAGGATTCTTAGATATAACATCCAAAGCACAAGCGAAAAAAAAAGAAAAAGAATACATAAGTTATAAGACAATCTATTAAGACTTAGTAAATATGATAAACTTGTGCGTTAGATGACACTATCAGGAAAGTGAAAGAACCCATGGAATGGAAGAAAATATTAAACCAGCTTAGCATCTTATATTTACAATATGTACAAAAGAATTATTACAATTTGTGACGGTCCCACATGTCAGGTTGGTGAGATTATTGTTCCTGGTTATTTAATCAAACACATCTATAATCAGCTGACTTTAGAGGATATATGGTAACACTAGTGCTAAAGAATCTGCCCGCCAACACAGGAGATGCAAGAGACGCGGGTTCCATCCCTGGGTCGGGAAGATCCCCTGAAATAGGAAATGGCACCCCACTCTGGTATTCTTGCCTGGAAAGTTCTGTGGGCAGAGGAGCCTGGCAGGCTACAGTCCATGGAGCCACAAGGAGTCAGACAGGACTGAGTGACTAGAAACACACACACCTTTGAAAATGTCCTAGGTTTCAGTCCTTCAGTTGAAACATTTAACAGGCACCCAAGGGACCCCTCCGTCCTTGTTCCTTCCAGGTCCTACCTATTCTCAGAGATGGGTGTAAATAGCCCCTACTCTGGGAAGTTGTCCTGGATGCCAACCCCCTTCCCCCGTACGTCCAGTCAACGCGTCTCCCACTTCTCTGTTACCAAACTGTTTGAGTAAATGTAAGATGCCGAGGACAGAGCAGAGAGTGTCCTGCCCGGAGGGTCTCTGATTTCCACTCCGCTACCACTCCCCACCAGTGAGTGCCACAACTGTTCACCTTATTCTTTTCATAGAGGAATATTCCTTTTCTGGAGGTTGATCTGATTCCCCTAGGGGGAAGACAGCCAATGTTCAGAAAGAGTCCTCTAGCCCATCACTAGCACCCTCAACCACCCTCCCTTATGTTGCACTACCACAAGGGACCTCAGGGGGGCAGTGAACAACCACAAAATAGGACGTGGACCTGGGCGGGGCCTCAATGCAGGACATCGATGGCAGACAAGGGAGCTGAAACTCAGGCAAAAAGGGACTTGAAGGAACCTAGATCTCTTTCTCTTCCGTGGTACCATCTGAGGGGGAGGCTGACTCCAGCTTCAGACCAAAACCTCCTGTAGCTTTGCAGTCCAGCAGCTCTGCTGCTTTGCCAGCCAGGAAACAGAGCTGGTGTCTTGTGTCCCTGGTCCTGCCATTTAGACCCAAGGCTTGGCAGTCTGTTCATTTGTTCACCTGGCCCGTGGGAGTCCCCAGCAGTGCCCATTCGTGGTGCAGGCAGGGTGCCCTCCTTTGGGGTATGGAATGAAGACAGGAGAAGAGCAGAGGCCTGACTTCTTAAACCAGACTGGCTGGTTTAGTGAAGTAAGGAACCTCCACCCACCCTGACAGCCTGGAGGAAGCTAAGTGCCAGCAGGATGGACCAGCATGAAAGCCAGAGAGCTGTTGATTCTGCCAGCCCGGCATCCCCTCCTGGAATGGCCAGCTGCCAGCTTTTTATCCCATTACCAGGGCCTCCTACCCTCAAACTGTCCCCTGCTGCTGCTGCTGCTAAGTCACTCAGTCATGTCCGACTCTTGGTGACCCCATGGACTGCAGCCTACCAGGCTCCTCTGTCCATGGGATTTTCCAGTCAAGAGTCCTGGAGTGGGGTGCCATTGCCTTCTCCGAAACTGTCCCCTACCTACCCCCTACCTGCCCACAAACCAAACACACCCCTCTTTCTGTTTATCTAGACAAGACTGGAATTTTTCAGACTTTAAGTGAGAAACTGCGCCTTATCTGGTGCCCCTTTTCCTTCTTGCCCCACCCCCTCCTCTCTTTCTAGACCTCCAGCCTCCACTCGGCCCTAATGAGCTTTTCCTGGTTTTGTGAGTCATCTTTGCAACCAGCTTTTGAAAATTTAAGGAACTCTTCCTCAAGGGAGGGGAAAAAATAGAAGGAAGGAGAAATTTGTCAATAATGGGAGTGGTATAAGAGCAAATCCCTTCTATTTGAGAACTCAAATGATCCAAACTGTCCAGATGCCAGCGGGTCCCTCTGAGCTCAGAAGGCTCTGTGGGCCTCAGAGGAAGCCCTTGTGTCAGTCGCCTTGGGCCTTCACTCCAGTTTCTTCTGAGCAGTTTCATTTTGACCAGATTCAGTTTCAAATGAACATAGAGTTTGTTGCTATCAAGGAAGCACTTGAGAACCTCTGATTTGGCTCAACCCAGGCTCTGACATTTAAGGAAACTGAGTGTTGAAGCAGGACTGGTGGCCTAAGGTCCTAGGGAGGCTTAGAGATTCCACCCAGCACCCCCAGTCCCTGTCCTCAGGGTTTGCTGCCTCCCAGGAGGTCAGGATTATTGAGGGAGAGGGCAGTGCCAGCCCTAAGGGAGATTCCTCATCCACCTGATGCTCCTAGGGAGAGAAGCCTACACCTGGAAACTTTTCCCCATGTCTTCTTTAGATGCTGTGTGGAGGTGCTCTGCCCAGAAGAAAGGATGTCATGCACTGAGGGGAAGTTCCTGAGGTTTGGCACTCCTGGGGACGGTAAGAGAGTGAGCTATGAGGTGGGGAGCTGTAGCCTGGCTTGCGCTCGCTGAGCCTTACTGAGCACACTGCTCACTGAACCAGCAGCTCCTCTCAGGATGTGTGTTCTTTGCCATCCTCCCCCCACCCCCACCCACCACCACCACATGCCACCTCTGAGTCCCCAGGTCTCTGGAACTGCACAGGCACCCAAAAGCACTTGGTGGGGAGTCTGTGCGGTGCTGGATCTCGTAAGTCTGGAAAGTCTGGAGAGGCGGTATCACTTTTGTATTTCTCCCTCAACTTTAAAATGTATTGTCACACTTTAAAATTTCATAATTTTGTCATATTATGACTGAGCTGAAGTATTTACCCAAGAGTGGAATTTTTGGATCCTTGAGTACGTGTAAGTTCATTTTTAGGAAATACTACCAAAGAGTTTTCGAAAGTGGTTGTAGGAGTTTACACACACAGCAGTGTATGAGCGTTCCAGTTGCTCGGATCTTCACCAACACTTGGTATTGTCAGCATTTTTCAGCCACTCTGGTATAGGTGTAGTGGTGTTTCATTGTGGTTTTCATTTGCATTTTCCTGATGAGTAATGATGTGCAGCTTTTCATGTCCTTTTCAGCCAGTTGGTTATCTTTCTGTGAAATATCTAGTCAAATCTTTTGCCCATTTTTTTCAGGTATATTGTCTCTTTCATCTTATTAATTCATGGAAGTCAGTTACATATCCTTTATGAGGCTTTTTCCATATGATACACGTTTATTCTCATTCTGTTCTTGCTTTCTTTCTCTCTTGAGGGTGTTTTTTTGATGAAGTACAGTTCTTAATTTTAATAAGGTCAAGTTTATTAATTTTTGTCTTTATGCTCCAAGGTCATGAAAATATTCTCCTATGATATCTACTACAAATGCTATTATTTTAAACTTCCCCATTTAGATTTAAAATCCACCTGGAATTGATTTTTATCTATGGTGTGAAATGGAAGTCAAGATTAATTTCTTTCCCATATGAATAACCAGTGACCCTGGGCTGTTTACTAAAACTATCTTCTCCCGATTGCTCTGCTGGGTCAGTTTAGTATACGTGACATAAATGTTCACATGTGTGGGTCTGGGCTGGACTCTGTTTCTCCTAGTGTTTTCCCTTGTACTACTATGGCATTTTGCCCTGTTGACTGTAGCTTTATACAAAGGCTTAATATCCAGTTGTGTAAGCCATCCAAGTTTATTCTTCTTTGAGATTGTCTTGACTATTCTTGGTAATTGGTATTTCTATGGAAAATTTGAAATTGAATAGTTGGTGTCCACCAGATATCTGGACAAATATGGGCTTCCCTGATAGCTCAGTTTGTAAAGAATCCACCTGCAATGGAGGAGACCCCAGTTCAATTCCTGGGTCAGGATATGGAGAAGGGATAGGCTACCCACCCCAATATTCTTGCGCTCCCCTTGTGACTCAGCTGGTAAAGAATCACCTGCAGTGTGGGAGACCTGGGTTCGATCCCTGGGTTGGGAAGATTCCCTGGAGAGAGGAAAGACTACCCACTCCAGTATTCTGGCCTGGAAAATTCCATGGACTGTATACTCCATGGGGTGGCAAAGAGTCGGACAAAACTGAGCAACTCTCACTTTCACTAGATATCTGCTTAGATACTTTACTGTGATTATATAAATCTATGGGTCAATCTGGGGAGAAGTAACATCTTAACAGGACTTCCCTGGTGGCTCAGAGGTTAAAGCGTCTGCCTGCAATGTGGGAGACCTGGGTTCGATCCCTGGGTCGAGAAGATCCCCTGGAGAAGGAAATGGCAACCCACTCCAGTATTCCTGCCTGGAGAATCCCATGGACGGAGGAGCCTGGTGGGCTACAGTCCACGGAATCGCAAAGAGTCGGACACGACTGAGTGACTTCACTTCACTCACTCAACATCTTAACAATACATAGCAAAACAAATGAACAAAAACACACACAAAAAAGCCCAAAACCAACCTTCATAATAAAAAGGAAGAAATTATAAACTGTGAATATTTGCAATTCATATTAAAAAGGGGCTCACATGCCAAATATGCAAACAGCTCCTAGAAACTGATAAGAAAAAGAACAGACACACAGTAGAAAAACTGGCAAAAGACACGAACCCAGAGTTCACACAAAAAGAAGTAAAAATAGCCTTAAATATATGAAAATATGAACAGAAATAGAATAGAAATGCCTACATGTGTTCACCATGCAAAAGAATGTTCAGAACAGCATTATTTGGTAATTCTCTAAACTGGAATGTACATCAATAATAGAAAGGATAAATATTATGCAATGGGTTATATATTTTTGTAATGGAATGCTATACAGAAATAAAAGTGAACTACAGCCACATTAAAAAAGATATTTGAAACTTAGAAATATAATGAAAGTAGTCCAACATAAAAGTCCAACATTCTGTATGATTCCATTGAAGTTCAAAAACAAGCAAAACTAATTCAGGAGGCAGAATATCTGCTACACTTGGGGAGGAAAGGGCAGTGACTTGGGATGGGTACATATGGGGGGCTCCTGGAAAGCTGGTGATGTTCTATTTCTTGTGGTACTGGTTACTGGGTATGTTTCCCCCTGGATAATTTATTAAGCTATACATTTATGATTTCCATACTTTTCAGTACATGCGCTATGATTCAACACACAAAGCCTATCAGTTGGATCCAGAACTTTTTTTCTGGCAAGTCCCAAAGTCAGATGATATAGTGTTTGGTTCAAGACTGAATTACATGGTCTAGATTCATATCCTGGATTTAACCATTTCCTATCTTGGAGATCTTGGCCAAGTTACCAACTCTCTGAGCTTCAGTTTCTTCATCTGTAATATGGGCTCATTGTGGTACCCCTCTCATAGTTATTGAGACTATTAAACCCTCTCAATAAATATTAGCTCTTGAGTGGTTCTTCTTGGTTTTCTTTCTATGGACTATGGAGAAGATGGATGATGGCCTATGGAAGAGGAAGGAAAAGGATGAGGTTCGAGTCAAGAGACATTTTCAAATGGGGGAAGATATGATGTTAAAGTGCGGGCAAAGAGAGTCCAAAGGCTTGGCTTCACTCCTTGCATTCCCTGTCTCTCACCTCCTGTGCCTCTCTAACACAGGAGGTGGACTCACCAGGTGATCTCTAACTGGTTACTCTTTCCAACTATAACACTTTTGAGTTAGAGGGGTAATACAAATGTCATCCAAAAGCCAAACACAAATTTTCATGTTTGATCCAAACCCAAACACAAAGGCCCAGAAACTTGAGAATTAAGGAAAGCAAATTCTCAGCAGTGATATTATGGGTTATTTTTATTTTCTCCATTCAATTTTTTTTTTCTATTTTAAACAATGTGTGTTGCTTACTCTGAATAAAACATCATACCTGATATATCCATGCCTACATATTTATATCTATACATTAAAAATTAAAAACCCGCACATTATAGATGTGCCAGAAAGCATCTGGGCAGGGAAAACATGGCTTCTGATGTACAAGTGCCAAGCCAGTAGGACCTCCTCGACAAAAGAGATCTTGCTAACTGCAAATAATTCCTGAACATTTCTGATTTTTTACCGTGTTTTTCATCTATAACCTCAGGTAAACATACTTTCTCTGTTTCCAGATAAAATTAGTCCAATCATTTGTTATAATATTTCACCTTGTTAATAAAACCTGGGACCAAAGAATGGGAATAAAAGGGCTTTCTACTCACTGTTTCTTAAGTTCTGAAAGTAGTCTGGACAGAATGACCACTTGTTTAAGGAAGTTGTCATAGGTAGCATTTATGAGCAATTGGGACAGGGATCCCTCTGAGAGGAGTCAGGAACCCCAGGTCTGTAGGAAACCTGTGCCAGGTTCAGTGTCCACCACAAGTACCTTCCACCCTGGCCGTGCAGAACTCTGGGTGCTTGTGTGGAAAAGAGCCACCTCTGGGAGTCAGACCAGGACACTCCAGGTGTTCCTGCATTTACCAGGAAGCATTCAGTGTGTCTGAATTATGTGCGGGACACTGTGCTGAGGGCAATCAAAGCTGGATGAAAGATAGGAGGCCACACCTGCCTCACAGGAAACACCCTCCAACAGGATTCCCTTAACTCCTGCATCTGACAACAACCAATGTACAAGCGATCAATGCAAAGAAATAGAGGAAAACAATAGAATGGGAAAGACTAGAGATCTCTTCAAGAAAGTTAGAGATACACGATAACATTTCATGCAAAGATGGGCACAATAAAGGACAGAAATGGTAGGGACCTAACAGAAGCAGAGGATATTAAGAAGAGGTGGCAAGAATACACAGAAGAACTAAACAAAAAAGATCTTCATGACCGAGATAATCACAATGGTGTGATCACTCACCTAGAGCCAGACATCCTGGAATGTGAAGTCAAGTGGGCCTTAGGAAACATCACCACAAACAAAGCTAGTGGAGGTGATGGAATTCCAGCTCAGCTATTTCAAATCCTAAAAGATGATGCTGTGAAAGTGCTGCACTCAATATGCCAGCAAATTTGGAAAATGCAGCAATGGCCACAGGACTAGAAAAGATAGTTTTCATTCCAATCCCAAAGAAAGGCAATGCCAAAGAATGCTCAAACTATCACGCTTGCACTCATCACACATTCTAGTAAAGTAGTGCTCAAAATTCTCCAAGCCAAGCTTCAATAGTATGTGAACTGTGAACTTCCAGATGTTCAAGCTGGATTTAGAAAAGGCAGTGAAACCAGAGATCAGAGATTACCAACATCTGTTGGATCATGGAAAAAGCAAGAGTTCCAGAAAAACATCTATTTCTGCTTTATTGACTATGCTGAAGCCTTTGATTGTGTGGACCACAACAAACTATGGAAAATTCTGAAAGAGATGGGAATACCAGACCACTTGACCTGCTCCTTGAGAAATCTATATGCAGGTCAGGAAGCAACAGTTAGAACTGGACATGGAACAACAGACTGGTTCCAAATAGGGAGAGGAGTATGTCAAAGTTTTATACTGTCACCCTGCTTATTTAATTTCTATGCAGAGTACATCATGAGAAGCACTGGGCTGGATGAAGCACAAGCTGGAATCAAGATTGCCGGGAGAAATATCAATAACCTCAGATATGCAGATGACACCATCCTTATGGCAGAAAGTGAAGAGGAGCTAAAAGCCTCTTGATGAAAGTGAGAGAGAGTGAAAATATTGGCTTAAAACTCAACATTCAGAAAACTAAGATCATGGCATCTGGCCCCATCACTTCATGGAAAATAGATGGGGAAACAGTAGAAACAGTGACAGACTATTTTAGGGGGCTCCAAAATCACTGCAGATGGTGACTGCAGCCATGAAATTAAAAGACACTTGCTCCTTGGAAGAAAAGTTATGACCAACCTAGACAGCATATTAAAAAGCAGAGACATTACTTTGCCACCAAAGATCTGTCTAGTCGAAGCTATGGTTTTTCCAGTAGTCATGTATGGATTTGAGAGTTGGACTATAAAGAAAGCTGAGCGCCGAAGAATTGATGCTTTTGAACTGTGGTGTTGGAGAAGACTCTTGAGAGTCCATTGGACTGCAAAGAGATCAAACGAGTCCATCCTAAAGGAAATCAGTCCTGAATATTCATTGGAAGGACTGATGCTGAAGCTGAAACTCCAATATTTTGGCCACCTTATGCAAAGATCTGACTCATTTGAAAAGACCCTGATGCTGGGAAAGATTAAAGGCAGGAGGAGAAGGGATGACAGAGGATAAGATGGTTGGATGGCATCACCTACTCCCTGGACATGAGTCTGAGTGAACTCCAGGAGACGGTGATGGACAGGGAGGCCTGGCATGCTGCAATTCATGGGGTCACAGAGTCGGACACGACTGAGCGAGTGAACTGAATGTACAAGCATGTTCAGAGGAGAGGGGGCAAGGTGAAGAAGGGAAGAGGAGCTCAGATTGAGTGGATGGGATCTTGTCACTGTTAGTGGCTGAAAGTATGTGGGGGGTTGGGGTGTGTAGAGACAGAGGGATCCCAGCAGAGGAGCAGGGTGAGGAAGGGCAGGTGAGGAAGTGTGAGGAGTTTGCTAAAGTAAAGACTTCAGGAGACTCAGGGTGGGAGCCAGATGCGGGGGCCTCCGTGGTCATCTAGGGACTGTGGCTGGGTTTGGTGGGGGCTGCAGTGAGGGCCTTTTGAGCAGGAGAGTGAATAGATGAGAGCTGTATTTAAGGAGAGTTATGTGGCATGGTGAGTTGGGTGAATGGAACTCAGGGTCTTATAAATTAGCCTTTTCATTAGAATTCCATTCAAGTCTTGAGGCCTGGATTCTAAACCCTTATGAGAAAGAGATGGTCTCTTTTAGAGATGCTTTCCAGTTCTTATTTGTAGCCAAGCACCACTCTATGCTACTTCCCAGCAGAGACTGGTTTTAACCAAGACAAAGAAGATAAGGATCGTTTTCTTGTTCTGTTTTCAGAACATTCAGTGTGCTGCTCTGGATGCTCTTGCCAGCCCTGAGGTATCCCTCTGCCAGAGAAACTGGCTGGAGTTTCACTACTCCACGTGGGGGCTCAGGTCCCTAAGGGCAACCAAGCCCCTTCCCTGGAAAGGAAGTGAGGGCGGGGCCAGCGGAGCTCCCGCCCCTCAGTGTTGCCTTGGAGACCAAATGTGTACCGTTGCAGTTGAGGTTGGACTCGCCCTGGCTGGTTTGAGTGGTACTTTCTGCAGGTGTGGCCGCAGCCGGGCCCCTGAACGCAGGGCCTCGCTCCACTTGGTGGGGCTTAGAGGGCCTGTCCCGAGACCGCCGCCGCTCCTTGGTGGGCCTGGGGGGCAGGCGTGAGAGGAGGGGCTGTGCTTCCCAGCAGTCAGTAGGTACGGAATTGGCGTAGCCAGAATCAGACAGCTCTCTCCTCCTCCTCCCTCTACCCAAGTGTCCGTTTTGGGGAGGAGGGTGCTGCGGGGGAGGTCCTCGAACAGCTTTCAGCTCCAATCAGGAGTTCAAGGCCAGGTTGAAATCTGCGCTGACACCTTTTAGGTACGTTGACTTTTCCCCGGAGGAGTTCGAAAGAGTGAAGTACAAACAGTAACCGTCATTCTTTGCCCTCAGAGTCAGTCTCGAATTTGCGCCTGGCGGTGCTGGGAGACCAGCCTTCCTCGTGAGTTCCAGTTAGGTTCGTGCCTGAGGTTTGTTTCCTTTTTGCTTCTTCGCACCCCTCCCCCAGCCCCCACCTCCGATTCTTCTTTTAAAGTATAAACCCCGAGGCCTGAGAGGGGCTCTGATGCTTTCTGCTAGAGCTGGGGTGCCTCAGCCCCGGTGGACTCGCCCAGCCTGTCTACCTGCCTGGAGACACTTGTTCTCCAGGGAGGACTTTTCCTTGGAGGCGGGCGGAGAGACTTCTTAGTATCCGCCTGGTCTGAGACCAACCCGTAGACAACGTCTTCCCTGCAGAGTTGTCCGGCTCGAGGCCAAGATGTCTTCCGTGGGGAAGGTGACCCAGATTCCCAGCGGGAAGGTCTACCAGCAAATCTTCGAGGCTGAGGTAGGCCTGTCCTTCTATTTCCGCTTTTCCTGGTCCCCTGCTTCCCTCAGCTTCCCTCCCTTAGAAGACTTCCTTGCCTGGGAACCTAATGAAATAAGGGCTTTGAAATTGTGTTGATGAAAAATAATTCTTGTTGTTTCCTAAAATGTAGGAATACAAAATTAGAATGTCTGTTCCTGAAAATTGCAAAGTCTATATTAAAATTTAATTTAAATCCCTCAGAAATAGCCAAAATTTACCATTGGGTGTCCTGGATCTTTTTTCTATGCATGAAAGCATCTCTGATTTTTCTGTTTAAAAGTTGGTGTGATTCTATAGCAGTGCCTTAAAACCTCCTTTTTCCCTGTCTACAGTATCTCAGAGAGCTTTCCGTGTCAGTGCAAATTCATGTACTTCACAATGTTTAGTGGCTGCATAGTTTTTGATATAGGACTTCCTGTAATTTATTAAAGTAATGCCCTCTTGATAACTATATAAGTTGTTGGCATTGCCTTGTCATCTGTAAAAAACTACACAGATGACATCTTAAAAGAAAAACATACTCAAACCCTTCTTTTGAAGTTCTGTACTGCTTATTTAAAGGGGATTTTTATTCCTACTTTGAGTCCTAAGTAATGCTCTTTGTGGAGGGCTTGGAAATTATAATAGTATAAAGAGACCGTAGAAATTACTCACATGATCCTGCTGCCTGGAAGCAACCATTCTTAACCTTTGGCATATTTTCTCCTCATTGTTTCTCCATGCGTTTAAAATTTTGAAATCATAATGTATAACTTTCATCATAATTTTCTTTTATGCTGTTAATTACTAGGTTCTGTTGTATAGCATATCATAAGCATTTCCTCATGTCATAAAAAATCCTTTGTAAGTCTCATTTTTAATAAATTCCTAACATTCCATTGAATGGAGATACTGGGTTTATTTAACCAGTCCCCTAAGTTGGACAGTTCCATTTTTCCAGTTCTTTGTGATTATAAGAAATGATGGGATGCACATCTTGGTTCTCATTAAAATTCCTTAAAAGATACCCTCCCAGAAGTGCCTGAATGACCAATGCGGGGAGTAGAAAGCCCTCCTTCATGGGGTGTGCCCTGGGGTTGAGGGCCTCCCTCAAAGTGCCTTCTTGCTGGCAGGCTCACACTTGAGCTTCTAAGGTGGCACAGGCAGCCTGGGTGCTAGGGAGTCTACAGTTCCAGCTGCCTTCACCTGGTTCTTCCACGGATTCAGGTGCAGCTGGTCCGCTCCCTGGCATCCTCTAGGAAGCGAGCTGTGGAGCGTTCCATGATCCCAAAGGATGGCAAGAAGCCCTTGATGAAGAAGGTGGATGTTCGTGAAGGCGAGATACTGTCTCCTCGGCAGCGGAAGTGGATGCGCAGCCTACCCAATGACTGGACCACAGAAAATCCTGTTCTTTACAGGTAGGTCCTGCTTTCCAGGCCATAACCCCCCACACACCAGGGGTGGTCAGGATTTTCAAAAACTCAAGAAGAGCTCCCACAAGATGAGTACCAGATGGGAATGAAATCCAGGTACCTCCTCTGAGAGATGGAAATAATAATAATGTCTACTTTGCAGGGCTGTTTCCTTCTTCTCTCCCTCCCTCTCCCTTGACAGGCACCAGGCATGCAGATCCCAACCTCCTGGAACTTGAACTCAACAGTAAATAAATAAGCAGGTCTCCCCGAAGATGGAAAGGTTCTGACACTGAGGACAGCGGGACAGTGGGACAAGAGTCAGGAAATCTGTCTGACACCAAGGACAGGGTGGTGGGGGACAGGAGTCAGGAAACCTCCACTGAGACCAGAGGATGAGGGCAGGGAACCACAGGGCGAGGCTCTGAGGCAGTACCAGTTTGATCTTCTCCAGAAGACTGGAGAAATCAGTGGGCCTGGGGAGAGGAGTGGGAGATGAGTCCAGGAGAGGCTTGCCGGCCATAGTCAGTATTTCGAACTTCACTGGAGTTACTAGAGTGAGCAGTGACTTGCGTTTGTGTGTTTGTTTTTTTTTTTTTGAATGGGTACAGGGTTTCTTTTATTCTTTTTTAATTAACTTATTTTAATTGGAAGATAATTGCTTTAAATACTGTGATAGTTTATCCATACATCAACATGAATTGGCCACAGGTTTACATGTGTCCCCTCATCCTGAACCCTCTTCCCACCTCTCTCCCCACCCTTTCCCTCAGGGTTGTTTTTTTTTAAGATTTTCAAGCAGTGGTGTGCAGAATGTGGGGGGCTGCAAGGAGAGGCAGAGAGGCCAGGGAGGAGGCCAGGGTAGTCCATGTCAGCTCTGTAGGGCTGTGAGAGAGTCAGCAGGGCACTTTGGGTTTATTTTGGAGGCAGAACCCAGGTGACAGATTGGGTAGGAGGAGAGGGCTCCTGAGAGTCCTAGGTCTCTGGCCTGAGTCCTTGGACGGACAGCCATTCCCTGAGATGGGAGCCAGTGGGGTGGGAGCAGGGAGCTGAACTTGAGATTCCCAAACATGCCATGTCAGCTCCCTGAGCTCACGCTCCTCAAGTAGGAAGAAAGGATAAGGAGGGGTTGCATTTTCCTTGGTGGGGGGCACTTTGGAGAATGCAGCAGGAGCTGGGCTCCCACTAGGTTCTTTCATCTCTCCACCAACCATAAATGCTTCTCAGGTGTAGGTCTCTGGGACAGGGAGTCAGTCCAGCTCTATCTGCCTTTGTGTTCCCTTTAACCTTGTTGGAGCAGGGATTGACCCACTGCTGGGTGAAGGTCTCTCCCCTGCCCTGCCCTTCGAGTCTCCCCAGGCAAAGTTCCCCTACAGCCCCTGAGACTCAACACCCTGAACTGTTGGGCAGACCCATTAGCCACCCAGGCACAGACCAGGAGGTCAGCACTCTCCAGCCCATGTCCCTGATGCCCAATGCAAGGATCCAGATGCACAGACAACTGGGACCTGACCATGATCCCCCCCATCTCCCAAAGTGACAGTCTCACAGCCTGCCTGTAACTCCGGATCCTTTAAAGGACAGGCTCCTCTCCGCCGACCTCTTTTCTGTTAGGCCCAGGGTCTTCTGAAGTCTCCCTGTGCTTCCCGAGGGTCCCCTTTCCCCCTGAGTTTTGGCTTGGACCACCCATCATCCCCATAACTGGATATGACGTCAGTTAGGAGCTCTTGGCACCCACAGGACCGTATCTGGGGAAAGGCACGTCTCATGGAGGGTGCTGGCATTGTGCCACCTTCTTGGTGCAGACTAGGTCCACTCTGCCATGGATGCGAATCCAGAGCACACCTCCCTGTCCAGGAAGAGAGATGTGTTTATAACCAACCAGGCCCTGCTCCCCTCAAAGTAACTGAGGTCACTAACTGAGCATCAGCACCTCTCTGAGGGCCTTGTCCCCTTCTTGAAAATTCAGCTAGCTAAACCAGTCACCTTGTACATTCGTTCACCCAGGACAGGACATCTGGGTGAGTAGAAGAGGAACTTGGGGTATGGGTAGATCACCACTAGCATAAACTAGCACAAACTTGCACAGGGCAAGTAACTGAGATGCCAGAGCCATAAGCAGCTCCCATAGTTGGGGTACCCTGGCAGCTGCCTTGGTCCAGGGGCATTTGGTTGACAAAGTTGAGAGATGCGCCTCTGGAGGGTCAGCCTGGGCCCCATCAGCTGCCGCCCTGCAGTCCCCCTTGGTGGTAGGTGTACATGAGGACTGCATCAGACAATGTCTGAGAAGTGCTTCACGTGTTGGGGCCCCAGGCACAGCAGGTGTTGCTGAGAACTGCATTTCTGGGGTACTTGTCCTGTGAACAGCACATTCCAGGATTTTCATTCCAAAGCTGAGGTTGTGCTCACCCACCCTGGTCCTCCCTACTGAGACAGTTTGTCCTGGGGTCCCAGCTTTCTCCTCCCTCATCCAGACTTTGTGGACCATGGACCTGGGCATCACAGGCAGGGATCTGGGAGTCCCAGGGCCAGTTTGTCCAGGGACTTCCCTCCCACATTCCCCTCTCTGGACAATGGGGTCACCCCAGGTGCCTCATCTGATGGGTTGTTGAAGAAGCAGATGAGGGCCTGCTGAACGCTGAGCCTTGGTCCAGCATTCCCAGGCTGGCCAAGCCCCCAGTGGCCCTCAGTTTCCACATGTGGAAGATGGCTCATGCCAACCACCCACACTTGGTGTGCAGCCAGAATGGAGCAAGCTCCCTGAGGCAGGCCCCTGTTCTCATCTGAGGACTGTGGTGTGTCTGCTGGCAGCAGATACCCTGGCAGTGTTTGCTGGGGGCACGTCCTTGGGGCATTCTGGAATTGGGTGGCCCCAGGCTATTGCCAATTCCCAGGGTCTCTGTGAACCCCGAGAGCTACCCTGGAGGGGGTGGTGCAGGGACTGTGGGGGTCAGTGTTTATCTCTGCTTGTGCCTCAGGGAAAAGGAAATAGCCAAAAAGGAAAAAGCTCAAGAGAGTGAGAACACCATCGCCGCCAGAGAAGTCCGGGGCCTCACGGATACCATTGGTGAGCCTGTGTTCAGCTGTGAGGGCAGAGAGTGCTCCGTGGGGAGCTCCTGGGAGCTCTCATGTAGAAGCACCTGCAGGTCCCACTGTCCCTCTGCTCAGCCTCATAGGAGGCCATCCCCCTGGACCCTCTCCCCTGAATCTTTCCCTGTACCTCCTCCCCTCAGCCTGTCCCCTGCACTTCCTCCCCTCAGTCTTGTCCTCTGGGTCTTTCCCCTGAACCTCCTCTCCTCAGCATTGACCGCTGAACCCTTGTCCCCCCTTCCCCTGGACCTTCTTCTCAGTGCAGGGAGCTGGGGGAGGAAGGGGGCTGCCTGCACAGTCAGCACTGACTGATGAGACCAATTGGTGAAGGGTGTACTGTAGCTCGATTTTCTGTGATTTCATGGAAGGATCTTTCAGTTGACATTGCTTCCCTTCACACCTTCACACATACATCGTGCTTCCCTGGTGGCTCAGATGGTGAAGTGTCTGCCTGCAATGCAGGAGACCCGGGTTTGATCTCTGGGTCAGGAAGATCCCCTAGAGAAGGAAATGGCAATCCACATCAGTACTCTTGCCTGGAAAATTCCATGGATGGAGGAGTCTAGTGGGCTACAGTCCATGGGGTTGCAAAGAGTCAGACATGACTGAGTGACTTCACTTTCTTTCTTTTCCTTCATACCACATTACCCTAGTTTGACTTTATCCCGATATAGAAGCTCTTTTTCCTTGTGATTAAAAAAGTAGTACTTGCTCAATATAGAAAAACAAAGGAAAGAGATAAAGCAGAAAGTGAAAAGTCTACCTCCACAGTAGCACGCATTCTCTTCCTAAGAGTGCCCACTACCAAAGAGACCACATAGTGTCCAGGGTCCCACATGTATTCAGGGCACAGCAGGGCACAGGGTAATAGAACCGGCCTCTCGGCTTCATCCCGAGGAGTAATTGACTTAGAACAATACCTAGCGAGTGGTAAGTGCTTTTAAGTGTCAGTAATTCTTATCTGTGTATGTATTTTCTTCTTTAAAACTTCTAATTAAAACCTGCTGCTGCTGCTGCTGCATCACTTCAGTCATGTCTGACTCTGTGCAGCCCCATAGACAGCAGCCCACCAGGCTCCCCGGTCCCTGGGATTCTCCAGGCAAGAACACTGGAGTGGGTTGCCATTTCCTTCTCCAATGCATGAAAGTGAAAAGTGAAAATGAAGTCTCCCAGTCATGTCTGACTCCTAGCGACCCCATGGACTGCAGCCTACCAGGCTCCTCCGTCCATGGGATTTTCCAAGCAAGAGTACTAGATGGCCCTATTCTATACATACCATTTGGAACATTTTTCCAGCATTCAGTTGTATATGCAAGACTTAATTCCCTATAGCACTTAAGGATCACCTTCCTTTTCCTTGAGACTCTGATACTGCTGGCCTGCTTTGGGGGTGGGCATCTCCTGAACTCAGGCACTTGCTGTCTTGCTGTCTTCCCCTGGGTGCTCTGACCTCACCTTGACGCTCTGAGGGCAACCTCATCACCTCTGTTGTTCTCTAGTTCCTGAGAGGATCAGTACCACCACCTTTCAAAAGCAAGGAGATTCCAAGAGAAGGGGCTACGAGAGTGCCCTGGTGAGCTTTAAGGAGGAGATCGCTCAGATTGGCATGGTGAGACTTTTCCCTCTCACTCCCCTTCTGTTCCTGGGCCATTCCAACGGGAGGGTGGGCTTTGTACAGCACCCACTGCCCCTCCCCCCAGGTCCTCAGTGGCTCACCACAGTGTAGACGGAATGGTGTAGACAGAATTGCAGGAGTCATGTTTGGATGGCTCATGGCAAGTGCTGATGGTGAGCACAGCCCTATATGTCAGGTACTGTTACAACCCGCCTTTTACAGATGAGGCCCGGAAAGTCCTGCCTGATTTGGCATGTAAGGGCCAAGTAGGAACTGGACTCTGGGTCTGATGCTTAAGTCAAGTCTTTGATCACCCTGCTCAGTCCTGCTAACAAGGGGCCAAACATCCTGCCCTTAGGCACTACCCTTACTTGGCTCCCCATTCCTTTCCGGAGACTTTGTCTGTAACCAGACTGATCCCTGGAATATTCCCTAAAGAGACCTTTTTTTGCCCTTTTGGGTCCATATCTCTAGGCCCTAAATCACACTCTCCACTTCTGTGTGAATTCCCTGTGGGAGATGGCTGTAGACCCAAAGCACCAAGAAGGCACTCTTCCAGCCTGCTCCTCACTTTTCTAATACATCTCAGTTGGACATGAGCTCTGCTCTCACCATGAGCTCTGTGCCTGTGGTTATACAACCTAACTGAGCCTCAGTTTCCCGATCTGAAGTACTCTTGGAATTATTTCTTTGGCCACTTCTTTAATGAATACTTGTGGAGCTCCAACCAGGGGCCAGGCATAAGGTCAGCACCTACTTCACAGGCTGTGATGAGGACCAAGTGAGTCTGAGGACAAGGCCTCACACATGATATGTGTCCCAAATGGTGCTGCCCTCGTGCTGTGGCTGGCAACAATGAGTAAACCTTAACTCTTAGGTCTAGTTACGAGTTACTATTTTTGAGAGGGGACCACAGCTGGCGCTTCCGTACTATAGGGTTGGGGAGGAGTCCTTTCTGTCCCAGGGGTGTTGATACCATAGCCCTCGCCCTCCCTGGCCTGTTTTAGGAAATGGAACCTCTCATCTTGGAACCAGGAGCACGTCTTTTAAAAAAGCTGGCTGAGTCTGATGAGGATGTGAACAATCTCTTCAAAAAGGTGGAAAACGACAGCAACCTCGAAGACTACTCCATCCAAGTAGGCGTCTCCCTCGTGGTGGGGCCTGCCCCGCCTGTGTCCGTTCCTGCTCCTCCTTCCCTCTGTCCCACCCGTCCTCACAGTCCCACCCACACTTCTCTGCACAGGCCCTGTTGGAGCTGAGGGATCAGGTGGCCAAGAAGTTCCTGCTGCAGAAGCAGCAGATCAAGGAGCTGGATGAGACACTGCACTCACTTGAGTTCTCCCGGGTAGATAAAGTGAGCTTGCCTCCAGATGGGCTCTGGGCGACTCTCACTTGTGCCATTTATGGGGCACCACCTGTTTTCAGTCCTCTAGGAGAAGAGAGTCGCTCACTGTGGTGCCTTGTCATTTCTAGCTAAAAAGCGTGTTGAAGAAATACGTGGAAATCATAGAGAAAACTTCCTACCTCATGCAGCCCGACGTGTATAGGCTGATCAATAAAGAAGCCATGGTGAGTGGTTTTCAAGTGAATGGGATCAGCCTGCAAGAGCAGGGCCACAAGGTGCCCTAGGGCCTGGGTCTCAGCAACGATGGGCTTCTCATAGGTAACATTTCCAAGTAACTCAGGTTGGCCACTTGAGTTCAGAACCAGAGTCTTTGTTAAGTACTTCCAATGGAAATCCCTCCAGTACATTTTGTGCTTCCCTGCCATGTTCATCCCAGTGAACCTAATACAGTGTCAGCAGTTTGACCGATGCTGATCCTGCGAGCCCCTTCGGGGCTGTGTCTCAGCTACCATGTGCAGTGCAGTGTGTCTGTGACAGAAGCATGATCTCCCAGCTGTCGTGGACTCAGGGTGGTGTGTGCACTTATAAGTGACCTCAGGACGCTCTGTATGTCTAGTCTCTCCAGTGGTTCTTGTCTGTCCTACTGCTGTCTGTCAGTGCCTGTTGCTGAACCATGCCTGCCCCTCTGGCTCTGCTCCCACTGCTTCCCTGTCCACACCCCAGCCTCCCCCAGATGCTTCCTTTGGAATTGAAAAAAAACAGGGAAATCAATGTTATTCATGACAGGACACTTCTTCTGGCTACTCAGAGGCACATTTTCTTATGTGGGTTTCTGGGTCTGGTGCAGAAAGCTGGGCTTGCCAGGTAACGGGCCTCCTGGCAGCACGCAGAGTAGAAGCAGCACAGTGTTCAGAAACACAGATGGGCGCCAGCCCAGGTGTGTGCCTCGGGGTCCTGGACAAAGCATGGACTGGGAGTAAGCACAGACCCCCTCCTCTACGGTCCAGACAGGAATGTTCCCGAAATTGCTGCACCTGGAACTCTGTGTCCATAAAATGAGGACAGTTATACTCAGGCACCAGTACTTGTTGGGAGGGCTACATGAGAGGGCTCAGCAGTGGCCGCTCTCATTTGAGACATGCAAGAGTTCCTCACTTTGAATTAACCACTTGCTCGACTAGGTGTGCCAGAGTTAGCAGTCTCCCAGTTACATTTCGGCGTTTGGCTTCGCTAGGCCTATCGTCCACGGAACAGCTGGTGCTTTCTCCTTGCTCTGTGTGCATCGATCTCTTTTAACTCCAGCAGCACCCTGTGTTGTGAAGAGCTTCATCTTCACAATATGGCTACAGATTTGGAGGTTCAGGAAATGCTTGCCAATGCCCCCCAGCTAGGAACAGCTGGCATTAAACCTCAGCTTCCAGTGGAATTTCATTACTGGAATTTCTGCCCGCTGCGTGTAGCAGTTCTCAGCCCTGCTCTAGGGCAGTGCATAGAGGGCTCTGGGACATGTATGGAACATTTTTGGCTGTTCCAGTCCTTGGGGACACGGGAGAGGCTACTCCAGTTGAAGGGGCTGGGGAGGCTGGGTGGCAGATGAGTACCACCCAGTGAAGAATCGTCTCCACTGCCATGCCAAAGGTGCCCTTGGGAGGACTGCTAAAGAGTGTTCTAGCACTGACCTCATTTGGTCATTGGGTACTGGTTCTCATCACAACCGTGTGTGACTGGTCCCTGGTAGCATGAGCATTCTGCTGTTGGAGCAAATTTATAAAAAGAACAGACACTGAGAGCCTGCTGAAGTGCTTAACTCTAGTGAATTTAGAATCACCTTTTTAAACAGTCTGAGATGGCCTTGGAGCTGGGTTGAAACTCACCTGACCAGAATTCACTGTTAAGCCTTCAGGATAGACCCTTGTCACTGTCTGTAGCTGCTGAACCCCAGGCAGCTTCTTTGAGTGCCCAGTGACCTCCCCTCCTCAGTACTCCTCAGATGCTGCCACCACCCTGCTCGGCACTCAGCCCACAGCTCACCCGGCCTCTCTCCAGCTGCCCACCACCCCTCTCCTACTGAGCCTTGTTCTGACCTTGGAGAGCCTCCGCTCCATCTAGAACCTGCCCACCTGTGACTGCAGATCATAAATCATGCCCTGCTGGGCAACCGGAGGGCCCTTGCCCAGCTGTTCGTCAACCTGATGGAGGCCAGGCTGCAGCAGGAGCTTGATAGCCACCGCCGCTGGCAGGGCCTGATGGATGCCTGGAAGGCTCTCAAGAAGGAGGACCTAGTGCAGGGTTTCAGGTCAGTGGCTGCCCACACTGCAGAGGCTCTCCCCCCCAACCCCCACCCTGCACCCCCGCCAGCGTGGGTCAGTGAGCAGAGTGCGTTCTCCCTCCTTTTATCATCACTTTAAAATGCGGTGCTTTTTCTGATGGTAAAAGTAATAGGTGCTTTTTTTTTCCCCCTTAGAGTCAAAATAGAAGTATAAGGAGAAATTAAAAGTCACCATTAATTTCTCATCACAGTGAGAAGCACAGCTGATGTTTTGGTATTGTTTTCTTCCAGGCCTTTTTAGACCCATACTGCATGTGTAGATTTGTATCTTATTTTCTTCATACACATTTTCTCATACGCATCTTCTTGAAAGTGAAAGTGTTATTCACTCAGTCGTGTCTGACTCTTTGTGACCCCATGGACTATAGCCCACCAGGCTCCTCTGTCCATGGGATTCTCTAGGCAGGAATATTGGAGTGAGTTGTCATTGCCTTCTCCGGGGTCTTCCCGACCTGGGGATCAAACCTGGGTCTCCTGCATTACAGGTAGATTCTTTACCATCTGAGCCACAAGGGAAGCCCGAAAGTGAAAGTGAAATTTGCTCAGTTGTGTCCAACTCTTTGTGACCCCATGGACTATACAGTCCATGGAATTCTTCAGGCAAGAATACTGGAGTGGGTAGCCTTACCCTTCTCCAGGAGATCTCCCCAATCCGGAGATCAAACCCAGGTCTCCCGCACTGCAAGTGGATTCTTTACTAGCAGAAGCCCACTGTACAAGTGGTTTGAAAATGTTAGCCTGATTACCCGCCCACTGTCCACTCTTTACTGTTACTGGGCCAAGGAGAATGGCCATCCCTCAGGCTTGGGCCACTTCCCACCCTGTGGTAGCAAGTTTCACTCCTGGGAGAGAGGGTGAAGAGAGGACCCATCTCCAAGCTTCCCCCATCAGGTGGCACTCTTGTTAATACTGATGCAAAGGCCATGGAGGTTTTGGCCAGCAAAGAAGGCTTTCTTTTGCTAAGAAAGGGACACTTGGAACCAAGATGTCTAAGGTCACCAGAGAGTGTCTGTCTGTGCTGTAGGTGTGGTGGCGGGAGGCCTGCTGTCCACCCGCATTTCTAAATGGAGACCACCGGAGTCTGACTCTAGGATGGATGGAGAAGTGTACCGAGCTCTCACTGCCCCTGTACTTTCTCTGTGACCTTCGTCAAGGGCTCAAACATTTGCAGGCTTTGTCTGCAGATACCATGATGGACTGGTGACAGGGTTTCAGTGATGATCAACAAGATGCTCTATGGAAAGTACCTGGTCCAGGCCTGGGCTTGGATCAGGGAGGTTCAGACATCAGTAACCATCATGGACAGTGGTGGGAAGAGGTGACATTTACTGGGCATTTCCCAGGAGTGAGGCATGGTGCTAATGGTTTTGCTCGCGTTATCTGGCGGGGTTCTCACAAGTACCACTTGAGGAAGGTATTGTCATTACCTTGACAGAAGAGGAAACCAAGTTTCAGGGAAGGGGTGACTTGTCCAAGGTCACAGAGCTGGAGGCAGCAGTCAGGACCTACACCTGAGCTATGCCTGCCGACCCCTCTGTTCTTCCCTCCTTGCCTGTGTCCCTGAGGCCTGGATGTGGGGAAGGGGTTGGGAGTGGTGTCAGGGTGCTGAATGTTCTTACCGTGAGTCTCATGCCTTCTCTCCCACCCACCGTGCCCCTCCTCTCCTGTCCATGGTCCAATATGTCTGGAAACCCAGTGAGTTCATGGCCAGTGAGAGGATCCAGACTCCTCCAGCTGTGAAGAAAGAGCTTGAGACCATGATGAAGAACCAGAGCATCCTGCAGCAAAAGCGACTGGACCATCTGTGCACCATCTGGTACAGCAGGAGGGGAGGGCCCTCTGGGGAGGGGCACCTTTGGGGGTCCATGGGGGAGGCAGGCAGAGTCCTTACTGTTGACTTTGCTCTTGAGGTGTTGTCCTCCAGACCAGGCCATCTCCCAGTTCTCTGGCCCTGGGCTAGTCACCTGGGTCCACATTCTGGGGTGTCCCAGCCCCAGTAGCAACAGGGAACGCGACACATTTGCTGCAGAAAGTTTAGTGTGACTCTGCCAAAGAGCTTGGAAGGAGGCAGTGGCGAGGGGTGAGGTCAGAGGAGAGTAGGGGAGTTGGAGGGGAGCCAGGTCAGGGGGTGGACTTTTTCCTGAGGGCAGTGAGGAATGGAGTGGTTCCATCAGCTCTGCAGTTTGGAGCATGGATGGAGGGATGTGAAGCTGAAGGCCCAGAGGTTGGTAAGGAGGCTGCTGTCATCAGACAAGGGCCCTGTGAGAGGGTGTGGACACCCTCTGCTTTGCTTAGACCTGTGTTCACCAGCTCTGATCCCATGATAATAAGCTGCGTGGTAGGGGCATGCTGAATGTTCTAGATCCTGGAAGCCCACAGCCCTGGGAATCTGCAGCATCTACCCTCAGCAGCAGGATGGAGCCTACATGGTCCTGCAAGGCAGAGACATTTCACGTGCTGGGAGCCATGCACCTCACTGGTCCCTTTCATTCTGGTCACTTTGGGATACAGGTTCTTCCCATCACCTCACCACAGAGCCCAAGTTCTCCTAGGATGTTAATGACTGTTAGGACCCTACACAACTCAAGCCAGAGAGACTCCACCCGGATGGGCAGGAGATGCCCAGGTGCAGCCACATCTTCATGTAAGCATGAAATTCACAAGGTAGATAAAAATCTCACCACAAGGAAAAGTGCTTTTGTTGTTTTCTATGACTCCACTTGGGCTTCCCCAGGTGACACTAGTGGTAAAGAACCCTCCTGCCAATGCAGGAGACATAAGAAACACAGGTTTGATTCATTGGTCAGGAAGATCCCCTGGAAGAGGGTGTGGTAACACATTCCAATATTCTTCCCTGGAGAATCCCATGGACAGGAGGCTGGCAGGCTATAGTCCATGGGGTCACAAAGAGTTGGACACAGCTGAAGCAACTTAGCACACACACGCATGACTTCACTTATTTCTGACACTGAGTCCCTGTTCATAAAGGTGGGCAAAACTTAGTCTTTCTTGGGGATCTTGCCCATTAACAGAAAGCCAGGGAATCCCGCCCAGAGCCAAGCCTGGGGAGTCTGGTCGTCAGTGTTTGGTCCACACACATTGTTGTTCAGTCACTCAGTTGTGTCTGATTCTTTGTGACCCTATGGACTGCAGCACGCCAGGCTTCCCTGTCCTTCATTATCACCTGGAGTTTGCTCAAACTCATGTCCATTGAATCAGTGATGCCATCCAACCATCTTATCCTCTGTCACCCCCTTCTCCTCCTGCCTTCAATCTTTCCCAGCATCAGGGTCTTTTCCGATGAACTGGCTCTTCACATCAGGTGGCCAAAGTGTTGGAGCTTCAACTTCAGCATCAGTCCTTCCAATGAATTTTCAGGGTTGATTTCCTTTAGGACTGACTGGTTTGATCTCCTTGCAGTTCAAGGGACTCTCAAAAGTCTTCTTCAACACCACACTTCAAAAGCATCACACATGCTACTGGGCAACTGCTGCTGCCTCCACACAGCTGGACACAGGAATCTTGAGGACACTTCTCTGAGCCCCTGAGTTCTCCCATCCAGGCAGCCATTTCTTCCAAAGGCCTGGGTGTTGTAGTTGCTCCAGCAGTGCCACCAGGAAGCAGGACCCACCTGCTGGCACTGCCAGGCACCCGCCACCCTGCTCTGTCCACCCCTTCCCAAGCCCCTTTCTATTGGGTGAAGAGAGAGTGCTGGTCCACAGCATCCTCTTCCTCCCCAGGGCTCTCTGCCAAGTCCCTCAAATGCCTGCTCCTCACCAATGCTCTCGACTCCCCTTAGCACTTAGACTTTGCAAACCAAATACAGAAAGAGTTCTAGGCTGATGTCTTTTCTGCCCCAGCACATCCTTCATACAGGCTGTGAATGTGGAGCTGGCTGCTGCCCAAGTGGAGTGGAAAGCTGGGGCCAAGCACATGGAGAAAAACGCCTCCTTTGATGCTTCTGGCCACAGCTGGGACATACTGTATAGTGGCAGTGTCTTCAGGCAGCGTGTGGAGCTGGGTGTGTGATATGACCTGGCTTGGAGGAAGTCGTGGGCAGTTCTAAGATATCAGAAGCAAGAGCACACTTATAGGACATAGGACTCAGCAGTGGGGATATATAAAAAGGTGAAGTCAGGACATAATTCCCGTGTCTGGAAGCATTGCAAACACATACAACTTAAAGGTTAAGTTGCAAAACCTTGATCTCAGAAATCCAGTGAGTGTCAAGCAAAGGTTTGGGTTTGTGGTGTTTGTGCAAGCAGGTCTGGACAGCTCCCACAAAGCACACCATGTAGACCCCACTTATTTCTTCTTGGCCTATCAGTAGCTAGGGAGCCTTCTAATCAAGCCTGAGGAGCTGTCCAGGGAACTAACTGCCTCACGTGGGACCTCAAGCAGGCCCCACATCCCATCCCAACCCATGGCTACAGGCCTTCCTCTGGAAACCCCAGAGTCCCAGACACCCGGCAAGAACCTTTGTTCTGGCTCATGCCAGGCCCTCTGTAGGCTTGTGGGTAGTGATGGCAGAAGGGTTGGGAGTTAATTATTAAGATTCCCAGGGTCTCTCCCAGGAGAATTTCCATGGATTTTCTTGGACCCAATAAATACTTGTGCATATAATTTTTTAAAATGAAAATTTCATTTTGGAGTAATGTTAGATTTATAGAAAAGTTACAAAGATAACACACAGAATTCCTCTATATTCCTAATCCAGTTTCCCTAGTGTTGTCATCTTACCCTGCCTCTGGATGCTTGTTAACACTAAAATTAACTTAGATGCATTTTCATTACCTATACAACACACTGTTTTGAATTTCACCAATTTTTCCATTAATATCCTTTTTCTGTTCCAAGACCCAGTCTAGGACACCACATTGCATTTAGTACAGTGTTTAGACTTGAGACCATTCTCTGCACACTCTCGTATTTTCCCTTTTGCTCTTTCAATTCAGTTCAGTCACTCAGTCATGTCTGACTCTTTGCAGCCCCATGGACTGCAGCACTCCAGGCTTCCCTGTCCATCACCACCTCCTGGAGTTCACCCAAACTCATGTCCATTGAGTTGGTGATGCCATCCAACCATCTTATCCTCTGTTGTCCCCTTCTCCTCCTGCCTTCAATCTTTCCAAGCATCAGGGTCTTTTCCAATGAGTCAGCTCTTTACATCAGGTGGCGAAAGTATTGGAGCTTCAACTTCATCATCACTCCTTCCAGTGAATATTCAGGACTGATTCCTTTAGGATGGACTGGTTTAATCTCCTTGCAGTCCAAGGGACTCTCAAGAGTCTTCCAACACCACAGTTCAAAAGCATCAGTTCTTCGGTGCTCAGCTTTCTTTATGGTCCAGTTCTCACATCCATACATGACTACTAGAAAAACCATAGCTTTGACTAGATGAACCTTTGTTGGCAAAGTAATGTCTCTGATTTTTAATACACTGCCTAGGTTTGTCATCGCTTTTCTTCCAAGGAGCAAGTGTCTTTTAATTTCATGGCTGCAGTTACCATCTGCAGTGATTTTGGAGCCCAGGAAAATAAAGTCTGTCACTGTTTCCATTGTTTCCCCATCTATTTGCCATGGAGTGATGGGACTGGATGCCATGATCTTCGTTTTTTGCTCTTTACTATCCCACTCTAAGTAGGCTGCCCAAGACCATCATGGGCTACATGTCTTGTCTTGGCATAATTGTTCTTAGCCTCCTCCTTTCACTGTCAAAATATCCTAATGTGGACAATAAATAATATGTCATATTCCTTTTTTTCACACCACTGACCACCACCTGAAACTTAGTGACTTAAAGCAACAGTCAGTTTTTGCTTCTCATGATTCTGTGAGCCAGCTGGGCAGTTTCCCTTGGCTGGGGCTAGATGGTCCAGGATGGCCTTGCTCCTGTGTCTGGAGCCTTGGGTGGGACAGCTGGGGCCTCTCTCCACTTGCTCTCTCGCCCTCCAGGAGGCTAATCCAGGCTTGTAGGCATGGTGGTGGTGCTGGTGCTGGGGAAAGAGCTCCCTGCAACAAGAGAGGGCAAGCAGAAGTCTCAAGCCTCTGCTGAGACTGGTAAATATGCTGAGACATATTTACTGGTGTCTCATTGGCCAAAGCAAATCGCATGGCCAAGCCCAGAACCTGGGATGGGGAAATAAACTCGACCTACCGGTGGGAGGACCTAACAATATTGACAATTTTTCAATCTGCCACATTCTTTTTAGTGACTACAGTAAAGAATTCATGTATTGTATTTAAGAAATTCCCTTTTGTTGGATATGAATGTTGTTTTTTATTTTTTGAGTGTTTATAAACAGAACTGTTAAGCAACTGTCTTAATGTATAAACTTTGTATATGTTTTATATTGTCTCTGATTGGGTTCCTTGAAGTGGATTCCTGGGTTGTGTGAAATAAACCATTTTTTTCCCCATTAGGGAAATTCAGTTTTATTTTCTAAGTAACAGGCTCGCTGGTATTAACAGACCTTTTCATGACATGTGTTCGGCACCAGAAAATCCCCAACAAGTCACATGTTTCTTCAGCATCTGTGTAGACATTCCCCTGGACCATTGTTCCTTGAAGATGCTACCAGTCTTGCTCACTGAGTGTTTTACTCAAGCATGGCTTACATGTCACCCCTTCCTTCCCCAGTGACCTCCTGCCCCCCAATTACAGCAAAGCTCAGCTGACGGAATGGCATTCTTCTCTCAACTCGTTGAACAAGCACCTCGGTGAGTGAGGTTTGTGGGATCCCACTCGGGTCTCTCCAGAGCTCTGTTCAAGCAGTAGCTTTGGAGCCATTTCAGTCTGTCAGCCAATTGTTTATGTCAGGGTCTATTACAAACTCAGAAATAGGTGGCAAGTCACTCCTGGGGAAGATGGGTGGGGGAGTGGAGGGAGGAGTAAGCTCTGGGGATTCATATCGGATCCCAAGACCTTACCTGGAAGAGTCCCCCTCCTCCCACCACCTCTCACATCCCTGCCCAGCCCACAGCCATGGCAGCCCCATGCTCTGACCCCTGACCACAGCATGAGCTAGAGGGGTGACTCCAAGGCCAGATCCTGCGTGTGTGAGGTGCGCTGCCCCTGCTGTGTGACTTTGGGGAAGTCATGGCCTCTCTCAGTCTCACATTCCTCTTCCATAAAGTAGGGATTTCAGGAGTAATAAAGATACCTACCTTGTGAGGTTAACATAAGAAGCACATACAGTCCTGTGGTCCAGTCGTAGTTCAGTGCCTGGCTTATTAGGTGCTCAAGAATAAATGGTAATATTTAGAAATTCTCTATAACTAGGGTCCTCAAACTCCAACCCATCATCAGTAAATAAGTTTCACTGGGACACAGCTCTGCTCTATTTGTTTACATGCTGTCTCTCGCTGCTTCTGCTCTGTAACAGCAGAAATGAGTGTTTGTGCCAGAGACTGTATGGCTCTCAAAGCTGGAAATATTTACTATCTAGCAGAGTTTTCCAAGTCTTACTGTAGAATATATATAATACTTTCATCTCCTTTGAGATAACCCAGTGAAGTCAATGGTGTCATTGCCCCCTATGATGGAGAAAGATTCAGAGGCACAGAGAGGTGAAGCATCCTGCTCAGGGTCACACAGCTAAGGAAATGTCACAGCTGGACTTGACCTGACTGCTTTGGTTAGTAGTACCCACCACTGCTCCCAAGACTCTCAGGCTTATAATTCTAAAGATATTATAATTGTATTATAACACCAAAGGTAAGGGCCCTGAGACCCTAAATAATAGCAATGGCTGCCATTCACTGGGCACCGCCTAGGAGTAAGCAAGTTGCTGGGTCCTGGTAACCAGCAGAGTGGATCTCTCTAGGGTGCCTCCAGTCCAGACCACGCAGGATATTACAGCAGGGAGTGAACAGGTGACCAGCTACTTTAATTTGGATTTGGGACGTAGCCTGGTTGAGGGTTATGTGAGACCTTGCCGTGGAAGTGACCATCCAGTTGAAACCTGCAAGGCGAGTATGAGTTAGACACGTCTAGGGGTCAGGGTAGCTTTCCAAGCCAGAAGACTAGTATGTGGGGAGGCTGAGAGGCCAGACAGAGCTGGGACCTTTGGGGAAAAAGAGAAGAGGCCAAAGGGCCAGGCTGTGCTGGCCACATGGCCACGTGTGGGAGGCTGAACTTCATCCTGAAGGCAGTGGGAACCCAGCGGAAGGTTCTGAGCTGGGAGTGATAAGGTTGACTGGGGGCAGATCAGAGGGGAACAGGAACAGAATCACAGAAACCCTGGAGAGGGGGCCTTCATCACAGTGACTTCCTAGGAGGGGTGGGGACGTGCGGGCCTAGGCGGTGGCCCTGGAGATGGCAGAAACCAGCTTTACAGCCTCTCGTCACCAGTTCCACTGCACATCCACCCTCCCCAGCGTCCTCACTGCCCCCTAAGCTCCCTCCTCCCCAGCCCTTGTCAAGGAACAGCCACCACACCATCTCTGGGTCATCTTTCAGTTTCTGGAAGTGACAGGAACACTAAACCTCAGTTCCTTACCTTGGAAACCAAGAGTCACACTGAGGTGACTATAAACCAGAAACAGTAGGGAGGAAGAAGAGGAGAAAGATCAATCGGTCACATTCTGAATGTTCTGCTGGTCCAATCACTTCTTAAGGGATTCACCTCAGACACGATCTGTAAATGCTCTTAATTTGTACCTGGTTACTGTTTCGTCACTCAGTACAACTACCCCGAAAGAGTTTCATCAGCTTTGAAACTGAGTCAGGGGTCAGGATCAGAACAGAAAAATGTGGTTCCTCGTTTGAGGTCCTTATCTTGGGGTATTGAGGACTTTTGAGGTGAGGGAGACAGAACCCCCTGATGTAAATGATCCCCGCTCTGGCGGCGCTTTGCTGGGGAGAAGCCGCTTCCTGAGAGATGGGCAACCCCTCCTCCCGATCTTGCCTCTTCTGGAAGAGCTGCTGATGTGTTTTTTTTCCCTGCCCATGGAGACATCTACCACATGGACTGCATGACGCGGATTCGCCTGCAGTACGAGAGGATCTGGCAGGAGTGCCTAGCCCAAGTGCAGAAGTGCAGGGTGGGTGTCCCTCCGGTCCTCCCGGCCCTCCCGGCCCTGCCCCTCTCCACCCTGCAGCCCCCGCTTTCCCTCCGCTTTGCTGTCTGGACATTCTGAAGCTGCTCCCTCAGCCTGGACTCCCCCCTCCCCAGCTGTTCCCACTTACCCCTCTGTGGCCCCCAACCTGACCACCTCCAGGGAGCCTTCCTTGACCCTACAGACAAAATTTAGCACTCTGATCACCTCACCCTTCACTTGACCCTCTGTATCACTTGACTTTATTTATTCAGCGGAGGTTATGTCATGGGAATTATTCCGCCAGTTCCCTTGTATAAACAGCGTTGCCACTGCTATCACACCCAACTTTACTCTCTACCCGTCAGCCTCTGTTCTTCAGCCACCCGCCTCTGTTTGAGTGTGAGACAGTGAGACCTCCCACAACCCCCTTCAATGACAAGGCCTGGTTTCCTGAGGTATGAGGACATATTATGTCAAAAGGCCCCGTCCCTGCCTCCTTTGTAAGACTGTTTGGATGAAAATCCCCCACACCTAATCGTTTTGAAGGTGGTCCAACATGCCGGCTGTGGCTGTAGGAGGCCCCAGGCCATGACGGTCCTGCCTGTAGGTCCCAAGACAGTCCTGCCTGTAGGCCCCAAGACACTCCTGCTGCCCCACCCCTCACACGTGTGTCTGTCAAGCTTTGGCTCTGCCGTCAGGACTCTGAACAGAGGAGCAGAGGGCTTTCCAGTGCACTGCACCATGTGGTGCTGTGGTCCCTGGGTGCTGTGCCACTCTCTTGCACCACTCTCATCAGATCCTGCAACGTCCTACAGAGTGGGTGTCCCTGGCCCCATCTGAAGATGAGAAGACCAGTTTGCAAAAGATCCAGGGGCTGTCCCAGCCCACAGGACTCTGCCTGCTTGCTCTGGGGCCTTAGGGGCCATCACATGCCTCCTAGTCAGCCCTTTAGGGACATCAGACCTTAGGAGTAAAGCCTGGAGGGAAGCCTTGTGCTCTAGAGAGCCTCCCCAAGACCACATCCCCAGCACTCACCTCCTCACTACCCCTGCCCCTGGGGCTCCACGGCCCTGTGGCCCTAGTGTCAGTTCCTTGTGCCCCTGCTCACAGCCCTCTGCTGGGCACATGCAGGGTGTGAGTGCTAAGGTCACCACGTACTCTAGGAGCACTTTGAGCCTGACAGAGGGTGCCTGATGTTCCTGGGCAGCAGCATTGGACGTGTACAACTGGAGACACATTTCATGTTTTATAATAATTGGGGGAGGTTGATTTAGTCTAGGTTTTGTGCATAAATCAAGTCTTTATTAATATAGAGAACTGGCTTTCCAGTTGGCATAACTCCAGACAGGAAATGAGAGCACTGTCTGGCTTACAGCAATGCTGAGGATGTGTAGGATGGCAGTTTATGCCTGTAGGGTCAGAAATAGGAGAGTTTAGATCCCAGGCCCACCACGTGCCAGGTGTGTGCCCTCCAGCAAGTCCCTTCACTTCTCCCCAAGCTTTAGTTTCCTTATCTGCCGAAAGGGGATAGTGAGAACACCTTTGGCGGAGTCAGTGACCAGGGGCGGCACTCAGCACCTGGACACAGAGGGCAGATGAAGCTGGCCTGACTGGGCCACTGTGGGGGTTTTTGCCAAGGTTCGTGGAGATGGGTGGGAGGTTGGTCTCGGGGCAGGACCAGTCCTGAGGTGAAGCCCCCATCAGCCTAAGCCGGGCTCTGCCTCGTCCTCCGCCAGAAGCAGCTGCTGGACTGGAAGGCCTTCACTGAGGAGGAGGCAGAGAGCCTGGTGAGCCCGTCCTTCTTCCAAATGGTGGGATGTCTCCAGAGCAAGGTGGAGGAGGAGCTGGAGGTCTTGGACGTGCGTAACTGGGGATCTGTGCTGCTGGGGAGCAGGGTGGGGGTCGCCCGGGATGCTGGGCTGTGAGAGGAGTGGGAGTCCAGGGGCTTACAACTTTCTTGTCACTGGTGAGTGCCTCTGCCTTGTCATGGCCAGCCCTTCTGGAGCAATTCCCCTGCACCGCCAGGCACTCCAGGCTCACTCCTGGCTCCCCAGCCACCCCCAGACTCCAGTCAAACACTCTCAGGCAGAGTGCCTCCCCAGGCCCTTGCCAAGTCTGGGTGCTAGAGATCACAAGGAGCAATTAGCCCGAGTCACAGCTGCCTAGAGTCTAGAGCAGGATTCAGCAAATGTTTCCTGTAAAGGGCCAGGTGGTAAATATTTTAAGCCCTGTGGGGTGTCAGGTTTCTGACACAAATTCTCACTCTACTCTTATCACATAGAAGCAGCCCTAGGCAACACAGAAATGAATGGGTATGGCTATTTTTCAATAAAACTTTATTTCTGGACACTGAAGTTTGAATTTCACCTAATTATTACATGATTGATTATCTCCTTTAGGTTGTTTTTGTTTTTTTCCCCAGCCATTTAAAAATGTAAAATCTGTGCTTAGCTCCCAAGGTTAAACAAAAAAGGCAGAGGGCTACATGTAGCTCATGGGCCATAGTTTGCCAACCCCAGACCCTTTGAGAGTATAAGAGACACATATGAAAGAGGGAGAGGTGAGACTTGACCAGTGGGCTCTGGTGTTTGGCTCAAGTGCTGTGTCAGGGAGCTCCAAGGAAGGAGAGATGCCCAGGTCAAGATGGGCATGGCCCACTTGATGCCAGAGTGGTGCCTTTCTCCTTCCAGGCCCCGAACTCCCTCTTCAGTGAACAGGGATACAGGTCTAGAGACGGGACTGCATGTCAGCCAGTCTGAGGGTGTGGCCATGGACAGACCAGAAATGCTGTCCCAGAGAAGGGAAGGCCGGATGTGAAGATAACCTTGAGGGATGGTGTCCAGACACCAGTCCCTGGAGATCTGGGCCTCCACGGGCTGGTGAGGGAGCCCCGCTCGATGGGCCCTTCTCCTTTCCCCGGGGGCTGGTTGACACTTAAAGGCCTCTCCTCTGGGTTCTGCCACCACAGAAATCCTTCGAGACCGTGGCGAAGCAGACAGAGCAGCAGACCTCAGACCTCTTCAGCTACTTCCAGGAGGCCGTGAACCTATGGGAGACACATCAGAGTGTGCTGTTGATGCAGGAGATGGAGCTCGAGAAAAGGATGGAGCAGCAGCGGCAGAAGCACAGGCGAGAGAACCAGGTGTGGCCCCGGCATCCAGGTAACCCCAACAGGACAGGAGCGAAGGGCCACATCCAGATTGTCAGCTGCCCATGGCTCTGCCTGGGGGCCCATGAATTCAGCTAGCATTCAGATGCAAAAGAAAAGAGAAAGAAATTCAATACATATTTCACGCCATATTTTATTTTTGTGTAAAAATAAATCCCCAGTGTATCTTAGACTCAAATGTAAAACCTCAAGCTATAAAACTTGAGCAGATGAGAAAGTGAGGCTCACCTTGGTCGTGGGGGCTGGGTGGCAGTAAAGTTCTGCTGGAATTAAGTCTGGACTGTGCAGTGAGTCCCAGATCCAGACATGTCTGTGATGGGGCTGGCCTGAGAGACAGACTGGGGGGCATGGAACATCTCCCTCTGGCAGTCATCCTGACCCCCAGGACATGAGCCGGCCCCCACCCACCTGCCTTCACATAGTCTAGGGGTGGAAGGGATGCCCTCAGCATCTGACATCAAGCACAGCACTGAGAAGGAGAGTGAGGAGTAAGTGTCTCTGGAAGGTGTAAGGGGGCCAGCCCAGGAAGGGTGAGGATAAGGGACATGTCCCTGAGGAGTCCCATCTAAGTAGGGTCATCAGGGATTTAAAATAGAGAAGAGCATTCCAGGCAGGGAGAAGAGCCCATAGGCCCAGAGCAGTGAGAGTAAGAATGGTGCTTCTTATGTAGAAAAGCCTGCCTGGGGCACCTGGACCTCATCTCCAGGGGCAGGGTCTCTGCATGTCACATCCTTTCTTGGCGCTCCGGTGACTCACATCTGCTTCTATCCCTGGTGTGGCTGCCAGGCCCAGGAGGCTCATCTTGACAAGCTCTTGGACCAACTGAGGCAGCAAAGCTATGAGAGTAACCTGAAGTCATACCTGGAAAAGGCCAAGGATTTTCTGAAGAATATGAAATGCAGGTAGGCAGACCAGACTCTAGAAGAGGATGGCCTAGAATTCTTATTTAAGGTCAGAGGCTGGCTGCCTAGGAGCCTAGCCTAAGGTTGCCTCCAGCTTTAGAGAACATTGTGGTGTTTGCAGCTCTGCCCTTGGTCAACACAAAAGTTTTTAAGGAGAATTTTGATCAGAAAAATTTGTGGAGGGATGTTTCTGGGTCATGTAGTTTAAAAGTCAAGAGCATGGGTCCTCCCTGCTTAAATTTTAAAACATAACATGCTTTGTTAAAGAAAAAAAAAATTAACCAGTACAAACATATAGGAAATTCCCCTCATTTCTGCCCAACTCATCCATTTTGTGGACATAGACATTTATAAATATTGGTATATATACACATGTAAAGTATCTTTAAAATAAGAATCATTCTATAACTTTGTTTCATTTTTAAAGGACCATCCATTCGTTAATATGGATGCTTCATAATGATTTAACCATTCTCTAATTGATAAGCTTTTTAAGATTGGTGCCAGTTTCTCCATATTAAAGACAGTTCGCTGTGAACTATCTTGCATCTTTGTGCCCTTGTACAACTAATATTATAAGGGCTATTCACAGAAATGGGATTGCACTGCCAATTGATTGCAGTACTTAGATTCAGAAGTACATTTTAAGGCAAATAAATAATCCCCTGAACCTTGGTCTTCTTACCTCAGGGACGGATGAAATCTGGGGCCTTGGTTTTGGAGTGTTTGACGGGATGAGGTGGGTAAAGTTCTAGGACAGGGTTAGGACAGTAGACAGAAAGTGGGAGCCTATGTTACCATACGCAAAGAACTCTCCCTGTAGGTGTTTTCTAAATGGAAACAAAGAGTATGTACAAAGAGTTCTACAAAGAGTATGTACTCTTTGTATGATCAGAAAAATAGCAAAACAAACCAAGGACTGTTAGTATAAAAGGAAACCTCCACAGCAGCTCTGCACAGAACTCAAGGCCAGGTACTAGCCTACCTCCATGAGGTCCGAGGCATGGCTTTTGGCTGGGGTCCCTCACACCCAGCTGCCCCTCCCATTGACAGTACTTTCATCTCCCTTCCTTCTAGGTATGAGGCTTTTCATGGCCTCCTGACAAAGGAAGTGATGGAGTACCCAGTGATCATACTGAAGGAACTCAACTCCTACAGCTCCCACCTCAGCCGACACTTCTGTGTTCGTGAAATCTTTGAACAGGTATGGAAAGGGATATAAAAAAATCCCAGCTGCTCTCCGAGAAGCGAAGAGGAGAGGATGACTTCTAGTTCATATTTGCCTCAATAACACAGGCGAAGTTAGAGTCTATGCCAGGATATCAAGGAGTGAGAAACTAAAAGCATCTCTGGAAGAGACTATCTTTTTCTTAGACTCAGAGAGGTCAAAGGCTCAGAATCCAGGCCTCAAGTCTTGAACAGAATTATAATTAAAAGGCTGATTTTATAGGACTCCGAGTACTAGTCATCCAACTCACCATGCCTCATAACCATCCTGAAGTACAGCTCTGACCTACCCATTCTCCTGCTCAGAAAGCCTGCACCCAGTCTGCAGCCCCAACCAAACCCAGCCCACAGTCCCTGGATGACCGTGGAGGCCCCACATCTGACTCCCGCCCGACTGTCCCTGCTTCAGCGAACTCCTCACCCTTCCTTTATGTGCCACTGCCCCCTGCCCTGCCCTCACCCTGCTCCTCTGCTGGGATTCCTCTGCCTCTACACACCCCAAACCCCCACAGACCTCCAGCCACCACCAGTGACAAGACCCCACCCACCCAATCTGGCCTTCTGTCCCCTTCTTTACCCCGCCACCTCTCCTCTCTGAATGTGCTTGTATGTTGGTTGTTGTCAGATGCAGGAGTGAAGCGCACCCTGCTGGAAGGTGTTTCCTGTGAGGCAGGTGTGGCCTCCTGTCTTTCATCCAGCTTTGATTGCCCTCAACACAGTGTCCTGCACATAATTCAGACACACCGAGTGCTTCCTGGTAAATGCAGGAACACCTGGAGTGCCCTGCTCTGACTCCCAGAGGTGGCTCTTTTCGCACACATGCACCCAGAGTTTTGCACGGCCAGGGCGGAAGGTACTTGTGGTGGACGCTGAACCGGGCTCGGGTTCCCAACAGATGTGGGGTTCCCGACTCCTCAGAGAAGCCTCCTCTCAGCAGAGATCCCTGTCCCAGTTGCTCGTAAATGCATTGTGTGGCACCTGGGTTGAAGTGAAACTCAAGCTGTCCAGAGGTGGAGCTTTGAGATCAGTCTGGTTACCTGGGTTAAAATGGAGATGCCGCTGTGTTGACAGTAACACAGGAAGGACCTGGGTCCATAGGGTTTCAGGGGCTTGTCCAAGGTCACCCAGCTTGTGAGCTAGAGTTCCAGTCCACTGCTATCAGTGACACACTATTTCCACAACTTCACCCACAGCCAATGAAACAGGGAATGTGTAGAGTGAAGAGGGGGCTCCCAGGTCACGTACATCATGATCGCTGTGTATGTTTACATCCAGCAACGGGTGCAGCAGATTCCTGCCCCTTGGATGCCTCTCTCCCTATATACTTTCTTGTTCTTTGCTCCAGATCACTACAAAAAATGTCAGAAAGAGGGTTTATTCTGTGATTTTCATTGTATGATTTAAAAAAAAAAAAAAAACTTTGCTGATGTGCTTGGGATTAAGGAAAGCTGATCAGGAACACCCTGCTCACCGCTGTGAAATAAGTGGTCAGGGCCTGCATCAGATGTAGAAGGCAGGGAGGAGGGCGCTTTTCCTTAAAGAAAAGAGACGCCCTCAGAAGTGGCACATGAGGAAGGCAGCACTGCATATTCAGTGTCTGTGTTTTTGCCTCGTAGAACTTGGAGGGAGAAGTCGTTTTCCAGTGGAGGGAACCAGGTAACATTTTTACAATTCAAGTCTGAGTCTCCCCAACTTCACGCTTGTGTATCTGGGGGCTAGGGAGGCCCAATCAGGCTGCACTGGCAACCTGTCTCTTCCTGTGCTTTGGGGCTGATCATCAACAGAACCACACGAAAAGCAATTCCAGAAGAGAATGAGAAGGCCGAGAGGAAAACGAAAGCCCAAAGCAAACACGCGCAAAGGTGATGAAGGCGACAGCAGGACGGGTGCCCTCAAGCCAGCAGGAGAGATAGAAGAAGAAGATCAAGAGGTCGAGTCCTCCACCACACGAGAGGTGGCCCTGAGCCCACAGAAGTCCGTACTGAGCGAAGAGACGGAGGAGTCCAGGGAGGAATCGATTTCAGGACTGGAAGAAATACAGGTTGAAAGAGACAGCTCCTTGAGATCACCCCCAAACCAGGCCAGTGTGATGGTTCACGAAGAAGAAGAGGAGGAGAAGAAGGAAAAGGTGGAGGAGGAGAGGGAGGAGGAGGAGGAAGAGGAAGAGGAGGAGGAGGAGGAGGAGGAAAAGGAGGAAGAGGAGGAGGAGGAGGAGCAGAGGAGCTCGTCTGTGGATGAGGTAGGCCAGCAAAGGCTCACTCTTGGGTTTGGAAAATGTGCTGTGTTCACTCTCTGTGTCCCTAGCACAAGCCAGGGTCCCCAGTGGCGCAGTCTCCATTAGGCTCTGTCTAAAGAATAACAAACATATGTACACTTTTCATTGCTGTCAACAGAGATCCCATTCTCATGTCCCGGCAATAGTTTTTAAACTTCACCTTCCTGTCCTCACATCCCATCTTGCAAGCTACTCTGTATCCCCCCCTTGACTCTTCCTCATCCCTCCCAGGTCCTCTCTCTTCTCCCAGCTCCTCTTTATTGTAGAGACCAACTTAGCTGCCCCATCCCTTCTCTCTTCCCATTCTCTGATTGTGTAAGAACAAAGATCCATATCCAAGTTGGCAGACAGCTCTCCTTAGAGTGCAGGGAAATGACTCTCATATGAATAAATCTCATCCTCAAAACACATTCAGACTCACAGAACAGTAAGTTGAATTCCATAATCATGAAATTGCAAAGAATCTTTTCCTATAGTGCTGTGGAAGAATTGGCATATGAGACCTCTGAACAGGGACCACAGGCAGGTAATAGCAAAGAGGGCTGGACACCAAGTATAAAATAGTGAAGTGGTGAAGACTACTGTCTTAGTCTGTTCAGGCTGCTGTGATGGAATACCATAGACTGGGTGGCTTATAAGCACCAGCGATGTATTTCTCACAGTTATGGAGGCTGGGAATTCAAGATCCAGGCACTGGCAGCTTCAGTGTCTGATGAGGGCCTACTTCTTGGCAATAAACAGCTCTTTTTTTTTTTCTGTGTCCTTACATGGTGGAAGGGACAAGCTCTCTGAGATTTCGTTTTTAAGGGCACTACCCCCATTCATGAGGGAGGGCTCTGCCTACTTGCCCTAATAACCTCCCAAAGTCCACCTCCAAATACCAGCACAATGGGGATGTGGATTTTGGAGAGACGCCAATGTTCAGTCTATGGCGACCATGCAGCCATTATTCAGTTCCAGCCAATGATACCGTATGGGAATGTAGGCTCATAATTGCCAGATTTTTTGATTTTTAAGAGAAATCAAAAATCCAGATTTTTAGGAGGCAATTCCCTATTTTAAAAGCATTATATGGGCAAAATATAACCATAGACAAGTTTCATCCCACAGGTTTACAACCTCTGATGTCAGAGGACCTATTATCAAGTCTGTTCAATGACGGCAAGTGTAAAGTCTTGTTTTCTGCTTAGGTCAAACCCCAGGAGGAGAGTCTAGGGGAGATCTCCCAGGACGAGATGGAGTTCTTCACAACCTCCAGTGGGAACACTTACTTTGTTTTCCTACCCCTGAAACAAGAAGAAAACAGCAAGACACCCCATGCCAACCTTCCTGCCATTCTCTTCAAGGACATTTCCAGTGCCAGGGTCTTAGAAGAAGTGATTATTCCATCCAGACTAGTTTTAGAGATTAAGAAACAGTGAGTGAAAATCCCTTTCATTCTCATTCAAGTTTTATTAACAAGGTGAAATATAATAATGAAAGGTTGGACTAGTTTCAGATGGAAAAGAAAGCAAATACCATATGCTAACACATATATATGAAATCTAGAAAGACAGTACTGATGTACCTTTTTGCAGGGGGCAGCAAGCATTCTAACTTCTGAATTAGTTTTGCTTGTTTGTGAATTTTATTTAAATGGAATCACACAGAGTGTATTATTTTATATCCAGGTTCTCCTGGTGAACATGTGTATATATTTCTGTTAGATATGTAACTAAGAGTGGGTTATTGGGAAATTGACTTATATGTGTGTCCATCTTGAGGAGATATGACCAAAAGATACTACCAAAGAGTTTTCAAAAGTGGTTTAACAGTTTGCAGCAATATTTGAGAATTCCAGTTGCTCCATATCCTCAGTTGGTATTGTCAGTGCTTTTTATTTTAGCCATTCTGGTGTGTGCTTCATTGTGGTTTTAATTAGCATTTTCCTGATGAGTAACAATGTTGTGCACCTTGTTATATACTTATTGGCCATTTAATCATCTTTCTGTGAAATGCCTCATCAAATTCTTTGCCAATTTATTTTGTGGTAGATTACCTTTTTTCTTACTAATTTATGTGAGTTAGTTGTCTGCGTTAGACTGGAGTTTTTTTGTTAGTTAAATATGTGGTGAATGTTCCTACCCTCTCTGTGCTTGTCTTTTTTTTACTCTTGTAAAGATATCTTTTGGTGAAAATATATCTTTTTAGTAAGGTCTTAGTCATCAATTTTTCCACTAGGGTTAGTGTGATTTCTGCCTTCTCTAAGAAATCTTTGCTTGCCCCAAGGTCGTGAAGATACTCTCCTGTGTTATCTAATGTAATAAACTTTCATAGTTATTTGTAAAATTCAACTGGAATTTATTTTTGCTTATGTGCGTGGTAGGAATCAAACTCATTTCCATTCTGTATGAATAGCCAGCTAAGGCCAGGCGATTTGAGAAGGCTCTCCTCTCTCCACTGCTCTGCTAGGCCTCCCCTGACTGATGGTGTGTGTGCCATGTACTCAGTCATGTCCAACTCTCTGCTGCCCCATGGACTGTAGCCCACCAGGCTTCCCTGTCCCTGGAATTTTCCAGGCAAGAATATTTGCCTGGGAATAGGTTGCCATTTCCTACTCCAGAGGATCTTCCTGATGCAGGGACCCCGACTGATTACCATAGCTTTATACTAAGTCTTATTATCTGGTTGTATAAGTCTTCCAGACTTGATTTCTCCAGAATTGTCTTGACTATCCTTGGCCCTTTGTATTTCTATATAAATTTGAAATCAACTCATTAGTTTCTGTAAGAAAACATCTGCTGAGCTTTTAATTGTTATTGTATTGAATCTATAGATACATTTGGAGAGAACCAACATCTTAATACATAGCCAAGAAATTCATGCTGTATTTCTAACAGGATGAAATGATCAACTGGCAAAAATATTTGCAGTTCACATCTCAGTCAAAGGACCTTGTGTTCCCAATAAATAAAGTGCTCCCAGAAATTAATAAGAAAAAGTACAACTACATACTAGAATGACGGGCAAAAGATATTAGTGGATGGTAGACAGGAAAAGACATTTAATAGTCTTGAACTCATAAAAAATATGCTCAATCTCAGTCATAATATGACAAAATTGTCAGATTCAAGAGTTTGACAATACAATCTGAAGCTATGGAGAAATTGTTGTTCAGTCACTATATCGTGTCTGACTTTACAAACCCGTGGACTGCCGCATGCCAGGCTCCTCTGTCCTCCACTATCTCCCAGAATTTACTCAAATTCATATCCAGTGAGTCAATGATGCTATCTAACCATCTCAGCCTCTTCCTCCCCCTTCTTTTACCTTTAGTCTTTCCCAGCATCAGATCTTTTTGATGAGTCGCTATTTGCACCAGGGAGGCCAAAGTATTGGAGCTTCAGCTTCAGCATCAGTCCTTCCAATGAGTATTCAGGGTTGATTTCCTTTAATATTGACTGGTTTGATCTCCTTGCTGTCCAAGGGACTCTTTAAGAGTCTTTTCCAGCACCATAATTTGAAAGCATCAATTCTTTAGCACTCAGCCTTGTTTATGGTCCAACTCACACCTGTACATGACTACTGGAAAAATCTTTGACTATACGGACCTTTGTCAGCCCAGTGATATCTCTGCTTTTTAATACACTGTCTGAGTTTGTCATAGATTTTCTTCCAAGGAGCAGGCATCTTTTATTGTCATTGCTGCAGTCACCGTCCATAGTGAGAAATGGAGAAATAGGAACTTTTATTCATTGTCTTGCAACAGAAGCAGTTTGGCCATATCTACCAGATCCACAAATGTATTTCAGGTTTTGATTCAACAATTCCCTTTCAGGGAATTTATCCTATAGAAATTATTCTACCCTTGACATATGTATGAGGTTACACGTTTCAGTCTTCTTGATAAGAACGAATGAATGGAAACCACCAGCCAGGGGATCTGGCTAAATGAATGATGGTCCACCCAGAAAAAGAAATACAATGTAGTGGGAAGTTAAATAAGAAATAAGGAGTGGAAGAGGGAAGCACTTTATATATCAACCTGGAGAGATCTCTCCCTGGTCACAGTTGCTGACCCTCACTGGTCTCTCCCTCAGGCTTCGAACTGGCTTTTTTGAGCACTTGGAGAAATGGTTTGACCAGTGTTCCGTCAATGCTCAGGTCATCATGGCCAGCAAGATTGATGAGCTGGATTCAGAACTGGAGCTGTGTCTGCACCTGCACCAGCCAAGAGCCCAGCACATTGAGAAGGACATCCACAACGTCAGGGCAGGTACTGTGGCTCTGCATTCATTAGGCAGCCCCAGTTTGCAACATACACTGCTTAGCATGTTGTCATCACACACTGGAAGATGTGTGTGAGGGTTCGCACCACCCAGGCTGGCAGAGAAGGTTGTATCCAGAATCCTCATCTAAGATTTTTTAAAGGGGGTGTTAGATGCTGAAATGAACAGTATTGTCTTATTTTAGCTTTATGGGTCCCAGATACATTCTCGCACCTGCCATTCACACTTTCATGATGGATGCCCTAGAGGCAGGCCTGTAGGTCAGGAATTGGAGCTAATAGGCTCAACCTCTCTAGCTGTATGACTCTGAGAAGGTTATGTGACCTCTCTGATCCATTCCTAACCTCCTGAGGGCATTTTGGTGGTGGTAATTAACTCCCCTTGAAGTGGTACAGTGCGGAATCATGAACAACTGGTATAAGCCAGAGTCTCCAAAAGTGGTAGCCGTTATTTTCAGCTCATAATTTTTAATACCTAAAAAGACATGCCATTTCTAAGGCAGAAGCCTCCATTATTTGGGAGAAGGGCACTTTTATTTGAAAGCTTCAGTGGTGCCCATCAGGTTTTCACTTGAGTCATACTTTAAACTTCATCATAGATCCTGAGAGCTTCCTGTCACCTTAGGAGACCTGCTTGACTTTTTGGGACCTCGTTGTCCTCATCTGGGAAATGTGTGCATTAAATATAAATATAAACAAAGATGCTTCCTGAAGTCGGGTTTCCTTTCTCTTCCCTGGCTCCTGGCCCAATGCGCAATGTGAAAATGGAGGCCAGAGAAGTGAAGCCCCAGAATCCCGCCATTTGTTTTTGGCAGAGCTGAGCCCACAGCACATCCTCCACTCTAGGCAGTAGGAGTTCAGATGAGGTAACCCAAGGCTCTCTGCTAGCTCTTAAGGCCTATAATGG
The DNA here is from genome assembly GCF_016772045.2 of Ovis aries. NCBI lineage: Eukaryota > Metazoa > Chordata > Mammalia > Artiodactyla > Bovidae > Ovis > Ovis aries. Next base: position 50,300,000 of record NC_056055.1, on the reverse strand, counting down.
AGCTCTTAAAGTCCGCCATGATTCAGGCTTATTGGAAATGAGTAACCACTGATATAAAGAATCAGATGCCAACTGCCAAACTTTGTGTTGGTCTTTTGCTCCCAGACCCTCTCACCAAAATCCCTGCCCTCCCCAACATCCATCCCACCTGCTCCCAGGGTGGGAGATGCTCTCCTAGCTCCCAGGCCTTGTTCCCTTCTGCTGCAGGCAGGGTATTTCCAGCACTCACAGCCAACCAGAGGCTTCTCTCCAATTAAGGACACTGGGACTGTCTCAGATTGGTTCCCCTGAGATCTGAGTCCACTCCCAGGCTGAGCCCTGGGGAGGGCAGTGGGGACTGGACCTTGGCCTAAAAAGTCCTTTCTCTGTAGCTAGCCTGGGAGAGGCAGGTCACTATCCAGGAGAACACTGTCCTGAGCTAACCCAGGGTCCCAGAGGACCTCAGCCCCCCCGCCCCGTGTCCTCTTTCAGCTGAGCTCTTGCTTCATCAAGAACGGCTGGACAGCCACTGTGCAGGGGTGATGGAGACACTGAGGAAGGAGAGGATGATGTTCTGCCAGTTCCAAGAAGAGCAAAACTTGAAGAGCAAACACTTCCGCCGCAAGATTTCTGACATGGAGCACATCTTCTTGAACGCCACCAAGAGCCAGAAGTAAGGGTACTGGGGGACTCAGTCATGGCCTGGCAGCCCTGGAACCCTGGCCAGATGCCTGTGCTCAGAGAAGCAGTCCTCCCATTCGCTGTGGACAGCAGAAGAGTCAGGTTTCCAGAAGGATTTTCATCTCGTCATGAGAGTAGGAGTCCAGCTACAGTGACGCATTGGGCCAGGGGCTTGGTTCTGGGGGTGGGGGAGCAGCCAGAGAGAGAAAAGGGTGCAAATGTCAAGAGTGTAGGGATGCAAATGATGTGCCCTGACAGGTCCATGGTGGGAAAGACCCAGGGAAATCAGGACAAGCTTCCTGCAGGAGGCCCTAGGGCATGGAATGGAGGGAGGTGAGGAGGAGGCAGAAGTCTCCCACCAGAGAGGAGCACTGGCCCAGCTCCAGGTGGGGATATGCTCAGGGTAGAACCAGGGTTTCCTGGAAGGCCATTCAGGGGTTTGGGTGAGGCCCCGGAAGGCCTCCATCTGGTCACAGGTGAGGAAACTTCAGAGGTGTCTGTACCGTGGTCAGGTACCTAAGAGGCAGCTGGTTAGGGTAGACTGGGATGTAAAGAGGAAACCCGCAGGCTGCTCTTTCCGGAAGTCCCAGGGCACAGGAGCCACATTTCTGGGAGTTAAGAGAGGGTGGCGGTAAGGGGAGGACCTGAGGATTCTCTTAGCAATTTGGTGGCAGGAGCCAGACTGAAGAGAGGTGCCCTCCGACCCAGCTCACTGAGAGTCCCACACTGTGTCTGCACACACTGGCATTCTGAACTTCCTTCTAAGGCCTCTTTGTCTACCCAGTGAAGACAGGCATGGTTCTGGTGACCGCACAGCTGGGCACGGTGCTCAAGTCATCTCCCAGGCTGCCCTCCCATGCCCAGGTCACCACCCTGCCCTCCTGTGTCCCCCAGGCTGGTGACTCTCAGCAGCACTCTGCAGCGGGAGCTGCTCAGCTACGTCGACGTCATCCAGGTGTCGCTGCGCAGCTTCCGCCAGTACCTGGAAGAGAGCCTGGGCAAGCTGCGCTACACCAACATTGAGTTCATCAAGCACTGCAGGTGGGAGCCAGCATCCAGGCCCCCTGTGGGCCTCTGGGCTCTCTCTGTTGAGAGGTGGTCTTATTTGCCTCTTCATTTTTCAATTATGACAAAATATCCATAGCATAAATCTGTCCATTTTAGCCATTGTGTGTGTAGTTCAGTGGCATTAAGTACGTTCACGTTATTGTACAACCATCACCACCATTCATCTCCAGAACATTTTCACCCTCACAACTGAAGCTCTAAACACTAACTGCCCATTTAGCCTTTCTTCAGCCGCTGGGAACCACTATGCTATTAGTATTTTCGGTCTCTATGAATTTGACTACTCCAGGGGCCTCATAGAAGTGAAATCACAGCACATTTGTTCTTTTGTGTGCTTGACTTTTTCACTTAGCATAATGTCTTCGGTGCTTATCTGTGTGTCAGAATTTCATTCCTTCTTAAAGCTCAATAATATTCCATTGTGTATGATGTGTTTATCCATTCATCCCTTGATAGACATTTGGGTTGTTTCCCTGCTTATGTCCTTGAACTTTTTCCATGATCTTGTACTTTTAATCTAAAGCCTTGTCTACCACAGTAGTGGGGATGGGTGGAATGGTTCAGGGCTGATCAATGACTTTTATTTCTTCCAAATTATTTTCAGATTGTTTTCAGAGGGAGGCAACTTTTCTTCTGAAGAAATTGACTCACTGTGTCATCGACTAGAGAAGGAAGCTGCCCGGATAGAGTTTGTGGAAAATTTAATCATGATCAACATGGAAAAAATGGAGAGTGATTACCTGGACCAGGTGAGTAGGCCATACCCTAGCCAGACTCCTGTGACACCCGGTTACATAGTTGCCTTGCTCACTGCCTAATAGGCCAGTTAAGCCCCCTTTCCACCCATTAACTGGGCTTGTCCCCCTCTACTTCCTGCATGCTAATGCATGCTAAGTCACTTCAGTCGTGTCCGACTCTGTGCGATCCCAAAGACGGCAGCCCAGCAGTCTCCCCCATCCCTGGGGTTCTCCAGGCAAGAACACTGGAGTGGGTTGCCATTTCCTTCTCCTCTACTTCCTAAATTCCCAAAATTCCAAATTAAGCCCCACTCCTTTACTTTTTTCTCTTTCTTTAAGGCTAATGAGTTCATCAGCAAGTTTGAAAGTAAATTCCATAACCTGTCCGTGGACCTTATTTTCGTAGAGAAAATCCAGCGCTTGCTGACGAATCTGCAAGTAAACATCAAGTGCGAGGTAGGACAGATGCATTCTCCATCTGCTGGATGCTTATCACACACCTGCACCCCAGGCACTGTCCCAGGTGCTGGGGATACAGCCGTGGTCTCTGCCCCCTGGGACTTGCACTCCGGCCAGGAAGTCAGAGGTTAAATCATAATAGCTTCTAACATGCGCTGAGTTATCATGCAGCATGCATCTTAGTGGGCTTATTTTGATGAATTATATGAGTCCTCACAAGAGCTGTTCTTAGCCCGTTTTAGAAATAAAGAAATTGAGGCAGAGAGTCATTAAGAACACAATGTTCCTAAATTGTGGGGCCAACATGTGAACCCATGTCTGTGACACCGGAAATTCAGGAAATGCCAGGCTATTTGGGCTACAGAAGACAAGAGGGCCGCATAAGGTGCGTGGGGACATAGAGGAGAGGATTTCATCTGGACTGGGGAAGTAGTGCTTCCCAAGGCTTGATGGAGGAGGAGGAGCCAGCCGGGCAGGACGGTGTGGAGCAGTGTCCTGGAGAGATCATCAAAAAAACCCTGGGGGAGTTGGAGCCAAAGAGAGAGAGAGAGCTCAAAGAAGAAAATGCTGGGGGTGCAATGCGGCTGACATCAGGGTCCCATGAGCTGGGCTTAATGGCGCTGGAGTGAGGGTCAGGCCAGTGGGGATAAGGGTGCTATTGATTACAATTATTTAAGCTGCAGTAAAAACTTTTTTTAAGCTGAAAAGTTTCTTCAAAAATATCACTTTGATGGCTTCTCTCTCCCAAATGTGTTGCCATTTTTATTTGACCATTCCTTTTTGGAGGAATTCTTAGTGGCTTTCACTTTACTGGAAGCCCTGATGATGTTCATAGGGTGCCTCCCAGAGCTAGAATTCCTGGGCTAGAGCAGGAGTATTTTAAGGCTCTTTGTGCTTTCCAGGTGGCTTGTACAGATACCCCCCTCACCAACAGGGCCTGAGTGTGTCCTCCTAACACCCTCAACCAGTACTGCAGATCACCAGTTTTATTTTTGAAACTTATTTATTTGGCAGAAAAAAAAATCTTTCAAATTTGCATTGGTCTAGTTTCTAATACAGCTTTGCATTTTCCCTCCGATTTCATTTTTCTCATATTTAATCCATCTCTCAGATAATGATGTGCTAAACTTTTTCTTGATCAAAGTAAGTATTCTGGAAGTTAATCTATGAACTGCTGGTTTTTCTAGGTGGCAAAATCCAATTTGCAGACAGAGGGATTAAATTCTTCTCTAGAACAACTTCAAAGCAAGGTACAAATGTGCCGAAGCTCAAAAGGGAGTAAACAAGTAAGTGTTCAGTAGACGCTAAGCTGTGGAAAGTAAAGATGCATGCTAGAATTGTTAACTGGAAATAAACTCACATCTGTGGTCTAGAATTCTCTACCACCAGCAGGGCCTCTGAGCCTTCCTACTTCACCTCTATTTTATTCAGTGGAATTAAGGAAGAGAAGAGAAACCAGCCATTGCCCCTGGCCCCCAGCAACTCCCTGGCAAGCATGTTGAGGCCAGCAAGCATGGGGGCTTGAGTCTGGCCTCCCTCCCACTCTGATGTCACGAGGCCTCCCTCCTTATAATTAGAAAGCAGCCCTGGATGAGTAACAGAAGCAGGACTCTTCCCTCTGAACAACCATCTTTTGTTTGATTTTCCCTTTGTTTTGACCAGTGTGCATAAACTGATTACTTCCATTTTCTATGTATAAATGGTGAAAACTCCAAATTGGAATGAAGTCTGAGAGAAGTGAAGTTCGAAGTGCCTACCAGGCCCTGATCAGTAAAGAGGGTCTCTGCATGTTTACATCATTGACTTGCTTGTTCTCCTGCCTCTAGCTCCTATCTCTGTCCCCTGTGACACCCCTGTGGCCAGCGTGTCCTGGCCACCCTGAGTACTTTTCTCCCCAGCCCAGCCAGGCACTTGTAAACCTGGTGTCCTGGCCAGAAGATCTTTTCTCTTTCGTTTCAGTAGCCGAGTTGAAGTTTTATCATTGTTTGTTGTTGTTTAGTTGCTCAGTTGTGTCCGACTCTTTTGCGACCTCATGGCCTCTGAGGCCATGGCTCCTCTGTCCATGGAATACTCCAGGCAAGAAAACTGGAGTGGGTTGCCCTGCCCTTCTCCAGGGGATCTTCCTGACCCAGGGATGAAACCCGGGTCTCCTGCACTGCAGGCAGATTCTTTACCTATCCTCTGAGCCACCAAGGAAGTCAAGTAAGTTTAAAACATTAGCTCAGAACAAACCCATAGAACCAGGAATAGAACTCCTGATGCCCCATCAAGGAAGGACCCAGTAGAGTCACCCAAGAGAGCTGGCCCAGGGCTCCTCATTCCTCCAGGGCCCTCCCTGCAAGAGGGGGCCCTCCCTGGATCCAAGAGGTGTCCTCACCAGCCAGCCAGTTCCCTCAGTCCACATGAAGTCAGCCTGCCCACCTGCAGCCTGCTTCCTGTGGCTTTTATCCTCCATGTTCTCACTAGGTAGTGAGCACAGAAGACCTCCTTGGCCTTATTCGAACTTGGAAAGAAAAACTGAGCCAAAGGATTGAGTATCTCAACTGCAAGCTGGACACAATATCCATGACTCACCTGGTCTTTCCCGTGAGGAATGGGATGGGGCAGCCACGGGGAAAAGTATCCGAGCTGTGGGGGCTGGGCTGGGCTCCCTGGTGTCCCACAAGGTTCAGCAGATCCCAGGGAGAGAAGACCTCCCAGGCCCCTGCTGGACATCAGGCCTGCAGGATGCCTTAGAAAGGCCACAGACTGTGGAATCAGATCTGGTTCACATCCCATATGGGCCTCTTCCATGCACTGGTCCCTTCGGAGATCCATCACCTCCTGGCAGCACCTCCCCACCTCATCAGGGCTCTCAGCTCGCAGGGAAGTCTCACCCCTCAGCCTCTTCCTTCGCACCCGCTCCCATTAGCAGCCGCCAGCTTCTCCCCATCCCATTCCCACTACCTGTCCAAGCCCCCCATCTTTTGTGCATGTGGCTGTCTTGATCCTCTCACTTCCCCCTGTGACCCATTCCCTGAGCTGCAGCCGGGCCTCTTGGAGAAGGCCAGTCTGCCCATGTCCCTTTCCTGTCCTCAGGATAAGATCCAGATCCTCACCAGGCCTTCCTTGACCCCTTCATTTCTCTGGTCCCCCTAAGAGCTCACTTTTCCCCAGGCCCTCACTCAACCACTAGTTTGGGCCAGCATCTCCTGACCCCCAAGGCATGTTCTACTTCTGCATGAACCCATAGACCATTCAGTGAGGTCCCCCTTTTAGGAGCTGTCTCCCCTAGACTGTGTGTCCCAAGAGGGCAGAGCCTGTCACCCTCACCCCACACTCACCCTCTCTCACCAAGCTTTCACCAGAGGTCTCAGCCAGCTTCCAGGAGGACCTGTCACAGAGCCAATGGCAGCACAAATGGATGCCCCTCAAGCTGTGCTCTGCCCACCCTCAGGCCCCGCCTCTCACTGCCATGCTTTGAACCAGCCCTTCCTTCTGTGGGGAGGATCTTCCTGCTGTGCTGCCAGCACTAAGCTTTCATCACACCAACAGTACTAAGCCCCACGAGATGAAACTCAGGAGTCCTGCTGGACTCCTTCCCTCCAGGGCTTACAGCGCAGCCAAGACACAGCATGAAACAGGGCATAGCTCAACCAAGTGCTCATGGTGGGTCCCTCACTCACTGTTTCTCTAAGGTCCAACTCAAGGTGGAGGTGGCCACTCAATTATCCATGCACTCATTTGTTTACTTGTCCTTTGCTCAAAAACACCACATGGGCACATTTGTGAGTAGCCTAGTTCATGACCCTCAGCCTCAGGGAAGATGCTGTAACTTTGTTTTCATTGTACTGGCCCCAGTTTGACCATTTATTTGTAGACGTCCATATTCAATGTCTTGTCTCTCTGACCAGACTATAAGCTCCATGAGGATAAGAGTCACATGTGGCCCCTTTACCCTGTGTCCCAGGCCCAGGGAGAGCCTTGCAGAAAGCAGGCACTCAAGAAGTACTTTTGAAGGTCTCAGCATGTACACATGAATGAATGAATGAATGAATGGCCCTCTAAGGTATATATGATCCCTGCTGCTTCACAGAACGGGCAAGAGAGGCTCAAAGTGGTCAGCCTGCAGTACCTGGGCCAAGTGGTTCTGGGATGGGAACCCAGCCTGACTGCCTCCCTGACACCCACAATCAGGCCCTGCTCTTTGGCCTGCAGGACAACGTCTTGACTGACCTGGAGGTAGAGAGTGACATCTTGTTATCTTCAGAAGTCTATGAAGAAGAGGCTAAGGTAGACATGGTTACCCCTGAGTCCTTTGCCCAGCCAAGCCGCATGGGGAAGTCCATGATTGAAGACCCAGCTGTGGAGGTGGTCAAGAGGATCCTGCAGTGAGTGGCCCGGGTTTGAACAGTGGGGCCCAAACCTTCAGGGGGCAGTCCCCATGTGATCCCAGCCTAACATCTGTGACCTTGTGCAGGGGCTTCCTTCTCCCCTCAGAGCCTCAGCTTCCTCATCTGAAGTAGAGCTCACGATTGGGCAGACTCATGTGGCATCGTGCGCTAACCAGGATGGTGCCCAGTGCCTGGCCTGAGCCATCCTCTTGGTCACTGGGGAAAAGCTCACATCCTTTCCTTTGGTTTCAGGTTTCCTGACTCAAAGTCTTCAACCCATCAGTGCGACAAAGAACGGTCCCAGACAGGTAGGGGCAGACAGGCCTGTGGATTTAGGCGCTGACAGTGGGGTAGCTGGGGGTGCTACCTTGTCCCTCCTCACCTTGGATTCTCTGTTGTTCTCCTGGGTATCCATCACCCAAAGCCTTGAGGCGACTCCGGAACCGAGCAGAGCACTCCTTGAAGAAAGATTTGTCCATCGCCAGTGCCACCTCGGTAGCAAGGTAGAGAGGCTAGGCTGCCTGCAGTCTCCCCTCCCCAGACTCAACCCCGACCCCCAGATGGAGGCCAGAGGCTACCCTTGGCCAGCCCACGTCCTCAGAATGTGCCTCCTATGCTCACAGACTCTCCAAATAGGGACCTTCCAAGTCGGGACCCCACAAGGGGCCAACTCCAAAGCCAGCTTTACACAGGTCTATTCTCATCCTTGCCCAGTGGCTTGACTCTCACAGCCCTCCACCCTGAGAACCTGTCAGGGCGTTGGGTGGTTATCCACAGTGACAGCTACCTCCCATTCACACTGTCTGTCAGAGGATGTGACCTTGGAGGTAGCTTTACTTGGATGACATCACGGAGTCTTGGGAGCCCTGGCTCTCTGCATCCGGGCCATGTGTTCTGCCCACTATGCCCTGTCAGGGTCGTTAGACTCATGGCTCAGTGAACTTGGGCCCTGGATGGCCCCTGACACCAATTTTATAGAAGGTGGAGGACAGAAGCCACATGGCTGACCTGACTTTCTGAGTCTTTGATGAGCCATTATTGACCTAGTTTAACTCTTGGTTTTGAAGAAGTGACACTGAAGAGATCCCTGCTTTGCATACATCCAGAAAGTCTTTTTGAACAGGCATGCCATCTGCAGTGTGGAAATAAACAAAGACCAACCAAATGGGAAGAGCAAAGACTATGCAGAGCTTGCTACAACCAGGGAATCAGCCACTATCACTTGCATTTTAGCACAGACACAAAGGCGGGCAAGGGAGTGGGAAAGGGGTGTAATGGAGAAAAGGGAGGGCTTCAGATGTGCCCTGTTGGTGGTGGTTGCCCTGGGAAGGCTGGAGGAGGTGGTGGTTGCCCTGGGAAGTCTGGAGGAGGCCCAAGTGCAGTGGGCATCTTGTGTGATTGGTTAGGGGTATGTCTTTGACTTGTTCGTCCTAAATTGGAAGCAGGGACAAAATTTAAGGGAGCTGTCAGGTACTGAGCAGGTCCTGGCCCTGTAGGGTTGATTGTTACAGGGGGTATTATTTGGCTTCCTGGATCGTTACTAAAGATAACAATTGTCTTCCTGCAAGTCTGACTTCCAGCAGGCCAGCTTCCTGAATTGTTTATTGTAGCTAAGGGCTTGGTGTCCTAGGCAGGTTGTTACCGCTTATCAGCTAGGGTTCTCTGTATATTTACAGTATAGCCATTGTCCATTTGTATAATCAATCTCAGTGGTTACCAGTGAAATATACATGCTGCTAAGGCTGCCAGATGAAAATTCAGGATGTCCAGTTACATTTGAATTTCAGAGAAACAACATATAATATTTTTTAATATGAGTATGTCCCATGTAATACATGGTGTGTATGCAAAACATTGCTTATTGCTTATATGAAATTCAAGTTTATTTAAAAATTTATGTAATTGAAGTATAGTTGGTTTATAATGTGTTAAGAAATTCAAATTTAATATGTGCTTTTATTTGAAAATTTGGCATCCCTACCTGCGGCTCTCAGTCTGTGTTTCTTTGGGTCCTCACCACAGGGAAGCAAGGATTCTACTTTCGGGGCTGGAGCCCCTCCGTCCCTCCCCCTTGGCCTTGTGTGGGTTTCAGCGGTTAGGGCTCCATCCCTAACTGTGTGCAGAGCTGTCGAGGGGTGGGGCAGCAGCTTGAAGGGCTGGGCTGCACAGGCAGTCCAGGTAGGGCTCCCACAGACTCAGATCTGCTTGTGTCTGTCCCCAGCTTGCAGAGCACTAACCCACCTTTGCCCCACAGCATCATGCGGTACACCAAGCCCAACCGACTGGATAGAAAGTACCAGGTGCTCAGCGACAAGCCTCCTCCTCCGGCAGAGTAAGTGTCAATGCCATTCCCTTTAGCTCCATTTTAACCTGCCATCTTTGTCACTTGGCAGCTAAATCTGACTCAACTGAGGGGAAAATAAGCTGTAGAGGGACAGAGCAGGAGAGGTCTGCGGGGGTACTGGTAAGGGCCAAGGTCTGTTTGTCTCAGCCTATTTCACCTAAATTTATTGAGAGACATTTTCACCAAATTTAGGCATTCATCAAGAAGACATTCTTCTTTCCTTTGAACAATCTGTTTATTTCTGTTCAGTCACCTTTTGTTTATTCAAGGCCAGCTGCTCCATCTCTTGCGGCTTGATCGTAGGGCAGCCAGTCAAGGAGCTTTCCAGATATTGGGCCTGAAGCCCCAGAGTGGCCCACTTGGGAGCAGCTCCTGGCATTCCAGTTGCCCATCACCCACTTCCACCTGGCAGGGCTTCTTTGGATCCTGGAGGAAAAGCCAGCTATAGAACAACTGCCAGTCCTACCAGGGACCTAGACATTTAGGGTTCAGCTCTCAGTGACATAAAGTCAGGAGGGTGGGAGAAAAATTAGAAATATTAATATGAGGAGTTGTAGCCAAATATAAAGGAGGCTAGAAGAATTGAGCCTGGAGAAGGGAATGGCAGCCCATTCCAATATTCTTGCCTGGGAAATCCCATGGACAGAGGTGCCTGGTGGGCTACAGTACATGAGGTCACAAAAGAGTCAGACATGACTCAGTGACTAAACAACAACAGAAGAGTTGAGATTTGATAAGAATTGACAAAGTGTGCGTGATGGCAAGATCTGGTCCAGTTTCCAGGGAAGTCATGAATCCTCAAAGCTAACAAATAGGGTTCAGTTCAGTTCAGTTCAATCACTCAGTCGTGTCCGACTCTTTGCAACCCCCCTGGCAGCATGCCAGGCCTACCTGTCCATCACCAATTCCTGGAGTTCACTCAGACTCACGTCCATTGAGTCCGTGATGCCATCCAGCCATCTCATCCTCTGTCGTCCCCTTCTCCTCCTGCCCCAATCCCTCCCAGCATCAGAGTCTTTTCCAATGAGTCAACTCTTCTCATGAGGTGGCCAAAGTACTGGAGTTTCAGCTTTAGTATCATTCCTTCCAAAGAAATCCCAGGGCTGATCTCCTTCAGAATGGACTGGTTGGATCTCCTTGCAGTCCAAGGGACTCTCAAGAGTCTTCTCCAACACCACAGTTCAAAAGCATCAATTCTTCGGCACTCAGCCTTCTTAACAAATAGGATTAGGATCTACTAATCACAAGAGAGTGCTATAGTTATTGAAACGTAAAATTTCTGTTGCCTTTCTTTTTGATTCTTGTTTATGAAACAAGTCTGGTCTCTTTAGAGTTGGCCTGATTATTTATATAAATGCAGCAAGAGTGGTAACTGACCACTAAAACTTTTATGTTTGCATTGCTGGAGCTTTTCATAAAGAATCTCAGATTAGACTCTTAAAAGCCTCTTGAGACTAGGAAGACAAGTCAGATTTCACCCACAGTACCTATAGATTTGGGTGAAATCCTCTCTTCTTAAGGTCCCCACAATACTGTAAGGTTTTTCCTTACCCACCTATGAAGCTGGGAACCCCATAAACCAGGTGCCAGGATGATTTTCCAAAGAGGGCTTAAAAGCATTGTCTCCATCAAGTCAACCTTAGTTTCTTTAAAATGTTTGATCATGTCCGATCTTATACATTGTTGTCCATATGACATTTCAGTCAAAGCTTCTGTTATCTATTTATCAGTGTTTCCGATTATGTCCCATTGCAAGAAGGACAACTTCTTGTTGAACTCACATAAATAATTATAAGAGTTTTTGAATTCTGGAGCACATATGAGTGGGTGAAATGTCCAGCATGCTTCTCACTAGCCTCTTTTCCCCTTTAGCCTCAGGCAGTTGCTTTCAGGAGTCCCTCAGTCCCTTGAGAGCCTTGATAGGGTCAGGGGCCTAAACTTAGTTCAAGCAGCTGTAGGGAGTTGAGGGCTGGAGTGGGAAGGGAAAGGTCTGACAGGAAGGACAAAGAGATGGAGGAGGCAGCGGTTTGGAGGGGGATATATCAGAGGAAACCAGGCAACTGAAGGGAAGGCGGAAGGTGGCAAAATGGGGAAGAAGGAGCAGAGGTGTTGATGCGGGGTGGGGGGGGGGCGGGAGGGGTTGCGGGCAGGGAGGGAGAGGTCTTAGAGGAGCCAGTTTAGGGAGATCTTGTTTACACAAGAAGCCAATAAAGTTCCAAATTATCCTTAGTAAAGCCATGCCGGGAGTATGAGTCATGCAACAGAAATTGGGAAAAGTATAGTGAAGGCATATAGAAGAACCTGATGTTTGCTCAAAGGCAGTTTTTGTCAAAGTCAACAGAGAGCAAACTCTCTTTCTAGAAAGGGTTGGGAAAAGTAGTGGTGAAAGCCATGAAGTTATACCTTTTGTGCAGCTCCATGGGTCCCTCTCCCAAAGAAACCATCTCTCAGGAAGGAAACGTTTACATGAAGATGTACCATGCAATACTTTTTATCCTAGCTAAAAATGGGGGGAAACCCTAAAGTCCAAAAATAGGGGATTGTAAACACAGTACATACATACCCAATGGTGCTACACAGCCATTTAAAATGATAGCATAATGTAGGGGGAACACTTTAAAGGGTGTGGAATGTAAAAAGCACATGAACCTAATTCCAAACCAATTTAAACATCAGCAGAAGGGAATATAGTACATGTTAGCATTAATTTTTCCATCTTGCTTTTCAGCTTATTTCTAATTTTCTTTAATTATGATGAGTGAATTTGTAAATGAAAGATCACATCACACACACAAACACACACACGTTTTTTGGCCAAGAGGCATGCAGGATCTTAGTTCCCCAGCAGGGAACTGGACCTGTGCCCCCTGCAGTGGAAGAACGGGGTCTTAACCACTGGACCACCAGAGAAGTCCCTTTTTTAATTTGGTGGTGGTTTAGTCTCTAAGTTGTGTCTGACTCTTTGCAAGCCCATGGACTGTAGCCTGCCAGGCTCCTCTGTCCATGGGATTCTCCACGCAAGAATACTGGAGTGGGTTGCCATTTCCTTCTCCATTTTTTTTTTAATTTGAGGGAATTTAAATATATATATACAAATATTTTAGAAACCGGTCAAAAATGATGTGTGTGTAAAACAGTCACTGCATCACTTTACAGAAATTTTGGGAAAATAGTTGTCCTCCAGGTATGTGCAGTTCTAACACGTCAGTCCCTTATTTCACTCTTGGTATTGAGACAGTTGACCTTTCTGACAGGAATATTCGCTAGATCTGGGCAGATTTGTTGAGTCAAGCACCTGGTGTACATAGTCAGCCTAAAGCCCAGATGTATCAGAAAGAGGATGTTTGGTCCTACAGGCAGTCCTGCTCATTTGATTCATATTTATAAGAAATCATTCTTTCTTCTCTCAACCAAGACAGAGACACTGATAGGTGCAGGCACTGGTCAGGGGATTCATGGTGAACGAAAACAGACACAGTGTGTGTCCTGGTGGACTTTACCAGCTGCTGGGAGAGATGGGGTTAATCAGTCAGCCAGTCACACGTATCAATCCCCAGAGCCCCTTTGGGGAGGCTATAAAGCTGAGAGCTGCTCAGGGCATTGGAACGAGGCAGTCAGGGATTACCACTGAGCCAGGGCCAGAGGAAAAGCAAATGTAACCAAGAGGAAAGTTATTTGTGTTCCCTGGAGAGGAATCAGTGTGAGCAGTGGCCCTGGGGCAAGAGTGAGTAATTCCAAGGAGTAATGAGGAACAAAAGAGAACAGAGACACTTGGAAGGGAAGGGGCCAAACACAGCTTGGCGCATGCAAGAGGCATTCAACTAGACAAATAGAAATACGAGGTGGGAGCATGCTTGGGCATCCCAAGCTGTCCAAGTCCAGTTCTGGCTGGGCTGCTGAGTACTTGGAATGTTGTGTCCATTTGGTCTTGTCCACACCAATTAGTGTGATTAGACAAGCCCTCTCAGGGATCTGCCTCCTGTGTGTTGCAGGGATTTTAAAAGCATTGTCCTGAGCCTCCTCTGGGAGAGCAACGAGCACATGCTGGCGGTCGCTGAGGTGAGGACCCTGTCTGCCCTTCTGCCATCTGCTGGCCACATGTCCCCGGTGGGCTCTCCCCCCTGCCTTCTGCCAATACCTTTGGGTAAAGCTGAATAAAGGGGACTACCGCCCCCGTGACCACAGCTACCCAGCTTCTGTCACCTTGTGTGGTGTTTTTCATCATAGAATTAAAGCTCATCCATTACCCGTTTATTCAGCCACCAAACATTTCTTGGGTCCTGTGCGTCAGATATTTAGCATACCCGATACCAGGAGCAAGCCTGGTCTCTGCCCCTGAGTGGCCAGCACCCAGCAGAGAATGACATGTGACGGCCCCCCTGGGTGTGAGTCTTTGGAGCAGAGCTCTGGGTCATCTGTGTTAGTGGCCCAGCTTGGCACTCCATAGAAAGCTCTTGGTCTCATGGGTGGAAGACCCATCTTAGTTCTGAGGGATGCACAGAGTTTTACCATTGACTCGTGCCTCGCATAGCCCTAGGACACTAACAGTGGTGACGAGGACAGACAGGGAGAGGAGGAGAGACCCCAGTGTAGGGGACAGCAGTTGAGAAGACCAAGGGGTGAGGAGAGCACAGAGGAGGATGCCAGGATCTTGGGCCAGATTCCCCTGGAGAGGGGCCTGGCACCCCCACTGTCAACCCTCTCCCGTAGGAGTTTTACCGCAAAGAGAAACGCACAGTCACCAGGCCCGACTGCATGTACGAAACCTTCGACCAGTGCGCAGAGAACGTCTGCAAGAAGATCCTGGAGTACCACAGCCACACAGACGATTACTACAACTCCTGCCTCATAGGTAGGTGTGCCCAGTAGGCAGGTGGCAGGTGGGGCTGCAGAAAGGTGGTGGCCACTCACAGCCTGAATGATGCCCTCCTGACCTGGAGGTCACATGGAGGCAGAAGAGAGACTCCCTGTGAAAAACTGACATCTTAGAATTAGGTAAAAACCTTGATAGATTTAACTGGGGAAAAAACAATGCCCTCCCCCCCCAAAAAAAGTCGATTTTTCTTGAGAAAAATGGTGATTTGTATCACTAAAAATGTTTCACCCTTCGAAAATTGTTTACAGCTTTATTGAGATATTCACTCAACAAAATAGGGAGGAAAGGGAGGGTGGGATGAACTGGGAGATTAGGATTGACATATATACACTACCATGTGGGAATCTGCCTGCGATGCAGGAGATGTGGGTTCAGTCCCTGGGTCAGGAAGATCCCCTGGAGGAAGAAATGACAACCCACTCCAGTATTCTTGCCTGAGAAATCCTGTGGACAGAGAAGCCTGCTACAATTCAGACTACAGTTTAAAGGGTCGCAAAGAATCAGACATGACCAGGCAACTGAACACACACACAAATGTAAGATACATAGCTAGTGGGAAGCTACTTTGCAGTTCAGTGGATTTTAATATAGTTACAGAGTTGTGCAACCATCGCCACTGTGAATTTCAGAACCTCTGTCCCTCAATCATGATCCTAACCTTCAGCAACCACTAACCTACTCTCTGTTCATCCAGTGTTAGTGTGTGTCATGTAGCCTTTTTATGGCTGAATCATATTCCATAGTGTGCATATACCATAGTTTGTTTATTTGTTCAGTGATAGGCATTTGGCTGTATCCACGGTTTGGCGGTTATGGATGGTGCTGCTCTAAACATTCATCTGCATGTTGTGTGTGGTTGTAAGATTTCATCTCTCTTGGGTGTGAAACTAGAAGTGGAATTGCTGGGTCACACGGTGCCTCTGTGTTTTATCGTTTGAAGAATCCTTCCACTGTGTCCACCGTGTGCCTGGGCTGTGATGAACTTGATAGACACAGCCTCCTAGAGAGCAGGGACATGAAAACAGGCAGGCAGGATGTATCTTGCCATTTATGTTGATTATAACAAGATAAAAGGAGCTGTGAAAACACACCCATCGCTGCCCCTCTCCTTGCCCAATTCTCCATGTCCACAGACATATGTGTTTTTGCAGTCGTTGGAAGTCCTAATTATTTCTACTTGTAAGGCAGGGAACCTAAGGGTCCATTACAGGCCTGCTATGGGTTGAGGGGCAGCAGGGGTAGAAGAGGGAGAGGATTAGGGGATAGCCAGACCTGAGATCAAGACTCAGCACTGCCATTACCCAGATGTATGACATTGACCAAGTCACCTCCCCTTGCCTGTAAATGGAGACAAGGATAACAACCACCATGCAAGGCTTTTTTGAGGACTAAGCCCCTCACAGCCTTGCCGTTTACAGGGGAAATCAACAATGGCTCTCATTCCTGTAGTTGTAGAATGACTGGAATTGAAACCACAGGCAGCATTTGGTTTCTCTAGCTCAGAGCTTCCCCACTTGAACTCTGTGGGGTTCCATCCTATGTGATCTTCCTCAAAAGAAAGGTTCCATGGCCACATGGGTTTGGGAAATGCTGCAGATCATGTCCCTCCCAGGAAGGCTGACAGTTCACGTGAAATGAAGACTTCCATTTCCTACTGGGAGTCAAGTATCCTGAGCAACTCTCCCACTGAAAACATGTAAAAATTCTGGATATAACTGTTTTGTGATAAACTTTTGAACGCATGGATGAGCTAGCTATAGAGTAAGAAACATGTAAGGCCTTAAGATTAAGTGAGAATAGGAACACAGATAAAGTGAGCAGTAACTCTGGCTATTGCCTTGAGGGCTTGGCTGACTCTCAGGTCCACTTGAGCCTCTGTTTTCATGGCCTCCAGGTCACTGGGAACAGAGACCAAGCCCCAGATCACCCAAGGTGTGCAGCCTGAAAGGGCATAAGCCACATAAAACTGGGACTCCACTGGGCTCCATCTGCAGAGTCAGGGGAATGAGACAGAAACCAAAACCTCCTCCCCCACTGACTAGAAGGAACGTGTCTTATTATAAGCCATGGCACTGGACAAAGAAGAAAAACCCTAATGAGAATCTATAACTATAAGTCAGCCCTTTTGTGGTGTTTTGTTTTTTTTTTTCTTTTGTGGTGTTTAAACTGAAGTTGCACTTAGATAAACCTGAATTCAACTTTGTGTTTGTGGATCATCCAAAAGATTTCTAGATGATAGCTTAAAATTATTTTGAGTGTGTCATGCCCGGATGCTTCTTTAGTAGAGATACTACAGATCCTCTCCAGAGAAGGCTACCGTCAATTCAGGCCTCCAGGGATTCCCACACAAAGAATGCCCCAAATAAGAGCTCACTATAAAACAAAACACACACACACACACACACACACACACACACACACACACACACCCCACAGCAAAAAGGTGCCTTCAGCATGAGGCAACAGAATGAGATCAGTAAGGACTTCAGATATTGAATGTATCAAGACACAGAATATAAAATATAATAATTATTTTGGGTTAAATAAAAGAGGAAATTAGAAATATGGGTAAGGCACAAAAGACTATTAAAATGAGCAAGTAAATATGAACCAAGTAAAGAGAAACCAAATAAAAAGAGAACCAATAAAGCTTGTGTATATTGGAAAAATAAATTGTTGATATTTTAAAATTATGAGTGGCTTTAGTGCCAAAGAAAATAACCAAAAATGTAACACGGAAAAACAAAGGACTAGAAATACAGGAAAGAGATGAAGAGAGGTGAAGGAAAAAGTAGGTCTGGCGTGCAGCTACATAGAGGTCCAGAGGGAGAGGAGGAGACTTGGGTCAAGGTGATATGTGAAGAGAGAATGGGTGAAATAGAACTGCTGAAAGACGCAGTGTGGTTTATAAAGTGCTGGGAAGTCCTACACTGTGAGTCCTTTGGTCTTGCTTAATCCAGTATGTTTAATACCAGTTTGCCCACAGGACCCCTTTTGATGGAATAGCTATTACCGCACCATAGACCAAGCCTTTCTCTTTGGGAAACTGCATTAAGCCTTTGTTGGAGAGATGGCCTCAGCAACTTGGCTCTGCTCAGTCCTCTCCCCTGGCCCCCACCCCCGATTCCTACAGAATTACGGGCCCAGATGAGAAGATTTGAGGAGCTTCTGCCCCAGGTGTGTTGGCTGGTGATGGAGAATTTCAAGGAGCACCACTGGAAAAAATGTTGTGCTTCCACCAAAGAGATCCAAGGACAGTTCCTGAATCACCAGGAAGAGCTGGAGAAAAGGAAGGTGGGGCCCCCGGGATCACCCTGGGAGTGCAGACATAGAGGCGGGGCATCAGCAGAACTGAGTCCCAGGGAAGGAGTTGGGCCAGGCCTGGGATTATTGGGTGGGGGTGAGAGACACTAGGCCCTGGAGAGATAAGAGCCGAGCCAACAGCTCCTTCATGGAAAGGATTCAGCACATTCCTTTTTGGATATAACAGGTAGGTTGGCTGGTTCTGTGGGGCTGTGGACCTTGAGATCAACAATGATTGTCCACTTGGTCCTTGGAACCAGGGGACGTTCATGCTGTTGATTGTATTGGACTGAATCCCTGGTTGTTCCGGGGAAGATGCTCAGCTCTCCCACTTCCTAACCCTCGGAGTTGGCTCCAGCCATGCCTCAGTCTTGCGTACCCTGCCACTCCTTTGCATATCCACAGCCCTTCACACACACCCAGGTCAACGCACACATCATGGCTATAATTGGCAGAGGACATAGGCCAGTGACTTCTTGGTCCTCAAGACCAGGTCAAAAAACCCACTGATTTCTGGATTGTCTGAAGGATGAAAATGCCCAGAAGCTCCACCCAAATCTCGGACACCCTGCACAGCTCCAAGATCTGGAGTCTCTATGTCAAGTGGAAGAGAAGAGGCAGGAAGATTTGGACGCCTTGATTGTAGTAACCAAGGAGAAGCTGGAGGTCAGTAGTGCCTTCTACTCCGGTGTTTAGGTGCTGAGGGCTGCCCTGCCCTCCCAAGGTCACCCCAGCTGACAGCCCACCAACAGCACTGAGCCCAGCCCTATGCTGGCACCCTGGCCAAAGCAGGGCATGAAAGGGGGCAGGTTTTCTAGGTGGAGATGGTCTTTATTGGCTGTTTTAACTTGCATTTTAAAATTTCTAAGTTAATTAATTAGTAATTAGAAATTTTTTTCTCCCAAGATCCTGACTGTCAAGTTTTCTTTCCTCTTTGGTAAATTGTCTGTGTGTGTCCCTTGGCCACTGCAGAATCATTTCCTATCTTCAAGTCACTCTTAGGAGAAGCCTCCTGGAGAAAGACCAGATGCCTGTTAACTTGGACACAATTGACTCATGGCCCTGGTTTTGTTTCATGCATTGCTCTCCAAACCCATCTTCGGCCTGCCTTTGGAGGCAGGGTCCTCTCCTTATAGCACCATGCTCCCCATGTTTCTTCCAGGAATCCACAAGGAAGTACGCCCGGTTTTTCATAGCCAGCTTGGCCACCTTCACCGAGAAGTTCCTGCTGCAGTTGGATGAGGTGGTCACCATTGATGATGTCCAGGTTGCAAGTATGCTCCCCACTGGCCTTTGTGCCTTGGCTCCAGGGGGTTGGTGACATAGGTGATGGATCTGGAGGAGTCTGCTTTCCCCCAACTCCACCAGTATGAAAATAGATACTCTATTGCGGGGACTGATGAATTTTTTGTTTCTTTTTTTTAATTAAAATTATCTTTTTTAACTAAAAAAGCAAGTCCCCAATGAGTCAGATTACATATAAAAAATGAAATCCTAATACTAAATATTTTCATAATCTTGGGGTAAGGACAACTTTCCTAAGTTTGAGAGCTAGAAGCTGCAAAGGAATGGTGTGTACATCCCTGTGGCCAAAACAAAAGTAAGGGAAAATGTCCAAAGATGGAAGGACAAACCACAAACTGGAAAAATATTTCTAGTAACCAACAGGTCAGAGAATGGCCTGATATTCCTGTGGTATGAAGAATTCTTAACAGGTCAAGTTTGTGAAAAGGACAAACACATACAATTCAAAAGGTCAATAAATGTTGAAAGATGCTTGACTTCACCAATGATGAAAAGTGCAAATATAAACATTGTTAAGGTATCATTTCTCACCAAGAGCCTGGCAAAGGTTTGAAATTCAGTGACACCCAGCACTGGTGAGGCAGGAGGCCCCAGCACCGCAGAGCCCCTCGGAAAAGTGTACCTCCACCCCTTCTCTTGGAGAACCCTCTGTCAGTGACTTCAAAGTCCTGAACGTGCGTGCTTTGACCTAGCCATTCTAACCCTGGGAACTTATCTGGCAGAAATACTTGCATACTTTTTCAAAGATATATTTTCAAGCATATTCTTCACAGCAATGCTTGAAATTGCAAAGAATTGGAAACAGTGTTAATATCCGTGTATAAAGGATTGGATAAATTATGGTCCAGATATAGGAGGGAATTCTGTGCAACTGTTCAGGTGGGTGTGGTAGGTCTCTATGTGCCAGCCGGAAACACCTGAAGGAATACTGTCACAGGAAAAAGCAAGGTGACAATTATACTTACCTGTAATACCATTTCAAAAAACACATAGGTGACATAAACGTGCACCCTCACTTGTATATAAATGAATCTGTGTGAGAGAGAAACAGAGGCAAAGAGGGACAAAATGAGAATAGCAGAGCCTGAGAAACAGGTGCCCAACTGTTGATGACCACCTCTGGTGAGTGGGATTGTGAGAGATTTCTAAAGTCTTTTTCCCCATTAGATAATGTTTAAATTTTTTATACTGTGTGAATTGCTTTTATAACTATGCAAAGACTCAAATCATATATTAAATATTGTCCATTTATCTCTCCTCTATTAAGTAATTAAAATATATTATTTCTATTTTTTAAGTTTGGATTGCAAAGATAATGAATATTTTTATAGTAAAATAAGAAATTCAATCTGAGTTAAAAAGAAAGAGAAGAATATGGTCCTTCCTCCCGGAAATAGGTGCTGGTAACTTTGGCTGTCCTCCTCCTGGTCATTTCCCTTTGGTCACAGGCCTGTGTGTATGTCAGTGGGGAGATGGGAGGGTGGATCACAGGTGTGTGCTCCTTTGAAACCTAATTTCCCCTTGGGCAGATGCTGGCCAAGCCAGTCGCCGTCTCCGTGAGCACTTCCAGGAGCTGTGCATCTTATTTTGTTAGTTAGTCCCCTGCTGGTGCATACGGGCCATGTCTAGCTTTTCACTCCTCTAATCGTGCTGGAAGGAACATCTGCATCAATATTTCCCTATTTGGGGGCAACAACTTCCTAGAAGTGGATTTTCTAGGTCAAAATGTATATGCATACTGGGGTGTTGGTCACTGTCTAGTAGTGGAGGTCTCTTTGGCGAGTGTGAGCCTGGTTTGGGAAAGTGGAGCCTGCAGAGATACTGGGGTTCAGACTAGAGAAGGAACAGGCAGTGGAGCCGACAGGGAGGCAGCCTCGGCACCTTGGAGGGAACCCCTGGGCCAGGAAGACCCCCTGCATCAAGCCCATGGGGTCCTCACCTGCTCTGTAACTAGGGCTTCTGAGCCCAGTGGCCTGGCCCTGCCATGCCTGCAGACCGGGGTGCAGAGAGCTGCTCTGGCCTGCTGGTCTCACACCAGGAACAGAGCCCCTTTCTCTCCATGTCACATGGCAGGTCAGTGAGTCAGACGTGAGACAGACAACCTTGAATGTGTTCATTCCAGGAGAAATTCTTAGTTCAGGACCCCTTTGAGCTAGTATAAGCCAAAGAAGTCTCCAAAGAGCATATTCAGGAGCTCATAGAAGCTGCGAGAAGGTCAGAGCATTTTGGAGCTGGGATGCACACCCAAACCACACCTCACATATTCCAGCTCTAACCCTCCTGCCTGAGACTCAATATGAGTTACACAATAAGTGTGAAAGAGGGGAGCAAGTTTTCATTTCCGTAAATGTAAGGTCGGGGGTCCCCTTTATATCAGGCTGTGGGTGAGGCCCCCATCAGTAACCCATCTCTTGCTTGCCAGAGATGGAGCCCCCCAAACAGAAAACCTCAATCCTAATACGGAGGAAACTCACCGGGCTGTCCCTGGAGGAAGAGAGTGAGAAGCCCCTGATTGAACGGGGGAGCAGGTGAGAGCTGAGAGCAGGGGTGAATATCACACATGGCTGTGTTTACTGGGGGTGGTGTGGTGGAATGGTGAGGGGCATGAGCTCTGAAGTCAGACAGACCTGATAACTTTGGAAAGGCTTTGTGTCCTAAGCCTCAGTTTCCTCATCTGTGAAATGAGCATGGCAGCCTCCCTTACATGATATTATGAAGAGAAAGCTCGATGAAATTGTGCTTGAAGTGCCCGTGGCACCTACTAAGAGCTCAGCAGCTGTTTGTTTGTGTGATAAGGACCCATAAAGGGACCCCCCAATAAAGAGAGGCCTGTCCTAGTGTGGGGTACCTTCTCAGATTGCTGGCAGTACTGGGACTCACTACAGCTGTCTGTCATGTATGACAAGAGCTATAGAAGTGCTTGTCCCTTGTACCCCAGGAATGTGACTCTGGAAGAAGGCAGTGATTTACCCAGCTAAATTGTCAGCAGTGGTTTTTTATCATGGTAGGAAAAGCAAGCCAGGAACTGGTGACTGGCATCTGGCTGAGCGAGTGATAAGGAAACCGAGATCCAGAAAAGGGAAACCCCTAGAGGCGTGGGATTTCCCTTCCCCATGCAGAACCCAGCTGTCTGTACACATTGATATAAGCTGTATGAAAATGCCAAAAAGAACTTGAAGAAGCTTAATCTTAAATGCTCAGTAGAGTTTTTCTTTTAATTAAGGCATTTAAAGCATGTTATTTTTTTTTAAAGAAGTGTTAACCATTTCCACCAGAGATGGAGGGTGTACAGTAAATGATGAAGCTAAGCCTGCAGGACTTTTCATGCATGTTTATTTGTAGAAAGTGGCCAGGAATCAAACCTACTGAAGTCACCATCCAGAACAAGATTCTCCTCCGGAAAACACCATGTATCACAACTGCCAAAACAACACTGGGCCACCTGGCATCCGTGGAAGCCCGAGATGCTGTCTACCTGGTGAGCGAAGAGGCGAGGTGGAGGGGGTGACCCCAGGGAGCACAAGCAGCTCGGTGTGCTGCCTTGGGAAGGAGGGAGGGAGCTTGTCATCACCAGGTGCCCTGGCGTCTGGTCAGATGGAGCACATGACCCACATCAGAGTACCCCAGAGCACAGGACTGGTGACAGCCAACATTCCCAGGCACCGGGACATGGGACACAGCTCCTGTCCAGTTCCAGCAATAGTTCAGGTCTCATGGCGTGAGCCCCAGTGTCGCAGGAGCCCAGACTGGAGGGCAAAGGCTCTCCAGCGAACAGTCAAGACAGTGCGAGGGGACAGAGTAGTCAGAGGCTCGGAGGCCATGGGAGCAGTGAGTGATGATGGGTGGGATAGGTACTGAGCAGCTGCTGCATCTTCTGTTCTCAACACAAGGCTTCCACTGGATCCTTGTAGCAAGCCCATGAGGAAGGTAGAATGGTCCCCACATTACTGCAGAAGACACCGAGTCATAAAGTGTGTCCCCTTTATGCCACCAAGAGTGACAGCCAGGACTGGACCCAGGCCCGTTAGACCCGTGGGGCTGCCCAAAGAGGAAGTTGCACCTGAGGCTGCCTGCAGGACCTCGCAGCTCCAAGGATGTCTGGACCTACGGTTCTGGTACCCCAGAGAGAAACCTTGTACTGCCCAGAGATATACTGTCCCTGGTATTTGGAGACCCCTTTGTGCCTAGGCAGGCCCTTCCCCAGCCACCAAGATAAGCCCCAGGCAGTGGGCACAATTCCCCTGCCCAGTTCAGTGAGGACTTAAGGCCTAGTGGGCTCAGCCTCTCGAGGAAGCCAGGACACCTGAGCTTCAAGGAGACTAGTGTGGTGGTCAGGAAGGAGGGCAGAGTCCAGAATCAGGTGGACCAGGAGCCTAGTCACGCTCAGTCTCTTCTCAGTTAAATAACCTCAGGCGAGGCTGTGAGCCTCAGTTTTCCCATCCATAAAATGTGGAAAACAGCGAGGCCTGCCTGAGCTTTATTGGACAGAGTACATGAGAAATGACTTGTGGAACTCTTGCCAGTGCCTGGAATGGGTTGCAAGCCACCCACCAGCGGGTTACAGCATCCCTCAAGAGCACAGAGTGTCCTCTAGGAGACACAGTCCAGAAGTCCTTCCTCATGCAGCCTCTTCCTGCTGCTTCCTCCCAGAAATATTTAGCATCATTTGAAGAGGAGCTGAAGAAGGTCCAGGAGCACACCACACTGCAGGTGAAAGAGGCTCAGCGCTGGAAGGACAGCTGGAAACATTCCGTGAACATCATCCAGGGCCTGTACTTGTGACACTCTCAACCCTTCTTAAATAAATGGCTTATTTTGTGTAGATTCCTTCACCCCTCTACCCACCCTTCCATCCATCCGTCTCTGCCCAGTGCTGTAGCCTCACAGTGACGAGGATATGGCATGGTTCCTGCCCACATGGAGATTACTTCCAATGAGGCAGACAGAGGTGAAAGGGGGTGTTCCATCTGGTCAGCTAGGATGGTGGATAACAGGGATGGCTAGCTTAAATAGAGACTCATAGTTAAGGGGAGATAACTTCCACAAGGCATGATGGGCACTTCATCTTGGAAAATGAAATAATTAAAACTTATAGGAAAGAGTATATCACACATTTAACAAAATGCGAGTTTTCATTGCAACTGTGCACTGATTCCTAGGCACAACAAACACTTCATCCGGTGTTGACTGGGTATCTGATATTTGCATGACCAATGATAACCTTTTGGAAGAAATCTTCTAGGCCTCCTTAACTTGACTAATGGTCTCTTTAGTCCTGTGACATTCAGATCACTGTCTTTGGAAGCTTGCTTCCCACCACCTTCCTTGTCTCCTTTCTCTTCCTCGATTGCCCCACAGCCTCGCTATGACCAGTGGCAGTTGTCAGCAGCTGTCTGCGCCTTGTGGGCAGCCGGCTCATGGTCCTTCCTCCACTTCCTGAGCTCCTGCTGTTCCGGTATGGTTTGTAGGCTTTAGTTCGCAGTTCCATGTGCTTTGTCTCGACTTGACGAGGTAAGCGTATCCTGCATTTTACAGTTGTGGAGACTCAAGTCCACAAGGTCAAAGCCAAGGACTTGGAGGCACATTGTTTTGGGGATGATTCCAAGAAGCATGAGTGAGGACATGGGAAAAAGGAGCCTGAAAGCAGAAAAGTCACTGGAACGGGCTTTCAGGAATGGCCCCTGCTGTGGGTGACCAGGCTCTGTATCACTGGAAAACAGCCTCCCACCTGATCGGACTCTGTCCATGTGGGTAGAGAGTTACCTGGGTATTAGCGCCACCTTCGTGCCAGCTTGCAGGACAGGAATCTCCTGTGATACCAGAAAGAGTCCTCAGGCAGGGGAGTCCCGAGTTACATTGGCTGGAGCGAGCTCCCCAGCTGCAGGTGGACTCAGGTAAGCCAAGGGGATGTGAGCACAGCATCACCACCTCCCGTTTTCCAAGCCTGAAGCCAGGCCCCTATGTACCACTCTGCCATGGAACCCTGTCTCCTCAAAGTAGCAAATGATGTCTGCACAGCCCCTTCCAGCCTGTGGCATGCTCTGCAGGTACATGCTCTAATTCAGTCCTACTGTGGACAGGGTGGCAGTCACCATGTAACCCCTAGTTTGTAAATAAAGAAGCTGAAACTTGGAAAAAAGAAGATATCTCCAGTGTTCCAGCCTGGCTCTGGCTGTCCCTGAAACTCAGCCTGGAATGAATACACCTAGGTGCTTTGTAAGTAAGAAAGGACCCAGAAAAATGAGGGGTGCTCCCTCTCCCCTCTGCCAGCCTTGGAGTCTCTGTACCACCACCCCCTCCTGCCAGCCATGGGGCAGCATGCATGGAGAACAGGGTGTAGGTGTGGGTACAGGACAGCCTGTGGTCAGGCTCCACTTCCATGTTGGTGAGGTCCTAGTTGGCAGAGAAGGCTCGAGGAAGCACGCCTGCTGTGGCAGGAGGACTGCGAGGGGGACACAAGGACTAGGGCGGGTATTGGGGGCCCACCACAGCCCAGACAGAGCCTGCAAACAGTGGCGGAGCCAGGGAGCAGAAGGGGTGCAGAATTGGGAGGCCTGGGCCAACCCCGCTGTGTGCCCCTCTGAGTCCAGTTTGCTCACCAGTCCAGTGGGGACACAGGCTCCACTCTTCCAGCCCACCCACCCACTGCACTCCACCCTAGCTGGGCCAGCCTTTGGGAACTGAGGCCACAAAGCTGAGGGGTCAAGGCAAAAGCCATGCCCGTTCCACTTCTTATTCCCCAACTAGTGTGCTGCCTTTGATTGTTTTCCTTATGATTCCAAAAGGAAAAGACATTCATTATAGGAAATACAGGACCAAAGGAGCAAAAAGAAGACTATAGAATGGGAAATAGATGGGGAAACAGGGGAAACAGTGTCAGACTTTATTTTTCTGGGCTCCAAAATCACTGCAGATGGTGACTGCAGCCATGAAATTAAAAGACGCTTACTCCTTGGAAGGAAAGTTATGACCAACCTAGATAGTATATTCAAAAGCAGAGACATTCTTTGCTGACTAAGGTCTGTCTAGTCAAGGCTATGGTTTTTCCTGTGGTCATGTATGGATGTGAGAGTTGGACTGTGAAGAAGGCTGAGCACTGAAGAATTGATGCTTTTGAACTGTGGTGTTGGAGAAGACTCTTGAGAGCCCCCTGGACTGCAAGGAGATCCAACCAGTCCATTCTAAAGGAGATCAGCCCTGGGATTTCTTTGGAAGGAATGATGCTAAAGCTGAAACTCCAGTACTTTGGCCAGCTCATGAGAAGAGTTGACTCATTAGAAAAGACTCTGATGCTGGGAGGGATTGGGGGCAGGAGGAGAAGGGGACGACAGAGGATGAGATGGCTGGATGGCATCACTGACTCGATAGACGTGAGTCTGAGTGATCTCTGGGAGTTGGTGATGGACAGGGAGGCCTGGCATGCTGTGATTCATGGGGTCTCAAATAGTCGAACACGACTGAGCGACTGAACTGAACTGAGCAGGAGATTCAGACTCAAGGATTTGAGTTGGAGGGACCTGCCTCTTGAGGAACCTATATGCAGGTCAGGAAGCAACAGTTAGAACTGGACATGGAACAACAGACTGGTTCCAAATAGGAAAAGGAGTACATCAAGGCTGTATATTGTCACCCTGCTTATTTAACTTATATGCAGAGTACATCATGAGAAACGCTGGGCTGGAAGAAGCACAAGCTGGAATCAAGATTGCCGGGAGATATATCAGTAACCTCAGATATGCAGATGACACCACCGTTATGACAGAAAGTGAAGAGGAACCAAAAAGCCTCTTGATGAAAGTGAAAGAAGAGAGTGAAAAAGTTGGCTTAAAGCTCAACGTTCAGAAAACGAAGATCATGGCATCTGGTCCCATCATTTCATGGAAAATAGATGGGGAAACAGTGGAAACAGTGTCAGACTTTATTTTGGGGGGCTCCAAAATCACTGCAGATGGTGACTGCAGCCATGAAGTTAAAAGACACTTACTCCTTGGAAGAAAAGTTATGACCAACCTAGACAGCATATTGAAAAGCAGAGACATTACTTTGCCAACAAAGGTCCGTCTAGTCAAGGCTATGGTTTTTCCAGTAGTCATGTATGGATTTGAGAGTTGGACTGTGAAGAAAGCTGAGTGCCAAAGAATTGATGCTTTTGAACTGTGGTGTTGGAAAAGACTCTTGAGAGTCCCTTGGACTGCAAGGAGATCCAACCAGTCCATTCTGAAGGAGATCAACCCTGGGATTTCTTTGGAGGGAATGATGCTGAAGCTGAAACTCTAGTACTTTGGCCTCCTCATGCGAAGAGTTGACTCATTGGAAAAGACCCTTATGCTGGGAGGGATTGAGGGCAGGAGGAGAAGGGGACGACAGAGGATGAGATGGCTGGATGGCATCACTGACTCGATGGACGTGAGTCTGAGTGAACTCTGGGAGTTGGTGATGGACAGGGAGGCCTGGCCTGCTGCGATTCACGGGGTCACAAAGAGTTGGACACGACTGAGCTACTGGACTGAACTGGACTGAAGAACCCTGGCATCCAGAGACAGCTGTTCCCTACACCATTTTGTGTGTGTGTGTGTGTGATATTTGCCAAATGGAATCATAATGTGCATTCGGTTGTATAAATTGGTTTTGAGATGTCAGCTGGGTACACGGTCGCCATATCTAGCCACTTACACCCTGGTTTCCATACTCTGCCCCCTCTGCCCACCATGTGGAGTGGACCTCACATGTGTCAGTGTCCTCACGCCCCCATAGCCGAGACTGAATCAGGAAGCAACACCCATCCTTACAGGGAGGACTGCTCTCCAATAGTTTTGTTTGTTCTGGACCCTAACTCAATCCCCTAACTCAGCTCATGGCCCAGTAAGGGGTCTTGTCTGCAGTGTCCCACTGCCAGAGGAGCCAGGTCCCCTCCCGGACAAGGCGGGGTATCCATTGTGGGGCTCTTAGGTACAAGGCATCCATCCACCCACATGGACTCGTGCACATCTCCAGCCCTTGCCTCTGGCTTCTGGAAGCTGACTCCCTGAGTCAAAGGGGAGGGCATCTGGGGACCTGGCACAAATCACCCTCCAGGAGAAGACTCGAGGTCCCTCCCACCACTGAGGACTCAGCGCCACAATCCTCATCCACACCAAGCAGTGTAGTTACAGCAGCTTTGGGGGAATTTTTTTCCTTTTTTCTTTTTGCTGACTCAGCAGATGACGAATGACATGTAATTCAAAAGTCTTACTTTTCTAATGATGACTGAAGGTACACTTTTCATCACCGAGTCATTTCCAAAATGTGGCCACTTTTCCCAGTCCTGGGATGAGCCTGCTGAACACGACCACCTGGGCATCTCCAGGGGGCATAGTTCATGTTCCCTGTCTAGCTAAGACACACCACTCCTTCTGCTGTGGCAGAAACCAGTAATCAAGAAACCAAGCACCACGCTCGGAGAGTTGGCGAACTCGGGTTTATTACATTGGTGGGTCCAGAGGAGTTAACACTCCAATCTCTGAGCCCCCAAAAAAGGGGTTACAGAGTGTTTATACACAGACAGGAATGATTAAGCAGGTTTGCAGGGGCTGGGCGATTGCAAACAGCAGGACAAGGGTGAGTGAGATAAGCTCCAGTTTCTAGTATTGTTAAGTCCCCACTTTCTGAGACTACGTGACCTACGTGATCCAGACTTTGCAAGGAGCAAGCTGAGTTACAGAGGCAGAAGGATATGTAAAATTTTAACTTTCCCTCTACAGTGCAACGGCTAAGTGGTTAGTGACTGGCTTGTGACCCACGAGATGCAGCAAGAATGATGGGAGGTCACTTCCAAAATGTAACGACAAAGAATTTGTCCCTTCCCTCTTACCTGCTCTCTCCTGTGTTCCCTCTCTGACCCTCCCTCCTGCTCACTGCCTCCCTTCCCACTTTTCTCTCTCTCTCTGTTCTATCTCTGGACCTGGGGAAGCAGGCACCCATGTTATGAGCTGCCCTGAGTAGTTGTCACAAGGAGAGAACCGAGGGAGCACTCAGGTCAATAGACAGGAACTCAGACTCTCAGTCCAAACATAGTGCTGCAGCCTGTGGATGAACTTGGGAGCAAATCCTCCCCCAAGTTGAGGCCAACTGAAGCCACAGCACCTGCCTGTGAGACACCCAGAAGCAGAGCAATCTAGCTAAGCCATGAACAGATACCCAGACCACACTGGGTTAGATATTAAATATTTGTAGTTTTAAGGTGCTAAATTTTGGAGCAATGAGGAACCAACAGCTAACACAGTCTACAGGCTCCAGGATCCAGTCCCACCCTCCTCCTCCTCCTCCTCCCTGGGCTCACTCCAGCTGTACCAACTACCTTCCTACCCCTCTGGCCATACTCACCTCTGCCTGCCAGTCTCTGCCCTAGTAGTGCCTTCTCCTCTTGATCTGTGAAGTGAGTCGCTCAGTCGTGTCTGACTTCTTGCGACCCCATGGACTATATCATCCATGGAATTTTTCAGGCCAGAATACTGGAGTGGGTAGCCTACCCCTTCTCCAGCGGATCTTCCTGACCCAGGAATTGAACTGGGGTCTCCTGAATTGCAGCTGGATTCTTTACCAACTGAGCTATCATGGAAGTTCCATCTGGTCCCTACCAATTTCACCACAGGGAGGTCTCTTGGATTCTCCTACTAAGTCCCTCCCAAGTCCTTCCTCACAGCTTCATCCCAGGCACTTGAAATGCCCTCTCCTTTCGCATGTTCTTGGTTTCATGATTTTGTCCATATCCCTCCAGACTGTGAGCTCCTGGCAGGCAGAGACCACTCAGTCGCCTTCAGCATCACACCCGACCTACAGGGCACCTGGAGCAAGGTGAGTGACTGCTCGGTGATGAAGTGGGAGGAAACCCTTTCCTGATTTTGACCAGCTGAGTCTGGAGGTGAATGCTAGTAACAGGATATCAAGTTAGCTCTGAGGCTGAGGGACAGCCAGAATGACCTATACATAACTCTTTCTGCCCCAGTTGCTCCCCACAAAAGCTCAGTGGGCACCTCAGACATAGGAGGCTGCCTGCCCCCTGGTGTCC
Organism: Ovis aries; assembly: GCF_016772045.2. NCBI lineage: Eukaryota > Metazoa > Chordata > Mammalia > Artiodactyla > Bovidae > Ovis > Ovis aries. The sequence goes on along the minus strand of NC_056055.1, from coordinate 50,269,828 downwards.
AGAACCAGAACTGCAGCCCCAGGAAAGAACATCACAAAACCAAACAAGCATACTTACTTGTGTGAACTTTCAAGGCAATGGCTCTTGAGTCCCAGATGAGCAAAGAAGCAGGACCTTCAGGCCCCAAAGGAAGCTCCAGGCACCTTGGGAGCCTCACTGGCCACTCTCTCTGTCCACCCCAAGTGTTCTTTTCACACATGAGACATCCTCAATTGGGCCAGGATGAGGCCCACCCTCTTTCCAAGTGAGAGCCCCAAGGGTCCAAGAAAGACTAGCCCTGTCCCTGGGCACTGGACTTGGTTTGTGGTGCCTGTGCCGCTATGACAAGGGGATATATGTCAGAGGAGAGACCTATCTTGCCCAAGGTCACATAGTAATCCATAGTAATCATACTTCAGCCAGGGCTAGACTTGGTTACATACAGCAGCAAACCCAAAATAATGGCATAAACAAGGGAGAGAGACTTATATTTTTCTCATATCAGAGAACCCTAGAGGCAGGCAGTCTGTATTCATCCTGGGCTGCTCTTCATGGAAGGTGATGGGTGATCTGTCCTGTTCCAGTACCGCAGCATGTGATTGTAAAAATTTTTCTGCTGGTTAATCATAGACTTGCCTAAGAGTTGTGTGTGTGTGTCTTGTGGTTTACTTGCTCAGTCATGTTTGACTCTTTTCGATCCCACGGACTGTAGCCCCCAAGGTTTCTCTGTTCATGGAATTCTCCAGGCAAGAATACCTGAGTGGGTAGCCATTCCCTTCTCCAGGGGATCCTTACCACCCAGGGATCGAACCCAGGTCTCCTGCATTGCAGGCAGATTCTTTACCATCTCAGCCACCAGGGAGGTGGTTTCCTAAGATTTTTGGTTATATATTAAAACTTGTTGGGAGTTTCCTGGTTGCCTAGTGGTTAGGATTCCAGGATATCACTGCTGTAGCCCGGGTTCAATCCCTGATTGGTGAACCAAGATCCTACTTTCTATCATCAAAATGGTCTAAAGTGGCTGCTGGGGTTCCAGCCTGAACCTGCCACCATTGCTGGCTTTCAGATACAGGAGGGAGGAAGGCATGAAGGCAAAGGGGACTGACTCAGCTTTGGCAGCTCCATCTGACCACCTGACCTCCCCAGAGTCCCACACCAAACTTCTGCTCACATGTCATTGGCCTAAACTTTGTCTGGTCACTCTTAGCTGCAAGAGAGAATGGGAACTCTAGTCTTTCATTTGGTGAATTGCTGCCTATATTCAAACTGTCTCTGTTTTTAAGCAAGGGAAGAATGAAAACTATGGAAACAACCAGTGCTCTCTCCCTACATAGAACTCCAAGATGAAGAGTAGGAGACGGGTGATTTACTTTCGGAGGCACTGGGCATTTACCTACCACAGCCTGTCTTGTCTTGGTGTTTTTCATTCACAGGCAGAACAAAAAGTCTTGATTCCAAACCAGGATATATGAGTGGGACTCTTGCTTTTAGTTCCCAGAAAGGTTATCAAAATCACACTATTGGCTTGTCTGCTTGTCAGTTGTAAGTAGATCTAAGAAAATTATATTCTATTTCATAAGTGGGGTGGGGTAGGGATTGTGGAGATTTAAAAGCAAGCAGCACATTTATTAAAACTCTATTCAGAATTATTTCTCTGTAAATCAAAGAATAAAATACATTTTCTGCAGCCTTTTTGACTCTCATGGTAAATATGATAGGAAGGATAATCCACAAAAAATAAAACTGATAGTGGTTAAAACTGCTCATGGTAGAATGTATCATTAACTAAAAATTAACAGAAGGAAAACTATATTTGAAAGCATTTTTGCATGCATAATTTGACCCCAGAAAAGTGGCTTAGTAAAAATAATGATCCCTAACATTTACAATAGCAGAATCCATAGTCAATAAATTGCAATGTGGACCCCAAATCAAGTAATTTACACTTAAAAAATGATCCTGACAAAAATAATTTCAGTGGATTAAGAATAAAAGTGGGCAAACTGGAATTGGTTTTCTGTGTTATATGCTTTATATAATATTATCTCATGTACTTTTAAATTTTTATTTTATTGAAGTATAGTTGAATTACAATATTGTGTGAATTACTGCTGTACAGCAAAGTGACTCAGTAATATGTTCTTCGTCTTTATTTTATTTGTTTATTTATTTTTGGCTGTGCTGGGTCTTCTTTGCTGCATGGGCCTTTCTCTATTTTCGGAGAGCGGGCGCTGCTTTCTTGTTGCAGTGCACAGGCTTTTTATTGTGGTGGCTTCTCTTGCTGCGGACCGCAGGCTCTAGGGCACGTGGGCTTTAGTAGTTGCAGCACGTGGGCTCATTAGCTACAGCTCGCAGGCTCTAGAGCACAGGCTCAGTAGTTGTGGTGCACAGATTTAGTTGCAAGTGGGATCTTCCTGGACCAGGGATTGAACCTGTGTCTCCTGCATTGGCAGGCAGATTCTTTACCACGGAGCCACCAAGGAAACCTACATTCTTTTTCAAATTCTTTTCCATTATGGTTTATCACAGGATATTGAATGTAGTTACCTGTGCTATACTGTAGGACCTTGTTTATCTGTTCTATATATTTATCAGTTTGCATATTCTAATCCCAAACTCCCAGTCCAACCCTCTCCCACTCCCTCCCCTTCGGCAAACACCAATCTATTCTCTATGTCTCTGATTTTATTTTTGTCTCATAGATAGGTTTATTTGTGTCATCTCTTAGATTCCACATTAATTTACTTTTTAAATACTTAATAAACTTCATATTTTAGAGCAGTTTTAAGTTTATAGAAAAACTGAGCAAATAGCACAGAGTTCCCAAATAGTCCTTCTCATTAACCCTTCTTCTCAATTTACTCTATTTTTAATCTTGCAGTAATACAGTTAATTTGCTAAAATGTATGGGCCAATATTGGTACATTATTAACAACTAAAGTCCATAGTTTTAGGGGCCTATGCGTTTTGACAATTTCAAAATGTCACGTATCCATCCTTACAGTATCACCCAGAATAGTTTTCCCCCCTCAAATTCCCCTGTGCTCCACCTATTCTTTCCTCTCTCCATCCCCCAAACCACTGACAACTAGGATCTTTTCACTCTCTGTGTAGTTTTGCTCTTTCCAGAGTGTCAAATTGTTGAAATTGCACATTATGTGGTCTTTTCAGACTGGCTGCTTTTACCAAGCAATATGTATTTAAAGTTCCTCCAAGTCTTTTGGTGGCTTTTTATTGCTAAATAATATTCCAATGTGTGAATGCACACATCACTGTTTGCTTATACATCAACCTATTAAAGGACACCTCGGTAGCCTCCAGTTTAGGACAATTATGAATAAAGCTGTTAAGTATTTGTGTGAAAGTTTTTGAGTAGACATAAGTTTTCAAATTTTGTTGGATAAATGCCTAGGATCATGATTGTTGGACCATATGGTAGGACTATGTTAAGCTTTGCAAGAAATTGCTAAGCTGTCTCCCAAAGTGACCATACCATTGTTGCCTTCCCACCAACAATGTTGTTCCATACCATCACTAGCACTGGATTTTGTCATTTAGCCCTTCTGATAGAGACAGAAGGGCTGTATATATTGGTGATATTTCATTGCTGTTTTAATTTGAAATTCCTTAATGACATGTGATTTAGACATCTTTTCACATGATTATTGCTATCTGCTTATCTTCTTTGATTCGATACCATGTTCAGATCTATTGCCCGTTTTAAAATTGTTTGAGTTTCGTTTCTTGAGTTTGAGAGTTTCTTTGGTTTGTGAGACCTTCTTTGTTGAGTTTTAGGGGTTCATATGTTTTGGATATCCTTGTTTTCCATCTTTATATCTTCTTTGCTGAGGTATCCAGATCTTTAAACCATTTTTAAATTGGATAATTGTTTGTTTTCTTATTGTTGAGTTTGAAGAGTCCTTTGTATATTTTGCACAATAGTCCTTTATCAAATAGATGTTTTACAAATATTTTCTTCCAATCTGTGATTTATCTTTTCATTTTCTTAACAGTGTTTTTTGCAAAGCAGAAGTTTTTAATACCAATGAAGCTCCAACTTACCAACTTTTTCTCTCATGGATCAAGATGTTGGTGTTTTATCTAAAAAGTTATTGACAAACCTAAAGGTCACCTAGATTTTCTCCTATGTTATCTTCTAAGAGTTAATAGTTTTCCATTTTACATCTAAGTCTGTGAGCCAGTTTGGGTTAGTTTTTGTGAAAGGTCTATGTCAAAGTGTTTTTTTACATGTGGATGTTCACTTATTCCAAAATCCATTGTTGAAAAGACTATCTTTCTCCACTGAACTGCCTTTGGTTCCTTGTTAAAGATCGATTGACTATATTTGTATAGATCATTTCTGGTGTCTCTTCTATTCCACTGATTTCTTTGTCTTTTCTTTCTCCAGTACCATACTGCTTGATTATTGTAGCTCTACTTTATCGTAAGTCTTAAATTCTGGTAGTGTCAGTTCTTCAACTTTGTTCTTCTCATTCAGTATTGGGTTAGTTCTGTTTTTTTTTTTTTTTTATTTTTGTTGTTTGGTTTGGTTTTTGTCTTTCCATATAAACTTTAAAACCAGTTTGTCAATATTCAAAAAATTACTTGCTGTGATTTTTATTGAGATTACATTTTATCTATAGATTAGTTCGGGAAGAAAGGACATCTTGACTACTTTGAGTCTTCCTATTTATGAACATAAAATATCTCTTCACTTCTTTAGCTCTTCTTTGGTTTCTTTCATCAGAGTTGTTCAGTTCAGTTCAGTTTAGTCTCTCAGTCATGTCCAACTCTTTGCAACCCCATGGACTGCAGCATGCCAGGCCTCCCTGTCCATCACCAACTCCCAGAGTTTACTCAAACTCATGTCCATTGACCTGGTGATGCCATCCAACCATCTCATCCTCTGTTGTCCCCTTCTCCTCCTGCCTTCAATCTTTCCCAGCATCAGAGTCTTTCCCAAGGAGTCAGTTCTTTGCTTCAAGCGGCCAAAGTATTGGAGTTTCAGCTTCAGCATCAGTCCTTCCAATGAATATTCAGGACTGATTTCCTTTAAGATGGACTGGTTGCAGTCCCTTGCAGTCCAAGGGACTCTCAACAGTCTTCTCCAACACCACAGTTCAAAAGCATCAATTCTTTGGTGCTCAGCTTTCTTTATAGTCCAACTCTCACATCCATACATGACTACTGGAAAAACCTTAGCTTTGACTAGATGGACCTTTGTTGGCAAAGTAATGTCTCTGCTTTTGAATATGCTGTCTATATTGGTCATAACTTTTCTTCCAAGGAGCAACCGTCTTTTAATTTCAAGGCTTCAGTCACCATCTGCAGTGATTTTGGAGGCCCCCCAAATAAAGTCTGTCACTGTTTCCACTGTTTCCCCATCTATTTTCCATGAAGTGATGAGACCAGATGCCATGATCTTAGTTTCTGAATGTTGAGTTTTAAGCCAACTTTTTCACTCCCCTCTTTCACTTTCATCAAGAGGCTTTTCAGTTCCTTTTCACTTTCTGCCATAACGGTGGTGTCATCTGCATATCTGAGGTTATTGATATTTCTCCCAGATATCTTGATTCCAGCTTGTGCTTTATCCAGCCCAGTGTTTCTCATGATGTACTCTGCATATAAGTTAAATAAGCAGGGTGACAATATACAGCCTTGACATAATCCTTTCCCAATTTGGAACCAGTCTGTTGTTCCATGTCCAGTTCTAACTGTTGCTTCCTGACCTGCATACAGACTTCTCAAGAGGCAGGTCAGGTGGGCTGGTATTCCCATCTCTTTAAGAATTTTCCACAGTTTGTTGTGATTCATGCAGTCAAAGGCTTTGGCATAGTCAATAAAGCAGAAATAGATGTCTTTCTGGAACTCTCTTGTTTTTCGATGAGCCAACAGATGTTGGCAATTTGATCTCTGGTTTCTCTGCCTTTTCTAAATCCAGCTTGAACATCTGGAAGTTCATGAGTTGTAGTTCTCCTCAAAACTATCTTATATGTATTTCTTAACTCTCTTTTTTCTTTTTAAGTCTCAGGTGGCCACAGCAAGCTACTCTGGCTGGCTAATAGCAGATACTGTGTGGTTAGTGCTATTTCTTGACCCACTCAATTCAACACACATTTCTTGGGCACCTGCAGCATCCTAGCTATGAGTAGGTAGAGTAAAGTTGAGGCAGAATGATCTCTAACCACCCCCCTTGGGGAACCTCCATCATGGAAGAAAAAAACTACACACTTGAATAAGTTGTCATCATTACCTGTCCTGAGCCAACAGTTACTATGTCAATGGCAGTAGTAACCTAGAGGAGGAAGTGATTATCCACACCCAGGGCAGAGCATGAAAGTTTGCCAGAGGAGTTGATATTTGACCTGGGCATGGCAGAGTGAGTAGGAGGTCAACAGGAATAAAGATAGTCCTGCCAGGCAGAAGGAAAAACATAAGCCAGTCTTCTCAGACATGGGACTGCATGGCCTTTGGGTGAGGAGGTTAGAGGATGGACTCCAGGAAGAGGTATGCAGGGCTGAGTTGTGAACGTCCTTGAGTGACTGCATCTGCCTCTCTCTGCAGACTGCCTCAGAGGTAAGCCTGTGTGGCATGGCGATCATGTGCAAGTCAGTATTGCCAGTAGAGCCTGGAGATGCTCTCAGTGCTAGGCATTCTCAATTTATAACAATCTAGTTTGAATTGAGACTCACTTGGCTTCAATAGTATACAACACTCTGCTCCTTATATAGCTCCTTCTCTCTCCCATCTCCTTCATGCTGTTGTCACAAGTTTTGCCTTTTATGTGCCCAGTAACATAGATTTATAATTATGTCTTGTTTGTATTTTAAATTATGTAAGAAAAAAGATTTACAAACCAAAAGTACAAAAATACTTCCTTTTATATTAAACTATGTAATTACCTTTACTGGAGATCTTTATTTTCCCACATGGCTTCAAGTGGGAGAAGGAAATGGCAACCCACTCCAGTATTCTTACCTGGAGAATCCCGTGGACAGGGAGCCTGGTGGGCTGCTGTCCATAGGGTCACATAGAGTCAGACACAACTGAAGCGACTTAGCATGCATGCATGCATGGCTTCAAGCTCCCATATTACATTTATCCTACTATTTAAATGTGTGTAGACAGCATGTCTTTATGTCCCTTATACAACCCTGAAAAGCAAAATAAGTTTACAAACTAAATTTATTACTTCATTCAACAAGTACTTATTATTTACGACATGTTCTGTGTCCCAGGGGTTCAGTGTTGTATAAGAAATAGACAAGGTTTCTACCCTTTCCTGATTTGTATTGGGGGTGGGGGATGAGGAATGGGAGAATCAGTAAATAAACAGGTAACTTTAGATAATATACTCATGAAAAACAACATGGAAAATGGACCAGAGATTGACTAGATATGTATAGATACAGTGATCCTCACAGAGCTGAGGCTGAGCCAGAAAACTGAACTACACGGGTAATAGTTTGTTTAAGCAAACAAACAAAAACCCCGACAAAACAAGTAAACTGTCTGCATTTTCACTTATTGTTGGCCTAACTTGATTTTGATCTTAGCGAGCCATCGTTTGAGTTAGTCATTACAACTTGCCTTATTTTCCACCTTGAACAATAAAATGACCAGTTGACCTTCTCAGACACATTGTAAGATCAGAACTGAGAGAGGATGACTTGAACTCATCCAGAGCCATGCTTTTCTCAGCTTTAGCATTATGGCTCCAAATAACTCCAAGGAAAGATCTTGACCAAGTAGTTGCTAATTTTGCTATTTAAAACATCCAGCCACTGTCTAAGTTACAAATATCTTTATAATGGGTCTTGTTTATTTGCAAGGAAATAACCAACTGGAATTTAGAATTTTGTCTGGGTGCTATTTTCAAGAAAGACATCATTTGATTGATTAAAGCTTGCTTAGAAGAGGAAAATGTGACACATAGCCAAGATAAGACATAAAAAAATTGTGACAGCATTCCCCAAATAACAGACAAGCCCCGCTCCTTAGGGATTCTACTCTTTAGCCAGTAGGTGGAATTAGGACCCATGGGTAGACACACTAGAGAGGGGTCTGTGAGATCACCATAGCATTTTAACCTTCAGAACTGCCTGCCCAATAAGGACAGGGCTCACACACAAGGGGAAGTTCCCCACTGACACAGAGGTGGTCCATACAGAGGTGTGACATATTGGAACTAGCCAAGAAGGGCTCCCGGTTGATTGACATGTTAATGTCAACAGGAGTCTGGAGAAAAAGTAGGTCTCAGTTCTCCAGCCTGTTCTCCATTGTACCACCCAAGACTCACCAGGCCTGGAGGTGAACAAAGAGCCTATCTAACTTCCCTAGGAAGGAAAGGGTGCGGAGAAGAAAATCAAAATGAGTTGGAAACTTTCTGAACTCTATCTGAAAAGAGATATTCTGTGGATAAAGAGTAACAAAGTAAAACTCAAGGCTCTTTCTGAACAATTTTCAGCCCAGAAATTGGTTTCTGGATTTGGTGCAAGCTATCTGCTAACCTATATTATACAGATCTATGGCTCCTCTTAGAGGTTTTGATGGGGGCAAAAGCTTTTTACTCTGTCGTTATGCTTTTTATATGTTTTCTTTCATTTTTTCTTAAATCCCTTATTTAATTCACCAAGTATACAAAAAGGTGGCATGGCATTGTAGGAGGAGGATAGACTTGACATTTGTTGAATAAATGTTTGTTACAAGCCAATACATGCCAAGTATTGGAACACTGTGGTCACTATGACTAGGGATATATATATATGTTTTGTAAATAGAGCTCCCATAATTACAGTGATATTTACAAGTGGCTTATAGATCAACCTTCAAACACATTTTCAGCAACATGTACTGCACAGAGGGAGGGAAATGCCATGTTAATGCTAATATATTGCACTGCTCTCAGATTTAAGTATCACTTTCCTGAGGAAATCTCCTTTGGGGGTTTACTCTAGCCAGCAGTTTGCTAGCTCCTTTCTTAGCCAATAGCTGGTCCCCAGGACTATAAACTTCTAATTGCAAATATAAAACATCCTGTTTTAAGGAAGTTGCTGCTGAGAGTGAGGAACCCAGTTTTAAATGAAAAAGACTTAAGTGTGAGGGGATGAGAAGACAGTTGGGCAGGAGACCACCTCCTCTACTTAGGGTGGGGAGATACGACTAAGTGCAAAGTGAACTCCAGGAAGAACCCCTTTAAGAGTGGTTTTAACTTCCTCAACTGATGGTGAGTGGTAGGGAACGTCAGGTGATTTTGTAGTACGGAGATGCAGAATCCTAAGCAATACATGTGTCCATCCCTGTGTCTGTGGAGTAAATAAGAATGTCTTGTTCAGCTTCTCTTTGGGTGGGATTGGTTGCTGGGGAGTTTCTAAAAGCAGCACCCAACCCTACATGACTCTTTTAAAACAAATATTTTGTAATTGCCCTCTTCTACTCTCCTGAAATGAAATTCACAGATAAAATAACCTAGAAAATCAGTTGTATAGTGAAATTGTAAAAAAGCTACTTGTGTTTATATGGAAAGCAGAGCTTTTCTCCTCTACAGGAGTGACTGGCAAGACCTTCACATGTTGACTAGGACAAAGACAAGGCTAGAGAAAACTTTTCTGATGTGGGGGACTCTTTTGTACACAGCAGGACAATTAGCATCCAGCTGGCCCGTTAAATGCCCCTGATCATTGTGACAACCAAAAATAACCTTGTGAAAATCCAAAGTGCCCCTGAAGGGAGAAGTTGCTCCCGTAGAGAACCACTGATGAATGGGAATTGACCAAACAGCCCCAAGAGAAGCTCTTTTGCTATTTATTGGGTTAACTTGGTCACTTCAGGGAAGGTGAGGCTAGAACAAGACCAAAGGGCTCCTGATTTAAGAAAAGATCAAGCCCCAGATGATTTATCCAAAGTCAGATAGCACAGGGACAAAGGTCCTCACTGAATAGTATACTTTTAATCTGAAGCCACACTTTGTGAATACTGTGTGCTTCTTTGATTTCAGGATCAGCTAACTTGTACTTGAGCACCTCCTGCGTGTGGTTTCTTCTCCCTGCTTCCTCTCTTCCTCCTCCCTAGCACCTAATACAGTATAATCTTTGTACCAACTGGTTTATGGACTGTTACAGAGTCAGTAATGTTGTAGTTAACTGCCTTGCTTACAGTATTTGTTACCCTACCTTCATGCCTTACCCCAAACTGGGCCCTTAACCAGTTGCGAACTCATACAGGATTCTAACTGTTGCGTCTTGACCCTCATACAGGTTTCATCCTTGGAATCATCCTTACATATGGGCCTTGTCCAAGGCCAAGCTGTGTAAATGACCTACAGCTTGAGAAGGAATAGAGGCAATCTCTTAGAGAGCCATGACTCTCCCCTGTCGGTCTATGACCTTTCTCTATACAATATGGCTTACAGCTTTCATTATCCCCTGTTTTCCAGTATTCGGTGCCTGTGTGGCCTCTACAGCTTTAGCTATCAGTCTCTTCTAGGGATTAGCCTCTTTCAGCTGACTCACCTTGGAGGCCTTTGTGGGCAGATTAGGGAGTTTTGCTTGATCAGCACATCCTTAGCTTTACCAGAGCCGGGATTTTAGCAGGGTTCCTGGAATCTGTCCCTTTTATTTTTTGTTTTGTTTTGTTTCTCCTTACTCAGTTAAAATGAATGCAGTTGTCTAGAAATTTCTCTGCATTTGTTCATGAAGCAATACCTGATGGGAGAGGGAATTATCATAATGTTAATGATTAACCAAAAATAGATCTGTCTAAAGATTCCTTTTGTCATGGATCTATTTTTCCTGACCGTTTATGAAAGCAAAAAGGAGGCTGGGTTTCATCCATATACATACCTTTGGACATGTTGTTTAGTTTCAAGAATGAGTTAAAATTGTTATTACTAAAGATTATTTGCAGTTAAATAACTCAGGGGGGAAAGATGAATTAAATCTAAAGTCTTTTCAAGTTGCCTACGAGGGAGATGAAACATGGAATCACTTCCTACATCCTCCTCCACAGTGAGCAAGTTTGAGAGATAAATAAGGGGCTCCAAGAGCTCAGCCACAGGAGGCATCATTTTCAGGTTGGGGCCTCAAGGAATATTTCCTGGGAGAATAATTACATAAGACACTGAATAATGTCACAGTCAAGTCCCTGGGGCTCATTTTGTGGTACATAAAGTGATAGATACATAGGCTTCAGCATTATGTGAACCAAGAACTTCCAGATGTCCAAACTGGGTTTAGAAAAAGAAGAGGAACTAGAGATCAAATTGCCAACATTCACCAGATTATAGAGATAGCAAGGAAATTTCAGAAAAACATCTATCTCTGTTTCATCAACTACGCTAAAGCTTTTGACTGTGGGGATCATGACAAACTGTGGAAAGCTCTTAGACGGGAATACCAGACCATCTTACCTGTCTCCTGAGAAACCTGTATGAGGGTCAAGAAGCAACAGTTAGAACCCTGTATGGAACAACTGATTGGTTCAAGATCAAGAAAGGAGTATGACAGGGCTGTCTGTCATCACCCTGTTTGTTTAAGCTATATGCAGAGCACTTCATGAGAAAGGTCAGGCTGGATAGGTTATAAGCAGGATAAGCGGGAGAAACATCAACAACCTCAGATATGTGGATAGCATTCTAATGGCAGAAAGCAAAGAGGAACTAAAGAGCCTCTTGATGAGGGTGAAGGAGGAGAGTCAAAGAGGTGGATTAAGACTAAACATTAAAAAAAAAAACCCTAATATCACAGCATCCAGCCCCATTAGTTAGTTTCAGTTCAGTCGCGCCGTCGTGTCCGACTCTTTGGGACCCAATGAACCACAGCACGCCAGGCCTCCCTGTCCATCACCAACTCCCGGAGTTTACTGCATGGCAAATAGAAGGGGGAAAGGTGGAAGCAGTGACATATTTCCTCTTCTTGGGCTCCAAAATCACTGTGGACAGTAACTGCAGCCATGAAATCAGAAGACAGTTGCTTCCTGGCAGGAAAGTGATGACAAACCTAGGCAGTGTGCTGAAAAGCAGAGACATTACTCTCCTGAAAAAGGTCCATCTAGTCAAGCCTATGGTTTTCCCAGTGGTCATGTACGGTTGTGAGAGCTGGACCGTAGAGAAGGCAGAACACCAAAGAATTGATATCTTCAAACTGTGGTGCTGGAAAAGACTCCTGAAAGTCCCTTGGACAGCAAGGAGATCAAACCAGTCAATCTTAAGGGAGATCAACCCTGAATATTCACTGGAAGGACTGATGCTGAAGCTGAAGCTCCAGTATTTTGGTCATCTGATGCGAAGAGATGACTCATTGGAAAAGTCCCTGATTCTGGGAGAGACTGAGGGCAGAAGGAGAAGAGGACCTCAGAGGATGAGATGGCTGGATGGCATCAATGATGCAACGAACATGAACTTGGGCAAACTCCGGGAGATGATGAAGGAAGAGAGGCCTGGTGTGCTGCAGTTCATGGGGTCGCAAAGAGTACAACACAACTGGGCAACTCAACAACGAAGTGATAGAAATGAGAGTTTTGGTTTTGGTCTTCTTTTTGGAGACAGTATAAAGAAACAGGTAAGTTCAGATGAGAAGTGAGATGAGGGTAACCAGGGGTATCTGAAGTCACCGCTCTCAATTTTGGGCTGTACCGCAAACACCAAAACATCCATCAGGTGAGATAAAAAGAAGGTGAGCTATTTGTGTATTCTTGGAACACTGTCACTATCTCCCCTTGATTCTAAAGGGTGCTTGCTGAACTGAGAAAAGGAAGAGATTCAACTCAACTGACAGCTTTAGTTCTCTCTGGTTCTTACAGGTGTTTTGGTGCTTGTGTTCAATGTGGTGGCTCTTTCCAAACGAATAGGCTCCCCAGATAGAGATAAAAATGCTTGAAGGGTTTTAGATGAAGGTTTCACACTTGAGATTCATTTCCACCTTTCTCAGCCCAGGATAAACTGGCAACAAATCCATCTTCCTTCCTCATCCTTGGGCCTCTCACCTGGGCATACCCTTTCCATGATAACTTCTCTTGAGAACTATCTGGATGAGCCTGTCAGGCTGCTGCCTACAGGCCAGCTGTTTGTTTGTTTTTTAATATAAATTTATTTATTTTAATTGGAGGCTAATTACTTTACAATATTGTATTGGTTTTGCTATAGATCAACATGAATCTGCCACGGGTGTACACATGTTCCCCATCCTGAACCCCCCTCCCACCTCCCTTCCCATATCATCCCTCTGGATCATCCTAGTTCACCAGCCCCGAGCATCCTGAATCATGCATCGAACCTGGACTGGCAATTCGTTTCACATATAATCTTATACATGTTTCAATGCCATTCTCCCAAATCATCCCACCCTCGCCCTCTCCCACAGAGTCCAAAAGACTGTTCTATACATCTGTGTCTCTTTTGCTGTCTCGCATACAGGGTTATCATTACCATCTTTCTAAATTTCATATATATGCATTAGTATACTGTTATTGGTGTTTTTCTTTCTGGCTTACTTCACTCTGTATAATAGGGTCCAGTTTCATCCACCTCATTAGAATTGATTCAAATGTATTCTTTTTAATGGCTGAGTAATACTCCATTGTGTATATGTACCACAGCTTTCTTATCCATTCATCTGCTGATGGACATCTAGGTTGCTTCCATGTCCTGGCTATTATAAACAGTGCTGCGATGAACATTGGGGTACACGTGTCTCTTTCAATTCTGGTTTCCTCAGTGTGTATGCCCAGCAGTGGGATTGCTGGGTCATAAAGCAGTTCTATTTCCAGTTTTTAAGGAATCTCCACACTGTTCTCCATAGTGGCTATACTAGTTTGCATTCCCACCAACAGTGTAAGAGGGTTCCCTTTTCTCCACATCCTCTCCAGCATTTATTGCTTGTAGACTTTTTGATAGCAGCTATTCTGATTGGCGTGAAATGGTACCTCATTGTGGTTTTGATTTGCATGTCTCTGATAATAAGTGATGTTGAGCATATTTTTGTGTGTTTGTTAGTCATCTGTATGTCTTCTTTGGAGAAATGTCTGTTTAGTTCTTTGGTCCATATTTTGACTGGGTCATTTATTTTTCTGGAATTGAGCTGCAGGAGTTGCTTGTATATTTATGAGATTAATTCTTTGTCAGTTGCTTCATTTGCTATTATTCTCTCCAATTTTGAAAGCTGTCTTTTCACTTTGCTTATAGTTTCCTTTGTTGTGAAGAAGCTTTTAATTTTAATTGGGTCCCATTTGTTTATTTTTGCTTTTATTTCCAATATTATGGGAGGTGGGTCATAGAGGATCCTACTGTGATTTATGTCAGAGAGTGTTTTGCCTATGTTCTCCTCTAGGAGTTTTATAGTTTCTTAGCCAGCTGTTTCTGATCCCCCACTATCCATCTTGCCTACCCCTGAAAGCCACCTGAGCACTCTTGACATCACTAAGGACCTCTTGACAGCCCTTGGGAAGTGTGTCTGCCTTTCCTGAAAGAGTGACCCAGGTGTTCCTGCCCCCAGCTCCTGTCTTCCAAGCTTGAGCTTGAGCTTTTGCTGAGAGAGAATGCCTTTGCAAGAGGCAGAAAATGGACGCCTCTTGTCCATCCTGAAAATTCTGCTTCACAGCTGCATAACATAGGCTTTCATCTAAGGAAGTTTTTAACACAAGTTCATAGTAGGACTTCAAGAACTCTGAAACCTCTAAAATCATATGTCATATTTTGTATCTATGTGTTGCTTTCACATATTCTGACCCCACCCCTCACAAAATGGTAAGAAACATTGTTTAAAGAGTAATCAATTTGTGTTATCTCTGATGTCCCTTAATTCCCCTGAAATCCAATTATATTCAGGGCATGGAGGTTAATGTTTAAATTCCCTGGACCTTGGACCAGTCCCAAAGAAAATTAAAAAAAAAAAAACCAAAAACACATACAACTTCCTAGTCTGCCCTTGCTATGCCAGCTATCCAAGGGCTTCTGAGAATCTCCTGATATGTGTCAGCCAAAAGTCTGTAGAATGGACATTTCACCCAAAAACATATCTAAAGGGGCAATAAGCACATGAAAAGATACTCAGTGTCATTAGATACGCGAGCGTGCTAAGTTGCTTCAGTCATGTCCAACTCTGCGACCCTATGGACTGTAGCCCGTCAGGCTTCTCTGTCCATGGGCTTCTCCAGGCAAGAATACTGGAGTGGGTTGAGCTGCCTTTCTCCAGGGGATCTTCCTGACTGACCCAGAAATTGAGCTGGCCTCTCTTATGTCTCCTGCAATGGTGGGCGGATTTTTTACCACTAGCGCCACCTAGGAAGCCCCATCATTAGTTATGGGGAAATGCAAATTAAAATCTCAATGTGATATCTTTATACATCCACTGAAATGGCTAAAATTAAAAAGACTGACAATTCCAAGTATTAGAGAGGATTTGGAATAACTGGAATTCTCATTCAAAGTTAGAAGAAGGGGAGCCCAAAATGATATAGTCACTTTAGAAAACAATTTGACAGTTCTTAAAAAGTCAGACATACACTTATCTTACAGCTGGCAATTCTATTCCCAAGTCTTCATGCAAGAAAAGCACATGATCACACAAAGACCTGCATGTAATTGGTATGGCAGTTTTATTTACAACAGCTCCATATTGGAAAGAACACAATTGTTTATCAAATGTAAATAGATAAAAACACTATGACACATCTATACATTTGATGACATAAAAAGGAAAAGACTACTGAGATATGTTACAACCTGGTGATTCTCAAAAGCATTAGCCAAGGAGTAGAAGCCAAAGGGACTACAAATTGTATGATTCCATTCATATGAAATTCTAGAAAAGGCAAAGCTGTAGTGACAGAAATCATTATCAGTGGCTTCCAGGGCCTGGAGGTAGGAGAAAGAAATTAACTGTAAAGGGCCACAAGGAATTTTTTGGAATGATGAACTTGTTCGGTAAATGATTGTGGTGGTAAACACATGATGAAATATATTTGTCAAAATTCATCAAACTAATTTAAAATATTTATTATATGTAAACTATTCATCAACATGGCTGATTTTAAAAAAACTAGCTGCTAAGCATTTACTTTATATATAGGACAGTTCAAACATGGAATTCTTTTTTGCAAGGATAAAGGATCTCAGACTTGGGGTCAATGAACATCATTTTATGATTTATTTTACATATTGGACTCTGGAGTTTGTCCTAATTTCCTACTCCAACTGGCACTCTTTCAATTGGGAGCTGCTGTTTTCATCTTTCCCATCTTCAGGGTAGAGCCAGAAGATGTTATGAGCACTGCAGAGTCCAAACTGTGTCTAGTTGTATATTACATCTATTAAATCCACTGCAGTGTTTGGAGCTGACTGAAGGGGAGAGAAGGAAGAGAGAGAGAGCTGAAATAAGACTGAAATACAGCAGCAGGGATAGAAACAGGTGCCAGGGAAAGACATTTCAGCAGACTTTGTCAGGGACTAGATGTAGGAGTATTAAAGAGAGCAAGCATTGTTCAGAGGGGACTTTGAACAGTTTCTTGTTGCCTTTGAGGAAAAGCCCAAACTCCTGATCATGGGCTATCAGGTCTTCCATAATCTACTTCCTATCTCCCTCTTCATTGCCCACTACCCGTTTTCACTAACGCAGAAGCTCCTCAAGCACAGGCCTGTGCCTCACAACAAGTAGTCCTCCATAAATGCTTAACAGCAGTTGTTCAGTATAAACTGGTTGTATTATAGAATGTACAAATGTCCATTCACCTACTGATGGACATTTGTATTGTTTTCTTTTTTGGCTATTACAAACAAGAATATGTTTGTATGTTATGTATGTATGTTATGAATATTCTTGTCCAAGTCATTGTGTGGACATATGCTTTCATTTTCCTCAGATAAACCCTGGGAATGGAATTGCTGGGTCATACTGGCTCAGTTGGTAGAGAATCTGCCTGCAATGCAGGAGACCTGGTTTTGATCCCTGGGTCGAAAGGAAGATCCCCTAGAGACGGGAATGGCAACCCACTCCAGTATTCTTGTCTGGAGAATTCCATGGACAGAGGAGCCTGGTGGGCTACTGTCCACAGAATTACGAAGAGTCAGACACAACTGAACGACTAACACTCTGTTTAGTAGATTCATAAAAGGGAATACTACTCAGCAATAAAAAGACATGAACTATTGGTGCACACAACAACATGGATGAATCTTAACATGCTTATGCTGAGTGAAAGAAGCTGGATACTGCCCCACTCCACCCCCTGAAAAAAACACCCCCCCCCCACACACACACCCTGTATGATTCCATGCATATAAAATTCTAGAAAAAGCAAACTAATCTATAGCAACAGAAAGCAAACCAGCAGTTGGGAGGGCAAAGGACAGTAAGGCACATAGGTTGACAATGATAAAAGTACATGGGAAACTCTTCTGGAGTCATAGATAAGTTCATTATTTTTATGGAGTGATAGTTTCACAGCTGTATACATATATCAAAACATATATTTTTAAACAAGTAGAGTTTATGTCAATTATTCCTCAATAAAGCTGTGAAAAATAGTTTGAATAAAGAGCAGGCCCTCTGTAAATGCGTATAGAATGAATGTAGAGAAATGTGCAATGTTGGTTTAAGGGACACAAACCAATATGCCCAATAATCGTTGGTATAATTAATATATAGAAGAAACAAGTGAATAAATAGTAGGTGTTCAATAATTATATAATAAATGAATGAATTTGACAAATGTTTAAATCAGCCTATTGTTTGCCAGGGATTAGGGAACAAACGAAGATCCCAGAGCTCACAGAGCTTTAATTTGAGGAGGAGAGTAAACAGACAAGTAAAACACATATTAGTGTGCTAGACAGTGCCAAGGAGAGAAAAAGCTGAGAAGGGACACCGGGACTGTCAGGGAAGGAGATGGACATTTTTGAGAGTGTGGCCACCCTTCTCCCAGGGTGACGCCTAAGAAAAGACCTAAAAGAAATGAATGGGCCAGGTGGGTGTCTAGGAGAATAAAAGTTAACTGCTCTAGAATTGAAGAAAAGAATGAGCAAGACTCGAATGAAACTTAAGACGAGTGAACGCAATAGCCGGAGCGCATAAATGCTAATAACATTGGCTGAGTCCAAGGCCCTCCCAGCCAGTCAGTCCTTGCATGGTCCACGAGGAAGCGCCGCCCCCCGCGTCTCCTTTCTCCGTCGGCCAGTGCGTGGGCACGCGCAGAAACCGCTAGACGGCGTCGGTTTCCCTTCCCACGCGCGGACGCCGGCGTGGGCTGACGCGGCCAGGGCGCCCGCGCGTGCGCAGAGCCGAGGCCGGCGGCACTCGGGGCGGGGCGGAGCGGGGCGGGGCCGAGCAGGGCGGGGCGGGGCGGGGTCTTGAGGTGATTTCCCAAGCCGCGGCGGCGCCTCAGGCTGTGCGGGGAAACCGAAAGTGGGCAGCTGCCGCGGCTGTGGCCGTGAAGAAGAGGGAGGCGGGAGCCGGGCCCAGAGGCGCTGGGACGGGTCGCGAGCCCTCAGGACGAGGTGAGCGCAGGTCCTGCTGGCTGCGGGAACGACAGGTGCCAGGCGAGGTCTGACGAGGTTTGCGGGGAGCGCGGCACACCTGTGTTCCTAGCGGGACAGTAGCCCGAACGGGACTCCAACGGGCTGGGGCCTCTTCGCTGTAGCCGCAGAGGATGCCCCGGTCCCCACTTCAGCAAAGCAGGCTGGGCGCCAGGGGAGTTGGAGTTCCAGAGCGTTGTGTTTTAAATCTCTGACGGGACCGTCTGGGTGTTCACCCCGGAGTCGGACGGACCTCTGACGCTTGGGAAGCTCAGTGCAGAGAGGAAAATATCGCGCGGTGGGTGTGGACAAGGGGCGGATGGTGCTGACCAGGAAGTGGTTCCCGGCACCGGCGCGACCGGCCTCGGCTGCCCGCCCGGAGCAAGGGATATCCGAGCCCCCTGGCTGTTTGAGCTCGCGTATTTTACACCGTCCTCTTTAAGTTCCTCTCTTTACAGACTAGCCTCTGCAGGCCGCTTAAGCAATGCAGGACACAAACACTATCCGTTTCTTTTAAACCGTGAGCACCCTGAACCCTGGGTGGGTACAGAGCTTTAAATTAGGAGGGAAATATGAATCCATAGTGAGTATCTCTTAACTTTCACCAAATCCCCCAACAGGATCAGGTTCTCAGTCTTCATTTAATGGGAGGGAGCTTGAAGCCCACACAACTGTTCTGCTCCCATTTCCTTCAGGGGATAGGTACATTGCCATACATAACCAAAGAGACCACTCCCTCCCAAACAATTTAAAAAAATCAGAAAGGGAAATACCTTTATTCGAAACAGCCTTGGCCGAATTCTGAAAGCCACCCTACAAAACAGAAACAAAAACACCACTGACCTGGGTCATCCCTCCCTCCCTACCCGCCACCCCTTTCGTGCAGGTGGAAAGACTGCAGAAAAGTGCCCTGCCTAAGTGATATACAACTTAACGACAGAAGTGAAACTTAGACCAACTCCTGGCTGCTTTGATGTGGAGGTGTTGCATACTGCAAATAGCATGGACTTTGCAGGTTCACGTTGGAAACTGGGTTTCTCCACGTACTAATTGTATGCTGCTGCTGCTGCTGCAGTTGCTGCTAAATCGCTTCAGTAGTGTCCGACTCTGTGCGACGCCATAGACCACAGCCCACCAGGGTCCCCCGTCCCTGCGATTCTTCAGGCACTAATTGTATGCTCTTGAACAAATCACACGCCTGCTTTGAGCCCAATTTTTTCTTTATCAGTTGGAAATATTTAACTTACCCTGCAAGGCTTTTCTTAGATTTAATTACTGCAACTCATTTGGCTCAGAATAACAGCCAAGAAGTGTTAACTCTTCCTTGCACCAAACTTCCTATATTTTACATAATTGGGTTTCAGTTTTCTTGCATGCAGGGACACATTTTTAAGATCTCTATATAAGATAAAATGGCCCATAGTAGAGATTTTTGCAGTTTCACTCAACTGACCTTCGTAGAGCATCAGTTACATGCACAGTACCAGCTCGGGGAAGGAAATTGCTCTGGGGCCAGTTGGATTAGAACCCATATCTTTTGTTCAGGGCCCTTTGCCGGCCTACAGCCTCTCTGCTAGTTCAACACAGTGAGGCTCTGAAGCAGCGGTTGGTGGTGCCTTCGAATTTCAGTCCCTGTAGATTGGAAATGAAATGTAATCCCTGCTAATACCCTTTTAAGTGTATCGGTTGAACATGGCTGAATTAACTATTGTATTTTGTACCAAGAGATTTAAACTTCTTGAAGGACCTCTCTTTAAATTCTCTGTGCAGTATAATCCAGTTGGAGACTTAATATGAATGTAAGAAAAAAACAGTTTCTATGTATTTTAACTCTTAAGTGCCTACTCTGTGTTTGATCAGTTGCTATTTGTAAGGTCTAAGATTTTACGAAGAGTGAGCACTTTGCTTCTGGACACTTTCAGGGTCAGCACATAAATACAGAAAGGACAGTTCCTTGGTGCTTGGAGTGCAATCTAATTTCATATTTATATGAACTGATTTTTCTTTCTTTATGTAAAACCGACTTTCTCCTTCTGTTCCCACCTTTGTGCTTTGAAAAGCTTTGTTCTTTTCACTCTTTCTTCATTGGGCCAATTTTTAAAAAAATTCTGTCTTTCAAGTAAACTATTTAAAAGTAATTATCATTTTTAGCTAAAGGTGTGTGTTAGGATATGTGGCAGTTAAAGCTTCTGATTGCCACAAAATACTCAATGTGACCCCAAAGCAAACTCAGTATTTTAGCTCTGCAGCTTTGTCCAGAGGAAGCAAACCCATTTTCATTAGATCTTTGGACCCTATTTCAGCACTTGAAGGACTCCAGGGAAGGTTGAGAACCATAGATCTTGCCCATCTTCCTTAGGTTCCATATGGAAAAAACAACCTGAAGTGACTTTCTCAAAGGGTCATAGCTAATTAGAAGCAGAACTGGGATTAAGGCCCAAACTCCTAACTAAGCCACTTATGATCTCAGAGCTTTTTCTCCAGTATGTAGATTTACGGAGAGCTGTTATTTATTCATACTATGTAATTAGTAATGCATGTATAATTTGGAAGTTGAAATTACAGTAATAAAAATGAAAACTGCTCTCTGAAGGAAGTATATCACCACCTGAGGGCATTAATTACTATCTTCAAAAAAAAAAAGAGTTGGTAAAGGAGTAACTCAGGTAGTAACAAATAGACTGTAACTGGAAATAAAAGATAACATGTAAACTGTTGCCGGATGAGAAATTGCCTCCAAAGAGTCTTAAACAAAAACCTTCCTTCTTTTAGGCTCAGTTTATTGATGCATAATGAGGGGGTTGGGATAGACTAGATGATGCCTAAAGTCTTTTCAGCACACACATTTTGGATTTTAGGGGCCTGACTCATTGCTAAAGTAGTATCTTCATGGAGAAGGGCAGCCATTTACCAGAAGGATGTGCCCTAAGGAGACACTAAAAATTGAGTAGCTGACTAAAGAGGATAAGAGAGATTGGTGATTTCAGTTTACCCTAATAATTCTTTAGATTTATTTAAGGGTTGAGTGCCACTCTTCTACTCAAATTTATGACACAAAAAAATGCAACAAGGAAAATGAATTAAATCGTATAGTTGGAAATAGTTGAGAAAAGAGAAACTGAGAGGAGAAAGCATAGATGGGAGCATGACCAGCTTGGCCAAAGGTCTTTGGGCAGCAGGACTAAGGAAACTGAAGCTACGGAAAGCAGATCAGATGTGAAAAGACTGAGCCGGAGCGTCAGCTAATAGTAAAGGCAGGTATCCAGAGGACACCAAAACCTGCTTCTTCAGAATAAGACTCTCCAGAGACCATTTTCAGGTGTATCAGAAAAACTGTGAATTTACAAAACATAATATTGAAAGTGAAAGTTATTTTAGGCTGTTTACATTGTTTAAACCTTGCTTTCCAAAAGGTTGTCATTACTTTCGCCTACTCCCTGCCCCACTTGGTGCACATTGTTAGCATTTCGGGGTACTCATGATTAATTGTGTAGCAAAATAGAAAAGGAATAGTGTAAAAGGATTGAATTTTTACAGCAGTTGAAAAGTATTTTGGATTTGAGTGCCACACCCTTAAATCAGAATGTGACAGATCCTCATTTCATGCCACTTTGACAGCTAGTCACTAAATACGCCTCAGGGTTGCTCTCCATGTTCTCCAAGTCAAATATACTTTCAGAAGCCAATGCTGTACATTTGGAGCAGCTGTCTGAAAGCAAGCCCTAGGTTTGGGAGCCAGACCTGGATTCTTGTTGTGGTTCTGGCCATAAAAATATGTGAGTCCTGGAATAATCACCTTGTACCTCCGTTTCCTCATTTTTAAACTAAGCAGTTTGGAGATGGTGAGAAGGTGCCCACAAGCATTCCATGCTTCTCTCAGCTCCCCATTCTGAGGTCAGGCCACCGCCCTGTGCTGCCATACATTGGTTCAGGGACATTGTATTGACATAGCAGTCAAGTGACTTTTGTGTACGAGTTAGGTGAGAAATCTTAGAGGCGATCTGGTGGTTTTACTAAGCTTGCCTGGTCAAGTATGTTAATGAGGCAAGTAAGAAAAACTGGGAAGGTTATAATGTTTCAGATTTGATGCTGTACTAGAAATGTCTCCAGTACACCAATGCCTGTCTCTGCACTCTTAGCCATGTAATGCATATATTCATAGGTATTTCCCATCCATACCAGGCTTCTAGGAAAATATAACCACTGAATGCCAAGTATTATGCTAAGCACATATAACTCTATTTTTGACACTTATCATTCAGAAAGAGAGGCAAGGAGAGGAGGAGAAAGAGTGAGAGGAAGGCCATGAAAGTCAAGTGCAGTCTGTTGTGATCATTGTGGCTGGTTTCTTCCTCCTTGACTGAGGTCTTTGCTAGCTGACCTTGGTCAGTTTCTGAGATTAAAGTATTCTGATTAAATAATTCCCCAGATTCACCTCCACTTTACTCTGCTTAAGCAGGGGATTCTTACTCAGCTCAAGCAGCCCCTTTATTATCCAGGGAAACCCTTAAGAATTCTAACCTGAATTTTAAAAGATGACCAACCTTATTTCTCCCAGCCTAGCCTAACTTACCATCATCAGGGCTTGCATAACACTCTCAAAATAAATTGAATTCTCTTAAACTCTAAATTATATTTATCACAACACTTTTAGAGAGTAGAAATAAGGAGGAAGGTTGAAAGAACGAAATGGCAGCTTAAGCAGTCTGGGAACCACTTTGGAGGGATTGCTGTTGAGGCTCTGCACTGAGTTGAAATTCCCATGGTAAGCTTTCTTCTATGCTTCTAATGGATGACATCCAAGATAATAAACTTGATTTTTATAGTTAGAGGAAAGTACTCCTCTGTGTATACTTTTTATAAAGGTTCTTGAGAATAACTTGCCATCTTCAGGAAAGCTGAGAAAATGCCATGATAACCAAGGAATTAACAAAAGTTAAAGCATTCTACAGCAGTATAGTAGGTTAGAAAATAACATTACATTTTTTGAGCGTTAGTTGTAACATTGTTTTTGTTCAGTGCCTGAACTGATATTGCTAATGTAGGAGAAATTGCAAACTGGACAGACATGAGACGTAAGAACACAGACCTGAGAGTAAGACATTCATCCAGACAAGATGCACAACCACATTCACCCTTCCAGGGTTTATTACACTTCACACCAGCTTTGAAGTCCTCAGTCTTATAGTCCAGTGGACTGCCCTTCCCTCTAAAAACTTGTTTACTAATAGAGAATTGTAGTATTCCATGAAAATAGGGGAGGGAGAGAAATGCTTTCGATTTTAGTCATGTGGTCAAGTATTGCTTCCCAGTCTCCTCAAGTGTCAGGCGCTTTTTTTAATTAAAAAAAAAAAAAACTTTGTGAAACTTCACACACAAGTAGTTGTACTTCTAATATCCATTGGTTGGCAAAATATATAACTACCAAAAGCTATTGAAAATTCATAGCTTTTGAACTGAATGAATTGAAACGAATGAATTTTCAATTCATTCACAAAGTTGTGTTTTTGAATCTTAGCCATATCTGCATATTGTTTGAGGAATACGAATGCATGTTAGTATGAAACATTTACCAGTGTTCAAGCAGTGCTTGCTTACACATCGACGTGTGTGAACTTCTTGCAGTAACTCTATGGCCCAGACCTGAGCCTGCTCATTGAGAGCTTGGACTCAGAGTGGAAAGGCCCAGAAATAATCTATGTGATGGATCTCAATCACAGCTTGACATGATTAACTGTCTCAATCAGTTTACAACAGCCATTAAAATTTGAAAATAATTTTTTAAATTAAATTGAGGATTATTCCTTTAATTGCCCATGTACACTATGCTGTTATTTTAGTGAATAGGAGAGAAAAGGAGTGGTGTTAGCTAGATGGAGAATTTTTCATTCATTCACTCAGAATTTACTGAGCTCTGGTTGTGGGCTGGGCACTAGGGATTCAGCAGTGAACAAAACCCATCCAAATCCCTGCTTCCATGAGCTTACATTTAAGTCAGGAAGTTGTTATTCAGTCCCCAAATCACGTCCAACTCTTCCATGGACTGCAGCATGCCAGGCTTCCCTGTCCCTTACCGTCTCCCGGAGTTTGCCCAAGTTCATGTCCATTGAATTGGTGATGTCATCCAACCATCTCATCCTTTGTCGTCGCCTTCTCCTCCTTCCCTCAGTCTTTCCCAGCATCAGGGTCTTTTCCAATGAGTCAGCTGTTCACATTAGATTGCCAAAGTATTGGAGCTTCAGCTTCAGTATCAGTCCTTCCAAAGAGTATTCAGTGTTGATTTCATTTAAGATTGACTGGTTTGATCTCCTTGCTTTCCAAATGTCTAATTCCAGCACCATAGTTCAAAACCATCAATTATTTGGAGAAGGAAATGGCAACCCACTCCAGTATTCTCGCCTGGAAAATTCCATGGACAGGGGAACCTGACAGGCTACAGTCCATGGGGTTGCAAAGAGCCAGACATGACTGAGCGACTAACACTTAACACTGCCTTCCTTATTGTCCAGCTCTCATATCCATACATGACTACTGGAAAGACCATACATTTGACTATATGGACCTTGGTCCACCAAGTGATGTCTTTGGTTTTTAACACACTGTCTAGGTTTGTCATAACTTTCCTGCCAAGAAGCAATCGTCTTCAAATTTCATGGCTGCAGTCACCATCCTTAGTGGATTTAGAGCCCAAGAAGAGGAAATCTGCCACTTATTCCACCTTTTCCCTTTTTATTTGTATAAAGTGATGGGACTGGCTTTTTCACTCTCCTCCTTCACCCTCATCAAGAGTCTTTTAGTTCCTCTTCACTTTTTGCCATTCAGTTCAGTTGCTCAGTAATGTCTGACTCTTTGCGACCCCGTGAACTGCAGCACACCAGGCCTCCCTGTCCATCACCAACTCCCGGAGTTTACCCAAACTCATGTCCTTTGAGTCAGTGATGCCATCCAACCATCTCATCCTCTGTTGTCCCCTTCTCCTCCTGCCTTCAGTCTTTCCAAACATCAGGGTCTTTTCAAATGAGTCAGCTGGTGGCGCATTAGGTGGCGATAATACTGGAGTTGCAGCTTCACTATCAGTCCTTCCAGTGAACACCCAGGACTGATTTCCTAGGATGGGCTGGTTGGATCTCCTTGCAGTCCAAGAGACTCAAGAGTCTTCTCCAACACCACAGTTCAAAAGCATCAATTCTTCAGCACTCAGCTTTCTTTATAGTCCAACTCTCACATCCATACATGACCACTGGAAAAATCATAGCCTTGACTAGACAGAGTCTAGTCATAAAGTCAGCCACTATTTCTACAATTTTCCCATCTATTTGCCATAAAGTGATGGGACCGGATGCCATGATCTTAGTTTTCTGAATGTTGAGCTTTAAGCCAACTTTTTCACTCTCCTCTTTCACTTTCATCAAGAGGCTCCTTAGTTCTTCTTCACTTTCTGCCATAAAGATGGTGTTATCGGCATATCTGAGGTTATTGATATTTTTTCCCGGCAATCTTGATTCCAGCTTGTGCTTCCTCCAGCCCAGTGTTTCTCATGATGTACTCTGCATATAGGTTAAATAAGCAGCCTTGACGTACTCCTTTTCCTATTTGGAACCAGTCTGTTGTTCCATGTCCGGTTCTAACTGTTGCTTCCTGACCTGCATATAGGTTTCTCAAGAGGCAGGTCAGGTGGTCTGTATTCCCATCTCTTTCAGAATTTTCCACAGTTTATTGTGATCCACACAGTCAAAGGCTTTGGCATAGTCAATAAAGCAGAAATAGATGTTTTTCTGGAACTCTTGCTTTTTTCAATGATCCAGCAGGTGTTGGCAATTTGATGTCTGGTTCCTCTGCCTTTTCTAAATCCAGCTTGAACATCTGGAAGTTCACGGTTCACGTACTGCTGAAGCCTGGCTTGGAGAATTTTGAGCATTAGTTTACTAGTGTGTGAGATGAGTGTAATTGTGCAGTATTTTGAGCATTCTTTGGCATTGCCTTTCTTTGGGATTGGAATGAAAACTGACCTTTTCCAGTCCTGTAGCCAATGCTGAGTTTTCCAAGTTTGCTGACATATTGAGTGCAGCACTTTCACAGCATCATCTTTCAGAATTTGAAATAGCTCAGCTGGAATTCCATCACCTCCACTAGCCTTGTTCGTAGTGATGCTTCCTGAGGCCCACTTGACTTCACATTCCAGGATTTCTGGCTCTAGGTGAGTGATCACACCACTGTGATTATTTGGGTCATGAAGATCTTTTCTGCCATTAGAGTGGTATCATCCGAATATCTGAGGTTGTTGATATTTATCCTGGCAATCTTGATTCCAACTTGTAACTCATTCAGCCCAGTATGTCACATGATGTGCTCTGCATATAAGTTAAATAAACAGGGTGACAATCAACAGCCCTGTCATACTCCTTTCTCAATCCTGAACCAGTCAGTTGTTCCATACAGGATTCTAACTATTCTTTCTTGACCCATTTCTCAGGAGACAGGTTTGTTATGATCCGCATAGTCAAAGGCTTTAGTGTAGTCCCACCTTTCTCCCCCTTGGCAAGCATAAGTTCTGTTTTTCAGCACCAGTCAGGGTAAAATAATAGAAAGAATTTGAGCTTTGGCATCAAATAGACCAGGACCAAAATCCTGGCTTCCATATATCCTGTAATATGTTGATTACTTAACATCTCTGAATTTGGTTTTCTCATCTGCAGAATGAGGATAATGCTTTCCTTGGGTAGTTATTATGGATATTAAATTTTCAGAAAATTGAATTTACACAAGAGAAAGAAAAATAGCTTTGCAGAGCAGCTTTATTTACTCTTTTACTGAACTGTAGTTGATTTACAGTGTTGTTCTATGTTGTTTCTGCTATACAGCAAAGTGACTCAGTTATACAAATATATACATTCTTCTTTTTTATATATTCTTTTTCATTATGGTTTATCTCAGGAGATTGCATATAGTTCCCTGTGTTATACAGCAGGACCTTATTATTTATATATTCTAAACATAATAGCTTGCATCTATTAATGCTAACCCCAAACTCCCAGCTCATTCCTCTCTCACCCCTTCTCCCCCTTGGCAACCATAAGTCTGTTCTGTATGTCTGTGAGTCTGTTTCTGTTTCATAGATATGTTCATTTGTGCTATATTTTAGATTCCACATATAAATGATATCATATGATATTTGTCTTTCTCTTTCTGACTTACTTCACCTATATGATAATCTCTACTTGTATCCATATTGCTGCAAATGGCATTATTTCATTCGTTTTGTGGCTAAGCAGTATTCTATAGTATATACGTACCACATCTTCTTTATCTGTTCATCTGTCTATGGATATTAAGGATATTTCCTATGGATATTTCCATGTCTTGGCTATTGTGAATAGTGCTGCTATGAATGTAGGGTGTAAGTATCTTTTTGAATTATAGTTGTCACAATATATGCCCAGGAATGGGATTGCTGAATTGTATGATAACTCTATTTTAGTTTTCTGAAGAAATTCTGTACTGTTTTGCATAGTGGAAAGCACCTGACCTTTTTAAAAATTTTATTTATTTATTTTAATTGGAGGCTCATTACTTTATAATATTATAGTGGTTTTTGCCATACATTGACATGAATCAGCTATGGGTGTACATGTGTCCCCCATCCCGAAACCCCCTCCCTCGTCCCTCTCCACCCCTCAGGGTTGTCCCAGTGCACTGGCTTTGAGTGCCCTGTTTCATGCATCAAACTTGCACTGGCGATCTATTTCACATATGGTAATATACATGTTTCAATGCTGTTCTCTCAAATCATCCCACCCTCGCCTTCTCCCACAGAGTCCAAACGTCTGTTCTTTATATCTGTGTCTCTTTTGCTGTCTCACATGTAGGGTCATCGTTACCATCTTTCTAAATTCCATATATATGTGTTAATTTACTGTATTGGTGTTTTTCTGGTGTTTTTCTTTCTGACTTACTTCACTCTGTATAATAGGCTCCAGTTTCATCCACCTCATTAGAACTGATTCAGATGTCTTCTTTTTAATAGCTGAGTAGTATTCCACTGTGTTTATGTACCACAGCTTTCCTATCCATTCATCTGCCGATGGACATCTAGGTTGCTTCCATGTCCTACCTATTGTAATCAGTGCAAGCCGCTGAACTTTTAATACTCCAAAACTGGAAAAGACCCACATGTCTATCAACATTTGAATGGATGAACAAATTGTGGTATATCCATACAGTGGAATACTACTCATCAATAAAAAGCAACAAATTCCTGCTAACTGTAGTAACATGGATGATACTTAAGAACACTAGTCAGTCCTAACCTGTACTAACAGCAGATCACTGGACAGATTGGAACCAGGACAATATATGGGAGATGAGGAGAAAGTTGACTGCAGAAGGGCACAGCTTGAAAGAACTTTTTTTTCGGGTTTATTGAGATCTACTTTATGTAAAGTAAAAGTCACCACTTTTAGTTTATAGGTCTGTAGGTGGTGGTGGTGTTCAGTCACTCAGTCAAAGTCTGACTCTTTGTAATCTGGTGGACTGCAGCATGCCAGGCTTCCCTGTCCTTCACCATCTCCTGGAGTTTGCTCAAACTCATGTCCATTCAGTCAGTGATGCTGTGCAACCATCTCATCCTCTGTCATCCCCTTCTCCTTCCCTCAGTCTTTCCCAGCATCAGGATCTTTTCCAGTGAGTCAGCTCTTTGTATCAGGTGGCCAAAGTATTGGAGTTTCAGCTTCAACACCAGTCCTTCCAATGAATATTCATGGTTGATTTCCTTTAGGATTGACTGGTTTGATCTCCTTGCAGTCCAAGGGACTCTCAAGAATCTTCTCCAACACCGCAATTTGAAAGCATCATTTCTTCAGTGCTCAGCCTTCTTTATGATCCAACTCTCACATCCATACATGACTACTGGAAAAACCGTAGCTTTTACTAGACGGACCTTTGTTGGCAAAGTAATTTCTCTGCTTTTTAATATGCTGACTCGGTTTGTCATAGCTTTTCTTCCAAGGAACAAGTGTCTTTTAATTTCATGGCTGCAGTCACCATCTGCAGTGATTTTGGAGCCCAAGAAAATAAAGTCTGTCACTGTTTCCCCATCTATATGTCATGAAATGATGGGACCAGATGCCATGATCTTAGTTTTTTGAATGTTGAGTTTTAAGCCAGCTTTTTCACTCTCCTCTTTCACTTTCATCAAGAGGCTCTTTAGTTCTTTGCTTTCTGCCATAAGAGTGGTGTCATCTGGATATCTGAGGTCACTGATATTTTTCCCGGCAGTCTTGATTCCAGCTTGTAATTCATCCAGCCTGACGTTTCAAATGGTGTACTCTGCATTAAAGTTAAATAAGCAGGGTGACAGTATACAGCCTTGACATACTCCTTTCCCAATTTGGAACCAGTCCATTGTTCCATGTCCAGTTCTAACTGTTGCTTCTTGACCTAGATACAGGTTCCTCAGGAGGCAGGTAGGGTGGTCTGGTAGTCCCATTTCTTTAAGAGTTTTCCACATTTTGTTGTAATTCACACAAAGGCTTCAGTGTAGTCAGTGAAGCAGAAATAGATGTTTTCCTGGAATTCTCTTGCTTTTTTCTATGATCCAGTGGATGGATGTTGGCAATTTGATCTCTTGTTCCACTGCTTTTTCTAAATCCAGCTTGTACATCTGGAAGTTCTTGGTTCTCATACTGTTGAAGCCTAGCTTGAAGGATTTTGAGCATTATCTTGGTATAACTATTACCACAGTCAAGATGCAGAATATCTCCATCACCCCCAAAATTGCCTTGTGCCCTAGCAACCCCAAGCCCTTGGCAACCATTGATGAAATTTTTCTGTGCCTGTGATTATGCCTTTCCAAAATGTTACATTAATAGAATGATACAGTGAATAGCCTTTTTATCTGGATTTTTTCACTTAGCATGCTTGTGAGAGTCATTCATATGGTTTTATGTATCAACAGGCTTCTTTTTATTGTTGGGTATTATTCCATTGTCTCGATGTATATTTACTTATCTCTTCACCTGTTGATAGACAATTGGATTGTTTAAAGTTTGGGATAATTATGACTAATGCTACTATGACATTGAAGTACAGATTTTGACCGAAGAGTGGGTTTGCTTGATTATACGATAATTGTATGCTTTACTTAATAAGAAATTGCCAAACTATTTTTTAAAGTACTGTTTTGCATGCCCGCCCCCCAGAAATGTATGAGATGGCTCTGAATTCTCATCAGCACTTCATATTGTTAGTTTTTTAAAAAATTTGTAGTGGATGTGTAGTAATACCTCATTGTGGATTGAATTTGCATTTTCCTAATGAGTAATGCTGTTGAGCATCTTTTAGTGTGTTTTTGGCTGTCTGTATCTGTACTCTTGTGAAGTATGTGTTCAGATGTTTTGCACATTTTTGTATTCTTTTTTTTATTACTGAATTTTTGTGTATTGTTTAAATGTGCAAGTTAAGAGACCTTTACCAGGTGTGTTATGAAAATCTTTTCACTTAGTTTGTGGCTTTTCATTTTCTTAATGGCCTTTAGAAGGGCAAAAACTTAAAATTTTAATAAGATCCAATTTGTCAGTTTTTTTTTTCTTCATGGCTCTAAAAATTCTTTACCTATCCCACAGTCACAATGACTTATTCCTGTTTTCTCTAGAAATTTTGTAGTATTAACTTTGACATGTAGGACCTAATGATTCACTTTGATTGAATTTTGTGTATGAGGTTTATTTGTTTTGTATGTAGATGAATAGTGTTCTAGCACTGTTCATTGAACTTCCTTCATTGAATTTCCTTGCTATCTTTTGTCAAAAGTCACTTGACTATGTGTGAGTCCATTCTGTTCCATTGATGTGACTGTTCTTTTGTTAGTATCACACTATTTCAACTAATATGCTTTTATGATAAGTGTTGAAATCAGCCTGACTGCACCAGCTAGGACCTTAGTATGGTAATGAATAGGAGTGAAGAGAATGGACATTCTTGCCTTGTTCCCATTCTTAAGCAAAAAGTATTCATTTCACTATTACATATGATGTTAGCTGAAGATTTTTCACAGATATTCTTTATCAGGTTAGGGAGGTTCCCATCTATTCTTATTTTCTGAGAGTTATTCACATAAATGATTTTGAACTTTATCAAAAGTCTTTTCTTCATCTATTGATATTGTGATTTTTCTCCTTTGTTGTTGTTGTCCAGTCACTAACTGGTGTCCGACTTTGAGACTTCATGGGCTGCAGCATGCCAGGCTCCTCTGTCCTCCACTGTCTCCTGGAGTTTTCTCAGATTCACATCATTTGAGTCGGTGATTCTGTCTAACTACCTCCTCCTCTGGTGCACCTTCTCCTTTTGCCTTTAGTCTGTTTATATAGTCAGTTACATTGATTGACTTATAAATGTTGAACCAACCTTGCATTCCTAGAGTAAAACCATAATCATGATGTCTTATTTCTCTTACATATTTTTGTATTTAATTTATTAATATTTTGTTATGATTTTTACACTTTGTTTCTTGAGGGATATTGATCTGTCTGTGCCTTTTTTTGTAATGTCCTTGGTTTTGGTATCAGTATAATGTTGGCCTTATAAAATGAATTCACAAGTGTTCCATTTTTGGAAGTTTGTATAGAAGTGGTATTAATTCCTTCTGAAGTGTTTGTTAGAATTTGCTAGTAAAGCCATCTGGGTTTGAGTTTTCCTTGTGTGAAGGCTTCTAACTACAAATTTAAAATTCTAAAGTGAAGAGGAACTAAAAAGCCTCTTGATGAAAGTGAAAGTGGAAAGTGAAAAAGTTGGCTTAAAGCTCAACATTCAGAAAACAAAGATCATGGGCATCCAGACCCATCACTTCATGGGAAATAGATGGGGAAAGAGTGGAAACAGTGTCAGACTTTATTTTTTGGGGCTCCAAAATCACTGCAGATGGTGACTGCAGCCATGAAATTAAAAGACGCTTACTCCTTGGAAGAAAAATTATGACCAGCATAGATAGTATATTGAAAAGCAGAGACATTACTTTGCCATCAAAGGTCCGCCTAGTCAAGGCCATGGTTTTTCCAGTGGTCATGTATGGATGGGAGAGTTGGATTGTGAAGAAAGCTGAGTGCCAAAGAATTGATGCTTTTGAACTGTGGTGTTGGAGAAGACTCTTGAGAGTCCCTTGGACTGCAGGGAGATCCAGCCAGGCCATTCTTTTTTTTAATATAAATTTATTTATTTTTATTGGAGGTTAATTACTTAACAATATTGTATGGGTTTTGCCATACATCAACATGTATCCGCCACAGGTATACACATGTTCGCCATCCTGAACCCCCCTCCCTCCTCCCTCCCCGTACCATCCCTCTGGGTCGTGGCCCCCTCTTTGATCATATTATTTGTAATTTGTATCTTCTCTTTTTATCCCCTTGATTAATCTACCTGGAAGTTTACCAGCTTTATTGATATTTTCAAAAACCAATTTTGGCTTCATGATTTTTTTTCTTTACTCTTTTTTCTTATTTCATTACTGATGTGTCAGTGTTGATTTTGCTCTCATCTTTATTAATTCCTTCTGTCTACTTTCTTTTGGTATAATTTGTTCTCTTTTTTCTCAAGGCCTTGTAATTTTTAAAATTAATTATTTTAATTGGAGGCTCATTACTTTACAGTATTATAGTGGTTTTTGCCATACATTGACATGAATCAGCTATGGGTGTACATGTGTCCCCCATCCCAGAGCCCCCTCCCACCTCCCTCCCCATCCCATCCCTCAGGGTTGTCCCAGTGCATTGGCTTTGAGTGCCCTGTTTGATGCATTGAACTTGGACTGGTGATCTGTTTCACATATGGTAAAATACATGTTTCAGTGCTGTTCTCTCAAATCATCCCACCCTCGCTTTCTCCCACAAGAGTCCAAAAGTCTGTTCTTTATATCTCTGTCTCTTTTGCTGTCTTGCATATAGGGTCATCATTACCATCTTTCTAAATTCCATATATATGCGTTAATTTACTATATTGGTGTTTTTCTTTCTGACTTACTTCACTCTGTATAATAGGCTCCAGTTTCATCCACCTCATTAGAACTGATTCAAATGCGTTTAATAGCTGAGTAATATTCCACTGTGTATATGTACTACAGCTTTCTTATCCATTCGTCTGCTAATGGACATGTAGGTTGCTTCCATGTCCTAGCTATTGTAAACAGTGCTGTGATGAACATTGTAGTACACGTAACTCTTTAAATTCTGGTTTCCTTGGTGTGTATGCCCAGCAGTGGGATTGCTGGGTCGTATGGCAGTTCTATTTACAGTTTTTCAAGGAATTTGCACACTGTTCTCCATAGTGGCTGTACTAGTTTGCATTCCCACCAACGGTGCAAGAGGGTTCCCTTTTCTCCACATCCTCTCCAGCATTTGTTTGTAGACTTTTTGATAGCAGCCATTCTGACCAGCATGAGATGGTACCTCATTGTGGTTTTGATTTGAATTTCTCTGATAATGAATAATGTTGAGCATCTTTTCATGTGTTTGTTAGCCATCTGTATATTTTCTGTGGAGAAATGTCTGTTTAGTTCTTTGGTCCATTTTTTGATTGGGTCACTTGTTGTTTTGGTATTGAGCTGCATGCTATGCTAAGTCACTTCAGTCTGTCCGACTCTGTGCGACCCTATAGACGGAAGCCCATTAGGCTCCTCTGTCTCTGGGATTCTCCAGGCAAGAATACTGGAGTGGGGTGCCATTGCCTTCTCCAATGCATGAAAGTGAAAAGCAAAAGTGAAGTGGCTCAGTCGTGCTGACTCTTAGCGACCCCATGGACTGCAGCCTACCAGGCTCCTCCGTCCATGGGCCTTTCCAGGCAAGAGTACTGGAATAGGGTGCCATTGCCTTCTCTGCATGAGCTGCTTGTATATTTTTGAGGTGAATTCTTTTGTCAGTTGCTTTGTTTGCTATTATTTTCTCCAATTCTGAAAGCTGTCTTTTCACCTTGCTTAGAGTTTCCTTTGTTGCACAGAAGCTTTAAGTTTAATTAGGTCCCATTTGTTTATTTTTGCTTTTATTTCCGTTACTCTGGGAGGTGGGTCATAGAGGATCCTACTGTGATTTATGCCAGAGAGTGTTTTGTCTATGTTTTCCTCTGGTTGTAGTTTCTGATCTTACATTTAGATCTTTAATCCATTTTGAGTTTATTTTTGTGTACAGTGTTAATGTTTTAGTTTCATTCTTTTACAGGTGGTTGACCAGTTTTCCCAGCACCACTTGTTGAAGAGATTGCCTTTTCTCCATTATATATTCTTGGCTCCTTTGTCAAAGATAAGGTTCCATAGATGCGTAGATTTATCTGTGGGCTTTCTATTTTGTTCCATTGATCTATATTTTTGTCTTTGTGCCAGTATCATACTGTCTTGATGACTGTAGCTTTGTAGTATAGTCTGAAATCAGGCAGGTTGATTCCTCCAGTTCCATTCTTCTTTCTCAAGATTGCTTTGGCTATTTGAGGTTTTTTGTATTTCCATACAAATTTTGAAATTAGTTGTTCTAGTTCTCTGAAAAACACCGTTGGTAGCTTGATAGGGATTGCATTGAATCTATAGATTGCTTTGGATAGTATACTCATTTTCACTATATTGATTATTCTGATCCATGAACATGGTGTATTTCTCCATCTATTTGTGTCATTTTTTATTTCTTTCATCTGTGTATTTTAGTTTTCTATACATAGATCTTTTGTTTCTTTAGGTAGATTTATTCCTAAGTATTTTATTCTTTTCATCACAGTGGTGAATGGAATTGTTTCCTTAATTTCTCTTTATGTTTTATCATGATTAGTGTATAGGAATGCAAGGGATTTCTGTATGTTAATTTTATATCCTGCAACTTTACTATATTCATTGATTAGCTCTAGTAATTTTCTGGTGGAGTCTTTAGGGTTTTCTATGTAGAGTATTATGTCATCTGCAAACAGTGAGTTTTGCTTCTTCTTTTCCAATCTGGATTTCTTTTATTCCTTTTTCTGCTCTGATTGCTGTGGCCAGAGCTTCCAAACTACTATTCAAACTGTGTTGAATAGTAGTGGTGAGAGTGGGCACCCTTGTCTTGTTCCTGACTTCAGCAGAAATGCTTTCAATTTTTCACCATTGAGGATAATGTTTGCTGTGGGTTTATCATATATGGCGTTTATTATGTTGATGTGTGTTCCTTCTATGCCTGCTTTCTGGAGGTTTTTTTTTTTTTAATCATAAATGGATACTGAATTTTGTCCAAGGCTTTCTCTGCATCTATTTAGATAATCATATGGTTTTTATCTTTCAGTTTGTTAATGTGGTATATCACATTGATTGTTTTGTGAGTATTGAAGAATCCTTGAATTCCTGGTATAAAGCCCACTTGGTCATGATGTATGATCTTTTTAAAATGTTGTTGGATTCTTTTTGCTAGAATTTTGTTGAGGATTTTTGCATCTGTATTCATCAGTGATATTGGCCTGTCATTTTCTTTTTTTGTGGCATCTTTGTCTGGTTTTGGTATTAAGGTGATGATGGCCTCATAGAATGAGTTTGGCAGTTTACCTTCCTCTGCAGTTTTCTGGAAGAGTTTGAGTAGGATACGTGTTAGCTCTTCTCTAAATTTCTGGTGGAATTCACCTGTGAAGCCATCTGATCCTGGGCTTTTGTTTGTTGGAATATTTTTTATTACAGTTTTGATTTCTGTGCTTGTGATAGGTCTGTTAAGATTTTCTATTTCTTCCTGACTCAGTTTTGGAAGATTATACTTTTCTAACAATTTATCTGTTTCTTCCAAGTTGTCCATTTTATTGTCATATAGTTGCTG
Organism: Ovis aries; assembly: GCF_016772045.2. Classification (NCBI taxonomy): domain Eukaryota; kingdom Metazoa; phylum Chordata; class Mammalia; order Artiodactyla; family Bovidae; genus Ovis; species Ovis aries. The sequence continues at coordinate 50,233,543 of NC_056055.1, read as the reverse complement.
ATAGTAGTGTCATGATCCTTTGTATTTCTGTGTTGTCTGTTGTGATTTCTCCATTTTCATTTCAAAGTTTGTTGATTTGATTTCTCTCCCTTTGTTTCTTGATGAGTCTGGCTAGTAATTTGTCTATTTTATTTATCTTCTCAAAGAACCAGCTTTTAATTTTGTTGATTTTAGCAATAGTCTCCTTTGTTTCTTTTTCATTTATTTCTGCCCTAATTTTTATGATTTCTTTCCTTCTACTAACCCTGGGGTTCTTCATTTCTTCTTTTTCTAGTTGCTTTATGTATAAAGTTAGGTTATTTATTTGATTTTTCTCTTGTTCTTGAGGTAAGCTTATATTGCTATGAACCTTCCCCTTAGCACTGCTTTTACTGAATCCCATAGGTTTTGTATTGTTGTGTTTTCATTTTCACTTGTTTTTATGCATATTTTGATTTCTTTTTTTTAGGGTAATTTATTTATTTATTTTTTGCTTTTTTTAAAAAATATAAATTTATTTATTTTAATGGGACGTTAATTACTTTACAATATTGTATTGAAACATGTATAATATCATATATGAAACGAATTACCAGTCCAGGTTCAATGCATGATACTGGATTTCTTTCTTATTCTGTGATTTGTTTTATTCAGAAATGTGTTGTTTAGCCTCCATATGTTTGTATTTTTAATAGCTGTTTTTCCTGTAGTTGATATCTAATCTTACCACATTGTGATCAGAAAAGATGCTTGAAATGATTTTAACTTTTTTGAGTTTACCAAGGCTAGAGTTATGGCCCAGGATGTGATCTGTCCTGGAGAATGTTCCATGTGCACTTGAGAAAAAGGTGAAATTCATTGTTTTGGGGTCAAATGTCCTGTAGATATCAATTAGGTCTAACTGGTCCGTTGTATCATTTAAAGTGTGTGTTTCCTTGCTAATTTTCTGTTTGGTTGATCTCTCCATAGGTGTGAGTGGGGTATTAAAGTCTCACACTATTATTGTGTTACTGTTAATTTCCTCTTTCATACTTGTCAGCATTTGCCTTACATGTTGTGCTGCTCCTATGTTGGGTACATGTATGTTTATAATTGTTATATCTTCTTCGTGGATTGATCCTTTAATCATTATGTAGTGTCCTTCTTTGTCTCTTTTCACGGCCTTTATTTCAAAGTCTATTTTATCTGATATGAGTATTGCTACTCCTGCTTTCTTTTGGTCCCCATTTGCATGAAATATCTTTTTCTAGCATTTCACTTTCAGTCTCTATGTGTCCCTTGGTTTGAGGTGGGTCTCTTATATAGGGGTCTTGTTTTTTTATCCATTCAGACAGCCTTTGTCCTCTGGTTGTGGCATTCAACCCATTTACATTTAAGGTAATTATTGATAAGTATTATCCTGTTGCCACTTACTTCGTTGTTTTGGGTTCGAGTTTATAAACCTTTTGTGTGTTTCCTGTCTAGAGAAGATCCTTTAGCATTTGTTGAAGAGCTTGTTTGGTGGTGCTGAATTCTCTCAGCTTTTGCTTGTCTGTAAAACTTTTGATTTCTCCTTCATATTTGAATGAGATCCTTGCTGGGTACAGTAATGTGGGTTGTAGGTTTCCCTCTTTCATCACTTTAAGTATGTCCTGCCATTCCCTTCTCGCCTGAAGAGTTTTTATTGAAAGATTAGCTCTTATCCTTATGGAGATCCCCTTGTGTGTTATTTGTTGCTTTTCTCTTGCTGCTTTTTAATATTTGCTTTTTTGTGTTTGATCTTCATTAATTTGATTAATGTGTCTTGGGGTATTTTGCCTTGGGTTTATCCTATTTGGGACTCTGGGTTTCTTGGACTATTTCCTTCCCCATTTTAGGGAAGTTTTCAACTATTATCTCAAGTATTTTCTCATGCCTTTTCTTTTTGTCTTCTTCTGGGACTCCTATGATTTGAATGTTAGGGCATTTAACATTGTCCCACAGCTCTCTGAGGTTGTCCTCATTTCTTTTAATTCTTTTTTCCTCTCTGCTTCATTCATTTCCACCATTCTGTCTTCCACCTCACTTATGCTATCTTCTGCCTCAGTTATTCACCTGTTGGTTCCCTTCAGAGTACTCTTGATCTCAGTTATTGTGTTGTTCATTATTGATTGACTTTTTTGTTTCTTCTCAGTTCAGTTCAGTTGCTCAGTCGTGTCAGACTCTTTGCAACCCCATGAATCGCAGCTTGCCAGGCCTCCCTGTCCATCACCAACTCCCAGAGTTCACTCAGATCCACGTCCATTGAGTCAGTGATGCCATCCAGCCATCTCATCCTCTGTTGTCCTCTTCTCCTCCTGCCCCCAACCCCTCCCAGCATCAGAGTCTTTTCCAACGAGTCAACTCTTCGCATGAAGTGGCCAAGTATTGGAGTTTCAGCTTTAGCATCAGTCCTTCCAATGAACACCCAGGACTGATCTCCTTCAGAATGGACTGGTTGGATCTCCTTGCAGTCCAAGGGACTCTCAAGAGTCTTCTCCAACACCACAGTTCAAAAGCATCAATTCTTCGGTGCTCAGCTTTCTTCACAGTCCAACTCTCACATCCATACATGACCACTGGGAAAACCATAGCCTTGACTAGACGGACCTTTCTTGGCAAAGTAATGTCTCTGCTTTTCAATATGCTGACTCTGTTTGTCATAGCTTTTCTTACAAGGAATAAGTGTCTTTTAATTTCATGGCTGCAGTCACCATCTGCAGTGATTTTGGAGCCCCAAAAAATAAAGTCTGACACTGTTTCCACTGTTTCCCCATCTATTTTCCATGAAGTGATGGGACCAGATGCCATGATCTTCGTTTTCTGAATGTTGAGCTTTAAGCCAACTTTTTCACTCTCTACTTTCACTTTCATCAAGAGGCTTTTTAGTTCCTCTGCATATCTGAGGTTATTTCTCAGATATTTCTCTTGATATTTCTTGATATTTATCTTGATAATATTGATTCCAGCTTGTGCCTCATCCCCCCCAGAGTTTCTCATGATGTACTCTGCATATAAGTTAAATAAGCTGGGTGAAAATATCCAGCCTTGATGTACTCCTTTTCCTATTTGGAACCAGTCTATTGTTCCATGTCCAGTTCTAACTGTTGCTTCCTGACCTGCATATAGGTTTCTCAAGAGGCAGGTCAGGTGGGCTGGTATTCCCATCTCTTTCAGAATTTTCTGCAGTTTATTGTGATCCACACAGTCAAAGGCTTTGACATAGTCAATAAAGCAGATGTTTTTCTGGAACTCTCTTGCTTTTTTGATGATCCAGCAGATGTTGGCAATTTGATCTCTGGTTCCTCTGCCTTTTCTAAAACCAGCTTGAACATCTGGAAGTTCACGATTCACGTATTGCTGAAGCCTGGCTTGGAGAATTTTGAGCATTACTTAACTAGTGTGTGAGATGAGTGCAATTGTGTGGTAGTTTGAGCATTCTTTGGCATTGTCTTTTTTTGGGATTAGAATGAAAACTGACCTTTTCCAGTCCTGTGGCTACTGCTGAGTTTTCCAAATTTGCTGACATATTGAGTGCAGCACTTTCATAGCATCATCTTTCAGGATTTGAAATAGCTGAACTGGAATTCCATCACCTCCACTAGCTTTGTTCGTAGTGATGCTTTCTAAGTCCCACTTGACTTCACATTCCAGGATTTCTGGCTCTAGGTGAGTGATCACACCATCCTGATTATCTGGGTCATGAAGATCTTTTTTGTACAGTTCTTCTGTGTATTCTTGCCACCTCTTCTTAATATCTTCTGCTTCTGTTAGGTCCATACCATTTCTGTCCTTTATCGAGCCCATCTTTGCATGAAATGTTCCCTTGGTATCTCTAATTTGCTTGAAGAGATCTCTAGTCTTTCCCATTCTGTTGTTTTCCTCTGTTTAATTTGCATTGATCGCTGAGGAAGGCTTTCTTATCTCTCCTTGCTAGTCTTTGGAACTCTGTATTCCAATGCTTATATCTTTCCTTTTCTCCTTTGCTTTTCGTTTCTCTTCTTTTCATAGCTATTTGTAAGGCCTCCTCAGACAGCGAGTTTGCTTTTTTGTGTTTCTTTTCCATGGGATGGTCTTGATCCCTGTCTCTTGTACAGTGTCATGAACCTCCGTCCATAGTTCATCAGGCACTCTATCTATCAGATCTAGGCCCTTAAATCTATTTCTCACTTCCACTTTATAATCATAAGGGATTTGATTTAGGTCATACCTGAATGGTCTCATGGCTTTCCCTACTTTGTTCAGTTTAAGTCTGAATTTGGCAATAATTTCTTCTAGGTCTTTGTTAAACATTTCTTGCATCTTCTCAATCTTTGTCTCTAGTCTGTTTATCTGTAACTCCATTTTCTTTAGAAGATTTTGGATCATCTTTACTATCATTATTGTGAATTCTTTGTCAGGTAGACTCCCTATCTCTTCCTCCTTTGTTTGGTTTGGTGGGCATTTATCATGTTCCCTTACCTGCTGAGCATTTCTCTGCCTTTTCATTTTGTTTAGATTGCTGTGTTTGGGGTGGCATATCTGTAGGCTGGAAGTTTGTGGTTCCTCTTTTATTATGGAGCTTGCTCCCTGTGGGTGGGGTTGGACTAGTGGCTTGTCAAGGTTTCCTGGTTAGGGGAGTTTGCATCTATGTTCTGGTGGGTGGAGCAGAATCTATTCTCTCTGAAGTGCAATGAAATGTCCGATAATGAGTTTTTGGGTGTCTGTGGGTTTGATATGGCTTTGGGCACCCTGTATTTTAATGCTCAGGCTTGTGTTCCTGCATTGCTGGAGAATTAGCATGGTATGTCTAGCTCTGGAACTTTTTGGCTCTTGGGTGGAGCTTGGTTTCATTGTAGGTAGGAAGGCTTTTGGACGAGCTCTTGTCTATTAATGTTCTCTGGAATGAGGCGTTCTCTGGATTTAAGCCTCCTGCCTCTGGCTTTCGGTCTTATTCTTACAGGAACCTAGGTTAATGGTGAAAAAATTCTCCACAGTGAGGGACACCCAGAGAGGTTCACAGAGTTACATGGAGAAGAGAAGAGGGAGGAGGGAGATAGAGTAACCAGGAGGAGAAGAGGGAGAATCAAAATGGGAGAGAGCAATCTAGCCAGTCATCAGTTCCCTAAGTGTTCTTCACATCCTGGAACACCCAGAGAGGAAGGAGGAGACAGAGGTGACTGGGGGAGAAAACAGAAAGTCAAAAGGGGAGAGAGCAATCAAGCCAATAATCACACCCCTAAGTGAAAATAGATACTGAAAATTAGATTCTTAAAGGTACAAAATTGATAACAAATATAAAAAAGCAAAGTTTAAAAATCTAGAGTAGAGGTTAGACTCTCAAAAATACAATATTAGAAATACAAAACAAAATCACAAAAATGATAAAAAATATACATGAAATTTTCTTTAAAATAGGGTATTTTTTTGCAAGGTAATAGTAGGTTATCAAAATGAAAATAAAAGAAGTAATAAAGAACTTTAAAATATTAAAAAATGATAATAGTAAAAATAGATCTAGGAATTTCTCTGGAGCTGTTGTAGGCTTTGTGGGGTCAGTTCAGTTTCATATAGTTCCTTGTGCCAGCTTGTGCTTCTTCTCAAGATCTATAGGCCTCTTCCAGTGCTTAGTCAATGTTAACTATAGGGTTTTAATCTGTTGCACCTGTCACTCCCAGAGCTTTTCCCTCTTCTTTGTTTATTTTGGCTTCCTCTGCTTGCAGGTCTCTTCAATGTCTTAATTCCCACCCTGACACAAGGGGGTGAAGGTGGTCCACTTATTTAGGCTCACTTGTTCAGTTGTGTTGTGGGGAGGGAGGAACATTGCAAACAAGATATCAGTGGCATGTGTGGGGAGTGCTCGCAGTATGGACCACACCGCCCCAGCTCAGGGTGGCGTGTGCTTTCTGGGTCTACACTGCTCAGGCTCCAGGTTGCTCTGCAGGGGTGCTGTCCAAAGTGGGCCCTGCATTTCGTGCACTTCCCAGGTGTATGCTGCTCAGGTTCAGGTTCTCGGGTACTCTGCAAGGGCACAGACTTGGTTGGGCGTGCGTTTTGTGCCCTTTCCAGGTCCGAGCAGCTCAGGTGTCCAGGTGCTTGGCGAGTGCACTGTCCCAGGTGGGCCATGTGTCTTAATCACCACCCTGGTCCTGGCTGCTTGGTTTCCCGGGTGTGCCGTGTGTCTCCTCTGGGAAGCTAATCTCAGAGCGACCCTCCTGGCAGATGTCAACCATCTAGGGTCCCAGGAAGATGTGGTTAGCAACTGGGAGCCTGCTCACAGTTCGTTGGAGGATGCTGGTCTCTGGGGCTGAGATTGTCCCCTTCCAGCTCTGGCTGTCACACACCTGCCTCTCTGCTTCTGGTTGTGGGGAGGGGCCTGTCCGCAGCTGGCTAGCTCTCCTTTGGTGTTGGCTCAATCCTTTGTCCTGTGAGTGGGCCAAGTTGCGGATTAGGTTAGAGCCTTTCGTGGGAAAGTTCTCTCTTTTTTTCTCTCTCTCTGACTATCCCACAGTTTGGGTTGCTATCTAAGGTTAGCTCCCTCAGAGGGTCCTCAGGTCATTCAGGCCATCCTTACCCTAAGCATGCAGCCAGTGCCTCCCTGTCCAGCACAGACGTGAGCATCTGGGCTACTTCTCCACTGGGAGTTGTGGTTAGGCGTGTATTCTGTGAGTTTTTTTTTTTTTCCCCTCCCAGTTATGTTGCCCTCTGAGATTCCGAAATTCCCCACAGACCCGCTGGTGCTGTATGGAAACTTCTCCTTGTTTATGACTCTCTCCCCAGGACAGGTCTCAGTCCCTGAATCTTTTGTCTCTCTTTTTATCTTTTATATTTTGTCCTACCTCCTTTCAAAGAGAATGGGCTGCCTTTCTGGGTGCCTGGTGTCCTCCACCAGCATCCAGAAGTTGTTTTGTGGAAGTTGCTCAGCATTCAAGTGATCTTTTGATGAATTTGTGTGGTAGAAAGTGGTCTCCCCATCCTGTTCCTCTGCCATCTTAGGACTGCCACCTCTCAAGGCCTTTTATGGATACTTCCTTCTCTGCCTATCTCTTAAGTGGCAGCCTTCCACAGGAGTCTAACCTTAACCTTATTTTTGACCCCTTGAACACCAAATACCACATATATGCTGAAGACCAACAAATCTATAAGCAGCTCAGACTTGTAACCTGAGTTCCTAGTAAATATAACTACATGGCTGCCCTAAAGGCATCCCAACTTCCATATGTCCAAAATTATTTCACTCCCTTCCTCTCCTGCAAACTTGTCTCTTCCCATTACTATCCGCCATGCTTCTAAGCTAGAAATTTGGAGGTGTCCCTTGTAATTCAAACAGTTAATCAATTCCTGTTAATCCCACTTCCTGATTAGCTCTGATACTGATTTTTTGTATCAGCATTCCAAGGCCCTATTTTCAGATTTCCGTATCTTCAATTCTTACAGCTCATTTATCTTTTTCCTTCTAGTTTATTTTCCTTGATACTAAAGAGTGATCTTAAAATGCAGAGTTGATCATTTTATTCTGCTATTTAAAATCCCTCCAAGGGTCTCAAGTTAATTTTGGCAAAAATGCAAACATACTAGCATAATATAGTAAGTAGTCTCTTCTGGGTCTGCCTCTTCTCACTTCTTGCATTTCCATCTTTCAATCCTTAGCTTAGAATCTTTAGTCATTCATGTCCCACCGCTCAACTGCCTAGAGTTCTCAGAACCAACCATGTACTTCTCTCTCACCTGTGTGCCTTTTGAATTTTCTCTTCCCTCTACTTGGGGCTGATACCTTTCCCCATCCCTGACCCCAGCCTCCACACATCCTTTTCTTCCTTGCCTGACTGATTGCACCTTGTCCTTTAGAACTCCCTCAGACCTCGTCTCATCTGGGAAACATTCCCTGATACCTTCCTTTCCCCAGGCTAGTCTTTATGCCTTTCTGACTTCCCTTGTTTTCTTCATAGTATTCCATGCTTTTCTCTACCATAACAGTTATTTCCCTGTATTGTAATAGTACATAAAGTATTCAGTAGCAGTTTATGAAATATACAAACAAGTGAAAACTCTGAAAATAAATTTGAATTCACAGCCTAATGCATCATTATAGTAACCTTTTACCATGTTCTCGTAGGTGAAGATGCTGGAAGCAGATCTGGTTTCAAAAATGCTACGGGCTGTTCTGCAGTCTCATAAGAATGGAATAGCATTACCCCGGCTTCAAGGAGAGTACAGATCCCTAACTGGAGACTGGATCCCTTTCAAGCAATTGGGCTATCCTACGCTAGAAGCCTATCTGAGAAGTGTGCCAGCAGTTGTCAGGATAGAGACTAGTAGGTCTGGAGAGGTAAGAAGGTAACTGTGATTCAAAAGAGGCAAGCCAATTCTTAATTGCCTGTCTGGTACTTCCAGTCTCATAATTAGGATGGAAGTCAAAGTGAAAAGCACTAGCCAAGATTAGTGAAGAAGTGAAATGAAGTGAAAGACTCGTGTCCAACTCTTTGTGACCCCCATGTACTATACAGTCCATAGAATTCTCCAGGCCAGAATACTAGAGTGAGTAGCCTGTCCCTTCTCCAGCAGATCTTCCCAACCCAGGAACTGAACTGGGATCTCCTGCATTGCAGGCAAATTCTTTACCAACTGAGCTATCAGGGAAGCCAAAGTTAGTAGTGATAGAGAATTGCATCCAAAGCACAGCCGATTCTCATGTCTTTTGTTTTACCCTCAAATTCTTTGTTATAAAAATAGGATTTTAACCATATTAAGTTAAAAAATTTCAAGTTTACTCAGTCTCACTGTCCACACAAAATAACTGTATTAGAGACCTTTACTGCCTAAATATCATACCACTCATTATAGGCCTGCCACAGCTGTTTGGCCTAGGTCACTAGTGACCTCCTGATTACTGAAGCCAATAGATACTTTAAAATTCTGATAATCTGACCTGACCCCTATCTGTTCCTACTGTCTTGATCCTAGTCAAGCCTCTACTTGATCATTCAGCACTTTTGGTTATTACAGGGCCTTCCCTACTGTTCTCCCTGTCTTTAGGCCCTTCTGTCCCTAGCCTGTTCTCACCTTTACTTTAGTAATAGTGATTATCCTACAATTTTCAATCTTCTAGTTCCTCTGGAATCATGTTTTATATGTAATATAGGCAATTGAGTGGTAGCAAGTAAATTTTTTTATTACATATCCCCTATGACTCAGTAGTTTTGCTTCTTGTTGTCTGTCCAATATACAGTATGAAAGATTGGACAAACTACCACCCAAGACAGAAAGGTGTCTACCCCGCCCAAATCAGTATATTTTGGAGGTATGTTTCATATGTAAATATGTAGCGCAGGTCTGAGGTATTTCTCACAAAAAATTAGAATAGTTGTTCCTCTGGTGTGGGGGTGAGTCAGAGAGGCATTGGGTAGAGGAGAAAAGGGGCCCAGGGTTAGGAGAGTGGCCTTTCTTGGTGTCTCAGACAGTAAACAATTCATCTGCAATGCAGGAGACCTGGATTTGATCCCTGGGTTGGGAAGACCCCCTGGAGGAAGGCATGGCAACCCACTCTAGTATTGTTGCCTGGAGAATCCCATGGACAGAGGAGCTTGGGAGGCTACAGTCCATGGGGTCACAAAGAGTTGAACATGGCTGAAGCAACCAAACACAGCACAGCACACAGCAAAGGTTCACCTAATCTGTAATACAGTTTATATAAGGAGAAAGTATAAATTAATCAAATATTATATTAATAGTAAAACTTTCTTTAATGTCCCTGGTTCTCCCAGAAAGATTTAAGCCCCCCTTTCTGTCTGCTTGGCCTCTTATAATACATTCAGTATAATACTTGACATAATGTTTTCTGTTTAGTCTCTTTGCCTCTCTTTTCTTCATCAGTTTCTTATGGATAAGGAATTGGTTTTGGTTTTGCTTTTTTTTGCCCCTGACTTTTGATGCTTAATAAATATGTGTTGAATGTATAAATGATCAAATGTCTGAATGAATTAGTAATTTAGTAGTGCTTCATATAGTTACTGTGCTATAAATTACTCAACTCTTCTTCATTTTGGGACATTTTTAATGTTTCCAGGTTTTGACTATTAAAATAACCATAACCCCTAATGTACATATTTGGGTATGTAATTTTTCTTCTTTTGAATTGTATTCTTATATTTTCAGGAATAGAAATACTGGACCAAAGATTATGAGCATGTTTTGGCTGTGGTGTAAAACCTCATTGCTTTCCTGTCTTGATTTCAATTTAAAATTAAAATTAAAGCCCCACTAGATGGGGCTGTAGAGATCGTCTAATCTCAGCAGTCTACATTCTGTTTTCAAATCCTTTTTCAAATATCCTGTATATCCTATCTTTTTTTTTTTTAATATAAAAAGCTGAGCTACTGTATTTTAAGTAGATGCCAGAGGCTCCAGGGCCTTTGCTTGCCCTGTCTTGCCCTCACACCCATGAGGCACCTCCATGGAATCCTATGACTCCACTGAACAGTTTGAAAACCTCAGATCTAAGCTATTCCCTGTTTTGTAGCTGATAGTACTGGGGTTTTTGAAGTAAACTGATTTGCCCCAACTTACTCAGGTAATCCATTTCATTGGCAAGACTAGAATTTAGTGGTCTCTTGGAGATAGTACAAATAGCAGTTACAAGTATGTACTTTGGATTCAGAGAGATAGCCTCACTGCATGGCTTGAGAAGTTTGCTTAACTTTCCTGATCCTCTGTTTTCCCATGTATAAAATGGAAATAAAATAAATCTCACAGAGTATATGAGATAATGTATACAAATCACAGGTTTCTTTGGGTTCATTTGTTAAGCCTATATACCTAGCACATTTTAGATGCTTAATAAAAACATGTTTAAGAAATAAGTGAACTTTTCAGTTTAAGGAAAAATGATTATTCAGTGCGCTGGACTATGCTTGGTTTCTCTTGCAGAAAATATAATTTAGCTCTAACATTATGAAAGAAAGAGACATGACTGTTTGCATACAGCTTGATTTGGGACATGTAAACTCACAAAGATACACTTTGAGAAGTCAGCCTCTGGTTACCAGTGAATCTGAGAAATGTTTCTCCTTTCCCTTATGTCTCATAATCAGATAACTTGCTATGCCATGGCCTGCACAGAAACTGCAAGAATTGCTCAGCTTGTGGCTCGACAGAGGAGTTCTAAAAGGAAAACTGGTCGGCAAGTTAATTGTCAGATGAGAGTAAAGAAAACCATGCCATTTTTTCTAGAAGGTAAGATCTTTTCACATGCTAAAATTGTAAAGCCTATTTATGAATACATTGTCATATGAAAATATTGCTTGTATTTATGATAAACACGTATGTTTGTTAACATTCATTTGTCAAGGGAGAAATCCTGAAGCTAGTACTTCCGTTTGAATTTAAGTGAACATAAGCATGACTTATTAAGTGAAGTAACTCAGCATGACTTACAATGGCAAAGTGTGGTTTTCCTCTTTATTTGAGGGGAAAGCCTCATATAGAATGTTGGATGAACCAACTGAGTTTATGTCTTATTTAGGAAATCATATCTTTTACTATAAATCCTCTATTTTTAGAAAAACATGAATTATATAGTCATAAAGATAAAGGCAACTCAGCCTGTATTTACTGATCATTTTTCTCAAGGAACTTATAAAATAATCATTTCTAAAATTAAATTCTCAAGACATAGTTTAATGATAGTATAAAAGAGTAGATGCTGAATACCACAATGAGCGTTCTAGGCAAGAGAGCAATCCTTGTGAGAATGGCAGTGGAGAGCTTCATGGCAAGGAGGAGACTTGAAACCAGACCCCTCACGGTTGGAAGAATCCAAATTGGTGGAGAAGCAATGGGAGGACTATGATACTGCTGAGTGTGCTGCATTTGCAAGAATGTGAGGTGACTGCCACCAAGTTAGTTGGTGAGTGGAGGAAAAGTAACAGGCTTGCCTAGCAGATGAAGCCACATTTTGAAGAAGCTCATCTGCTAAGTACACACCAAGCTGCTCTTCCGCTGCTGACCGACCCTCTAATGGCCACCTCCTCATATTCTTACAAACTATTCTGAGCACAGAGACCAACAGAAAACATCTGGGCAAGGGAGTGACATTATGAAACCAGGGTTTTGGAAAGCTAATTGATTCCATTATGTATGCCTGATTTCATAGGAAAACCAAAAGCAACCCTCAGACAACCAGGATTTTCTTCAGATTTTTCTGTCAGCAAAAAACCTAATTCAACACTGTTAAGAAACAAAGGAAACCCTCTTGGAGTTAAATCTGATGCTGAAATGCTGCCTTACACGTTACAAACAACTATTGGAAATGAAGTATTCAAAGATGTTCCAGTGCAGAGTCATGTGACCATGTCTGCCAACAACAGGTATTTGGGCTTTTTCTGGCTAAAAGGAGAAGTGTGGTGAACCTGGGATAATAAGTCTTAAACATGTGTGTTCAGGTGAAGAAGGAAATACTTTGTTTTGTGTAATGTACACATATGAGTAGAGAAATGCATCATTACTAGTTACCCCACTTTTCCTGGCTGCCTAAACATCATTTTCTGAATATCTCCATTTTGTATTTGTTGTGCATTGTTAGTAGCCTCTGCTTGTGATGTTCATTTTAGAAGATCTCACAAATTGTTCTGAGATTCTACTTCAGCATAATTTAGTTTGGCTGAAGATCTTTCTTCCAATTAATTTTGTAAGTTTTAAATAAAATCTCATTGATTTGTATGCTCTACTGTGTTCCAATAATCATATCCATAATACAGTAACATTACACATCCATGCATCAGAATACTGAACTGGAAGTAATACCACATCCTTAAAGTTTTTGTTTGGATGCTGCCATTCATTGGCCAGGTGAAATAACTGAAATTATTTCATCTACTGGGGCTGTGGTATCCTCATTTGCCCAATAAAAATGATAAAAACTCAGTGATCTCAAAGTTCCTTTCTGGCTCTGAATTTTATGGTTTCATGAGATAATTCAGATGAGCAAACTACAACATATGGACCAAATCTGGCCCACTGACTGTTTTTATAAATAAAGTTTTATTGGAACACAGCTACATTCCTTTGTTTATATATTCTCTGTGGTTGCTTTTACGCAACTGCAGAGTTCAGTAGTTGTGCATAGACAGTATGGCCTGCAAAGCCTAAAATATATACTGTTAGACCCGTCACATCAAAAGCTTGCCATTTCCTGGTGTAGATGAGTCAGTGTCACATTCTTCCATCGTATTTGTACTTATACAGAACAAATTTTTTTGTATCATTTTCCTTTAAATCAATGCTCAAAGATTCCATTTTGTATAAAAGATAGTTCCCCTCCCCCTAAGTGCTCCACCCACACTAGAATATTTAGAAAGAAAGAATATTTTTAAGTAGGCAAAAGGGTACTAGTTTTTTATATTTTAGTATTTTTCAGTAAAGCAACCTTTAAATATTTTTCATAATGGTATATATTTAATGGTGTTTATGGTTAGTTATTATAAATTTTTTTATAAAGTCTAGAAAATATATAATTAAAATTTGAATCTTAACCCAAAGCACAGTTGGTGACTTTGGTGACTAAGGTACCATTGTCTCTGCTGGTTCTAGGCCTAAATTTCAAGATTTTGAATTGAATTTATAAGATGACAGCAAAACCAGGCATCCTGGATTGTGGGCCCAGAGGAGCACTCTCTACCCCATGGTCTGGTGTCCTGCTTCTCATCTAGTGGCACTGTATGGCCTAGATAAGAGCCTTCCATTCCTGCAGGTAGCACCAGCAGTGATTGAGCAGAGGACCTTGCCACACCAAAAAGCCCTTAGAGAGGGCCCAAGGTAGTGCTGTCTGGCCTGCTGCATATCATTTTCCCACCCTCTCACCTAGCAGCACTAGGCCTAGGGAAGTGTATTCCGCTTTCATGGGCAGCACCTACAGAAATCAAACAAAAACTCCAGCAGTAAACAGGAGCTCCATCAGCAATAGGTGAGTGTACCAGACCAGAATAGTGCCATAAGGGCTCTGAAAACTAAATTATTGGAACCGCAGCCTACAAAAGTGTGCCAGGAGGTGTATGATAAACCTAAACAGAATTCAGTTCAGTTCAGTTGCTCTGTCATGTCCGACTCTTTGCGACCCCATGAACTGCAGCACGCCAGGCCTCCCTGTCTATCACCACCTCTCGGGGTTCACTCAAACTCACATCCATTGAGTCGGTGATGCCATTCAGCCATCTCATCCTCTGTCATCCCCTTCTCCTCCTGCCCCCAACCCCTCCCAGCATCAGAGACTTTTCCAATGAGTCAACTCTTTGCATGAGGTGGCCAAAGTACTAGAGTTTCAGCTTTAGCATCATTCCTTCCAAAGAACACCCAGGGCTGATCTCCTTTAGAATGGACTGGTTGGGTCTCCTTGCAGTCCAAGGGACTCTCAAGAGTCTTCTCCAACACCACAGTTCAAAAGCATCAATTCTTCGGCGCTCAGCCTTCTTCATAGTCCAACTCTCACATCCATACATGACCACAGGAAAACCATAGCCTTGACTAGACGGACCTTTCTTGGCATAGTAATGTCTCTGCTTTTCAGTATGCTGTCTAAGTTGGTCATAACTTTCCTTCCAGGGAGTAAGCATCTTTTAATTTCATGGCTGCAGTCACCATCTGCAGTGATTTTGGAGCCCAAAAAAATAAAGTCTGACACTGTTTCCACTGTTTCCCCATCTATTTCCCATGAAGTGATGGGACCAGATGCCATGATCTTCGTTTTCTGAATGTTGAGCTTTAAGCCAACTTTTTCACTCTCCATTTTCACTTTCATCAAGAGGCTTTTCAGTTCCTCTTCACTTTCTGCCATAAGGGTGGTGTCATCTGCATATCTGAGGTTATTGATATTTCTCCTGGCAATCTTGATTCCAGCTTGTGCTTCTTCCAGCTCAGTGTTTCTCATGATGTACTCTGCATAGAAGTTAAATAAGCTGGGTGACAATATCCAGCCTTGACGTACTCCTTTTCCTATTTGGAACCAGTCTGTTGTTCCATGTCCAGTTTTAACTATTGCTTCCTGACCTGCATACAGATTTCTCAAGAGGCAGGTCAGGTGGTCTGTATTCCCATCTCTTTCAGAATTTTCCACAGTTTATTGTGATCCACACAGTCAAAGGCTTTGACATAGTCAATAAAGCAGAAATAGATGTTTTTCTGGAACTCTCTTGCTTTTTCAATGATCCAGCAGATGTTTGCAATTTGATCTCTGGTTCCTCTGCCTTTTCTAAAACCAGCTTGAACATCTGGAAGTTCACGGTTCATGTACTGCTGAAGCCTGCCTTGGAGAATTTTGAGCATTACTTTACTAGCTTGTGAGATGAGCGCAATTGTGCGGTAGTTTGAGCATTCTTTGGCATTGCCTTTCTTTGGAATTGGAATAACTGCCTGCTAAAATTAGATATTAAAATAGGATCCAGAGTCTCCTAATATGTATTCAGATACGCAGGTTACAATGAAAAAAGTCAATCATTATACAAAGAACCAGGGAAATGACAACTTAAATGAGAAAAAACAATCAACAGACACCAACATTATCTTGAATCAGATGATGGAATTATCTGACAATGATTTTAAAGCAGCTGTTGTAAAAATGCTTTAATTTGCAATTGCAAATCTGTTTGGAAAAAAAAATAGAAAATTTACCAAAGAAAGAGAACATACAAAAAAGAACCAAATGTTGTCATGGTGCTTTTCAAGTCTACTATATCCTACTTTTCTGTATATTTTTAAAAATAATTTTATTAATAAATAAATATTAAATACATTTAATATATAATATTATTTAATAATTCTATTTAATTTTGTTTGTGCAGGGTCTTCATTGCTGTGCCGGCTTTTTCTCTAGTTTCAGAGAACAGGGGCTACTCTATAGTTGTGGTTTGCAGGCTTTTCATTGTAGAAACTTCTCTTGTTGTGGAGCATGGGCTTTAGGGCTTATAGGCTTCATTAGTTGCGGTATATGGATTCAGTAGTTGCTGCTCATGGGCTCTAGAGCACAGATTCAGTAGTTGTGGCACACGGGCTTAGTTGTTCCACGGCATATGAAATCTTCCCAGAACAGGGAAGGAAACCTGTGTCTTTTGCTTTGGCAGGCAGATTCTTTTACCACTGAGCCACAAGGGAAGCCCCTACTTTTCTGTATATTCCTTCTATTAATTTTTGAGAGTTTGATATTAAAACTCCCAACTAAAAATCTTAATTTATCTACTTAAAAATAATTGTAATATATAGTGGAATTATATATAACTTTGTTCTGTATTTTCCAAGTCTCCTGTAAAAGTGTTATCATACTTTCATAATTTAAAAAATAAAAAAGAGGAAAAAAAAGAACTGAATAAAATGACCAAAATAAAAATGCAGTGTATGAGCTCAATAGCAGAATGAATATGACAGAGAACAGAGTCAAAGAACTTGAAGAACAGAATCAAAGAACTTGAACAGTAGAAATTACCCAATCTGGACAACAGAGTAAATAGACTTAAACAAAAGAAAACAAAATAACTAGTTGAGACTGAGAGTTCTCTCGGGGGGGCAGGGGAGGGGGAAATCTAGCAGCGTCTTAGGGACCTGTAGGGAGAATAAGAAAAGATCTAGTATTTGTATTGTCAGATCCTCAAAACAAAGAGTGAGATTGAAGGTGTATTTGAAGGCATAATGGCTGAAACGTCTCAAATTGGCTAAGGACATTAATCTGCAGGTTCAGGATGCTTCAGTTCAATCCAGTCACTCAGTTGTGTCCAACTCTTTGCAACCCCGTGAATCGCAGCATGCCAGGCCTCCCTGTCCATCACCAACTCCTGGAGTTCACGCAAACTCACGTCCATTGAGTCAGTGATGCCATCCAGCCATCTCATCCTCAGTCTTCCCCTTCTCCTCCTGCCCCCAACCCCTCCCAGCATCAGAGTCTTTTCCAATGAGTCAGCTCTTTGCATGAGGTGGCCAAAGTACTGGAGTTTGAGCTTTAGCATCATTCCTTCCAAAGAACACCCAGGACCGATCTCCTTTAGAATGGACTGGTTGGGTCTCCTTGCAGTCCAGGGGACTCTCAAGAGTCTTCTCTAACACCACAGTTCAAAAGCATCAATTCTTTGGCTCTCAGCTTTCTTCACAGTCCATCTCTCACACATCCATGCATGACCACTGGAAAAACCATAGCCTTGACTAGACAGACCTTTGTTGGCAAAGTAATGTCTCTGCTTTTCAATATGCTATCTAGTTTGGTCATAACTTTCCTTCCAAAGAGTAACCGTCTTTTATTTCATGGCTGCAGTCATCATCTGCAGTGATTTTGGAGCCCAAAAAAATAAAGTCTGACACTGTTTCCACTGTTTCCCCATCTATTTCCCATGAAGTGATGGGACCAGATGCCATGATCTTCATTTTCTGAATGTTGAGCTTTAAGCCAGCTTTTTCACTCTCCATTTTCACTTTCATCAAGAGGCTTTTCAGTTCCTCTTCACTTTCTGCCATAAGGGTGGTGTCATCTGCATATCTGAGGTTATTGATATTTCTCCTGGCAATCTTGATTCCAGCTTGTGCTTCTTCCAGCCCAGCATTTCTCATGATGTACTCTGCATAGCAGTTAAATAAGCTGGGTGACAATATCCAGCCTTGACGTACTCCTTTTCCTATTTGGAACCAGTCTGTTGTTCCATGTCCAGTTTTAACTGTTGCTTCCTGACCTGCATACAGATTTCTCAAGAGGCAGGTCAGGTGGTCTGTATTCCCATCTCTTTCAGAATTTTCCATGGTTTATTGTGATCCACACAGTTAAAGGCTTTGACATAGTCAATAAAACAGATGTTTTTCTGGAACTCTCTTGCTTTTTCGATGATCCAGCAGATGTTTGCAATTTGATCTCTGGTTCCTCTGCCTTTTCTAAATCCAGCTTGAACATCTGGAAGTTCACGGTTCATCTACTGCTGAAGCCTGGCTTGGAGAATTTGAGCATTACTTTACTGGCGTTTAAGATGAGTGCAATTGTGTGGTAGTTTGAGCATTCTTTGGCTTTGCCTTTCTTTGGGATTGGAATGAAAACTGACCTTTACCAGTCCTGTGGCCACTGTTGAGTTTTCCAAATATGCTGGCATATTGAGTGCAGCACTTTCACAGCATCATCTTTCAGGATTTGAAATAGCTGAACTGGAATTCCATCACCTCCACTAGCTTTGCTCTTAATGATGCTTTCTAAGTCCCACTTGACTTCACATTCCAGGATTTCTGGCTCTAGGTGAGTGATCACACCATCCTGATTATCTGGGTCGTGAAGATCTTTTTTGTACAGTTCTGTGTGTTCTTGCCACCTCTTCTTAACATCTTCTGCTTCTGTTAGGTCCATACCATTTCTGTCCTTTATCGAGCCCATCTTTGCATGAAATGTTCCCTTGGTATCTCTAATTTGCTTGAAGAGATCTCTAGTCTTTCCCATTCCGTTGTTTTCCTCTATTTCTTTGCATTGATCGCTGAGGAAGGCTTTCTTATCTCTCCTTGCTATTCTTTGGAACTCTGCATTGAGATGCTTATATCTTTCCTTTTCTCCTTTGCTTAGGAAATCCCAGGTAGGATGAATTCAAAGAATCCCACACCAATAGTGAAACTTATGAAAACTAAAGACAAAGAAAAAATCTTATAACTAGCCAGAGAGAAATGATACATCACCCATAGGTGAATACCAGTTTTAATGACGGTGGTTCTTCATTCACAGTTATGGAGAAATCATGAAGGAAAGAAATGGCACATTTTTAGTGGTGAAGGTAAAAACCTGTCAATCAAAATTATATATCCTCCAGAAATGAAAAGGAAATGAAGAAGATATTCTCAGATGAAAGAAAACTAGGAGAATTTGTCATTAGCTGACTTCCTCCTAAAGAGGGTCTAAAGAAAGTTGTCTCAACAGAACAGAAATAATCTAAAATGGGTTGGAACTTCAGAAAGTACAGGCATAAGCCCTAACATAACAGTAATTACTTTAAATATAAAAATACATGAAAAGATGTTCAGCTTCATTTGCTATTAAGGAAGTGTAAATTAAAGCTACACTGAGATTCAGCTGGCCAGCTGGGGTCATGAGCTTTCCATCCTAGAACCATGGCCCAGTTTGTCCATAACCTCACAGAGAAGGTCCCAGCACTGCTGTTGCTTACTCAAAGCCTCGATTAACCACATTTTGGCACTGTGCCAACATTGATCAGGTTCCTCCAACTCTGCTGAATTCCTTACAGCTATTCAGAGCTGGGGGAAAAATATCAATAGTGCTCAAACAAGTAGCTTCAAACCGCTCCCAGTTAAGGAAACTCTACTGAATGGTGTGGTGACCACTGAGATGTGAATGTGGTTTTATGTTGGTGAGATTGTAGGCAACTGTGACATCATTGGCTATGATGTTTGAAGACCAGTCTTTAATATATGATTATATTTGCTTTATTATTTGAGTGTTCTTGGATTATGTGTGAACAGGCTGTTAATTTCAGATGACATAAGATAGTAATAAGATAATGTGCCAAAAAAAACCTGTATTGAGACACACCTATCAGAATGGCTGAAATAAAAAATAGTGATACAGTAATAATAGGGGACCTTAATACCCACTGACATCAATGGACAGGTCATCCAGACAAAATCAGTAAGGTAACAGAGGTCTTAATATAGCAGACCAAATGAACCTTGTTGTTCAGTTGCTAAATTGTGTCCACCTTTGTGCAATCCCATGGACTGTAGCATGCCAGGCTTCTGTCTCCTCCATTGTCTCCCTGAGTTTGCTCAGATTCATGTCTATTGAGTTAGTGATGCTATCTAACCATCTCATCCTCTGCTGCCCTTTGCTCCTTTTGCCTTCGGTCTTTTTCAGCATCGGGGTCTTTTCCAGTGAGTCAGCTGTTCACATCAGGTGGCCAAAGTATTGGATCTTCAACTTCAACAACAGGCCTGCCAATGAATATTCAGGGTTGATTTTCTTTAGGATAAAGACTTGGTTTGATCTCCTTGCTGTCCAAGGGACTCTCAAGAGTTTTCTCCCACAGCACAATTTGAAACCATCGATTCTTCAGTGCTTAGCCTTCTTTATGGTCCAATCTCACATACCTAACAACTGGAAAAACCATAGCTTTGACTATATGGACCTTTGTTGGCAAAGTGATGTCTCTCCTTTTTAATATGCCATCTAGGTTTGTCAAGGTTTTCCTTCCGAAGGGCAAACATCTTTCCATTTAATAGATATCTATAGGACATTAAATCCAAAAGCAACAGAATACACATTCTTTTCAAGTGCACATAGGACATTCTCCAGGATAGATCATATACTTAGTCACAAAACAAACTTCAACAAATTTAAGAGGAAGAAATTATATCAAGCATTTTTTCTGAGCACAGTGGTGTGAAACTAGAAACCAACTACAGAAAGAAAAATGGGAAAAGAACAAACATGTGGCAAGTAAACAGCATGCTACTAAAAAAAAAAAAAGGTCAATAGCGAAATCAGAGGAAATCAGAAAATATCTCGAAGACAAATGAAAATGGAAATATAACTTTCCAAAGTGGGGATGCATCAAAAACTGTTCTGAGAGGGAAGTTTATAGTGATAGAGACTTGATGTTTATATCGATATATCACCAACTCAATGGACATGAGTTTGAGTAAACTCTGGGAGTTGGCGATGGACAGGGAAGCCTGGCATGCTGCAGTTCATGGGTTCACAAAGAGTTGGACCTGACTGAGTGACTGAACTGAGCTAAGACTTCTCACAAGAAACAATTAAAGAAAACCTTAAAAACCTAACCTATTGCCTAAAAGAATTAGAAAAAGAAGAGCAAACAAAGTCCAAAGTCAGCAGAAAAATGAAATAATAAAGATCAGAGAAGAAATAAAATAGAGATCATAAAAACAATAGAAAAAATCAATGAGACCAAGAGCTGGTTTTTTAAAAAGATTTAAAAATTGATAAACTTTTAGCCAGGCTC
Source organism: Ovis aries (assembly GCF_016772045.2). Classification (NCBI taxonomy): domain Eukaryota; kingdom Metazoa; phylum Chordata; class Mammalia; order Artiodactyla; family Bovidae; genus Ovis; species Ovis aries. The sequence continues at coordinate 50,212,616 of NC_056055.1, read as the reverse complement.
ACCAAGAAGAAAAGAGGACCCAAGTAAGTATTGAAGAGGAGAAATAACAACTGATACTGCAGAGACAGAAAGTAATCATAGAGAATATTATGAACAGTTATGTGCCCATGACTTAGACAATCTAGAAGAGATGGACTTCCCTCATAGCTCAGTAGTAAAGAATCTGCCTGCAACACAGGAGACCTGGGTTCAATTCCTGGGTTAGGAAGATCCCCTGCAGAAGGAAATGGCAACCCACTCTGGTATTCTTGCCTGGAGAATCCCATGGACAGAGGAGCCTGGCAGGCTACAGTCCATGGGGTTGCAAAAGTTGGATGCCACTTAGCAACTAAACCAGAAGAGATGGACAAATTTCTAGAAACATATAAACAGCCAAGACTGAAACAAACAGAAAAGACAGTTTGAAGAGGCTGGTTGCTAGAAGTGAAATTGAATTTGTAATAGAAAAGCTGGAAGTAAAGTCCAGGACCAGATGGCTTTACAGGGGAGTCCTACCAAACATATGAATAAGAACTAATATCTGTTCTTCTCAAGCTATTCCAAAAAATTGACATTCCCACATTCATTCCATGGGCTACCATTATCTCAATACCCAAACCAGACAGAGATGCCAGAAAGAGAGAAAATCACAGACCAATATCTTTGATGAATATAAATGCAAAAATCTACAACAAAATATTAGCAAACCAAATCTGACTATATATAAAAAGGGTCTTATACCATGATCAAGTTGGATTTATTCCAGAGTCATAGAGATGGTTCAGCATTTGCAGGTCAATCAATGTGATACACCACATTAACAAATGGAAGGCTCAGAATCACATGATCATCACAATAGACACAGAAAAAACATTTGATAAAATTCCATATCTACTCAGGATTAAAAGCTGTCATCAAAGTGGGTGTAGAGGGAACTTATCTCAGCATAATAAAGACTGTTTATGACAAATCCACAGCCAAAATCATACTCAGTGGTATGATTACCCTTCCCAGTAAATTCAAGAACAAGAGAAGAATGCCCGCTCTTTCCACTTCTGTTTAACATAATATTGGAAGTCCTAGCCACCGCAGAAAAGAAAAAGAAGTAGAAGGTATCCAAATTTGAAGGGAAGAAGTAAAACTGTCACTTCTTGCAGATAACATGATACTTTATAGAAAAAACCCAAAAGTCTCCACCCCAAAACTATTAGAAATAATAAATGAAAATTCAGCAAGGTTGCAGGGTACAAAATTAATAGACAGAAATCTGTTGTATTTCTATATGCTAATAATGGAATTTCAGAGAATAAGAAAGCAATAGCATTTATAATGACATCAAAAAATAAAATAGGAATAAACCTAGCTAAGGAGGTGAAATACATATACTCTGAAAACTGTAAAACATTGATGATGAAAGTCAAAGATGATACAACGATGGACAAAGTGCTCTTAGATTTGAAGAATTAATATTGTTAAACTAGCTGTACTGCCCAAAGCAATCTACAGATTTAAAGCAATCCTTATCAAAATACCCAGAACATTTTTCACAGAACTAGAACAAATAATCTTAAAATTCATATTGAACCATAAAAGACTTTGAATTGCAGAAGCAATCTTGAGAAAAAAAAGAGCAAAGCTGGAGTGTAACCCTCCTAGACTTCAGACAATACTACACAGCTACAGTAATGAAAGCAGCATGCTACTGACACAAAAACAGACACAGATCAATGTTACAGAACAAAGAGGCCAGAAATAAACCCAGACACCTATGATCAATTAACCTATGACAAAGGAGGCAACTATATACAATGGAGAAAAGACTGTCTCTTTAACAAGTTGTTGCTGGGAAAACTGGATGACTACATGTAAAATAAGATATTAGAGCATTCTCTCACACTGTATACAAAAGTAAACTAAAAAATGGTTTAAAGACCTAAATGTAAGACCTGAAACTATAAAAGTCCTAGAAAAACATTGTATAGCGCAGGGAATTATCTTATTAGCCATTATCTTGTAATAACTTACAATGGAGTATTATCTGCAAAAATATCAAATCACCATTCTGTATACCTGAAAGTAATACAGTTACAAATCAAATATACTTCAATTTAAAAATATAACACTGAATCTGGCAAGCATACAGAGAAAATGGATCACTCATAGCATTGTTTTGGGGAATATTAAATTGTACAGACAGACATGTTAGAGGATAGTTGAGGATAAGTTAGAAGTTAGATAGAGGATAAGTTGGAAGATAGTTTCCTTAAAAAAAAAAAAAAGCTAAACAGAAATTCCACTCCTAGACATTTACCCCAGAGATATGAAAACTTCGGTTTACCCAAAAACCTGTACACATGTGTCCATAGTAACTTTATTCACAATAGACCCAAACTAGAAACAACCCAGGTGTCCTTGAGAAGTTGAAAGATTCAACAAACTGAATACATCTGCACTACAGAATATACCTCTCAACATTATAAAGGGATGAACTATGGACATAGGCAACATCAGTGGATCTCAAGGGAATTGTGCTGAGTTGAAAGCAATCTCAAAAAGTTACATACTGTATGACTCTATATAACATCCTTGAAATGACAAAGTTTTAGAGATAGAGAACAGAGAAGTGATTGCCAAGATCAAGGGTTGGAGAAAGGGGAAGGATGTGGCAATGTAAGAGGGAAGGTATTTTGAAAAGGTATTTTGCAAGTATTAAGCTAAAGTAAATGAATGTATGTTTCTCAGATCTTGTAGGTTTTAAAAGTCATATACTAAATAATTATAGGAAACATTTTCTAAAATACATTTATTGTTTTGTTGTGACTACAGAAGTATTAATGTGTATCGTATGGAAATTTTGCAAAGTATAAGCAAGTAAAAGAAAAAAATCACCTCTAATCTAAACATAAATGTAGACATTAAAGAATATCTTTCTATATTATTTATATAAGTTTTAAAAATACAGACTGGGTCAAGATGTATATTACTGTTTTTTAACCTGTTTTAAAAGACAGTATATTAACATTTTCTGTTCTTAAATACAGATCTACAGTATCATTTTTAGTGTCAGGCTAGTCCATAGTCTAGTCCTTTATTGTTAAATATAAATGATTTTCAGTATTACAAGCAATTCTACAATGAACATATATGTAGAATAATCCATGCCTGTATTTACAACTAGTTATTTAGAATAAATTAGTAGAAATAGACTCTCTGGGTAAGAGGGTATACACACTAATGCTGTATTAATTTGTACTCTAAACAATAATACCAGATAGAGTTTTCCAGAAACAGATGGGAATGATAGTTTACTTGTGCACTTGCCAGCACTGGGCATCAGTTTTCTATTTGGTGTTCTAAAAGGTGAAAAAAAAAGTACCTATGTTTTAATTTCTATGGTTTTGATTTTGATTCTTAAGGAAGTTATGTTTTTATATGTTTATTAGCCCATTTAGGGATCTTTTATAACTTACATGTTTCGTCATTTGTTGTTTTTTCTTTCTAATTTGTAAAAGTGATTTATAAGTTACGATGTTGACCTTCTCCTCCTGTAATATGTTGGCAATGTTTCCTCAGTTTATTTCTTTAATTTTATCTGTTTATTTATTAAGGCTATGCTGGGTCTGCATTGCTGTGCAGGCTTCTTTCTAGTTTCACGAGTGGAGCTGCTCTCGTTTCAGTGCACAGGTTTCTCATTGCAGTGGCTTCTCTTGCTGAGGAACACAGGCTCTAGGGCACTCAAGCCTCAGTAGTTGTGGCGTGTGAGTTCAGTAATTATGGCCTGTAGGCTCAGTGGTTGCAGCTCCCAGGCTCTAGAACACAGGCTCAGTAGTTTTGGCACACGAACTTATTTGCTCCACAGCGTGTGGGATCTTCCCGGATCAGGGATTGAACCTGTGTCTTCTGCACTGGCAGGCGAACTCTTTACTACTGAGAGCCATCAGGAAAGCCCCTCCCTTGTTTATTTAATTATATATTTTGGGTATACAAAAACTTTAAATTTTTCTAGTTACATCTATTAATGTCTTCCTTTATGACTTTTGCCTTTAGGTGTTAATGCTTAGAAAAGCATTTCTACCCCCAATTTATGTAGTATGTCTTCTGTTTACTTTTAGAATTTTGATGGTTTTATTTTTTGCATTTAAACCTTTAATTCACCTAGAATTTATTTTGTTGTATAGTGTGAGAGATGACTCAGTGGGTCAAGAATCCACCTGTAATGCAGGAGACGCTGGTTCGATCCCTGGGTTGAGACGATCCCCTGGAAGAGGAAATGGCCACTTATTCCAGTATTCTTGCCTGGAAAATCCCATGGACAGAGGAGCCTAGGGGGCTACAGTCATGGGGTTACAAAGAACTAGACACAACTGAGCCTGTACATTGAAATCGTGTGAGAGTAGGAATCTTTCCTGTTATGATGTCCTAATATCAATTATGACATAATACTTTCTTTTCCTGATGGTTTGAAATTCTGTCTGTACCAATACTAAATTGTTATAAGTATATGATTCAATTTCTGGGCTTTCCATTCAGAATCATTGACTATACCTGTCTCTTCTTTCACAGTGCCAAACTACTCAGGTTATTATAAATTTGTAATAAATGTTCATCACCTTTACTTTTTACCTGCTCCTCTCTGTACCTCCTAATTTGGCTTGTTGCTTTTGTCATGTGCTTTTATTACACCTGCTGCCCCTATTACAGCACTTAGTAGACTTTGTTCTTATATATATATTCAGTCAATGCATTAATTATCTATTATGTAACAGATGACCACAAATTTAGCAGTTTACAGCACATGCTTATTATCCCATAGCTTCTGTGGACTAGGAATCTAAAGAGCTACTCAGCTAGGTTTCCTGTTCAGAGTTTCTTGCGCAACTGCAATCACACTGTCAGCTGTGGCTGGGGTCAGCTGAGATGAATCCCGTTCCAGGCTCACTTACATGGTTGTTGGTACAGTCTATTCCTTTTGAGTTTTGCCTTAGTTTCATCTGGCTGGCCAAAGACCAACTTCAATTTCGTGCTTTGTAGGCCTCCCTAATGTGGCCATTCGCCTCATCAGAGCCAGCAAATAGAGATTATGCTAGCAAAGTGGAAATTAGAATCTTCGTAATCTAATTATGTATAATCCCCTCAACCTTAAAGTATCCTATTGATTAGAAGCAAGTTACTCAAAAGGAGGGCAGTACACAAGGCTGTGGTACCAGAGGCAGGAAGCATTGGGAGGCCATTTACTAGCTGCTTGCCATAGTCCGTTTTCTCAACTATATGTGTAGTCCATGAGACTAATGTTATCTTTCTCTTGTGCATCGTTGATCATTACGCTCTGACACAGTGCCTGGCACGTAATACTAGGTCCTTAAATATTAGTGGGATAATAGTGTGTCTTTAATAAATGGCGTATGTTTAAATGTGGCTTTTTTGGGGAGCTGCTGCTGCTGCTGCTAAGTCACGTCAGTCGTGTCTGACTCTGTGTGACCCCATAGATGGAAGCCCACCAGGCTCCTCTGTCCCTGGGATTCTCCAGGCAAGAACACTTTAGTGGGTTGCCATTTCCTTCTTCAATGCGTGAAAGTGAAGTCGCTCAGTCATGTCCAACTCTTAGTGACCCCATGGACTGCAGCCTGCCAGGCTCCTCCACCCACAGGATTTTCCAGGCAAGAGTACTGGAGTGGGGTGCCATTGCCTTCTCCGTTTTGGAGAGGGGACAGCCTAAATATTTGTCTTTCAAGAAACAAAGTAATAAGTCTTTTATACTTACTGTTATAAAACTGGTTGGACCTCTGTTATCTTATTGTGTTGGTTTTTCATGTGCCCCTGTGGTTTTTCTTGACTATTTTTCTTTTGCTGTGTTAACTGTTTTCTTTCCTGTGCATTAGACCCACCAAGGCTTGAACCAAAGCAGCCCCTACCATATCCTTGCTGTGCTTTCTTTCATTCTTTGCTCATAGCCCCCTGCTTCCTGCTCAAGTCCTCACAGCTGACTCAAAGCAGGCAAAGATTCCAGTTTACATTTCTTAGGGTTCTGAATCAAGGGAAAGGATTGCTGTCTCCCTGCCAGTTCTGCATAAGTTGCCATTTCCTTCTCCAGTGCATGAAAGTGAAAAGTGAAAGTGAAGGCGCTCAGTCGTGTCCGACTCTTAGCGACCCCATGGACTGCAGCCCACCAGGCTCCTCTATCCATGGGATTTTCCAGGCAAGAGTACTGGAGTGGGGTGCCATTGCCTTCTCCATATTTTGTCCTATCTGCTTTAAAGAGATTGGGCTGCCTTTTTGGGTGCCTGGTGTCCTCTGCCAGTGTTCAGAAGTTGTTTTGTGGAAGTTGCTCAACATTCAGATGAATTTGTGGGGGAGAAAGTGGTCTCCCTGTCCTGTTCCTCCACCATCTTGGGACCGCCTCTGATGTGCTTCATTTCAGAGAATTGATCTAATTTTTAGAATATTCCATACTGTTGAAAAATTGTGAAATAGGTATACTGTGTCACAATCACCTCTAGCCCCATACCCACTGCTGGGAAGTCTTTTATTCATTCAATCATCCTGTTCCTTCTTACAGCATTCACTCCTTCTTGCATGTACCAAGCACTGCCTTAGGCACTAGAAACACAAGTAATTAGAACCTAGAAACACAAATAAGTAGTGCCCTAGGCACTAGAAACACATTTGGAATCCAGTGAGACAGGCAGACATGAATACAAATTATTTCTGTTTGTGGGTAGGGGGTGGTATTTCTTTGTCCTTACTTTTAGCAAAATTTTCTACTTATTTCCAATACAATTCACACAAAAATTATTTTGGTAAGGGTATGAGGTGGGAAATCTACCTTTCTTTCCTAAGTCGTGAATTGAGCATCCCCCCTCTGGTTTGAAATGCCACTTTTATCTTGTGCTGAGATATTAATATAACGTAAGTTGAGTATTTATAAGCTCTCTACTATCTTACTTATCTTGTCCAACTATGTTGTACCTGTATAACACATTTCAGTATCTGGTAATGCAAGTCTTTGATTTTTTAGTTACATTCAAAAACATTCTTTATGTTCAACTGTTTATCCTTTGCATAGTTTTCTTTATTTTGTATTGCTAGTTTCTTAATGCATTTGTGTGCTCAGTTGTGTCTGACTCCTTGTAACCCCATGAACTGTAGCCCACCAGGCTCCTCTGTCTATGCAATTTTCCAGGCAAGAATACAGCAGTAGGTTGTCATTTCCTTCTCCAGGTTATCTTCTGGACCCAGGGATTGAACCCGTGTCTCCTGCATCTCCTGCATTGCAGGTGGATTCTTTACCCACTGAGCCATTGGGGAAATGTGACTTCCAAGTCCTTTTAAATTACTAGTTTAAATTCAGCCTTTAATATACTTTCCTTCAGTGAATATGAAAGCTGATACAAGGTATCATTTTAACTTTCCCCTTTTGAAATACTTTAGTGACTTATTTTGCTGCTCAATGCCACAGAAACTTTAAATGAAAAGTATAGTGTTTGAAACTTGGTACTGACTTTGCCAATTGAATTTTAATTTACCTTTGTTTTATACCTTAGGTTTAGCCCAAAGGCATCCCTTCCACCACGTTTTCAGATGCATCTCTCAAGAACCTGTACTAAGGAAATGAGTGGTATGTTTTCTAAACATTATTTTTGTGATACATTATGGCTTCTGGAGCCTCAGAACCCTAAGAAGAGTGTCTAGTGGTGGCTTTTGACATTTGTTCTCACCTTCTCCCACTTGTAATATGTCTCTCCACCTCTCTTTTCTGATTTCTTTAAGTTATGAATTGTAGTGATCTAAAGACAAACTAATACCTCTAAGGGTGTCATTGTTATTCTGACTTGAGGCTTTCCTCATACCAGACCTGTTCTGTCACTTCCGCTTGTTACCTACAGAGATCGTTGTGTCCCTTGTCATTTTCACTCGTTAGAGAGTAAGATTTAAAGCACATAAATAGGGAACGTCAACTCAAAAAATAGTTTCAGATACTCATAAAATACTTTCACATACTTAACACTATGTGAAAACTGGGCTCCTAAACTGAGTGCAATGACTGTAAGCATCTACATATGAATATAAATATGTACAATCCAAAAGGACAATAGAAGACATAATAAAGTTGAAGAATCTGAAGATCAGAAGTGCATACACTTGTCTTCTCCAGCCGAAGTATAAATCCCTTGCTCTTAGACCCACTGGAGGAATACATGGTTTTCAGAATTAGTACTTATACTGCATGAAATTTATGTAGTTTTAAATGATTTGCTGCTTTACATGTGATTCTTACTGAGTTGAAATCATTTTTTCCATAGGAATATATCTCGAGTATTTCTCATGAAAATTGATGGAACAGTTGATTTTTGTCTCTATCAATTATATTTACATATGCATTTTCTGAAGAATGACCACTCAGTAAAGCCACATACCCTTTAGAGGTTGTAAATCCTTTAAATAGAATAAGCTTTTTCTGCAGAACCAAGAGGACTTGTTTCAGAAGGATTACAATTCACCCAGGGGCCTGGTGAATAACCTCTTACACATAACCTCTTCTAATTGCTAGCAGCCTAGATTACTTCCTTGATTTGTTGAACAAAAGGCACAGAAACTTAAATAAGTAGCCCCATGGAGCAGGTGCATTTGCAGACTCCAACTACATGCCAACTGATGATTCTGTCTTTAAGGGAGGGACTGGCCAGTTCCAAGAAACTCATCTTTTCCTTCTTCCTGGTTCTTTTATATACATTATTTGGGAAGAACTTTATAAATTAACTGTGCCTTTAATAGGAAACAGATGTGGAAACCCTGGCCCCTCCTATTGGCTGAGCCAAGCTCAGTCTCAGCAAAGGGCAGTTCTCATGCCCTCTGGTGGGTAAGGCAGAGTCAGCATCCAGCCATCCTCAAGGGATGGCTCTCCCTTCTGTTTCCTAGCATCCTCAGAGACCAGCATCCCCAAACCAGCCTAAGTGTCTCTACAAGCCAATTTTTAAAATAAGATAAAGTAAAAATTGTTGAATCCCAGCAGAAATACTGTATGATTAAAATATGAACATATTTTGTTTATAGATGGTAATTTTTATATACTCTGGTCTGTATCCCAGTAAAATTTTAAAAAGGTTTGGAATGAATTTCATAGTTCTTCCAGAAATGTCAGCTATTGTGGACACTTCAATTAAGATATTAACTCAGGTATTCTAAGTTTTAAATAAAAAATAAATGTAAGAGAGCTAGCCAAAGCTCTGTAATATTCACTTATGAAAAATAAATGACTTATTTTGGGGAAATAAAAATAAATCATTAATAGTTATCTGTGGACACCAGATCTTTTATTTATGTTCATAAACTTTGAACTTTTGCTTAGTGCTAAATTATTTTTTCTTACTAACAAAGGGCAAATTGATCATGTCTTAAAACCTGGAGAGTTGCTTTTTTTTTTATAAAGTGTTTCTTTGATCTTACTATTAAGGCATTATCCTTATGCTTTGTAAAATATAGCTTTAAATTTAGCATTACATATATACTATTATTGTCTAAAATTTAACCTTTCTTGGTTGCAATTAGAAAATAATTGGTTAAATAATTTCATTATTCTTTATGAAGCAAACATCATCCTGATGTTTAAATTAAACTGTGACATATCCTTGCAACATAAAGGGGCTAGGTTCCCTCTCTGAGTGGCCGTTGACCTTCCTTATTATTTCAGGATTAAAACTTAGAATGAAGTTGTTATGGTCCTGCTCTCCTAATCCTGTTCCCTTTGAAGTCCTATAACCCCCACAAGCCTGAAGTACAACAAAGCCTAAAGACACAAATACTAGATAATAGGGATAATCTGAAATGTTAAGCATTCTGGTTAATTCTATCATTTTTTTAATTTAAAGATAACTTAAATCAGGCTGTTGAAAAACCAAATGTCACGCCTCCTGCCTCTTACACTTATAAAATGGATGAGGTTCAAAACCGCATAAAGGAAATACTAAACAAGCATAGCAATGGCATTTGGATATCTAAGCTTCCACATTTTTACAAAGAATTATATAAAGAAGAACTAAATCAAGGAATTTTACAACAATTTGAACACTGGCCTCATATTTGCACGGTACGTTTCTTCTTATTCTTCCCTCTTGATGCCTCCTCCCTGCCCCACTTTCAGATTTTGAGTTACTAGTCATATCATCTTTTATTTGGGGAGCACGAAGCACTTTACATAATATTGCTTCATTTATCTTTTATCACTAAGATTAACACATATGAGTTCTTATTTATAGGAGAAATATGTCTAGGCTGAGAGCTGTGTGTATTGTAATTGCTGTGTATTTAATATATGATCATATATATATATACACCATTTAGTATTGAACTGTTACCAGTAGATACTGATGGCTTTGTCATTTGAATAATTTGAACTTAACTGGTAATAGAACATTTTTTTGTTGGCTTCAAATTTTATATGCTTGTTCCTGAGCATTTTTAAAGACATTCAGCTGAACAGATTTTAGTTATTTTGACTAATTATTTATAGAATACCTTTAAAAAATTAATACAGAATTCAGATTTAAAATTTTTAAAAACTCCATTGAAGAAAAAATTTGAAAAGTGAGCTAACATCAATTTTCATGCCTGTTCCTACTTGAAAGTCTGTTATAATAAAATGATGGATCAGAGTAGTTTATCAGAAATCTTAGTTCAGCCAGAGAGAGAAAACTAGCTTCCTAAAGGTAAATAACTAATCTTTAGATATTTCTTTTTTAATATAATTAGTTACTTTTGGCTGCACTGGGTCTTCGATGCTGTCCGCAGGCTTTTCTCTAGCTGTGGCGATTGGGGTCTACTCTCTAGTTGCAGTGCACAGGCTTCTCATTGCTATGGCTTCTCTTGTTGGGAGCACGGGCTCTAGGCGCCTGGGCTCAGTAGTTGTGGTACATGTGCTTACCCCACAGCAGTGGAATCTTCCCAGGGCAGGGATCAAACCCATTTTCCCCTGTATTGACAGGCAAATTCCCAAACACTGGACCACCAAAGAAGTCCCTCGATATTTCTTAATGCTATTTACATAGACTATATTCAACAAAATAACTTCTAAATAGTAGCATTAGCTTTACTTGGTGCTTCTAAGCTTATAGAATTAAATATGCATGACAATTATTATTTGACACAGGGCTTTCATTTCTTTAACTTAATATGTATTTTGGTCCCCAACGCTGGGCGCAGTATGGGCCACTCCCTCTTATAGGCATCTGGCCTAAAGACGGCATGTATTTTTATAACCACTGCTTCCTCCAGGGCACTAACATCTGCTCCGGTCCCGTGTGCTTTCCAGACAAGGGTTATGTATCCATCCATCCATCCATCCATCTTGCTTGTTCTTACATCATTAACTCTACACCTGCAGGTACCAAGCAGTGCCTTAGGTTCTGAGACCACCTTAGGGCAATGTAATACGCTGATGAATACACGGTGTGAAGTGAGAAAACAAGAAATACCAAACTGGAAATACGGCTGTTTCCCTCCCTATAAAGTCAAGAATGATCATAAGAATGTTATCCCTGATTTACGTTGAATATGGGGCTTGTTCTTGTAGTAGGAATTTCTAAGGTCGCTGTTTGATTTATTCCATTTTTATTCTTTCCTGGGAAGAATATTCTTACTGAATGCAGGCTGAGCAGCATTGAGGAAGCTCTCAGGTTTCCATAATCTAAAGAAGACTTTTGAGGTTTCACCAGGCTGCTCGATCTGAAGGTTCAGGGCCTGGAGCTTCTTCTTGAAATGCATATGGTTCTTTTATTTTTTAAAACCATAGATATTCATGAACTTATGTTTTCAATGAACTTTAAGTCCTCTTATTGTGAAGATACACATGTAACTCACTAGTAAGTTTCCAAAAAGAAGTTATCTTTGGAGTAAAAGAACTTTAAATTAACTTCACAGATTCTTAATGTAGTATATTTCTGGTTGATAGTTCCCTAGTGGCTCAGACAGCAAAGAGTCTGCCTGCAATGCAGAACACCTGGGGTTTGATCCCGGGGTTGGGAAGATCCTCTGGAGAAGGGGATGGCAACCCACTCCAGTGTTTTTGTCTGGGAAATCCCATGGACAGAGGAACCTGGTAGGCTACAGTCCATGGGGGTTGCAAGGAGTAGTACACTGTTGAGCGACTAACACTTTCTTCACCTTTCTGATTAGTTTGTTTTAAACTGCATGATAATAACTAGTATTTGTGTAGCTAAATTTATGGCTTTGGGAGAGAAATTCTCATCCTTACTACTTTATATGTCTACAGACCCTCAAAATTTCTTTTGCCAGGATTGCAGGTGACAGAATACCTGTCTCTTTGATGTTAAAACTTTACCTAAAATGGGTGGTTTCCTACTAAATTTCAGGTGCTAAAATAATTTTTAATTTTTTGGTTGCTCAAATGCATCTTTGTTGCATGATTATTTCTGTCTGGGCAATGAGGGTAGAACGTGAAGCAGAAATAAAATGTTATCTTTCTTATCTCCATGCTGTTTTTCTCAATTTTAATAGGACTGTTTAGATGTAATCACTATCAGTTGTCAGGTGTGAGAAATTGATTAGTGAATTGTGTCTAGAATGACAAAACTACCAGTTTTAATGAGATCTATCAGTATTTTTCAAAATGGTCTTTTTAGTAGCCTGATTTTTTTAACAGACTGCTGGTAAACAGTTTCAAAATGTTACACCATGGTCAATTTTAGACAGTTTTAAATAGCTACACCATGATTATTTTCCCTTTCTTCTGACTTCTTGCTTTTGACCTTGCTGGAAAGCAGGAACACTGATAGAATGCCGAGGGCTGATTCTACTGCAAATAGGTCAGACAGGTTAGAACACACTGCACTGCAGAAATTTTAGGGTGAAAAAGACTTAGTGATATGTATCTCCATGTGGCTTGTTGTGTAACTGAAGAAGAAATCTGAGTGCACTGTATTTCTTTCTTTTTTTTTAAAGTGCTTTCTCTCCCAGTCATATAAAATATTCCATATAAAAGTACTGAAAATAAAGTTATAAAAAAATAAAAATCATCCATCATCCTAGCACCCAGAGATAATCACTTTCAGGAGTTCCATTTGAGTGTAGAATGGGTCGCATCAGCTCAAGGGACCAAATAACAGCTCTGAAATTTTACCTTGATGAAGGTTTGATCAGCTCTGTGCTACGAGTCACTTTACAAGTTTTTTAGATGGCATCTTGATACAGGCAGAAGTATGCTTTGAATCTGTTGTTTTTAACCTTTTGGATCTCTCTAGCAGCAAAATGTGTACTGACAGTTTTAAAAGCTAAAGAGAATATAAAGCCATATTAACAATGATGACCCAGTTCCATAGTGTTCCTAAAGAACTTGTGCAGAAGCTGTCTTGGAAAGGCTCAGAGCCCAAGATGGCAGACCATTGGCCAAGGATACCAAGCATCTAAGAATTGCTTTTGGATCCTAGGAGAAAGATAGCAACACCTCCTGGCTGTTCTGAAGGGGTGGCCTTATTAATAATGTTTTCTTTAATTATTGTATTTGGCTGGTATTATATATATAAAATGCTTCTGTGAGCCACTCACTGACCTGGGTGCTAAGAATAACAATAAACAAGACAGACCTGAGCTTTGCCCTTCTGGAACTTAAGGAACTTTTCCCTGCCCAACAGGGAAAATAAGCACTGAACAAATAAGGGTAAATTGTTATGAAGGAGAAATGTAGGGTGTTAAGGAAACATGTAAACAGGAGGGTGCAGCATAGTCAGCCAAGTCAAGAAAAGCTTCCCAGAGAAGGTAGCTGTTACTCAAGAATTTCAAATCTTGTGACAATGATTGTTGAATACCAGAGATTTTGTTGAAATCCTCCACTTTCTGAAACATGGGTGGCGAGAGAAACCTCTCCATTCCTGCATGACATGGAGTATCTGTCTTCAGTGCCTTGCCTGAAGCTATGTGGAGAGCTAGGGGGTGGGTGGGGACTGCTTTAGAACCAGACAGGAACAGATGCACTTAGCTGAGAAGACTCTCTGCTGGTTCCTCAAAGGCCTAGCAGAGCAGCACTGGGGGTAGCTTCAAGATAGTGGGAAACATTCTGAGTTCAGCTAGAAGCACATCAAGCCTTAATCACAGAACATAACATTAGTGAATAATAACATAAAATGATAAAATGAGGAAAATACCTAATGATGCTAATTATTCATGCTTTTACAAAAAGGTTTTACTGTTAGTCTATATTTTATATGTCATTTTTTTGTTTGTTAGAAATCACTGAGCTTTAAGTCATTTAGTCCTCCTAATACCGCAGACTTAAAAATTCCTGAAGTTCTGGATTGCAATTTCTATAATATCAAAGGCGGCAATAGCAGTTGTGCCACTTATATACTTTTGTATGTTCAGGAATTTGTCTTAACTTTAAGTATGATAATTAATTATGTAAAATAAAGCACCTGTCAGCCCATGAATTGCCTCTTTTTTAAAAGCCTGGATATGTCTGTAAAAACACCTTGAATTCTAAGAAAGTGAACATAAATGAAACAGCAGTGATGTATCCTCAGCTTTAACAGTATTGATACAATCTATACGGCCATTCCAGCAGAAGCAGCACTGAGAAGTAAAGCCAGGACTTAAAAGTACAGCCATAATAGCGAATTGGAATCCAGTATCTTTTCTGACTTTTCATCAGTGAAAAGAAACATACAATGAAGACATTGGAACAGTTTTAAAATTTAAATTCAGTGACCATCTGAGTAGGAGAAAGATAAAATTGCACTGCAGTGAAATCAGAATAGGACACTTGGGGAGTAATGTGATGTTGCTGTTCCAGAAGTTGAAACAGAAAACTACCCATAGGCCCAATAGTACAATAGAGTTTGGTCTTTGGAGTTGGTTTTTGCCTTGACCATTACTTAGTGGTATTACTTTCAGCGTACAGATCAGGGCCTCAGTCTGCTCTAAAGTATGACTGTTCTTCCATCTCTTAGAGTTGTTAGAATTAAGTGACACAAACTTTATTATAAAAGAGCAGCTGCCAGTACAGTATAGAAACATAGCAGGAGTAGGAAAGGACAGCAGCTCTTTTTCCAGGGGCAGCCCAGCTTAAATGAAAGCAGGTTAAAACCCACTGGTAAAGCAGAGGCATTACCAGAAAATGCTACAGAGGTGCTTCTGTCAGTGAAAACAGAGGTAACACGAAAGAGGACAGAACAAAGCTTAAACTGAAAAATAAGGAGCAGTGGACAAAGAAAATAACACTCTTAGATGAAGTGAATTTCTCCCCTAGAGTTAATGAAAAGCATATCTAGTACCTGCTTGGCTTAGAATACACAGTGAAAGCCAGAGCTGCCACCCAAGATTATCCCCCAAAGATCTGCACACATTTAATCAGGATAAAGTTTTCCTGGGGAGACCTGTGAACAAGTGCTGAACCTCAGGCCATGCTAAAGGAAAACAGCTTGAAATTGATCCAAATACAAATGATTGTAGTCAGCATCAGTGCGAAGTCCTTAGTAGGAAAGGGGTGAGAGTGAAAGAGTATTGACCTTGAAATATATAATGTCTATAAAACGACTCACCCTAGGTGGTGAAAAAAGAGTTTCTCTAGGTAGATGGTCTGTGAACAGATGGGGTAGTCTGCAAGGAACCTTTTACCTTTCCCTTTGATTAACTCTCTGTGGAATATACCACAAACACCTGTACTTTCTTAAACAGAAGTGACGAAAAATTATTATTTTCTGAACTATCCTGGGCAGAGTGGGAGCCTCTGCAGGGGAGGGTGGCAGATGTAGGTGGTCTGGAATGGTAAATTGGGTATTAACTCATCTCCGTGTATTATACTGTGTGAAGTATAAGCCCCACCCACTGCCCTTAGAGGCTTCAGATCTTAACCTATCAGTTTTATCTTCACTGGGGACCATTTCCTCATCTCTTTCTCAATTGACCAGCCCTTCCAGAACTTCTCAGCTTTAACACAAAAAGCCTGAGCTCTGTAGGAGGTCATCAACCAGTCTTTCTTTCTGTGAACTGACTGATCGTAGGTGCAGGCTTCTGGTCAAGGACTCTTTGATGTTTTAGTTATTGCTAGGTACCCAGGGGTCTTTACTCCCTGCTGACACTGACTTTTTTAATTGGTTTGCTTTTGAATTACAAGCTATTGCTAATACTTGGGATGCTGGAAGGCAGGTCTCCAGGTGAATGTGATTTATCATCAGTTGAGTTCAGTCGCTCAGTCATGTCTGACTCTTTGCGACCCCATGGAATGCAGCACGCCAGGGTTCCCTTTCCATCACCAACTCCCGGAGCTTGCTCAAACTCATATCCATTGAGTCGGTGATACCATCCAACCATCTCATCCTCTGTTCTCCCCTTCTTCTCCTGCCTTCAATCTTTCCCAGCATCAGGGTCTTTTCCAGTGAGTCAGTTCTTCGCATCAGATGGCCAAAACATTGGAGTTTCAGCTTTAGCATCAGTCCTTCCAATGAGTATTCAGGACTGATTTCCTTTAGAATTGACTGGTTTGATCTCCTTGCAGTCCAAGGGACTCTCAAGAGTCTTCTCCAACACCACAGTTCAAAAGCATCAATTCTTCGGCACTCAGCTTTGTTTATAGTCCAACTCTCACATCCATACATGACTACTGGAAAAACCATAGCTTTGACTAGACGGACCTTTGTTGGCAAAGTAGTGTCCCTGCTTTTTAGTGTGCTGTCTGGTTTGGTCACAGCTTTTCTTCCAAGGAGCAAGTAAGTGCCTTTTGATTTCAAGGCTTCAGTCACCATCTGCAGTGATTTTGGAGCCCCGCCGCCCCCACCGCAAAAAAAGTGTGTCACTGTTTCCATTTTTTCTCCCATCTATTTGCCATGAAGTGGTGGGACTTGATGCCATGATCTTAGTTTTCTGAGTGTTGAGTTTTAAGCCAACTTTTTCACTCTCCTCTTTCACTTTCATCAAGAGGCTCTTTAATTCCTCTTCGCTTTCTGCCATAAGGGTGGTGTCATCTGCATATCTGAGGTTATTGATATTTCTCCCAGTAATCTTGGTTCCAGCTTGTGCTTCATCCAGCCTGGCATTTCACATGATGTTCTCTACATATAATAAGCAGGGTGACAATATCCAGCCTTGATGTACTCCTTTCCCTATTTGGAACCAACCTGTTGTTCCAAGTCCAGTTCTAACTGTTGCTTCCTGACCTGCATACAGATTTCTCAGGAGGCAGGTAAGTTGGTCTGGTATTCCTGTCTCTTTAAGAATTTTCCACAGTTTGTTGTGATCCACACAATCAAAGGCTTTGGCGTAGTCAATAAAGCAGAAGTAGATGTTTTTCTGGAACTCCTTTGCTTTTTCTGTGATCCAAAGGATGTTGGCAATTTGATCTCTGATTCTCCTGCCTTTTCTAAACTCAGCTTGAACATCTGGAAGTTCTCAGTTTACAGACTGTTGAAGCCTGGCTTGGAGAATTTTGAGCATTACTTTGCTAGCGTGTGAGATGAGTGCAATTGTGTGGTAGTTAGAATATTCTTTGGCATTGCCTTTCTTTGGGATTAGAATGAAAACTGACCTTTTCCAGTCCTGTGGCCACCGTTGAGTTTTCCAAATTTGCTGACATATTGAGTGCAGCACTTTAACAGCATCATCTTTTAGGATTTGAAATAGCTCCTTTTTCCTATTTATTGGATAGTGATTTATCATACTGTCTCAGGTTTCTATTGAGTGGTGCCCATATAAAGTAAAATTTAGAACATTAATTTAAAATCTTCAACACAAAGAAACCACTACCCAATGGAAACAAAGCTGTGGTTGAATAAGACCCATACAACTGCTTTGAAAATTTTGATTTAATTGAACAGTACCAATTCTGTTACAGAATCCCAAAGAAAATTCTAATTTTGTTTGAAACAGTAGGTTTACTTTAGCAACCCACCTGAGTTAGCAGGTGGATCTTCATAGACTCAAAGGAGTTTGGCTTCAAGAACTTTATAGCACAGGTAAATTAGGAAGAAGTGAAGACTTCTTAGTATTAAGAGATAATTTCTAGGTATATAGGATGAAAGCTTTTGTTTTTTGAATGTGCAGAGCTCCTGAAGAAGTTAATGTTTTAAATCCTTGGGTCTCATATCTACCAAACCTAATCTGTCAACTCCAAACTTATAGAAGCTCAGAGGGATGTGAGAGAAGTATCTCATTCAAGTCGTGATTCCAAATGAGACAGAAATCAAATAAATACAATGAACTTGTGGAAATAGAATGTTTAAGACATGTTAGATTCTAGAATATTCTGATGATCACCAGAGGAGATCATGTCAGTTCCCAATCATGGGACTCATGATATTTGGGGTGGATATCCAAAACCAAAGAAAGAATGTAGGGCCCAAAACAAAGAAAATGAAGAGGAGAATGGCAGGATTATGATCCTGAGTCTTCTATAGAACAGGAGGCATTTTGAGCCCCTCCTCAGGTATGTACCTGAATCAAGTAGACTAAAGGAACCAGAAGTTGTAAAAGCACCCTCTTGAGAGCTCCAGTGGGAATGTTTAGCAGCTGGTTATCACACTAAGGAAATAATAACAGCCATGTTTCAAGTAGCAGTTGACTTACCTTGGTCATTTGTGAAGGCCAGAAGACAGCTATTCTGTTTTGGGGAATGAGACAATAGAACATGTAAATCTGGTAAGAAGTACCCAAGCACAGTGAAGAGTGGACACCATACTGTAACCACATTCCAGCAGTTTCTTGCCTTTGGAGAGATTCTCATAGGCTGGGGACAGTATTGTAATAGGTATATTTTCTAAGGCAGTTGACCAGCAAATTAAAAAAAGACACATGCTTTGGAGGACCCATGGTGATTACATTGGAATTCCTGAAAAAAACAAATTTTCACTTGTATAAAAAATTTAAGGCTTTAAGTTGGAAAAATTATATTTGTCTTAAATTACATATACTTTAAAAAATAATGAGTTTCATGATTTTTTTCCTTTGAGTGACCTTTCAGCCATTCCCCAAAGATTGGCTAATGAAGTATGTGGATAGGGAATATTTTCCATGTCACTAAATTATCCATGAATATTTGTCTAACATGTTGAAGGACCTCTGAATCAACTCCAGTTAAGTGTCAGGTTCAGTTCCTAAAGTCAGGCCTATGTTTAACCTTAGTAAATGCTAATTTAAATTTAAGAAGGCCAAATCACTAGCCAACAAAGTGGATTTTGGCATATAACCAACCTTCTAGAGATCAAAAAGAAGTCAGTAAGAACTGGAAAGTGCCTGCAATTCAAGGAACTAGTCATTTTGGGGATTAGCAGTGGTAGGATCGGGTATCTACCTTAAACAATGAAAATAAAACTGCTGAGGAAACAAGTATACTTTCTAGATTAGATGATTCTTTGGCTATTGTTTGTATTTTGGATAAACTCAGGCTTATTGGTCAAAAATCTCTTTGATGGGCTGACTGGCAAAGCTTAATATAAATGCTCCAGATGGAGCCCTGGAAGCTTCCTACTTAAAGGTGATTTTTAAACATTAGTCTGGAATAAAGGCTAGAAAAATGTGACTTCTCTTGCCCTGAACATGTTCACATCAAGTGGACCAAATATTCATAACTTCTGTTAAGACAGTAAGCCCTAGTTGGAAGAACTCAGGGTATTGGTCATGTTTAGAGGTCATGCTTAGAGCTTTGACAAAGTACATTGTTAGGTAATAGGTTCTGATTACATCTGGAGCACAGATGGGAATGGAAGCTCTGGGGCTAAGAGTGGGGAAGGCTAATAAACAAACATTGAAGTATCTCATATTCCCAGTTAACTCGTTGGAAAGAAAAGGATAATAAAGCTAAAGAGCTCTTATCCTCATTTGGATCAGAAGAAGCTATATCAACAGTTGGTCATAGGGCTAGTGAGAGTTATTTTAGATATGTAAGGTGGGCTATATTCCACTGAAACTAGCTTCTCCATCTAGTGAGAGAGTTCCAGAAAAATATCTACTTCTGCTTTATTGACTACGCCAAAGCCTTTGACTGTGTGGATCACAACAAACTGTGGAAAATTCTTCAAGAGATGAGAATACCAGACCACCCGACCTGCCTCCTGGGAAGTCTGTATGCAGATCAAGAAGCAACAGTTAAAACTGGACATAGAACAACAGATTGGTTCCAAATTGGGAAAGGAGTATGTCAAGGCTGTATTTGTCACCCTGCTTATTTAACTTAAATTCAGAGTACATCATGAGAAACACTGGGCTGGATGAAGCACAAGCTGGAATTAAGATTGCTGGGAGAAATATCAATAACCTCAGATATGCAGATGATACCACCCTTATGACAGAAAGCAAAGAGGAACTATAGAGCCTCTTGATGAAAGTGAAAGAGGAGAGTGAAAAAGCTGGCTTAAAACTCAACATTCAAAAAAATGAAGATCATGGCATCCAGTCCCATCTGTTCAGTTCAGTCGCTCAGTCATGTCTGACTCTTTGTGACCCCATGAATTGCAGCATGCCAGGCCTCCCTGTCCATCACCAGCTCCCAGAGTTTACTCAAACTCATGTCCATCGAGTCAGTGATGCCATCCAGCCATCTCATTCTCTGTTGTCCCCTTCTCTTCCTGCCCCCAATCCCTCCTAGCATCAGAGTCTTTTCCAGTGAGTCAACTCTTCGCATGAGGAGGCCAAAGTTTTGGAGTTTCAGCTTTAGCATCAGTCCTTCCATTGAACACCCAGGACTATCTCCTTTAGGACGGACTGGTTGGATCTCTTTGCAGTCCAAGGGACTTTCAAGAGTATTCTCCAATACCACAGTTCAAAAGCATCAATTCTTTGGCGCTCAGCTTTCTTCACAGTCCAACTCTCACATCCATACATGACCACTGGAAAAACCATAGCCTTGACTAGATGGAACTTTGTTGACAAAGTAATGCTTCTATTTTTAATAAGCTATCCAGGTTGGTCATAATTTTTCTTCCAGGGAGCAAGTGTCTTGATTTCATCGCTTCAGTCACCATCTGCAGTGATTTTGGAGTCCAAGAAAATAAAGTCTGTCACTGCAAGGATATCCAACCAGTCCATCCTAAAGGAGATGAGTCCTGAATACTCATTGGAAGGACTCATGTTGAAGCTGAAAGTCCAATACTTTGGCCACCTGATGTGAAGAACTGACTCATTTGAAAAGACCCTGATGCTGGGAAAGATTGAAGGCAGGAGGAGAAGGGGATGACAGAGGATGAGGTGGTTGGATGGCATCACCAACTCAATGGACACGAGTCTGAGTAAACTCTGGGAGTTGGTGATGGACAGGGAGGCCTGGCATGCTGCATTTCATGGGGTCCCAAAGAGTCAGACACGACTAAGCAGCTGGACTGAACTGATCCACTTTAGCAAAGGTGTTGCAGAGAGTTGAGAAGATGCTGCTAGGTGAAGACTGAAGAAGGGTTTTAAGATGGACCCAGAACGCTCAAGTGACTTTGGATAATGGAGATTGCCATGTCTAAATCTAAAATTATACAAACTGGGATTCTGCATGATAAGTGAATAACACATAAAAATAGAATTCTTATTTATTTTTTGCATTTTTCTCAAAAAGTATGTTTTTCAAACTTGCTCTGGATACCCGATATGTGTTCATGTATCTTAAGTGTCTTAAAGCACAGTGAAGATTGGCATTTTAAGATACCATATGTTAGAACATGAGTCTCTAGAGCGGTGGGCTAACCATTGAGAGCAAGACGAGGAGTGTCCAGATATTTGTGTTTCTGGCCTTAACATTAAGGACACATCTAGAGTGTCTAGAGTGCCATCTAGAGTGTCTCATAGTGTCAGCAGGAGTCCACCAGTGATGACAGAATACCTGTAGATGCTGAACACACACTGTATTACTTCTGCTTTCATTGATGCTTCAAGTTTGTCAGGCATGTACCTTTCCCAAATCTTAAGCATGCATGGGCAGAAGAATGAGGAGGAAAACCTAATGTTTTACATGTGTATTAGCATTCTTAAGATCTCCTCTTAGGTGTCATCCAGAATATAGCAAGATTAGAAGGAATCTAATTTAATATTAAATTGACTTACATCTTTTGACTTATTAAAGCTCTTCTCTGGTAATAAGAGGATACCTTCTTTATGTATACATACAATTGACCCTTGAACAACATGGAGGTTAGGGGCACCAACCTTACGTACAGTTGAAAACCCTTGTATAGCCTTACCGCCCCCCATATCCACACTTGCCACATGTGTTAGGCAGCATTTTCCCCTGAATTTTCACAATCGAGATGCAATTCACACACCATCGAATGCATTTAAATTTATTTTATTTATTTATCTTTGGCTGTGCTAGATCTTCATTGCTATGGATTATGTAGTATTCTAATGCATATTTAGTGAAAGAAATCTGCATGTAAGTAAGTGGACCTGTGAAATTCAAACCTGTGTTATTCAGGGGCAAACTGTATTTATGGTCTCTCTTCCTAAGTATTATATAGAAAATTAGTAAATGAAGTCAATGTTATTTACTGACAAGCTACCTACCCAGCATACCTTAATAGTCTGTACTTTTGGGAGAAGAGGGTATTTCTCATAAGCTTGCATTATCACCTTAGTGGTCTGGGTAGTCTCCTAAGGGCTTAAATTTCAGCTAAGGAATAGGTGAATAGGATATGACAAAATAGAAAATTTTCAGAGGGCTATGCATACTAATTTCTATCTAATCAGAAGTTGAGAAACTTTTTCTGTTAAGGACCAAGTAGTAAGTATTTTAGGTTTTGCAGGCCACGAGCTATGTGACTGTCACCCACAGTCTGGCACAACTACTTGACTCTGCCATTGGAGTACAAAAGCAGCCATGTGCACTACACAGAGCCTGGCTGGGTGCCAGTAAAACTTTGTTGATGTACACTGAATTTCATTTTCATGTCACAAAGTAATTCTTCTCATTTTTTCCAACAATTTAAAAATAGAGGGAGGGACTTCCCTAGCAATCCAGAGGGTAAGACTCTGTGCTTCCACTGCAGAGGGTGTGGGTTCAATCCCTGGTTGGTGAACTAAGATCCCGCATGCTATACAGTGAGGCCAAAATAAAGAAATAAATGAAAGAAACACCTTTAGAAAAGTATAAAAGTCATTCTTAGGTCACAGACTAGGCAAGAACAAGTAGCTGGCTGCATTGGGCTATAATAGCCTATAGTGTGTGACCCCTGGTCTAGAAGTAGACAGGCTTAGAACTTGGGGAAATGGTACCATGCATGTTTTTCTTCTCCTCCTTCTCTTACATGCCATGCCTCTCTGGAATGTTGTGAAAACAAAATTGGATTATGTACAAATGCTGGGCATTTTTAATTCTTGTTCATTAGAGGGGCAACACTTTTAGTTCTTTCCAGTGTGGTGGTTGGAAAAAGTGTTCCTTACCTCTAGAGTGACCTTTTTCTACAAAATGAGAAGCTGAGGGTTTTCTCAGGATATTGCAGGAAGAAGAGAGCTAGCACTTCATTTTTGCCCGAATATTTCCAGCTTTCTTCCCAGTGGTGTATTCCTGACAGTCCTGATACCTTTCCATGATTTCATGCCTCCTCATATTCTGTCAATTTTCTAAGCTGTTGCTTTGGATTTGTCAGAGAGAATGAGGTGAGATGTGGTGTACAAGGCAGAAGCACCTGTGGTTTCCTAGGGTTGTTGGAAGTCAGATGTTTCACAGGGAGATCCCTATTATTTAATTTCCCTGCTTCTTTCTGAAATGCGGTGCACAATCATGTTCACAAGTAAAGGCAGTGACTGAGAAGAGTAAAATATATACTTTTGTGTTCTCTTCATTAATTTGAAAAGTGTTTTTCTCAAAGTTAAAATGCATTCATGTGTTTTCACATTGTATATAGCCATTAAAATCTCTGTAATTTGCTCTATTTAAAAATTTCAGGTGGAAAAACCTTGCAGTGGTGGTCAGGATTTACTTCTTTATCCAGCTAAGAGAAAGCAGCTTTTGAGAAGTGAACTGAACGCTGAAAAAGTGCCTCCATCCCCACTACCTGCTCCAAAACAAATACCACCACTCAAAGGGTGTCCTGCAGTTATGCCAGGAGACTTTAAAGAGAAAGTTGCAGAGCTGTTGGTGAAATACTCAAGTGGTCTTTGGGCCAGTGCACTCCCGAAAACATTTGAGGACATGTACAAAGTGAAATTACCCGAGGATGCCTTAAAAAATCTTGACTTGCTTTCTGACGTGTGCACCATAGACTACATTTCTGGAAATCCCCAGAAGGCCATTCTGTATGCTAAACTTCCATCGCCTGCTGACAAAATCCTAAAGGATACAGAGCAAGCATGTGGAAATTATGATATCAAGTCTATGGTTGAACAAGAATATTTGCAGATAGAAGAAAACATTGCTGAAAGTACAGACAACTTTATGGAGACTGTGACAATTCCTCCATTAATCATCCCAACTGAGACATCACCATCAGTCTTGGTGGTTGAACTGAGCAACACAAATGAAGTGGTTATCAGGCAAGTTTATTTTCTAATTCTTTAGAATCCTGGTAAAGATCTCTAGGAGAAGGAAATGGCAACCCACTCCAGTATTCTTGCTTGGAGAATTCCATGGACAGAGGAGCCTGGCAGGCTACAGTTCATGGGGTTGCAAAGAGTCAGACACGACTGAGCAGCTAACACTTTCACTGTCACTACTGTTGCTACTTGGCTTTTCTTCACATGGGTGCTGGTTGAGGAAGAATAATATATTTTTAGTTATAAACATAGTTATAATGATTCTTGCTGCTGCTACTGCTGCTAAGTTGCTTCAGTCGTGTCCTACTCTGTGCGACCCCAGAGACAGCAGCCCACCAGGCTCCCCTGTCCCTGAGATTCTCCAGGCAAGAACAATGGAGTAGGTTGCCATTTCCTTCTCCAATGCATGAAAGTGAAAAGTGAAAGTGAAGTCGCTCAGTCATGTCTGACTCTTAGTGACTCCATGGACTGCAGCCTACCAGGCTCCTCCATCCATGGGATTTTCCAGGCAAGAGTACTGGAGTGGGGTGCCATTGGCTTCTCCAATAATGATTCTTAATAAATGTTAAATGTTCAAAATAACTATTTCAGAAGAAAAGATTTCTAACAGTTTTAAAAATTGGAATGATGATATGGTCTGAACTGAAAAAAAAATATGTCAAAAGCTTAATAGTAACTATATATTAATGTGTCAGAAGCAATACCTAATCCATAGTAAAAGCAGCCATCCACTATGTAGGAAATACTGTTTAATCTGGAATTATGTAGCATTTATGAAAAGTCAGAATAGCCAATCACCACCTTTCTAGTGTAATATCAGATTAGCCCTCTGCTTTCTTGAGCCTTTTGTATTGCCTGGGAGAAGGAATTATTGCCTAAGTGGCTAATGATTATTGAAATTGTAAACAAACAGTCCAGCTCCAGGTACTTGATGTGGACTTTGGAGAAAATGTAGACTCATTTCAGTTCAGTTGCTGAGTTGTGTCCAACTCTTTGCAGCCCCATGGAATACAGCACACCAGGGTTCCCTGTCCATCACCAACTCCCGGAGCTTGCTCAAACTCATATCCATTGAGTCAGTGAAAAATATAATCCAACCGTCTCATCCTTTGTTGTTCCCCTTCTCCTCCCACCTTCAGTCTTTCCCAGCATCAGGATCTTTTCCAATGAGTCAGTTCTTCGCATCGGATGGCCAAAGTATTAGAGTTTCAGCTTCAGCATCAGTCCTTCCAATGAGTATTCAGGACTGATTTCCTTTAGGATGGACTGGTTGGATCTCCTTGCTGTCCAAGGGACTCTCAAGAGTCTTCTCCAACACCACAGTTCAAAAGCATCAATTCTTTGGCACTCAGCTTTCTTTATAGTCCAACTCTCACATCCATACATGACTACTGGAAAAACCATAGCTTTGACTAGACGGACCTTTGTTGGCAAAGTAATGTTTCTACTTTTTAATATGCTGTCTAGGTTGGTCATAACTTTTCTTCCAAGGATCCAAGCATCTTTTGATTTCATGGCTTCAGTCACCATCTGCAGTAATTTTGGAGTCCAAGAAAATAAAGTCAGCCATTGTTTCCACTGTTTCCCCATCTATTTGCCATGAAGTGATAGGTCTGGATGCCATGATCTTTTTTGAACGTTGAGTTTTAAGTCAGCTTTTTCACTCTTCTTTCACTTTCATCAAGAGGCTCTTTAGTTCCTCTTCGCTTTCTGCCATAAGGATAGTGTCATCTGCATATCTGAGGTTATTGATATTTCTCCCGGCAATCTTGATTTCAGCTTATGTTCATAGCTCAGTTGGTAAAGAGTCTGCCTGCAATGCAGGAGACACCCTGATTCGATCTCTGGGTCGGGAAGATCTGCTGGAAAAGGGAAAGGCTACCCACTTGAGTGTTCTGGCCTGGAGAATTCCACAGACTGTATAGTCTATGGGGTTGCAAAGAGTCAGACACGACTCAGCGACTTTCACTTTTTTATCCAGCCCAGCATTTCACATGATGTACTCTGCATATAAGTTAAATAAGCGAGGTGACAGCATACAGCTTTGATGTACTCCTTTCCCAATTTGGAACAGTCCATTGTTCCATGTCCGATTCTAACTGTTGCTTCTTGACCTGCATACAGTTTTCTCAGGAGGCAGGTGAGGTGGTTGGTATTCCAATCTCTTTAAGAATTTTCCACAGTTTGTTGTGATCTACACAGTCAAAGGCTTTAGCATAGTCAGTGAAGCAGAAGTAGATGTTCTTCTGGAACTCTCCTGCTTTTCCTGTGATCCAGTGGATGTTGGCAATTTGATCTCTGGTTCCTTTACCTTTTCTAAATCCAGCTTGAACATCTGGAAGTTCACAGTTCATGTACTGTTGAAACCTAGCTTGGGAAAAAAAAAAAGAAACCTAGCTTGGAGAATTTTGAGCATTACTTTGCTTGTGTTTGAGATGAGTGCGATTGTGCAGTAGTTTGAATGTTCTTTGGCATTGCCTTTCTTTGGGATTGGAATGAACACTGACCTTTTCCAATCCTATGGCCACTGTTGAGCTTTCCAAATTTGCTGGCATACTGAGTGCAGCACTTTCACAGTGTCCTCTTTTAGGGTTTGAAATAGCTCAGCTGGAATTCCATCACTTCCACTAACTTTGTTCGTAGTGATGCTTCCTAAGGCCCACTTGATTTCTCACTCAAGGATGTCTGGCTCTAGGTGAGTGATCACACCATCATGGTTATCTGGGTCATGAAGATCTTTTTTGTATAGTCCTTCTGGGTATTCTTGCCACCTCTTTGTAATATCTTCTGCTTATTTTAAGTGCATACCATTTCTGTCCTTTATTGTGCCCATCTTTGCTTGAAATGTTCCCTTGGTATCTCTAATTTTCATGAAAGATCTCTAGGCTTTACCATTCTATTGTTTTCCTCTGTTTCTTTGCACTGATCACCTAGGGAGACTTTCTTATCTTTCCTTTCTGTTCTTTGGAACTCTGCATTCAGATGGATATATCTCTTCTCCTTTGCCTTTTTCTTCTCTTTTCTCTGCTATTTGTAAGGCCTCCTCAGGCAACCATTTTGCCTTTTTGCATTTCTTCTTCTTGGGGATGTTTTTGATCACTGCCTCCTATATAATGTTATGAACCTTGGTCCCTGGCTCTTTAGGCACTATATCTGTTAGATCTAATCCCTTGAATCTATTTGTCACTTCCACTGTATAATCATAAGAGATTTGATTTAGGCCATACCTGAATGGTCTAGTGGTTTTCCCTACTTTTTTCAATTCAAGTCTGAATTTTGCAATAAGGAGTTTGTGATCTGAGCCACAGTCAGTTTCTGGTCTTATTTTTATGACTGTATAGAGCTTCTCAATCCAGCTGCAAAGAATATAATCAGTCTGATTTCGGTATTGACCATCTGGTGATGTCCATGTGTAGAATTGTCTCTTGTGTTGTTGGAAGAGGTTGTGTGCTATGACCAGTGCGTTCTCTTAGAAAAATGCTGTTACCCTTTGCCCTGCTTCATTTTGTTCTCCAAGGCCAGGTTTGCTTGTTACTCCAGGTAACTCTTGACCTCCTACTTTTGCATTCTAGTCCCCTGTGATGAAAAGGACATCTTTTTTTGGTGTTAGTTCTAGCAAGTCTTGTAGGTCTTCATAAAACTGTTCAACTTCTTCAGTATTACTCATTGGGGCATAGACTTGGAATACTGTGATATTGAATGGTTTACCTTGGAAATGAACAGAGATCATTCTGTATGTTCCTTGAGCCTTTTGATATCATTGCCTTGGAGAAGGAATTATTGCCTAAGTGGCTAATGATTACTGAAATTATTAAAAACAAAACAAAACAAAACAAAACAGTCCAGCTCCAGGCACTTGATGTGGACTTTTGGAGAAAATGTAGACGATATAGGAAATGAAAGATAGTAATTTGCCCTTTCTGACTTGGGATAAACAATAGGAACCAGTAGAGCTGGATCTCCAGAAGGAGCAGCCCAAGGTATGGCTGTGGATATATAGACTGGGCAAAAGCTGAAGCAGAACAGGGTCCAGGCTCCTTCAACCAAAATGTCCCTTATGGTATGGGCTCTTACTCCTCCTCAGGGTCATAGCTGAGCTGGGAAGACCCAAAGAAAGGCCACAAAGAATTGTGGCCAAGTTCTTTAATAAAATATTGCAGCAAAACTATTAAAGCTCTTCTATCTGAACAAACTGTCTGATAAAGAAGTGAGAATCAAGTATCTTTGAATGCTAAAACTCAAACATGCTGAAGCTTTGTTGAGGTCTGTTTTATATAGGGGTGGTAAATGTATGGAGCTTTTATTTGAAAGGTGAAGTATGGCCTGAGGATAGAAAGAGCTTGCTGAGGGTTTGGCTTCCCACTGTGGGTCACTAATAAATTGAGGTAAAGGAAGGATGTTGAGGAGCACCTTGCTAACATTTACCATTTGACATTATAAAGGAAAAAATCTAAATCTGCTTCCTTGGCAGGATCCTTGGGTTTGTGTTACCAATAGTCATTGGGGGCCACTTTCAGAGACCAGTCACCCAGAACTGGACTTGATCAATCATGTTATTTCTTACATTCTTCCCAAGGGTTGGCAGGAATCTGGATCAGTTCCAAGACTTCAGTAGGAGGGTTCCAATCTATTCCAGGATGATTAGGTCCAGGGTCCTCTGGTTACCTGAATCTGCTTTATCAGTGTAATTTAGAATCCCAGCGTCAGCATTCTGTGTGAAGTAGGATGGCAGGCAACCAGCAAGCATGGTAGGCGATATCTGCCCTCCGTTATTGGTATCCTCCAGCTACCCTGAAAACTTAGCAGATCCAGCAGTACCCATAGCTTTACCCAGGCAGGCAATAGACTCTGGAACCTGGTAGGCTTATAACTCACAAAGTTACACGGAGGTGCTGTGGTGGGACCCTTAGGCCAAGTATGGGAATCTGTTGTCACCAATCTCAGAAATTAATTTTGTATAACATTTATTTGTGGCTCACCTAAGTTGGCCTACATAATTTGGGGGTAATGACTTCATTCTTGCCACCACCCACTATTAAACCAGCTGTAACATTATCTCCCTACCCCACCCAAAGCATGTAGCTAGCGTCGTTCTCTGCTGGTGGCTACAGAGAGCAAAAGCTGCTTGTGGAGCTCATGCTGCTTCTCACCACCTTCCTCCTTCCTGGAAGGATCCCATGCTAGGCAAACCACCAAACTACTGCTGGAGCCTAGGCCTTTGCCAGTGGAGCATCCAGGACTGCATTGCTACCAGGAGTCCCCATGAGACTCTAGGTCCCAGGAATTGGGCACTCGGGCAGAGGTGAAGATGTCCTAGGAGACCCCAGAGCCAAGAGTGCAGCCAGTACCTTTAATATTTGTAGAGCTCAATAAACAAATGATAGAGTATGGAGTAAATAATATGTATGTCATATGTGGGTTTAAAACAGCCTTTGCCTCCAAAAGAGGCATTATTTCCATTCTGTGTGGGGCTTTTAAAAGCTTCTTTTCTGCTAGTAACAAATAGGTTGACACTAGTGTTTTCTGCCCTGCTAGTAGTTACCAAGAAGATAGGAAGACACTCCTAAATGAATAGTTTGTTAAAGTTCTAATAGGACTACTTGGGCCCCAAGTAGAAGCTGGAACAGTTCAGAAAGCCCTGTTCTTGTGGCATATCCCCCATCTCCCTGGCCAGGTGACTCTAGTGCTGGTACAGCATAGCCTTAAAACTCAAAAGGCTTCATCCCATGGCTGAGATAGCTCCTGTTACAGGAGCCACACTTGATTTGCCAGGTTTTCCATTCTGGAAGGAGGCCTTTGTTGGAATTATCTCTGAGGACTTAAAGCCAAGGAAACAACAGCCTATTTATGGCAGAAGGGAAGATAGTGAACTAGAACCAGGTGATTGCAGTTGTCAATAGCAGAAAATTGTAGAAGGAGGTAGAAGAGTATCCTGAAAAAAAGTTTTTCTTTGGGAAGCGTACAGTTTAAAGAGGCATTTATCTAAAACATGTCATCTCTTTAAGGGTATCAGAACTCAGCATTTTGTTGTGATTTGTTTGGTAAGTTGGAGGGAGGGGTTGTCACATGATTTTGTTTATTTTCTAGGGTTTGTTTTTCTCTTGGAGAAGTTAAGTTTCATTGGTTTTTCAGAGCTTGAGACTTGTCCATATGCACCTTAGTTAAGGCAGAACTATTAACTAGATTCTCTTCTAAGTAATCCACACAGATCTCCAGCAGCCTGAGTCAGAATCTCTGGTTGATTCCTGCTCATCTGGCCTCCTCTGGTGTCTTCCTTTCCGCTTTCTCTCTTCCCTTCCCTTGAGTCTTCTCTCAGCCTAGTCCTTCTCTAAAAACTCCTTGACTGTTTACTGTTACATTTGCAAGGTCACTGCGTTGCTATTGAACATTTGCTCTGCTTTGTGGTGTGTTGGACTTTGGTCTTGTTTTATGATTCCACACTATTGCATTCTCCTTTTTCAAGATATAAATATTTACTAAATCCACATTCTCCTCCCTGTTGATGTAAGCAAATCTGAGCCTGGCACCAAAGATGACAGTAGAAAAACAGAGTAATATTAGTGAATTCCTGTAGCTTTCCTTCTTCCAGCTTGCTTCATCTGTGTTCTTTTCCTTTAATTCAGGTACGTGGGCAAAGACTACTCTGCTGCTCAAGAATTAATGGAAGATGAGATGAAGGAGTACTACAGTAAGAATCCTAAGGTCACCCCAGTCCAGACTGTGCAGGTTGGCCAGCTGCTGGCTGTAAATGCCGAAGAGGATGCTTGGTTACGAGCACAGGTCATTTCAATGGAAGAGGGCAAGATAAAGGCAAGCATTATGAAGACAAACACATTATTTTTCAAATAAAAATATTGCTTCTAATATGGTATCCTCTAACAGTATTTAGTTTTCTCCAGAAGTTAGAAAGATAATATATGTAAAAAGAAATAATAATAAGTATCCCTGTCAGCTTTTAAGTCAGTGATAGTTATATTATCTTAGAGTTTTAGTTTAAACGAAGAAAAAAATTCTTTTCCATTGGAATACCATAATCCACGATATAATTAATCAGGAAAATAAGCAAACCTGCATTCCTATTCCTCAGGGTTACCTAATGAATACTGATCAGAGCTCTATGGGCTTCTTATCAGGGTCAGTACTTGGAAGTGAAGGAAATCATATAGATTGGAAGAGATGACATTCTCTCCTTTCTTGCACAGCCAGCTGAGGGGAACCCCAAGTAAGACTTGACCATGCCCCAAGTCTTGCCCTTGTGGTCATCTCGGAAAGGTCAGAGGGCTCTTTCACTAGTCTATTCCATCAGAGGCTCCAGTACTTCCAGACTTGGCCATGTTCATAGTGACCAGCTCCTGCCCTGCTGCCTTTTCCTTCCTTCACCTTAGAGACCCAGAATGAGAACTTGCTCATCAAGACACAGTTTTGTCTAAACTTTGAAAATCAGGGTTAGCACATCTCAGAACACTTAACACTGCCGGGGGTGGGCAGTCCAGATGATTAGGACCCTAGTCAGTATGTGGCCCTGTCACTAACGTGTGTTTAGTGAGAAACCTGAGTGACCTCTGGATGATGGGGAATGACTGTCCTAGATGTTAGCTCAGCTTCAGTCCACTTCCTGACTGTTTCCCTGCCCTTAGGAAATTCAAAACTTAGCTGCTTGAAGGCACAGGGATTGCTCATGAAGAGAAGAACTGTACAAACCCTGATGATATGTTAAGAGTGTGTCAGGGTTTATAATAAACACTGCGAACCCTCCACAAGATCATCCCCCAGTCTGAGATCTACAGGGCAAAAATCACTTGGGCCTCCCTTCCTTCCTTACCTCTGCTTTGGGAATTTAAAATATGGAGTCATTTAGACCTGAGTTTGAGTCCCAATTCTGCCACTTCTAGCTGTGTGACCTTGGGACTTCTTTGATTCCTTACCTATAAAATCAGACACTATCATCATGCTAGTATCTGCCTGTTATACTTTTCATTCTTTTTTTCCATTGTCTTAGGGAAAGAGACAAGACTGACAAGGCTTGTCCTCGAGAAGCTTTTATGCTAGTGAAAGAAGACAGATAATAAACAAGTATACAATAAATGAAAAGACAGTGAAAAGCAGTGAAGGAAATAACCAGGGTGCTGCAATAGAAAATAACTGTGAAGGAAGGGATAAGCAGGGAGATGTTATCTGGTTTATTTGCTTCAAAGGTTGTTGCAGTGCCTATGTGGGGCAAAGGTTGTAGTGTAGGGCAAAGATCAAAAGTAAGACCAGTTAGTTGGCTGTTGTAGTAACCAGCAGTTGCAACGGGAATTAGGGCGGAAACAGTGGAGACAGAGATAACAAGACAGACTCAAGATGTGTTTGGAGGTAGAACTGACAGGACACTAATTCATTGGATGTGGAAGAGAAGAAAGGAGAAGGTTCAGGATGGCTGATGAGTTCAGGACTTGAGCAGTTGGGTGGATGGTCATGCCGTTTATTGAAACTGGGAAGTCAGGGAGAAGAATCAATATATAAGAAAATAAAAAATTTTGTAGGACCTAATAGGTTTGAGAATAGCTGTCTGATTTCACCTGGATGAGCCTGGGGCTCAGGGAGAAGTCAGGACCAGGGTTGGGGGCATCGGCATGTAAGTGCCCCTTGAAGCCCTGGGACTAGGTCAGGTCACCTAGAGGAAGAATCACCCAGAACCAGGCTCTGAAACACTTCAGCACTTAGATGGAGGGCTTGAGAGGAGCAAAGGAGACTGTGAGAATGGCCAAAGAATGAGGAAAACGAAGAGGACCATGTCATGGGAACCAGAACAGGGAAGTGCCCCCATGAAAGACAGAACAGGAAGCGACCAGCTATGTCATTGCTTCTGAGAGCTGTGGGCTGGTGTTAGGAATAAAAGGTGTATCTTGGTTTGTTGTAGATAGTAAGCTCTTTAAGACAGTAGTAGTTGTGGCAATCCTGGCCTGATCTTGTTCCCATATTCCCGTGAACCAGACAGAGATGAATTTTACACCTTACTAGGAGAAACACTAGCTACTCAACAAGTCTTGTTTCTCTTGAATTTTGCTGTGCCTGACAGCAAGTATCCATTCCCTCCTTGATTTCCACAGATTTTGGTGAACATGAGAAACAGGAACTGGCAGTCACCCCTCAGGTTGGTGCCAGTTTTACCTGGTCCAGACCCACATCCCAGAGGTGTCTGCTGGTTATTACTCAGAAGGCACTGTGAGGCCTGTGACCACTTGAGGGAGCCAGAGAGCCAGGAATGGACTGGGGCCCAACTCGAGGATAGGGAAGCTGCTTGTGCTAAGCCCAGGGCTGAAGGGCAGAGGGCTGTGAGAGTCTAGCCGGACGTCCACGGGCAAATGTTTTATGAACTACAGCTGACATGCAAATACATGATATCATGATTCCAAAGAATAAAGAAAAGAAAAGCTTCAGAGCTATAGAAGCCCTTTGAAGAATTTAGAACAGTATTCTTTTGTCTCTTGCTGCTGGGATTACATTCTGAATTGCCCAGGAATCATGATTTCACATATTATGTTCTATTCTCAGAACACGCTGTCTCCATTTTAGGCCTAGGAAGAGCAGAATCCAAGTTGTGGGTGGTGATTACTATTAAAGGAAACAAAAGCTGTGTGGATCCTGAGGTTTTGGGGAAGGAAATGCAGGTGCTAATTTGGGGTTGGAGAAATTGCTGGCTGTAGTGTGGGGACCCTGCCAGGGATTGAGGCCTCAGGGAGCACTGAGTCAAGATGTGAGCTCAAACAGATGATGCTTTTCAACCTGGAATACGTAAGCCCCATAGCCCCAGTGAGCAGGTAGCCAGGGAAAGACTTTAGTTGTCTCTCTGTGCTTTTCTTCCTTAGATTCTCTGATGGGGGAGAGTTTTTGTCTTGTATACTTAATACCAGAATCTCAGTACTCAGAGGCTGTGGACTTTATTTTACTGCAGAAAGTAAAACTCTTTGGTATTTCTTTGCCACGCCTTTGCCCTGCCTTGTTTTGTCTTGTTTTAGTAATTATCATCTGCTTTAATTAGAGAAGCATGCTAAAGTTTAGCACTGTACCTCCTATTCCTAGGTGTCATTCTAAATCAAAGCTTAAGGTCTCTAGATTTAATTTTTCTCCAAAAGGAAAAAGGCTTTGGTTATATAGTCCTTTTCAAATAAAGTTTTATTAATACATGCTGTCCAGGCTCTCAGTGATCTGTGTTGGTGATGAGAAAGCATCATGCAGGTTTCTGTAAACACAGAACTCTGTCTGGCAGACTTGGGACCTTTTCCTGAGCTGGATGAAAGCCTAACCCAGCTTCCCAGCACTGAGAAAAAAACAGAATTATCTACTTTTACAGTGTAGGATTTCATGTTATCCAGCTGCAACATCATTGCTGTCATAGACAGCATCTCAGTCCCTGGAAACATAACCGCTGAGAGCAGGCCATCATAAGTGCTGCTTTGGGAGTATAGAATCTGACAAATACCCCAGTGTGTGCCTCCTCTAGAAACAAATAATGGAGGGGTGTAAATTAGAAAAGAAGGAGGTGATATAGGCATTATGATAGTAGGGCAAGAGTGGAGCAGCCAGGGATGGCAGATCAGATATGTGTGCTGCTGACAAGCTGATAACAGAAGGCACCGGAGCTCAGCAGTCTTCCCTCTGCTCCCTGTTGGCAAAGGAGTAAACTGAATCCAATTAAATGCATCGTGAGTTTTTGTTTTTATTTTTTTAAGAAGTAAGTATAAAGAATTTTATTTGAACCTAAACGTTGTTTCTGTTATCATTAGGTATGCTATGTTGACTATGGTTTTAGTGAAAATGTTGAAAAGAGCAAAGCATACAGATTGAACCCGAAGTTCTGTTCACTCTCATTCCAAGCTACAAAGTGTAAGCTCGCAGGTAAAAAGAAACTTTTATAAGAGCTCTCCACTTTGGTGTGTATCATCTTTGTATTTTGGGGTAGTTAAATCCTAAAGCGTACTAAGTATTTCCAGGTGTTAAATGTGTTATTTCTTGAAAGGCGTAAGTAAATTCATGTTTAATGTCCTCTCTATAGGATATGATCATTATAAAAATGTTATAATGTTTTTATATATTTTTGTTACATTATACATAACATATGGGCTTCCCTCATAGCTCAGTTGGTGAAGAATCTGCCTGCAATGCAGGAGACCCAGGTTCAGTTCCTGGGTTGGGAAGATCTCCTGGAGAAGGAAATAGCAACTCACTCCAGTATTACAGTTTTCTAAGAATAAAGAATAATTAGACTATGATAAAATTCACCTAGTACCCATATTACATTAAGCAGCATTTACTCTTTCTTTCATAAATCGGAAAATTCTTCGGTATTCTCAGTGCCATCATGGTGTACTTGAAAAGAAAGGGCGGGGGAAAGCTATCTAAATTTTCAATAAATGCATGTTTGTGAAAGAAATAATTGTGTATACTTAACTTAGAAACTGAAAAAAAAAAAAACCACCAAGGTTATACTTTTAGGAAGAATGTTACAAATCCATGACTATAAGACATAATTGGTTGCTAATTTTTTATATGCGTTAGTCTCTTTGTTTTAAATATGTGCTTGTATATAAAGTGAAGGCTGTTTCTCCTAAGGTAGAAATTCAGATTGATCATCAACTTCTCTTCTTGTTGTAAGATTGCCTGCAGCTAGACGGAGGAGCCTGGTAGGCTGCAGTCCATGGGGTCGCTGAGAATCGGGCACAACTGAGCGACTTCACTTTCACTTTTCACTTTCATGCATTGGAGAAGGAAATGGCAACACACTCCAGTGTTTTTGCCTGGAGAATCCCAGGGACAGAGGAGCCTAGTGGGCTGCCGTCAGTGGGGTCACACAGAGTCGGACATGACTGAAGCAGCTTAGCAGCAGCAGCAGTGTAATCACTCAAAAAGACTTTCACATTATAATGAATATTTTTAAACCTAAGGCTGGATACTACAAAGAAGTTTGTAAAACAAAGCTTCCCTATAAAATTTAAGAATTTTGTAGTAGATTCATGATTGTAGTAAGTAGCCAGAATGAATACAATCAATGTTTCTTAAAATGTTTCTTCTAATTAAATAGAAATTTAAATATTCAATATTTTTCAGGGTTGGAAGTTCTAAGTGATGATCCTGACTTAGTGAAAGTGGTGGAATCTTTAACTTGTGGGAAGATCTTTGCAGTGGAAATACTTGAAAAAACTGACATTCCACTGGTTGTTCTGTATGATACCTCAGGAGAAGATGACATCAACATCAATGCCACCTGCTTAAAGGCCATATGTGACAAGTCACTAGAGGTTCACCTTCAGGTACCACCATGACCCCTGTTGTCTGTTCACACATAGCACAGGAAATAAATTCACCAGAATAGAATGCGGTACATTTTAGGCTAACGTTAGATAGAGACAGAATACATATGTATTGAGAAAAAAGATAGAAGGGAGTTAAAAGTGGGGGAAAATGCCAAAACATAAATAGTAATTGTTAAGAATTGGATTTTTTAAAAAAAGAATTGGGTTTTTATTTTATTTTCAAGTTCCTACAAAGAGCATTAAGAATTGGATTTTTTATTTCTGAGTTCCTACAAAGAGCATATATTTTATATGAAATATTTTGCAAATATAAGGGAAGATAATTCAAAAGAAGGGAAAATTAGATCAGTGAAGATGTTCATTGAATTGCTAGCTTTAACATTTTTAAAATGTGAAGAACATAGATGTCTGCAGGAAAGGACACCTTTAAATAAATTGTGGAGCAGCCACTGTAAAGAATAGGATTAGGTGTTAAAAATGATTATTTTAGAAACTTCATAACAACATTGGAAAAATATTGTTTTAATAATTATCAATAGAACAACAGTGAATTACCTTCATACTTCATATTATGATTTGACTAAAAGTGGCTAAAATTAAACCTTTTCTGTTTTTTTTAAAGTTACTAAAATTCACGTGGGCCATTGGCAAGGATTAGAAAGTAGACTAATAATGAGATTGATCTTTTGAGAGTTGTTTGTTTTCACTTCTGTTAATATTGCAAAAATATTTATATAATAATTCTTTTTCTAAATTAATGGGACTAAGATCTTGGCATCCAGTCCCTTCCATGGCAAATAGATGGGGAAAAAGTGAAAACAGTGACAGACATTATTTTCCTGAGCTCCAAAATCACTGCAAATGGCGACTGCAGCCACAAAATTAAAAGACGCTTGCTCCATGGAAGAAAAGCCATGACAAACCTAGTGTTGGTTGCTCAGTCTTGTCTGACTCTGTGCGACCTCAAGGACTGTAGCCTGCCAGGCTCCTCTGTCCACGTAGTTCTCCAGGCAAGAATACTGGAGTGGGTTGCCATTCCTTTCTCCAGGGATCTTCCTGACCTAGAGATTGAACCTGGGTCTCCCTCATTGCAGGCAGATACTTTACCGTCTGAGCCACAAGGGTAGTCTCAAACCTTAGACAGTGTGTTGACAAACAGACATCGCTTTGCTGACAAAGCTCCGTATAGTCAAAGCTGTGGTATTTTCCAGTAATCATGTACAGATGTGAGAGTTGGACCATAAAGAAAGCTGAAACTGAAAGTGAAAATCATACAGTCGTGTCTGACTCTTTGCAACCCCATGGACTATACAGTCCATGGGATTCTCTGGGCCAGAATACTGGAGTGGGTAACCTTTCCCTTCTCCAGGGGATCTTCCCAACTTAGGGATCAAACCCAGGTCTTCCACATTGCAGGCAGATTCTTTACCAGCTGAGCCACAAGGGAGGCCCAAATAAGGCTGAGTGCCAAAGAACTGATGCTTTTGAATTGTGGTGCCAGAGAAGACTCTCAAGAGTCCCTTGGACAGTAAGGAGTTCAGACCAATCAATCATAAAGGAAATCAACTCTGAATATTCACTGGAAGGACTGATGCTGAAACTCCAGTTCTTTGGCCACCTGCTGCAAAGAGCTGACTCATTGGAAAAGACCCTGATGCTGGGAAAGATTGTGGGCAGGAGGAGAGGGGGATTACAGGGGATGAGATAGTTGGATGGCATCATTAACTCAGTGGACATGAGTTTGACCAAACTCCAGGAGATGGTGAAGTACAGGGAAGCTTAGCATGCTGCAGTGCGTGGGGTCACAAAGAGTCAGATATGACTTAGCAGCTGAACAACAACAAAATTAATGGGGAGAAGATAAACCAGAGTTAAAGATACTCTTAGCCTATTAGGGGAAAGTGGTAATAATATAATATATGCAGAATGTCTACTCTGTGCCTGATACAACTGAGAGCAGATACTCCTTTTGAAAGAGAGATAGCCAAACTAGTTTTTCACATTTGCATTATGAATTTCATTCTATCCTATCTGTCTTCCGACTTGCTTCGAAAATTGTAAAATGCAGAGACTTTCAGTGAACTAGGTCTATCCCCTTAGGTAGGTAAGAGCTGCACTCTCCTCAAGCATCCTTGGTGTGTCCTTTGTTCCAGGTTGATGCCATGTACACTAATGTCAGAGTGACTAACATTTGCTCCGATGGCACACTCTACTGCCAAGTGCCTTGTAAGGGTCTGAACAAGCTCAACGACCTTCTGCATAAGATAGAGGAATACTTCCACTGTAAGGTATGGCTGAGCAGCATCTATTTCCAAGATGAGTCCTAGCATTGCAAACAAGAGGCGTCACTAAATTGTATTCTTGCACTAAGTTTTGAACAGTTTAAGATAGAATCTCTAAAAATGTAAGATCCCCAGACTTAAGGATTTGAAACAGAACCCCTCCATGCTTTCTGCAGGGTAGAATGAGGATAATAATAGTGAGTATCCACAGGGCCTGGCTTATAGAAAGTGCTCAATGATGGGTCAAGGTGCAGTTGAGGAGCCTACAGTGCAGCTGCCTGTGACTGTCGTCTTGTGCAGCTGGCTCCTCTGCCTGGACAAAGACAGAACCATGGAAATTACAGGGAGAATAAAACTTACAAGGCATCATTCCCCAAGCTCTTCATGGTCCCTGAGAAAACCTGTACCCTGGTAAATGTGGTTCTACAGTTATACTTATTAATAATCTCTTACCACCTATAATGCAGGAGACCTGGGTTCGATCCCTGGGTTGGGAAGATCCCCTGGAGAAGGGAAAGGCTACCTGCTCCAGTATTCTGGCCTAGAGAATTCCATGGACTGTATAGTCCATGGGGTCGCAAAGAGTCGTACATGACTGAGCTAGTTTCACTTTCACTCTTAGTTTACCCTTTAATTCTAGTATCATTTTCTCTGAATCAAGATCTGTGAAGGTTTTCTTTTAAGTTCCTAAAGGAATTTCCTTACCTCCATTAGGACATTGTGGTCGTAATCCACAATATGCTGTGGTTTCCAAATGACTAAACTCCTGTGCCCCTTCAACTATGACCCCCTTACCCTAGAAGTGAACGCTTCTCTCTAACCTACAGAGCACCTCAAGGGCCTCACAGCACTTGTACGCAGGATTGTTTCAGCTGTTTGGACGTTTGTTTGCTTTACTAGAGTGTAGGCTTCCTGAGGGCAGAGACTGAGCCTCCCCAGGTTCTGGTAAGTACCTAATTCATTTAGGTACTGTAGTATGTTATCTAGTGTCTTACATAAAATCAGTATTCCAGAATATTTGCTGAATCGGAATAAACTTGTGTTCAGACTACAGCCTAGAATCAAGACGTTAGATCTGTAACTTTACCTCTTTCTCCATTGCAGATATCTTGGAGGTATCTCAGGAGCATTACTTAAGTTTGATTTGCTAATCTATCCTAGAGAAATCTGAGACACCCAGAGGGTGGACTATAATTATTCATTTACATGTATGTGCTTATTATCTATAGTGATGAAAAGCACCCTTGATAGTTCTTAGTGCCCTGGGAACTCAAGTGGAGGGAGATATTGCCTTTGGGGAGAGTAGAAACATTTACCCTGAAGGAAAGAAGCAATGGCAGGTCCCCAGCTTCAAGCTACAGAGAGGAGGAGGATGAAGATACTGAACTGGCACTGATATCCACATTTGTATTGATAACATTTCTTTTGTTTTGGAATTAAATCTTTTCTTTGAATCTGAATGTTAACAGAAGAGAAGAGGAGGCCTAATAGACAGTTAACCTAACCACCTCCCTCTCGTCCAGGCTGTTCTTTTTATCAGATTCATCCTCCTCCTCTGTATTTAACTAATGGTGCCAGAGCCTTGATGAATCATCCTGACCTCTATGCTATCATTTTTAGACATGTTAACAGGGCTGATTTATGATCCATGTGCAAGGAAGGAGAATAGAAACATTCACTCTAAAGGAAAGAGTAGACGGCTGCCACCAACAAGCACAGGAGAAAAAAGACCGAAGCCCTACAAGCCCAGTACGCATGCTGTGTCCGCTGCAGTGCAGGCCTCACTGGAAGTCTGATCATGGACAGGGAAGCAGTCGACCTGCACCACAGCAGGCATGTGGCAACGTGCTCTTTGCTGTGAGTAATGAGTGTGTCATGTGTTTGTGTTTTGCAGCACATGACTTCTGAGTACTTCGTTTCATTACCCTTCTGTGGGAAAGTCTGCCTCTTCCACTGCAAAGGAAAATGGCTACGAGTAGAGGTAAAATTAGTCACTTGACTATTTTTTAAATTTAAGATGAAATATTTCACATGCACAAACAACATTTTTGTTTGTTTGTTTAAAAAAAAATCACCAGTTTAAGAAATGAAACATGACTATTACAGTTGACCCTGCCTGTCAGCAGCCCTTGTTTTTTACTTCCTCCCCTGGGGATACCAGCTGAATTTGGTATTTCTCATTCCTCTTCACTGCTTTATACTTTTACTATATTTGTGTCTATACAAAAACACTTTTACTATCTGTATATTTAAAAATAGAAATAATCAAAATACAGAAATGAATAGTATGTATAAAGTCGTTCAGTTGCCCAGTCTTATCTGACTCCTTGCAAACCCATGGACTGCAGCATGCCAGCCTCCCTGTCCCTCAGTATCTCCCAAAGTTTGCCCAAGTTCATGTCTATTGCATCGGTGATGCCATCCAGCCATCTCCTCCTCTGACGCCCTCATACTTACAGTAATACTTAAAGTAAAAACATAAATACTTAAAGTAATACTTATAGTAAAAACGTGAATAAAGTATAACTGAATGAATGTTTTAAAAATTTATATAAATCGTAAAATGTATTTTACGAAAAACAAAAGAAATGCAAAAAAGCACAGTGGCTGTCTGAGGAGGCCTTACAAATAGCTGTGAAAAGAAGACAAGTGAAAAGCAAAGGAGAAAAGGAAAGACATAGCCATTTGAATGCAGAGTTCCAAAGAATAGCAAGGAGAGGTAAGAAAGCCTTCCTCGGTGATCAGTGCAAAGAAATAGAGGAAAACAATAGAATGGGAAAGACTAGAGATCTCTCCAAGAAAATTAGATGTACCAAGGAAACATTTCATGCAATGATGGGCTCGATAAAGGACAGAAATGGTGGGGACCTAACAGAAGCAGAATATATTAAGAAGAGGTGGCAAAAATACACAGAAGAACTGTACAAAAAAGGGAGCTTCATGACCCAGATAATCATGATGGTGTGATCACACACCTAGAGCCAGACATCCTGGAATGTGAAGTCAAGTGGGCTTTAGGAAGCATCACTACGAACAAAGCTAGTGGAAGCAATGGAATTCCAGTTGAGGTATTTCAAATCCTGAATGATGATTCTGTGAACGTGCTGCACTCAACATGCCAGCAAATATGGAAAATGCAGCAGCAGCCACCGGACTGGAAAAGGTCAGTTTTCATTCCAGTCCCAAAGAAAGGCAATGCCAAAGAACGCTCAAACTGCCACACAGTTGCACTCATCTCACACGCTAGTAAAGTAATGCTCAAAATTCTCCAAGCCAAGCTTCAGCAGTACGTGAAACATGAACTTCCAGATGTTCAAGCTGGTTTTAGAAAAGGCAGAGGAACCAGAGATCAAATTGCGAACATCTGATGGATCATCAAAAAGCAAGAGAGTTCCAGAAAAACATCTATTGCTGTTTTATTGACTATGTCAAAGCCTTTGACTGTGTGGATCACATAAATTGTGGAAAATTCTGAAAGAGATGGGAATACCAGACCACCTGACCTGCCTCTTGGGAAACCTGTACGCAGGTCAGGAAGCAACAGTTAGAACTGGACATAGAACAACAGACTGGTTCCAAATAGGGAAAGGAGTACGTCAAGGCTGTATATTGTCACCCTGCTTATTTAACTTCTATGCAGAGTACATCATGAGAAATGCTGGGCTGGAAGAAGCACAAGCTGGAATCAAGATTGCCAGGATATCAATAACCTCAGATATGCATATGATACCACCCTTATGGCAGAAAGTGAAGAGGAACTGAAAAGCCTCTTGATGAAAGTGAAAGAGGAGAGTGAAAAAATTGGCTTAAAGCTCAACATTCAGAAAACGAAGATCATGGCATCTGGTCCCATCACTTCATGGGAAATAGATGGGGAAACAGTGTGAGACCTTTTTTGGGGGGGCTCCGAAATCACTGCAGATGGTGATTGCAGCCATGAAATAGAAGACGCTTACTCCTTGGAAGGAAAGTTATGAGCAATGTAGACAGCATATTAAAAAGCAGAGACATTACTATGCCAAGAAAGGTCCGTCTAGTCAAGGCTGTGGTTTTTGCAGTGGACATGTATGGATGTGAGAGTTGGACCGTGAAGAAAGCTGAGCACCAAAGAATTGATGCTTTTGAACTGTGGTGTTGGAGAAGACCCTTGAGAGTCCCTTGGACTGCAAGGAGATCCAGCCCATCCATCTTAAAGGAGATCAGTCCTGGGTGTTCATTGAAAGGTCTGATATTGAAGCTGAAATTCCAATACTTTGGCTGCCTCATGTGAAGAGCTGACTCATTTGAAAAGACCCTGATGCTGGAAAAGATTGAGGGCAGGAGGAGAAGGGGACAACAGAGGATGAGATGGTTGG
The DNA here is from genome assembly GCF_016772045.2 of Ovis aries. Classification (NCBI taxonomy): domain Eukaryota; kingdom Metazoa; phylum Chordata; class Mammalia; order Artiodactyla; family Bovidae; genus Ovis; species Ovis aries. The sequence goes on along the minus strand of NC_056055.1, from coordinate 50,169,257 downwards.
ATGGCATCATTGACTCAATGGACATGAGTTTGGGTGAACTCCAGGAGTTGGTGATGGACAGGGAGGCCTGGTGTGCTGCGGTTCATGGGGTTGCAAAGAGTTGGACATGACTGAGCGACTGAACTGAACTGAACTGAAAATGTATTGATTCTTCTGAAACATGCTTTTTCATTCCTTATGTTTGTGATGTAATCTGTTTTCCGTGCTATATAACAGTGTATTAATATGCCAACATTATCACTCCCTTCACCTGACAGTGATATTTAGCTTGCATCAAATTTTTTATTATAAACAGTGCTACCCTGAAACTTCCCATGCACATCTCACAGGGTGCATATATAGGAGTTGGATTTCTGGGTGTAGGGAGTTGCTCTCCAGAGTCACCCTCCCTTAATGTTGTAGCCCTTTGAAAGTTCTGACTTCTTGGGGGAGTCTCATGCCCTCCCTCCCCCTTGCCTAAGATTGCTTGGGTTTCAGTTTTCACATACTGTTCCAGTGCCTAATAATTGTTTTATTTTTCTTGCAAGCTCAGTTATGAATTTTAAGTGAAAGTGAAAGTGAAGTCGCTCAGTCGTGTCCGACTCTTTGCGACCCATGGACTGTAGCCTACCAGGCTTCTCTGTCCATGGGATTTTCCAGGCAAGAGTACTGGAGTGGGGTGCCATTTCCTTCTCCAGGGGATCTTCCCCACCCAGGGATTGAAACCGGGTCTCCCGCATTGTAGGCAGACGCTTTACTGTCTGAGCCACAGTTTTCTTAGTGTTCCCTAACTTTGGGCTTCCCAGGTGGCACAGTGGTAAAGAATCCACCTGCCAGTGAAGGAGATGCAGGTTTAATCCCTGGGCCAGGAAGACACCCTGGAAAAGGAAATGGCAATCCAATCCAGTGTTTGTGCCTGGAAAATTCCATGGACAGAGGAGCCTGGTGGGCTACCGTCCTTGGGGGTCAGAGTGGGACACTACAGTGGCATCATAACTTTGGACTAACTGTATGAACGTGGCTGTAGGCTAGAGGTTTGACCAGAGTATGTGGCACTTCAAAATACTACTAAATATTCTAATATTCTGAAAAGCCCGTGTGATCATTGTCTAGTCAGCAAACACCAATTCTGAAGAATCAGGATGTGGATGTTTAACAAGTATATAGAATTTTTGTGACCAGAGTTCAATATAGCTAGCTGTAGTGTTATTATTAATACAGGACTTGTATGTTTTTCTCATGGGCATGAGGACGTCATATTACACTTTCTGTTTCTCAGCTTTTTGTTTTCTCAGCTTACTGTCAAAGTCTGTCAATATGTTTGTTTGAAACGAAATCAAAACCAAATTTTAAACGGAAAAAAAATTGCAAAAGAATCAGATTCTGGCTTCAATATAGTTTGTATCTGTAAACTGATGTTAAAATGCTTTTACAATGCTATTTAGGAAGGCACAATTTGGTAGCTTCAATTTTTCACTTATAGCTTTTTCTAAACAAGAGCCCAAAAAACTGCCACCTTAATTTTTTTTTGCTTCAAGTACTTTTAAGCACTTCAAGGTTCAATATGAAGTGCAGGTAAAACCCTCTCATTTTCAAAATTACTAAGAGTAAACAATACACTGGATAGTGAGCAGAATATGAAAATGCAGGCTACTTCATCAAAAATTTTAAGGGATTTGTTATATTTTATCATATATTTATTTGTTTTTCAGAGGCAGGTTTTGGATTTTTGTGGTTGCTGTTTCTTTCTTTTCAGCTGCTGCTGCTTTTTTTTCTTTCTTTCTTTTTTTTTTTTTTTTTGATACCTAGTTTTCCCAGTTACTAAATTGCAAATCTGGGCTCAATTTCATTTTTCCTGCCTTTCCTTTGTTATAGTGGTTCTTAACCTAGGTGCAGAGACCTCTACTTACAGGGAGTGCCTGAATCCATCTACCATAATCATATCCATATTGGGTGTGTGTGTGTGTGTGTGTGTATGTGCATGATGTATTTTGGAGGGAAAGTATTCATAATTTTCATAAGATTCTGAAAGAAACCAACCCTAAGAAGGTAAGAATCATTGCTTTATCGAGTTTTAATACAACATAGCAACATTTTGATAACTTAATTGTACTGATTTTCCCTTTTAGTAAATCTTAATCATGACCACTTCAATAAAAGCATCAGTTTTGAAATAATTATTGTCATTAATGTGAATGTGTCTTAGAAAGTCGAGATCTGGGTATATGACTAAAAGTTATGTGCTTAGCTATAAACTTCAAAGCATGACTTGTTAAAAAGAACACAACATTATTTGAATTTTAAGGCTCTGTGCTGTCTAGTGTATAATATATAAATGCATAAATGCTTAATTTTTAAGCCTTTTATTTTGAAATAATTTCAGACTTAAAAAGTTGAAAAAATATTTCAGAGTTCCCATATACCTTTACCTTTTACCCACCATTGCCAAATGATAACATCTTGTATAACCATTATCAAAACCAGGAAATTAACACTGATACAATATTATTAACTAATCTGCAGAACATACTGATGTTCCCACATTGTCCTCCAAATGTCCTTTTTCTGGTCCTCCAAGTTGTATTTAGTTGTCCTATCTTAGTTTCCTCTAACCTGACAGTTGCTCAGTCATTGTTGTTTGTGGCCTTTTGAAGAATAGCAATATTTTGTAAAGTATCTCTCAACTTTAGTTTCTCCATGTCAGTTAGAACTGGGCATGGAACAACAGACTGGTTCCAAATAGGAAAAGGAGTACGTCAAGGCTGTATATTGTCACCCTGCTTATTTAACTTATATGCAGAGTACATCATGAGAAACGCTGGGCTAGAAGAAGCACAAGCTGGAATCAAGATTGCCAGGAGAAATATCAATAACCTCAGATATGCATATGACACCACCCTTATGGCAGAAAGTGAAGAGGAACTAAAAAGCCTCATGATGAAAGTGAAAGAGGAGAGTGAAAAAGTTGGCTTAAAGCTCAACGTTCAGAAAACTAAGATCATGGCATCTGGTCCCATCACTTCATGGGAAATAGATGGGAAACAGTGGAAACAGTGTCAGACTTTATTTTGGGGGGCTCCAAAATCACTGCAGATGGTGACTGCAGCCATGAAATTAAAAGACATTTACTCCTTGGAAGGAAAGTTATGACCAACCTAGATAGCGTATTGAAAAGCAGAGACATTACTTTGCCAACAAAGGTCCCTCTAGTCAAGGCTATGGTTTTTCCAGTGGTCATGTATGGATGTGAGAGTTGGACTGTGAGGAAAGCTGAGCACTTAAGAATTGATGCTTTTGAACTATGATGTTGGAGAAGACTCTTGAGAGTCCCTTGGACTGCAAGGAGATCCAACCAGTCCATTCTAAAGGAGATCATTCCTGGGTGTTCTTTGGAAGGAATGATGCTAAACCTGAAACTCCAGTACTTTGGCCACCTCATGCGAAGAGTTGACTCATTGGTAAAGACCCTGATGCTGGAAGGCATTGAGGGCAGGAGGAGAAGGGGACGACAGAGGATGAGATGGCTGGATGGCATCACCGACTTGATGGACGTGAGTTTGAGTAAACTCCAGGAGTTGGTGATGGACAGGGAGGCCTGGCGTGCTGATTCATGGGGTCTCAAAGAGTTGGACACGACTGAGCAACTGAACTGATAATCAGGTTATACCTTTTTGACAAATACTTTTTCACTGCATGCTCAAGTACTTTCTCATTGCATGCTCAAATACTTTAGATAAATATCTAGTATTATTTTTATTGCTATCAAATTGTGATTATCTACCTTTCAGGTAGCAGAGGTATTCATTCTCTTAATGACACATAGAAAGTTAGGGAAAGAAAGATGATTAATGAAAAGCAGATCCTGTGTTTAAGTGATGTATTTGCTCTTGACATTTCAACTTGTCTAACTTTAGCACATACATATTCTGAACTTATTCCATACATCCAGCCAACTTTATTCAATGCAGAGGCCATTACTCCCCATTTCCCTGTAGAAGTGATCAGCCTTCACTCTGCACCATCTTCCAGTCAATCTTCAATCACTGACACTTGACTTCTGCCCACACTCCATCAGAGAGCCTGTTCTTGTAAAAGCGTCTTTATTATGCAGTCAAATTAGTATCTTCCAGGTCTTATCTTTCCAAACCTCTTTGCATCAAATAGTGGTGAAACTTGAAATTCTCTTCTCACTAAAGTACCATATTATCAAATGCTAATCTTCCTTGTGATAGTCTAATGATTCTTTCTCTTATTTTTCACCCAAAACCTCCCTCCATCCCCACTTCTGAAATGTCACTGTCAGTGCCCCCAAGTCCTGTCTTGGCTTATCAGTCTTCTTGGCCTCTTTATCCTTCTGGGTAATCCTGTCTCGTAGTTTCAGGTACCATTTCAGCCCTAATGACTTCCAAATTCATTTTCCAGCCCCTGGTGAACTGTAGATTTAAGCAAAAAGCCAGCCTAATTGTTCATTTCACAGACTTTAAGTTCTCTGTGTCTGAAACCAAAATACTTTCTCCCCATCGTTACCTTTTTCCCATGTCTCTGTTTTAGTGGTACCTCCCTTTGTGCAGCCATTCAGGCTATTTCTTAAGAGTTATCTTTGAATCCTACATCTTCCTCAGCCCCGTAGTGTAACTTATCACCAAATGCTGCTGATTTTACATCTTTGTCAATTCTTGCCCAGATCACTGCAGTAACCACGCCAACTGTTTTCCTCTGCCTTCACCGTTGTCTTCCTCAAGTCAAGCTCTGTACCACTAAGATTGAGCAACCCAAAATGCAAATAGTAACACATCCAGTTTATGATGAGATTTACTGTTTCCACAGGACTACTTGTTGTTTGTTAAACATGACTGATCTCATTTAATGTTTGCAAAACCCTGTTATCCCTGTTTGTACTGATGAGGAAAGTAACTCAGCTAATAAGCAGGGTGATTGACATGTAACTGTCTGAGCCACCAGGGAAGCCGGAAACCAAATCTATCAGATCCCAAAGCCCTCATTAGCAATTTTATAAAGTTGACCACCTCATTCTTCTACTTAAGGCATGACATTGGCTTCTAATCTGCAGGGTAAAGTCTCAGTTCTTGAAGACATGTCTGGCTCTGCTGACCTTCCGTTTGCCTGTCTCCCAGCCTCACCTGTTGCCTTGGCTGGCCTCTCACTTGATGCTCTAATATAACCACAATGCTTGTAGTCACTACATGTGAGAAATATGTGTGTGCCTTTGCCCATCCTCTCCCCTCTATTTGAAATGTCACAGTTAGCCTCTAACTAGACTCCTACCAATCAATCTGGTTTACTCCCATTCATCATTTAAGGTCCAGCTCTGAAAGGACATAAACTTGTGAAATTTACAAAACTTCAGTTTGTGAAAAAGGAAATACACGTGACTAATAAATGTGATTATTTCTTAAAGTGACAAAAATTTACACAACTTAAATTATCCAAAGTGATTTGTTAGATAAGTCACAATGGATAGACTTAGGTAAAATTACATAGAAGACAAATGACATGAAATATTTTTATGAGACATTGTGTGGAAGGCTGTCAACTATGAAATAGTATCTACAAACATGTTGTAATTTGTAAATCTAATTATTGTGAATCATAGATAAAAGACTAGACAGATAACTGTAACCTATAGTAGATGAAGAGTGATTTTTATATCATTCTTTTTAAGTATCTAAATGTTCTATAGTATAGGCATTTTACTAAAATAAGAAAAGTAAATTTTGGTGAAAAAAGTACCAATTCTAGGCTTTCCTTCCTTCTGAAAGCTAGATCTAATATCTACCTCCTGCTGGGTCAGTTAACCACCCTGTGTGTTCTCATAATACCCCATGCATATCTTCATTATCACCCTTAGTGCAGTATAGTATGGCATGTATTTGTCTCCTCTCTCATAGCACTAGGAGCTTTTTGAGAAGGGGTGGTATATCTCTGTAGCCCAGTTATGCCTGGATATGGCAAGCATCCATACCAATGTATATATTTGGTATGTGAGCATGAATAAATGAATAGATTAAAAAATATTGTTCCATGGGACTGTTTGTGTTTATCATATCTTAAGAGGTTTAGAAATTTATGCTATTAATCAGGCATTACCTGGGGCAGTAGAAAAAGGCTTCACTTTTGGTGAATCTGACTTCAAGCTGAGAGTGACCCAGTTCTTGGCAGTCATCGTATTGAAAGCACCACCACCACGCTTGGGTAGCAGTTAGTGCAGTTGTAGATGTGAAATCTTAGCCCAGATAACCACCCCAGTGGGGTTGTATTTGGCCAATGTGAATATTTACCAGGCTTTTCTGATGGTGAAGAGAAAGCCTTTCAGCAGGTAAAGAATCCACCTGCAATGCAAGAGACACAGCAGACACAGTTTCAATCCCTGGTTCAGGAAGATCCCCTGGAGATGGGCATGACTCCAGTATTCTTGCCTAGAGAATCCCATGGACTGAGGAGCCTGGCGGGCTCCAGTCCCAAGAATCGTAAAGAGTTGGACAGCTGAGCAACTAAGCACAAACACACACAAATATTTAACAATGGCAAATACCACAGTGGTATTTTAGGGGCATCTTAGGGGAAACTGGGCTTCCCTGGTGGCTCAGACAGTAAAGTGTCTGCCTACAACATGGGAGACCCAAGTTCAATCCCTGGACCGGGAAGATCTCCTGGAGAAGGAAATGGCAACCCCACTCCAGCATTCTTGCCTGGAAAATCCCGTGGATGGACAAGCCTGGTAGGCTATGGGGTCACAAAGAGTCAGACACGACTGAGCGACTTCACTTCAGGGGAAACTGGGCATTTAAAGATACATCCAGAATCTCATATTGTGATGTTGCCATTTGACCACAGGTTGGTAATTATTCAGTATTCTTGGGCTTCCCTGTTGGCTCAGATGGTAAAGAATCTGCCTGCAATGAGGGAGACCTGGGTTTGATCCCTGGGTTGGGAAGATCCCCTGGAGGAGGACATGGCAACCCACTCTAGTATTCTTGGGCTTCCCTGGTAGTTCAGCTGGTAAAGAACCCATCTGCAATGTAGGAGACCTTGGTTCAGTTCCTGGATGGGGAAGATCCCCTGGAGAAAGGATAGGCTACTCACTGCAGTATTCTGGGACTTCCCTAGTGGCTAGATAGTAAAGAATCCACCTGCAATGTGGGAGACCTGACTTTCTTGGTTCCAATTTTTAGTTATGCCAAATGATACAAATTATCATTGGGCTTTCTGACTAGGCTACAAAATAGCAAAATATGTTTTAAAAATATATAGTATTTACCTACTACAAGTGAAATTCTGTCTCTGAATTCTATTAATTTCCTAATTACTGAGACACAGTAGTTTTTCTGTCCCTCATGTGCTAATATTTTGCAGAACTGCATCTTATACTCAACATCATATAATGATATACCAAATTGTTTTATAATCATTGGTGTCCTAGAGTTGCAAACATAGTAATTATTACTATATTTATGAATTAACAGCAAGATGTCAATTCTACTGTAAAAGAATATCTATTTGGGAAACAAGTACATTTCAAAATAAGAGAAAATTTAACCAGCATATAGTCTTTGTTGTTTTTTATAATGCATTTTAGAGTTGTATGGAATGAAATTGAACAGAACCATTTTGGCCTGTTGGATATGCTAATAAATCAGCCAACACTTGTCTCTCCACAGATCACAAATGTGCACAGCAGCCGGGCCCTTGACGTTCAGTTCCTGGACGCTGGCACTGTGACGTCTGTAAAAGTGTCCGAGCTCAGGGAAATCCCCCCTCGGTTTCTCCAAGAAATGATCTCAGTGCCACCTCAGGTACTGTATGTACAGCCTGGGAGACTAACTGGAGGGAATTTGAACGCATTCATAATCACATTGTGAGATGCTCTCTCAGGTTTTGATAATGATTGAGCTTACAGCAAAGCTGGAAATAATCCAAATGTGGAGTGGCCAACTGGATTTCAGATGTAAAATTTTGCTTAGACAAGGCTGCCAGTCAGACTTAGAGAATGTTGTTTGATAAATGTTTTTTCAAGCATGTTGAGTCATCAGGCTATATTGTCCAGTTAGAGATTCTATTTTAATAATTAGATGACTGTGCTGGCCTTCTACACAGTTTCAGGATATTTTATGTCAATATTTACTTCCAGAGTTCTTAATTAAGTAACCTGTCTTGGATATGTTTATATTTAACCTTTTCCACATAGATTTCGGGGGCTTGCCTGATAGCTCAGTTGATAAAGATTCCGCCTGCAATGCAGGAGTCCCTGGTTCGATTCCTGGGTTGGGAAGATCCACTGGAGAAGGGATAGGCTACTCACTCCAGTATTCTTGGGCTTCCCTTGTGGCTCTGCTGGTAAAGAATCCACCTGCAATGCAGGAGACCTGGGTTTTATCCCTGGGTTGGGAAGATTCCCTGGAGAAGTATTCTGGCCTAGAGAATTCCACTGACCATATAGTCCACAGGGTCGCAAAGGGTCAGACATTACCAAGCGACCTTCACTTCATTTCCATAGATTTCAGTGAAAAGATTAACTATAGTCTATCATTCCTCTCTTGATAGAAATCCAGATGATAAGAAGTTTGAACACCTCTGACCTCTGTACCCCTTGTTAGAACACCCATCCAGGGCCAGCCTTACCTAGGAAAGGTTCCCAGGGCTGGAGGGGAAGGGGGATCTGTCCTACTGCTTCTGAGTGTCTGAAGGTTATGCAAAGTGTACCTTCTTGGTAAAAGCCACTATAAGTTTTTCTATTAACCTTACTGAATTTGTTGTTTGATAATTGTGAAGTTGGGAGAACCTTTATAACCAGCTAGGCCAAGCCTCTGGCTAACAGCATCTCCCTAAGAGGTTGAGAGTAGCAAACGGATGGCCTTTGGCCAAGGCTGATCCATGAATATTGAATCTGAGCTGTTGGCTCGTATAGTGTTTTAAAATGTGAGTTAGTCGTTTGCTTCTATCTTCTGAAACTAGAAAATGTGACTCTACTGAGCAGTCCCTTTTATAGGACAGCACTCTAAGGGAGCTTGGGAGTGCTGTTCTCTGTAGGGGAGGGTGCAAGCTCTCCAGTGCCCAGGCCCCAGCCAGCCTGCCTCACTCCCTCATGCCTACTAGGTAGCGTCTGGTCTCAGTGACCACCCCACACAAAAAGGAGCTTCATCCAAGGGGCACAGTGGGAGACTGGGGGCCCTCAAGGGTGAAGAAAGGTGTGACAGTGAGCGTGGGGCTCAGAAAGGAAAGGAGGAATGTAAGAATCCTGGAAGTAAATTTGATCTCCTTCACAAAATTGCCTCCATCAATTCAAAGGCTCCCATGAGACTGGAGGGAGTCCCTGGGGTTATCTTTTCCTACCTGAGGTAGACATTCTCCAGAAGCTTGTGCAGTGATGGTGGGAGCTAGAAAGCATCAGGGAAAATGAGGCTTTTAGGTATCGACAGGTTTCAGTTTTTCTTAGCCTTCTTAATTCTCATAACAACCTCGTTCAAAAGTGAAAGTGGCTCAGTCTTGTCCGACTCTTTGCAACCCTATGGGCTGTAGGCCATGGAATTCTCCAGGCCGGAATACTGGAGTGGGTAGCCTTTCCCTTCTCCAGGGGAATCTTCCCAACCCAGGGATAGAACCTAGGTCTCCCACATTGCAGGTGGATTCTCTACCAGCTAAGCCACAAGGGAAGCCCTCCTTCAAATAAGTGAGCACGAGTGCCTGGGGTACTCTAGAAATGCTTTATGCAGCAGTAAATCTCCACGAAGAGTTCAACAGTGAGTCAGATTTCCTCCAAATGACACTTCATTTTTTTTTTTTAAGTTGGACTTAGAGGAAGGATTTCAATATAAGTCCTAATCTTGTTTTCATGACCTTGTGACCTCACTTACACAGGTTAGTATGTCTGAGTCTGTTTCACCATCTGTGAAATCAGATGGCAACACTAGCCGGCCAGTATTATAGTATTGTATTGTAAGGTGAGAAGTCCGTACCTTTATAACCCTGGCTCATAGGAATAAAGATAATGGTAGTAATATAAATAGGAACACAGACGCTCCAGCCCAAGAGCTGTGATTGTCACTATTAGCTGTTGCTTGCTTTCTATCTTGGTAACATTTGACTTGTATGAAAATAATATTGACATTACTCTCAAGTACCTATTTTAAGATGGTGTGCCCTCTTCCATTGTGTTTTATTTTCAGGCTATCAAGTGCTGTTTAGCAGATCTTCCGCAATCTATTGGCATGTGGACCCCTGATGCTGTGCTTTGGCTAAGAGATTCTGTTTTGAATTGCTCAGACTGTAGCATTAAGGTTAGTTATCTTAGTGGTCTTGATAAACGGGAGCTTGTCAGCCAAAAGGACTCATTTGGTTTTTGTGAAAGAATTTTATCTTTCTGTAAATTGATGCTTTCACATCTGACACACTTTTGTAGTTAGGAAATTGATTACATGTGTAGCTATGAGACATTTCATGGTTTAATTTTTATTTAAGAATTTATCCTGTATCTGCAGTATTATGTTTAAACCTTTTATATAACTTTTTGATTATTAATAAAGTAGCAGATAGTTTTCAGCTCTTAAATTTGCTCCATGATAAGGAATTAAGTACCCAACAAAGGACCACAATCTCTCTCTTTTTTCATTAAGATTTATTTACTTATGTTTATTTTTTTGGCTGTGTTGGGTCTTCATGCTGCATGAGCTTTTCTGTAGTTGTGGAGAGCAGGGGCTACTTTCTTGTTGCGGAGCGAGGACTCTAGTGCACTGGTTCAGCAGTTGAGGCACGTGAACGTAGTTGCTCTACAGCACATGGGATCTTCCCAGACCAGGGATTGAACTGATGTCCCTTGCATTACAAGGTGGATTCTTAATCACGGGACCACTAGAGAAGCCCTGGGCCATATATTTCTTGATAAATGTTTCTTTAAAGGCCATTTAAGTAAGTCCTGTGTGTCTTTTTTTTCCTAAAGTAAAATGAATTATAAACAAATTTTGCTTATAATCTTGGTTTTTTGTCTCTTTCCTGCTGCTGCTGCTAAGTTGCTTCAGTCGTGTCTGACTCTGTGCGACCCCATAGACGCAGCCCACCAGGCTCCCCCATCCCTGGGATTCTCTAGGCAAGAATACTGGAGTGGGTTGCCATTTCCTTCTCCAGTGCATGAAAGTGAAAAGTGAAAGTCAAGTCGCTCAGTCGTGTCCGACTCTTAGCAACCCCATGGACTGCAGCCTACCAGGCTCCTCTATCCATGGGATTTTCCAGGCAAGAGTACTGGAGTGGGGAGCCATTAAACTTATATAAACTGCTTGCTTTCTTTCACTAATATGTTTCTTTTTCATACTCTTCAATCTTTATATCAAAAACACTGTTCATATTTCTAAGAATAGAAATATAACATTAAAAAAAAGAAATGTAAGATAGTATTTCTCTATTTTAACTAATGTAAATAGTGTTATAATTTTATACAAGCATGTAAGAGTTAACAGTGAAATGTCCTTGAGAAATCTCTTCATGAGATTTCAGTTATTCTAGCCCACACTGATTTTCCTGTCTTCATTCTCCTCTAGGGCTTATCATAGACAGTCACACAGTTATGCACCATTTTGTATTCTTCAGTTGCCACATGAATATTGTTTTCTCAGCTACATTTTCAGCTCCTAAAGCCAGGGTATTGGTCAATAAAAATGTTTTTAGAGGTTGATGGTTGAAATAGTGTTTCTGTGCCATTAATATCAAAATGAATTAACAGTCAGTACTTCATTAACCCTCCAAAAGATGAATTTAAATTGACTCCTCTTGCTACAAGGAAAACTTTTAAAGTAAATGACTTTAGAAGGATTGCCATGTTGGTGTTTCCTTGTCTTCATGTCTGTGTTCCTGCCTTTCATTTCTTAGCCCAGTTTGATAAAAGATAGAAGTATCTCATTTTTGTTGTTCCTAAGATAAACCAGAGGAGCTGGTGAGAAGAATTAACAGACACCCAGCCCTCGGGGGCACACAGCAGCCTAGTCCCAGTTACCAGCGTGTGGGGCTTCTGTACAGACTCTCCCACTGCCAACAGAAGAATGTAGACAGGTCGTCGGAGGTCTCCTGGGCAAAAGGTGCAAAATGGCGACTAATTTTGGCCTACGCAATGGAGCTTTCTTCCTCTTTTTCTCCCAAGGCCCCTCTCCTCTTATGTAACTAGGGAAGAGGAAGAGGGGTGAGAACAGATATTAGGACCAAATAAGGAATTTGGACCCAGGGTCCCAAAAGATATGGTGAAAGGCAAAGCTTTTTCCTTCCCCTCCCTGTCTGAGGGTACACCAGCACTAAGCAGAATGCTTATAGGATGTTTTGCTATTTGTGTTGTTTTTATTGTTGAAGTTGGATGATGAACACATGGGAATTCACCATGATATTCTTTCTACTTGGAGTGTTTTAACATATCACTAATTTTAAAAAATTAGTCATGGTAATTGGACTCAGACCTTTAGTAAGTCTTAGGTATTTTCAGTTTTTAGAGGTTAGTAAATTTTCCGTTTCTACAAGGTGCTGCTGGTTTCTAGACTGCTTGGACCTACAAGCTTATTCTTTGCTGCAGCTGTGATAGACAACTCATCTGACCTTAAATAAACTGATTTTTAGCAAGTTGGGTTTTTTGCAGAGTGCTGTTTTTTAATATTTAAAGTTAACGTAATGACCTCTAGGAATCCAGCATGAACTTGGATTTCTTAAATTGGTGTTTTGTGTTTTCCAAAGGTTACAAAAGTGGATGAAACCAGAGGTATAGCACATATTTATTTATTCACCCCCAAGAACTTCCCCGATCCTCACCGCAGTATCAATCGCCAGATTACAAACGCAGACTTATGGAAACATCAGAAGGATGTGTTTCTGAGTGCCATATCCAGTGGAGCCAGCTCCCCCAACACCAAAAGTGCAAACACCCCCATTTTGGGCAACACTGGAGAGAATTTCAGAAAGAGCCTGACGGATGTCCTCAAGAAGTCTGTGGTCAACCACCCCAGCTCTTTCTTTACAAAGGAACTGCCACCTCCTGTCCACTTATCCAAGCCAGGAGAACACATGGATGTGTATGTGCCTGTGGCCTGTCACCCCGGCTACTTTGTCATCCAGCCATGGCAGGAGATACACAAGCTGGAAGTTCTGATGGAAGAGATGATTCTGTATTACAGTGTGTCTGAGGAGCGCCACGTGGCAGTGGAGAAAGACCAAGTGTATGCTGCCAAAGTGGAAAATAAGTAGGTCCTTAGACAGAGCCTTCTATTCTCCTCCTAAGAAAAATCTGTAGAATGATACCAAGAGCCCTTAATCCCTGCAGGGGGACTTGTGTTAGTTCCCCATTCATGCCCGACTCTTTGGGATCCCGTGGACTGCAGCCCACCTGGCTCCTCACTCCATGGGATTTTCCAGGCAAGCATACTGGAGTGCCATTTGGAACTACACAAATGGGTATTCTGAATGTGAAACAAGACCAGTGAATTATGTGATTTTCTAATATTTAAAATGATGTTGTTTAGCTGAAAATTGAATGATCATGTTCCTGTTAAAACCTAATTATATCAGAAGTGAAGGTTTAAACATTTTTTCTACTTTCCTGTGAGAAAAAATATTTGGTATTTATATTTACTATTTAGGAAATAATGTTTTTTATGGATGACTTTTAAATTTTAAAAATAAGATATTTACTGGAGAAAATTTAGAAAATCCAAAAAAGTATAAGAAAACAAGATCAGCCAACCAGCATAACCCCTATTAAACTACTTATGTATTTCTTCTAGGTTTTTTTCATATACGTATTTCTACAATCAGTATATTACTATATGTAATTTCATACCTACTTTTTTCATTTTAATATAATTCTGTGAACCGTTTTTCACGTGATACCATTTCTTCATAAACATTTTTCATGGCTAAATATTCTATCATAAAGAGAAATCACAATTTACTTACCATTTTCTTTTTTATAGGTTTTTTTTCCTCCCAGACTTTTCACTGTTGTAAATAATGTTGAACTGAAATCTTTGTTCAACTCTCTGGTTATTTATAGGATAGATTCCTAGAAGAGAAATCCCTTGTTTAAAGATTACAGGATTTTTGATATAGGCAGTTGGTTGCTTCCTAGAGAGCTTTTGCCACCTTTATAAGGTACAGACAGCAATGCATATTTCACTGCTCTTTAGCCGTTGTGTTTCCCTGGTGGCTCAGATGGTAAAGGGTCTACCTACAGAGTGGGAGACCCAGGTTCAGTCCCTGGGTCGGAAAGATCCCCTGGAGAAGGAAATGGGAACCCATCCCAGTATCCTTGCTTGGAAAATCCCATGGACGGAGGACCCTGGTAGGCTACAGTCCATGGGGTCACATAGAGTTGGACATGACTGAGTGACTTCACTTTCTTTCTTAGCCATTGGACAGTGAGGCTTTGTTTAATACTTTCAGTCTGTTTTCTCATGTTTGCACATTTGGATCCACACAAAGAACTGTCTCTCCCCCTACCCTTCCTGACCCAGCATACACACAGGCACATACCCCTAAACTCAGTTTAAAAAAGATCAACTGCTTATTTTTTCTAGAAAGTACTTTCATTCATTCTTACAGTAAATACCTTAACCATAGGCATTTATAGAATTTTGTTGTTTTTGTGGGGGGAAAAAAAATTTTAACTCAAAATTGAAAAGTATAATAGTCTCATTCTGAAGAGCATTCAAGTTATATGTCACAGCTTTTCATCTTTAAAAAAATATTTTTACTATGTCATGTTATTTACAGTCATAAGCATAAATGGGTTTCAATACAGGAACATAGTATAAATTTACCCTTCAGAATTGCTGTTGGATAGTTTAGTCACAGTTAAAGCTAAACTGATGCTAACTCTTATCTGAGGAGCAGATTAATGGTGACTAGTGGTGAGTAGGTCCCGCTGGAGCGAAGGGTCCTATGAAGAATACCCAAACACTGGAGACTGTATTCAGGACTTCAGACTCCACCCCGACACCTCTTTGGGTCTGACAGCTCTGCTGAGTCAGGACTCTTGGGTTAGATCAGTTAACTTGTCTTAGATAACCAAGGGATGCCTTATCTGTACGAAGAGATTGTCTAATATTTTTTGAAACTTTACAAACTGAATCCATTTAAAGTGCTTAGAGCTTCTATCTTGCTTACAACCCAGGACTATTTATTAAATTGCTCTCAGCTCTGGCAAGTTAAGACTTAGGAATTTCACGTATACTTTCGATTACAGTGGTTTCCAAAGTTACCACAATATAGGAATAACCTAGACAACTTATTAAAAATGCAGGCTCCCCTTCCTCACCCCTGGACTGCTGAGTCAGAATCTCTTGACAGTGGAACCCCAGAATCTGTTTTAAGTAAACTCTCCAGGTGATCCGCATGCAGCCTTGTACTAAAATTGGTAATGTCGTCAAAACTGAAGCCTTATTTAAGCTGTTAGTTTTGAAAGTTGAAAGCTAAATAGAAATGCAATATGTAGGTTTTTCTGATGGTTCTCTCCTCACTGCTCTGTACCTCTTTTTATAGACTGAAAGCACAGACCACTGTCAGTCATTTGCCTGGTACAGCTTAAAGACAGTGTTATTGGTGGAAGCCAAATGTTTTTATCTCCTTTTATACTTACACAAATCAGCAGCCTGCACCAAACTGGTATTTCCATGAATGGAAATTTCTCTTCAGATTAATCTGTCTTATTTGCACAGCTTATCTTCATTTGAATAATACTTATGATAATGGCTACCATTTGCCAAGTGCCTGTTATATGCCAAATGAATGTGTTAGGTACTTAAAATGTATTATTTCTTCAAGTAAATTAAAACTAAACATTACGAATGAGGTGACTGAGGCACAGAGAGGTTAAATGAAGAGCCTGGAGTGACATGATGGGAAAATGACCCAGATGGACACCAGCTCAGGTCTGTTTGGCCCCCAAAGCTCATGTACTTTTTATGATACCTTTTTGTGTCCCTATTGTCTCTGTGGTTCATGGATTATTGCTTGCTGCACTTTGGGCTTATCTGAAGGCTTCTGGAGTTCATCCCAGAAACTCAATCACATAGAATGTTTGAAGTCAGTCTATGTAGCTTTCTTCTGGCGTTCATGCTACAGCATCTGTGTGTGGGTTCCTGTACCTGTTTTTGCCCAGTGTGCTCTGGCTGGAGAATTGGCTGCTCCAGCCAGCCCCCGCCCAGCATGTGTTGCAGTGATGAGGCTGCTGTTCCACTGGGCTTGTGGCTGATGATCTTGTTTCAGGAGTGGCTGGGTCTGCTGCCCAAGGCAGAGCCTGACCCACACCTTTCAGGAGCAGAGACACTTACATTTTAGACATTATCGACAGTCATCCTTTTCTTAGTATAATAATACTCTTTAATCATGTAATCAAGACATAGGACTTTAAAATGATCCTTCATACCTAAACTTTGAAGTCTAGGTTTTTCTCATTTTGATTGAGATGATGTAGGTCCAGAGGAGGAACATATATTCATGTGAATTTCTTTCTCACATCTTGAACTTGAGGTCGGAAATCATACTCTTCTTCCTCCCTCCCCCTACCCCCACACACTCTGTGCTTTCCTATCCTTTATAGGTTCTTTATTTTAGGGGGATTAAATTTTGTGTTTCGCGTTATCTCGGGTTTGTAATTCCTTACTTGGCAAAATTAAAATGATCAATCAGTGTTCAAAACTTCTTGTCCTCTTTTCCCAGCCTGGCTTCCCAGTCTGACTGTCTCTTCCATTCCTCCACACTCCACTTTCCAGCTGCAGAGTAGCCATCTCACTGCTCCACCCTGCCCTGCACAGTCTTCTATGTTTTTGTTTTTTTCCTCCTGCGTGTCCTCAGCCAGCCCTGGCTTGCTTTCCTCTTTCTTGCTTTCCTCTTTCTATCTTTCACACATGGCATCACTAAGTTGCGTCCGACTCTTTGCAACCTATGAACTGTAGCCCACCAGACTCGTCTGTGCATGGGATGTTTCAAGCAAGAATACTGGAGTGGGTTGCCATTTCCTCCTCCAGGGGATCTTCCCCATCCAGGGATTGAACCCACGTCTCCAGTGTCTCCTGTACTGGCAGGTGGGTTCTCTACCACTGAGCCACCTGGAAAGCCCACCACACATGGACCTTGTTCCAAATGTGTGGCCATCTCCTGTCTCCCCATCGGAGTGAAGGAATCCATTAGCCTTGTCCTGGTTGTCCTCCATGCCACTGTTTTCCTCCTGCTTAGAGGTGGTTCTCCTTTATCAGCTCCATGAGGCTTGTAAAAGGGTATTGAGTGAACAAATTCCATCAAATGAGCCAGTGGCAAAACAGAGAATAGTAACCTCTGGAAAAAGAAGAAGCAGTCTCCTAAAAACTTCTATAACAATACAGTTTTATATTTTGATGAACAACATTTATATTAATTTTTCTTTTTATAAAAAAAAGTGTTGCCCTTAAAGCAAGTGTTGACTTTGTTTTTCTTCTCTTTTAATCCAATGCACATCTAGGTGGCACAGGGTGCTTTTAAAAGGAATCCTGACCAATGGACTGGTGTCCGTGTACGAGCTGGACTACGGCAAACATGAATTAGTCAACATGAGAAAAGTGCAGCCCCTGGCGGACATGTTCCGCAAGCTGCCGTTCCAAGCAGTCACTGCTCAATTAGCAGGTAAGTTCTGGGGAGTCTGAACATCATTGTTTTCCAGTGGATTGTTGAACATTTGGGTTGTTTATGCTTTTACTGTAGAGTTAAGAAAAAGCCCACAGCTACATATACTAGCCAAAGTAAACAGATGGAAACAATGAAACAACCAACAGGAGGAGAACATTGCATGATTAATATTTCATAATTTATTACGTAAATTATAATGTATTTACAAAATGGACTTTCAGAATTATGAAACATTCGTGGCTTGTAGAGTATGACCATTTTCATGGCCAATATTTGCATTGCAGCTAACAGCACAGAAGTGTGTGATTTTAGCACATTCACTCTCAGCCCATTGACTCTCATAAAATCTGAGGTGCTAAACTAATAGGCATAGAGTGGTACTTCTTTATGATAGTGTCTGATGAGGTTCGTTTTATCTTCTACGAAAGCAGTGCAAGTGTTGGTGGCCCCTCCATGTGCCCTCTACCAGCAGTTAACATGGGTGCCTAGCTGAAGCTCTACCCAGACAGCTGGCAGCATTAACAGAGGGTCTAGAGGTCAAGAGGGCTGAGGGGTGCTGACATCTCCAAGCATCTGGGCTGTGTGTCCTGCTGCACTGGGAGTTGGGGGGAGTGACGACCACATGTGCCACCCTCACTCTTTGCCCCCGACTCGCCCCATATGCTTAGTAGTGGCAGAACTAACTTGATCTCAGAAATGAGAGCAATTGTGTATCTAAATTCTTATTGACAGCTTTTATGAAAGAGATAGGGATAGATGGACAGAGATGGTCTTATTTGCCAGTTTCTTTGTCTCCTCCTAGACTTCAAACGAAACTCTCATGGTGGGCAGATGTGAACCAAAACTGGCATCTTATGCATGGCATGGCTACCATTGATCTGCTCTGAACTCAAAGTTCTAGATAACTAATGGTTGCATTTTTCATTTTCCCTTTCTAATGTTCAGGTTTTGCTGTCAACACCTGTTGTTAAACATGACAGTCAAACCTTCCAGTGAGCGTGTCTCTGTGAGTGAGGGGTGCATGGCACCGTCATCCCCACCCCCAGCTTTGTGGTCACAGTCACTGGTGCTGCTTGTGCAGGGGACTCTACAGCCACTTCTTGTCACTGAATTCGAACCATGCTGGGAGGTTTAGGCTCTGTTACCACCACTGAAGCAATGATTTACAGACTATTCTAGCCTTCCCTCATCAGAAGTTCTTAATAATATAATCCAAGAGGTTAGCCCACTCACTGATAGGTCTTTAAAATTATATATGAAACTCCCATACCTTCATCACTATGGGGCATAATTTATAGTTTATCTAATCTAGCATAAGTGAACTTAATTTTTATTGGCTTAATAGTATTTCTTGAAAAATACATAATTCTAGTCTCAGTTTTGTTTTAAAACCTAATTCAGAATTCTCTAACTTAAGCTCTCAAGTTTAAAAGTCATGAGGATTTATTAATAGATATGCATGAGATTTTAAATTCATCTGGTCCAACCATTTTGTGAGAAGTAAACTGAGGCCTGAAGGATTAGCTGGTTTCCCTAAGATCATATCATTGCATAGAGGAAGGGCTAGGAATAGTAACTGAATCTCTAGACTTTCATTCCAGTGCTTTTACCATGATGATGTATGTGACTTTAAACACTGGAAGTGTATTGATTCTTCTTTTTTTTTTTTTAACTCTATCTGGTTCATCAGAAAAAAATATGTGACTAAGAGAAATGTCATTGATATATTTTTCTCATCATCAATCTGTTATCTACATATACTTAAGGAAAATGGGCAGTCTTTATTATAACTTCATTTTATAACATTCAGATGAAATTTGTGTCTGTAATTGAAGGTTTACAGAAGTAACCCCATTCGGAATAGAAAAACTGTAAGCAAGACTATTTTGAGATTGCTTGGCATCTCTGTTTTCAGTTAGGCAAGTCTAACCTGGTATGCTAAAGCTACTTTGCAACTGACTAAATAGTTTTCCATTATAACAGATCAAAGAAAGGCTCATTTGACCCTTCATTGATCTTCGAATCCTTGTCTTTCTCTTAGGAGTGAAGTGTAACCAGTGGTCTGAGGAGGCTTCGATGGTGTTTCGAAATCATGTGGAGAAGAGACCTCTGGTGGCACTGGTGCAGACAGTTATAGAAAACACTAACCCTTGGGACCGGAAAGTAGTGGTCTATTTAGTGGACACATCGTTGCCGGACACCGATATCTGGATTCATGATTTTATGTCAGAGTATCTGGTAGAGCTTTCAAAGGTCAATTAATCACTGATTGTGAGTCCTTGACAACTAATTCAGATTTTTTAGCAATAACAAAAATGTAGTAGGCTTTTAAAAAAAAATTACCTCTGCTACATGGCTTTGACTGCTGTGGGAAGTTGAAAAGAATATGCTTATTTTTTATTTTAAGCTTATGTTTGATGAAAGATATTTAACAAGTTTTGTCTTAATGGAGTTGACTTTCAAAGAGAATTGCACTTGAATTACTACTATAATATTAGAATTAAAATGTTTATCAATACAAAAACTGATTATCTTACAATTTCTCGGCTTTCTGATCTTAAAGGTCCCTTTCCCTTTCCTGTTCATGTTTTCTTCCTTGTTGTGCTCAGTTCTTCTCCAGTTAGCTTGAGAATTTCATGGTTTAACCCTGCCCTAGTCTGGTGGTGGGTCCCAAAGCAGGTGGTCACCACACCATGTGAAGTCTCTCCCAAGTCTTCAGCACATCCCTCACCCCAGATCACCCCAAATCTCGAGTAACTTCTCATTGCCCAGAGAGTGTGGACCAAGAACCCAGGCCTTCTACCATCTCCCTGCCCAACCTCACTATCCACTGCCTCTCCCTGCACCAGTCACACTGAACCTTCATCTAGTTCCCAAACCCCAAGCATGCTCATCCAGAACTGCTGATGTTCTAAAATAAGTCTTCCTCCCCTCCAGACCACTGCTGCTGTCTTCCCTCAGCCTGCAACTCATTTTGTCTCCACCATTCTTGTCTGTCGGGTATCCTCCCTGACTTCCCAGGCTTATCTGGTTCCACTCCCTGATTCCCCTCCTACTGCATTGTACTTCCAACTCTGCCTCTCATAGTGCCCAGACCTCCCTGAGCTTCCATATCAATAGTTGTCTGCACCAATCACTCCGAATAGATTGTGAGCACATTGAGGGAGGGAGGGGGGGAGGGAGGGAAGTATCTTAGTCATCTGTCCAGTCATATCCTGGTAAATATTTGACAACTGGTTCTAGTGGGTATGTGTGGGGGATGGGGCCAGTGAGCCTTGATTTGTAGTATCTGATGACCCCCGTGTTATAAATATTCCTGCAGTTGTTGAGTTCCAGGTAACAATGTGAGTTAGGAAAAGATGCACCCAAGTGGCTCTTGTGAATTCTAGGATGGTGAGCTCAGTTTGACTGGGAAGCTTAAAATTTTGATTTTGAACATATACTGAGTTTAGACTAGTTGACCCCTGTGTGAAGATATGCATAAATAATTAGAAATATAGAGTGGATTTCAGGGCCAGAGATAAAAATTCTTAAATTCGTTTGCTTATTTTTATTTGTGAACATCGAGGAGGTAAGAACAGAAAGAAAGTACCAGATGTTTTAAATTTTTCATGTAAAATGTGTTGAAATTATCTTTCTAGCTTTTTAAAATTTACATTTAGCATTTATAATTAAAGTGATTTAAAATTCAGGAATGATTATCCCAGTGATTTAAATAATCACTATGATAAAATAAAAACATTCAAATACATAAATATTTAAGTAAAGTAGTATAAACTTTTTTAAAAATAATGGTTTCTTTCCCTAACAACAACCAAAGAAAAACCCACAAGTATCTTCAAATTGTCTACAGGTAAGAAATAGGTGGTTTCTACTACTTTACTAACTTTAGGAATGTTTCTATTACTTTTTAAAATAAAACAATTAATTGTTGATATAACTGAAAAGTTAATCTAGTGCTGAAACAGTTTGACAGACAAATGAGACTTGCCCCCTACCTCATACCATATTCGGAAGTCAATTCCAGGTAGACTGAAAGCCTGAAAGTGAAAGGCTACTGTAGGAAGATAACACAGGAAGCTACCTGTATAATCCAGGAGCAGAAGGGATACCTTAAACTGGATGCACAAAGTGCTAACAATAAAGGAAAAGGTTGACCCTTGAACATGCTGAGGGGAGGGCGTTTACTGGTGCCAACCCTCCCTGCTCTGGGAAATTCCTGTGGAACTTCACAGTTGGACGTCCTCATATATGTGGTTCCTCCGTGTCTGTGGTTCCACATCTTCAGGGTCAACTGTCCAGAGATGGTGCAGTAGTACTATAGTATTTTCTGTTGAAGAAAGTCCATCTGTATATGGGCTTGCACGGTCAAACCTGTGTTGTTCAAGGGTCAGCTGTACTAGACAATGTTAAAATGAAGAACATCTGTGCATTGAACACATTATTATGAAGGTGAAAAAGCAAAGCACAGATTGGAGGATATATACATACACATACACACAAGAAAAATAGATTACATATATTCAGTAAATTATCCAGAAGCAAAATGGGAATACATCTGAACAAACACTTCACAAAAGAGGAACTCCAGCTGGGCCGTAAACTTGAAAGATGCTCAACCCATAGGACACAGGGAAATGCAAATTCAAACCTCAATAAGATACCACTGCTCAAGTGCCGGAATGGGGAAAATGTTTCTCTTTCTATTAATTCCAAGTGTGTTGAAGATGTGTGCACTTGTGCAGGAAGATGCTGGTAAAGAAAGTTCACAGCTAAACATCTGTAATATCTAAAACCCAGAAATAACCTACATGTCCATTAATAGTAAAATGGATCTTTTTAAAAACTGATATATTCATCCAGTGGAAACCTCTGCAGCAATGAGAGTAAACAAACTACAGTCATGTGAACCAACATGGATTAATGTTAAAACACAGAGCTGAGCAAATGAATATAAACTGGGGGGGGAAAGAGGCAAGTAAGGGAGTGATTACCACACGAGTAGAGAAAAGTGGGAACTTTAGGAGGGCGTTGTGACCCAGAAAAGCACAGGTTGACTTTTGCTGGCAGTGTTGCCTGCAACAGGTGTTTGAATGATAAAAACTTTGGACTTTCTTTGTGGTCTGTGGTTAAGAATCTACCTGCCAATGCAGGGGAAATGGGTGTGATCCCTGGTCTGGAAAGATCCCACATGCCATGGGGCAACTAAACCCGTGTGCCGCAACTACTGAAGCCTGCCCACTGTAGAGCCTGTGCACCACAACAAGAGAAACCATGCAAGGAGAAGCCCACACACCCCAACTAGAGTTGCCCCTGCCCACTGCAACTAGAGAAAGCCTGCGTGAAGCAACAAAGACCCAGTGCAGCCAAGAAAAATAAAAATTTGAACCAGCACACTTACATTGTATGCCCTTTTCTCAAATGTTTGATTCCACAACAAAAGGATTTAAAATTTTAAATCTGAAATATTAAAGCATTGCATTGTTTAAAAATAGGGTATGTGCCCCTTGACAAGAGTATTTTCTTATAGCCTTGAGGGTTTTGCAATGTAGGAATACATTTCGTGGAAGCAAGAGTGTTCAAAGGTGTTTCTCATTAGTGATCTGTATACCAATATTAAAAAGTTTATATTAACAGGCTCTACCCCCACCAGAAACTTTCCTGTGATAATCCAAAGATACATTCCATCTACACAAACTCCTTTTTATGAGCCATGTTTAAAATTAAAACACTTTAAGTTTCTTGTTAAATGGTTTGCTCTGGAAAACACATTTGGCTTTTAAGAAGGTAAGGCTTTTGAACACCAAAGTAAAACAAATGGGACTCAGTTCAGTCGCTCAGTCGTGTCCGACTCCTTGCAACCCCATGAATCGCAGCACGCCAGGCCTCCCTGTCCATCACAAACTCCAAGAGTTCATTCAGACTCACGTCCATCGAGTCAGTGATGCCATCCAGCCATCTCATCCTCTGTTGTCCCCTTCTCCTGCCCCCAATTCCTCCCAGCATCAGAGTCTTTTCCAATGAGTCAACTCTTCGCATGAGGTGGCCAAAGTACTAGAGTTTCAGCTTTAGCATCATTCCTTCCAAAGAAATCCCAGGTCTGATCTGCAGTGCAAGGGACCCTCAAGAGTCTTCTCCAACACCACAGTTCAAAAGCATCAATTCTTCGGCGCTCAGCCTTCTTCACAGTCCAACTCTCACATCCATACATGACCACTGGAAAACCATAGCCTTGACTAGAGGGACCTTTGTAGGCAAAGTAATGTCTCTGCTTTTCAACATGCTATCTAGGTTGGTCATAACTTTTCTTCCAAGGAGTAAGCATCTTTTAATTTCATGGCTGCAGTCACCATCAGCAGTGACTTTGGAGCTCAAGCTGTTTCCCCATCTATTTCCCATGAAGTGACAGGACCAGATGTCACAGTCTTCGTTTTTTGAATGTTGAGCTTTAAGCCAACTTTTTCACTCTCCACTTTCACTTTCATCAAGAGGCTTTTTAGTTCTTCTTCACTTTCTGCCATAAGGGTGGTGTCATCTGCATATCTGAGGTTATTGATATTTCTTCCGGCAATCTTGATTCCAGCATCAAACTAAAAAGTTTTTTCCCAGTAAAGGAAATTCATCAACAAAACAAAAGGCCACTTACTGAATGGGAGAAAATATTTGCAAATGATATATGCAATTATGGGTTGAGGAGGCCTTACAAATAGATGTGAAAAAAAGAGAAGCGAAAAGCAAAGAGGAAAGGAAAGATATACCCATTTGAATGCAGAGTTCCAAAGAATAGCAAGGAGAGATAAGAAAGCCTTCCTCAGCAATCAGTGCAAAGAAATAGAGGAAAGCAATAGAATAGGAAAGACTAGAGATCTCTTTAAGAAAGTTAGAGATACCAAGGGAACATTTCATGCAAAAATGGGCTCAATAAAGGACAGAAATGGTATGGACCTAACAGAAGCAGAAGATATTAAGACGACGTGGCAAGAATACACAGAAGAACTATACCAAAAAGATCTTCATGCCCCAGATAATCAGGATGGTGTGATCACTCACCTAGAGCCAGACATCCTGGAATGTGAAGTCAAGTGGGCCTTAGGAAGCATCACTATGAACAAAGTGGAGGTGATGGAATTCCAGTTCAGCTATTTCAAATCCTGAAAGATGATGCTGTGAAAGTACTGCACTCAATATGCCAGCAAGTTTGGAAAACTCAGCAGTAGCCACAGGACTGGAAAAAGTTAGTCTTCATTCCAATCCCAAAGAAAGGCAATGCCAAAGAATGCTCAAACTACTGCACAGTTGCACTCATCTCACACGCTAGTAAAGTAATGCTCAAAATTCTCCAAGCCAGGCTTCAGCAATACGTGAAGTATGAACTTCCAGATGTTCAAGCTGGTTTTAGAAAAGGCAGAGGAACCAGAGATCAAATTGCCAACATCCGATGGATCATCAAAAAAGCAAGAGAGTTCCAGAAAAACATCTATTGCTGTTTTATTGACTATGCTGAAGCCTTTGACTGTGTGGATCACAATGAACTGTGGAAAATTCTTCAAGAGATGGGAATACAGACCACCTGACCTGCCTCTTGAGAAACCTATATGCAGGTCAGGAAGCAACAGTTAGAACTGGACATGGAACAACAGACTGGTTCCAAATAGGAAAAGGAGTACATCAACGCTGTATATTGTCACCTTGCTTATTTAACTTATATGCAGAGTGCATCATGAGAAACGATGGGCTGGAGGAAGCACAAGCTGGAATCAAGGTTGCCGGGAGAAATATCAATAACCTCAGATATGCAGATGACTCCACCTTTATGGCAGAAAGCAAAGAGGAACTAAAGAGCCTCTTGATGAAAGTGAAACAGGGGAGTCAAAAAAGTTGGCTTAAAGCTCAGCATTCAGAAAACGAAGATCATGGCATCTGGTCCCATCACTTCACGGCAAATAGATGGGGAAACAGTGGCTGACTTTATTTTGGGGGGCTCCAAAATCACTGCAGATGGTGATTGCAGCCATGAAATTAAAAGACGTTTACTCCTTGGAAGGAAAGTTATGACCAACCTAGACAGCATATTCAAAAGCAGAGACGTTACTTTGCCAACAAAGGTCCATCTAGTCAAGGCTATGGTTTTTCCAGTAGTCATGTATGGATGTGAGAGTTGGACTATAAAGAAAGCTGAGTGCTGAAGAATTGACACTTTTGAAGTGTGGTGTTGGAGAAGACTCTTGAGAGTCCCTTGGACTGCAAGGAGATCCAACCAGTCCATCCTAAAGGAAATCAGTCCTGGGTGTTCATTGGAAGGACTTATGTTAAAGCTGAAACTCCAATGTTTTGGCCATCTGATGCGAAGAGCTGACTCATTTGAAAAGACCCTGATGTTGAGAAAGATTGAAGGCAGGAGGAGAAGGGGATGACAGAGGATGAGATGGTTAGATGGCATCACCGACTCAATGGACATGAGTTTGGATAAACTCTGGGAATTGGTGATGGAGGCCTGGTGTTCTGCAGTTCATGGGGTCGCAAAGAGTCAGACACGACTGAGTGACTGAACTGAACTAAACCCAAAATATACAAAGAACTCATACAATGAACAATTTTTTTAATCCAGATTTTAAAATGGGCAGAAAATCTGAATAAGTGTTTTTCCAAAGAAGACATATAGATGACCAATAAGCATATAAAAAGATGTTCAACGTTACTAATCAGCGAAATACCAATCAAAACCTCACTGAGCTCTTACACATGTCAGAATGGTTATTTTCAAAAAGACAAGAAATAAGTTGTTGAGGATGTGGAGAAAAGGGAAGCCTAGTACAGTGTTAGTAGCAATGTAAATTGATGCAACTACTATGGAAAATGGTAGAGGTTCCTCAAAAAAAAAGAACTACCAGACAATCCAGCAAATTCCCTCTGGGGATTTATACAAAGAAAACAAAAACGCTAATTTGAAAAGATACATGCACCCCTAGCCAAGATACAGAAGCAACCTAAGTGCCCATCAATAGATGAATGGATAAAGAAGATGTGGTGTATATATATATATATACACATACACAC
This sequence comes from Ovis aries, assembly GCF_016772045.2. Classification (NCBI taxonomy): domain Eukaryota; kingdom Metazoa; phylum Chordata; class Mammalia; order Artiodactyla; family Bovidae; genus Ovis; species Ovis aries. The sequence continues at coordinate 50,142,578 of NC_056055.1, read as the reverse complement.
AATAGAACACTAGTCAGCCATTAAAAAGAATGAAATCTTACCATTTGCAACAACATGAATGGATTTAGAGGGTATTGTGCTAAGCAAAATAACTGAGACAAATACTTTATTGATTTCACTTATATGTGAAATCTAAAAAAGCGAAACAAATGAACAAATATAAAACAGGAACAGAGTTATAAACAGAAAACAAACGTGGTTGCCAGAGAGGTGCAGGATAGAGGGAGGAGAGAAATAGATGAGGGAGATTAAGAAGTACAAGCTTCCAGCTGCAAAATAAATTAGCAAAGTATGAAATGTACAACGTGGGGAATTTAGTCAGTAACTATGTAATGTCTTTGTATGGTGACATTATCACTGGACTTGTGATCAGTTTGAAATATATAGAAATATCTAACCACTATGTTGTCCAAAAGGAATTAACATGTTGTAGGTCAATTATACATCAAAAACAAACTCAAGGAAAAAAAGATCACATTTTTTGTTTTGGGAGCAGGGCTTGGATGAGCAGTCAAAAGGTACAAACTTCCAGTTGTAAGATACCTACTAAGGATAAAATGTACAGGATAAATATACTTAACACATGAAACTTTTTCAGAGTAAATCCTGATTTCTCATTACAAGAAAAATTTTTTTCTTTTATATCTATGTGAGATGATGGATGTTCACTAAACGTGATAATAAATTTATTATGTTTATAAATCAAACCATTATGCTGTACACCTTAAAGATACAGTGCTGTATGTCAATTACATCTCAAAAAAAACGGAAGAAAGAACAGGTGGGGCTTTTTTGGGTGGTTGTTATTTTAACCATGTGCCTCTGATGGAACTACGTGTTCACAAATTGTTCGTGACTAAAGCTTGGGCTCAAACAAGACTCAGCTGGGTTGCTGATGAGACGGGGATGGGTCGTTGCTTCAATTAAAGCAGGTAAAGGTGTGGTAACCGCTTGGCTGGCTTTGCTCCATACGAGGACCTACCGATTCTTAGGTCTTAGACCCAGCAGAAATGCAATCCGCCTACCTTTTAGTAGACAACTACCTGGTACAAGTAGGGAAACCGAGACGAAGACAGGAGGTGACGTGCACCCACTTGGTCAAGAAGCCCATCTTCTGGGCAGCTGGAGCCCTTGCCCCGCGCTTCCCCAGCGGACGTCCCTCCCCTGTGCGCTGCGCCCCGGCGCCCCCGAGTGGAGGGAGAGCTAAGGAGGGAGAGCCGGGGGGTGGGGCGGGGCGCGGTGACAACGCAGAGCCGGGCCCGCCCCTGGCTCCTACCCCCGGAGCCCACAGCGCCCGCCCGCTCGCGGCCGCCCGGGAGCTCGTCCAGCCCCGCGCTCCGCTCGCCCGCGCCCGTCCGCCGGCCGCCTGCGCTCGCCCAACCGCCGCCCGCGCCCGTCCGCCGGCCCCCGCGGCTCCACGGCTCGGTAAGCGTCCTACTGGCCAGGGGTCCCCCTCGTGCTCACGGGGTTCCCTGCCCCCGCGCCGGGGCCCCAGCCATATCTGGGCAAAATATTCAGCTGTCGCCGCCGCAGCCGCCAAGAGGGACTGAGCGTGGCTCCCTCTATAAATAGCCGCCGCCTGGGGTTGCCTCTGGGGCTGGGGAGCCGGGTGTCTGGGTCCGGACCTGGGCGCTCGCGTCCCCTCCACTCGGCGCGCGTGGCCCCGGCTAGGGCGCCCTTCTCTCTGGACCCTGGCGCCGCATCTGTAAATGGGAGAAGGACCTGGGAGCTCCGGAGGACTGGGGTCATGGCGGGGCCAGCGCGCGGCGCCCCGGGCGCTCAGCGGGTACAGGTGCAGCCGAGCCGGCACTCAGGCGCAGCCTGGGTCCGGCTACCGAGGCAGTGCAGGTGGGAGTGGGGCGCCTACGCGCTCAGGTGGACTTGATACTTGGGGTCGCGCTGCTCCTGGTTGCGGCAGGAAAAGTTTCCCAAACTGCGGGAAAAGACAAGGTTTAAAGCCCCACGGTAACTCGCCTTTCGCTCGGAGGCGGAAAAAAGAGGGGGAGAGCCTGAAGGCAGAAGTCCCCCCACCCCCGCCCCGGGTATCGTCAACCCACTGGGTGGACTTGATAAGCCTCCTCCCTCTCTGGGCCTCGATTTCCCCATTTGTGGGGGCAGGGTTTGGTTCCGCCCTGGAGCTGGTGGCTGGGCCGAAAGCAGTAGGGCGCGCTCTTGACCTCCGGTTCTCCCCCCACCTGTTCACCAGCTCCAGGCCTGGGACCCTGGGGGGGCACAGACGCGCACATCCGGAGGGGCTGCAGAGACCAGCGACTCTGCCGCTCCCTCTGACTCGGATCATATACTAGACCTAGTAGGACCCTCGGAAAGCCGGGCCATATACACCCAGGAAGCACGCTCCACGGTAATTATGGGCATCTCTGGCTGGGTGGCAGCCATCACCTTGGCAAAGGAGCTTGTGAGTCAAACAGCCATAGACCCAGTGAACTGGGCAGGGCTAGAGGCTCCAGTCCCGCTGCTCTCTGCCCTCTGTTTTCACATCTGTATGAAGCTTATGATGCTGCCTCGGAGCCCTACACACACCTCCTCCCCCTCCCCATCTCTTCTGGCCTTGACCTTGGCCCTCTCAGACCCTTGGAGATGACCTGGTCTAAGCTTTTCCTTGTCCGAATCACAAAACCAGACCCTAACCCAGGTTCTAGGCACTCCGCGGGGGCACCTGGAAACCTCCCATTTTCCCCCAGTGATGACAACCATTTTGTTTCTGGGGAAGGGAGGCAGGGCCCCCTGCTCAAGGTCACACACTACTGGGCGTGCCAGACAGTCTCCACCAGCCTTTCTCACTCTTTTCTCACACTTGCTTCTCAGGCAGGCCTTGGGGATCCACGAGCACCCCACCAATGCTCCCCTTTCCTTGGTCTGCTATTGTTTAGGACTTTCTCTTACTCAGACAACAGCACCCTCATCTGGAAGTTTCATTTTTGTTTCTCCTTTACTTTGGATTTTTTTTTTTTCTAAAGCCATCTTAAAGCCTCACAGATAGAATGAAGAAGAAATGGAGACAAATAGTAAGGTTCTCCTCAATTGCAGCAACGCATCAAGTAGGCAGAGAGTGAGAGCAAAGAGTGCTATCACTCTGATGTGTTAATTCTATTTAATGAACCAGCCTTGCAGATCCACCATTTAGAAGATGTTGACTCCTGAGTTTAAGTGGAAAGCCTGTGTTGTCTAAAAATAGTCTCTGCCCCACCTTATCAGGGTCTCACACTTTCTCCCTTCTCTGGGGTTGGGCTGCTTCCTGCTGCTCAGCAAAAAGCACAACTAGGAGTGTAGGTAGTGGCAGCTGTGAGTAACAGGCTGACCTGGATGTTAGGACACCCTGCCTGCCACTGACTTAGAGTGACCTTGAGCAAGTGGGTATGATGTCTCCACTGGATTCAGAGTTTCCCTGGAAGATTTTCTCTCATGAGAAAAATGAAGTGCCAGGGATAAAATTCAGGGGAACCCACTCTGTGAAGAGGAAGGAAAGAGCAAGGCGAAACTGACTCCCAAGAGCCAAGGGAGGAGAGAGATTGGCAGTGCCAGTTGGTGCAGAGAGACAGGATGAGGGCTGGGAAAGGGCCACCATGATTGGCAGGCATCGAGGGTGACTTTGGCCAGGGCATTGCTGAGGGTTCAAAAACGGGATCTGCCACTGCTTTACTGAAGCCAATGGCCCAATCTGTCTGAGCCCATTTCCTTCTCCATATAATGGGGATAATAAGAGCATCCATTTCACATGAGTTTCTGTGGGGATTGGTGTCTGGGGGATGATGTAGGGAAAGCCCCTGGTCCTGTGCTTGGTACCTGCGATGCTGTTAATGCTGGTGAGAGGAGGAAGATTCTAATGGGAGCTGAGGGTGTGGAGACAGAGCCCACAGATCTTCTAAAAGCTTGGAGGAGAAGGCAGTAGGAGCTGACAGGAGGGGTTTCCAGGCTGAGGAGTGTGAGAAGAGGCTGAGCCAGACCATAGACCCCGGAGTGGGGAAGAGGGAGAGGAGAGCGTCTGAGGGACTGTGCACAGGAGACTGAGGGCCTTCCTTCACCACCTGCTGAATGTCACAGGCTCTCAAACATCGCATTCCTCTAGATTCGGGCTGAGCGAAGAAAGGGTAAAATGAAGCCAGTCCTGGCTCAAAACCTGGTGTCCCCTTGGGAGACTTTAGTATCTGCGAAGGGGGGGTGGTGATGGGCCATGAAGGGTCGTTTGATGCTGCCAGAGGCCTTGTGACCTTGGCTGGCTTATTTCTGAAATGACATCATCTATTGATGACTCCTGCTGAGCCCAGTCGTAATGGCCTTTTCCAGGCAATGTTTTGATTTTTCGGTCGTACTAATGGGCCAGCCAGGCTGCCAACATTTCTAAAGAGGCCATTTCACTTTTTGCTTAAAGCCAGAACACCAAGTGATCAATTATTTGGCCACTAGGAGCTATTACCAGTTTAAAGCCACAAATGGTCTGTATGGAATAACATGAATCACATGGCAGGACTGGGGAACCATTTCCCGTTTCTTGTTTTGTTGTGTAAAATCCTCCTTTGATTAATCACAATAAGACCAGACGCTCTGCTTTTAACAATAGGAAAGAGTGAGCTCACTGAAGTCAACCTAGGACAGCCTGGGAGTTTTTCTTCAATGTTAGGATGTGCTGGATCCAGATCATTTCTCATCTGAGAAACTAAACAAGCTCAAGCATTTCTTTCGTTTCTCCTTTTCTTACATCCTTTTGTTCTCCTCTTGGAGAAAAACAGATCTGTCTCTGTCTTGGCTCTTCTCAGGGCCCCAACCCTGGCCCCGACTCACTCTGGGGCTTCTAGAGAGGTCCATTTCTGGAAGATGCTTCTAGTGGGTGATGAGCAGAAGGGCCTTGAGCCTCACTCAGCCGTCCTGGACTCATCTCTGCCTTCTCTTGAATCTTAGTGCCACTCTCCACCTTGCTCCTTTTCACCCCATACCCTCCTCCTGTCCTATTCACTCCCAGGGCTCCTACCACCCACTCAGCACTCAAACTCCCAAATTCATGTGCCCAGCCTGGACCATTCGTCTCACCTCTAGGCATCTATGACTCCAGCCATTGGACAAAGCCAGAGGGTGTCCCAAATGCACTGCACACCCAACAGGCCTGACTCAGCCTCAGCACCCAGTCTTCTTCCTGTGTTCCCACCTCTTGGTTAACAGTAACGTCGTTCGCCCAGGCTCTGAGCCAGAAACCTCCCTACCTTTCATCACCCCATTCATTTGGTCAACAGTCCTGTCAGTCTACCTTACTTAGTATCTCTTCTTTTCACGTCTGTCCCCATAATCACTACCCCAGTCGAATACTTTGCCATCTCTCCCCTGAGCGAATGTCAGAGCCTTTTAAGAGTCTTTCTGCCCCAGTGTTTTCTTCTCGTGCTATTGTGAAAAGATCTTTGTATTAATAAAACGTAGCTTAGACAGTGTTATTCCTCTCCATTTAGGGACTCCCCACTTCCTGCCAGATTCCTTGGCATTGATCACCAGGACTATCAAAGATCTGACTCCAAGCTGCTACTCCAAAGCCATCTCCTGACACTCCTCCCAGTTCTCTGCACCTTCTGGTCATGGTGCAAACATATGTGACTTGCTGCCTTTGCCCCTGCGGTTCCTTCTGCATGGAATGCTGTCCTCTTCCTCATCTGCGTGGCAAACTTGGGCTGTTCATTCGCTAAGTCGCTTCTGACTCTTTGCCATCCCACGAACTCCAGCAAGCTAGGTTTCCCTGTCCTTCACCATCTCCCAGAGTTTGCTCAAACTCATGTCCATTGAGTCGGTGATGCTGTCCAGCCATTTCACCCTCTGTCACCCCCGTCTCCTCTTGCCCACAATCTTTCCCAGCAAACTTGTTGCTTCACCTGTGCTCCCACAGCCCCAGCTATGGTGAGTTCTAAGTGTAATCAGCTACTTTCATCCTTATCTCTGACCAGATTGATAGGTCCTTGAAGGCAAAAGTTTATGGCTCATTTATTTCCGCTTCCCCAGTGTCGAACTCAGAGCTCAACCCTGGGCAGAGTGCGAGTGTTTTATGTTTTAATCGATGGCAGATCACTGAATGAGTGAATATGTAAAAGAATAAGCAAATGAAAGTCCTGTGTAACCGTGACGATTACACAACAACAGTTACGTGATTCCCCATCCCACCACCATGTCGGCTCCCTGAGGGCAGAAACCACACCTGTTCTGCTCCCCACCAACCCTGCAACCTCTTTCAGCCTTCTCACAGTAAATGGAATGAACCCATGATCTCACTGGAAACTCACAGTAATCCTGGAAAGGGAGGAAGGGCTGGTATAATGACCCCTTTTTGTAGATAGCCCAGTGAACCCCAATAGGAATCATTCCAGGTAATCCAGTGGGGGTGTGCTCTCCCTGGAGAAAACCCAAGTGCTCTCCAGGGTTTAGTAAACTTGAGAAATCGGGGTCCTTATGTTCTGCACTAGTGCGTCTCTAGCATTAGAATCTCTTCAGTTCAGTTCAGTTCAGTCTCTCAGTCGTGTCCGACTCTTTGCGACCCCATGAATCGCAGCACGCCAGGCCTCCCTGTCCATCACCAACTCCCGGAGTTCACTCAGACTCACGTCCATTGAGTCAGTGATGCCATCCAGCCATCTCATCCTCTGTCGTCCCCTTCTCCTCCTGCCCCCAATCCCTCCCAGCATCAGAGTCTTTTCCAATGAGTCAACTCTTCGCAAGAGGTAGCAAAAGTACTGGAGTTTCAGCTTTAGCATCATTCCCTCCAAAGAAATCCCAGGGTTGATCTCCTTCAGAATGGACTGGTTGGATCTCCTTGCAGTCTAAGGGACTCTCAAGAGTCTTCTCCAACACCACAGTTCAAAAGCATCAATTCTTCGGAGCTCAGCCTTCTTCACAGTCCAACTCTCACATCCATACATGACCACAGGAAAAACCATAGCCTTGACTAGATGGACCTTTGTTGGCAAAGTAATATCTCTGCTTTTGAATATGCTATCTAGGTTGGTGATAACTTTTCTTCCAAGGAGTAAGCGTCTTTTAATTTCATGGCTGCAGTCACCATCTGCAGTGATTTTGGAGCCCCCCAAAATAAAGTCTGACACTTAGGATGTTGTTAATGCAGATTCTACCTCAGTAGGCCCAGGAGGAGGCCTGAGACTCTAAGTTTCTAATAAGCTTCTTAAATAATAATCTTAATGATTCCTAATAAGGACTAATGCACATTCCATAATGTGAGGGTCGTCCTGCATACTCTGACAATGAAACCTTGGGCACCAAGGTGCCCATGACTTCTCTCAGTTTTCCCTTGGTGATTGCATTTTTTTGTTGTTTGGTTGCTAAGTTGTGTCAGACTCTTTGCAACCCCATGGACTGCAGCATGCCAGACCTCCCTGTCTTTCACAATCTTCCAGAGTTCGTTCAAACCCTTGTCCATTGATTTGGTGATACTATTCAACCATCTCATTCTCTGATGCCCTCTTCTCCTGCCCTCAATCTTTCTCAGCATCAGGGTCTTTTCCAATGAGTCAGCCCTTTGCATCTGGTGGCTAAAGTATTGGCACTTCAGCATCAGTCCTTCCAATGAATATTCAGGACTGATTTCCTTTAGGATTGACTGGTTTGACCTCCTTGCTGCCCAAGGGACTCTCAAGCATCTTCTCCAACACCACAATTCAAAGGCATCAATTCTGGAGAAGGAAATGGCAACCCACCCCAGTACTCTTGCCTGGAAAATCCCACGGATGGAAGAGCCTGGTAGGCTACAGTCCGTGGGGTCGCAAAGAGTCAGACACCTTATAGGGGCATTGGATTTTAAGGCAGTAGAGGCTCAGCAGCCAGCCTGACTGTCATTGTTTCTACTTCCTCTATGTCCAGCGACATCCACCTCCAAATGTGAGCCTTTGTGTATATCTGCTTAAATATAAATAAAATAAAATAAAAAAAACAAAGGCATCAATTCTTGGGTCAAAGGCATCAGCTTTCTGTATGGTCCAACTTGATGGGCCATTGCATTAAGAGAGTGCTTTTATTAAAATCTACAAATGAATTAATTTAAACTTTGACTCCGAATCAAAAATCCAGGGCTCTTCCTGTTTTGTTTGGTTGGTTGGTTTTGTTTTTGTCACATAGGGGGCGTGAGGGGCATGACAAGGCCAGGGCGTGTGGTATGCAGTGGGGCATGTGGGAAGCCCAGCTAATTCGATGTTCAGGGGGCGGAGACTGGCAAGGGGGCAGGGGATTGGGGAAGGGCCTTGTGGCCAGGTGGCTGGGGCACATGGTGGGGTCACGTGTCCTGAGCACACTGGCAGGGAAAAAGCCCCAGGAATGGCAGGCTGCTGGAAGGGTCAGGCCTGCAGCTGCGGGTTATTTCCACCTTCTATCTTCCTGCCTTCTCCTTTCCTCTTCAGAGAAATTTAGATTCAGAAATGACTTTTATGTCAAGCTGCCTAGTTCCTGGTGAGCCTAGATTCTCCCCTGAGTGCCAGAACTCCAGGCTCCTGTGTCTGATTGGGTTTTCTCAGTGCACATCGCTTACACGTTTGCTATCCATGAATCCAGCGTGAGCACCTGGCCCATGCAGGGGTGGGAACCCGACTCCTGCCTCAGAACCAGTAAAAGACAAGAAAGAGAGGAGCCAGGAAGGCGGAATTCCTCCTCGCAAATCCAGGAAGACTTAAAAAGTCAGAATGAAAGGCAGCATTGAGTACATTTGTTTATGGTTTTTCTATTGCATTTCACTTACACCATTAAAAGGCTATGAGATTGCTTAAAGTAAACCCACAGCAGCCACATAATTGGTAAAAACAGAAGAAAGGGAGAGAGGAGGGGAGATGGCAGAAAACTTGAAATTTAGGATCATGAAATTCTGAGAATCTGGTGGGAGTCATGGACCCTGGCTCCAGAAAAATGAATATACCCATGCACACAACAGTTTGCATGTCATTTCTGTGGATGCATGGGTCACTCTGAAGGCCTTTCACAATGCACAGCACAGAGTAAGGAGAGGAGTTACTTCATGTCCTAGCTGAAGATGGACATTCCAATCAGCTCTGAGATAAATCATGATGGCCAAAGGGGAAAGGGAGAAGAGATGAATTAGGGGCCACGTCATGTCTGACTGAAAAACACCAGTCCTTCAGGAGAAAGAAATGTTTTCTTAGCCCTGGTTCTGAGTCTTGGGAGGTAGCTTTGCATAGTGGTTATAGACATACCTTCCTGGATTCAAATCTAAGTTCTGTCAGTTACTGGCTGTGTAAACTCGGGTAACTGCTAACCCCGTGTGCCTGTTTCCCTATCTATAATGTAGGGTTACTGTGGGGATCTCAGTTCACACATGATTGAAGTGGGGTTGTTGTGGGGACTCAGTTATTATAGGCAAAATGCTTAAGCCAGCATCTGGAACATTATTCATATTAGAAAATTATGTGCTCTTATGAGAGCACATGAGAGTATGTGAGTACTCTAATGAGAGTATGTGCTCTTATGAGAAGGCGGCGTGGAGCAGTGGTGATGAGTACAGGTTGCCTGTCTGGATTCAAGTCCTGGCTCTGCTACTTATGAGCCTTGTTACCTAGGCCACTTTAGTAGGTTAGGTACTGTCCCCTGAAAAGTCATGTTAATCCAGAACCTCAGAAGGTGACCTTCTTCGGAAATAGAGCCTTTGCATATGTAATGAGTTAAGATGAGGTCATGCTGGGTTGGGGAGGGCCCTAACTGCAATGACTGGGGTCTTTATGAGACATAGAGTGGACTGACCCAGCGAAGAAGGCTGTGTGACCACGGAGGCAGAAACTGGAGGGATGAAGGTACAAGCTAGGGAATGCCCAAGGCTGCTGGTCATCACCAGACGCTAGAGGAACATGGAGCAGAGTCTCCCTGGGAGCCTCCGGAGGGAGCCAACCCTGCCCATGTCTCAATTTCCAGTTTCTGGCCTTCTGAACTGCAGCAGGGTGAATTTCTGGAGTTCAAAGCCATCCAGTTTGTGGTTATTTGTTATGGCAGCCCCAGGAAACTGCTGCAGTCAGATTACTGCTTTTCCATTTCTTCAACGAAAATGGGAGTTAAAAAGTACCTACTTCACAGACTTAATTAGGATTGCATGAGATAATCCACATAAAGGGTTTGGCACTGTGCCAAGCTTGTGGTACATATAGAATAATGCTTGTAATTAGAAGGTACCTTGACATAACAGGCAATGGTAGCCTCAAGGATGGTGTTAGTAGCATCCTATTGTACATCTGCACTATAATTCATTTGCCCTATTGATGACTTTTTATGTGGTTTCCAATTTGGGGATAATATAGATAATAACCAGATTCTCTGGTTATTCTGATTATTCTCTGCCTCACATGGTGAAGAATTGGCCTGCTATACAGGAGACCCAGGTTCACTCTCTGGGTCAGGAAGATCCTCTGGAGAAGTAAAAGGCAACCCACCCCAGTATTCTTGCCTGGAGAATCCCCATGGACAGAGAAGCCTGGCAAGCTACAGTCCATGAGGTCACAAAGAGTCAGACACAGCTGAGTGACTGACACTTTCAGATAATAACCAGATAATTTGTATGTATATCTTTGTACAATTCAGTGATTCCACTAGCAGAATAAATTCCTAGAAGTGGAATTGCTGTGTTAAAGCCTGTATGCATTTGGGTAGATGTGGCTTAATCCGTCCTGAGAGACAGTGTACCAAAGCATCCTTCTATTCTGTGTGAGAATGTTGATCTCCACATCTTGTGAACACCAGGGATTCTCACTAAATCTAACTCATCCTTTAGATATAACTCAAATGGTCCCAAATTATGAAGTCTTCCCTATTCGTCTTACTTTCAACCAGAATTTGTGTCTTCCTTCCCTGTTTCCCTGGAGTCATTTATGCATCAGTGTCTCCATCCCTCCCTTTCTCCAGCCTTCCCTTTTTCTTTCCTCTGCTCTCTCCATTCTTTCCTCCACCCATCTACCCATCACCCAACATTCAAGGCACTTCTTATCTTTGTTGATCTGATAGAGGAAAACTGATGTCTCATTTCTCGATTTACTTTTCTCTTATTATGGGTGGATTTCATTCTTTGCTCATAGGTTTATTAGCCATTTCTGTTTCTTTTTATGTGAATTGCCTGTTTTTTCCCCTCTTCCCTTATTTTTGCTGGGCTTTTTTTTTTTTTTTTTTTACAATTTAGGAACTCTTGTCTATTAAAAAAGTTAGCCCTTATTCAGTGTACAACAAGTATTTTCCCCCCACAGCTTGCCTTTTGGCATTCCCCATGCTACTTTTTCATCTTGACTTTTTAGAAAATACAAAAATGTGCTTCATAAAGCTGTACGTCTGTTAACTGCTGCTGTAAGGCAAGGTGACAAGGTTCACAGGTGTGAAATGGAGAGTGAGAGTAGGAGTGAGTTCGCAAGCTTTTCTACAAGCCAACTTTTAATTCCACCAAGGCTTTTGTTTTATGGCTACCAATGCCAGTAATAATGCCAGGCATTCATTCATTCACTTATTCAACAAACCTGATTTCAGCCCCTGAGAGAGGCAGGACACTGTGATGGACCATGGGAGACAAGGATGTTTCTTCAAGTAGCTTTCAGGCTTAAGGTAGATGGGGTACAATAACATGATGCTTCTGATGGCAGAACCCTGATGGCCCCTTCCCTTGGTGTCAGCTATTTAGCTTGCTAGTACCCTTTCAGCTGATATGGAGAAAGACGTCATGGGTTAGGGTTAGGGCACGAGGCTGGTGAGAGATTGTGGTGGCCTGAGGCAGGGCAGTTTCAGAGAGGTAGGAGGAAGGAACTACAGTGTGGAGTATGGCAGGATTTGCAGGGCAGGTGGACCGGCCAGCTGGGACAGGGCAGTGGGTTCAGCGTCTTTCTGAAACACTGTTGCTTACAATGACTCATGCAGTGGCTCAGACACAGTGATGACCTCAGGAGGTGCAGAACGATGGTACACACACACATACACGCACTTTGCTAATTTAAACCTGTTGACCACTCTGACGTTTGGACCTTTGAGGCTCCATGTGAACTGGGATCTGGCTCATAGCCACTGCAGAGAGTGATGGAGTCAAATGCTGTGTTTTGTTGCCCTGCTTTTTTTCAGAAGGCCCCTTGTGAGTAAGAGAATGAGATCAGCCAGGGAGAATAAGGCAAACAAACCAGAAAACAAGTCTTTCAAAGAGAACTGATCATCTCTGAGTCCCCATGTTCTCTACTCAGTGGCCCCAAACATATCTTTCATAACAGAACCAGGTCTTGAGGGGCCTTATAATCTCATCTTGTCAATTCCCCAAACCCGCCATCAGTCAAGATGTCAGCCCTCCCTGGAAAACTGCGTTTAGGGCTCTAGGCTTTCTGCTCACATGCCTGGCATAACAAGCGCTCACCACCTCCTGAATCAGCCCAGCTCCTCCTCGGGCATTTTTTATTTTTAGACAGTTTCTTGTGCTGATTAGAAATCCACGCCCTGGTCACCTCAGTTTTAAATCTCTGTCTCCTGAGCGCTGAGATCCATAGACCACTTTTGTTCCTTCCTCCGCAGGTCAGTCCATTAGAAGTTTGCTGAGTGCGACCATGTTCCCTCTGTCCTTCAGCTGTTCTTCATACAACACCCTGCCCCCCTTCTCTGGACTTAGCTAGAAATACTCAAGAGAAAAGGCCCACTTCACAGGAGTGGTCACCCATGTGGCCAATAATCATATGAAACGTGCTCAGCTGACATCCTTCATCATCGGGGAAATGCACAATGAGACACAGCCGCCCACCCCTGTAATGGCTAAAATGGAAACTTACTGACAATACCAAGAGTTGGCAAGGATGTGGAGCAACTGGGTTTCTCAAACACTGCTGGTGGGGATGTAAAATTATACAATTACTTTGGGAAACTGTTTGACAGTATCTCCTGAAACTAAGCATATGCCTATGCTGTGATCCAGAAACTCTACTCCAGGTACATACTCAGAAATAAGTGACTATTTCTACCAAAAGACATTCATTGCACTACTTATAATTACCAAATACTGGAAATAACTTAAATGTCCATTGAAAGTAGAGTAAATAAATTATATGAGTCAGGTAATGGAATACTACACACCAATGAAAAAGAATGACCTGCCGCTCTAACACACAGCATGAATGAATCTCAGATATACTGTTGAGTGAAAGGAGCCAGACACAAGAACATAACCAATGTATGTGTCCATTTATATGATGTTCGAAAATAGTCAAAGCCAGTTTATTAGAAGGTGTTAAAAGTTCAAATGCTAGTTACCTTTGAGGGTGATGAACTGGGATGGGGATGAGAAAGCCTTTTGTTGGGCTAGAAATGGTCTGTATCTTCATCTGAGTGGTGTTGTCATAGGTGTATGCATATGGGAAGATTCAGGGAGCTGTGCTCCTAAGACTTGCCCACTTGACTGTATATAGCCAATGCCTTATTAAAAAAGAAAGAAATTGCACACCCCCAGTGCAAGAGTTGGGGCCCAGAGCTGAGCTCCAGCCTGAAGCTGAGAAAGACCATCATGCGCTTACTTTGCCCACCGTAACTTTACTAATGCAACTGAGGTCACACCGTGGCTCTGGGGTCCCACATTGATTTATGTTGAATGGACTGTCTCTGGAGAAGCCCCATACCTTCCTCATGGTTGCCCAGCCATGACCATCCTTCCAACACTTGTTGGCTAGGCTTATTGGGCTGGAGCTTTGTGGGACTGAGAAAGAAGAAAGAAATCAATTTGTGCCCTCACCATACAAATGAATCCATGAAGCTCAGAGGCACTGAGTGCCATGCCCATGTCTGCCCAACCAGTTAGAGGCAGGGCAGCCCAGGACTGCGTGACCCCTAGTCCATGCTTTCACCTATCATTAGCTCAGCCTCCTGCTGAGGGTGGCGGGTGAAGAGAGGATGTGTGTGATACCACTTCAGGAATTTCCATGTGGGTCTTATACTCCCGACTGAATTGTAACCTTCCTGAGGATCGGAACTCTCCTATTAACCTCTGTCTCTCCCAAGAAGGCCCTCTATGCCCTGCACAAAGTGGGTGCTCAGTAAACAGTGAATTAGGTTGTGGAAACAGATCCAGAGAGGTATAGCAACGTACTTGAGGCCACACAGCAAGCCCTCAGCCACAGTCAGGACTGGTAGGCAAGGCCCCTGATCCTATCCCAATGTCCCTCTGCCACTGGGCAATGTCTCTAACTTCCTGTGGACTCCAGGGACTGGAGATTCCAATCGGTTGGAAGACACTCGGGAAGGAAAGGACCCTCCTAGTGAGCCAAGACTGAGTCTAGCCCTGGGGCCTGGGGGGAGGGAGGTGTCCTGGGAAGAGGGCTAGGAACGGGTTGCAGTTTGTACAGCTGTATGGACCCCTGCTCTCAGAAGTACCCTGTGCTCAGCAGTCATTTCCTTGAAATTCTTTATTTTACTTTTGGATGTATATTTTTAAGTGAAGCCCTGTGGACAATGGAGCACACACCGGGGCTTTGAGTCTGAGCTCACATGAGGTCCCGTCTCCTGCTGCCTATCTGCTTCCTAGGGACAGGTTCTTAGACTCCAGCTGCCTGGCCTCCTGACACCCCCAGATCCACACAGCCTCCCCCTCCCCATCCCCACCCAGCTGCTACCGGGGCTCTTGCCCCGGGTGCATTCAGCTGGCAGCTCTGCAAGACAGCCTTTTTGTCATCCCTGGATCCAGGCATTTAGTGTCCTGGTGCAGAAGTTGGGGTACCATGGGGATCACCCATCTCTGCGTATTGGACAGTGGCCCCACTGGAAGGGGAGATCCCTGGCCCAACTGGTGGGTGCCCTACCAGGGCAGAGCGTGTGTGTCCCACCTGGGCCAGGGGAGGGAAGCTGGCAGCCAGAGGGCTTGGCCTGCATGCACTGAGTCACAGCACCCAGGCACCTGTGTACATCACGATATCCAATCATAAGTGTTAAGGACAGTGTGATAGATCGGGACAGAGACCATGAGAGGAAGGGAAAACTTCATGTCTCGGTACTTTTAACGGCAGTTTCTCCCTGTCTGAACTCGGGCCGCCACAGTCCTGTTTTGCGCTGGACTCGGTGGATACCTCAGCCAGCCCTGGCTGGGAGAGTCCCTCCTCAGGGCGAGGTGAGCAGCCAGACTCTCACGCAGGAGATTGGGCTCTCTCGGCCTAGCACTCTCCCTCTCCCTGTCTCTCTGGGCCCAATCACAGGTGAGGAGATTTGGTGCTCTCGGCCTAGCACTCTCCTTCTCCCTGTCTCTCTCGGTCCAATCACAGGTGACAGCACACCGAGGCGCGCGTGTCCTGCCTTGCAAGGGGACATGAGACTGCAGGCATGAGAGCAGTGTTTTGGCTTTGTTGCGTTGATCTGCAAAGTTAATCTGCCCTTTGGAATTGTTTTGCTGTAATTGTTGCCTCATGTTTTATGACGCTGTTCCAAAATGCAGACATTGAGGAAGGCAAGCCCTGCCGCAGCCTTCCAATACCCACTTGTCTACCTCTTCCACAGCCTACCCCCGCCCCATCCAGTCAAGCTGACTTTCTTCAGTTGTCTTTCTTCCCTTTGCAGTCACTGGCCTGGGCTAGAATTCAGGTGTTCCCCAGCTCCAGACGTCTGTATCCCCAACTGACCTGCAATAACGGCGTCTGCGGTCTGACCTGTGCACAAGATGCTGGTCAGGTGGGGCGCCACGCCCGCCCAGTCCAGCCTGGGGGCTGGAGGGTATGGGGGCCAAGGTCTCCTCCACGGGGCATGGAAGCACAGCAGGAGGCCTCAGTTCTCCAGTATGGAGGTGGAGAGAGGGCATCCAGGCTGAGCGGACCCAGAATGTCAGGGTGCTCAGGGAGGGGTGGTGGGTGCAGCTGGAAGGGGAGGGCCTTGTGGGGATTGGAAGCTGGGACAGCGCAGAGCCAGCCGGGTCTCCAAGCGCCTCAGGCCCCAGGCTGGGGAGCTGGCCCTGCATCTGTCATAATGGGGACTGTTCAAGGAGGCTTCAACTCAGGAGCAGCGTCAGAACTGACTTTCACACAAGCACCGTTTGGAGGCTGAGGGACATGTGGACAGAAGGTAGGAGAACTGATAACACGGATGCAAAACGGGCAGGCGCCATGACGAGGGAGAGGAGCGGCAGACGCGCAGAAGGCTGGAGAGAGGCGAGTCGGTCGCCAAAGGACGAGTGCGCGATTCCGCTCGGAAGAGTCTCTTAGAGTAATCAGATGGGCAGAGGCCGAAGGAGGAGTCTCTTAGAGTAATCAGATGGGCAGAGGCCGAAAGCAAAATGGGGGCTTCAGAGGCTGGGGAGGGGAGGGGCTTAGGGCTTCAAGGGGGACAGAGTTTCCATTGGGGAAGATGAAAACGTTCTGGGGATGGGTGGTAGTGACGGTTGTACAACAGCGTGAATGTATTTAAACCTATAGAACTAACTGTACGCTTAAAATGGTTACATTAATTTTGTGTTATGCATTTTACCACAATCAAACGACAGCAACAACAAAAACTGTAACATTCAAAAGAGTCAATGAGAGAGAGGATTGACAGGTGTGGGGACCTACCAGAGCTTGGGAAGGCTAGGGGAGGGTTTTGGGCTGGCCCCCAGGTGTCTGGCCTGGGTGGCTGATGGCAGCAGGGTGAGGTGGTGGTGGTGGGAAGGTGGCCACACTCAGGGCTGAGCTCATGGAGCCAGAGGGGCTCCAGGAGATGTGCCCAGCAGAGCCCAGGCTGGAGAGACCATGGGATGGCCATCAGCTTATCACTGGACACTGACCCCCCACCTCGGAGATAGCCCCCAGGGAGGGTGTGAGATGCAAGCAGAGGGCAGTAGCCAGGAGAACAGGCAGGCCAAGAAGAACCTGTCATCAGGGAGCCTGGGGAGGAGTGGGGAGAAAGGAAGGAGGCAGATGGAGACAGTCAGGTTCTTCTTAGGCTGCAAGGAGCAGGGACTCAGCCTGAGTGCAGCGAGGGAGCATGAGGAGGGGCTGGGCCTCGAGCGGATGGTGGCGGATGGTGGCGCGATGAGGGTCTGATGGGAATCCAGCATGAGCGGCAGCCATCCAGGCCCAAGGAGCAGGGATGGGACTCTTCTGGGGACACCATGTTGCCCATCTCTCAACTCACTAGATTCTCCCTCAGAGCTTCTAGAAGGAACCAACCCCACCACACCTAGATTCTGGACTTCCAGCTCCTAAGCTGAGAAACGGTGAATTTCTTCTGTTGAGGCCCCTCCATTTGTTAGGGCAGTCTCAGGAACCAGTACAAAATGCCAGGAAATGAAGGAGTGCATTCATCCAACTCTTTTTTTTTTTTTTAATCCAAGCCACCACATAGGTCATTGACTAGCCAATGAATCAGCTGTCCTTGAACCCAGCATCTACTCTGTCCAGTCATCAGGGGAGGTGGAGGGGTCATGTGGGGTAAAGCATTGCTGCCCCCAGAGGTGCCCTGGGGAGGAGGGCAGTGGGGAGACTGCTCTCGCGGGAGGGACAGGGGACCCAATGGAAGGGAGAGGCGCAGGGATGATGGGCATAAATCCCGTGTGGCCAAAATGTCTTCCCAAAGAGAAGACGAGACAAAAACAGAGGGGAGAGGCTGTGAGAAATCAGCTTTGTTTTTGTAAATCCACCTCCCTTTCCTGTGGCTGAAATAACAAGATGGTATAACTGGAAAATATTCATTTAAACTTGTGACTCAGCTCTTCCCGACCTCGGGGAAGTGTGGTCTGTAAATCAAGATGCGGCTCCCTCACCTCCTGGCCAAGTGTCCCCCGGGGCAGATGCTGGAGGAGCCACAGCAGATGTGACTGTGCCCACCTCCTGGGAAAGACCTGTTGGTACTCCAGGGACTGCTTCCAGAGCTTCCATTCCTGAAGCTTCCTGAGGGATGGCCTCAGTGCTTGACCCACTCATTTTTACTGTCCACCCTGCCTACTTTTACTCCCTGGCACAGGTGGTAAATTCTCTTTTTTGCATATTTAGCAGCAGCTTAAAGTTCCTGCCATTGAGAAGCTGGGAGGCCAGACATGCCATTCATGTAAAAATACACAGGGTTTGGAAGACTAACGTTTTTAAATGTGTTTTAAATTGGTCGAACTGTCCTTTTCTTTTTCTCACCAGCTCTCGCTCAGGAGCCCATCTGTAAGGCAGGCAGCAGCATCACCCCTTCCTGCCCATCCCTCTCCTCTCGGGTTCCCAGCCCTCCGAGATCTTTCCACTTTAAAGATGGGGAAGCAGAGGACCCAAGAAGAGAGGGACTTGCTCCAAGTTCCCAAGACACTAGATCAAAGTCCAGATGTACTCGTGCCCAACTAACACCATCCGCAGGTGCAGGGCTAGGCTCCAGGACCATAAGGATAAGACACAGCTCCTTACCTGAGGGCATGGCGGTCTGACGAGAGTATAGGGGATGCAGCGGGGGAAGGGAGCAGCCCCAGCAGTGGCAGTAGCTATGGGAGCCTCGTAATAATGTGTTTGATAGGTGCAGTGCTCATGCTAACCATGCCCCAGCCCCAGGCTTTTGCCCCTTACCTGCTTGCTGCAGGCTCATCATCACAGCGCCTATGGGTACTCCAGGGGCTGCCCTGACTCAGAGCTTGAGTACTGTAATCCCCTCACTGTGCAGATGAAGAAACTCAGTCCAGTGGATATCAACCTTTTATTTTAGTAGGTGAATCCTGTTGTCAAGAGCAATCTTCTATGGAACCCCCAATAAATCAGGCAGTACTGGGGAAGCACCCTTGCTTAGTCTTTCCCACTTAACCCCCTTGCAGGGGTCTGGAGAAACTTCTTGGAACCTGAGGTCTCCCCTGAGCACAGGGTAAACACCACCCCTGGGGGCTAGGTTGCAAACAGAACTTCCTGGTCCATTTATACTCACTTTACAGATGAGCAAACAGAGGCCCAGGGGAGAGGAGGGATTTATCAAGGGCCACCCCAGCGAGTTACCTCCTCAGCTGGCACTCTGGCCAAAGTCCTGTGAATCTCAGACTGTGTCCATCTATGACACCTCTTTTAGTAGGAAACAGAGGCTTTTACTAACAGCTATAAATTACCCTCTCTTCCAAGCCATCATTTAAAGCCAAGCTTTCAGTGGGCTCTTGTTAACATGGTGTTTTCACCTCCCTCCCGCCCTGTGTCTCTCTGACCTCCAGTTTCCACACGTCACTGAACACAGGAGAAGAATCTCACTTTAGAGAAACCACCCCTGGGAGCCAAGTGGATGAGTGTGGCTTGAAGCTGACAGCTTCATAGTTTACCTTAGGAGTTCGCCGTTCCTCTCAGCTTATTTAATGAAATACCTTGTCGCTCTGTTCATGGGACACGTGACATTAGAAAGGGCCTTTTACATCCTTTGAAATATGATTTTTAAATTCATTGGCACCTCGGAGTATGTAAGTGGGACAGTAACTTTCCTGTGTGCACTAAGACGGAGACTTCTCCAGGAACTTTAAAGACTGCAGCCCTCAGGAGGGCATCTCTGAAGGTGCCTGCCAGCCAGCCCCACCCCTCCTTTAGCAGGCCCCTAGTTGCCACCTACATGTCTTCTCGCCTCTTCCCAGCTCCTTTCTCCCCCGACTGCTTTGACATGGATTCCTCTCTCCCCTGTCTGTTCCCTTGTCCCAGTTTGTCCCTTCTCCAGGGTCCGTCCATGACTTTTTCTAAGGATTTTAGTGCAAAGCATCTAGGAAAATGAGTCAACTGGCTAAGGAGTCAAGCATGGGCAGCTCCCAGGGTCCCAAACCTGTCTCAGCTGGTCCTCTCCCCCAGTCCCTTCTTGTCCCTCATGTGACCCAGAGGTGAATCCAAGGCTATGTTTCCCAAACTTTGTTCCGTGAGGTTCCGATTCCAGGAAAGGTTTCTCAGAGATGTAGTTTCCTGGCCCAGAGGTCAGGGTAGCTCTGCTCGCAGCCTCACCATCGTGGTGATGGACCTCTGTCGTAGCAAGCACACCAACAGTTTTGAGAAGTCAGGGGGAGTCCAGAGTCCCGTGCAACTGTGTACAACCCAGGATCTGTCTGAGCACCAGAAATGTATTTTGCAGTCCACCTGAGAGAGGCTAGTTTGGAGATGTCTCTGTGATGTTTGGGAAGCATCTGAGCCCTCCACTAGGGTCCTCTTGGCCCCGAGATGGAAATCACAGGGCCTCTCCTGGCTCCCTACTCAGGAAAATCCAAATTAGGCCATTCTCTGAGAGCCTTCAGGAAGGGTTGTTTTTCTTTTTCATCTATACCATTGTCGGTTGCTTGTGCTTTCTTTGGAAACAAATAGAAATGAATCAAGGGGTGGGGGGGGGCCCATTTATGGTCTGAACACTGCAGTCTTGGGGTCTGGTCAGAGGAAGACATCAGGTCAAGCTGAGCCATGCTTAGAAAAAGGGATAGCACTGGGCTTTTCTGTATTTGGGAATCAAGTCCTTTCTTATCAAGCCAGCTGTCACACACACGGGCTTCTCCTACAAATAGCCCCACACAGGCACGGACTTGCACTAATAGGTGGATCTCTGCTTTCTTCCTGAAATGGAGGCTGCTTCTGGTAGCTGAGTCAACTTTGGTTTTTGTTTATTTTTAATTACTTTGTTTTAGATCAACAATTACTCCCAGCTTTTTGACTGATAAGTTGGTTCTTTTCCTAGGTTTTGTTTTTCTCTACTCTGGAAAATTCCATCAATCATTTCACAGATGAGCCATGGGTTTTGTTTGTATTTGTTTGCACTGGGGTCTGAAACCACAGACTGCTGCAGGAAAGGTGATGCTGATTGTATTAGTTGCTATGGTTGCCATAATAAAGTACCGCACACTGACTGATTTAAAAAGCAGAGATTTATTGTCTTAAAGTTCCAGAGGCCAGACATCCAAGATCAAGGTGTTGGCAGGATTGGTTCCTTCCAAGGGCTGAGGGTCTGTTCCAGGCTTCTCCCCAGGTTCTGGTGGCTTGCTGGAATCTTTGGTATTCCTCGGCTTGTAGAAGCATCACCTCCGTTTCTGCCTTCATCTTCACGTGATGCTCTTCCTGTGTGCCTGTTTCCATTTCCCTTTTTCATAAGGACACCAGTCCTATTGAGTTAGGGGCCCACCCTTCTCTGGCATGACCTCACTGAACTTTAATTACATCTGCAACACCCCTCTTTCCAAGTACTGTCACATTCTTACTTGGATCATGGTATTGGGTTACTGAGGTGGGGAGGTTAGAATTTCAACAGAAGAACTTGGAGGGGACACAATTCAATGTTAGGTGAGAGGTGGTATGGTGCAGTGGAAGCACTGGGGTCCGGTGACAGGGATTCTGAGTCAAGGCCTAAGCCATCCCTCAATTTCTTTGTTGACAAAATGGTTTTAGTTAAAAGACTCAATTTACAGGGTGTGGCACCAGGATTGAATGAGTTCTCAAGTGTGAAAGTGTCCTAGTTATGGAAGTACCAGAGACGGGATCCAGACACGGGTGTCAGGTACCTCTGTGCCATGGGGAATGAGCAGTAGGCGTCTCTAGCAAAGAGGACAGCTGGCAAGTGGCAGACCTGGACCCCCTTTTCCCAGACCCCCTCCCTCCCATTAGTCACTTCCTCTCTGAGCCAGCTCCCTCAGAGGTGAAATGAGAGATCTGGACAAGGAGGTCTCCTTCTGGCCACGAAGTTAGGGGATTATGTGAAAAGGTGTGGATGCAGTGGCTAGAACAGTGCAGGCTTGGAACACAGCAGATCTGGTTCAAATGGTGATCCTTCTGCCTCTCGGTAGTGTGATTGGTGAGTCCCTCAACCTCTCTAAGGAGAAGGAAATGGCAACCCACTCAAGTACTCTTTCCTGGAAAACCCCATGGGCAGAGGAGCCTGGTAGGCTGCAGTCCATGGGGTCGCTACGAGTCGGACATGACTGAGCGACTTCACTTTCACTTTTCACTTTCATGCATTGGAGAAGGAAATGGCAACCCACTCCAGTGTTCTTGCCTGGAGAATCCCAGGGACGGAGGAGCCTGGTGGGCTGCCGTCTATGGGGTCGCACAGAGTCGGACACGACTGAAGCGACTTAGCAGCAGCAGCAGCAGCCTCTCTAAACTCAACATCCTCATCTACAAGATGGGAATGAATGCCTGCCACAGAGGTTAAATTATTAATAGGATGTCCTTGGGAATCACTTAATCACAGCTTGGTGTATGGTAGTATAAGTTAGCTATTCAGTTCAGTTCAGTTCAGTCACTCAGTCGTGTCTGACTCTGTGACCCCATGAATTGTAGCACGCCAGGCCACCCTGTCCATCACCAACTCCCGGAGTTCACTCAGACTCACGTCCATCGAGTCAGTGATGCCATCCAGCCATCTCATCCTCTGTCATCCCCTTCTCCTCCTGGCCCCAATCCCTCCCAGCATCAGAGTCTTTTCCAATGAGTCAACTCTTCGCATGAGGTGGCCAAAGTACTGGAGTTTCAGCTCTAGCATCATTCCTTCCAAAGAAATCCCAGGGCTGATCTCCTTCAGAATGGACTGGTTGGATCTCTTTGCCATCCAAGGGACTCTCAAGAGTCTTCTCCCTATTACCAATTAAAATTTTTTTTAAAAAGTTAGCTATTAGCATCAGCTGTTCTTCACGAGGATTGAATGAGATGTTGTAGAAGAGCCTGCATACAGCAGGTGCTCAATGGACCACTGATGTTCACCCTGCTTTTAAGATAGGCCTTGGCAGAATGTCCAGCATGTTTTCCATAAGGATATATGGGGTGGAGAGTTGTACAGAAAATATTTGAACTACTTGAAGAATGAAACAGTTTTCAGGCACTCATAGGCCATTTATAATCATCTATTACTTGTAACTAATGGCCTTGCCAATTACAACAATTACATTTTGTTGAGCCGCATGCCCTCAGGACTTTAACCTTGCACAGTTTATTAGAGAATTAATCCAACTTAATTCAGGATTCCATTATAGTAATTATTATCCTGACAATTCATAAAACATGCCCAGGCCTCCTTGTGAGTGACAAGCATCTACTTGCTCTGAGAATGAATCCAAGAAGGATCTTTCTAAGGTTTTTCTCTTTCCAGTAGGTCAGCACAGAAAGCTCTTTCACAATGTCGTACAGACGAGAACTAGAGAAATACCGCGACCTGGATGAAGATGAAATCCTTGGAGCTCTAACAGAAGAGGAGCTAAGGACCCTGGAAAACGAGCTGGATGAGCTGGACCCTGATGTGAGTAGGCACCGAAAGGGACACATTGTCACACACACAGCACGGTGACTCTTGCTGCCTGGGGGAGGGGCAGGCTGACTGCCTGGGGCACCATTTCGCCTTTCCTTCTGTGGCAATAGCCCTAGAGTGGTCTTGCCTTTGTTGGGGCGGGGGGGGGGGGGGGGGGGGGGGGGGGGGTGTGCGTGTGTGTGTGTTGTGCTAGTCATGATTCTCTAAAGTAATAGAACAAATAGTATAGATACATAGATTTAGATATGAAGAAATTTATTGTTGTAAGTAATTGGCTTCCATGATGATTGAGGCTGACAAGTTCCAGGATCTGCAGTTGGCGACCTGGAGACCCAGGACAACTGAAAGTGTTGTTCTAGCCTGAGTCCAAAGGCCTGAGAACCAGGAGAGCTGATGGTATAGTTTCAGTACAATAGCTAGCAGGCTCAAGGCCCAGGAAGAGCCAGTGTTTCAGATCAAGTCCAAAGGCAAGAAAACAAAACAAAAGCAATTACCCAACTCAAAAAGGTCAGGCAGAAAGAAATTCCCTCTTACTGGTAGGAGTTTCAGCCTTTTTGTTGTATATGTATTCAGACCTTCAACTGATTGGATGGGGCCCACCCACCTTAGGGAGGGCCATCTGCTTTACTCAGTCTACCAATTCCGATGTTAATGTCATCTAGAAATACCTTCACAGACATATTCAGAATAATGCTTAGCTAAATGTTTGGGCAGTCTGTGACCCTGTCAAGTTGATGCATAAAATTAATCATCACATGTCCACTTGTGGTCAACTTGGCACCCATACACATCTTTTTAAACCATACTTTTCTCTATATAGGACAATAATAAGGTCATAATTCTGCCTAATGTGATACAAATATCCTGGGTACCTGCCAGAAGAAAAAGTAAAGTCCTTGAGTAATGTTTACTTTTCTCCTTGATAGCCTGAAACTTAATACTATGATATAAAATTAACAATACTTAAATGCCACCATATAAAATCAGTACATTCTTTATTACATATTAAGAGAATAATAGAGGAAAGAAAACAAAGATATTTACTTAATGCATACACACATACATAGACTCACACATACGCAAACATGTTCATAAAAATACAGAGGAAATACTCATAACAATATTGTCCTCGTTTGTCTAACTGGTCACGTGGTCATAGCTGGTATTTATAACTGCCTTCTTCTACTACCCATTCCCTGCTCCCTTTGCCTTCAGCAAGCACCTTAGCTGGCTGTGAGTGTTTGCCTGATGGAATGAATCTACTCCTGAAGGGCCTGGACCATTAGTAGTCCTGCCTGGATTGAGTTACTATAGTTTTCCATTGACTTTAATTCCTGGGCCTTGTAATACTGAGAAAGCCCTATAGAAATACAAGGAATCCCTTGTATTTCAGGGGGATGCCCTTCTTTACCACCCTTCTGGAGCAGCAGCCTAATTTTCCCCTCGGTAATCAACACACATCACCCCAGCCAGTACAGAAATTCCCTTTCTGCCTATTCATTCAGAGGCATAAGAAGCCCCCAAAGTGGCAGTTTTAACTTCCAATCCAATGGAATCATTGCTGTGTCTCCTAGTAGAAGTATTCCTCTCTTTGGAACTAAGACCTTGAGGCCAGCAGAGCATAAGGTCACAGGAACAGGAAGCAAAACTTTTGCCAGTGGGTCACTAGGGGTACCAGTTGTGATAGTGAGTGGGTTGTTTTTTAGTCTCAGTCGTGTCTGACTCTTTGCGACCCCGTGAGCTACAGCATGCCAGGCTTCCCTGTGCTTCACCACCTCCTGGAGCTTGCTCAAACTCATGTCTGTTGAGTCAATGATGCCATCCAACCATCTCATCCTCTGTCATCCCCTTGTCCTCCTGCCTTCAATCTTTCCCAGCATCAGTGTCTTTTCAAATGAGTTGGCTCTTCACATCAGGTGGCCAAAGTATCAGAGCTTCAGCTTCAGCATCAGTCCTTCTGATGAATAATTAGGATGATCTTCTTGCAGTCCAAGGTACTCTCAAGAGTCTTCTCCAACACCACAGTTAAAAAGCACCAATTCTTCAGCATTCAGCCTTCTTTATGGTCCAACTGTCACATCCATACATGACTATTGGAAAAGCCATAGCTTTAACTAGGTGGACCTTTGTTGGCAAAATAATGTCTCTGCTTTTTAATATGCTGTCTAGGTTTGTCATAGCTTTTCTTCCAAGGAACAAGCATCTTTTAATTTCATGGCTATAGTCACCATCTTCAGTGATTTTTGGAGCCCAAGAAAATAGTCTGTCACTGTTTCCATTGTTTCCTCATCTATTTGCCATGAAGTGATGGGACCAGATGCCATGATCTTCATTTTTTTGAATGTTGAGTTTTAAGCCAGCTTTTTCACTCTTCTTTTTCACATTCATCAAGAGGCTCTTTAGTTCTTCTTCACTTTCTGCCATAAGGGTGGTATCATCTACATATCTGAGGTTATTGATATTTCTCCCAGCTTGTGCTTGATCCATCTTGGCATTTCGCATGATGTACTCTGCATAGAAGTTAAATCAACAGGGTGACAATATACAGCCTTGATGTACTCCTTTCCCAGTTTGGAACCAGTCCATTGTTCCATGTCTGGTTCTGACTGTTGCTTCTTGACCTGCATACAGGTTTCTTAGGAGGCAGGTAAAGTGGTCTGGTATTCCCATCTCTAAGAATTTTCTAGTTTGTTGTGATCCACACAGTCAAAGTCTTTGGTGTAGTCAGTGAAGCAGAAGTAGATGTTTTTCTGAAATTCTCTTGCTTTTTCTATGATCCAGAGGATGTTGGCAATTTCTGGATCCCTGTGCCAACCCTTGACTCTTGGACCCGTGAGTCCTGGTCATGGAGAAGCAGCACCACATACTGGACACTGAATCAGAGCATGTTCAGACTCAGAGCGACCCTTGCCCCAGCCCTGTAGGGTTTCACCACCTGGCTGCACTGTAACTGAGTTTTCAAAAGCCCTATCCACCATTCCATTAAGCCAGCTGCTTCAGGACGGTAGGGAATGTCTGTCATGGAATGACTTAACTGAGAAGTAAAGGGCTTCCCTGGTGGCTCAGATGGTTAAGAATCTGCATGCAGCGTGGGAGACATGGTTTCGACCCCTGGTTTGGGAAGATAACCTGGAGAAGGGCATGGCAACCCACTCTGATATTCTTGCCTGGAGTATTCCATGGATAGAGGAGCCTGGCAGGCTGTAGTCCATGGGGTCGCAGAGAGTCAGACACAACTAGACAACTAAGATACAAAGATCTACTTCCACTGGTTTGATGTCTTTATCTTTGCGTTTCATAAGTAGTACATATAAATGTGTTTAAGCTCAGAATTTGCCTCTGCAGCCAGGTTATGGCATCCCAAGACAGGAAGCTCACTGGTCACATCTGTGGTTTGGCCAGTCACCACAGAGCTGTGACAGAACCAAGGGAGGGACTCCAAGGTGGCCTGCTATACTATCGTTGTATCTGTATATCCTTGGCACCCTGGCCGATGACCAGTTCAGAGAAGGTACAGAATGAATATTACTGAATTAAGTAAATTTTCCATTTGATATATTTTTATTAAAAATGGGATATTTCATGTCTTTTTTTAAAAAAAGCTGTCACTCTTCAAACCTAGTTTAACAGTGATCCATACAGTAAATACTATTGTACCATTTCATTAACCCTCCAGTAACCACAGCTCGTGTACAGGGAGTGTAGGTTAGCAGAGAAGATGCAAGACAAGAGGTTAGATGTTCCAGGGGCAACCCTGGCTGTGTCTCTCACATTCCCATCACCTTGAGCCAGTTGCTGTCCTTCAGACCTTATTGTCCCAGTCCATGGAATGATGGAGCCTCATTGGCCCCATTCAGTACTGTTTCCATGAGCTTATAAACTGGTCCTACCTCCAGATTTGATTAAATGTCTTCTTTAAGATAACCCAGAATCCTTGTCTAGGGGTCCTGGGTTTTAGGCCCCACAGAGTGACAAACCCCTCCAGGAATGTATCCTCTGCCCACAACCCCTTGCCCACACCTACACCCAACCAGGAGGAGATGGTCCCCGAGGCGAGGCCACTGGAGTTGACCTCAGGTGCTCAGTCCAGAGGGGAGCGGGCGCAATAAGCCACACCCCAAGTGGGAGCACACAAGGAGCTCAGGGAAAGGATGAATCCTTTCGGTAGGAGGCTTTACAGAGCAGGTGATACTGAAACTGGGCCCTGGATTCTTCTAAGCCATGAATAAAAACAATTGTATGTTGAGCGAAGGCCACAAGCAGAGGCTCAGGCACGGAGAGCAATCGGTGGTGGGGAGTGTAGGTGGGGTTCCGGTGGAGGGCTAGCTGAGCCTGGAAGGGGGCTAGACATAGGGGGAGAGGGAGGTGTAAGGCAGGCTAAAGACTGTGGACTTCTCTCAGCAGCCTAGGGATTTCCGAGGACAGAGAGTGGGTGGGTTTGCTGACAGAGATCTTCCCTAAAGATAAGCAAGGGCCCTGCCCTTCTCTGCAACCCTTCCACCATCTTGAAGAATCTTTGCTGCTCCCAGGGTGAAGCACAGATTCCCCAAGAAGCCCCCAAAGCCTTCTGCCTCTGGTTTTCCAGGCTGTTGGAGTTGCCCTGAGTCCCTGGATGGAAATGAGTTAGGATTAGGCTGTGGCTGCAAATTGGATGCATGATGACAAGGTTCAGAGCCAGACATCAGACCTTGCACTAGGCAGATAGAGGAACCCTCTCAGAGTAGAGCCCCTGAGAACTGTTTGAGCCTCAGCTTGGAGCTCCATTTTCCAAACTGGCAAATGGCCCCACTCCTAATATCAAAGTATCTGGCCCCAGAAGCAAATTCCCAGGGCCTCTGTGCCCTTACACACCTGAGCCCTTCTTGCAGGTGGTTAACAGGAAGGTATGCCTGTGAACACAGGCGGGATGGAGAGCCTGGGGCACAGAGAGCTGACTGTCTCGCCCCGTATCACAGGACCAGGGCGTGGAGACTCAGGTTTCAAGCAGGCCCCAAAGTGTGCCACCTTCCCCTCTGGCAGGAGGGAAGGTTCAAATACACTTGAATTTTGGAGTAGGGTTGGCAATCCGAGACCTGGGATCCTCATACCATTGTGGTTTCAAGTGGACATTTTCAAAGACCGCTTTCTCTCTAAGTTCAAGAAAAAGAGAAGAGAAATCAGAGCAAGGATAGGAGATAACCAAGACCAGTGGGGTTTTTGTCTCCACCTCACAATTGGCCCCTCACTGAGGTGCCTCTGTTACCTGATTTGCAAGTCAGGATGGGAGCTTTGAAAAGGTCTAGTGGGGCTCCATTCCTGCTGAGAGCACAAACATTCCAGCTTGAGTTTCACCTGACCTCCACCCATGTTCTGAAATCACAGCGCTGGGAGAGGCCAAAGGTATGCAGACCTCAAGAGGCCTCCGGGCCACTGGCCTGGAGGGGACGCAGAGACCAGCGGGTGTCTAGCCCTCCAACTCACAGAGCAGAACCCGAGCCCAGAGAGAGGAGGGAACTTGCACTGGTCACACGTCTGGGCCCACTGTCCTCTCTCTTATATGCTCTACCCCTCCTGTTTTAATTTTAGTTCAACAAGCGCTTAGAGGGCACTTTTTATATGCAGACACTGTTCTTGCATTTTGAAAATATTAATTCATTCAACTGTCATCCTAATCCTGCGGTACAGGCATTGTTGTCATCCCATTTTGCAGATGAGAAAACTGAGAGGTCAAGTAACTTGTCCAAGAAACTGCAGTGAGGCGGTGGCAGAACCATGACACAGCTCTGAGTCCACTCAGCCCTGACACTAAAAGGCTTCACTGGAGTCCTCAGGAAGAGAGGTTGAGCCATGCATGTGCTCTGGCTTTATAGTTGGGGAGGGTACTGTATGAAAGACTGTCCCCTTTTCCTCCTAGAAACAACCTGAGATGCAGAGATCCTTAATCCTGACTCTGCTCCCAACTTAGGCAAGTGCTTTTCCCTCTCTGGATCTCAGTTTCCCAGTCTGCAAAATGGACACAGTTGGCCTAGATGCCCTCTGACACCTCCTCCAGCTCTAAGCATCTCTGATTTTATGCACAGTTCTTCACAGTCTTATGACCTGAATTCAGTTAACAGGTAGTGTTGGAGGGGGTTAGGTTTGCAGTGATGCAACTGTTAAGCCGCAGTGTCATGTGACACAGTAGAGTATGGAGAATTGGAAAGCTGCTTTGTTTGCAGCAGAAGATTCCAAACTTGTGCACAGTAAAAAAAAAAAAAAAAAAGTCCTCAAAACTTTCTTAGTCTGCAGCCTGGAAAAAACTCGAGCTTATCATGAGATTGTTGCACTTGGACTCCCACGGGAGAGGAATGCTCCATGTGCTAAAAGTATCCGCTGTTGACTGATTCCCCAAGAGGACCTGCCCTTTCTTGTCTCTGTGGAGTTAAGTGGATGCCGCTCTGAAGCTGAGCCAGCTGCTCGGCCGTACCAGACGGCGGGGAAAATGGGCAATGTATAGCGATGTTTGAGAATGACAGGTCACACCATGGCTTGAGCAGGGTACAGTGTATGAGTTCTTAGAGCATCAATAGATAGTCAACATTTACTATGACAGAGCCCTGCATGGATTATCTTCTTTAGTCTTCCGAAAGTTTTGGTTATCAGCCCCATTTTCCTGGTGGCTCACACAGTAAAGAAACTGTCTGTAATACAGGAGACCCAGGTTCAGTCCCTGGGTCAGGAAGGTCCCTGGAGGAGGAAATGGCAACTCACTCCAGTATTCTTGCTGGGAAATTCCATGGACAGAGGAGCCTGACAGGCTACAGTCCATGGGGTCGCAAAGAGTTGAACACAACTGAATGACTAACACACACACACCCATTTTAAAGATGGGGAAACTGAGGCTTAGAGCAATGAAGTAGCTTGCCCAGGAATTGGGACTCCAGCCCAGACAGTCAGACACAGTAGCCTGTGCTGTTAACTACCACCTCCAGTGAAGGCATGTGGGATGAGCCTGGAAGGCAAATTGGAGAACAAAGTTGGGAATTACCAGCAAATTATTTTTTCTAATTCAGTTTCTTTTGAAGTCGTTGCATTATTTTCACATAAATACAAATCTTAAAAAAAGAAAAAAAAAAAAAAAACAAGAACTACCAGCCTAAAAAATTTAACTATACATGTTACTTGTTAATGAGGCTTTGAGGAAAAGGAGTAATATTTTTTAGTGTCTCAGTAAGAGGATCAAAATATTTGCATGAAAGAAGGCAGAGATAATCCCAGACTTATAAAGAAATTGGATCCTTCAAATTGATTCTGAAGTCTGCAGCTGGGAATCTGTGACACATTATAAAAACAACAGTAGAAAACAACAGGCCCCTGCCAGCAACAGTAATTGTAACACTACAACGATTCTCTGTTGAGATCATCTTACGTGTCAGGTGCTGGCCTGTGTTTTATGGGCCTTGTCTCATAAAATCTCCATGAGGATTCTGTGGGATTGATCCTTGCAGGTTGGGGTTAAAACCACCCTAAGGAAAGGAAACGGATGCCCGAAATCACACAGCCGGTAGGCGACAGACCTGCCTCCCCCAGCCCATAAAGTGTTAAGAATTCTGGGACCATGAATTGCAGGGAGAAATGACGGAGGAGAAAACCTCTAGAACTGTAGGATCTCAGAATTAGAGGGACCCTTAGAGATGATCTAAGCCCCACCTCAGTCCCTGCCTGTATGGACACAGCATGGGTAAAAGAAACCCTGGTTTACAGAGTTTCTCCTGCACACATGCCATTCACCGGGTGCTTTCTATGTCTCATCGAATCATTACTCCTGAGGTTAGGAGTGTTTTTGCCACTTTGGTGATGAGAAATCAATATGACAACAGCAGCCTGAAACCCAGGGAAGGGAAGGGGCTTGTTCAGGGTCACACTGCAAATCAGCCACTGCACCGGGACAGAATCCTGGGACTTCTGATCACACTGCATGACTTCCAACCACAGTCCACAAAATCATAAACCCTCCCTATTTGTGGCCCGCATCCTATCCCATAAACCAGAAGACACTCTTGGCCATGCAGGAAGCAGCCATGTCTGGTCCACAGGGCTGTGGTTCTCCCTTGTAACACAAGCCGGCAGATTCACAAGCCCAGGACAGAAGTAAACAGTTGAAATGGAAAGAAATCTCTGCTCTAAAAATAGGCACACATCCTTAGAAACACTGCCGGCCGTGCACGGAGCCAAGGGTGGGCCTGGCGGGGTCAGGGCGAGTGAGGCCAGGTGTCGGTGTGTCCCCAGCCCACCCTCGGTCTTCTGACACCCTGACCACCTCCCCACCCCGCTCTGCACCCCGCCACCTTCCTCCAGGTAGGCCTCCAGAATCCCCTCCTCCTCGCTTCTGCTTCTGGGTGACTTCTCGGATCTGGAACCCTTTATTCTCAAGTCAGAATCCTCCCATTTCTCAAGGCCCAACCTCTCCACCCCTCCCTTGGGAACACTTCCTGACCCTCCCCCTCTAAGCTCCCAGTGAAGCACCTGCCCCACCAAAGACGGCCCCACTGAGCCATTTCCCTTTTCATTTTGATGTTTTTGATAGAAAATATGTTAAACATATAGTAGGGTACAGAATACGCCTGTGTTCCCATTATCCAAATTTAACAAATATAAAAATGTTACTTTTTTTGATTCAGATTCCCCTTAAAGAAAAGTCATGGTAAAGTTTTAACCCTGCCTTCCCACTCCCCCAGTTTCTTCCCCATCTCTCTCACTCCCTCACTTTCTACTCAAGAGGCAGCAGACAAGCCCCCACAACATCAGGTAGGTAATATAATGAAGGAAGGAAGCTGGGCCAGTTTTCTCGAGGCACATGGCCATCTTGGGTCGTTTCTTTCTTTTCTGCTCTTGAAAAGAGAGATGGACGTAAGAAAGTTTTCATTTACCACTTCACCCTCAAGGAATAAAAGCAACAGAGCCAATGACTGTTAACTGTTTGTTGACCTCTGTGTCAGAGACAGTAGGGAGTGGTGGGGACTGAGGCAGACGGGAGAGTTTGCGTTTGGCTAGAGGGCACCTGCTATTCCACTCCACCAGATGCTCTCCAGTACGGTCCCATCATCTAAGTTTGCAAGAAAGGCTGGACATCTGAATTTTTATGTGCAAGTTTCCTATCTGAAAGTGTTGGCCAGCTCATTCAAGTATACAGACAAAAGCAACCAAGTTTTGGCATTTGATTGGACTTTAGACCTCCCAGTTTCCAATTTTGACTGTTCACATGACAGATGGAAAAGTACCTAGCCCAGTGTCTGGAACATAATAGGTGCTTAATACATGTTTATTGAACATGCATATATGACTTGCCCACTGGAATCTAGGGTTTTTGCAATTTAGAGCCGCATTGTACCACCACAGACACAGGGCAGCCAGGTACAGTTGTACAAGTTGTGCACTGCGTAGCTCCAGGAACCACTGTTCATACAAACCAGAGAACATATAGTGCCCTTGGAGCTGTGCAGCGCACAGTCTGCACAGTCAGATGCTGCTGCGCTCACAGGGCTTCCCCATAATGCGGTGTCTTTTCAGTTGAATGGAAGTGAACAGTTATGCCCTGTGGTGACAAAACTGATTGCCATAATCTGCTTCTAATATAGGGTTCAAACCTTTATTCTGAAGTTTCAAAAGATGATTTTTGACCATTTTACAGAAAGGGGATTCAAGGTCCAAGAGCACCAGTGCCCTATGTGTGGCCTCAAAGGCCTGGGATGAGAACCCAGGTTGTCAGTTAGAATCCAGTTTGTCTATAAGTAATAGAGATTCAAAATAACATAACTGAAGCAGTGGTAGCTCAGTCAGTAAAGAATTTGCTTGCATTGCAGGAGACCTGGATTTGATCCCTGGGTCTGGAATATCCCCTGGAGAAGGAAATGGCAACCCACTCCAGTATTCTTGCCTGGAAAATCCTATGGACAGAGGAGCCTGGTAGGCTACAACCCATGGGCTTGCAAGAGTTGGACACAACTTAAGAGACTAAACCACCACCAAGCAGTGTTTTATTCATCTCTCAAGTAAGTCCAGAGGTGGGAAGTCTAGGCCAGATACAGAGCTTAGCTCCCCAGACTTCCCAGAGTCCCAAGGATCATTCAGCTCCTCTTCCTTCCATTGCTAAGGTGTAGCCCCATTCTCATGGTCCAAAGAGCTGGCCATAATCACTGCAGTCCAGACATTAGAATAGAGGGAAAGGGTGGGAGGTGGGGAGAAAAGGAAAAAAGGCCATTTTTCAAGTATCTTTTAAGGAAAGTTACTGGAAATCGCCACTGGACATTCTCATACTGTGATTCAACCTAGCCACAAGGGAGCCTGGGAAATGTAGTCTTTTACCGTGGTGGCCATTGTGCAGCCAAGTGTGGAGTGCTTTTATTACTGGAGAGGGGAGACATGATATTGGGGACTATTTGAAGTCTGTCGCTCTGAGTTTGCCAGTTTTATGGCCTGATGTTCTGCTCTGCCGAAAGTTCCGAGGGGGAGATGGAGGAGCTGATAGGAATTTAACCAAATCCAGATCCCTGAAGGAAACATTACAAAGGTCTTACTCTCTAGTTCGGCATTTCCCAAAATCTCCATCAGTAAATTCTGGCCCCATGGTGGGCACCCCAACTCTAGCACCTTTCATAATGTTTCCCCTTCCCCAGAGCTGCATGGGGCAGCAGTTGGGTAGACCAGCAAACATCTCAGGGTAGCAGGTGTGATGCTGACCTGAAGGGCGTCTAAGAAATACCATCTTTTCCCTGCTGGAGCATCAGTGCTGTGTGATTCTGGACAATTCAAAACACATAGCACCTAATACTTGGGATTGGGCAGAGAAGACTAGGATATATCTCAGCTGGCCTTCGAGGGGCATTTAGTCTCTTTGGGGAGAGGGATATGGCATAAATGTGCTCCAAGACAAATTAGAAGGAGCATTATATAAGAACTGGCAAGATGCCTCCGGGTGGTTGGAAAGAGAATCACCAGATCGGTGTGGGGAGCACTGCAAAGGCTGGACAGGGTGCCCAAGAGAAGGGCTTTGAGGGATGAATGCAGTGGGGGAGGAGGGGTGGAATTCCAGGCAGAGGGCATAGCTTGAGTGATGCCCTGGCAGGGTGATGGTGTGGGGCGAGGCTGCGGAATGCGGAGCAGCCTGGAGTGGCTGGAACATGGAATACTTAAGCGAGAAGATGGGGAGGCTGGAGTTCGTTGAGGTCAAATCAGGAAAAAGCTCTCCATGCCAGGCTGATGAATTTGATAATGATTCTGTGGGTTAGTGGAGGTGCTGAGTATCTATGACTGTGCTGGGGAGTGAGCTGGTCAGCTACACAAGTGGGTGCGGTATACAAGCCAGCCAGGTCAGGTACACAAGCCAGCCTGAGGCTACCCTGATGCTCTCAGCAGGAAATACCATGGCTTGAACTAGGCTGGTGCCTGCGGGACAAAGATGCTTCTGAACCCTGTAGCCTCAGGCTCCTTCCCCTGACAAGTCAGGCACTCTTATTCTGCCAAGCCTCTGTGCTGTGCTTTCTGTCCCCTGGTAACCTCCCTCTTCTCTCTCCTCTTCACCTGGCTGTTTCCTGCCTGTGCCCTGGGACTCATTCAGCTCAGGAACCACCTCCTGCAGGAAGCCCCAGGTGAAGGAAGCTGCTCACACTTGTGTGTGTCGCCCCATCTGAGAGCCCCTGTGGAGTGTGATCACTCATTCATTGTCTCAGGATGCCCAGTGTCCCCCAACAGCAGGGAAATGCAACATCTTCCTTGAACGTGAGGCAGAAAAGGAGGATAAGGAGAACACCAGGAGGGACAGGTTTGGCCCTGCCTTGTGTCATGAGATACGCTGTGAAGAATCAGGTTGTATATATGCTGAACCACCAGTCTGAAGACAGCCATACTGGTCCTTGAGATACTAGTTATGTACATGTCACCTGTATATCAGCTCAGCCTTCCTGGATGTGTGACTAACGAGGTGTGTGACTTTGGGCAAGTGACTTCAGTTTCCCATGCCTCAGTTTACCCAACTGGAGATGAGAGCATTGGCTCAGGGGCTCTCTTCCAGGCTTTGCAGCTCTGAGCTGCCAACCTGAGATCCTTTTAACACATTGAGTGTGTGTGTGCATGTGGATGCATGCACATATGTGTTGCCTGTGTGTGTATACATGGTGCACATGTACTCTGCTAACCAACCTGCAGTGGCTGTAGCCGAGATGGCTCCTCATGTAGCCCCAACTATCTATAGCAGTGATAATTGTGCAGATACTTAATATTTGGCCTTTACTGCACCTGTTCACAGGGTGTTAGAGCTCCTAACAGTGCAGTTGAGGATTTGTCAAAGTTTCCATCATCCTTTGGGCAGCTGGATTCCAGAGCTTGGGTGAGAAAACTAAATAAAGATACTAACCTATCAAGCTGTACATCCAGCTTTTAAATTTACAACATTTAAAAGAATATCGCCATTTAAAAAACTACAACTAGGAAAGTACAGGAAGAGATTGCTTAGTTTTACCTC
Organism: Ovis aries; assembly: GCF_016772045.2. Lineage (NCBI taxonomy): Eukaryota > Metazoa > Chordata > Mammalia > Artiodactyla > Bovidae > Ovis > Ovis aries. The sequence continues at coordinate 50,106,952 of NC_056055.1, read as the reverse complement.
TTATGATTATTAAAAACAATTTTTTAAACCTCTGGATTTAAAAAAAAAAGATGTATCTGCCTCTTTCTTCCTCTAGCCCAGAGCCTGAAATGAGCAAGATATTCAGCAAACATTTGAGGGATAAATGAATGAGTATCTTAACTTCCTCTGTCTGGAATTTCAGTCTGATAGGAACTCAGATCAGACATGGCAAAATGGCAACCTGTGGGCTAAGACTGGCCTCCAGCTGTGTTTTATTTGGTCTGAACATTGTTTTTAAAATATTTGGATCATGTGTCAATATTTAAAAATCAAGAGCTTTCACATAAAGATCAGCAGATCTAATAACACCACCCACGGCAATTCTTAGCTACAGCTGGGTAATGTGGAGGCATTGAAATCTCCAGTGTGCCACAGTCCTCCTCGCTCCCAAGTGTAAAACAGCTATAATTTTACATTTTGGCTAGATCAAAGAGTACCTAGAAATTCTTCCTCCTTAAAACCAACACTAGGGACTGCCCTGGCAGTCCAGTGGTTAAGATGCTCTGCTTTCAATTCAAGGGATGCAGGTTTGACCCTTGGTCCGGGAGCTAAGATCCCACATGCCACATGGCTTGGCCAAATTAAAAAAAAAAAAAAAAAAAAAAAAACAAAAAACAAAAAACAACACTACCAACTTTCCTGTTTGGAGATAACAGAGACATTACCCACTGCCCTCCTCACATGAGTAAATTTCTAATTGTAAGTAAGGACCTTGAAGGCATGCTCAGAGTCGTATACCCCAACGCTATCTCCCAAAGCAAATCTCACCCTAATCCACTGGTCTTCGGAGTGAAGATGTGTGTACGTGTGATGTGTGCGTGTAGATACGGATTCCCTCATGCAGAAGTGACATCTGTCCTGGAGAAGCAGACAGCTGCCTCCCTTTGAACTAACTGTAAAGAAAGCACATGCCCAGCAAGTTTATGCTGTGCAGACGTTAAGATTAGGAAAACGAGACTTAAGTGCCTTAAAGGGTTAGATGCTTCCACTTACCCGCAGGCACCATGGACGCATATGACTTTTACAGCAATGTAGAGGCTAGTTATCAACTATTCTTTGCTATTCAGTAAAGTGGACCCCACTTTAGCATCTTGATTAACCTTAAAAGCTAAAATAATTCATTCTTTTGCATACATGCTGTAATTGAGACTTTTCTATCCTTTTAGCCTGCTTTCCCTGTTTACTCAGTTACTCCAGATTACGGCGTCCCTGGTCGGGCCCTGGCCCTGTGTCTTAGCACACTACCTGGCTTTGTAATACTCACCCTATAAGTGTTTGTGAAATGAGGAAGGAATTTAAGAAAAGATACATTTCTACACAAACATGTTTAGCAAATATTCTCCTGGTTAAAGGTGATGACAAAATGTTGTGGAAACTCTTTCTTTACCAATTAAATGGCTGGGTCTGAGAGTCAGTTTTAGGTTCTAATAGTTATAAGAGATCTAAGGCAATATTTTTTAACCCATATAACGCCTCCATGACTAGTTTGCATAATGTGGCTCCTCACTCTTTAAAACAAAATGCCACGTTAAATCTGGCCAGCTCTAGCCTGCCCAGTCTAAGCATCATTTTTGGCCACTGACACACAAAGAGCCTGTGTTCTTAGCATTCTATGGGCACTTAATGTATTGCATTGGCCATTTTTGTAATTTTTCCTTCAGTAACATTAAAAAAAAACCACCTTTTTTGAAATATAATTCTCATGCCATAAAATTCACTGATTTACAGTATACAACTCAGTGTTTCTTAGTATATTCACAGAGATATACAACAATCACTATAGTCAATTTTAGAACATTTTCATCAACCCACTCTAGTACTCTTGCCTGGCAAATCCCATGGACGGAGGAGCCTGGTAGGCTACAGTTCATGGGGTCGCTGGGAGTCGGACACGACTGAGCGACTTCACTTTCACTTTCATGCACTGGAGAAGGAAATGGCAACCCACTCCAGTGTTCTTGCCTGGAGAATCCTGGGGATGGGGGAGCCTGGTGGGCTGCCGTTTATGGGGTCGCACAGAGTTGGACATGACTGAAGCGACTTAGCATCACCTCAGAAAGAATCCTGTTCCTGATAGCTGTCGTTTTGCATTTCTCACCATCCTCCTCAGCTCTGGGGCTTCCTTGATAGCTCAGGTGGTAAAGAATCCGCTTGCAATGCAGGAGACCCTTGCAATGCAGGTTCGATTCCTGGATCGGGAAGATCTGCTAGAAAAGGGATAGGCTACCCACTCCAGTATTCTTGAGCTTCTCTTGTGGCTCAGCTGGTAAAGAATCCGCCTGCAGTGTGGGAGACCTGGGTTCCATCCCTGGAGAAGGAAAAGGCTACCCACTCTAGTATTCTAGCCTGGAGAATACTATGGACTGTATAGTTCATAGGGTTGCAAAGAGTTGGACATGACTGAACAGCATTCACTTTACTTCCTGCTCTCTAGGCAACCATTAATCTACTGTCTGTCTCTATAGATTTGATGTTCTGGACAGTGCATATTAGTGGAGTTAGACACTATGTAGTCCTTTGTTACTACTGGCTTCTTTCACTAAATATGATGTTTTCAAGGTTTCACCTATGATGTAGCATGCACCAGCACTTCATTTCTCTTTATTGCAAAACAGTATTCTGTTGTAGGGATATACCACATTTTCTTTATCCACTTGTCATTGATAGAGATTTGAGTTGTTTCTACTTTGGGGCTATTATAACTAAGGTTACTATGAACATTCATGTATAAGTTTTTGTGTGAACATATTCTTTTATTTCTCTTGGGTTTACCTAGAAGTGGAATTGCTATCTCATAATGATAACTCTGTTTTTAATCTGTTGAGAAACTACCAGACTGTTTTCCAAAGGGGATACACTTTTTACATTTCCCTTCATTGGAAGGACTGATGCTAAAGCTGAAACTCCAATACTTTGGCCACCTCATGCAAAGAGTTGACTCATTGGAAAAGACTCTGATGCTGGGAGGGATTGGGGGCAGGAGGAGAAGGGGACGACAGAGGATGAGATGGCTGGATGGCATCACCAACTTGATAGACATGAATTTGAGTGAACTCTGGGAGTTGGTGATGGACAGGGAGGCCTGGCGTGCTGCGATTCATGGGGTCACAAAGAGTCGGACACGACTGAGTGACTGAACTGAACCACAGTGTATGGATGTTTCAATGTCTTCACAGTCTCACCAACACTTGTTTTTACCCATCTTTTTTATGGGCAAAAGGGTGTGAAGTGTAATAGCTCATTCTGGGTTTGATTTGTGTTTTCTTGTTAATGATGTTGAGAAGCTTTGTGTGTGCTTATTTTTTATATCTTCTTTGAAGAAATGTCTATTCAAATCTGTTGCCCACTTTTAAATTCTGTTATTTGTCTTATATTTTAAGTTAAGAGGTCTTTATGTATTCTGCATACTAGATCATTCTCAGATATATGATTTGCAATAACTTTCTACCAAATGGTGGATTGTCTTTTTACCTCTTAGTTTCCTTTGAAGCACAAACATGTTCAATTTTGATGAAGTCAAATTTATTTTTTCTTTTGTTGCTTTTTGTTTCAGAATCATATCTAAGAAAACCATTGCTTAATCCAGGTCACAGAGATTTATGCCTGTTTTCTTTCAAAAGTTTTATAGTTTTAGCTCTTACATTTAGGTCTCTGATTTATTTTGAGTTAATTTTTGTATATCAGGTGAATTCACATGCTGTTTTTTCTATCATGTGCTGTTTTTGAAAACAAGTTAAAATGATAAACAATCAAGAGTTCAAAAATATGCAACTGGCTATGGTTTTAGTTGAAAATCATGTTATATTTCACTAAACGTACCATTTAATGGAATGAAAATAAACTCCCAACAAGGATAATGCTCCCAGTATCTACTTTAAAGATTCAGTAAGCAGAGAATTGTTAGAAAAAGCTTGTTATGTTTTTGTTTTTTAAAAATCAACTGCTTTCAATGAAGATAAATAAAACTACATTTTAACATGCCACATAAGTAATATTTTTAAAACACATGAAAAGCATCTTTACTCCTATATTGTAATGATATGGGTTTCAGGTTTAACACAGTGGTTCTTAATCAGGGGTGACTTTGCCCCCCACAGGGGACATCTGGGGATGTGTGGAGATATTTTGGTGGTCACAACCTGGAGACGTGCTAGCGGCATGTTAGGCAGAGGACAGAGATGCTGCTAAACAGCAAGGATGCACAGAACGGCTCCCCTGACAAGGAACCATCCAGCCCCAAATCTCTCCTGTGCTGAGGTTGAAAACCCTACTTTTCCCATCCCAGTTTTATTGAGATATAATTGACATACAGCAGTATAGAAGTTTAAGGTGGACAGCATAATGACTTGACTTACATACATCATGAAACGATGACCGCAAGTTTAGTGAACATCCATTATCTCGTGTAGATACCAAAAACCAAAATTTTGAAAAAACTCGACTTCAAATCACTGGCCTCTATCAGATATATTCAGAAAGAGATGTAAATTTGCAAACCGCTTTCCCCTCAGTTACAACCTCGTGGGTTTTTACCACCACAATACGATCCTTTCGGAGGCTAGAATGCACCCGAGCACCTCACCACCATCAAAATCCTTCATGGTAACAAGAATCTGTCAGGTCTTCCCTTGTGGGGATCATTAGGAACCACTTGCTTCACATGCTTAATTCATTTTATATTTGTATATATTCATTTTTTGAATTCTAAGACATATTTGGATAACACATCCCCTGTCCAGCCTACATATCTGGGTAGCCTACCTCCTGGAAAAATGTATTTTATCTGATCATAGAGCAGCAACAATAATCAGCGGTAATTTGTGCGCTCATTGTGTCAGGCGCTGTGTGCTAAGCACTCTTCTGCATTATCTGATTGAGTGTTCTCAACATTTCTGAGAGAGTGGCTATCATTCATGTTTTACAACTGTGGAAATGAAGGAACAATGAGGTTAGTTGACTTGCCCAAGATCACAGTGCTGGAGATATCGTTACTCCAAGTGAGGGCTTACGTCTGGGGTGGGGTCAACTGTGAGGTGCCAGCATGTCACAAAGAATTTGGTTGCTCATCACGGGTAATCACAGATGGACGTTTGCAGGACAGGTAGGCTGTCCCCTCAGCTGAGCTATAGTAGATGTAGTTACTCTGAGTGGACACACACAGGTAGCCACAGGAAGTCTTATCTCACCTGGGACATGGCTCATCCATGGACCATCATCACATGGAAAGTGTCTAAGGACTGCTGCTTAGGGAAAACTGGAGCATCTGTGGCACCACTTACATTCTTGGCGATCACCCACAAACCAATCAAGGCTCAGTTTTCTACCTACTGGCCATTCTTTCATAATGTCCTCTCCAATTCCCAGGTGTCCCTCCTGACTTGTGGCCTAAGTCCATTTGCGTGGACACCACCCCACTCTCTGAGCCCCGGTATATACTGATACTGATGTCTGTACCAGGCCCTGCTCGACCCAGAGTAGGGTTCACACTCAGTGTCCTGATTTGCACCCACTGCTCTTATGGAAATGGCACAGTGGTAAGCTATCCTGTAAAAAATAAATCAGACTGCAGCCAAACAGTAGTATTTGCCTCCCAAGCTTTATCCCCCCATGTGCCAGGCCCAGAGCTCTTTTCATGTGCCAGACAGCATTATCCTCTCAGAGGGGGCATTTAGGAAAGGATTTGGAGTGTGAGTGGGTGACTGAAGAGATGCATGTTCTTACTGAATGGTACAGAGATGGGACATTGAATGGCTCTCTGATTTGTCCAGTGTGGGAGTGCAGCAAGAAATGAGGTGAGACTCTGCTCACATCACCCTTCCTGGGATCCTCCCGACCTCCCTGAATGAATGGGGGCGGGGGAGAGCACTGATCTGACCAGAAGATTTCCCTCTTCCCTCAAGTCTGCAGAAGGAGCCTGATTTGAGTTTTAGATTTGCGCAAGTCTTTTTCTGCCCTTGGCCTCAGTTTCCTCCTGAAGGGAGTGCGTGTGCAGTGGCTGCTGATCTCTGAGCATCCTTTCCAGCCATGAGTGTCTTTGAATCTCTGCATTACTGAGTTAAAGTGAAACCCGTGTGATTCAAATCCACCCTGATTAGGAGCCTGCTTTCGTAGTGAGCCCACACCTAGAAGCCTGCCCATGTTTGAAGAAGAAATCACGGGGATTGGTTGACGATATCTTTCTTGAGAGACCCATCTCCAAGGGCAACGTTCAAAATATTTAACAGCCAGCGTGCATGAGCACGACGGTCAGGAGGGTAGGAAGCAGCGGGTAGGGCCAGCTGGGGCCTGCAGCCTGACAGCCTGCCTGGCCCTTCCTGCCATCCTGCCCAGCTTTCTTTGCTTGTTTTGGGGGGCCTGCCTCTTCCTCCCTGATTCTGCATCCAAGGCCCTAACTCAGTCTGCCCCCTCCAGGCTGCTTCTCTCCCCAGCTACTTTCTGCATAGCGCCTGGAAATACCCTCATGCATCCAAACCCTAATGTCATCCTATTTCCCCCTCAGCAGATGCTCTGGCAGCCTGGCCCCTGGTCAGCTGACCCTCACCCTCATGCCTTTATAAAATATTCCAGACTGGGAACGGGTTTGGTTAAGAGACCTGAGTCCTAGCCGAGCTCGGCCCCTGTCTGCCGTGACCTCATGTGTCTCTCCGTGACCTCGGCGAGTCCCTGCCCCTCCCAGGGTGTTAGTTTCCTTACCTGTGAATGAACAACTTAGATGGCGCTCCCGTGGTTCAGTGAGGAGTTTCTGGAGAAATGCGAGTCTTCGGCAGCTGACTGCTCTCTCTCTTTCTCTCCCTCTTTCTCTCTCTCTCTGCACCCGCCCCGCAACCACCACTGTAGAATGCACTGCTGCCCGCGGGCCTGAGGCAGAAGGATCAGACCACCAAGGCGCCCACAGGCCCCTTTAGAAGGGAGGAGCTCTTGGATCACTTGGAAAAGCAAGCAAAGGAGTTTAAGGACCGAGAAGATCTGGTCCCCTACACAGGGGAGAAGCGAGGTACTGGACGATGTTGTGCTTTTGAGTACGTCACCCCTCCATGCATCACTGAGTGCCAGCTGTAAGCCAGGCCCCGTGTCGGGCCAGATGTGACTGGGCCGCCTTGCCTTCATCCCTGCCTGGCCCAAAGTTACAGCCCAGCTCCAAAAGCATCAATGTGTGAGGTAGATTTAGCGAAGTTTGGGGCTCAACCAGGCCCGAAACACTTCCCTCTAAGTCCCCTCTAACTAGGGTGTCCTGATTACTCTTCATCCAAACCTGATACAGTCGAAAGGGAAAGAAGGAACTATTAAAATGATATCAGGACATGAGGCCCAGACAAAGTCTGTGCCCTCCAACCAGAAACAAGAGATACCCTCTCCCTACCCTAACTCCCTGCTCTTTCCCCACAGCCCCTCTCTCTGGCAGCTGCAGCTCCCCTTCCTTCATCTGTCCCCCGTGACTCTCTGCCCCAGCCTAAGGCACACCATCCAGAATCGGGGAACAGAGAGGCACCCCGACTACCCAACCCTTCCAGAACTTCCCCTACACTCCAAACCCTCCTCCTGTCCTCTGGGATCGTACTCATCCTTGCTCACTGCCCTGCTGCCCCCACAGGCCTCTTTCTGTTCCCCAGACACTCCCAGCTTTTGTCCACCTTAGGACCTTTGCACAGATGCCTTCTGCCTGGAATGCAGGTCCTCTGTCTGGCTCCATGCTGTCTTCAGGGCTGGCTCCCCTCTTCTGTAAGAGATGTGATGGTTAGAAGCATAGACTGGAGCTGGGTCTACTCTGGCTGCAATCTTGGCACTACCCCTTACTAGCTGTGTGAACTTGAGTACATTTGTTTGTTGGCCGCACTGCAAGGCTTGTGGGATATTATTAGTCCCCGACCGGGGATGGAACCTGCACCCCCTGTGGTGGAAGCTCAGAGTCTTAACCACTGGACTGCCAGGGAATTCCCTCAAGTACATTTTTAAACCTGCTGTGCCTCCGTTCCCTCATTTGTGAAATGGGGGTGATGAAAAGAATATTATTACCAGCCTCCTGAGGGTGTTCTAAGGATTGAGTTTATATATATATATATATATATATATAGCACTTAGCACAGCACCTGGCCCATCATGAATGCAATATCAGTATCAGCTATTATTACCCTCTTGGTCTCAACTGTACTGTCTCCTCTTTCAGGAAAGCCTTTCCTGTCCCTACTGGTTAGCACATTCCATCCATTCAACTCCCCCTCAGTTAGTCTCCATCTCAGAAGCCTTTGTGTGTTCTTCAGAACAATTTATTCACACCGGCCTGTAAGCTCCATGAGGCAGGCACTCAGACACTTTTGCTCACACAGTTCCTGCAGCACCCAGCAGGGCTCAAGAGAGAGGTGCTGAATGAATGCTGCTGCTGCTGCTAAGTCACTTCAGTTGTGTCCAACTCTGTGCGACCCCATAGACGGCAGCCCACTAGGCTCCTCTGTTCCTGGGATTCTCCAGGCAAGAACACTGGAGTGGGTTGCCATTTCCTTCGCCAGTGCGTGAAAGTGAAAAGTAATGCGTTCAAATTGATCACATGCATAATGGACCTTGTAGACTTTTTCCTTAGAATATAAGCTCCATGGGTACTAGTACCACACCTGTCTGGTTCATTGTTATATTCCTGTACCTCATAAACCCTAGCACATTGTAGGCACCCAGTAAATAGCTGTTGAATGAAAGCATTAATTCTAATTAATTAATTGGGTAATTCTTTATTTTTTGCCTCTTCCATTGTCATCCCCCCAAGGATGTCAGCATGGTGAGGCGAGGGTCCCTGTCTGTGGCTTTGTCCCTATGTCAACAGAGCAACTGAGCAGGCATGCCCTGTTGTGTTAGCACAATCCAGTACACAGAGTAACTGCCTGATAAATAATAAAAGAAAGAGCAGGGAGGGGTGGATGCAGGGAGGATGTCAAGCCACCCAGTGCTTGCAGTTGGAGCTCAGTCCAGATTTTACCAAAAACTTGGAAGGTCAGGGAAGCCCAGGAGACATCTGGATCACAGAGCTTTAGAAAAATTGTGTGATCTGAGGCATCCTGGAGTGGGAGGCAGGGGAAGGGAGCCTGGACCATAAAGCCTAGGTGTGCCTGGCTGAGAGTATAGGTGCAAGCTTGTTTTAAGCAAGGTACTTGTGCCTTGAAGAGTGATTTCAGGTGCAGCAGGTAAAGATTAAAAAAAATCTCTGGATTTCGAGGGGTCTTAAAACTCCCACTAGCCCACCTACACATCTGAAAACTGGGGAAAGCAAGGCTGTGAGAGTCAAGAACAGGCCTGGATGGACAGTTGGTGAGTCATTGCTGCCATCTGCTCCCTTGTGTAGCCCTCCCCCTCCCAGGGGAGGAGCTGGAGATGAGATGGGGGATGGGGAGGGAATCTGGGCTGCACACCAACCAATCTTGCTGCCCCTTCGCAGAATGCTGACCTGGCCCTGAGCCGGGAACAGCTCTCCAGACTCCCAGAGCCTGAGTGCCTTCATCAAAGGCCAGGCTGACCCAAGGAGGGTAGCTATAATTTATTCTATTTTTACAATAATGACAAGCCTAAAAGGTTTATCATCACTAACATCATCGCCACCAGCATCATCGTCATCATAAAATATTTACATGATGATTGTTGGAGTCCATGTATATTGAATAAGTGTGGGTCTCAACAGAGAGAGTGTGGAAGGAGACATTCCAGCTGTAAAAGGCAGACTCAGGGCCATTCAGCCCAGCCCTGCTGAGCACCTGCCCCACACCGGGCCTAGAGGGAGCCTAGGCTGAGGGGAAATCGCATATCAGTCACTATAAGATCTGGCAGGATGTAGTAGGGGCCATAAACTGGTACAAAATCTTGAGGAATTTGGATTTTCCTTCACTCTCATTCAAGTGGGGGAATCAGAACAAAGTTCCAAGCAGGTTATTTTCATTATGCAGATTTGGCTCCATATGCTAGAGAAACAAGTAAAATGAAAGAGACTTAAGATGAATATTTAGTTTTCTTTTACTTAGTAGAGCTGCAGGGTTAGGCATTCCAAGGTTGGTAAGACATCTTTCTTGGGGTTAGGAATCAAGAGCTTTTCCAGTTTTTCATTCTGCCATCCTTGCAATACATCTTTGTCCTCATGGTTCTTTTGGCTGCTGAAGCTCCAGTCAGCATAGCCATATCCCAACTAGTAAGATGAAGGAAGGGAAGAAGTCTGAGTCTTGTGATATCTGAGTCACCACCTCTATGGAGGCACCTGCTACAGTAGTGTAATAAACTAAAGTCTTAAATATTTACTGAATGTTCATCCTAGTCACTGCATCAGCTGTTTTCACAGTTTGTTTTCTTTTTCGCCATTTTTGCCCTTTCCCAGATCCACCTCTGGTGAAAGTTATTATACATCTTCTCCCAGATGATTTTTTGCCTGTTCTGCTTATATAGGAAACTGATCTTTGCTGTAAACATTTTAAGTAATAAAGAAGTAATTCTTTCCACTGAGAGATGGTCCCCTGGTCCTAGTTTAGTGAATATCCTTGTGGACATTTCCCTTTGCACTTCCCATCCCTCTTCATCTGTGGTCCAATTCACTATCATCTGTCATCTAAACTTTTGCAGGAGACTCCTAACTATCAACCATCTCTTGGCTTCCATCCTGGCCCCATTTCAGGTTATTCTCAGTCAATTGCCAAAGTGAGCAGTTTTTTTTATTATTATTATTATTAAATTCACATAACATTAAGATTAACTATTTTAAAGTGAACAATTCAGTAGCATTTAGTATATACACAATGTTGTGCGACTACCATCTCTATCTAGATCTAAAACATTTTCATCCAAAAGAAAACCCTGTACCCAAGAAGCAGTTATTCTCCATGCCCCCTGTCCCCTACCCCTGGCAATCACCAATCTGTTTCTATAGATTTGCCTATTCTGGATATCTCCCCTAAATTATATCATATAATATGTGACTTTGTGTGTCTGGCTTCTTTCACTTAGAATATTGTTTTCAAGACTCATTCATTCCCTTTTATTACTGGATGATATTCCCCAGTCTGTCCATTTATCCATTGATAAACATTTTGGTAGTTTTTGGCTACTGTGCTTAGTGCTTCTATGAGCATCCCTGTATAAGTATTTGCTTGAATAACTGTTTTCAGTTCTTTGGGGTATATATCTAGGAGTGAAATTGCTAGATCATATGTAATGCTACATTTAATTTTTTGAAGAAGTACCAAACTATTTTCCAAAGCAACGGCACCGTTTCACGTTCCCACCAGCAATATATGAGGGTCAGTTTCTCCACATCCTTGCCAACACTTGTTAGTTTCCATTTTAACTTTTGATTTTTGTTATAGTCATTATCACGATTGTGAGAAGGTCTCTCATTCTAATTCTGATTTGCATTTCCCTAATGACCAAAGTTGTTGAGCATCTTGTCATGTGCTTGTTGCCCATCTGTACAACTGACCCTCCATATCTGTAGGTTCTGTATCATGGATTCAACCAACCATGAATCAGAAATATTGTTTTTAATTCCACAAATTTTAAAAAAGCAAAACTTGAATTTGTCTCACACTTGCAACTATTTACATTGTGTTTACATTGTAGTAGGTATAAATAATCTAGAGATGATTTAAAGTATACAGAAGGATGTGTGCATATGCAAATATTATGCCATTTTATATGTGACTCGAGCACCCAATCCCCCTCAGATACTGAGAGGCAATTGTATATCCTCTTTGGAGAAATGTCTATAAGCCCTTTGCGCATTTTTAAATAGGTTGTTTTTCTTTTGGTAGTTGAGTTGTTAAAGTTCTTTATATATTCCGAATACTAAAAGTACATGATTTTTGAATATTTTTCTTCTTCTATATGTTGTCTTTCTACTTTCTTGATGATGCCCTTTGATGCACAAAGGTTTTAAATTTTAAATTCAATTGATCAATTTTTCTCTAGTTGCTTATTCTTTTTTGTCATATCTAGGAATACTTTGCCAGATCTAAGGTCATGAAGATTTATGTTTATGTGCTCTAAGAATTTTATAGTTTTAACTATTATACTTCAGTCATTGATCTGTTTCCAGTTGGGTTTTTGTGTACGGTGTGAGATAGAGATCCAGCTTTATCTTTTGGCCTATCGATATCCAGTTGTCCCAGAACCATTTCTTGAAGAAACTATTTTTCCCCATTTAATGGATTTGACAAGTTCATCAAAAGTCAGTTTGCTTAAGATGTATGGGTTTATTTCTGGACTCTCAGTTCTACCTCATTGTGTTGTATGTCTATTCTTATGTTAGTGCCACATTGCTTAATCTTATAGTAAGTTCTGAAATCAGGAAGTCTGAATCCTCCAACTTTGTTTTTATCAAGATTTTTTGACTGATTGGAGTCCCTTACAATCATATGAATTTGAGGTTTGGCTTTTCTATTTCTGCAAAAAAAAAAAAAAAAAAACAAACCATTGAGATTTTGATAAAGATGGCTTTGAAGCTGTGGGTTGTTTTGGGCAGTATTACCATTTTAATATTGCCTTCCAATCTTTAAAATTGGGATTCCTTTTTGCTTGTTTAGGTCTTTTTAAATTTTTTTCAGCAGTGTTTTGTGGGCTTTCCAAGTAGCTCAATAAAAGACTCTGCCTGCCAATGCAGGAGATTGTACAAATCTTTCACCTGTTTGATTAAATTTATTCCTAAGTATTTTGTTCTTTAGGATGCTATTGTAGATGAAATTATTTTTCTAGTTTCCCTTTAAGATTTTTCATTGCTGGTGTATAGAAATACAGTTTAGTTTTGTATGTTAATCTTGTACCCTGTTTTTTTGTGTGTGGAATCTTTAGGGTTTTCTACATATAAGATCATATCATCTGAGAGCAGAGATAAGTTTACTTTTTCCTTTCCAGTCTGCTAAGTCGCTTCAGTCGTGTCTGACTCTGTGCGACCCCATAGATGGCAGCCCACCAGGCTCCCCCATCCCTGGGATTCTCCAGGCAAGAACACTGGAGTGGGTTGTCATTTCCTTCTCCAATGCAGGAAAGTGAAAAGTCAAAGTGAAGTCGCTCAGTGGTGTCTGACTCTTAGCGACCCCATGGACTGCAGCCTACCACGCTCCTCCTTCCATGGGATTTTCCAGGCAAGAGTACTGGAGTGGGGTGTCATTGCCTTTCCAGTCTGGATACCATTTATTTCTTGTCCATTCAGTTTGACTAGAACTTTATGTACACAATTGGGTAGGAGCAGTGAAAGTGGGCATCCTCGTCTTATCACTGATCTGAGGGTCTCATTTCCCCACTCTGTCGGATTCCAGCTCACAGATCATCTTCCCTGAAACACCCTATCCCAAAGAGCAGAGTCCACCTCACCCACACCCCAGCCTGGAACTTCCTAATCTTTTGTTTGGCTTTATTTTCCTTTGTGATACTTAGTGCTATCTGTTATCTTTACATGTTTGCTTGTTACCTGTCCTCTTTCACTAGACAGTAAACTGTTCCCTGCTGTCCACCTAGTGCCAAGAAAGGTACCTAGAACATAGGAAGGACTCAATAAATTGTTAATTGTAGTTCAGTCACTAAGTTGTGTCTGACTCTTTGCAAGCCCATGAACTGCAGCACGCCAGGCTTCCCTGTCCTTCACTATCTCCCAGAGTTTGCTCAAACTCATGTCCGTTGAGTCAGTGATGCCATCCAACCATCTCATCCTCTGTCTCCCCCTTCTCCTCTTGCCCTCAGTCTTTACCAGCATCAGAGTTTTTCCAGTGCAACAGCTCTTCACATCTGGTGGCCAAAGTGTTGGAGCTTCAGCTTCAGCATCAGTCCTTCCAATGAATATTCAGGGTTGATTGCAACTCAATAAACATATTGGATGAATAAAGATGTGTGTGTGTGTGTGTGTGTGTGCACACACAATTTTCCAGGCTTCCCAGGTGGCACTAGTGGTAAAGAACCTGCCTGCCAATGCAGGAGACGTAAGAGCCGTGGGTTCAATCCCTGGGTCGGGAAGATCCTCTTGAGGATTGCATGGCAACCCACTGCAGTATTCTTGCGTGCAGAATCCCATGGACAGAGGAGCCTGGTGGGTACATAGGGTCACACAGAGTCAGACACAACTGAGCAACTTAGCATGCACACATGCAATTTTTTATAACCAGAATTAAATAATTTATGCTATTCTGTAAGCTTGCTTTTGATAGCTTACAGTGAACGGTGTTGGATTATTGATCTCCGAAGAAGAAGATTTAGCTTCGGGACCAGGGACCAGGCTTGATCACTCAAGAAATTTTGTGTAGCAGAGTTTTACTAAAGTATGAAAAGGGACAGAGAAACCTTCTGACACAGACATCAGAAGGGGGACAGAGAGTGCCCCCCTGCCAGTTTTAGCAAGGTGTTTTATGTCTGTTAGAAAGTTATTAATCAGATAAGAAAGACACCTCAAGGCTGACGGAGTTTCACCAGGCCCCTCTCCCACAATGTTCATTTTTGAGATAGGATGGCACGAGGTGTGTCATCCCCAGCCATAAAACAATTGATATGAATACAGGTTTTTTGAGCTATTGTCAGCCAAAAGTTAGTCTTTGGTGGAACCATTTTGAAGAAAGGCAAATTCCAAAGCAAATACATAGTTTTCATTAACATAGCTTAAGGAAAACATTTCCAGAAGAAAAATGCATTGGTTAGCTCAAGGTTTGAGAAAAGTTAAGTTCGGGTGGAACCAGGTGTCATCATAGCAACACAGAATTTTAAGAGACTTGCAGCCTATTTCCTCCATTTGGAGACCCCTGGCCTTCCTGCCTGTTAACCTCTCACTTTTTCACACATGTTGTCTTGGGCATTTTCCTTTCTTAGTGAGTAGAGCTCTCTGTCATCCTTTTGTGGGATTGGCATTGTGTGGATGCCCCATAATTTCTTCAAAAGGCCATCTTGGTGCACTCTGCAGCTGCCAGCCATCCCCGTGTGTGCCTCTTTGCTCTCTCATTCAGTTATGAGTCTGACACTTTAAAAATATAGCGTCCCAAGTTTTTCCCTATTCCTCTTTTACTAATCTGAGTGTATGTATTTGTTTTAGAAATGTTTCTAATTTTTTTTCTCATACCAGAACCCTTGGCATTCGAGAGCCTGGCATTCAATTGTATTTTTCTTTTGCATTTTTTTTCTACTTACTGATTGTTAAAATTAATGACCAGTGTTTTCAATAGTGAGCAGTCTCCTCTGACCAAGTTCTAAAGTTCTTGTTTGTTGGAGATCTCTGATTCCCTTTCTCTGAGCCAGTTTGGCATTGGGTCCCCAGAGAGAGAAGTTTTCAGGATATCTTGGCACGGAGGGATCCACAGGACTCTGGACGGCCCACCTGGGGTCATCGCCAGAGGCTGCCCCAGTGCAGTGGCGCTCCATGTAACTGGCATCTCATGTGTTTTCAGGAAAGGTCTGGGTCCCCAAGCAGAAGCCGATGGACCCCGTGCTAGAAAGTGTGACACTGGAGCCAGAGCTGGAGGAGGCCCTGGCGAATGCCTCGGATGCGGAACTCTGTGACATCGCAGGTAGGAGGCATTCCTGACACTTCCCCATGTCCTCTAAAGCATTTGACCTGCATCAGCAGGGGAGCCTTGAGTGACGTATTTCAACGTAAATACCCTCTCTGTTTCTAAAAAGGACTAGAGGAGATGGAAACCTATTATCAAGAACCGAGATGAGTGAAATAGAGATAAAAACACCCAAACCCTGTCCACCTCGGAGCCCATCCCAGAGGAATGTGAGAGGCAGCCTAAGCCCTTTACCAGCCATTGCATCAAACCCTGCCCAGGCCTCCTGGGAAGAAAGACCAGAGGGGAGGAGACTGAGGGCTGCCGGCATCTCCGGTCCAGGGGGCTCACAGATGCCTGGAACAGGTCATCTGATTTTACCACTTTGCACAGTTCA
Organism: Ovis aries; assembly: GCF_016772045.2. NCBI lineage: Eukaryota > Metazoa > Chordata > Mammalia > Artiodactyla > Bovidae > Ovis > Ovis aries. Next base: position 50,091,052 of record NC_056055.1, on the reverse strand, counting down.
AAGAGCTGGACTTGGAGCCTATCACCCATATCTCATATTCATACAGCACCCTCCATCTTCATGTGTGTTTCCATGTGATCTTCACAAACAGCCCCGAAAACTCCGGAAGGTGGCCTGGCATCCAGAGCCCTTCACCACCTGCTCTTGTCGCCTTTTGACTGTCTGGTCCCTGCCCCACTTGTTGGTATCCCTTTGTCACGGGGGTCAGGCTCTGGCTGTAGTGTGCCCACCATCATGCTGTGCTCCCTGGACCAGTGGGGTAGCCGGTCTTTTTATTCAGCAATCTTGGGGGGCTACTAACCCTCACCCAGATGATGACAGGAGGGTGGATGGAGAGAGACTCAAGGCAAGTGGGAAGGGGAGAGGAAAGACGGGGTCAACTGTGAGTTCAGGGGAGGAGCCCACTTCTCTGGGACTAAGTTGGTGTTGTTAGTGAAGGTGGGTGCCCTAGTCTGCCCAGGCTGCCCTAACAAGATACCACAGGCTAGTGACTTAAACAACAGAACTGTGTTTTTTTCAATAGTTCTGGAGGTTAGCTGTCCAAGACCAGGTGTCCACAGGGTTGGTTCCCTCTGAGCCCTCTCTCCCGCGCTTGCAGATGACCGTCTCTCTCTGTCACTCTGTGCATGTGTCCCCTGGGGTCCCTTTGTGTGTCCTAATCTCCTTCTCGTAAGTACACCAGGCAGATTGCATTAGGGCCCACCTTAACAGCCTCATTGTCATTTAATCACTTCTTTAGAGACCTTATCTCTGAAAACAGTTACAAATTCTAAGGGGCTAGAAATTACCTTATTCAACATAGTAGAGGGACAAAGCAGGACATAATCAATTTAATTTTGGAGGGACAAAATTCAGCCGTAACAGTGAGAGAGGGACAAGTATACGGGAAATAAGGCCAACGGCCACCCATAGGGGGGCAAGTGTATATGAAAGTCCTTGAGTTCTTCCAGCGTCCACACTGGAGATAGGGAGGTGGGTGTCATTAGTATCGGCAAGCTCTAGGGTGGAAGGCCTGGTGGGAGTGGGGTCTTCGGCTCTGGAGGCTAGGGCCCTGGCTGGGGGAGAAGTCTTTGGGAGAAGAGTGGAAATAGGATGAAGGTAACCACCATGGATACCACGAATGGGCTGGGAACCCAGGGCCAAATCAAGATGGGCAGAGCCTAATACAAGAGCTAGCAAGACAGTATGAGTGTTCAGGGCCTGCCGGGAGACTCAGAGGCAATGCCAGAGGCCAGTGAGGCTGCTGTTGCCAGGGGACTCAGGTGGCTGCAGTGTCTTACGCTTTTCGCATCCTCCAGCTTTTTGTGTGTGTTGTGTACCAGAATGATGACATTCTTAGGGGAGAGGGGGACAGGGAACCAGAGCCAGGTTGCAGCAACCTGAGGAGTGAACAAGGGGAGCCAGTGTGTAGACCCTCAACCCAGATAGCCTTTCCTGGGGAGGCGGAACGTTTGGGAAAAGGCAAAGGGCAGTGGCTTGAAGGGTGTCAGGGCTGAGAGAGAAAGGTGTTCACTTTCACTATGAAGTACACGGCAGTGAGGGTGTGACCCTGGAAATGCAGCACTTAGGTCAGGATACTGAACTGCTTTGCTCATCAAAACCCACACCTGTCACATTAGATCCCACATTAGGCTCCGGTATTAGGACCAAACTGTCTTCGCGACTCAGAGTTTGCTTGCGTTCTGGTTCATCTGTGCACCTGGGCAGTGGGTGGGGGGCACAGTTATCCAGCATCTCCACAAGGGCTCACCCCAGCGACTGTTTTTGTCCTGGTCCTTCTCCTCTGATCACCCTTGTGACGTCATGCTCCTCATTAGGCAGTTCAGAGGGATTATCAAATGACTCCACTGTCAGAACCGGCAGTTCCTATGCCAAAATAGAACTGCAATATCATGCTAAGTTTCTGTCTTGATTTCTTGAAACTATTCCTCTCTATTTTTGCTGGCATGGCTGATTACTAGTATCTGTTCATGATGCCACACACTTCCAATGCCCAGAAAGGAGAGCGGGAGCTGCAGGGCGACACCAGCGTTAACTGGCTAGCCTTGGACGCCTATTGGTGCATGTCAGCTATCTTTGAAAGGTGGCCATGGAAGAAGGTGTGGAACATTCGTTGACCACTAACTATGTCCTCGCTGCTGTGGGCGTTGCTTTCCACACCTTGCTGCATTTACTGACCACAGTGATCCTATGAAGTGAGTTTTATTGAAGTCCCCATTTTACAGATAGAGAAAGTCAGCATAGTGAGGTTATCCTTGCCCATGGGTTTGAACTCCGGCAGCTTGGTTCTAGGGTCTGCTCACAAATTACCACCCAGTACATCCTGGATAAAGCCTTCCAGGGTAGGGAGGTGGACACAGAGTGGGGAGAAGGGTGCATGGCTGAATCTCAGAGTCGGCCGGGGCGAGGATAGGAATTAGGAAAGGCTCTAGATGTCACACTAAAGCATTGAGGCCTGGGCTGGGGAGTGTTGGGAGAGGCCAGATGAAAGCAAGGATTTGGGTAGAGAGGTGGTGGTGTTGGGGGGCTGAGGGGATGGAGGAGGGGACAGGCCCCAGGTGAGGCCAAGGGCCAAGGTGGCCTGTGTCTGAGATGTGTTTCTGAAAGACCAGCTCCTCCTAGAGCTGGATCAGAGGACTAGAGGCTGAGATGATGAGATGAGTGTGGGCTTTTGGTCTGAGGCTCCAGAAAAGAGAGCTGGGTGCCTGCAAGGACCAAGGAGAGCTGCCTAGCCAGGAATCAATTTAAGAGTCGCTGGAGGTGGGACATCTTGTTGGAGTGCTAGGGGTGTTGCTGGCGGTAGCTGGAGCCCCGAGTGGATGATGCATTAGGGAACGAAGAGGAGGGCGTGCTGGGCACAGGGTCTGCAGGTCCTCTCTGCGCCCTGCAACTCGATTCTCGGGCAGAGCATTTCTGTTAACTAAGCTTCCAGTTGCAGTGGACTAACCATAAGAAAGCAGCCTGGTTCCTGCCTGTGCAGAGCTGAAGTTTAATAAACCCCAAGGCCAACATGCAGGGACAGGTGGGAGCAAGTGTCCTAGGGAGAAAGGGCTGAGTGCAGGAGAGGACTCGTCAGGTGGTGGGGCCGTAAGATGAGGTGGGGACCAAAGCTGAACCGAAAGGAGGAAGAGCAGAGGTGAACTAGGCCAGGAGATGGGTCCCAGTGGGAAAGAGGCTCTGAGCTGGGGATGAGGCAGCCCCTCTGAGCCGTTGCTCTACAGGTGCACGTGTGGCAGGCTTGATACCTGGCTGTGACAGGAACGTGTAAGGGGACACCCAGTAGGTGTGTCACATGAGCCAGACCTGTGAACTCTCACTCACTCTTTGTTTTCTCATCTGTGCATTCACTCACGAGTCAGCGTATACTGCTGGGATGAATCAGATCCAGTCCCTGACCTGGGGGCCCCAGGATGTGGTGAAGAGGACAGAACAGAGACATACAAATATCAACATGCGGTGTCATCATAGGTGATGAGAAATGTGCTGGCCCCCAACCATGCTAACTCGTGGCACGTGGCCTTGAGTTGTAGCTCCGAGGCCACTGGGAGTCAGCTGCAAGCAAGTGCATGATCACTGCCTCCCCTCCCCAGTCAGGGGCATGACCTTGACTCACTTTTGGGGAACTTTCAGGCAGGGCAGGACCCAAGAAGGAATTGAGGGTAGGGCAATGGCACCCCACTCCAGTACTCTTGCCTGGAAAATCCCATGGGTGGAGGAGCCTGGTAGGCTGCAGACCATGGTGTCGCTAAGAGTCGGACACAGCTGAGTGACTTGACTTTCACTTTTCACTTTCATGCATTGGAGAAGGAAATGGCAACCCACTCCAGTACTCTTGCCAGGAGAATCCCAGGGTCGGTGGAGCTTGGTGGGCTGCTATCTATGGGATCGCACAGAGTCGGACACGACTAAAGTGACTTAGCAGCAAACTTACCCTTCAGAACCCCCAGGCCACCCCAGGGCAGTTGGTGCCCCCAGCTCCTAGGATGATCAGAGGCAGTCTTAGTCAGACCACCCAGCTTCTGCTGTACTTTGAAGTCCTTAGGCATCTCTTCTCCCCCGACACTACAAGGGTCAGGGTGTGGCTTACTCAGAAGTAGTTGGTTCAACTGCTCTGAGGTCCTGGGCCGGAGCCAGCTTCCCTCACCTGCTCCTAGGATGCAGGAAATACCTTCCGGCCTTCTGCCCGAGTCAGTCTGCACACTTGGCAGCTGGGGGAGCCAAGGATGTGTGCCGCTGTCTCTCTGTGTCCTGAGTCAAATCACCAACTGAGTGAACCCTGCCAAGGCAGAGTGAAGAAAGAGAACTCGATGTTCTTTTTCAGAGTTCAAAAATAGGCCTTTTTGAGTTTTGAGGAAGATCTAGACTTTTTTTTTTTTTGGTAAGAAATCACATTCCCCTGTGCTAAATTCAGCCCTGCCCGTATCTACAAAGAATGAAGCAGCAGGCAATGTTGATGTGCTGTTTTTCTGTCACTCACTCCTGGTGACATGGAGTGTGCAAAACCAAGCGAGGAGAAAGTCATGGTTTGGTCCTCGGGTCTGGAGAAGGGAATACCGGCTCCGGAGCCACCGGGCAGTCTGCTCAGTGGTGGAGATTTTACTTGGCCCCTCCCCCTCCAATCCTCCTCCCTCTCACCTTCTTGGAACGTTAATCTCCTCTGAATTGCAAAGTTGTTTTATTTCTTCTTATGGCTGCTATTGATATACATTACCTCCTAGAATATGTGTCATCTGTCTTTAGAATTCTGAGGTTGAGGGGAAATTTTAGAACTGTAGACCAGTTGGTAACCTGGTATATGGAGGTATGGGTGAGGACATTAACTTAGAAGCCAGGAGGGTCTTCACCAAATGGTCTTTGACCAACCATTACCCTCTTTAGCCTGCTAGGAAAATGGGGGTTGACAGTACCTGTCCTGGATGCTGCTCGTAAAAATCAAACACTGTGAGACGGTGAGAAATTGTCATGTGGCTATTAAGGCCCATGAGAAGGTATGAGATCATCCCTCAAACATGATCCATTTTAGAGGTGAATACACTGAGACACAAAAAGTGGAAGTTATCTGGACAGGGTTACTCAGCAAATAAGTGCCAAGGCTCAGTCCAGGGTCCAGGTCTCCTTCCTCTGTCCCCCAGCCCTTCCCTGCAACCTTCCTGCCTCAGCCCCCTCTTTCTGGACCACTATGAAGAGCTATCATTCAAGCACAAAATGCATTTTCCATTTTCCCACCACTCTATACACTCTAAGCAAGAGAAGCCATCTGAGGTTACATCTTTCCTATGATTCCCAGCAACCTTTGCAAACTGTTTTTCCAACCCTAAAACCCAGAAGCAGCTCAGAACCACCATCAGAGCCGCTGTCTGGGTGGAGCTGGAAGAGCCCACCCCAGAAGGTGACTCCAGGTGATCTGATGCACCTGCTGCTGCATCAAGCCTCAGCTCCCTCTGCCCACGGAGATGCAGCCTAAATTAAGGCCCACAGAGCTCAAAACAGTGCAGAAGCTTCTCTCCTTACCAGTTCTTAACGATGAGCAGGCAGGTCTAATTTTAGCAGAGAAGACTCATAGAATGTGAGAAACAGAAGGGACTTTCAGATCATCTTGTCTTGTGGTTCTTAGCTCCCACTGAGCATCAGAAATCATCCACGGAGATTAAAAATACATCTCCAGGGATTAGATCAGTTTGTCCAGGAGGACCACTGGTGGTGTTGTAAAGTTCCTTTGTATGTGTAGCCATGATTGAGAACCAGTGGTCTAGTCTTACCCCTCATTGTACAGGAGAAGCTGAAACCCAGAAAGCGGAGTGGACTTATCCAAGGACGCAGCAGCATCAGGGGCAGAGTCAGGACTGGAACTTGGGTCTCTTGACTCTTCACTAAAGCTTCCCATGTTGTCTCTCTAACTAGAAATTGCATCTAATGAAATGGCCGGGGGAGGTTTTTTTTTCTTTTTAATGAACAAATGTTTACCAAATATCATCTTCTGAAAGAGGTCCAAGACAGAGAATACTCTTCCCTGATCTCTGGAAGCCCACAGTCCAGTAGGGGAGGAACACATATACCCAGATAGCGCTAACTCTGTTGACTATGACTGTGACAGGGACACCAGGTGCTATGAGAGAGCTAGAGGGAAGGAGGAATCCAGGAGCACTTCCGGGAAGGAAGCATTATTCCAGACTTAACGGATGGGGAGGAAGAGTTGTTAGATCAGATACTGGATGTTCAGTTGGATTTGAATTTCAGATAAACAAGTTTCTCATAGAAAAAGTTCTCAAATGCTAAATGGGGCACACTCATATCAGAACATTATTAATTGTTTATCT